>NW_026522049.1:7290000-8505000 GCF_021234435.1 Artibeus jamaicensis | reverse complement strand
GGGGACGGGGCTGGAGGAGGCGGGGGAGGGTAAACAGCAGCACCTGTTGCTGGAGAGCTTGCCGTCGCTGGGCTCTCCCCGGCCAGGTCAGCTGCCGGACTCGGGGCTGCAGGCACCGGGGAAAGGACTATCGCCCCCCCTTTACCCCCCCCCACGTCAGGTTAGGATCTAAATGGCGGTTGTGCAGGAGCTGAGATTGCCTAGAAATTTTATTTTAAAAACGCCCAACAGCTCACCTTCCTCCGAAGCCATGTCTGGACTCCGTGAGTGGGGCAGGTGCTGAACTGAAACCCTTTCCCCCAACACAAGACCTCTGGGTGCCGGGTCCCCAGTCCTGCCCTTCCCTGGGCTCCCTAGCAGTTGAGGGCCTTTTGATGTCACCAAGAACCCAAACCCGCTGGCCTCTCAGGGCCCCCTGAAAATTTAATTTCTCACTCTCCTTCCTCCCCTTCCTTCCCTTCATCTGCTGCCACCATTTCCAAATGGGTCAGTGAGAGTAGCGGGTCTGCAGGTGCCCGGCCCCGCCTGTCGGAGGGAGGGAATGGACACCCTCAGCCTGCTGGGGACCTGGGCTGGGCCCCATCTAGACTGTGGCCTGGGTGTCAGCCCCTCTGAATTTCCAACCGTGGTGAGGACTGAGGCCACCTGCCTGGACACACTGAGGTGGCCCAAATCCAAAGATAAAGTCTACACAGAGACCTGCCCCCACCAAAATGTCACCTGCGGGCAGTGCAGGTCCCAGGCCGCCTGGGCCACCGGAGGGCCACGCTCCCAGGGCAGAGCCTGGCCCCGCTCCTGCCCAGAGAGACGGCTTGCAGGCCGATTTCAGGCCCCTTAGCCAATGCTGGCTCTTCAGCGCCCAAATAATATTCTTCATTCGTCTTTTTCAAAGCTGATTTATAGCAATCGACAGGTTCAAGCCTCATCCGACTTCATTACGTGTAAAAGCTGCCCATTCCACAACTGTCACTTTTCATGACTTAACTCAAATAAATGCTTGAGGAAATGCACTGGAAGAGACTCGGGTTGTGTTTATAATTCTCGGTCACCACATGAACACGCCTAATGACCCAGCCCTCTGAGTTTCCATAGACTCGCAAATGGGGGCAAAAAATACTTGCATTTATACTAGAAACTTCAAGGAAGGTGAGGTGGCAGGGAATTGGGGCTAAAGGAGGTGCAGCTGGCACTATTCCGAGACCAGGTTGCAGGCTCAGCAAAGCCTCCCAGCATCCAGGGCCCAAGGCTACTGGGTTAGGGGACAACCCAGGGGTCAAGGAAATGGCTCAACAGAGAGCTCAGGCGAACAGCCACGCCTCTGGCCTTGCTCAGACCCCACGGAGCTGGATGCAAACCCACGAAGAAATTAATGCAAGATGGCAATGCTGTGCACTGTGACTATTAGTAGAATTATTTCTATCACTGTTTCAAGAGTGGTTTTCAAGGGTCCCCTGCACCGCAGGTTGAGAGAGGCGGTGAAAGGCATTTGCCCCCCTCATCTTGGACTTGGGTCTTGTGAAATACGTAGTAGAAAAAGCAAAAGTATGGAAACGAAATCGCAGGATGGAGTTGTGTCCAATACATCGAAATAATTTCAGTGTTGCTGCCATTTGCCCAACGCTGGGTCTTCCAGAGCTGCTGTTAATTTCTCTCTTTCTTTCTCCTTCTCTCTTTTGCTCTCTCATCCACCCACACAGAACTAGCTCTCAGAAGTTAGTCAAAAAGGAAAAGAAAAACAGACACCTATGGAAAGGTGTGTGTGTGGTGGGGGGAACGAAAAGGGGAGGGCAGTAAAGCTACAATGAAGGAAAAAAAAAACCCAAAAAACAAAACCCTACCAAATAGGAAAAACTTCTGGTTTGGGGGAACAGCAATACGGAGTGCATATGATTTTCTATCCTTTAAAATTTTTTCGTTAAAAGAAACCGATAACAAGGAAAATGAACGAGAAGCGAGGTGTCCCGAGCAGGGATTGCAAGAGGTGGGGGCGCCTTCGGTGTGCGTGGGCCCGGCCTTCCACGCTCCGGCCGAGCCCGCGTCCCGCGCCCCACCGCGAACTCCAACCTCGCTGACTCCCCCCCGGGGCCACCGGGCCCCGCAGGGTGCCCCGCCCCGGCCCGGCCGCGCTCCGCGCTGCCGCCGGCCTTCCTCAGCCGCGGCCTCGGGCCTTCGCCCGCCGGCCGACCAGTGGGTGCAGCGGGTCGGAGCGCTCCGCGATGTTCGCGCCCGGGCGCGGGGAAGCCGGCGTTGCCCTGGCTCCGTGGCCGCGGCCTCGCTGCGGGAACGCGGCGGGCAGCCGGGCGCGCTGCCGTGCCCTGGAGCGCCACCTCGCCGCGGAAACTGGAATTACACGTACGAGACTCCCAGCTTTCTGCAGCTTGACCTGACCGTCTCCGGACTTTCCCCAAAACCTAAGGGAAGCTTAAATGCACAGGCCTCCTTCCCACCCGCGACACCCCGTTGTCTGCGACCGACACACTGCGCAGCGTCTGCACTGGCGTAAAAGGAACATAGCAAGGGACAGGGGAAAAATACATAGGTGCAATTTCGCTCAGTCTAAGTCGTGACGCTATGTCCGTAGAAAATATAAAATAAACAAGAGATGTCCCTAAAAGGCCAGACGTTCGCGCCGCCACCGTGTTCCGGCCACTCAGCTGTGGCCAATGCAAAGATCTCCCTTAAGGCGGTGCCTATGAAGTCATCCCTTCCCAATTACGATTTCCACCGAAATCCACTCATTCAGGTCCTTCAGATATCCAAGGTGCCCTGCCATGCAAGGGCCAGCCTGGTCCCCCCTCAGCCTTTGGCTCAGATGACAAAATGACCACAAAACTCAGTCCCTAAACCTGTATGTACATCGATTGGCCAGTGAAAGCAGCTACAAGAGTTACACATTACACAGTGTTCCTCTGCAAAGTGTAACCGGGTGTTTGGCCCTATTTTATACAGTGGGTAACTTTAAGAGACCCACCCCACTGTCACGTCCGAGGGACTACAAAAATAGAAAGAAAGTTTAAATCACGCATACGGTGAGTCTCTACTTCAATTTCTTTCAAAACACGCCATCCCCCGAGATAGGTGTTAGAAGAAAAAACAAATTTCGGAAAACAAGATTTTTCCTGCAAAGGTGCCAACTGTGGCATTAAAATGACAGTGTCCTATCTTGTCTCGTAAGGATTTGTGTAGGGTGTGTGTGTATTTAAGGGTGGAGGGTGCACGTAATTCCGTTCAATGTGGTTTTGACTGCATTTGTTTTTATATAAAGGAGCTCAGTGGATCCTGTGGATAATGCTGCCTGAGCTAGAAGTTCTGGTCACAGAGTGGATCGCGCCCATGTGTTGAGCCCTTCCATTTTCCTGCCTGGACAGACTCAGCATAGAGACCCTTTTTTGAAATTTTGCCCTTCCTGGGTGGGCAGGTAACCCTCACAAAGGGCACGCAGGCAACGGAGGGAGTGTCTCCTCCTCATAACCAACACTCATGGCGGATTAGGAGGCTCTTGGAGAGCCTGTGCTCCGAAATTACAGGGCTTAGCCGGGGAAATAGCCACGTTGGCTTCCTGGGTGGCTCGTCTCTTCTTCATCAGGCTAGGGAAGTCTTCCGAGAGGCCCTGATTTCTAAGCAGGGGTTGAGCGAGGACCCCTCACCCCAGGCAGCTGGGGAGGGGTGGTGGGGGCCCCTGGGAGTCCTGGGGCCTGGTTGGGATGCTATGTTGGGGAGAAGGGATCTGCTGAGAGATGCTGGGACCCAGAAGGCCCTGGGGTCAGCTGAGGGACATAACTGGGGAGCAGGCACAAAAAGAGAAGAGAGGAGAAAAATTAGAAACTTGACTCTAGTGGTCTCCAGGTTGGAGAAGTCTCTCCATAGGAAAAGGCTTCTTGCCTCTCTCTCTCTCTCCTCCTTGCCTTCATTTTTTATCTCCTCCTCCCCCTCCTGTTCTCACATTCAGATTTTCTGGGTTTTTTTCCCCCCACTGAATAATGCCTGGAGATGAAAAATGATTTTTTATTGCTGTTACACTCCCTACTGCAAGACACAGTGCAAGGCGGCAGAGTTTGTATTACAACTATGTCACAATGTTCCACTGATTTGAAACATGTAGCCAGAGGGTGTTGCTAATGATTCCTGGATGGGAGAGAGATCCAGACTGGAAGAGGAGAGGGTGAGGAGGGAAGGAGCGAGGGAGGAAGGGGGAAGAGGGAGGAATTTCATTAGAGGAGGTGGGGAGGGGTCAGCCTATCATCCGGCCTAATAATCTAATCAGGATATTTTCAGATTTCGAGGTTCCCCCCCCCTCGCTTCAGTGTGAGCTAGAGAGAAACCAATCTCTTTTAAAACACCACAAAGTGGGGTGGTTTTTTTTTGCATGTTAATAACTATTAATTATGTTTACAGCCAGTTAACTGAAGAACTCTCCTTTGGAAAGAATCAAACTTCGGAAAACGCTTAATATAGATTAAAGGCTTTGCCAGGAGCCGAGGCCGTTTGGAAGGAGGCGGGACCCGATAATCACCCTGCGGAGGTGTTCCCAGCGCACGGCGGCCTGCAGGGGCTCCACGCCCCCGCCGCGGCTGCCCACACACGTGTGCACTCGCCTGTGACCGCCTGCTGGGGCCCAGGGTGCCCTCCGGGCGGCGCGGGCTGGGCCTCCGCTCGGTCTGGGCGCAAATGCGCTGGCGAGGTCCGAACTCCCCGGCGCCCTCCCCCGGGACCAGCCCTACTTAGGGAATCGGGGGATTTCGCGGTTCCTACCGTGGCCCAGGCCGGTCCCACCGCCCTGCAGTCCGCTTCTGTCCCCCGGGGCACAGAGAGGAGGGCATTCCCTGGGGGCTGCGGCCCTTTGAACCCCGGAGCCCGGGCTCCCGCCCGGACGCGCGCAGCTCGCTCGGGGCCCGGCTGCGGAGCGGAGTGTGGGTGGCGGGTGGGGTTGAAGGGGAGTGGGGGAGCGGGAGGGGGTGGAGGGGCGGGGGCGAGAGCCAGGCGTTAAGCCTGGAAGCTTGGCTGTTTACCCAAACGATTTTCCTTTCAGGCCCAGACGCCAATGAGACAAGATCAAACTCCCCTCTTCGCTGTGTGTGTGTGTGTGTGTGTGTGTGTGTGTGTGTGTCTCCTCTTCCAAGCGGGGCTTTGTGAATGGGTGCCCCGGGGACGACGGCTGGGAGGGACCAGAGGCCGACCCGGGCACCAGCGCCTCCTCCCGGGGGCTGGCAGCAGCCAGCGGACGACGCAGGGTCTGAGCGCTGGGGAGGGCGCGCCAGACGCTCCGGGGCCCGGAGCCTGCGAAGCCGGCGGCCGGGACACAGGCCGCGGAGAGCTCAGGGCCGCGCCTCCCCGCAGGGCCGAGAGGGGAGAACGCAGGGTCTTGTGTGGGAGGGAGCGGGGGAAATCGAAGGAATCGCGTCCTCCTCCAGGCCCTCCATTTCCAATCCCTCCAAAGCTTAAATCTAGCTCCTTAGGCCACCGATTTCTCCCCGACCCGCTCTCTCGAGACGTCCTAGCTTCGAATTAGGCCAAGGTTTCGGCCCTAATGATACACTGGGGACCCGGCAAAACGCGCCGCCAGGCCTGCGCTTGGGTCCCTCGCCGAAAAAGGACTAGAAAGAGAGAACGGATGTTCTGCATAGACAAGACATTTGTCATTTTTAAAGGGGTCCGTATCCAAGATTATCCATCAACCTGGTGAGGGGAAGGGACCGGACAAGGAGGAAAGGGACGAGCCCCAGGGGCGGCGCAGCAGGTGGTCGCCGCCCTGGGCGGGACTCCTGCTGCTGCCTCCGAGGACGACGGAGACCGAAATGTCGTTTGCAAAATAATAACAACAACAGCAATGTTATTAATACTATTGGTCCGAAGAAGAATCGGAAGGGGGAGTTATATTTATTTAAGATCGTAAAATAAAATCAGCTACCTGGCGTGGGGACAGTGTGTCTAGAGGCTTTTGTCTCCCAACTCATACCCCCTTGGCCCAGGCCGGTGAAAGGCTTACCCAAAGAATCATTTCGGAAAGAAAAACGTGTCACTCAGACGTTTCTGACTCAGCTGCTCCTAATCCTCCTGCCTCGGCCTGCCCTGGGTCCCCCGCCCCCTCCAACACACCAGCCTGTTCTCACTAAAGGTTTCCTTTTCGGTTGTTTGCTTTAAAGCAACGAACCGCTCTCGGTTGTCAGAGGATGTTATGGGACCGAAAGGCTCCTCCCCCGGCGCTGACCCGGGCAGGGCCCCTTAGGCACCGACAAACACCTGCTTCAGGCCTTAGTGTCTTCTGCCCAGGGTGGCCCAGGCCTGGGCAGACACCCTGCGGGAGGAATGGCAGGGGCCTCGGGTTTTCCCCAGCCCGTCAGAGATGGGGGGCTGTGGACCTGGCCTTGTAGGGGGCAGAGGCGGCTGGCGGGCCCCTAGGCGGGGAGCACAGCTGTGTCATGTTTGCTCTGGAACACACGTGTGTGAGAGAAGAGGTGCTTGTGGAGGAAACCAGATGTGCCGAATAGTGATGACAACGGGGAGCATTTATTGAGCGCTTACTATGTACTGGGCATTGTGTCTGGGAGCCTCCAGACCTGAGGACAAACCATCGTGGCCAAGGGTAGGGGCGGGAGGCTGGGCTGGGCAAGGCAGGTGGGATAGCATGCCTGGAGATCAAGGTTTCTGGCTTGAAATGCATTCTCCTGGCCGGGGCAGGTTTGGCACCGAGGACAGCCAGAAGTCCGGCGGAGGCACGCTCCCTCGAGCCTTTTCCAACAACCTGCCTGCCCGGCGTGGCCAGGCGTCGTGTGGGCCCACGGCCCGGGACGGGGAGAGGGAAGGCGAACAGGTTCCGGTGACGTTCCTAATTCTTGGAGCTGGCACTGTGGAGGGGAGTAGCTTGAGCCGCGAAGGCCGCGAGGTCCAGGCCCCGGGCGGGCGGCCAGGCGCAGAGCCAGGCCGGAGGCCCTGCATCCTGCGCCTCCTCCAGCCCAGGTCGAGGCCGCGATGCTCCAGGCGGTGTGCGCTTCCCTCGCCGTACCAGCGGGCGCTCGGTCCACCCCGTGTCTCCGCAGCTGAGGAGGGGGTGTTGGGCCTAGGCAGCCCCGCGCGACTGCCGGACCACAGGCGCTGCGCACAGGCCAGGCCGCACTGCGCGCCCGCCCGGCCCTGGTGCTCCGGCCTCAGTCCCAGGCTGCAGTTTGGCTCGGTTCACCGCCCCTCCCTCCCATCCCCCTGAAGCAGAGGCCGAGACTCGCCGGCGACCCGTGCCCTGCCCCGCCAGGGTGGAGAAAAGCGGGGCTGCGGAGCTCCGTCTGGAAACAAAAGGCCTCAGCGCCCAGGCCTCGACTCTGCGCCTTTCGCACCCGCATCCCCCTACGCGGAGGAGGCCGAAGCAGGTGAGAGGGGTGCTTCCTAGGGGTGCTCGGGGTAGAGAGCCTGGATCCCAGAAATTGGACACCTCCCAGTGGAAGGGCGTAGGCACGGCCGGACTTTGCTCCCAACGTATGCCCCGTCCACCCGCGCACTGCACTCGGCGCTCCTTCCAACAAGAGGCCCCTTCGTTGCTGGTCTTTTCCTTCTAGTCTCACTGCAAATCTCCTGGAAGCTAGAAAACCCTCGCCCCTCATATCGACCTGCAGAGGTTACCTCTCTCCCTAAAAAAAAAAAACAAAAAACCAAAAACCCACAAAAAAACAAAACAAAAAACCCGACTCTGGTTTTCCACCCACTAGATCAGGAGAATTCACAGCTTTAAACATGTTTTAAAAACCTTTAAGCTCTCCCTTGGCGTGCGAGGTGGTTGGAGCACGCGCCTGGCAACCCAGTCCTGCGGAGCGGGAATGGCCTCTTCCCTCAGTCCGGCCCTTTGGTGTCACAAACCACCACCGTGGGGCAAGACATACCTCGCGGCCGAAGACTATTGATAGAGGATAGTAGTGATATTCACAATCGATCCTTTAATAGGCAGACGTCATAAATCATGTTCACTTCCCTGACAGCACAGTACTTCACTTCATAATATAATTAAGATTAAAACTTGAGAGGTATTATTGGAGGCAGCAGGTAGCAATGGCGTACAAATCGCGTTCTGGGCATTGACGGTGGAAGGAAAAAGGACCTTGATGTGATATAACCCCCTTGCCAAAAGGTGGGGACTTCAGGGTGCTCCTGTCCCCCAGAGCCCTTTGCCCAACACCCCCAAAACCACACACCTCTCCTCCCACCCACCATCAGAAATCCCATCTCTGATAGGTTAGCAGACAGGGCAAAGCTGCTCCTTAGAAATAGTATCCAGGAAGTTAAGGCGAAATAGGACTTGGCTTGGATGAGTTTTCTGGTTTTAGGAATCTTTAAAGAAAATGGTTTTCATCCATTGCTTTAGCCTGGCATCTGGAGGGAAAAAAATGTCCAGGAGACTCACGAAGGGATGTTGTTTGGCTTTGTCAATACAATTCATCTGCTCGGCCCATGTTCCAAAATTACATATAAACCACTGAACACATGCATGTCTGCCAGTCCCCTTGTGTTTGAACGGCCCCGGGAACCTTCCCCACTCGGCATCCCAGGCCCGGCCATGGGCCCCAGGGTGCAACCCAAAGTTCAGGTGAAGAGTAAAACCAGAGGGGCAGGTTCTGGGCAGGCAGAGGGGCCGCTCTGCTCTTAGCTTCTTGGGGAGAGCGGATTGTTGGAGCAGCAAAAATTATTTCAAAGACCGGAATAGGAATCAAATCAATCAGAGCTGACAAATGGGAAAGATGTGAAAGGCAGTGGTAATTTACAACTTTGTTATTAGTTAGAATTGTTATTAGTTAAGAACCGGCTGCCTTGTAGCAGTAATTAATAATACTTAGAGGGGAACCGTTTGGAAATCCCCTCTCATTGTTTGGGGTTTTTTTCCCCCTCATTCTGTCTCTTAAGGAAGGAAGGAGACATGGGAAGCAATGGGTGATCAGGAGAAAGAGGAAAAACTCCGAGTCGTCTGCGGGGAGAACAAAACTGGACAATATAAAAGGAAGGCGGGGGGGGGAGATTGGACCCCTGGGAGGCTATCAGGAAATAAAGAAAATTCAGGAGGAGGGCTAGTAAATCAGAAAATGAATTCCGTAACCATACCCCACAAGCAGGCTGGCTAAAGGTTGAATTTCAAATGGCCTAGAAACTCCATCAAAATGAACAGTGCTACTAAAAAATCTTGAAAGCACCTCAGCTCAGAATCAAGGCAGAGAGCTCCGGGCATTGTCTGTTTTGTGGTTGTTAACAATGTATTTCTTTACAGCCTCTGAGCAGACGTGTGCACAGGCTCTTCCCCAAATTCCATCCCCGGAGACCCGACTGGCTTTCATGTTCTGGTGTTAAGTCACAGACGGTCCCCTCCCCCCTCCCCAGCCTTACATCGATTATTAGATTGTCTCAGCCCCACCTAAACAGCACACCCAAAGAGTGACTTGTTGAAAAACTATAAATCATTTTCAGTGTCTGAGCTTGGAAAAGCACTCCAGGCTTGCTGCGAAAAGATACAGAAATTCCCAGCCATCTGCTCGTGGAGGAAAAGCTGCTACTTTCCTGAACTTTTATTTGTTGGATGGGGGAATTTTGCGGATTGGCGGAAAAAGGATGGAGGGGAAATGTATAATAACTTTGGCAAACTTTATCTGGTGTTTGGGATGCGCCCCAGTCCTGTCTCCTTGAACCCAGGCTGGGTCTCCAAAAGGCGGCTAGACGTGGAAATTTATTGGTCTCTCAATTAAAAGATTCATTTGATATAAGAGGTTAACTTCCAGGCCCTATACGGTGACCCGCTTCGCAAACGCCTCTGTAGGGTCTGCACAAAGGCTGCTGGGAAAATCTGCAAAATAGACACACACACCAACACACTCCCTCCTTAAAGCCCCAAATACCATTGGCTTTCTTTTGTCGTTTCTTTCTAGGTGGCTGGGTTGGCTGGCCCTCTCCAGGCACAAGCAGCTGAACTTTGCTATTTTGTATCTTTAGCTTTTACTAGCAGTGAATGAAAGAATAAGGGGTGTGTGTGGGGGGGGAGGCACAGTAAAAGGGAAGAAGTGAACTAATTCAAATGAAGCAGGACACTCCGTGAGGGGTGTGGAAGGGAGAGGTGTGGGAGAAGTGTGGGCAGGAGACACTGTTCTGGGGAAGAAATAGGCAAACTGGAAATTGATGAGATGCGTTTTCAGGGATCAGCCTCTGGGTCCCTAGGAACCTGGCAGAATGTAGGTGGCAGAGAGGAGACCCAGAGAGAGAGAAAGAGAGAGAGCAAATATTCCAGAGGGGAGCTGGGAGGGGGGAGCAGCTAGGACCCCAGATCCCGAGCAGGGAGTGAACTATGGAGGTGCTAATAAAGGAAAATTAACCTTTGGGTTGGGTCTGTGACATGGGCCCTCTGCTGAATGCCTGACCCAGGCGCTGCCTTCAGCTCCGCTCTGCACCCGAGAAATGAGATAATGGCCCTGCAACCAGCAGCCTGGGTGTAGAAGGCTCCCAAGCGCTGCTGCGGGGTGTGCGGAGTGCGAGCAGCTCTCCCGGAGGAAAGAAAAACAAACGAAGAGCGCCCAGAACCATGCTCAGGAGCCCAGGGCAAACCTGTTGGCGCTGGGCAGCTCGGCTTGACCTCTGGAGTGCCTCCAGGCAGGTCCACTAAGGGACAGGGGAGCAGGGCCCGGGCACTGAGAAACAGCCTCCTCTCTGTCGCTCCAGTCTGTCGCCAAAGGCCCTGAATGACCAGGCCTCTGCAAGGCCACACAAGGGATAAATGGATTTCGTCCCCAGGAACGTGGCCACTGGGCCAGCGGATTATTGCTCAGCCAGAGAAAATGCAGGGTGGTGTGGCGGGTGGGGGGGGGTGGGTGGAGAACAGAGAGTAGTGGGAGAGCACAGGCCCCTAAACAAGTGGAAAGGGACATTTAAAAAGTGGAGTGGCTGTAGCTGCACATCACACACACCGAGACTTCAAAAAAAAAAAAAAACCCACACAGGGATTTTTATTAAGTAAACCAACCAACAACCAAACGCACATCCAAAATACGTTTGCTTCCACTGTCCTAGGGAAAGGGGCTTTGAAATGATGGTTGTGGCCCTTTTGGCCTTTATTTAGTACTGGGGTGTCTGTCTGTCTGTCTGTCTATCTGTCAGCTTGTCCACAGAAACCCTGCAGTCCCCAACGGAGAAGGGGCCTCCCAGAGGCTGAACGGTGAGGACTCCCTGTTGGAGGCAAAGGGGTCGTATTTCCAAGGAGAGACATCAACAAACCGCAACCTTAGTGACGGTGACAGCCCAGAATTATGTTTAATGTTGCCGGGGGGAAAGGGGAAATATAAAATTAGCGCAGAGAAAATGTTTCCCAGACCTTCCCTGCCATGCAGGCAGCGGCACAGGGATGGGCCCGCGGCGGGCGGAGGCCCGGAGGCCCGGAGGCCGGGTGAGGCCGGGCGAGGCCACAGCACTGAGTGCCTCACCGCTCCTCCCGCCCCCCCCAGGAGTCCTCATTCCCTAGAAGGCAGAGGAAGCTTCTGGAAAGAGGTTAATGACACTCAGAACAACAACTTCGCTCGGTGCAGAACCTGTTTTGGAGAAGAGAGGGTGTGCAGACGTCCGTCCTGGTAGAGGGCATGATTGCATGAGTAGTTTTAAAACCCAGGCCCGAAGCTACAGGGCTTTAAAGATGGTGATAAGTGTGGTGAAGGGGTGGCTGGGCCTAGAGAGAAAGGAAGGAAATTGGTGTGGGGAACGTGTATGTGCACCCCTGTTCCCTCCTTTTGGGAACTGGGTGGCCGTAGAGGATGCTGAGGGGATCTAAAAATGTTTAGAATAAATTAGCACACCGCTCTTTGGAACTTGCTATCGGACCTGGTCAGCTGCCTGGTGCAGGTGGGAAGGACCTCACAGCCTCCCCAAGAGCCCCTGTCTCCATAGGTGCCCCTGCCCGCCCACCCCCCAGCCAGGGCCAAGGGCAGGCACCAGCTGCCAGGCAGCCGAAGGGATTGGCTCAGAGAGAGCCAGGGCGGGGGAGACCATGGCATTTGCAAGGCGGAAACAGTTTCTGTTCAGTCGGTGCAAGAGATTATTGCCTAAGATGCTTATTTAAAGAGACGGGGGGGGGGGGGAGAGAGAGAGAGAGAGAGAAGGGGGCCTTATCCCTATCCTTGTCCTGTTGCGGTTATAAAGAATATAATCTTGCCTTTGTCTGGACACTGGGTTATTAAACGACACAATTTCTCTCCTTAGTCTCAGGCAACGGGAGATGAGGGAGAGGGTAGCTGGGACATTCACTTTCCAATAATCCAAATGAAAAAGAAATCTGTTTTTTAAAAGAATCTGGGTGATGAAGGCAGGGACAGAGAGACTGCAGTAGAGGGAGAAAGTTTCGGGGCAGGTGGCGGGGAGAGAACAGAAAACAGTCTGATTCCTTAAAGACGAATCTATGCAGAGTAATCGGGAAAACACAGCTGGGGAGGAGAAGCAATAGTCATTCTCCATGTGGTCATTCAACAGCTCGGGGGAGACATGGGGAAGCTGCTATCGTCTGGGCACACTTTCCCAGTTTGATTTTTAGCAACAAGTATCAAAAGATCCGAACTAATTGATTGCCGAGTCCCTTGGCCCTTCTCCAAAGAGCAATATAGATTTAATTGTATGTTGCTTAAAACTCCATTTCTCAAACAGTGTGAAACATGTAATAAAAGTCATAAACCCTATCGGGGAATTTTTTTTCTCCCCCCCACAAGCATAAATACCCGACCGACACTTGGAAATCGTAGCTAATACTCCTAATGGGTTAAAAAAGCAAAATGGCATGTGGGAGGGGTAGCCACATAATAAAATCTAAACTGTTAATCCATTTTAACTCATTCAAAAAGGGCCTGCGGTTGCGGGTGGGATGCTTTGCAGAGGAGGGGTGGGGGCGAGGGGGACCCCACATCAGGCGGCCGGCGTTCAAGTGCGGTTCTGCAAACCACACTCCCTTAGAGGGAAGCGAGTCCTGGCTTTCCAGAAGACACCAGAAGTGTCTCCACGTGGGGAAAACGGACCTGAAAGTTGCAGCTAAACTGCCTGGCCTGAGCTCTCTCCTCTCTCTCTCTCCCTCCTGAGAGACTAGGAAGCCACTCAGAGGCAGCTGAGGCTGTCTGTTGGCTTTTCTTAGGGAAAGAGAGGGGGCTGGAGGCAGGCAGGAGAGCTCCAAATCGGCTTGATAAATTCCCCCCCCCCAGCTCCAGCCCCTCCCAGGCGGCCACCCCTGGGGTCCTCCGTTCTCCTGGACCCCCAGCGGCTGGTGGCATCTAAAACCAGCCCGGGGGCCCCCCTCCCCTGGCCTGGGCATGCATCTCCAAGCCCCAGCCCCGCCTGCCATTCGGTCCCTGGTCGCCCCTGTCGCCAAGTTCGAGGGCCTGGCTGCAAGTAGAAAATCCACGTGAGCCGCCCACCCCCCTCCCCCCCTTGCCCGAGCCCCTGACACAGCAGCATTGAAGCCGGCCCGGAGGTCCCCGAGGTCTCCGAGTGCGACAGTACTCAGCATAGCGGGTAGATGGCACAATTTTCTAACATTTAGAGAGAGGAACCCACGCTGGGAGCAATAAGTCCATTTAAAAGCCCTTTATTTAAAAGGAACAAAGATAACTGACAAGCGAAGTACAGAGACATCTCAATGAAATTTCCAAAGAAGAAAGAGAAAGCAGAGGCCGAGGCAAAGGCGGAGGGGGCTGGATGGAATGGGCCCGCGCTCCGCTCCCCCTGGAAGGGAAAGATAAAAGACGGGAAGAAAGGGGTGGTCGGCACCGAGGCTGTGCCCGTGCACCGCCACCATCTCAACCGAATCCTGCAAACCCACAGCCACACAAAGTTTCGGCAGGCCGGGGCTGGGGGAAGCCGGACTTGGAAGTTCTGCCCCCACCTTCAGGTTACACCCTAACCTTGGAGACCAGCCGCGTGTGGTCTGCTTGGCCGCGTCCGGGCAGTGGGATCGGGAACAGCATCCAAGGCTCCCAGGCTGGGTGCACTGGGGCCTTGCCTAGGGCCTGGGGACCCGGGGGCCTCTGTTCTTCAGCCCCCTCCGCTAGAATGGTGCCCAGGGTTGGGCTTTGGGCCCAGCGAGGACCCCGCGACCTGGATGCAGCCAAAGCCAGGATGCTCAAGAGCCCACTGGCAGACTCAGGAACCATTGCCATCCCTTCCAAAGCAAGAGGGGTGGAGGGCGGCCCCTGACATCTCCTGACACAGCGAAGCTCCCCACCTCCAAACCTCAATCTCAGGTCCCGGAAGCTCGCCAAGAGAGGAGCCCCAAAGGCCAGGAGAGGCGGCCAGGGGCCAGAAGGGCGCCCCGCCTGGGGTCCTCCAGCTCCGCCCAGGCCCTCCAGGCGGGTGACAGCGGGGTGAGGCGGCCGGCGCCCGCTGGGGACCAGATGATTGTAGTTGGGTGGGTGCTTGCCGGCATATTTGCTGAGTAAACCTCCCTCACTGTGCTGAAGGCGAATCCCCGTGGATAAATCCATCATTACCGTTTGGATTCACGGAGGCAGCCGCGCCACGAAATTCATCTTACATTTGTAGCGCTTTAATAGACATTTATTAAATGCTTTTAGAGAGAGGCATGGGGCGCGTGATTACATCCTAGTTGCAGACGGAACATAAAGACCCACGTTAACACCCATTTGCAGGAAGGAAGGAAGAGGTGGGGAGGGGGGATGCAGCAGGAGAGGCCAGGAGCGATGGGAAGGGCGGGCCGGGGCACGGACCCTGGGCGTTATTAGCCGGTAGCCAGGGCTGTCTGGCGGGGGGCGAGGCGAGAGCCACGGAAGCCAAGGGTCGCGCGCGGGCTGGAGAAGCCCCCCGCACGCCTCGCAGTTCCCTGCGCTTCCTCTTCCTTTGCAGTCCCCGCCCCCCACTCCGAGTCAGGGTGTGGGGGGCCTTCTGTTCTCTATGCCAAGCGCAATGGACCTTCGCACCGCCTCCGACGACCCCTTTCTGTCCGCACTGCCCCTGTACTTTATTCCAGGCCTCTCCAACGGACACTCCGTGGATCCGCCAAACGAGAGACGGAAGGGTGCTCCCGCACTTCAGGACCCGCAGGAGGTTTTTAGAGAGCATCCTATCTGCTCACCCACCTCCAAACCAGTTAGCCGGAGCGCTGAGCCAGGCCTCCCTCGGCACAAAGCCGGCAGCCCTGGCCAGGGGCTGGAAGTAGCCTCGCGCGAGCTGCACGGGTTCCTCGGCCTGATCGCTCTGCTCTGGGTCCCTCCTCCGCCCGGCGCCAGCAGGGAGCCAGGCCACCTTCGCACCTCTGACCGAGTCCTGCCTTGGGGATCTGCCCTGGGCTTGCCCCGCGCCCCTGGACCTCAACCTCAGGGAGCTGGGCTTGCGGGAATGTCTGAGCGGCCAAAAGGCCTGACGCCTTCCTGATCGCCCCAAAGCCTCGCCTGAAGGCCCAGTCCCTGGGCTCTGTCGGTTCTGCGCCGCGCCCTCGCTGCCCCAGGAGGCAGCCAGCGACCCAGGGCCGACGGTCGCGGTCAGGACCCCAGGCCCTCCTTGGACCTTGGGTAGGGACACTTCTTCTATCTCAGAGTTGCCATAAGAAAATAAATACAAGTGACACTGTGCTGGGCCAAAGCTCATTAGTTCGTTGTCCAGGCCTAATAAAAGAACAGAAGCGCAAATTATAGAGTTCAGTTTCCACACACGCTCTGTCACCCGGGATCAGCGTACCTCGAGACTGATTCCAATTGCTCCCAACTTGCCGTGCGGTTCGCCCCCTCCCACCCCCTCCTCGCGAGCAGGAGGTTGGGTGGAAAAATATAGTTCCGAAGGGGGTAATGATCAAGCTTTTCCTCTCGGAAGCCTGCGCCACCTCATTTCCCATCAGTAATCCCAATAAAATTAACGTCGTGGCTGCGATTGAAAAGAGGAGGGCCCGCGACACTCCTGAAATAACACGCTCTCCCCCCAGCAAAAGGTGAAAACCAAAACGGCCTTTTGTTCAGCTAATTAACGAAGGCCCAACTCTGAAAGCAGATGTGTTTTCTTAGCTAATCACAGCATGTTTCTTTCAAGAAACGTCATTTTGAGGGGGCCGTTTGGGGGATGGGGAAGGAGACAGGGGACACAGCACACCCCCCCTTCCGGCTCTCTCTGCCTCAGGGGTGTCTCCCCCTCGACTAAGACCCAGGGGCTGAACCCCGGTAGCTCATTTTCCACACCTATCTCCCCCTTGGCCCTACCCAGAGGCCCAAAAGGCACCTCAGCACCGGCCCCAGCGCCAGGCCTGCTGGATTCCAGAAGGGACAACAAAAATCAAAAATCGAAAAACAACAACGACGTTTAACGACACCGATGCCACCTGAAATGAGGCAGTTTTACAATTCACTTTGAACAGGACGCTAACTTATTACAAGTGAGTTATCAGGAGGACGATAAGATTTATGACTCTGAAAGGCAGTTTTTCGCCTTACTGACAATGGATGTTAACCAGAGGAAATCGGTTCTCTGTTAGGAATGAGCATCCCTTCCCTGTTCGGGGCCATCTACAGATCCGCCCAGGAGGGCAGATACCAAGCCCCTTTGTGTCTCCTGATGAAAAATTCTCCCTTTTCTTTTTGGTTATGAAACGGGGTCTTCTTGGTGGAGAAGCACTTGGCTCCGCTTTTTTAATGTGAGCTTGGGAGAAAAAAAGAGAGAGAGAGAGAGAGAGAGAGAGAGAGAGAAAAGAAAATGGGGATGGAGATAGAGGTGAGAGGAGCACTTCTAAGCCCTGGGGTTCACCCAGTAAAACTATTTCTCCGGTCTCTTTGCCATACGGAAAAAAAAATGGCTTTCTCCTAAACCAACACAGTAAGCAAACTTTAAAAAACTGGGGTCTTATTACAAACCAACGCCCAGCACTAACTGCTTTAAAATTACTGCATAATTAGATTTAGTTGAATTTCACCATTAATTAGGCA
Organism: Artibeus jamaicensis; assembly: GCF_021234435.1. Lineage (NCBI taxonomy): Eukaryota > Metazoa > Chordata > Mammalia > Chiroptera > Phyllostomidae > Artibeus > Artibeus jamaicensis. The sequence goes on along the minus strand of NW_026522049.1, from coordinate 8,488,093 downwards.
GCCGCACTGCAGGGAGCCTTTGAAATCTGAGAAAATGGGAAAAAATCATCTGCAGCACGTTTTTAAAACCCAACTTCAATAAATCTTGACGAGGCCCGGAATTCAGAGGGTCCCTCGCTCGCCTCCCAGGCGGCGGAGGGTCAGGTCTGCAGTCTCGGGCCGGGGCTGGGATTGGACGTAAGGGGCTATCTGTCCCCTGGGCTGAGAGCTCGGCCCGGGCCCATCCACGGTCTCCGAGAGCTCAGGTCCTCGGAAGACCCGCTCTGGGAGGCCAGGTCTGTCCCGCCGCCGGCCTCGCCCACCCTCAGACCGATCACAGAAAGGGGATGCTCGCTGCAGGCCAGATCCTGCCAGGGGCGCTGTCCACGCGGGTGCAGACATTTCTAGGGCCTGGGACCACCCGCCCGGAACCGGCCCCTCCTCCCTTGCGCGCCCCCAGTCCGCCCTCCGCCCCGGAAAACCACCTTTCCTATAACTTTGACCTGCAAGCTGCAAGTTCTGCCCATGTCCGGCGGGGTCCGCAGCCTGGCCCCCACCCCCAAGTCGGCCCGCGCCGAGCCAGGCGCAGCCCCTGCATTAATGAGCGCGAGAACCGACCGAGGTCTGCACACACACACACACACACACACACACACACACACACACACACACACACACACACACACACCCCTCCCCCTATACCATTAAAACATTTCAGATCGTTTGAGGATTCAGACTTTTGCTTCCCCTAAACTGATTCTCGAAGGGAGAGAAGACATGAAATAAACTCTGCTGATTACGGGTTGGTGGGGGGGCGGCGCGCAAGAGAGAAAAGGGTCCTATGTTAGCGCTATTTGCCCTACGAATACTGCTGCCTTAATTACAGATCATCGAGGACCGATCGCACGCTCCCTGGCCAGGCAGAGTTGAAAAGAGGGTTTTCTGCCTGCAGATGGAATGGCCTTTGGCCGTCCCCCCCCCCTTTTTTTCCCCCTTCTTTTTGGGAACCAATGTGTTTCCCATTACCCGGCCCTGCCGTGCCTGGCAGCCCGGCGCTCGCGGAGCAGGGGGAGACGCCATGTTGGCTCAGCTCAGAGGACCGAGTCAAAAGCAGGCTCCGAGGCAGAGTTTCACACGCCCCGGCTCCCCCCGAGCGCCCCCCGCCCCCGCCCCCCGCGCGTCGCCGCTCGCCGCACCACCCCGGAGCGCAGCCCCGCGCGCCCGGCACCCCGGACTTTCCCGGGGCGCGGGCGGAATTCCGCCGTGCGTAAGTGGGGGGCGGGGGCCGGGGGGCAGGCACTTTGCCGCCGCCGCTGCCAACTCCGGGCCCCGGTCCCCGCGGCCGCCGGATGCTGCCCCAGCCGGCTCCGCTGAGCCAGCCCCGGACCTCGCCCGCTAACTTGGAGCCCCAGCCTCTGGCGGCCCAGGGACAGCTAAGGGCGCAAGGCCCAGGCTGGGCGACCACGCGCCGAGCGATCGGGCCAGAATCCCCCCGCCGAGCTCAGCCTCCTCCCAGGTTCGTTGGAAAGTGGTGAGAAGCAGCGATCGCCCCCCACCCTCCCTCTCTGCCCGCACTATTGTTGCATTTCGCGTCTAACTGGGGTCTCTCACACCCCCGAGCGCCGAGAGGAGGAGGGGGAGCGGGGCTGGGAGAAGAAATAAAGCGAGCTCAGATCAGATGAAGGGGGAAGGAAAAAAAAAAAAAAACCAGCAAGGAAAAAGAGACACTTAAAGGGAAAGAGTCGCCATGTTTAGCAGCTTTTTTAAAGATCTCGTCAATTTCACACAGAACGCACTCGCTGGGTCCCAGCCTTGGTCTTTTGTCCAATTCGGTCGCAGCAAAGATCTTTTGTTCTAACTCAGCGTGAAAAGAAAAACTTTCTTTAAATGCCATAAACTTCAACCAAGCTCAAGACTCTAAACAGATCCTCCTCCGGCCACTCTAAACATATACAAGAGGTTTTGTTTTAACCGTTTGAAAAATTTTGGGTCCTGTTTTTCTGCCTCGCAGACCCCAGGCTGCTTGCCGAAACTTAAGAGACAGGGCGAGGGAGATCCCCCAATGTCCACCACACATGCTTAAAGCATAATAAAACAGGGACTGTCTTTTGCTTTGAAAATCATAAATTATAATTTAATGCCAATAATAATTTACAACAAACGGCTGTTTACAATAAACTAACACAAAACAAATAAGGAAAAGGGCCTGTGTTTTACTTATTAGAGAAACTTCACACACTCACATGGACAGCACTTGTAAGAAGAGAAAATAAACACCAACCTACAAAACCTCAATCTCAGAGGTCAGGGATACTCTGCCGTAAGAACGTATTTATATTCACCTACGTGTATATCTACAGGAAGAAGCTGAGGGGTGGATGGAGAAGTCAGTTCAAGTGCACAAATCAGACAGAAATTTCTGGTCTACATGGATTCACTGGAACTGGGTGTCAAAGTTTAATACACTTTCCAAGATGGTCCCTTTTCTTTACTTCCCCTACCCACCTCCTTTTAAAATTAAACCATGACATAGGGAAATAGGGGTGGGTGGGGGGTTTGTTCTGGAAAGGCTCCATCGGAACAAAATTTCCAGCTTCCAAGGACGGAGCTTTCTCCAAACCAGGATAAGGGCTGGGGTGAGGGCTGAGAAGAGTCCAAAACAAAATAGGTCCTACTTCCAAATCAGCACACCTCTGTCAACTTTCCTTCCTTCTCTCTCTCTCTCTCTCTCCCCCCCCTTTCCTTTTTCTTAATTTGGCTTCTAAGGACAAAGGATCCCCAAAGCAGCCCACGTTGTATCTACCCAATCTGAAACGCCAGAACGACCAAGTGTTTCTATGTCCATTCACCCCAGTGGAAATGCTTCCCTTAACCTGTGGTCAGGCTCTTACAGAATGAACAGAAAGCGGGGAGGAGATAGGCAGACCACTGCAAGTCAGCACGAACAGTATCACTGCGGCCGAAATCCTCTCAACAACCACGCTAGATGAGAACCACACAATATTTTTTTAAACTCACACCTACTTCAGGCAAAACTCACTGCCAACCACTACCCTCTATTTATAATGCCGTGATTAGCTTGCTTGAACAGCCTCCTTTATAACGGTCAGATATGTACAAAACACTCGTTTTTTTCCTGATCATAAAATAGATACTGATCTCAAGATTTCTAATGCTTCTCACAATACTTTCCCTAAGCAGGCACTTAAGTGTGACAAATATAAGGGCCTTGTTTTTTTTTTCCCCCCTGGAAAATCCATTTTTAATTAAAAAGAGGATTAGGTGAATGGGGGTGGTTTACTATATCAGTATGACACTTCCTAAACCATAGATAAACCATTAACTTCAGCTCCCCCCCCACCCCAACACACACAACCAAATTAAGCAGGCAAATAACCCTAGTCCATTTTGGAGCAAACTGACTGTGGATCATAAAGAAATGGACCTCCCAGCCCACTCAGGGGAGAGCCACAGGGAGCTCTTCTCTGTGAAAGACAGTGACCGGGGACAGCCAAGCAGGTTTCAGATATCAAATAATATTTTAATTTCTGAATACTTTCAAATTTTCCTTGGAATATAACACACAAAGACTCGACCAAACAGTTCAGTTATTATAACTTGTACAGTATACAGAAATGTTGCACTTAAAAAAAAAACCTTCAGTTTTTTTTTAAAACACAAACTGTAAACTCTAAGATACTGAATCAATCACATTACCTATAAGTGCCAACAGTGTTATTTTGTCATGCTGATTTCAATGGTATTTTTTTTAAAAAGGGAATATCAACAATTATAATACAAAGGGTTTGCAAATATACAAACAGATATAGGATTTTCATAACAATTCAAGAACTAAGCGGGACCCAATTCAAATTACAAAAGTTCACTTTTTTATTGAAAACCTCAGCTTGTGTCTTGGACACACTCCTTGGCTGCCAATAAATTCCACAGTTCATTCTCTTTCTTAAAATATTTTTAAAAAGCTAGGTTTGTCTTGGTGTCTTTTTTTTTTTGGAGGGGGGCAGGGTAGGGGCAGATGAGTGTTGTATGTGGTTCTTCTGGTTCTCAAATTAGAGTGCTCAACTTCACCTAAAATTTTTTATCACCACCTTCTAAGTGCATTTCTACCACCTTTGAGTTGCCTTTTAAAGTTTTATGTCTCCCTATGGTATTTTCATGGACTCAGTTTTAATTCTTGCAGAACATATATTTGAAGGATACACAGTTTTTCAGAAGCCAAGATTATATCAAAACTTATTATAGAACCACAGAATAAACTGGTTTGCAACCAGGAAAGTACAAAAAATAACAGCTAGAAGTACATCGACACAGGACAATTAATAATTTGGAAAAAAAAAGAAAAGACTTACTTTCTCCATTCTGCTAATTTTCTCCCAATCTCCTTAAATGCACTTTTAGCAATAGTTTTCAAAAATTTACCAAAAAAAGAAAAGAAAAAGACTAATTTCCTTTTTATACAAAAAAAAATGATAAGTAGCAAGTTGTTCTGACCGACACAAGAGGCTTTTTTTTTTTTTAATGCATTCTGTAAAAGTTCATTTGACAGTCTTTTTATGTTTTGGGAATTCACAGTCCATTAAATTCTTCCCCTCTCTTCTTTTAGCAAACGTGTAACATCCTTTTATATCCTTTCTCAACAGAAGGAATTTAAGCAAACAAACCAGTCTTTTGCCTTTTCTTTCTCTCTGTTTCACTCCCCCTTCTGATTTTGATTTTTTTTTTTATTGAATTGCCATATACGGCCAGTTAAAACTGCTGCCGGACAGTAGCATATCCCGGATGAGGGTTTCGATGGGGGTTTTACCTACCAAACGGACGAAAAACAATTGCTCTATGACTGACGAGGAGACCGTGCGCAGGGAAGGGAGGCGAAGCAAGAGCTTCCCGAATCGCGTCGGTTGGTTGGGGTACTGACTCCTAACATATTCTTCCAAAGCACACTGGGACTTTTCCTGCAAGCTTTCCACATGGGCTACATCAGAGAGACCACAGGCATCTGGAAGAAAGTTAAAAAAAAAAAAGAAAAAGAAAAGAAGAAGAAGAAGAAAAAGAAAAAGAAGAAGAATTCAGTCATCAGATTAAGAGGTTTGAGACGGGTCACATGAGGTGTGTGTGTGTGTATAGCCCCAACCGGAGTTGGTGCCAATGCCTAGGACTGAAAACTTGGGGGGTGGGAGGGGGAGGGCAGGAGAGGGTCCTGGGGTATTTGCTTTAAAAATTAAACACACCTCTGCGCTGCCACAGGCTTGCACTGTCCCAGTCCCCAGGCTTGGTCCCTGGGAGGCCCAAGCAAAGTGCACTGGGTGAAATCTAGCTCAGGTCAGTAAACAGAAAGACAAACAGATGAAACCAAAAGTGCCAACGCTCCTCCCTCTCCTCCTCTGTAAATAATAGTTAGGCTTATAATTATATACTGGGGAGAGGGGGCAGCAACCTGGCCCAGCCCCGAGGAATGGCATCCACGACCCAGCCTCAGATGGTCCCCAAAGAGGGCGACTCATTTTTCTCTGGTCTTTGAAACTGATTTAAGTGGCCCTTTAAAACTGATCTTGTCAGTTTAGCTCATTGAAGGGCAGCCATGCAAACTGTGATCTCTCTGTTCATTTGAGCTGTGTCTTTCCCTCCTTTCTTCTCTCTCCCTTTTTCTCCTACCCCCCACCCCTTTATTTATTTTTTTTGAAACCCAGGTCCCTCCAAGAAGAACCCCCCCTTCCCGTCATCTCCGGGAAAACACTTTTCTTTTTCTGATAGGTAAAAATACAATAAGTGCCTTTGAAATGAGAGGCTTCTCAGGAAAGGCGGCACAGGTTGTGACCTGACCTTTGGGGACTCCCCAGACAAGACTGGGGCTGAGGCGGACACACTGTGCATCTTAAAACAGGTCTTGGAAAACAGCCACCCCACCTCCGCCCCCAGAACCAGAACACACATGCAATCTCGTCATGGGGTCCCTAGGACTCCGCCTGCCTGGCCACAGGCTGCACGGGCGTCTGTGGACAGGAATTAAAAGATCTGTTTGCGTTAGACTCCTCACCCTCTGAATCAGATAACAGGAACCTTTATCTCTTGGTGGGGTGATTTGCATTCCCCACGAGGGCCTCTTACGTTTTACAAATAGTCATAAATGAAACTGCTGCCACAGCATCGGGCATTTCTTTCCTTGGAAGACCAAGGGGAAGGCTAAGAGCGAACAATGATATCGAGAAATTACCAGCCAGCCATCCCCGGGGTCTGGGAATGTGGGCTGGGTGTGGGGTCGTGGCACCCAGCGGAAGGTGGCTGGGAAGGAGGGCACCCTCCTGCCTGGACGTCTGCATCAGGCAGACGGACCAGCTCTGACAGGTCCCCGGAGCAAAAAGAATCCAGATTCAAGCCTGTACATACAGCTCTGGCCATTGCCTTTTCATTGATTACCTAAGGACTTTGGAAGGCAGGATTTGGGGGGTGGTTCTGCACAGGGCGGGTGGGGTGGTGGTGGTGGTGGTGGATGCATGAAGCAGCCAGGCATAAAAGACTCAGACCCTGCCATGGTTTCAGCTGGTGACTTGGGTCCCCAGATTGCCCACAAACAATCTTTGTGTCACTGCCATAAAGCTCTCTCCTGGTGTCCTGACTCCCAGCTGGAAGAAGGGTGGGTGACCAGCTTCCAAGCCCTACCCACATCCACATGGTTGGTACGCTGAATTGGGAACCCTTCTTCCTTCCCAGCCTTGACAAAGGGATCAGATGACAACTCAGAACCAGAAGGTGGGGGCAGCGACACCCACCCACCCCCTTGGGCCGGGCTCAAACCTAGCTGGAGGCAGCCAAAAGGCTCAGGTGTGGCCCAAAGGGGAGAGCCAGAGACTTTCAAAAATCATTTGGCCTCAAGAGTTCATTAATACTGGATCTATTACTTACTCACACAGGTTAAACTACACGTAAACTAATTAGGCTTCATCCCGTAGTCTGTGACCGTTTCATATCTCTGGCCACCTTCACGTCCAGCTCAAATTGGCAGACACTTGGGGTTGTTTGAAAATTGCCTTAAGTGTTTGCCTGGGCTGGGGAAGCAAGAGGCCGGCGTCTTCAACCCCCTGCAGACACTCTGAAGAGTTATGCTGGCCCCTTTCTTCCTCTCTCCCCCCTCCTGGCAGTCTGCATTGTTTTACTAAGAATATGATTTTCAAGACTGGTGCCCTCCACTTGGATCTGCCTGCGGAGTTACCAGGCAAGCTTCCCCCTGCAAGACCATGCCAGGACCGCCCGGTGCCCAGGGGCATCTCCCAGAGGCTAAGCCAGGGTGATGGAAAGGACCAAGGGGGAGACAGGCTTCCACAGGCTGAGCTGGCCCAGAGGGTCCTGGTTCAGCGGGGTTAGCAGAAGCACACACCCCAGCCTGGCAGGAGGGCAGCAGGCCCCGCCAGACAGCGTGTGTGCCTGGTCCTGCAGCCCAGCCTTCCTCTCCTCTCCCAGACAGGCCTGGTGGGGCCCAGCAGCTATTCAAAGTTCTCCTCCAAGTGGCACTCAACAATTTGGCCTTCGGGGGGGGGGAGGTTGTAGGGGGGGGGCAGGCTCGCTCTGGGGACTTTCCAGAGGTCTGGGCCCTAGCTCAGGTCTTGGGACCCTTGGGCATGAGAAGGTAAGGCTCCTTCCTACCTGAGGTGAACAGGACTATGGCCTTGAGGCAGCTGTACTCGGCGGAGTCGACGTGCAGGGCCTTGAGCTTCTCCACTTGCTCTTGGAAGATCCGTATGTGGTCCATAAAGGCGACCACCCGGTCGGCAGACATGGGCGAGGCGTGGAGGCCGGCGGCGGCCAGGAGCGGGGCGACGTGGAGGGGCATGGAGCACTGCGCGGCGTTCAGCACGAACAGCTCGCTCCAGGTGAGGCGAAGCAGGGCCACCTGGTCGGTGATCTGCAGGTCAGGGAAGAAGGGGATGTTCCGGGCCCACTCGACGGCGCTGAAGAGCATCCGCGCGGCCAGTTCGCAAATGTTCTCGATGCCCATGATGTTGTTAGGCTGCATGCACTGGCTGCCGAAGCGCGACGTGGGGTAGGGCTCGGCGCGCAGCAACAGAGAAATATATCCCGACAGGTACGAGTGGCAGTTGAGGGGGTCCCCGTTGGTCAGCGCAAACTGCCCGTGGGTCGGCTGGGTGGGCGGCATCCTGCCTCTCTGCACCGCTGTGGGGAGGAAAGAACACACGTCTTAGTTAATGGCCAGCCTTGGTCCCCAGCGCCCCTGGCAGGGCCTGACCCAGCCCGACCCCCACCTGACCCAGACCCCGCACCGCGCGAGAACAGGCAGGCTTGCCCCTCCGACGAGTGCACCCGGGCCACAGCCCCGGGAGTCGCCGGGAGCCCCCGCAGCGGTTCTCTCCAACCACCACCCAGGCCAAGTCTGGCGGCCACAGCGGCGCACTTGCCTCGGAGGCCCGCTCGGGGCTGGGCCGCCGAGCACCCAGAATTGGCCACTTTGCCTCGGGGTCCCCGGCGCGGTGGGCGGGATGGAGCATTCTGGGGGCATCTTTCTTCTTTACTGCTAAACAGCTGATATTTCTTATTGATTGGAGGAGAGGGAGCGGGAGGGGCGAGTCTGGGGGTGGGGAGGGAGAGATGCTTTTGCAAAAGACACAAGGGTTCACCCCAGACGGCCTGTGGCCGCCCCGGAACGCCTCTCCCCCAAAGCCTGCAGCCCCGGCCCTGGCCCAAGCCCCGGGCCCAGTCCGGCGGGGGTCTTTCGGGCAGAAACGAGCGGATCGCTGACGTCTGGCGGCAGCCCGATCAGTGTGCTCGCAGAGAGGAAGACAGAGGGAGAGGGCGGAGAGAGAGAGAGGCGGGCCGTGGCGAGAGGAAGCCGGGGAGCAAGCGGCCGGCGCAGCCCGCGCAGGGCCCGGGAGGGCCGGGGAGAGCCGGCGAGGCTCGGGCTGGGGCTCTGATCTGACGCTGGCCGGGGACATCCGCGCTCCCAGGAACACAAAGAAAGCCCTGCGATCGCTCGTTCCAACCCGGAGCCCGCGCCCGGCGCGCCATTGGCCGAGCCCGGCTCGCGGTGCTCGGCGAATTTTCGATCACAAAGACCCAACTCGCGCAGGGCGAAAGCAGCCGCCGAGGGCCCTCGCCCACCCTCGCCCTACTCCCTACCGCACTCTCCTCCTTTCAAAAGTGAAAGGAAAAAGGGAAACAGAGGAATTTTTTTTTTTTAGCAGAATGTTAATCCACGGAGGGTCACATGAGCGCAGCCCGGGCGGTAGCGTTAATACGGCGAAGTGCATAAAATTGCCATTTGTAATTTGAACCTCCTGTACAAAAGTACAATCTCAGGTTGATTTTTTTTTGAGAGGGTGGGGGCTGGGGAGAGGTGGGGAGGAGGGACATATGTTGAACATGCAGGGAAAACCAGGAGAGAGAGGGAAACTGAGAGGAGACAGAGAGAGAAGTAAACCAGGCTTTAAAACAACAACGGCAGCAAACACCACCCCAGCCCTGGCAGAAAGGCGAACTCGAATGAACTCGCAATCCACGCAAAGAACATGAAACCGGCCCAGAGAGAAAGTGGAGGAGATCAGTCGGCCAAAGCATGCGCGCCTGGGGGCTCTGGGTTCCAGTGCTGAACTTGCTTCTAGCATCAACCCCCTTTGGAGCTGCAGTGGAAGAGCCGAGCAAGGGGTCCAGGGTCCTTACCCAGAGCAGGCTAGCCAAACGCCCCCAGGGCCCCGGGACCCCAGGCGAGGGGGGAGAAATGAGAGGCCGATACCTTCCCGTCTCATGCCCACTTTGAGGCACTTTTTGAGGCGACAGTACTGGCACTGGTTGCGGTGGTGCTGGTCGATGGGACAGTTCCGGTTGGCGCGGCACGTGTAGCTCAGGTTCCTCCGCACACTGCGCTTGAAGAAGCTCTTGCAGCCCTCGCACGTGAACTGGCCGTAGTGCTTGCCGCTCGACTTGTCCCCGCACACCACGCACTCGATGTGCTGCTGCTGCTGCTGCTTGTCGCCGCCGGGGCCGCCCTGGCCGCCGGCCGCCGTCTGGGCCGGGGTGCTGGCAGGGCCCCCTTGGCCGGGCGTCTGAGGCGTGTGCGGGGCGCCGGGCGGTGGGCCGGGCACCGGAGGCGCCTGCGAGGCCTGGCTGCCCTGCGAGCCGGGCACCTCGTCCTGGGGGTCGCGCCACGTGCTGACTACCATTGCCATATCTATGGGGGCCTCGTCCGGACTTCCTGCTCCCCTGGCTGCGGGCGGCGGCGGCGGCGGCGGCTCCCGGGTCGCGGGCTCCGGTGCGCCGCCTTTTGTGTGTGCGAGGGTGCGAGAGGGCGCGGGAGGGCGCCCCGGGTGGCTCGGGGGCTGGCTGGTTGAGGTTGCTTAGTTTTTTCCTTTTTTGTTTCTGCTTTTGCAAAGTTTTGTCGATGGCTTGTCGGGCCCGGTGTGTTTGTTTTGTTTGTGTCCCTCGGCTCAGCTTTGTTGGTTTCGGGGGGCTTTCCGCCGGGAGGGGCGGGGAAGGGCAGGGGGAGAGCGAGTGGGAGCAGAACGTGGAGAGAGAGAGGGAGGGGAGGGAGAGCTGCAAGTCGATTGTCTGGCTTCAAGACAGAAGTAGGAGGCAAAAAAAAAAAAAAATCTCTCCAAAGATCTCGCTCGCTCTCACTCTCTCCCTCCCTCTCTCGTTCACTCTCTCGCTCTCAGAGCTGGTGTGCCGAGGAGTTGGAGGAGGAGGAGGAGAAGGAGGAGGAAGAGAAGGAGGAGAGGCGACTGTCCGGGGGCCAAGTCCAGGGCAGCCCACAGTCAGCCATTCAGGAAAGCCATCGAAATCGGGAGGACCGGGAGAGCGGAGGCGCCGGTCGCCGGCGCGCCCAGGGAGCCAGGCAGGCCGGGGCGGAGGCCGGCGGCCCGCGGAGTGGCCGGAGCGCTGCCCGGGTCCGGGGGAATCAGCATGAAAGTGGTCCGCGTCCGGCGCTGCGCGGCGTCGTCCTGGCGCTGGGCCGCCGGCGCCGCCTGCCCTGGGCGCCCGGCGCGCGCCTGGCTCGCTCGCTCCGGCCGCCGCCGCCGCCCGCCCGCTCGCGCCGGATGGAGGCCGCTGGACGATCCCTGCGGGCCGCCCGGGCCGCCGCCGCCGCCGCTGCCGGAGCCGCCGCCGCCGAAGCCGCCGGGTCGGGCCCGGAGCCGCCGCGTCTAGCGCCGCCGCCGCCGCTGAAGCCGCTGCTGCCGCTGCTGCCGCCGCCGGAGCCGCTGCTGCTGCTGCTGCCGCCGCCGCCTCACACACATAGGGAAAGAGTCAACTCGCCGGCGGCGGGGGAGAAATGATAAAAGAGGGAGAGGAGGGCAGATCACCACCTAGAAGCACATCCTTCGTGCGCAGAGCGGGGAGAAAAAGACGGAGAGAAAGAATGAAAGAGGGAAAAAAAGGCAGCACGGCACCCGGAGGAAGGAGGCAACTCGGGGAGAGGAGGAGGAGGAGAAGAAAACACACACGCGCGCACGCACACACACACCGCGGAGAGAAAAGAACAGAGAATCAAAGTGATCAAATATGCTAAAAAGGGGGGCGCGGGAGGGAATGCGATTTATAGGCGCCGGGGCTGGCAGAAGTGGCTTCTCCGCGATCAGCTCACTGAGCTCTCTATATAGTGAACTTTGACACGACTGCTGCAACTTAGCGCACGTTGCCATGGCGACGGCGCGCCTTATAAGGCAGCAGCCGGGGTTGGCCTGGCCAGGCGCGCGCGCACCGCCCCCTCGCCGTCATTGGCCGGAGCGCGGCGGCCCCGCCATGGCGGCCGCGGGCGCAGCTCGGTCCTAGCGCGAGCGTCGTCTCGGCCGCTGCTCCGGGCGCGCTCAGGGCGCGGGGCGGGGTGGGGGGGGGTGGGGACGGGGAGGGGGCGGCCGTGTCCCCGCGGCCGCCGAGCTGAGGGATCGGCCTCGGGCGCCCCGGGCGCGCAGCTCCCGCGCTCTGCGCACCGCGCACCCCGCACCCGAGGTTTCCGCCCCAGCGGGGAGAGGAGCGCGGCGCGCACACAAAACGCTTCTTAAAGGCTCCGCGAGAGGCTCGGGATGGAATCGAGGACTTCGCCGCTCGCAACTTGGCGAAGCCACGAAACCCGCGGCGCGCGCACCACCCGGGACTCCCGGCGCATCTTCGTGCCCGCGTCGCCGGAGAAAGAGAAAAGTTCCCCGCTCTGCTCCAGAGGGATGGCGGGTGGGGGGCGGGACCGGGCCGCCGACCGACCCTGCGGGCAATTTCCAAACGAAAGACTGGGCCAAATCCGGGCGAGGGAGACCTTTTTCTTAATCACCTCTGATCACTTTCTTGGTTTGGTGACTTTTTCTTTTTTCCTTTTTTTTTTTTTAATTAAGAGGGAAAAAACTGATCAGAGCCTGTCTTTTCCTTGTAGGGTTAACATTTCACAGGTATGTGGCCTGACATTTTAATTGCTCACATAAAGCATCTCGGATGTTGAGAAGCAGAAATAGACTTCATCTCATTGTCATGACGCAACTGAAATAAATTTTCCTTAACTTTATCCTCTCTCGTCGGTTTTGGCTAACTCCAAAGCCAACATTCTGCCACCCACCCAGGCGTGGCGAGAAGGGAAAGACCTGTCTGCCCGCTGATGGGCGAGCAGAGGCAGTCTCCCGGTCGCCCCTGTGCACACCCTCTGCACACACATGTACATGTACACGTATGAGGTGCACATTCGTCAATGTACCCAGACAAAGACGTCAGCGACTGTGCTTCTAGGTCATACAACAGTTCAGGACGGGCTCCATTGTTCCTCAGAGGTCCTTAAAGCAGTCGTACGGTCACTGAAATACACCCAGAGATTCTGCCCCAAATGGGGAATAATAACACCGCAGCTCACAAGAACCACACACCAGCCCCAGTCTACCCCAAGAAGAAATCCAGTACAACAAGATCAACTTCATGGTCTCTGCCATTCTGCTCCATGGGCTAAAATCACCCAGACGGTTACAGGTTGTGTCTCTAAATTCTAGGGCAATGGCTTTAAAACATCAAACATCTAAAATTGCCACCTCGCCCCACGCCACCAGAACACACTGTATTCCAACACAGTAACCTTTCTTTTTGATTAGTACAAGTTAGTGGATTATGATTATTCCACATCCACAGAAGAACATTGTGTCTCCGTCATACACACTTTGTGCCGAAAACCCCTGTAAACTGGTAAGCCAACCAGGTTTATGAACAATTAAAATATTTTACACAAAACACGCCGAGCTGCAGGAAATGGGAACGCATATAAATAGTAATGAACAACCACAAGAAAGCACCTTTGATAGCTCAAAAAATCAAGGAGCTGAAGGATTTTTAAAAGAAAAATAAACCACACGTAAAACTGACAAGTGTCGATTGCATTTTGCGTTCAGTAGCCTGTGTACACACAGGCGGAACACAAGGTACGGAATAGATGGAACTGTAGGCAGATAAGGGTTAGTTTTTAGTGAATGGAAAACAAGCCCTCTTTCCACTTCATTTCTGAGCCCCTCTGAGCTCTCACCCTTTCTCTGCTGAAATCACGTATTTCATGAAAGCTGCAGGTGCTGGGATTATTTGAAAATTGTAAAAAAAAAAAAACCCAAAATATACCCAACCTATAGTGGACACTGAACTATCATAAACCTGGTGTGTAATGAGATTTTGCCACAGAGTGAAGCCAGGCTGAGAATTTCAGGTTGATTAGAGGCACAATATAACTTTCTTCTAAAGAGAACAAGAAGCATGGAAAAGAAATTATCTCAGGGAAGGATTCTCTCCCCGCCCCCTCAACCTCTATGATTCGAGAAATTGCCCAGTGCCATAAATGTCAGTAGATTGGGGGCCAACTCAGCAGAGATTGGTGGGGCTGGGGTTGAAATAGGAAATCTGAGGGGCATGTCCATCTCCACCGAATAGAAGATGGGATCATTGATTTTAGGGAAATCTTCATTTTGCCTGTTGTACAGACATGTTCATAGCAAGATCATCTTTAACAAACAAGCAGTGGGAAAATTTTGAGGAGGAAGAGCTTCCCAAGCCCACTGAGAGCTGTTTGGTATTTGATGTCTCCTTTGCTGGCCTCAGATTTAAGAGAAGAATTTCCCAACCATCTCCAACAAGACTGGGAGCTCGCTAGGGGCACAACCTCAGGGCTGCCATGAAGCCAGAAGCGTTTCACTCTGTATTTGGGCACTATTCATAGATATGCAGATGATTTCAAAGCACCAAAAAAGTATTAATTGCAATTAATTTTACTACATAGGAGGACTGCAGACTGAGAAGGGGGGGGTGAAAAAGGAAAATATTTTTAAATGTCTTCTCGAGAGATGCTCATTTCCCTGAGATAAAATAGCTCTAAGATTAACCAATAAATATCAATATATTGTTAGCATTAAAAAAAAATTCAGCCCAGGCTTTTATTGCAGATGTAAATTTATTTTAATGAGAAGAATGGCAAGCTTTGATTTGGCCGGGAGAAAGTTGGAAAAACATTTGTCTTACTCCGGGAATCAAAAGAGAAGAAAAGAAAGCCCACCCAGGAATATGATTTCATTACAGAAGGGGGTCTGACGGCAGTAATTCCTCACAGATTAAACCGCGATATGAATACAGACCCCAGCAAACGCCGAGTTTAACTCTGAACTCAGTGGAAACCAGTTCTGTCCACCAGGACTCATTGAATTCCTCCTTCCCCTCAATCTAGTCCGTGTGTGTTTTTCTCTTCCCCCACACTGGAGCCCTATGAATAGGAAAAGGGCCTTCCATTGTATCCCTGTGAACTTCCAAGTCAATGCAATTTTTAACCACTGGCTTGTGGTACTTTGAAAATCACCAGGGGCTGTCAGAGTTGGGTCCTCTGAAAAATTTACAGTGCTAAATCAGAGCATATGCTGGGAGGGAAAAAATTGCTTGGGATTGGAGCAAGTACAGTATCTGTCTGCCCCCTAGTGTAAGAGTCTTCGCTGCCTAAAATTCAACTTTAAAAGAAAAGGAGCTCTTAAAGGGAAACGACTTTAGGTTCACGTAGGCGTAGGAGAATGAAACTTCTGTACATTTAAATCTGAATAATTGCCCAGGATTTAAAATTAATTGGCTCTGGCTTGCTTGGACCGGACTTGGATCTCGCCACCTTTTGCGTTTCCCGAGTCACTGGCAGAGAGGTGATGATATCCGCCCCCCCCCAACCCTGAACTGGGTTTATGTGCGTCCCTCGCACCCCCTCCTCTCCCTTTCTTTCTCTGTCTCTGTCTTCTCTCTCGCTGGCTTTTTAAAAATGAGGACCCGTTCCTTGAACGTTCTGGACGGAGCCCAGAATTGCTCCTTAAGTCCGCCCGCCGCGGTTGCAATAGACAGCCAAAAGGTAAACGTTTGCCTGAAATCCGCACGCCGGCTCCACCACCCCGCCGGATGGTGAGTACCCTTCTCCGTCGCGATCGTCCCCCACCTTCCTCCTAGCTTAGCCGAGCGCTCGCCTCCCCGAGCCGCGGCCGAGGCGCCGGGCACAGCTCGCCTCCCTCCCTGCACGGCTGGCTGTCAGCTGCACAAGGTTGCAAAACACAGCTCAGCGGCCAACCTAACAGTAAATTCTGATACTTAGTGCGAGCCGAGCCGCCCCTTTGCTAGAAAACCCGAGTCATCTATTGCTTGGAAAAACACGCTTAGAGGACTGCCTTGCAGTTTGCTCGACCGGAGGCAATGAGTTTGACCAGACAGGACGAGGAGAGGGGAGGCAGTCTTTACGCTCCGGTTTAATCATATTTTGGCAGCTTCGCAACTGTATTCCACCCCCCACCCCCCTCCACCACACACATGTAATAAAATATGGCAATGCATTGAATTGACTGTCCCCCCCCCCTTCCCGGAACCCCTTAAACCACAGTCCCAGGCATTTCATACACGTTAGCAACCCGATTTTCTGAAAAACCCCAAGTCATCCCCAACCCCACACAGCATAAGGAGGAAAGTGAGAGAGAGAAGAAGAGAGAGCGAGCAAAAAATATATATATATATACTGTAAGCGAACATACCAAAACCATATTTGCCTTGTTCAAGGTCCCAAATCGCTTGCATCTTCCTGCTAAAAACTGGAGTAACTCTCCTTTAGTTTGGCGGGTGAAATAAGCGCTTTGTTGGACCCCTGAAAAGATGTGTCTTTGATAATTAGAGACTCTCTTCCTCCGTGTTTGCCTAAGCGATTGTGCAAACTGATAGAAAGTGAGCTCTAGCCTGCAGGAGGGAACCGGAGGCAAGGTGAAGGGAGAGCTCTTCCACCTGAAGGAAGGGCTTCTCCATGTAACTGGTGCTCTCAGCCTTGGAAGAGCCTGCGAGCTAACTTTAGAGAGAGGAGGTTTCAGAGAGCTTCCCCATAGCTGCTGAGGAATGCAAGCCTCGCCTTTAAGAAAAAAAAAAAAAAAAAAAAAAAAAAAAACCCAAACCGTAGGTAGAAGATGTCTGGAGTGATCCTTGTCTCTCATCTCATTCCTTAGAAGGAAGAGGGCCGTTGTTACACCTTGTTTGGGGCTGGAAAGACGAGACTTTAAAAACACCCGTCCAATTGGGGGGGGAAAAAAAAAAGAAAACCCTCCCAACTTAATGAGTTTAGTCGGAGGCTGGAGCGAGCGACTCAGCCTCAGCAGAAAAGCGCCAACGAGGCCAGGCTGCGGCGGGGCAGGAAGACCCGAGGCACAGCCAGATTCCACTGTTTGGGGTCGAGAGGGATGGAGGCTAAATCCTGAAGCAAGTAGGGAAGAAGCAGAGGTGTGAGAGGAGGGGGAAAAGCAGGCCGGCTCGCCCTCACCCTGGAGCAGAGTTAGATCCTGAAATAGAAGAGCAACGCTTTTCCTGGGAATCCGCTGGAATTCCCTCCCCCCCCTACTTTTCACTCAAGTTCCCCCAAGTGATTTTTCCCCTCTCCCCTGCAGGTCTGTGTGCCCCCCCCACCCCCAGCATACCCAGTCCCCATTCTAGAACTTTCCTAAAGAGGAAACCTGTTCCTTTTGGGGGGGAGGGGTTCCCCACTTCCTGCCAGCAGATAATGAATGCTTAATTTACCTTCTCCCTTCCCCCCACCTTCCAAAAATGAATAAAGGAAGCAAGACCCCAGTAACTGGAGAAAATGAGAATAAAGTACGCTACGTCTCGCCGTTCAATACAGTTTTAACTAATGGATTTTTTTTTGTTTTGTTTTAAGAGAAGAATAATGGGGAAACACGGATCTTTTATTTTAGGGAAGTGGATGGTAAGATGTGTGTCAGACTTGACAAACGGAACTAAAGCTCTCCGACTGCTTCTTGTCCTCGCCTTAAACAGGAATTAAGTTAAACACAGTGCTGAATGTTAATTACATGTTTACTGGCTAATGAAAATTACAAATGGTTTTGCCACCTCAAAAACAATGATGAAAACTCTGAAGACACTGTAATTATATACTTTGAGGGAAATAACTCAGAATATTGATCATAAGAAGTGTAAATCTTTTTTTAACTATTCATTAATACCATAAATATGGGCTCCAGAAGTTTTTCCTTGCGGTTTGTCCCATTGGTTCCACCGAGTGGATGGTATGGCGAGGCTCCTGGGTGGTGAACTCATTCTCGCCGAGAAGGAGGCCACTTGTGTAACCGAGGGGGGGTGCCCCCTCCTTTTCGCCCCCGCCCCCTGTAACCCCAGCAGAAGGTCGAGGGATGGTTGAACAGGGGGGCCGGGCTCGGGGCAGGTGAAGGTGATCGCAGCGCAGCCTCTCCCCTCCCATCCCCTCCCCCCTCCCCTCTTCTCCCTCCTCCCTTTCCAGCCAGGTCTGATCGATGACCGCCTCCCCCAGCCCGGGCGCCTGTCGAATAACCTGGCATTCGAGTCCCTAATGGAGGACACCCCCTGCACCCCGGCGACACGCCGCCCTGACAACTCCACTCCCCCTCCTTTCGAGGTGGCGAGGGCAGTTCATGGCAGAAAGAAGAAAATAAAGTTGAGGGCAGAGGTGGTTACTGCGTGCAGGCGGGCGGAACCAGAACCGGTTTCCCTGGGGTCGGGAGCCCAGGAATATATATGTTTGCTTTGTTTTCTTTTAACTTCGGCCCGAGAGGGACTCTGCACCCTCTGGCAGCCACGGCGATCCTGGGGGTCAAAGGTGAGGGCTGCACTAACCCTAAAAGGCTGGTCTGGCCGGAAGGCCTGGCGCAGGGAGGCGTAGGGGGTCAGGCACCCACCCAGCCTGGCGCTCCGGAGGGGGCGCCTGGGAAACCTGCACGGTGGTGGTGGGGGGGGGGACACAGCACCCGACAGCGGTGTTAAGTGCGATATGGAGGATTTTTAAAAAGTGCCCTAGGCTTGTGGGGCTGGAGTCCTCTTTCTCCCGGAGAATTCCCAAGGCACTGGTCTTTGTCTTAGAAGGAATGGAGTTTCTGAATGGTGTGAAAGGGACAGAGAGGGTCGCTTCAAATCGATTTTACTTGTCCTTTCTGTCTTTTCGGATCAACGCCCTTCAATGGGCACGGAGGTGCTCTTTCAACCAAAAACTTGTGCTACATTTTCTGCCTGTGTTGGTGCTAACCACAATGAGCACTGGGCAGATTTTTTTTTCCCCTTTGCTCTCCAAAGCAAGAAAGCACCCTAATTAAATTGTTTTATATGGACAGTCAAGACGGGCCAATTAAGTATGCATTAGTATAAAGATATAGTCTGCAGATAAGGCGGCTTAGAAAATCAGGTGTAAGACAAAGGAGAGGGCGCCAGCGTCCGGGAGGGGAGAGTGGACCCAGCAAAGTCGCTCACCTTCACCGGGCCCCGGGGAGTCGCAGAGGCCCGGGCCTCAGGCGACAGTGTCGGAGCCCCCAAGGCCCGCGTCTCTGGCGGAAGGAGAGCGGTGGAGACCAGGCGGTTAGTATCGCTCATACCCTTCTGCTCGGACAATGTACCGGTCCCAGGTGGCGGGGCCCGTAGGAGGTGGCGAGGGAGCGCTGTGCCCCACTCTAGGTCAGGCCCTTTGCTCGGTGTGTAGGTTCAGGGCGCGGCCCTGCTGTAAGGAAAGAGTGCGCGCCCGGGGGAGGCCGGGAGGACCGGAGGGGCACAGACACTGCCCCTGTCGTGGCCGCAAACCTCCGGAAACCAAGATCAGGGTTGGAGGCTCCCTTTCAACCCTGCCAGGCTGTGCGCTTTTTTGCTTTTAAGGAAACGGAAGGTTCTCGGCCGGCCAAGTAAAGTTCCCACCCGACGCCACCACCGGCCCGAGGGGCGTAGAGGCCCAGCCGCAGAAGTGGGGGAATGACGAGGGCCCGCAAGAAGGTAGCGAGGAGACTAGCACCGCGTTCGGCGAATTCGGCTCCGGGCTTCTCCACCCCCTCTCCGCCCTCTGTGGGGTGGGCGGGCGGAGTGCATCTGGCCCGAGGGCTGCGACCCCCAGAGCAAGGGGCCTGGGCCTCCTCGTGTCTCCGCGCAGGGCTGTGATAGGTGGTCCCGGGGCCTCGGGGGCGAGAGCGCAGCGCGCCGCTGCACCTAGGGCGCGCGGGGCGCACAAGACGTCTGGGTCGGGGGCGGGATGGGGAGAGTAGGGGGCGAGAATTAGAGCCTGGGGAGGCGGCTGAATGTCAAGAGTAAAAAGGTTGGAAAGCCAATTTTCCAGGCGCGCTTTCGCCGCCCCCCCTGCCCCCGCCTTTGCTGGTTGCGGAGGCCGTAAATCAGCGGCCGGCGGCGAGGGAGGGAGGAGCCCCCTTGGCGGGCCCGGCGCGGCCCCGCCCGGACCCTGCGCACCTCCCGGTGGGCCCCGAATCGATCCGAAGCCTAGCTGAGGATGTCACCGCACTAAATATTTACTGATCACACACAAATAGCCGGGGCCCGAACGATTTTCCTCTGTGCGGAGAGCGCAGAGAGAAGGGTAAATCATTTTATTAGTGTGGATAAAGCCCAGAGCACACTCCGGGCTGGAGTGTTTTAAGATGTGTCTTCAACTGGATGAAAAGAGTTAGGGAAATCGATACCGGGTGATTAGAAGCCCCCGGGGTGACGAAGTGGGCCGGGGCTTTCAGGGATTTGGCGAGGCTGAAAGGGGGGAGCGAGCCTCGAAGGGGGCGGCCCGACCGCCGCCAGGGAGCTCCCGGGCGCAGGCCCGTGTCCCTCTCTCCTCGACGGGCGACGCCGGGGCTCACCGAGGGGCAGGGAGCCCGCACCGGCCGGCTGGGGGCTGCGCGGGCTGCGGCGGCTGAGGGCTTGGGATCCAAAGTCTCCACGCCGTGAGGGGCAGCGGCCAGGTGGCCACCAGAGTGGACCGCAGGCCCGGCCGGGGACACTGGAAGTTTCTCCCCCCTCGCGGTCTTTCTGAGCTGCCTTCAGGAGTAAAATTGTGGCCCAAACGCCTGTATTCCCCCCAGCCCCCACCGAGGCTCGCAGCATCCTCGAACTTTCTGTCTGATTCACCCCAGTCCTTCATCTCCTGGAATACTTCTACAGAGGAAGAAGTAGCTCAGCTTGGCTAGCTGCTTCTCCCTGACACCCACCCCGTGTCCAGAACGGCCGCGGGGTGGCGGAACCCGCTGGGGACCGCAGGGCCAGTGGATTCCAGGTTCGCGGCTCCTGGGCAGGTGGAAGCCGTGTGGGGCGGAGGAGGAAGGTGGAGGTAGCGTGCCGCACACCAGCAAAGCCCCCAGGACGCCTTCATTCTCTCCAGGGTGGTAATCTAGCTTCGGGGGGAAGGGGGGTATGAAAGTTACACTCCAGCGAGGGCAGTCGGTCTGGGGCCCCAAGGCTGGGTGCAGGAGCCTGGAAAGGCAGCAAGGTTTGCTGAGGTTAGCAAGGCTTCGGAGGGAGTTTGCTCTCCAAACTCAAGGAGTAAAGTCCCTGCCACGAAACTGGCTTTGCATTTCTGGAAGTGGGAGTCTTGCTTGCTACTGTGGACAAACCCTGGGGTTCAAAGCAGCTGTAAAGAATCAAGAAGGCGCTAATTTCGAGGGGTAAGGAGGGGCGCAAAGTGAAGAAAGGAGAATCTTTTTTTCTTTTCTTTTCTTCTGCTCCCGACTCTTTCCTAAAAATCTGCTCTCCCGGGAGACCCTGACAGCTTGGTTATCTCTCTATCCACCCATCTATCTGGTCTCCCCACACCCCCAGTTGCTCGATTTTCTTGGCAGCTGGAGGAATTCAGTTCAGGCTGCCCTGCCAGGCTCCACCGTGTAACAGGAAATGACTGCAGCGCCAATTAATCGTTTTCCAGAAGGGAGAATTAAAGAAAAAAAAAAAAAGGAATCCCAGTGGATTGGAGTGGTCTGTTCAGGTGTAAGGCGATTGGTGCTGAGTCCCTTCCTCAGTCACCTTCCATGTCTGGCTATGGAAGCTCCAGCCGCGGGCACCTCCGCTGACCCAGGATGCTGTCAGGAGCGGGTCTCCATTAACCCTTCTCCTTCTTGGCCAGTGAAGTTTAACTACACTAATATACCAAAGGGGCTGTAGGAAAAAAAAAAAAAAAGGAAGGAAGGAAAGAAAGAAAGAAGGAAGAGGGAGAGGGAAGGAAAGAGAGGGAGGGAGGGAGATCCACTCTAGTTGAAGGATTTTAGAGTTCTCTGCCCTTCACTGGCTCTCTCTCCCCACCTCCCACCCTTCCTTTGAAAGCAGTTTTGCATTTGGAAAGACTAGAGTCTCATTCCCTCAAGGCAGCTCACTTCTTGGAGATGGACTTTGGGGACTAGAAGAAAACATGATGTACTTAAAGATCTTCTTCCATGTAACTGGCCACACAGTTCACTTTAACAATATTTCTACCATGGATGCCCCCAAACCAGTATCTAGTTTACCTTCTTTCATTTCAGCTAATTTAGAATCTTGTCAGTGGGCAACTTATAGCCATAACATCTAGGTGACATGAGGAAAATGTATTCAGACCTGGTGGCCTTATAATTGGTAGTTATATGATGTGCATGGGAATGTGGGAGCTTGCGTGTGTGTATGTATCTGTACCTATACATATATACATGTATGTACATGTGTGTGTATATATATATATATATATATATATATATATATATATATATATATCCTTACGGTATTAGAAGCTCCATGATGGATGCAATGTTGATCTACTCCAGCACTAGATAGAGGCTGTCACTCAAGGGTTCGAGCTGGAGATCTGGCAGAAAGCCGGGCAAAAAAGAGTTTTGAATGAGCTCCTTGGAATCACTCTTGTTGAAATCCAAACTGAAGCCACTCAGTAATAGCAAAGCTATTGTGCCTTACAGGCTCCTAGAGAGACGCTTCAAAGGGAAAAATGTCCATTTGCACTGTGGTAGCTTTGGCAGGGCATTTCAACAAAAGGTGAGCATCCTTTGCCTAACATATTTATTTCAAAATTCAGCAACGTGCTACTGCGTTTATTTTACTTTCCAGTGAATTGCGGACCAGGCTCTGGCTAAAGATGATAGCCCAAGGGCTTGTGGACCATCTAGCTCAGGCTGATACGGGCTGTCCAGGCTTTTAATGTTACCCTGCAAGGTAACTCCTGCTGAGAAAGTTCGAAAGCCATGTGGACATCAGTTCTTATTGAGAAGTAGACAGAGGGAGGAAAGGTGGTCTGATTCTCTATGTTTTCTCTTTCTAAAGAGGCTGGTAATGAAATTGGGAGAATGACAATTCACTTCTGGCATGTCAAAGAAAAAAAAAAGGCATTCATCGAATGGTATCAGGTGCTAGCCATTTAAATGTGAAAGTGTTCATGAGGCAAATATCCAGATAAATTAATATTGTTAATTAGCTGTATCCAGTGTGCTGAAAAGAAGTACAAACAGAACAACAGAGGGGGTTTACCTGATCTAATTTCCTTTCACCACAGACTCCAGGTGAATTTCAGGAGAAAAAGGATCTAAAGATGATTGGCTTTTAGAAGGCTGATAAAAAAAACAACAACCTAGTTTCGATATAAAGCATATGGCTAGGGAAGTGAGTCAATGGACAAAGACAGACACACGGCCATAACAGAGAAGCATTATGCATGAATTAAAAAAATATAACATTATTTAATTACAAACTGCATTTCTCCTCTGAAAAGGCTGACTTTTGTTGAAGGTACACAGCAAAAATAAAGGACTTCTATGGAGAATTAAGAAGAGGGTGCTGAACATAATATCTAGCTTCTTGACCAAAGAAGTATTTGTCTGAGAGTTTACAAAGTGTGACATTTAAATAAAATACACACTATTAAAATTTGTTTTGAATATGGGATAGAGAAAGGCACCTTTCCTCTTTGTCCATTATGATTTTTAATAGATTAATCAACAATTCATCAGTCAATTAATTATTGCAGAGATCACAATGGACCTGACCTAGGGAAATGGATTGAGACGATACCAGTGAAAATAGTTGAAAGCAAAAGTGAAAACATAAAAGGCAGGAAATATTGACTTCAGTGAAAAATGCCACACTGCCTGTTTTTTGAGAGGACTGCATCACCGTCACATGTCGGGGAGAAGAAGTTAAAAAGATGAGGCGACCTTGTTCCTTTGCAGAATGTATAGCGATACCTTATTTATCGATTCCCAAAGTTCTGTTGCACATTCTCATTTTGCATGTATGTCCGATGCCATTGAAAGAAGCCAGCATTGTGAAATTTCAATGGAGAGAGGGGGGTGCTTTAAAAAAGATGCTTTTCTTGAGAATCTCCTCGGAGTGATATGGGCTTTGCTTATTTATTCATTGATTTCTAATATGATTTTGCTTACTTTGATGGCTTCTAAAGAGATAGACTCTTTTGCTGAAGTCTACATTGTTTCTATGCTGAAAACAAATCCCAAAGCAAATCTCGTTCAGAAAGTGTCATTGTCTGTCTAGTTATTGAAGAGCTACTCTTTAAACATCCCAGATTCTGTAAAAAAAAAACAAACACACTCATAAACACCTAAACCTATTCTTGTTTCTTAACAACTCTTAAAGCTGCAACTGGCTGGCTGTGGATGAATATTTTATAGGGGAGCCTTTCACTCTCTTCCTATTTATCCTGTGAATTCCTTTAATTTGTCTTTTATGCCTGGGAACATTAAAAAGCATTCGCCACTATGCCCCAAATGATTCCTTCCCCTTTAAAAAAAAAACAGTGAATAAACATTCTAATTATAGAAAAGAGGTGTGATGTTGACTCTAAAGTTACAGGAACATATAAAGTTTTCTTAATAAACTAGAAGAAACTCTATCCCAGGTAAACTTACAGAGGGTGGCTGCTGAGTAGGGTTTATAGACCTGTCCTCTGCCTTCTTTACTTTGGCACCGAGGCATCTGGGTTTTTGTCGTAGAACACTGTCTATTGTTCGCAGAGTGAATTTTTGAGCTTAAAAGCGATTTTCAAATTGTTTTGCCTCTGCAGATTAATGCTTTATTCCACTGAAATAGAATACTCATTCCTGTGTTTAAATTTGCATGTCCAGGCAAATAATGAAGATGTGAGATCCTCCAGCCGCCTCCAGAAAAAGAAAAACAATAATATCATTATGTATATACATATGTGTATAGATATATGTATATATACATATATATATAATGATTTATATATATGTTAAATAAGTAAAAAAAGAGCCTTTGATTGCAGCTGTTGAAAATACAGGTACTTTGTTCTCACAGTGGAGTTCTTGATAAGGGGTTTTTCTCTATCTTAACTGTCTACCAAGGAGAGATGCTTCGGTTTCATATAGAGTTTTTGAATCCTAAGCAAGTTTTAACAACATATCATCGCGGGCTCTTTGAAGTGAAGAAGGTTTGAAAAAACAAGCCTCCAAAATAAAAGACCCAGCAAAGTCACAGAGTATAATGGCCTGCCTTATAGCTCTCAGGGATGTTGCACAAGTTTTACTTTAAAAACTAGAGTAGCACGCTTTTGCATCAAGTCCAAAACAAGATGATTATAGGAGGGAAAAAAAAAGGTTCGGTCCCACCTTCTTCTTGCAACCCCCCCCCAAAAAAAAACAACAACAAAACTAAAACCAAGCCCCAATCTCCAAGCCCTCACCACTTTGGGGAAAGTTTCTGTTTAAGTTTCTGGGCAAGGTTCTGTAAAGGTCCCAGTGGGTCTACTTTTCAAAGGCGGCAGGCAGTGGCTCAGCTCCTGTCAGCAGCCTGGGAGCCTGGAGAAGGGGGCAGACTCCCAGAGAACAGCTTTCTTTCTGTTGCAGGGAACCTACCACGCAGAGAACAGCTTGGCCAAATCAACTGTTGGAAGGTCTGCTCTCCTTTCCAAAGGAGATTTGCAGAGGTAGGGGAGGAAGAGCTGATAGACCCAATCGGGTTCTTTTCAAAGGCATCCCTAACTTTTCTGTTACCCCCCCCCCTTTCTTTACTATCTGTCTTTGTGCCTGAAGGGCCAGTGAAAGAGCAGGGCAGATTCTAGATTGCTTTCAGAGTTTGCCTTCTCTGATGATGGATTACTGTGTCAATTTAAACGGCATAGGATTAATTTGTTTCAATGATTTCTCTTTAGGCTGAATGCCAGCCGTTTCTCTACCTTCTCCCCTTGCTCTGCAGAACACCCCCCCCCCAAACCGGGCAGAAAAGCCTTCCTTCCATATTCTAAGTCAGGGAGCCATAATGGGACTAGACAAGTTAGGTGTAACGTGGTAACGTGTTAGGTCTGAGTGTTTTTATCTTTGCCTAAGAGGCTGGAACATACAGTCAGTCACATTAAAATGAAATTGGACTCAACGTTTATTCAATAAATACTTGTCTTGTAGATAATCCAGTGCCGAGTGCTTTTGACACATAAGGAGTTAATTTGTCTTGGATAACAAGTTATTAATATGGCACATTTAAGCCTGCCACCTACAATAAGGTTGTGGAGATCCATAACAAACTCAAATGATCGTTGGGAAAAATAATTTGTACGAGGGAGGGGAACGTTTTTTAGCATGTCTCTCTTGTGTATATATATATATATATACACACACTAGGAAAAGGATACTGGTAACACATCTATATTTCACATCACACAGGGGCACAAAAAAAAGTTCAGTGAAGTTTAAAAATCCCACTCATTGTACAGACAGATGTGGCCAACCTTTCCGAAAACAGGAATGTGTCAGAGTTTTTTCTCTTTGGAAAGATTTCTAAAGGCCACACGAAAAACGCTGTGCAAATCCTATTTCTTTGCGAGACCAAACCCATTACGAGGTTGAAAATGGCACCGAAAAAGAACCTCCCCCCCGCCGAATTTTTCACCTAGACTAACCTGGCAGCCAGATAGAGCATGCTGCGTGTGTGTGTGTGTGTGTGTGTGTGTGTGTGTGTGTCGTGGTGGGGGGGCGCAATTTGAGTAAAATAATCTATCCCTAAATCAAATTATCGTATTTATTTCTTGCATGGGAGGGCCTCCAGCAGACGCAGAGTTTCGTTCCACGGACCGAATAGATTCACTGTGGCGTTTGGCTATTTAAACACGGCGGGGGGGGCGATTTCCTTTTCACCGCCCTCTTTTTCCCAGCATCCCCCTGGGCTGAAATTCACATCATCGCGGAAGGTAATGAGTTGCACTCTGAATATGAACTCAAATGGATTTTAACAGCCTCCCCGTTTCCCTAATGCCCTGGTGGGCTTGATCTGGGCAGATTTTACCGGCTACAGACCGAAGCAGCCAGAGGCCAGCGACCGCCCGCCCTGGCATCTAAGCGACTTTAATTTCCCCAGAAGTTGTTGGTGGTTGACCTTCTCTAAACCCTTACAGGGGGTTTAGAGACTGTGCATCTCTGAGAAACCAAATCTTTGCGCTCTCTCCCTCGGAAATGATGGTACACGCGAGCAGGAAATCCAGGCAAGAAAGGCCAATCGCATGAAGAGAGGGAATTAGGTTAAAAAATAAGAGTACAACCCAGGATCCCATTTTCACCGGTGTAACTCGAAATGAAGGTGTCTTCAAGTCGCCGGTGATGCCGGAGTGTTTAGATGGTGGCCACAGATGGGGACACCTATTGAAATGTGTCTGAAGAAGATTAATAGGGCTTGTCACTGGTGGGAAGGCGCTGCTTTGCTGTAAATTTCTACCAGCCCAAGATGAATTACCGATGAATGCTCACTTATCAACCCCCATCGCTATCATTCGACACTAAATCAAATTGAGAAGTTATCTGCAATCGGAAAATTTCTTTTTAAAATAGACATACACCTGGAGGCCCCAACTCTTTAATAATCCCACTCCGAAAACAATCCCCCACCCCCCGGGTGCTCCTGTGGCTTGAACGAAATGATAACTCCAGAATGAATATGTTTGCACGTTCACAGCCCATGGGCAGCTCACTGGTCAAGGCAAAGGGTGACGGTATTTTAGCCAGGGAAGGCAGGCTTCTTAGAAGCCACCGCGGAGTATTGCATGGAATGTGTTCCCTGAACTTGCAGATATTTCTATCCTTTCCGGGAAGGCAAAAGAAGAGAGTAGGTTTGCATTGTCCTGTTCTAAACCCTGTCCCTGGGATCCAATTGTTATCTAATTCTCTGCTGAGAGAAAATGCTGAGAGAACAGCAAGTTCAGGCAGAAGAACAGTGGAATAGGATTAGAGGAAAACAAGGATATGCAGGGAGGGGCATCGATTTTTTTTCTGGCTTCCCGGTGTTGCGTACATCTCCCTTCTAAGGCTGTTGGTTTGAGGAACAAAACAGTGGCGTTATCTCGCCTGCTTTCTGTCCACGCTAAGCATTCGGAGGCTTTTCCATGGAGGAAGAAGACTTTCAATGGACCGGCCACCCTGGTGTTTTTACAGGACTCTCTACCTGTTTCAGAAAAATGTCCCACAGGCCTAACTCACGTGGTTTTTACTGAAATCCCGCGCAGGCCAATATTCGGAATGCCCGTGTTGCTGCCAACAAGGCTCAGAGGGTTATCCGAGGCCAGGGAGGTAATGGGGACACAGTAAGAATTTGGACGGAGGTCTCCTGGGCTCTTTTCGGATGCTCCTACTCCAGGTCATTAGGTAAATGAACCCGAGGGTGATGATGATAATACTAACAGTAACTAACATTTACTGTATATCGGAACTACAGTACACATACATATGCATACGTTTATATATAAACTTTATATATAAACATATAAATATCAATAAATATGACATATTTATTTATATATAAAGTCGATGTGTAAACATATAAATATAAGTCAATATCAGTATCAATATGTATATAATTTTATTTAATCTCTATACAACTCTCTGGGGTACATACTGTTATTATGTCCATTATTCAAGAGGAAAAAGTAACCAGTGAGGCTCCTGAATTTAGGCACTTGCCTGAAGCGAACATTGCCACCAAGTTTCAGGCGCCTTATTCAAATCCTGGAAGTCTGAATTCTACGCCACTGC
The DNA here is from genome assembly GCF_021234435.1 of Artibeus jamaicensis. Classification (NCBI taxonomy): domain Eukaryota; kingdom Metazoa; phylum Chordata; class Mammalia; order Chiroptera; family Phyllostomidae; genus Artibeus; species Artibeus jamaicensis. The sequence goes on along the minus strand of NW_026522049.1, from coordinate 8,459,822 downwards.
CCCCCCATCCTGTGGGACATCTGCTTCCTATTGCACTGAGTGGTCCCCAGAAATCCCACCTGTGCGGGGAATCTAAAAATCCGAGGCAGATTGTCACAGCAGAATGGACTCTGGTTCAGAGACATGGGCTTACATTCTAGCTTCCCCAGTGACCAAGGCTGCAGGCTCAAGCTCTTTTGGCGTTTATTTTTTAAATCGCCAAAATTGGGTAGTTGGGTCGCATGAAACTGTGGATGTTTCAGGAAGCTTTGGGGTGCTCCCTGCTCTCGTGGTCTCTGAGAGGGGAGAAGAAAGGCGCAGAGAGGCAGCAGCTATCTTGGAGGAGGCGAGTAGGGACAAGTGACTGTGTGGGCACTTGGAGGAGGTGTGGCTTCCCCGTCAGAGACCAGCCTTGGGACGCTGGGTGTTGGGTGAAGTCTTCCTTAGCTTTCTCTCTGCCTCCAGAGCCCATGGATGCTTTGGTCAATTGTGGCTCTGGAGAAAAACCACAGAAAATAAAATTTACCCACCCCCCCCAAAAAATCCACCTCCCTTAGTAAAAAAGCAAGAGGAAAACCCCGAGGTCCGGAGAGGTCAGGTGACCAACGTGAGGTCAAAGTTGAAACTAGCCACTTTCCTCTTGGCCCCCAAACCAAGAATCCACCCCTATTCTCCCAAAATACCTCCTCCCCGACATACTATTCTCCTTGAGATCATCTCATCATGTTCACATTATAACTATTTCTCTGTTTATGTTATGATACCTGGTAAGGGTTATTATAGGTTGTAATATAACATCTTCCTAAGTCTCTTCCACCATAGTCTTTCATAAAATCTCTTAAGCTAACCGGCCAACAAGTCGAAACCACAGCGAGGAATCACGCGGTCCTCCGAATGTTCTGTAACCTGTACTAGGCCACACTAATATTCCAATCTGTATTTATTACCGCCCTCTTCTGATGCTTACATAACCCAAATGGCTCGATTTATATTGTCTAATGGTTCCCCAATGGGAAAAACCTGTGTTTTTTACCTTCCCCTTCCTGCTGTAAATCACCCCTTCCACATACATCGCCAGCTCCGGGACTCCCCGTCTGGGTTTAATCAGAACTTGCGAGACAAAATGTGCATTATTAAGAAATATAAATATTTTCAGAAGCAATCAAAGGGATGAAAGATTGATTCAGCATGTAGATTGGCTTTAATGCAAAGCAGCTTTTTTCTAATGAGGGCTACTGGCTTACAAAGTCAGGAGCCCTGGTAGCCTTCAGCTGGAACTTCTGAATTATGGCAGTAATGTCGGGATTTCTGTACTCCCGGTTGGTGTGCAGAAATAATTTTTGCAAGGTGTATTCTCTAGTCCCCAGGGCGAACCACCTTTCTTTGCCACCCTTAGGGACTTGTAGTAGTTATCTTGGAGAAATTATGACTAATTTCCTCTCCTCTTTAGAATTTAGATCAGCGAGTTACCTCCCTTTGCACAGCTTGGAAAGTTGGCTTAGCACTGGCTTGCATAAGAACATTTTGGCCGGGAGGCATCTGTATTACAATTTCTTTCTTGGCTTAATAAAAGGTATCACATTATCTACCTGGTCAATCTCTATTGGCTTTCAAAATAGAGACATGGAAAAACCTAATAAGCCTCATTAGGATATCTGCTCTAAAAACAACAGGCTTCCTCATTTAGCATGTTGCTTTCAAATGGCCCAGCAGAGCCGGGTGTTCGAGCCTCCAATATAGGTATTGCTAATTTGGGATCATTTTCCGGGTGGGAGCTCTGGGAAGGAAAAAAAAAAAGTCCAATGTGTAGGTGGAATTTTAAAACACAAGGGATCAAACCCTGATTGTTGTCTTTTGTTTCTGTTTTCTTTCTCTCTTCCCTCTAATCCCATTTTTTCTTTTTTTGGTTCACATGTGTGAGGGATGGCTTGATTCTCTTGATATGGTCCACCCATCCACAGCCGAAATTCCAAAGGGGGCTGAAAATGTCTTTAAAATCAACACCGCTCACAGGAGCCTGAGAGAGCAAGTTTTCCTTTGTTGTAGGGGATAGTATTATTTGCTGTAGGTTTTTTGATATACATTCTAAATTAGGCCTGCAAAGGCAGCCTTCATCTTTAATTCATCACTCTCAGCTGAAAGAGATTAGCAATGTCTAGCCCGCACCCCTCCGTTTGGCGCTGACCTCACCAAGTATGGCCTGAAATTAATTAGCCTCATTCATTCCAAATGGAAAAGGATAATGGAGCAGCATTTTCGAGATGACCATCGCAAATTGTATGCAGCATATTTAAAAGGCCCCTATTTTCGAACCATGTAGATTAAAATTCCTCCCAGGGTTGACAATATGCCAGAATTATCGGGCACCCACAGCGAGGCCCGGGCAGGTCTCCTGTGTGTGTCTGTGTGTGTGTGCGCGCGTGCGTATGCGCGTGTGCACGCTGCGTTGTGGGTTGTGTGAGTGTCACAGGCTGTGTGTCGCTGTGTGTCCGCCGTCAGCCGCCGGCTGGCTGTCTAGGATGACACCTGGAACGCCCGACCGACAGGACTCAGACGTCAAGCGGACTGTTTTTGTGGTCGATACCGCGACGTGGGCGTGACGGCACCAACCGCTACTTTCCAGGGTGATGTTTTCCATTCTCTAATTTAGAAACAGAAAAAGCCTCCAAAAGAAATGCTCGATTTTTCTATGTGGAGTTATTTTGGAAGCTTTCTATCCCCCCTCCCACCGGGCCCAGTCCCCTACTGTTTGATCATATTTTAATACATGATGGAGGACTAACTTGGATTACAGAATCAATTAAAATCGCCATCTAACATTAGCTGATTTCCCTCTTCTGGGGATTGACCAAGAGAAGCCAAATTTTGGAATATCAAAACTGCTTTCTTTTTCAGCCAAAAAAAATCTTGACCGGGGTTCTTTGAGATTCGCAAAGATGTTGTAAAGTTTATTTTTGTGACCAGTCATTTGGAGACTGGAGATTGGAAAAAGAAGAAAGAAAGAAAGAAAGAAAAAAAACCCCTGACTTGATTGTCTTTTCAGACGTTACTTTTCTAACTAATATCAAATATGGTCAATTTATGAAAAGCTAGCAGGACTGTTTAGGAGGAGTTTTATTTAGTGCCAACTTCTTAAGAAAAAAATGATCCCAGAATAACTTTGTTTAGTTAAAGTAAAAAGTAGATATTCAAAGTAATATAACTACAAAGCTTTCGGTTACCTGTTGGGGTAAAAAAATGCATGTTTTTAAAAAATTTTTAATCCAACTGGTCTTTTTTTTAGAGCTCATGGATATATTAATCTCCATATGTAAGTTATTTAAGATTATTTTGTCTTATAATTAAACAGGAGACATGTTGCCCATATCACTGCCAATGCAGAATTTAGAAATTTCTCTAAGCTCACTTTTGCCTAATCTTCTCATTCCAGAAGGCCCATTCATCTAATGGGCATATATCACTTATATATCCGAGATCATCAATCACAAACTGGGAACCTATCATTTTGACATAAAAGATTTAGCCTTAAATCTCCCTCAACCTCTAGCATATAATTTGAGAAAATTAGCTAGCTTTAAGTCTGGGCTTCTGACTTGTGGGGAGAAATGCAAAAATGGAGAAAGCTTAAATGATACAAATTTGATTTTCAAGTCACAGTTTCACTGGATTCAAAGAGGAGGCACAGTAGATCTTTAAAGGGTGACAGAAAGAAACATTTATTTGTTAAGTATCCTTTGCTCCATGGCTAATACACACAGTATGAAATAAAGGGGGGGGATGCTTGCAAAAATAGCTCATGAGAGCACGTGTTACCAAAAGTATATTTTCCTTATTTACTCTTGAGACCAAAATGTGTACAGTCTCTAATATTGCCATTTGTTCAAATACAAAACAGCAAGTTTCAATTTTATTTATTTATTTATTTAATCCACGGAGGTAAAAATGGCAGAAGAACCATAAATACAAGGATTAAGGCTGCATAAAATGGGAGCTCATTTAAATGACAAACCCAAAGCAAAACTCCGATGAACGGACCCAATTTCATTTGGTATCCACCTGAAGCAATAAATCCTGTTTCAGCTCTTTTAAGAGTTGAAGGAGGTTCACCTAAAATTCAAACCAGCTTTTCCCAAACGGAACCCAGACTCACTGAGTTTAGGGGGGACTACAGTCGCGTTCGGGGTTCACGATAAAACCCTACCCCACGTTAGCTAATGATGGATAGATGACGGGTGAGGAGAGAGAACTACGAGATGTAGTTTGTTGTGGATGTTTGGCCAAATTCTCTTCCTTATTCCCTGCGACACTCTGAAGTTCGGAAAGAACAGTATCTGAAGCAAATTTCCAATAATTTCTGTGGAAAGGTGACCACGTAGGAGAGCTCAGAGGGGATGTGGACAGTTAAATATACTAGATGAAATATTAACGACCGTGGCTTGCTGTAATCTGGCATCGTTCTAAGCTGTTTGGACTCAGTGTAGGTGACCATCACAGTACCAGGCGAGCACGGTTATTTCCATTTTGTGGAGGAGAAAGACGAGGCCCTGGGAAGTGACGTAACCTGTCCAAAGTGACGTTGCTTATCAAAGGGGTTTGAATCCCGGGATGTCCTGTTCTGGAATCTCTGTATTGGGCCAACCTGCCTCCCAGATGAAATGAAGTTGCGATGTTGGTTGGAAAACAAGCTACTCTAGACTAGGAATGAGGGAGATATTCCATCCCCCACCCCCATTTTTTTTTTTAACTGTTGAGAACAGTAAGTAGAAAATGTAATGAAAAAGGGCGAAGGAGAGAAAGCTCATTTTTGTCTAATTTTCTTATCTCATGAGTAGAGAGCAGACTTCCCAAACCTCCCATAAGTCTTTGCTTGCCTTCCCTTGGAATGCTACAGGGTGGAGATAAACTGAGAGGAATTGAAAGAAAAAAAAAGGACAAAAAAATGATGGCAAGAGAGTGACTTGGGGGGAAAGGTCATAAGAACTAACTAGGTAGAATATAGAGAAGCTACAGTTAATATAGAACTCAGTACCATCCTAGAAATATGATAAGAACAGTGAAGGCCTCAAAATGTTAGCAAGGCAATTGGAAAAACGTAAGGAGAAAGGTCTAAATGAAGAAATTGTGGGAACTCAGATTTTATCATGATGATATTTTCTTGGAATACTAAAGCCAAAACCAGAACTTTCCCAGGGGAAAAAAATGTTTCTGCCTTGTGTAGGTTGAAGCAGAAAGATAGGCTTAAAAATTATGGTTTTAAAAATGATTTATTAGAATAATATGTGGAATACACTCTTAACCTTTCTATGCATGTTTTTTTGTATTTAATCCTCGTGATGAGTTTGCAGGGTATGTATTATTACTACGTAAAAGATTTTATTTATTTTTAGAGACAGGGGAAGAGAGGGAAAAAAACACCAATGTGTGGTTGCCTCTCACGCACTCCCTACCTGGGACCTGGCCCACAACCCAGGCATGTGGCTGGGAATCAAACAGGGTGACCTTTGGGTTCACAGGCCTCAGCTCAATTCACTGAGCTCCACCAGCCAGGGCTGTATTATTATTGTTTTAAAAGGTTTTTTATCCTCGTTGCTTTTGGAGAGAGAGGTAGGGAGAGAGAGAGAGAAAGAGAGAGAGAGACGTACATTGATTGGTTCCCTTCTCAAACGTGCCCTGACCAGGGTTGGAGCCTGAAACCTGAGTATGTGCCCTGGCCGGGAATCAAACGACAACCTTTCGGTCTACAGATGACGCTCTGGCTGAGCCGCACCCATCAGGGCACAAGGTATGTATTATGAAGTCCACTTTACAGACCTGGAAACTGAGGCTCGCAGCCTGGAGTCCTTCCAAGTCTTCCCCAGTCCTAGACCCCGGCCAGCATCCTGCCCTGTCGTCCCTCACGCAGCACCCCCAAACCTTTGCCCAGAGGCTGATGTCCCCGAAGAACTGGTTTTCAGCTAAATTTCATTATGATGCATTACCCTAAAAGAATGCACTGATAAGAACTCACTACCCTGGAGTGAGACATAGCTCTGCTTCGGAAATCTGGCTGGCATCCTGTGAGAGGTGCCCTCGTCTGCTCAGCCCTCAAGGAAGCCGCACAAGCTAAGGGAATGCCCCACGGGTGGCTCGGGTGCAGAAGCAAACGACAAACGGTAGACGGATGGACACACAAACAGTGGAATGAAGTTCTTTTAAGGAGGGCCCGCAGTCTGCTGTGTTTACAGGCCCCTGAATGAAATCACCTGGCTGTTTATAGGGGCCCTCGTGCTGATGAAAAGACCCAGCTACGCGCCCGAGTCTTCTCTGCCAAAGGAGAAAAGTTCCAGGTTCTTTCAAAGTATGTGAAGCATCTGATGTGAAAAGTGGCAACAGCATTTGGGACCAATTACCCAGATTAAGAGGCAACAATGCTCTGTTTACAATGTGTAGCCAAGAGCTGTTTGGCTCTGGTCCACGCCCTGGGGATTGTAAATTACAGAAATTTCAGCCCAACACCGATTCCTCTTTTGACCTGTGTGTCTGAGAAAAACAGGTAGAGAAGCCCTGTTGTTACTTGCCCTGAGACTCCAGTGAATGGGGAACTGAGTATTATCTTCCCAGTAAGTCAGCGACACGTAGGTCCCCTGCCAGGGAGGCCTGGATTGCTCACCCAGGGGAGACTCTAATTGTATATGACGTGTCCGGATGTGGTTTTTCTGTTTGCCGCTCCTCGGAAATGACTTCTGCAAAAACAGTTCGAAAATGAAGCCTTCTGACCTCTTTTGCTTAATTACCATAGCGCCCCAATATAATTCCATTTTCCAATACGTTGTAGAGGAATCAGCACCAAATGATAGTGAAGTCAGTACCAGAGAACTGGGCTGCTGGGAATGGATTGGACATAGATTGTGGCAAATACATTCATTGTGGGCAAACGCCCCCCCCCCCTTAATTCGGCCCAAATGCAGCCACGTGGAAAAGACAAGTCACCACCTTACCGACAGCCATCACGCATGTGCGCTCAGGGTTTCGTCACGTGACTGCTCGCAATTCCATGTTCAGGTCATTGAACTGGAAATATCTACAGGCAGGGGGACCGAGCTCTTCTCGTGACTGCCCTAAGGGCTGGGTGGTCACAAAGAGGAAAATGCAATTGAGGTTCTGATCGTGGAGTAGATAGCATCTTGGACTTGGAAAGAATTTTTATCCCAGAATCTGGTGCCCACTTTTTAAAAAATTGATTTGAGAGAGAGAGAGAGAGAGAAACATCAATTTGTTGTTCCACTTCTTTATGCATTTGTTGGTGGTTTCTTGTATGGGCCCTGACTGGGAATCGAACCCAGAACCTTGGCATATCAGGATGACTCTCTAAGCAACCGAGTCACCCAGCCAGGGCCTCCAGTGTCCACTTCACAGAGGGCTGTCTCCTGTAAGGGATAGCTTTCCAGTCCCTTCCTATGCCGATGTATTTTCCCAATAAAAACTGATTAAAAACCAACTTTATTTAATTCTGGAGTTTTCTGACCCTGGTTTATCTCCATAATCGACATTTTTCTGCAGCGTCAGAGCTTCCTGACATATACAATTAACTCACAAATTAACTTAGAAATGATAGTAAGCTCTCAGCTAAATGATATAGTGGCCACTGGGGACCAAACCAATTTTCTAGAATAAGGTTATAGGACTAAGTTTGCCCCGTCACAACGCCGAGGTGGGTGGTAGAGAGGCAGCCACTCAAGGGGAAGAAGGAATCTAGGTGTGAGAGGGCAGACACGATCTGCCTTTAATTCTGTCAGTTACTCAGTTCTCTGATATTTCTTCAGCTACGAAACAGGAATAACCAGTTTAGAAAATGGTTTGGAATTCAGGGCTGCAGAATGGAACCCAGAAAGTCATGGGATCTTCTCCTTGGGAGGAACCTTGGAGATCTTCGGGCCAACTGCCCAGTGGACCCGGAGGCCTGGCCTGGAGATGGGCCGATGGTTAGGCAGACACTGAGTCAGAAATTTACAGGAGTCTGAAGTTCAAGGCAGGTGATGTGAATGTCTGCAGGCCACTGGTCTGGCCAGGGCCGGCCACCCTGAGAGACGGGCGGGTGCTCACTCTCCCCAAGGACACTGCTACTCTCGGGGGGCTTTGCTTTGAGCAAGTTTTGTTCCTTTGGCAAAAGCAAACACCCGCTCAGGCACCTTTCCACTGGGTCAGATTCCGTCCTCAGAAGCAGTGCATCTGAGCCTCATTCCCTCACCATAGGACAGACTTTCGAACACTTGAAGATAGCTTTTATTCTCCCCTGACCCTCAAGCCATGGCCTATGTTTTAGTGGCTAAGTTCCTCGGTTCCCCACAGGATGGGTCACAGAGGTTTGGTCTTCCTGGGTTGCCTGCATTTGCCAGTATCTCTTAAGAAGTGTCCAGAAACAAACAGAAGAGAAGTGGAGGGACCAGCACCTTCCACCACACACAAGACTGGTTTTACATGGAGCCCTGTCGGGTCTCAGGCATCTAGGTCTCGTACAAGGGGATTTGTTGCATTTAAGAATGTTTCATGTTTATCCCCATTAAATTGCATTTTGTTTTGGCTTTCTGGTAGCTTTTAGCGTCTCTCATCTTTTTTTTTTTTTTAACAAATCGACAAGTCTGTCTTTTACAGTTTTGCCCAGTCATGTGGTCTAAATAGTGCAGAAGCCAGGCTTTCTGGGATTTTAGGGTCTTTGATGTCACTGGTGATTATGCTGAAAATTGTTACAGGTTTATTTTTTCAATTAGCTCATAAGCAGTGGGTAATTGTACAGTCTCTGGGTTAAATCCTGGGTCTGCCCAGACCCAGGTGTGTGGCCTTGAGCCTGCAGACTCACCTGCGTCTCAGTTTCCTCAGCTGTAAAATGGGGGTGATAACGCAATGATAACGCATATGGTTGTTCTGGTGACAAAATGAGTTAATACAATAATGGCACACAGCATGTACTATTTACTATACAAAGAAAATACATCAAGACAAGATCCCTAAAGGCAAGGGACGTATCTGGTTTATATTTGTCTCTCTGGAGACTAGCACTGTGGTTAGAATATATTTGGGGCTAATACACCGGGTATAGGAATGGATGAGTTTCTCTCCTCTTGTAGACACTAGAAGTAGAGAGCTAATATCATCTATAGTATAATCTGTAAGGCTCTCATTTCTAATGCAAACAGATTTCCAATATTCTTATGAAAAAGATCTTGACCGTGGAGAGTCGCGCACATTCCTTCTCAGACCAACATCATTATAGTTATTTTGCTGCTCACTTTTCTGAGTGGTCCTCCGTATCTCTAGTGATGCTGATCTCTTATGTCTCCCTTCAGCATGCAAGGCAAGAGAAATTACCCACTTTGCTGCACTCTGAAAAAAAAGAAAAAAAAAGCCAGGGCTCTGCCTGGTTTGCTTCCACCGCCTGAGAAGGGGTACCGCCCATTTTCACCATGAAAAAAAAGTTCTGAGGAATGCGAGTGTCTCTCAGTCAGGTCTCCATATTGTCTAAACCTCTGTAAATTTCCAGCCACGCACAGACCCATTCAAAAAGACGCGCCAAAAAAAAAAAAAAAGAAAAGAGAAATGTTTTGAACTTCATCCACAGTATGGGCGTTTCCGCACCCCCCGACCTTCTGTTGCTGTGCAAACTCAAGGGCCCACAACAGCAACACGCAGGTCTGGACTGAAGCGCGCAGCCACCTAGCGTTTCCTTTGCCGCACTTTCGGCAGGTCGAGTCAAGTGCTCGTCCGGTTGAAAATTTCAGTCTTCCCGAGCTATCTTTTCCATGTAATTCCCTTTGAACTTCCATCCATGCTCATTTAGACACCAGTGTTTTCCCCTCTTTGTGCGGGCGGGAGTTCCCCCCTGGAGCGATTACCCACTGGGAGACGTGGGAGGAGCCACGCTGGGGGGTGCAGTGGAGGGTGGAGGGGTGGGGGCGGCCCTGGGTAATGTGATCTGTGCTTGTTGAGTGTGTCAAGGGCTAATACTTTTGACAACAGCCGTCCTAAAGGGGTGTAGCAAGTCATTTGAAATGTGTACACAGACTGCCCTCTCCATTACGCACCGCCCGTATCATACCCGTAATCTCCCCAGGCAGATATGCTATTACACCCAGCGGGCCAAGCTCTGCGCGAGCTTAGACCCACGCAACTCCCACTGGCTCCGCACCCTGGCGCCTCTTCAATGGGAGGCGTCGGTGGCATAAATCGAATCCACTACAGTCACAACCACAGGGGGCGCGGTGAAACGGAGAGAGCTGGCTGTGTGTTAAAAAGGCGGAGGAAGAACAAAAAAACCTGCCAGTTTCCATAAGAAATCTTATCCCTGGAGCATTAGGAACTGTAGCCTGACACTCAGTGCGCACGCAGCCTGCTGATCGCGGGCCTGGCGTGAGGAAGCAGCTAGGGTAGGTGCCCGGCATGGAAAAAAACCCGGCCTGCCACAGGGCAGGAAGCCACGCTGTGCAGCCAGCCCTCGCAGCTGGGGCGCACAGCCCCCTCCGTGAGCCTCGGGACGTTTATTTAGCAAAACTTAAAGGGATATCTTGGAACCAATGACCCTCTTTCGACAGAGAGTATTATTGCAAGTGCCCAAAATCAGGGCACAAAGATGTCAAGCTTTGGGAAGTCTGGGCATTTAGCAGTCTGGGCATTTAGAGTCCCAGGGAGTTAGGGGTGTTATAATATATAACATAGATACGGTCATGCAAATGCAGCAAGTGCTGTCTTAGCCCTTTCATAATGTTTTCTGCTGGGGTTCATTGCCAGGCGTCTCTCGGCCTTTGAGACATGCCCAAATCATCCCTTCTAGGTGAGTAAGAACTGCCGACCTCAAGCCCAGCCCACAGGGAACTCCAGGATGTCCCCTCTACTGCAGGCCCTCAGCATTGTGAAAGAAAAAAAAGAAAAAAAAAAAGTCTGTCGCTAATCATCAAAAAGGCGGTAGCTTGGAGGGCAGAGCTTGGGTTCAAATCCTGGCTCGCAACGCCTTTCTTGGGCATGTTGCCCAGCACTGCTGAGCCCCAGTGTTCTTCCCAAGTGCACCTTGAGGTTAAGGATGCCTTCTCCATCGTGATGCTGTGCAAACGACACGGGGACACGGGAACAGGCGGGCGAGAAGCACCCTGCTCAACAGAGCAGCCCCATTGAGTAAAGGGATGTGAACGTCACACCACGTGGTACACAGTGGGCACCCAATGAGAGCGTTCCCTGCCTCCTCCTCTCCTTCTTCTCCCCTCCCCCCTATAGCCTAGTAAGTCAACGCTCACGTGAGCCTCTGTACGTGGACAAAAATACCGCCTTTAAGGAAAGTAACTTCATTAAATAGCATCCCATGAATGACAAATGGTTGTACACTTAACAGAACACAGTTAAAGGTACAGTCATCCTTTGATGGCTGTTACAGAGCAGATAAAAACAAAAAAAAAGGAAAAAAAATAAAGAGTTAGGCAAGGAACCAGATCAGACATTCGTTGAGTCTAATTAAGGGTTACTTGCAATGGAGATGTTAGCTGAGTTTAGGGTCCCTGCCTCTCTGGCTGTTAATTCAGAGTGAAGGGGGTGACCATTTTAACAAGTCAAATGCATAATTCACTCAGAGTTCACATAGTTTTTCTTTCTTAGTTTGGGGAAGACCAAAAGTTGGGCGTAATTCTGTTCATGCTATAAAACTCCGATGTTTCATGACAATGAATTCAGATATAGAAAACTATCTTCCACCTGAATAAATTAAATTTCTTGTCATTTCTTCATTTTTTCCCCCTCATTTCTCCCATACGAGTGCTCTAGTTTGGACCAGAATTAATCCTGTGTTAAAAATGACATCACTCTAAATGACTTCCCCTCATTCTAAAAAAAGGTAGTCAAAGTCCCATTTAAAAAATAATGCGTTCTTGAATAGGAAAAAGTGCAATAGGTTAATTTGACAAGTATGAATAATTCAACACAGAATCATGCACTTCTTTTTACGTATTTTCCCACATTAAAAAAATGCTGCTTTATCATCGTGAAGTAAACACCCTTTGGCACTTGTAACTCCCTGAGAACTCAGACAGGAGATGCAATTTTGTGTTTATTAGGAGATGGTAAGAGCTGCCCTGGCTGGTGTGGCTCAGTGGATTGAGCCTGCGAACCACAGGGTCACCGGTTTGATTCCCAGTCAGGGCACATGCCTGGGTTGTGGGCCAGGGCCCCAGAGGGGGGCTTGAGAGAGGCAACCACACATTAATGTTTCTCTCCCTCTCTTTCTCTCTCCCTTCCCCTCTCTAAAATTAAATAAATAAAATCTTTTTAAAAAGTAGACAGTAAGAACTGAAGTTACACAAATTTGGAAAAAGTATATGCATACTTAATGTGTGTAGGAATTGACCTTTCTTTGTTCACAAAGAATTATTTGGTTTGAAATCGCAGTTAGAAAATGTTACAGTGAAAAAAATTGAACAAGACTGGCACAAAATGCAAGGGCTTTGAAGAGCGTGTGAGTAAGAATTGGTAGCAGTGGCAAAAAGGTGGCATAATAAAGTCATCAGAAATTAAAAACAAGCAAACAAAATTTATTCTAAGTCTAGGGAGTAAGGCAAGCTCTATACGGGAGACAAAATTAATAGACACACATCTGCCCATGCGTGATCAGCTCTTTCAATCCTTTTCGTCTTATCAGAGACAACAGAGAAACAATACAATTCAAAGCTGCCTTCTGCCTTGTGACCTGGCTTCCTTTGATGTAGGGCTGATCACAGCCACCTCTCGAGTCTGGCTTGTTCTGTGGTCAGTGAATTTTGTTGAACAGAAATTCTTTCAAAAAAAACTGGAGGTAGTTCCTCTGTTTGTCCACATTTTGTCTCCATTCTACGTATACCCTGAACCCCTAGGGCATGTCAGATCACAGTATCCTATCAGCCTGCATTAAATCGATTTAGGAATTTTCCCCACATTTGAATTCCCCATGAAAACTTCAACGGGACCCACAACCACACGAGAAGAGCATGATGGGAGAAGTGCCAGAAGTGGAGTTACAACGAAGGCAGAGTCTTTCTATCAGAAAGAAGGGGAAAGGGGTCAGACGGAACAGAGAAGCGAAAGAAAAAGCAGGGCAGGAAGGAGAGATGGGACCTAAATTAGAACAAGAAGCTACGTTATTAATAACCTTGCTGACCCACGGGCCCGTGACACAATCATTAAGCATTGTTGGGACACTCTGCTCTGTCACTCAGAGGAGGAGCAGATAAAAGGGTGTCGGAAGCTGCAAAGTTTTCGAGAACGGACTTTCTGGAAAAATAAAATAAGCCAGAAGAAGGGGAAGGCACAGATAAAGTCATTTGAGCAGCCCCGTGATCCGGGTTCCTCTTGATTGACCTAGAGCGTTCTCCGCAGGAGGCCTTCTGAATATGCTTCCAGCAAACTAGGATTTAAGACACAGAAGACAAAAACATTTCTTATGGCAAACATAATACATGTCCATGGAGAACATGTCATGAAGAATTTTGCATAATTTGGAAAAGCACAAAGAAGTCAATGGAAACAACCTACAGTTCCACTGCTTGAATAGAATCTGTATCGAGACTGAGAAAACAATTTTCTAATTGTTTTCCTTCACTTTTTTATCCCCATATATTTGTATATCTGAAAAGCACAGCGGAGGCCCTGCTGGCATCTACTATCTTGTAATCTGGTTCTCCCACCGGAAAAGGCACAATGTCTTCTCGGGTTGTTAAAACTATTGCAAAACAAGGTTTTTATGCCGGTACCCTATCTCCTTATTATAGGTATGATCACTTATTTGACCCCTACTGGGATATGCGAGTTGTTTGAAACTTTCTGTTTTTATAAAATCTTCGTGTGCATCTCTATTTCATCTGGAAATTACTATAAGAGAAGTTCCTGGGCCGAAGGCATTTTGAGGGAGGAGCTACCTTTTACAGCTTCGCCCTCTGAACTATTATATTAAGACCAGCCTTTATTCCCACCTGCGTGAAATGCGAACACAGAATTCGCAAACCGTCAGTAGCCTTTTCCAAACTAGGAAACTTCGACTCTTGTTAGGATTTGTATTTCTTTGGTTACTTGTGATGTTAACTTCCTTCCTATTTCTTGGCGATTTGTGGGGTTTTGACTGTATGTGATTTGTGTGTTATTTTTATTCATTCAAAACCTTTAAAATTTGATTTTCCGTTAAGCTTTAAAAGTTCTTTACGTAGTAAGTTCATTACTGCTTTCATCATAAAGAGCTGCAAACATTTTCTTCATTTGATTTTTAATTGTTAGTGGATTTTGTACATAAATATGTTTTTATTCTATCTTTCTCTGCTTTTATTTTTATAAAGGTCTTATACATCCCAGAGTCAGATAAATATTAACCTCTATTTTCTACTAGTGGCTGTTTTTTATTTTTAAAGACATTTAAATTCCTCATTTATTTAAAATTTATTCTGGTCCATGTAATAAGAATCTGTTTACTAAAATCTATTTATCTTACTGTTCGAAATATTGTATGTTATTGGGCCTGTTTTCTTGCTTTTAAATTTTATTTTAATATCTTTTTGTCTCCATCACTTGTTTTGCCCAAACTCTCTCTTTTTGTTCTTATAATTTAAGAAGATGCTTTTGTATCTAGCAATGCAAGTTCTTCCTCATTACAATTAATTTTCTGGATTATGCTCCCCATTTGTTATTCCTTAAAAGCTCATCAAGTTCAAAATGTAAGAGAATGTAATTTATAGATTAAGACATGGGGATTTGAGGTCTTTTAATATCCAGTTTTCTCATGTAGAAATAAAGTATGTTTTTCATTTATCTTTCCATATAAACTTAAGTTGTAGTTTATCCATGGAGTTCTCCATATAGCCTCGAATTTATTCATTGCTATTGTGGACAGAATTTCTCTATTAAATTTTATAACTGTTTGCTGAGGAAAGTTATATACTTAGGCATTTTTATTTTGTATTTGTCCCTTCACTGTTTTTTTTATTCAAAAGGCTTGCTAGTTGATTTTTTTGAATTTTCTAAGTAAATAGTGTCATCTGCAAGTAATGATAAAGTTGTCCCCTTCCTCCAAATTATAAAATTTCTTTGTCTTTTCCCTGTGTTATTGCAAAAGATTAGAATTTGCAAATGGTTTTAAAACATGCTTTATTCTGAATGCCTCTAACATTTCGCCACTAAGTATCATGGCCTGAATATAACGTACTTCTGGAAAGTTCTGGCTTTTTATGTATTCTTTAAAAACATTTTTTATTGATTTGAGAGAGAGAGAAACATCAATTAATTTATTGTTTTACTTATTTATTATGCATTCATTGGGGGCTTCTTGTATGTGCCTGTAATCTTGTATGAGGATTATGTTCTTACTAACTGAGCTACTCGTCCAGAGCTGGAGAAGTTCTAGCTTTTGGAATGTTTTTGACTTAGGATTTTAATCAGCCTCCCTAAATCTTCTGTTCATTGGCCCCTGTATGTCTCCCAGCCCCTCTGCCCAGAATTAGCCAATCTGACGCTTTCAGTATATGAGTGTACAGACAACCCCATCACATACCTATTGATGCCTCTTTTCTAGAAACATCTACACTTGACTATAGAAGAGTTCACCTCCAATTCTCAGACCAACACGTGACAACTCTGAACCACAATGGTTTTATTTGCACCTCCCATGAAACTACAAGGCTATCTTCTGCCAATCGAAAACTTAGATGTTTTCTATTTGCATTTTAGGAAAACGCCAAACTATTTTTCTCACATAGAAATTGTCCTTTCACTTGAATTTGCTGACTTTTCACCAGCAGAAAGTAAAAATAACCTCTGATTTTTGCCTACGGCATGCAAAAAGGTTCCATGGCTTAGATTGCTTAGAGCAACATGGGAAAATAGATGGAAGGGAGGAATCCAGTGACATTTAGCAATAGTGCGGGTTACCTGTGGGGAGGGGGAGGGGCAGCACCTTTGCTGCGGGCCAGGCCTGATCACGTGGCCATGCGGACACAGCTCCGTGTCATCCCAAACGTCACTTCCTCATCTCTACCTGGAAGATCGTCCCCAGTCTTGCAATGAGAGACAAGGTGCGTTGTCATTTGTTAGCACCCTGGGCACCTGGCAGGCATTTACTAGGAGGTACCATGGGCCCCCGGCTAGGTTTGAAGGCAAGAATACAGGCCATATGGTAGACAACAAAATACAAAGAAAAGAGCCTTCTCTATGTAGAGTTAACCCCAAATATGCTCAAGGATTTTAGGATTTACTCAACGAGCAATGCTGTAGCTGAGGTGTACTTTAAAACAAAACAAAACAAAAAAAACAAAGATTTTATTTATTTTTAGAGAGAGGGGAAGGGAGGGAGAAAGAGAGGGAGAGAAGCAACATCAATGGGTAGTCTCTTGCACCCGCCCCGACCAGGGCCCAACCCACAGCCCAGACTCGTGCCCTGACCAGGAATGACCCTTTGCTTTGCAGGATGACACCCAACCCACTGAGCCACACTGGGCAGGGGCTGGGGCACGCTGCTAAAGGGCTACACCCCACCCCTGCCTCCGTCCCGCCTCCCCTCTGCTTTCTCCTCTGTCTGGCTCGGCCTTCGCCGTAAATACCAAGTGTCGCTGAAGCCCACTCTCCATCACATCCTGGTGGAGCACGGTTTTGCTGGCCTCTGACCAGAGAGGTTCCTCATTTTAGTAATATAGTAAACCCATCCTCGTGGCCGAGTGCCTGGCCTTTAAGAACTTCCTTGTCGGCACGCCTTCATTTTTCCAATTTGTTAACCTGAAAACCACCCTCATCAGCATCACACTGAGGCCTGAACAAAGCAGAAAAAAGTTTTTGTTCTGTCTTTCCCAAAGCAAACACACAGAACTGGGTTGTTTTCTTCTTCCTTGGTGTGACGTTTCTGCATTATTATTGTTTAAAATCAATTACCCTTTCCTCCATATGTTTTTCCTGTTGTTTATTTTATCTGTCCCTTGGCCCCGGAGGGGCAGAATTAAGGCCCCCATTTGGTTTTTATTAGTGTAATCAGTTAATAGCTGTTCTATAATGCTTTACTTATTGTGTTAATTTTCTGTAGTTATGTCCAGAGGCAGCTTTCTGGAATACCAGATTTAAAAAAAAAAATAGAAGATCTAACTTATTTCTTCTTTAATGGGTCCAGTTACCATTTATAGCTTCAGCTAAGATTGTTGAACACTCTTGATTTATGAAGTCATGGAAGAAATATATATATAAAAGAATAAATAAATAAATTGCAGCCATTATTTTAAATATATCTATAGTAAGCCTAACAATTCCATTAATATGGCGAAGGAACAGACATGAACTTGCGGGTCCTTGTAGGCATTCTCCTATCACACCCGTTTTTTGGATTCACCTTGGATATGTCAAAAGCAGGAGAGTGTGTTGTCCTAGGTAAACTCTGGCAGTCTCTGTAGTCTGTTGCACAGGCGGCTAAATTCTGGGTCCCGGGGACCATTGTCCAATTGCTGTTGGGGATTGTAATGATACGTCACATGGACTTACTTCAGTATTGATGGGAGTGGTCTTCAGATTACAATGATGCTCCAAAGCAGCGCGTAGAGGTAGACTAACGTACCCACAGAGTGACAGGGGAGATGTTTGTGAGAAATGTAATGGATTAGGGTCTGATGTTAGGTAGTCTTCTGAGCCAGGTGAACGTGCTGAAGTGAAGTGAACCTACGCTGTACACCTGTCCCGAACGTGAACTAGCCCTAAGGCCACTGGAGACCTTAACTGCCTTGTCCCTCCAGGAAATGAGAACATGGGATGAAAGTCTTCAGCTTTGCCACGCTGGTCAGCAATGATGGCTCAGTGCATCCAGTCAGCCGGGAGGGATCACCAGGAGGTGACCGAATTCAGGACTGGCTGCTTCCCACGCAATGCAGAGCCTCTGCAGTCGGGCACAGAATGGGTGCCCGCCAATGCTGATACAATACACTTGCATTATGCAGCCTCAGTAAAGTCCTATTTTGAGGACAGTTGTTTGTGTGGCCCCGTGGCTGGGAGTGGAAATGAGGAGAGCTCCAGATGGAGAGTCACAGGGGCCAGCTGTGTGACCTTGGCCAAGTCACCTCCCCCTCTTCGTCTTTTCTCCCTCGTCAAAAATGGAGTTGGAGAAGAAGTGCCGAAGTAGCTTCTGACTAAGGAAGTCGGTGACCCTGTAAGAGTCACCTGCCAGGTACCGCAAATGAGAAGATTCCAATATCCCCCAGCGCCCCGTGGCCAGAGCAGGGAGAGCGTGTTAGTTGTGGTTTGGTGTTCAGTGAGAAGCACGCCAGCCCGCCATGGGGATGGGATGCAAGGGCAGGACAGGAAGGGGATTCGTGTGCTGAGGGCTGGCTGGGAGTTCTGTGCAAAGAAGAAAATGAGGTCTCTTGCAATTGCGTGTTTTTGAGCTGCAGGGTATCTCAAATGCTGTGTTTAAATCCACGCAATGCCAAGTTATGAGCACAGGGCAGCACCTGCTTTGTCTGTTTTTACACCTGTTGGTGGAGGTGAAGTTGGAGAACTTTTTCTTCCAGGCAGTGCCCTCAGAGAGCAATGGAAATCGGTACAGCAAAGTCAAAGCATCTTTGAAAGAAAGACTGGAAAAGCCCGCATACATTTCAATGGGATCGCTTTTAAGGCATTTCAAGGAAGAGTTTGAGAAATAATTACAAAGCTTAAACAGAAAAAAAAAATCTTAACTTTGATCTGATTTTCTCCTATAGAAGCAATTAGGTGCATCATTTTGCAAGCACTGAGGTTCGAATTCTCAGGGCTGGACCCAAATGCTTTCATTTGAGTCTTGAGACATCGATTATTCACCCCTACCCAAAAGAAAAGTTTTTAAAAAATAGTATGAACTTCCAGAGAGATTAATGCATACATGACTTGCTGGTCAGCTTTCATAAAAACCACAGCAGCGAAGAATAGCTAGATGTAAGTCATGCGACCACCCAGTTCATTGAATTAAGACATCAGGAAAGCTGATTTGATGGAGCGAGATGGTCAAGGTGAGATTGGATTCTTCCTTCCAATTGCTCAACCCACAAGGACTTTGGCATTTGTACGAGTGTCCTCAAAGGAAAACACAACTTCAATGCAGAACACAGGGACACACTAAGTTACCAGAAGAATAACAAAGGAGATAACTTACCTAAAATCAACCTGAGAGCCCTGACTGGTGTGGCTCAGTGGATGGAGTGCAGGCCTGTGAACTAAAGGGTCACTGGTTTGATTCCCAGCCTGGGTTGCAGCAGGCCAGCGGAGTGCGTGAAAGGCAACTACACTTTGATGTTTCTCTCCCTCCCTTCCCCTGTGCCTAAAACTAAATAAAATAAATAAAATCTAAGAAAATCAATGTGATAGATGGAGCCCCAACGTTAGGTTGTGTTTCTCTTTAATTTTTCCAACCCGAAACCCTTCATAGTTCATGTACATACAGACTAGACTGTGAGCCCCCAGATGATGGATAATGGCTATTGGTCTTTGTTTTGCATTCCCAATGCCTAGCACATGAATCTGAACTTATAATGGATTTCCATGAAGTGTTTATGAAATGGAATAAAAATACTTTGCTAATTCAAAAAAAGTTGTGGAATAGCTTCGCAGCGGTAACTTGCGCCCTAACTAGGAAGCCTAGCAGGACCCAGGAGCAGCGGCCCCAATGAGACAAGGCTCTGTTCCCCTTGCCACCGCTCCCTTGTAGACATCTCTCGGCGACCTTTACTTTCTTACCCACCAGCATGGCCCACAGGAAGGGCCAAGTGAGAGAGTATTCGGATGCGTTACAGCGACGTCAGGTTCGAACAAGCTGAAGATCTAAGCCAGAGCGTGTTTCCCGCAGCCCCACGGAGAGAAGGGAGGTCCCCATTTGGGGCTCCGTGGGAATCTGGGGCGTGCACATGTCTATGACTGATCGGAGCAGGGCGGGGACTCTAAATAACCCCCATGATGCCGGGTATGGGCTCATGAGAGAGCTGTTCTGCTTGGTCGGAACGTATTAAAACCCAAGGCAGGGTGCGGCAGAAGTAACGCCTGCGTGAGTGTGGTGGGTAGGGTAATGATACGGGTGTACTAATTTATAGTTTCCGTTTGAACATTTCACCTAAAATGTCTTATGGTGTGCTTGGGTGTGCTATTGTTATGTTACAGAATGACATGCTTACAGTTTTGCAATAAAAGAGTTTGTCATAAAAAAGGGGGGTCATTATTTGTGCCAGACCCTGTATATTTACATCTCCCAAAAGGGTCCATCAGTCCATCTGTCTGTCTATTCCTTTCTGACATGAACTTTGTCCGGAGCCTTTTCAGACTGACATCAC
Source organism: Artibeus jamaicensis (assembly GCF_021234435.1). Classification (NCBI taxonomy): domain Eukaryota; kingdom Metazoa; phylum Chordata; class Mammalia; order Chiroptera; family Phyllostomidae; genus Artibeus; species Artibeus jamaicensis. Next base: position 8,439,549 of record NW_026522049.1, on the reverse strand, counting down.
TTGCTCATACCCCCTTCCCCAGTGAATAAAAATGGGGAAGGGAGACCAAATCAGAATAATGCGCATTGGCCAAAGTCCTGTAATTGAAATCATTATTGCTTCAGACACCATTGCTTTAATCAGCCTGCTCATAAATCAATGCTTTTCACAAGTGAGGGTTTAAAATAAAGTGCTGTTAAACAGCTTGGGCCTCTTAAAAGGTATGATGCAATCAGGAGGCTCCTGAAAATGGAGAAAAAAGTGGTTTCTGAATGGATCCACTGGTTCCAGCATTTTATCTCCCACTCAATTAAAAAAAAATATTGCCTGGTCCTTTCTTAGAAATGGCCTGCTGGAGGTCTATAATGGCCAAGCCTTTAACCCATTCAACAAATTGACTCCCAGGAACAGTTAATATTTGACGTCTAATTGCTTTTTCTGGTTGGAGAGGAAAATAGGTTTCTTCCCTTCCTTTCTTGAGTGACGTTTTAGAGATCACCTTGCGAGCTCTGAAGGGGGAGAGGATTATTCAGAAGGTCAAGTGCATGCATATGGACTTATATGTATGTGTGTGTGTGTGCACCAAACCCTCCCAAGTACCAGGAGTTGCTGCTTCCCTCCCGATAACTCTCCAAGGCAGGTGTTACTATCTCCATGTCACAAAGAAAGCTGCGGAAGCTCAGAGAGGTTCGTCGCTTGCATGAGGTCACACAGGCAGGAAGTGATGGGAAGCTGAGTCTTTACTCCTTCCGCCTGCCAGCCTCTAGCTGCACTGCATACCCAGGTCGGTGTGCGGGGAGCCAGGGTGCAGGGCCAAACGCCATGCCAAAGGTCCCCCTGGCCAGAGGGACTATTCCTGCAGCAGAATCTGGAATCTAGCAAATGACGCCATGTCATCCCCAAAGGTTGAAAGAGCCCAGCCCTGATTTGTACTTTTTATGAGACCATGCCATTGGAACTGAGTGGGAAGAAGAACCGAACTAGACTTGGAAGCCATAGCCACTTCAAAGAGATTTCTTATCAGAGAGTTTGAAGCAGATGAGTAGGGAGGTCAGGCGTTCTCTTATTAGAACAAGGCCCATGCAGAGTTCAAACGAACTGTCCGAGCTCCTCTGAGCTTGTGTTGGGAGAAAGAAAGGATCAGCGAGACATCGGTGGGGAAAGGGTGAAACCCTCCCCCCAAAAAACCCAGCCTCTGTTCAGTCACCTGCCATAGAAAATGCCCATTTCAAACACGTCCCTTCTTCACCTTTCACACGTCATAAATTCGCTCCCAAAGGCCAAGGTGTTCTCTTTCTTTTTTTTTCCTTCTTCCCACAAAACCAGGTATTATTAGGCCTCTTGCAAAGCTGCCCAAACTAACTGTCCCTTTGCAGGATTATCCCTCTCAGAGCTCAGGTGAGAGGTCTCCTTGGGTTACACAGTCAAAGCTTTTATTTCTGCATTTTTCAGAGAGAGGGAGGGAAACATGGATGCAAGAGAGAAACATCCATCGGTTGCCGCTCACACGGGCCCCATCCCAGGCATGTGCCCTGATAGGAAACTGAACCCGGGACCTTCCAGTTTATGGGACGATGCTCCGACCAGCTGAGCCACATGGGCCAGGGCCTGTGGTTCATTTTAAATAAATAAGCAAATAACAACCACTACTACCAACAACAAAACATTCTAACCAAAACCAATTTCAACATCCACCAACAAAAGCCTGAAAAGTTCCACTTTATCATGAAAGCCTAAAAAAATAAGTAGAAAAGCTTAGACCCAGAGAAAGTGGCCCAGCTTGAAATGGCTTGTCTGGGACCAGCTAATAAGATGATAGGTAGCTACCTGAAATAACACATAAATGTTTTAAGCTCTTTTCTCTGGGTGGGAATTTGATACCCTGTGTACGGGGTCTTATGCTAAAAGAATCTAACTCCTATTATTCTGCCAATTTAAGGAGGCAAATCTCATAAAAGCACATTGTTCAGCATCACTTGAGAATTTTTCCGTGCCCTGGGCCCTGGACCACAGGCTCTTAACTTTTTTGTGTGTGATAACATATTTGAAAATATTAAAAGCATCCGTGGTCTTCCAGGAAAACCAAAACCAAAACCAAACACATGTATTAGCATTTATACAACATTTCATGATATACCCATTTACTTTTACTTGGGGATCTGTGCAATTTTTTTTAGGGACGCTGCTGGCTTACGGTGGTACGTTAAATTCTCCTTTCTGTTTTGGCTTCCAGAACATTCTTTGTTCCACAGTCTGGGGGATGTTTTTCTGTTAATGGTTCAGACACCAATGCAATTTCTTCAGAGCCTTGTCTACAACGAAGCCACTAATGTTTGTAAAGTAAGTAAGTAGAATGAATGATTTAGTCTCATCGTTTTCTTGAACATGAGAGCATGTTATCATGCACACTTGGGTTCGGATGCATGGCCAACCCCTGCCTTTCAGGTTTTGTATTTCAGGAGGGAAAAAATGCACAGCACACGCACATTGCCCCAAGAATCAAGGGCAGTGTAATGGATGCTGTAACAAAGAGAAAAGCTTCAAAATGTGAGTGGACAAGATCACGCTCGGCTTTCCTTACCACACCTGCGGAAGTGCACTTTCCATAAACACACATGAAGTGCACATGCGTAAAGCAGGGTCATGTGGCCGTGATAATGGGTTGACGGTGCCCTTGAGTGAGATTCTCCCCCGGGCGCTGAAGCTGAGTTTAAACAGCGCTCGGCTGCCCAAGCCTGGGCATGGTTTCTTCCCATGAAATATTTTCATCATCAAGAATAACCAAATTATGAGGACCGTTTCTATTTTCTGCCATTTAAAAATCTTGAGGCACGGATTCCAAAAGGCTCTCTGTGTATTCCCTGTTCAGGGTGGTGCAACCGGAAGACAGAAATGCCATACTTGTCTGTCTACAGCAGAAACTTACCCCGGGCAGGGGTCTCGGCCCACGTTCCCGGCAACAGGGGGAAAGAAAATACGAGCCCCCGTGCATCTGGCCGAATACACAATGTTTCATTGCAAGGCGAAATTCCTTCCTCACCCCAGCTGGCGAACAGTTATGCCCCGGAGCCCAGGACGGTCATGCCTTGTAACTTTTTAACCTAGTTAGTGTAACTGCCAATATCATTCCTATTCGCATAAATGTCTAATCCTTTCTTGAATCTTGCTACACTATTTGCCTCAACAATGTCCTGGGGCAGTGAATTCCACAGGTAGATTATATGCTGCTTTAAAAAAAGCATTCCCTTTTATTTGTTTTAAATTTGTTACCTTTTAACGTCATGAGATGGCCCTTGTTTTTGCATTAAGTGGCGTAGGGTGCAGGCATTTCAAACTGAGCCTTAATTCTTCCAAGCACTTTCTTTGCTGTTATGAAAATGTGATCCTGGTATATTTTCCATTTGGCATATATAACCTTTGTTGAATAAGATGATTGGTATAAATACACAGTAGGTACTGGGGGGAAAAAAGCTCTCCTTGACAGTCAATGTCATTTCTTGGACAATTAGTTTATTGAGCACCTACTATGTGCAGGAAGTTTTCAAAGTATTGCACAGCCAGACCTGAAAAAGACAGGGTCCTTGTTCTGAAGCCCCTGACTTCCTAGGGAGAAGACAGCAGGAAAACAGTGAATGAAGATTTCTACTGCGTGGTGCCAGGTATCTCAGGGAATGTTGGAGAATTAGACAGGTGTGGCAGGGGCCACTGGCTTCCGGAAAAGGGGGCAGTGACGCCTGGTTCTTAGAGTGTCTATTAACATCTCTATGGAAGTGAACTGCAGTTTTCAGCGCTTGGCACTAGTCAAGACTCCATCATCGGATGAGTCAAGGTGGAGAACAAAAATCTTAGTTACGGAAATCACACAGGGAGTTACCCAAAGGCCCAGGAATACCATTTCTTCAATCTTGTAGCTCTGAAGACTGTTTGGCATTGGAAAAAAAACACCACCACAAAAACCCAGCGGATTTAATTCATTGGACTTGGTTTCAAGACCGGCCCATGTCTCCAGCTGTCTAACCTTGGGCTAGTCAGTTAATCCCTCATCCAAAGCGTGCTCCTTCACAGAAATGGGAATCAAGCTTCCTTCCTCCAGAGAGTGTGCAGGATCGGAGGCAAAGTTATGTGGCAGTTCTTTATAAACTGCCAAACGGTGTAGAAATGGTAATTTTTATGGGAACCAGTTGTCAGAATTCACCACTCGTTCTTTCGTTGTTCACTCTTTCTCCTTCCTTCCGCACCCCCCGCCCCCCATTCCTATTTTATTCCCAGCCTCCATCTCAAACTCATCCATGGTATGGAGATTTTTTTTCCTCTAGAGGTGGATGTACCGGAATGCAATTTTTGTATATTTCTTAAGGACTTGAAAAGCGGGAGCAGAAGGATCCACTGGCTGTTAAAATAGTACAGTAAAGGTCTATTTCCGATGTGACTGCTTGCTTTTCTCTTGTTTACTGCTTCATCTTCTGAGATCAGGTTAACCAAACTTCTTTCTGTAGAGACAGAGGCCTTGCCAGTGTTTCTGAAGGGATTGTCCCTCCGAAATAGACTCTGGTCGAAACGTTCGGATCACCTGCGTGATAGGCAAATACTATTTCCTCACATTTCATCTGGTTATTTTTATTTTGGGGGTAATTGCCTCTTCCGTTACTTTGCTTTTCTTTCTCTTCCTGAGCAGGCAATTTGGAGACAAAATATGCCCAGCTCTGCATTGAGATGTCTTAGCAAGGCATTTCAAGGAATACATTATTAGAATTGTTTACGTGCATGGTTCAGATTTACTGGCCGATGGCTCAGGCCTCAGTTTTATGATGTAGCTGCCAGCCAGGCTCCTTCTGGGTAAAAGTGAAATGGGAGAAGTTTCTCTCTGGTATCCCTCGCCGACACTTCCTGGGTCTCGTTCCTCTCCTTTCAACACCCTCCCCTTTCCTGCCCCCGTGGAACTTCCAGAAGCTGTCAGACCTTTTGCTCGTCAATTCGAAGGCATTTCATGGATCTCCCCCTCCTCAGATCAGCCCCCCATGAAAATGAGATGTGCAAAAAAAATAACTCTTCAATGGTATAATTTTAGATCCTGTGGCAACTGGGAAGGGCGGCTATTTTGGGCTGTGGGGCTCTCTCCTTGACCTGAGATGATACCGCTCTTCCTGCCACGGGTGCGCTCAGCCAGCCCTGTACGCGGTCCTCTCCGCGACGTGTTTGCCATTCCTGGGGCTGCATCTCTGTCGCTCTGCCGAGCAGTTCTGCACAACTGCAAACGTGAGCGCATTTGTCCAGGATGTGGATCTGTCTGCATGTACCCACCAAGGCTTGTCCAAGGTGGCGTACCCGGGTGGTGGCCCAGGCTGCTCCCGAGAGACAGTGCAGGTGGAACACACTCTCTCTCATATAGTGGGAGGGGACATTTTCTGGTCTAGTTTGTGCCTGTCCCTCTGACACAAGCTTTACCAGCTGCTCTGTGTGTTACTCACTCTCTGAGCAAAAGGTGAGCCAGGCGGGTCCCCAGGCCACTGCATCTGAACATCCCTCACATTAGGGCTCACCGGCAGCTGCATCTTCCCAGCGATTCCGACCTCCCCTGCTTGCCGTCTTCCCGTTGAAGCTCCCAACGTAGCCACTGCCTGCAGACCTCATGCACTGCCTGGGCAGCCAGCCAGGCCAGGGCGGATGGGCGGGGCAGCTTCCAGAAGATTCAAAGGTGGCCTACAGCACAGTGCTTTTAGGTGACGGTGAAATCAGAGCCCAGATCATTACCGGGCCAAGTAACTTGTTCCTAGTTTTTACAGCCTTGAAAAGTACACCTAGGCCTCAAAGATCATTCAGCCAGAAGGGATAAATTCAGTAACACACAGGAAAACAGAAAGTTCTTTTTTTTTTTTTTTACAAAAAATGATGAGTTGTATTACTTTGAAAGAGAGAAAACAGAGGCCCTTCATAGATAGAATCTTGGCCCTCTGGATGGGTGCTCTGGCCATTAAAAGAAAGAAGGGAGGGAGGGAGGAAGAGAGAGAGAAATGAAAGGGGAGGGAGGATTAGGATATAAGGAGAACCTGAGTACGGAACAGAAGTTACTGGAAGGTAAGAGGAAAACAACGATCAGGAGACAATGTCGCCTTCCCTGACCTGCTGCTGAAGTAGATCTCGAACAGATGTTTATAGAAAACCAACGGCGTCTGTTCCGGGTATGCATTTCCGTGTGGCGGACGACCCTAAACCGTGCTCACTCAAAACCCTGGCGCTCATTCTCCTGCTCTCTGTCATGGTTCTGAGTGTTGACTGCGCACAGCTGTCGAAGCTCAGGCAGCCTTTCACAAGGTCAGGGTCTGGTGGCGGCCGAGGCTGCAGGCCCTCTGAGGCTGCCTCACTCACGTGGGTGATGGCTGATTTTGCACCCTCAGCTGGAACACCTGGTCGGTTCGTGTGGCCTCAGCTGCCTCACAGCATCGCACCTTGGTGCACTTTTCCTGACCACTCAGGGCTCCGAAGATGAGGGTCCCCAGAGAAAAGGACAAAAGTGAAACCATCCTGTGTGGCCAAGACAAGGCACAGACTGGTCCACCAGTCACCAAGGTCAGCTCTGATTCAAGGGGCCAGCTCATAGACCTGGCCTCTGGATTTGGGGACTTTTAAAGGACATGTGGGCGTGTCTTTTAAAAAAAGATTTTTATTTACTTATCTTTAGAGGGGAAGGGAAGGAGAGAGGGAGAGAAATATCAATGTTTGGCTGCCTCTCGTGTGTCCCCTGCTGGGGACTGGCCTGCAACCCAGGTATGTGCCCTGAATAGGAATCGAACTGAGGTTGTTTGGTTTGCAGATCCGCTCTCAATCCACTGAGCTACGCCAGCCAGGGCTGGACGTGTCTTAAAGCTGCTTAAAATATGTCCAATCACAGTGTCACCTGTCCCCAACTTCCCAGTGTCCAAGAGCTTCCTGTCTACTGGGAGCTATATGCTGTATTGTATTGTACATTACACAGTAGGTGCAAAAACATGGCCACCCACATTTTTGTGTGCCTTATACATGGGATTATTATCCCCCTTTATTATACCCATGGGATATCATCACCACACCCATGTATAATATGCACCCTTATTTTTCCCTAAAAATTTTTGAGCAAAAAAGTGCGCATTATACACACAAAATATGGTACGCCAAGTATGTAATGCAATACGTAAAGGAATGAAACGGCTTGTTTTTCCGGAAAGCCAGGTGATAGGGGACGTGGACCAATAGGGCACAGGATAAAAGAGGTGCGTAAATAGAGGCCAAAGGCAGCCGGTAGTTAGGAAGGCCTGAGGCCGCTTGTCATTGGCGCTTGTCATTTGGAGAAACTGAGGGCCCATAAGAAGACAGTGGCTACCACTCCTTAAGTCTGGAGTGGGTGTCCTAGGAAGCTGTATTCAAGCCCCAATTTTTGTCCTCGATGTCTCTGGCCACCTGTCTTCACTTCCCCTGCCCCACCTTGGTCCCACCAACCATCCCTTCTTTCCACTGCATTATTCCTCTGTGGTCCTAAAACTGCCCCCATCTCTTTACCTGTCTTGACCATCCCTTGGCCCTTTCCGTGCATGGGGAAGACTGACCTCCTCCTCTCCTTCCTTATTCATTTGCTACTCCATTGCCGTTTCTCAGACCAATGTCCTCTCCCTGCCCTGCCGATTCCTCACTGACTGCTCAACATACCTGTTTGCATTTCACTTGTTCTTTATAGGCCGTTGTCCCTTGCCTTCTAAAATTGTGTCCTATAGTCTATGGGCTCATGGCTTTCTTTTCTCCTGTGTCTTGTCTTAGGTGCCCTTTGTCCGGCATGGTGCCACAGGCGAAGGACCCCGGGGTACCAAACACCCAGCATCTCCAGCAGATCTAGCCTGGACATCTTCAAGGCGGTGCCGGGGTCCACACCCGAGGACTTTTTGGTGGGGTTTGCTGTGCAGCTGCTAACCTTTCTTTGGTAAGACTCCCCTACAACCCTTCATTAGTAAGTATAATTTTTCTCTTCATCCGGCCTTTAGTCTCTAAATATCACCGATTCCTAGACACTCACTTTGTAATCCTCAGGTAAGTTGGGCCTCTTTTCTCCCCTTAACAAAAGTGACGTATGGCTCTGGCCAGAGTGGCTCTGTTGGTTGGAGTATCATCCCTTACACTGAAAGGTCATGGGTTCGATTCCAGGTCAGGGCACATGTGTAGGTTGCGTGTTTGGAGCACGTACATGGGCAACCGATTGATGTTTCTCTCACATCCATGATTCTCTCTCTTTCTCTCTCTCTCTCTCCCTTCCTCTCTCTATAAAACCAATGAACATACATTTTTAAAAAGTTACATGAGTGCACTGTAGAAAATTTAGAACACATGGAGGAGTGAAAATAAGGAAACAAATGTTGCAGATATTTAAACATGTTAATAGCTTGGTATGGGTCCTCCCCATCTTTTCTTTCCACATTTATGAGTTCTTATTTACAAAAAATGGAATTCCTACCTAAAAGGGCAGTGATCTGCTCCAAGCAGTTTGCTATTTTCTAGAGTCAGCTGCTACAGAACTTACAGCTCCCTGGGGTGGATGTCCAGCCCCAGCTGAGCCAACACTTGGTTGCTTTTTTAGAATTAAATCGGGTGAAATGGGGATGGGGGTGACATTGAGATGGGATTAGAATTTTCATTTCAGAACCTACAGTTTTGCTGGGAAAGGTCGTTTGCAGAACCTGAGTAGAGAGACAGAGGGAGCCCTCAGGTGCTCCTGTACCTGGTGCTGATTCCTGCAGTGGTGTTTGTAGGATGGCCTTTAAAAAAAACTTTATTTTAGACGAGAAGGGAGGGAGAAAGAGAGGGAGAGGAGCATCAACATGTGGTTGCCTCTCATGTGCACCCCACACTGGGGACCTGGCCTGCAACCCACGCCTGTGCCCTTACTGGGAACTGAATCACGATCCTTTGGTTTGCAGGCTGGCACTCAATCTACTGAGCCACACCAGCCAGGGCTGTAGGCTGGCCTTATATCTCCCCTGAAATCTTTCTTTATCTTGGGGGACGCTGATATTTTCATCTAACAGTGTCTGAGCAAGAGCACACTTTTGGGAACCTGCTTTATTTCACTTCATACACTTTTTTCTACAGCATCATATATTCTAGATTCTAACCTCGGCAGCTGTGCAGTGTTTATGGGAGAGCGGAAGGTCTGGCTTTAGCTGTGGGTTTAAACAGCGCCCAGTTCAAATGCTGCCCTGACCCCTTGTTAGCTATGGGACTTGGGCAAATTATTTCAACACTGTATGTCTCATTTGTAGATAGACGAAATAATATGCTTAAGTGATACCACGAACCTAATGTTCCCAGCACAAAATCTGCCATGTAAGAAAGTAAGGGGTCAGTAGATTTTGCCTTTTGTTGGTCATATCATAATCACAAGCCTTCTGCTAGTGCTCATTTAATAGCCCTTATATTTCTCAACATTATAAACACAGGTGCAATACACACCTATACCACCAAATCTTTATGCATGATTGTTTCTTGCACTATGGGCCTGGAATTTGCATTCTTGGATCAAAGACTAGGGACACTCAAAAAGTTCTGAAGAAAAATGTGTTCTCATTACTTTCACTGCATCTTCTAGGCCATCCACATCCCAGCCTTCACCCCTTCCTTCTTGTCTCCAGGTCCCTAGACAGCAAGGCTCTTTCTGTGCCCATAACTTGCTCTGTGCACTTCCCAACGACATTAACAGCTACTGCACCTGACATTGAAACCGGGGTCCTTTCAGCCAGATTGAAACGCATCCATTCAGCTATTCACTCCCATGTTGGGTGCAGATTAAGTTGCAAACTAGACATACACAACGGTTTATGTTGTCGGAGCTGACTCCAGTGTTGCTAGTCACGGAGTGGACTTCGGAGCTTGGTAGAAAGCAGTCCAGAGAGTTCTCAGGAAGCCAGATATTGACCAAGGTGGACAATATCTATAGAAATCTCTCCTGTCTAGAAGTAGGGACATTTGGAATAGGAACATTGTCCGTGGTGAAGCAAGAGAGCAGCGGGCCTGTCCCAGGGCATTGCTGGTGTGTGGCTGAGGTGGGGGACACAGACAGGCATCCTTCATGGGACCTGCCAGCCATGGGCATTCCTTCTGAATTCTCAGAGAACCTCGTGTCCCTTCTCCAGGGCTAGCTCTTGCCATGTCCCCATAACAGCTACGCACATTGCCTCCTGTATATTTTAAGCTCCTGAAGGACAGGCAGAATCACATTTTATGTGCCTTTAATATACATTCTTTTGCACTTCCGAGCACAGCACTTTTGTAAATGAATGAATCGCCAAGTTATCTTTTCCAGATCATTTCTCCTTATGTATGCATTCTAGAACTTGGAGGCAAAGTCAAGCATTTTTCTTGTTCCAGTACGAAAATGATTTCTTTGCGCAGTCTGCTTTCAACTCTTTGAAAATTCGAAGGAAAAGTAAGACCCAGGAAGTTGTTTAACAGAGGCGACCCCCTTAAGAGTCAATGTCACATTTATTGCTATAAAATATTTTTCTCTCTCTGTTAGACATCTGGTTCCCATTACATGCGTACTGGGTACTTGAGTTCACCAGCCATTCTGCATACCAAGCAGCGTGCATGCGAACTGCAGCCCCCCCACCCCGCCCCCACAGCCCCCAGGATGTACTTTTACCATGTGATCTTTACACTCTACTTACATACTGGCCTTCCTTCACCACTGAGGACTTACCAAGGCACATCCGAGGTTGTTTGGTTCCAACTTGTCTTAAAGACCAAATTGCCTGTGTCTGAGACGCGAAGGACTTCAAACACGGGGAGGCTTTGCTTTCTATCGTTGGAAGGTCTGATTGACTATATACTCTAGCACCGAGGCCAGTGAAACATCTCCATTCAAAGTCCTGATTTCCTAGTAACACTGACCCAGAAATGAGAAACACAATACGGAATGTTCGCTAATGAGTCATGAATTTCATTATAATTGCTTCCATATTCGGGAGAGCTTCCTTAAACCATCTAATCTTGACATATCCTGCAACAATCCCATGTGTTGTAAATGATTTTGTTTTATTTCTTAGGTTACTGTTAAAGGCTTATTTTATGGTTCATTTCGTTTTCTTAAAGAAAACCACACACGTGTGCGTGGGTAGGCGTGCATCACATACACACTGCCCCTTTCCTTAGCCTCATCAGAGCTTTGGGCTCAGTCTGTATTTTTTTTTGGAAATAAAATGATTAAGAAACCAAAGGAGCCCTCCTCATTCCGTTTGGAAATAACAATAAACCCATTTAGGGAGAAAGGCGAGCTGTGGTCCACTTTAGAGTTCTAGTTCAGGTCTCTGAGAATGAAAACCAGAAGTGACCTACATCTCAGCAGGCAGCGGTTCATCACCTCCCTCTCTGGATTTGAGAACCTGCAACTGAATGGATGGACATGACCAGCATTCAGTACAGCAATCGTGGAAAATTAACTGTGACTTTCAAAAACTGCCTACATTATAAAGTGATCTATTAGCATGATACGACTCGAGCACTTAAAGTGACTGATTCTAATTGGACGACTTGGCCCATGGCAAGCGTTAAAGAGCTGCCAAATCTTGCGGGTATTTTATCTCTTTGGGGACATTTTAAAGTGAATTCTCTTTGGAGGAGAGCTTTGTTCATCCACACAAAAGGTTGTGTGGAAGGCATCTCTCAGTTCTGGTAGAACAAGAGGTAATTATAGTTTCCTCTTCTTTGATTCATGAATCAATAAGCCAAATATTAACTTAAAAATTCTTGCATTTTTCTCTCCCTTGCCTTTATGAAGTGAACTCAGTCTTTATAGCTTGTGGTTTATCCAGCAGAAGTAAAGATGGATGCCCTTCTCTAATGAGCTTGCCTAGCAACCAGAGAGGCATTCCTCCCCTACACCTGGTTATCACACTGCATCCTTCACATCTCTTTTGGACCAGCCTGTGGGTCTCTGGGATGATGACATGGTACCATCCCCTGAGCGAAACTTAATTTAAGCAGCTTCACATTAAAACAAAGCTGCAGGGACTTCTGAGTAGGTGTACTTCTGAGATGTACCTACTCAAGGGCATGCAGTGTACAGGAAAAAGAAGGTAGACCATGGGGATTGTCATTCATATTTTGAATTAGACTTCATGTCTGTATTCTCTGCAGGCTCATTCGTAATTTTCATCATCTGGATTATGGGAAGCTTATTAATGGAATTGTTATTGGAATGTGCAAGTTTTCTTATGCTGAAGGAGTCCTTGTTGAACTTCCCTGTTTAAGCCACACTAAGATTTTAGCTTAAACTAGTTGCCTGTGGATTTCTTGTTGGCAGTTCTCAGATCACCCAGTAGTAGAAAAATTGCCTGCTATGCTTCAGATTGTTGAGGTTGTGACCCGCAGTGTTATCTATTGTAATGACAGAGGGGGGTGTTTGAACATGTAGCATAAAAGCCCCACATAAACCTGTTGGAGCATAACACCAACCTTATTTATTGAAAACATCTCTTTCTAAAACTGACTTCAAAAAAAAAAAAAGAAGAAGAAGACAGCCCTGGTTGGTGTGCCTCAGTAGATTGAGCACCAGCCTGCAAACCGGGGGTTGCTGGTACGATTCCCAGTCAGGGAACATGCCTGGGTTGTGGGCCTGGTCCTCGGTGGAGGAGGTGATGGAGGCAACCACATGTTGATGTTTTTCTCCCTCTTTTTCTTCCTCCCTTCCCCTCTCTCTAAAAATAAATAAATAGAAATTTAAAAAATAGAAAAGAAGACAATGTTAAATAGAAAGAAGTTTAAAGGCATTATGGCTTCTTTCGAGTTTTACGTCAATAGTTCCTGTCACTTGTAACCGCTCTCTGCTTCCAAAACTTGGGTTCAGCAGAAAAGAGCAGAAATACTTGTTATTGACCTGAATTAGGATAAAGGGGGAAGAGATGTTAAGATCACAGCCCCCTGGGTACTTTGCTTCTGGAAACATCATTTCCAGGCTATGCTCGAATCAGGCAAATACTGCCCTCCTCTCCCGGGGTGTCTTTGGTGCCAACCCAACTGGACCAGAAGACCAGTGCCCAGAACTAGGGCATTACGTTGTCTGTAACTGTGGGCTAATGATGCCACCATTTAACCATGACCATTTTTCTCTTTAGAAAAGTACTATGAAATGTTCTAGAAATGTATATGAACATAACAATGACAGCTATAAAAATAAAAAATACATAAAGATGTACGAAATGTTATAATATTGGAAGATGCACAGACACTTGTGAAAATCATTCAGAGAGGTCCCTCATTCGTGTCACTCAGTTTTTCCCCAAATTAACATCTCACATAACCACAGCACCTTGTCAACATTAGGAAATTGGTTGAATACCTTTCATAGACCTTATTCAGACTTGACACGGTTACATGGATTCTCTTTTGGGGTGGGTATGGACATGCAGGGATGCATTAACCCCCTTTTTTAAGAGATCAACTCTCAGCAATGACTACTAATGGTGTGTAAGATTCTTAGGTCCTGTGGTTTTATACATCCTGTGGCTGACTAAAAAGGAGGGAGAGTTGCATGCATTAATAAAGGTGCTCTCTATTAATTGCTTTATCCAAACATTAACTAAAGAAATCAATCAGTCCTATATCAGGTGCCAAGTGAAGATACAAAGACAGTGGCATTGTGCTCTCAAAGAACTCACAGAAAGAGAAAAAATCAGCACTCACAACCCAGCGTGTTGTATGCCATGGTACATATGACACAAACCAACGTTTCTAAGCCCCTATAAGTGCCAGGCATTGTACCAGACATTAGCAACAAAGCAGTAAGTAAGATAAGTCAATAAGCCTCTCCTAATCTGTGGCTCTTACTGCTGAGTGGAGACAAGGCCACTAACAAGGAATGTGCACAGGGTGCTCTCACAGGGGTGCAGGGTCAGAGGGGGTAGGTCCTGTCCAGATCAAGGGGTGTAGGGAAGAGACTCAAGAACATGTCATATAGCATTGGTCAGCATTTCAAGATGTTGACTTATGGGATCTGTGGACCAGCTCCTGCTCCATTTCATGCAGAGTCCACAGACCATCTTCTAGCTCTGCTGTAGAACATTAGCAGACAGTTCGCTACCCCAAGAGCAGTCATTGTTCCTTAGAGCTGACTCAGAAGCTCTTTGATACCATATCTGATGTGACAGATCTTTCTCACTCACCATTGGCAGGCCTGGTGCTGGCTCATGTAGGACATGGGTTACAGAGGGCTCTGTTTTCTACAAGTAAAGGGGAATTGGTTTCCTAGGGCCAGTGCTAGACAAATAAAACATTGTGTGTTTCTTTATGAACAAACTGAGTTTCCTTACTCAAACTGGTGACATCAACATCACCATCTAGCTCACTAAAAATATGATCATGGACCTCTCCTGCCTGGTTGCTCTGCGCTGGAGTTCAGGTGGCATCTAACATTCTTCTTGTGGTCTACAAGGTCCTACATGCTTGGGACATATCTACGTATGTCCTCGGCCTCATGACATTCCATCTTACTTTTAGTTCTAGTGGTTCAGTCACACATGCCTATTTGCTGGCTGTGTTCCACTCCAGAGCAGAGTACATTCTGCTTCCGGAAATGCTTTCTTCCCTCCTCTATATCTTTATTAATAATCTCATTTTTTTAAAGAGTCTATTTATTTTTAGAGTTAGGGGAAGGGGAGGGAGAAAGAGAGGAGAGAAACATTGATGTGTGAGAGACATATCAATCTGTTGCCTCTTACATGCCCCCAACTTGGGACCTGGCCCACAACCCAGGCATGTGCCCTGACCAGGAATTGAACTGGCGACCCCCTGGTTCACAGGCCAGCACTCAATTTATGGAGCCATACCAGTCAGGGCCGTAATCTCATTCTTTAGAATGATTATAATCTCATTGCAAGGCTTTCCAATTGAAGCACTTGTTTATATCAAGTTCCCACTATGAGTCTCATTGTACGCTTACTGATACTTCCTGCATGCATTACAGGAAGTAATACATTTTATATTCAATGGTGTGTGACTATATATTTATGTCCCTTCATTAAACAGTGGGTTCCGTGAGGGCAGCCATGTTGGGATCACTTCAAGGCTCCATAAATATCTATTGAATACATTATTCAATGATGGACAGATGACTGAAATAATGACCCATCTCCTCATTTCCTTTATAAGTTTAGGTAAATGCCACACCTGGGATTTGGACACATGGGTACACTGTTTTGTGATCATTTGTTTTGGGCTCCTTTCTGGGCTGTATTTTTTTTTCCCAAGTTCAAGCAGGGATAGTTTTTCATAGGAAATCATGGCTGGCATGACTTTTGTCTCCAATTTTTTCTACACCAGTGGCTTCTGCGTTGCATGTTTTATCTGGAGTAGTTGTCATTTCAAGGCCACTGCAACAAGGGGCAAACCATGGTCAGCTGCCCCTTGTCAAAGTGGTGGCTCTTCCTTTGCAAAGAATAGTCTGGAGCTTCTTCATTAACCTCAGGACTCTAAGCATGGCTCTTGGATGTGCTGGGGGCTTTGGAAGAGGGAGGCGCTTCAGCAGACAGGTGCAGTACTCCCTGGAAAGAGGGTGTGTCTGCTGGATTCTGCATCCAAATCCTCTCTTCCCTGGCTTCAAGTTGGGAAAGGCCTTTACTGGGATGAAGTAGGCTCATTGGTGGAGATCAAACCAAAAAGGTGTTTGGAACGGGGATAGAGATAGAAGTCAGGAGCCATATCCAAGAAGTGCCCTTTGAGCTGATTCTAGGTTGCTGGGCAGGGTTGAGTTCATGCAATGGGAGATTGTGATATAGGTAACATTCATAGGTGAGAGCAGAGGGACCAGCACGCATGAAGGTCTGGGAGAGACTTGTGCTAAAAAGACTCAGCTCAATCTCTGGAAAACTTGGGTACAGACCCATGTCTCTCTCTCTCTCTTTTTTAAAGATTTTATGTATTTATTTTTAGACAGAAAAAAAGGGAGGGAGAAAGAGAGGGAGAGAAACATCCATGTGTGGTTGCTTCTTACGTGGCACCTACTGGGGACCTGGCCTGCAACCCAGGCATGTGCCCTGACTGGGAAACGAACCAGCAACACTTTGCTTCACAGGCCCGTGCTCAATCCACTGAGCCACAGCAGCCAGGGCAGACCCATGTCTCTTGAAAAGACTGGTCCTCAACCTGTCCCTCAGATCTGAATGATCTGGATAACTTCTTCTACACTGTGGCTACCTACCCAGTCTGGACACATGTTTGTAATCAAATATGGATGGTTTATTTTACATGGAGGTCGGTAGGCGACATCGCGGTGTGAATTCCATCTCTTTCTTTGTAGGTTTCATCAAGGTGTGTGTGCGTGAGTGTGTGTGTTCCTTTTTATACTCACATGTCAATCTTGCCCAGATCCCAGGACTTGTTTATGGAAAGAGCTGTGAAATTTTGCAGAGCGGCTGCTTATGGTGAATATGGAGGCAGTGATGAGGCGGCTTTGCCTGCCAGAAGGAGGTCAGATTTTGGAGTTAAGGGACCGGGCCTCCATTCCAACCCGCTCTTTAACTTCAGAATGATAATAAATAAAATTATTTGCCTCATTTACCTTGTAGGATTACTTATATGATGTCATTTATATGAAAGAACTTCCCAAGTTATGAAGCGCTCTGTAAACATGAGACATTAATTATTGCTATAGAATAAATGTACTCTTAAAAAAGTGACAACTAAGTCCTATAAATGTAGGGGAGGCTTCCCTAGGCTCAGTGTGACTTGGAAGTTGGCAATAGCGTATTTCAAATATGGCTGCAATGTGGCAACCAGACATTCAAACATTTCTAATTAAGCTGCAAATTTATAATTTTCACAGCAGGTCGATGCTGTAAAAATTAAAGAGGAGGTCAGCCCCCAAATTAAGACTGGTAAGAATTTTTGATTTTTAGCAAGAAAGGCTTTAACTGGATTTTCTTAAACTAGTTCTGGGTAGCTCATTTGCTATTATTTTTAGAAATTTTATAACATTCGGATCTTTTTCCAGGATATAGTAATCAACTTTTCCCAATGGTTTTATTGAACCAGGAAGTGACTAGAGGGACTGGGAAGAAATGCGAACACATTTTACAGGTAACAAAAGATGCTCTCTTTTCAATATAATTTAAAAAATGCAACAAATTTTAAAATGCACATCCAGTTCAGTATTAAAAAAATAGTGAGAACCTTTGCCATAGAAATGATTGTCTAGAAACTCAAATGAGGTTCATGGTAAGGAGGAGAAGGCCGGGCTGATTCAGATGACACACACCCCGGAAGTGTTTAGGGGGGGCGGCACAAACTGGGTTATTGATGAGGGGCAGGAAATCCGAACAGTAATTAACATTTTGGTAGGTAACCCATTGTGAGCCATTGCAGACCATGAGAGATTTTTTTGTTGTTGTTTTCTTTTCTATTTCTATTGTTCCAATCGGGACACTTTTTTTGTCCATTTTGTCTTGAGACCCCCATGGCTAAAAAGAAAACAGAGGTTGACATATCACAGAAGAACATCAACCACTCTGGAAATGCCTCAGGTACAGGTGACTGGACTCTTTGGCCGACTGACTGGTCACAGTCTCCGTCAGCTGGTGCGTGGAAGAAGCTAAAGAATGTGTTCTTGTCAAGTTATGAGATCAAAGTTTTGGATCTTGAAAAGTTAAGACTTTTGGTGGCGGGGGAGGGTGCTGCAATCCACTTAAAAATGGCTGTGAAATCCGCTGATTTCAACCTCCCATTACTGGAGATTGCAACTGGTGCTCCAACAGCTGCCAGGACAGGTGAAGGACGCATTATGGCCAGCTGGAGTACCCCTGGGCGCCAAGTCCCCACAAAATGCTGATCCCAAGTGCTGCTGCCATTTGTCCTTTGTCACCTCGGCCACCCCAGGTCAGCCCAGCAGCTAGATGGCTCCGAATGTCAGAATCCCGCTCTCCCTACTTGCCCTGGAAATTCGTGTTTCTCCTCTATAATGGACAGCCCTTCATGTGGAGGTTAGCCCACAGTGACAGGCTAATCAAGCCTCAGAAGGCACGTACTGCATCTTTGAGAAATAGTTTACGTGTGAATCAGTAAATGTAGCAGACAAAGCAGCCATTACTTATGCATTCCTGCATACCCGGCAAGGTGAAAATGATAGAATAAACATCATATACTTCACTATGATATCGGTTTACACTTCCAGGGTACACACACACAAAAAGGCCATTTCATCAAGCTAATTGCCTGAAAGTAAAAGAGAGAGAACTTTAGCTATTAGTCTATTATGGGGCTTTTTTCTTAATCACGAATGGGGCCGTGTGTCCCTGGGGGTGGGGGGTGTATTCTAATTTACAATTGAACCACAGATCAGAGCATCAATCTTGGGTACCACTTTCACAGTGTAATTGCTGCAACATAACAAATAAAGAAAAAAAGAAGAAGAAGAAGAAGCTTTAAGCTGAGCTTCAGTTTGAGCCCGAGATATTTCCAGGCTCAAGTTCAGGGTGGGAGGGAGAGGAGAAACAGACATGAATATGCAATTCGGGCTCATTAGCGGCCTAGTGTTGCCTTGACGAATGGTATTCTCCCCGGCCTGGTGCTGCCTGAACATGAATTTCATAACGACCCATTTATCATGACTTGTCACGGGCTTCTGTACTGTACTTCCTTCCAGCTCACACACCTTTCCCCATTACGATGGGGGGGGGATCTTCCCTTTTATTATTATGGTTTGCTTTCGTATTGAGTTCTGGACCCTCAAAGCAAGTGTTCGAATACGGTGACATGCTAATGAGCCATTTCTGACTCCGAAGACTTGAAGAACTCAACCTTGATTCTTCATCCCTTCTTCTCTACAGTGATATAATTGAAAGAAGAAAAAAAAAAACACAAAAACCCAGTCAGAGTAAACTTTGAAAAACAGTTCTTAATGTGTGAGATTTGCTTACTGTAGCATTCTGACACTGCCGCATTTTTAAAAAGTTAACCCTGGCTGTCTTCCTTTCATTAGTTTTAGTTCTTGTTTTTGTACTTCGAGAACCTTTCCGTAGCTTAAAAAGAGGACTCAGAAGTCCTGAGGTCTTTTCCCCCAGACATCTTGCAGCCACGACCAAAAAAAAAAAGTATAGTGTGGATGATTTTTAAAAAGATTTTATTTATTTTTCTTTAGAGGGGAAGGGAAGGAGAAAGGGAGAGAAATATCAATGTGTGGTTGCTTTTTGTGGGTCCCCTGCTGGGAACTGGCCTGCAACCCAGGCACATGCAGTGACTGAGAATTGAACCGCGGTACTTGGGTTTGCAGGCCCGAGCTCAATCCACTGAGCCACACCAGCCAGGGCTAACATGGATGATTTCTAATGTTAGAATTTTATAAGTACGTGGATTCGCTTCTCATTGGGAACTCTTTCACATCGGGAGGAAGAAGGTTGGCCTGGTCTTTGGTGACAACTTCTCTGGATGCGCATTTAGCTCATAGCAAAAGACCGCGTGAAAGCAACCTCCCGGGGAAGGAACCACGAGGTCTGTCTGAGTATTTACGAGGCACAGAAGGGCTGCATGCGGAGGCCGGGAGAGCCTGTGACGCCCTCCCAGTTGGTTGATAATGCACGTCTAACTTGGCAAAGAGGCCCTGTCGTAATACAGACACAATCCATGGGCTCTATGATTTCTCCATTTATTTACCCTAAAGAGAGCATGTCCAAAACGATCTCTGCATCCAGCGAGGGCACAGAAGCGCACGGGGCGTAGGAATACAAGGGAGCAGAACGTGGTCTTGTTTTCGCAAACAACAATTATAGTCATTCCCGGATATGACTCACATCTTTCTGAGCGTGACCATCTCTCCTGTGCAGTGGGGTCCATATTAGCACCTAGGATGCCTTCACACAAGAATATTTTTATATTACTTATGCATACAGGGAATGCTGAAATATTTGATATATTCATGATGATTGTATATTTATGTCCTCTTGCCATTCCAAAGTTCTTGCACCAGGTCTTCATGTTCACAGGGGGCAGGGTGCTTAGTCTTGAGGCTTAGAGTTCAAGTGACTAGGTCAAGGTCACACAGGTAGAAAATGGAAGTGCTAGGGCCCAGCATCTAGTCTTCTAGCCCCAAGGCCAGGGCTTCTATGTATCCGGTGTCACTGGAGGAGCAGAAACTCTTGCTAAAGGGTCATTGCTTCGGGGATTTAGTGATAAGGGGCTAAGTTGGGAAAAGATCCCGGAAAACAAGGCCCTCACTTACCCTCGGGACCCTGTTCTTCAACGAAACTACTTCCTAGAATTGAAATGAGCATATACGCATGTCAATTAAAATTAAGTTGCCATTTCAACCACTTCAGTTGAATTATCCCTCATCATTTAAAAACGCTGATAGGAAGCATTTTTCAACGCAGAGATGTGGGCGACCATTTTGAGCAGTGTTCTCATGTTATGAGTCCACTGAGCATTATAATTTTTGTGTCTGGGGGGGGAACCCTTTGTCCCCACCGCTTCCCCCACTTTAAATGAATTAAATGGGAGGATTTTTAGAGATAATTTGGTGAAGAAGGAATTCAAATACTGGCAAATGATATTAAAGAACACTGTGATTAGGATCGAGCAGATTAAAACTGTGTTTATATGGCACCAAACATCTGGATGAAAATGGAAAAAATTAGTAAAAACCTTTGATGTTTTGTTTACTTGACACCATACATATGGATCTTTAAAAACATCTGGGTTTTTCTCCCAGGTTTTATCTGGGGAGATAGGTAAAGAAAGGTAAAAAAACAAAACAAAACAGAAAAAAACCCGTTTCATACCATTATTACTGAGTTAGATTAAAATGACTGTATTTAATTAATCTACAAATATTAACTAATGATTCCATAGAACATAATATTTAATGAAGAAAAATTTCCACCAGGCAAATAAATACGGAAAGCTATAATTAGGTGATTTTAGAATAAAACTAGGCTTCAAGCGTATTTAAATCTTGGTCATAGTTGACTGACAGTAATTTCCTGGGGCGAAAAATCTTTCTGGTTCTAAGACAGTACTATTCTCTCCTGGGGAGTCATTTTTCCATGGGTTGGGAGGATACGTTAATTTATAATGTGTTTTGACAATAGTAAAATTTCGTAAACACTTAGTAACATGGGAGATACATCTAATAATAGACGTTTGCTTTACCAAGTGAATTATGCAGTTTGATAAAATCAGTGTAAACCCACTTGCTAAGCAGCCTACTGAAATGCCCAAGGCTGAACCCCGAAAAGGAAATCGGCCGAGGCAGGACTTCAAAGACTTTGTTGCAATGAAAAGCACCTTATGTGACTGACAATTTTCTTTTGTAATCTCATCTAAAAAAAGTTATCATAATTATTGAACATTTCCTCTGTAGCTTATTCTCAGTCCCATCAGTTATAATGAAAATAGTCTGCTAGCTTTTTCTATTCTCAAGTTTTCGAAATGATTAGCGCTTCCTTGAGATATTCCATTAATTGGACATACAACCCAGATGAAAAGCCTGAAACTCAAGAGTCTATAAAAAAACATAAGGTTGTTGCAATTTAAGTGCCTTCAAAAGATCTAATTTGGTTTTTAAAAGCAATTCTGCAGATGTGAAAATTAAAGGCAGGCAGAAACAAGATACGGTTTAATGAATCTGCAGGTTAAGAAATATTTAGAGGTTTCCTGACCTTATTCCAAATTTTAAAAAAAATATTTAGCTGTTAGGTTGGAAACACTGGGCTCACCACACAATCAAACTTGCCGAATTTTAGGGGTTGCTATTTCCGTACCCAATAAGACCCGATGTACTTCTGAAGCAACTTGATAATTCTGCCTGTGGCTTTCCAATCCCAGTCCTTGTTACAATCAGATTTTAAATTGGAATAAAGGAGAAGAGTCTCTCTCCTTGGTTTGTCTTAGCTCACCCTCTGCCACCATGAGCAAATTGTACACTTACTCCCACTTAAAAAAAAAAAAGAAAGAAAAAACCCTTTCTACTAGTTCTAATGACATCTTCAGTCATTAATGAGTTAATAAAAATCTCAAAGTCATCTGGGGCTAGATAAGGAGGAAGAAAGGCCAGCATTGTGCTGTAATGACACTCCCTGGCTGCCCTCTGAGATGCTGTGGGTCAGTCATGTCAAGAATGCATGCATCCAAGGAGCTGCTGATTTTTATCAGCCAGCCCTCCAGCAGAAACTGCCAAGGGCCCGTGTGGGCTTCCCGATGAGTAAACAATGACTTTTTGGATTGCGGGGGCCCGTGTGGTAGAGTGAGGGGTTTATATATACTAAAACATGATGACATTAGCAATCAATATACCAATTACCGGACAACTTATTGGAGGAGGCATTCGCGGGGCTTCAGCCTCCTGGCCCTTTGAAGAGGCCTGGAGTCGGGAGACGCCCTGCGTGCGTGCAGGGCCTGATCTCCAAGGCGAGCTCTGCATGTCTGGCTGAGGTCGTCCAGACCTGGATGTTTTGAATCGTTTTGGGGAGTTTGTTAAAAATGCAGATTCCTGAGTTTCCGTCCTAGAGATTCCACCTCAGGTGTCTGGGGGCTGAAGGGGGGGTGCTGTGGGTGGGTGTTGGTAACAAAGGGTCAGGTGCTGTAGGAAGTGGGCGCTTGGCTGTAATTGCCAGACAGGGGTCCCGGCCCAGGAAGGTCAGCCTCACCTGGGAGCTTGTGAGAGATGCCAGTTCTCAGGCCTCATTCCCAGACCTGCTGAGACAGGCACTCGTTGGGGGGTGGGGGGAAAGGGCCAGTGAGGCTCAGAGCTCTGGGTTCAAACACAGTCTCCAGGCAGCTGTGCCGGGCCCTCCAAGGCCTTGGGAGCCAAGGCCGTCCAGCAGAGGCCTTTGCCAAAGGGCTGTGACTCAGGGACACCATCTGTCACCCCTGAGGCATCCTATAGGTAATTTGTTACACTAGTTAAGAGGCTGAAGTGTGCAAATAATTTATTTAAAACATTAAAAGATGGTAGATCCAAGCTCATCTCCGCAATCATATATATCCCTCTCATTCACTTGTGCACTGCCAGGTTTTCCTGAAGGATCTTTTGTTTTAATATATATATATTTATTGATTTTTAGAGTGAGAGAAACATTCCTTTGTTGTTCCATTTATTGATGCATTCATTGGTTGCTTCTCGTATGTGCCCTGACCAGGGATTGAACCCGCAACCTTGGCACATCTGGACGGTGCTCCGACTAACTAAGCTACCTGGCCAGGGCCTTCCTCAATGTTCCTGATGCTCGAGTGACTTTGCTTATAGAAAGGGGAGAACAAACACGGCTTCGGTTGATTATTAAAAATAGAAAGGGAATGTGGGTTTGTTGGTAATCTGCAAAGACAAAGGAGAATCTGTAAGAAAAATCAAGGAAGGTGAAGCATTTCCTTACTAATAACTGCAACTGTTATTTGCCTGGGCATTCAATGCCCACAGGCTCTTGTGTTGATTAGTGAGATTGACTTAAAACAAAAAAAGAACAGGTAAGTGGCCCCAGTGCCCATGGCCCAGGGCCGGTCTATCACAAGGAGAGGGACAGCGAAGTCCTCCTTGAACTGAGGTTAGGGATTTCTCTGACTCTGGCTGAGAATCTCACTGAAGCGACATCCCCGAGTTTGCAAAACTTTCAGAAGAGGTGGATGAATCTGCCAGCTGTGTAGGAGGTTTAAATCCGCCTTTCTCAAGAGTGTGTTTCAGGTTGTAAGCTTTAATCATAATTTTAAAACATGTCTGGGGTCAAGTGAGAAACTCTAAGTTACATCGAGTTAAATCAGATTATTTGAAGTGCTGGCCTGTAACACAGGCCTGTACGCTAGGAGAGGGCTGCCCATTGGATCAGTAAAATCCTTTTATAAAGAGCAATCTTGTAAAGCCAGTGCTTGGAGGAGCACAACCGAAAAAACAGGGATTCAATTCTTTTAAGACGGCACACCGGCGGGTAGGTAGAAGGTAGTTATTCTGCGCATTGTATAATAAGGAACGTCTTTCTTTGTTATCATTTATGAAACCCTCTGTGTCTGGCGTCAACACTAATTACGTGGTGGCTGGAAGCCATCATGAAGGTCCAGGCAACATCTCCAAAGAGTTAAATAAGTTGTCCAGCTGTTGATGGTCTGGTTGAATCATCCCTGAATTGTTGGCATTGCTCCCAGAACAGGTACTCATTAAAAAAAAAAAAAAAAAAATCAAACAAACCTGGATTCTGCTGGTGAGATTACATTGTATTTTCACAAAGGAGAGGTTAGTCCATTGCAACTCCTTGCTTGTACCTAGAAACTCCACGGGAAAGCGGACGTGTCCCTAGGCTGACACTGGAAACTCCTTCTGTCCCCTCTCCCCGCCTCGGCAGCCCCTGGTTATGTCCCCACTCCCTGGGTCCCAGAGTGCCGCAGCTGTGGCGGCGTCTGCATTCCCATGCTGGCCATTCCAGAAGGTGTGAGGACACTGTGACGGGGACTCCAGAGGTCAGGCCAGTCGGACCTGAAGAATGTCCTTAGCTGTACCATGTCTCCTCTTGCACTGGCCAGAGCTGCGAGTTAACGCCAAATGTTAATTCTTGCTGGGGACATGATGTCTTATAAACGTTAGGAAAGAATATCACTTTCCTGCAGCACCGAAGGTACTTCTCAGGCCATGTTAAGAGAGGGATTAGTTTTCCCAGGAACATCTGTAGATCACATGTTTGCCTATAAATCCCGTCTCTGCTAAAATCCCCCCCGAGTTGTTGCACAAGACTTGGAAGGCATTCTCACAGGGAAGGGAGAAGCAAACTCGCCTGAAAAACGTGGAAAGATGAAAAATAAACAAACGAAATGACCTAAAAATAAAACAACCCCCACTATCCTGTGCTAATAGTTGTCATCTTCTCCACACAGGCCTACAAGCCTGTGCAAGACTCCAAACTCATTAGGAGGTGTCTCGGAACTAAAAATGATATAGAGCAAGCGCAGCTTTGGGGAGGTCTGAGAGCTGTGTTTTCCTCTCCTTTGTAAATACACGCTTGTTGACGTTCCATGTGCTCCCGAGTTGGGAGACACGGGCGCTAACAGGAGGGGACTCTGTGCCCTTGTAAGAAAGAGCGGGTTCAGTAGAGTTAACCCGCCGCTCGGCTCCTCTGGCCGCGTCGAGGGGTTGAATATTTCTCCCCTTTCTATTCTTTGAAATGTTTTGAATTAAAATAGCTTACTCAAGGTCACTGAAGGCATATGGTCCTGCTCAAAACTTTAAACAAAACATTAGTTTTTACAACCTTTTGTAATTTGGTATTGTATACAACATGGTTATATGCAGAGTTTCTGTAATCTTTTCAGTGGGTGACAGAAATATGAGAAGCAAATTTATAAGCCATTTAGCGAAGCATTTAATCAATTTCATGCATAGGAAATAACTCCGATTGCTCTGCTTGATCAATCTTTCTCTCCGGGGGAACTTCTCCAAGTCCATGGGATCTCCCAACACGGGCTGGGGGTGCAGGTGGGGGTGGGGAGGGTGGGGCATGCGCACACGGACTTGGAAAAGTCAGGGACTTCTGAAGTCTGCTTAACGGGGTCGCCAGCATCTCAGAGCCTTCTGAAGGAGGCTGCTAATGTATTTCAGAGAGAAAGCACACATCGAATGTTTAGAGGAAGTTTTCAAGGCCTTTTTTTTTACTGCGAAGTTATTCATTAAACACCCTTTTCCCAGAGCGACGCTCCCGTGCTTGGCAGGGCTGACCGACCGCAGTCCACTTTTAGACTCACAAAATTGCATATATATTTTAGAAACCCTGTTTCAGTGGTTATTACTTTTTAAACACATGAACAAAGAAAACAACTTACATGAAGACTCATTTATGAATTAAGGAGTCCAAGCCATATGACCCAAATAACTAGAAAGCCACCAAAGTGGCCTGTTACAAGTATTTCAGCTTTTCTCCCCCAACTCTTTGAATGGTCTCTGAGGGTTCATGTTCCGATTCTTTTTTCAAATCGCTTAAAAGATTAATCCAGCTCTTGGCTGCTCAGGGGGTTAATATCTTCTTTTCTCTCATGGGCCAGAGTCCCTCTTATAACCCTTTCCCCCAAACACCAAGTTCTTAAGTGAAAAAGTCCTAAGGGAACCAAAGAGAATCTTGCCACAATCTCTATCTGCTCAACTACGTTAAAATCGCATTAGCTCTACCTGTCCTCTAACACCGAACCTGAGAGCAAGGTATTGTGAACGTGGTTTCAAATTTAGCAAATAATTTGCTTTCATTTATTTCCGAACCTCGAAAGGCAGTTCAGGGAATAAATCCCAACCGAAATTATTTAGTTTTGATTTTAAATCAGCTCTGTTCAAGGAGGTCATCTTGGGCAAGTATGCTGTTTTACATACCTTTAAATACTGACGTGAGCAGAGATACTCTTGTCTTGGTGGTTCAGTGGTATGCCATTTGATGTTTATTTTGCCACATTATTAAAATGAGGGGGTGCATAGTTATATCGAACAAAATAGCTTTGGTAAATCCTGCCTGAGACTGGTAGTTCTAAAGGAGATCAGCCAGTGGGAGGTTTGCTTATTTATCTATCTGTCTGTCTACCTATCATTTATTCATCCACCCATTCTCTATATATCTATCACTATTCAACCATTAACTCCTGAATTAACCAGTGCCTCACTGACTTAAAAAATAAATTATCTTAGAAAAAAATGCCTCTGATATGCTATTTGAAAAAGCAATTCCTTAGGACCAAAGAATTTTAATTTTTCAAATAAACTTTGAAGCACAAGCCAATGACTGGACACTAACTTTTCCTGTAAATAGGAAAGTACTGGAAAACAAGGCTAAAGTGCTCCTGCCAGCTCAGTGGCTCTTTCCACCTTCCCGGCTATGACCTGTGTGAGCAGAGGCGTGCATCTTTCTAGTCCTTTTCTATCTGAACAAACCTCTAAAATGTGCCATATTAGACACATCACTGTGCACTTGATGTTTTTACTCATCATTGCTTTCAGAATTCCTGACAGTATGGCTAGATCACTGCTCCAACAAAATTGGAGCTATCCTACTACCTGGTATTGAACTATACTTCAAGGCCATAGTAATCAAAACAGCATGGTACTGGCATAAAAACAGACATGTAGATCAATGGAACAGAATAAAGAGCCCAGAAATAAGCCCATGCCTTTATGGTCAATTAATCTATGACAAAGGAGGCAAGAACTTATGATGGGGTAAGGACAATCTATTCAGTAAATGATGTTAGAAGAATTTGGCAGATACATGCAAAAAAATGAAAGTAGACTTCATTCTTATGCCATACACAAGAATAAATTCAAAATGGATTAAAGGCTTAAATGTTAGACTCAAAACTATAAAATTCCTAGAAAACATAGGCAGTAGCATCTCTGTCATCTCTCTTAGCAGTAATTTTTTTTTGCTATAACTCCTCAGGCAAGAAAAAATAAATAAACAAATGAAACCTCATTAAACTAAAAAGTTTTTGCACAGCAAAGGAAACCATCAATAAAATGAAAGAACCTATCTCATGGGCCACCTTTTCCTTTAAAAAAAAAAAGGATAACTGCCTAATATTGGGATTGAATCTCTAAAACTTCTAAAGTTGGCTTTGGGAATTCATTTCTAACAGTGAATAATTGGAAGTCAACTATATATGTAGATTGATTACATACACATAGCATATTGATATTGCAATAGTATATGGGCTTTAAAATGTTATGAAGTCTCTATAGTGATATTGAAAAGATGTTCATGAAATTCTCTCAAGGAAAGTGAAGAGGCAAACCCATATGCAAACTTAACTGTATAGGTATATGGGCCATGAACCGGTAGACTTGCAAATAATTCTATTTCCTTAGAATGTCTTTGAATGTTCTAATAATGACTGGGTATGAAAATCCGAGTGTTACCCTAACTACACGGCTCCTATCTGAGAGCTGAATGTTGGACAGGAGGAGCAAATTCCTTTTTCCTTTATCTCAGGATGACAGCTGCGGGTCTTCCCCTAAACAGGGGAGAGGACCACGTCACATTTACACACAGGGAGAAACCAGTCAAGCAGCCTGGTTGGAACAAACACAGGTCGGAGGCTTCAGCACAGGGTACAACTCATCGCCCCTTTCCCAGTTCCCATGAGCATAGCTGCCTCTCCTAGTCTAGTCTTGGTGGACTGATCGTCTTCCACAGGGCAAAGAAAACTAGCCACCGATAGGGCTGCCAAAGTGCCGGGATGAACTACTGGTCATTGGCAGGTGTGTGAATGTTGATCTGCTTCCCAGGTGATTCCGAAGGTGAATTTTGGAAAGGCTCAAAATGCCTGGTAGCTTACGAAGGAGACGTCGCGTTTCGCCACATTGAACTGGGTCTTTTGTAAATCTTTATCAGAAGGGCCTGGAAATTGAGGACATTAGACAGGAGGGACGTTTGGACTTGGATTCCTCAGGGGTTTCCAAGAACGGTCTGCCTCACGATCCCTTGTTTTTATCAGGTGAGTGTATGATAAGAGAGGGATGCTGTGCGGAAGTCACCTGGGATGTTGGGAGTCAGTGTGCTTGTGGGAGGCCTCTGATTCTTCATCACCCACAGGTTCCTGGGGGACCACGCTACCAAACACTCTCTGAGTAGCCAGGTTTTAGACTAGGCACTCCAAATAGGGCTTGTTGCAAACCAGGTTCCCGTGTTCTCCACCCCAGTTTCTGATGCAGTAAGCACAGGACTACCTTTTTCCAAGCTTCCCAGATAATTCTATTGTGTAATCGTGTAAGTACGACAGCTTTAGACCCTGTATTACCAGTCACAGTGTCATTTGGGTTGGGACGAAAACACAGGTAGGGGTCCCTGTACCCGCCCAGACCTTTGTTCAACCCTAGATGAAATGGGTGACTTCCAGCTGGTGTGCTGTGCATGTCTTCATTCCATTTCCTGTTCTCACAGGGCCTTAGCTCCTCCTCACCAATGCACCTTGGACTTGGTGTCCTCAGTTGTCCCTTTTTAGCTGAGTTGACCACTGATTCGGCCTGTGCCCTGGAGCTCCGGGCTCTGTGTGGTGGATGGACATGATACTGTCTTCTTGGGCTGCCGCTCCGGTGAGTGTCAAACAGCAAGAAGCCTGACCTCCAACCCTCTCTCTCCCTTTCACTTGTAGCAAACACGTCTTAAACAAGGGCGGAGTAGAAACTTGGGAGAGTGTTATTCTTAACAGCAGAAAAGTACGTCACTTTTTAATTGGGCAAAATGGGCATCCACAATTAATTGACAGCATTTAACCGACATGTCGTTAATGTTTACGTGGAATCTCTCTGTGAGCAGTGTTTTATAAATGTCTGTGAGAGGGGTCCCTGCCACTGGTAGTGATTTCCACCTGATATGTACGCTGAGTCTCCATGATGCTGGCTGGGGACCGTACTATCCCAGCTCTGGCTGCTGCCTGGGGAGCGGGGATTGCTCTCTTCTTGTTGTGCCCTCCCATTGTGAGTGCAGACAGCCATTGGCCCTGCTGCGTGCGAGAGTCGCCGTTCTCAAGGCCAGGTTGGCTTTGTCCCGAGATAGAAGCCGACAATTGCGTGCGGACTTTGCCCGCTGCCTCCAGGGCCGCCTTCTCTCACTGGCCCGTGACATCAGCATTCCTGTGATGCTTATGTCATTGATCCCATTCTTTGCCTCAACCTTCTTTCAATGGTGACTTTTTGAGGGAAGAGATACAGGCAATGATGTGGGTTGTTTTTGTGTGTTGTGGTTTTTTTAGGGGTTATTGCTGCCTAACTGAAGACTTCTCCTGGAGGAGGCCAGCTAACTCCATTTAAGTATATGAACTTCTCAAGGACCCAGGTTGATAGGCCACAGAGGCAGGCAAAGGTGAGTTGAAAGTGAGAAAAGCACGAGGGAGATGGTGTGTTAAGAGTGTGGTCCCTGATGGCCTGAGCTCTTATTCTGGCTCTGTCGCCTGCTCCCTGGGTGATCGTGGGTACGTTAGCCCGCCTCTCTGAGCTGTGACGTCTCTCTCTGTGCAGAGATGATTAAAGGAGGTAATTCATTCTGTTAGAGCCTCTACTGGTAGGAGCGAAGATCTGTTCCCCACTATATTCCAGTGGGGAGCACAGTTTTGTTCCCCACTGTATTCCAAATACCTAAGAAGTTTCCCTGAGCATAATAGGTGCTCAATTAGTATTTGCGGAGTGAATGGCTTCCTTCCAGAGTGACATGTCTTATTCTAAGTGTCAGAGTGCTTCTCCACATTCTCATTAGGATAGCCTGTGCTTCGGTGACTGAAATGGCCCCAGGACCTGGGTGCCATGCCACACAAGAGCTAGCGGCACAGTTGAAGGTCTGAGCGCTCGGTGGACTTCCACACCATCTCAAGTGTTTATTGACTTGAACTTAAGTAGATGCAACAATTTGAAGGTTAAACCAAGTTTAGTACTTTTTTTTTATTTTACTGTTTATAAAACAAGGTATTTTATGGCCATAATTTATACTTCGAGTGGAAGAGGGCTATGCCCAATATTATCTTTATCTTTGAGACATAAATAACAAACAACTCCAGCCATCAAATTTTACTACAGTTGCAATAGATTTTGGCAGAGTTTATGTGTTGTATGCAATGCTAACACTATGCTGGCTTCTAAGGACGGAGACCAGGATTTCTAGGTTGGCTTTGTTAAACGGAAAGAAAAAAAATCTACTACTGTATTTGTAGTTTTTACTACATTCAAGAGATTCATTCTTGTAAATAAAATTGCTTAGACTGGCTCCTAATCAGAAAGTTAAAGTGATCTGTGGCAATGTACCCACTAAAAACTTGTATACTATGAAAATCTTTCAATAATTAATGCACGCTCCATCTAGAGTAATTGACAGGAGGTCATAAATGTAATGGGCCATCTGTGTTTGATTTGTCCATGAAAATCTGGCTTAAAGGGCCAGGTAGGTAATTCAGGCTTCTCTGGCAAGGAGATCGCTTCCAACTTCTCGAGGTAGCAGAATCACTTATTAGGATTTCTTTGCTTCTTTTTTTTTTTAAAGATTTTATTTATTTATTTTTAGAGGGGAAAGGAAGGAAAGGAGAGAAATATCAATGTATGATTGCCTCTTGTACATCCCCTGCCAAGAATTGGCCTGCAACCCAGGCACGTGCCCTGACTGGGAATCGAACCACAATCCTTTGTTTGGCAGGCCCGTGCTCAATCCACTGAGCCACACCAGCCAGGGCAAGGATTTCTTTTTTCTTAAAGTCTGTTCCAGATTTCTACCTGAGCTTTGTGTTTCTCACTGCTTCTCATTCTAATGCAACAGCCCCTTTCAGAGTTTTGGATGCATGTGGGGAACCCACCATCCTGGACAATGACACTCGGTTCTCCTAACCACTTCACTAGCAACTTGAAGGACATGTGCCTAATTAAAAAAAAAAAATCAGAGGCTCACTCCAGTGCCTCTGATTTATCACCTTTGATAAAGTGCCTCACTTTATCATTCATTCTGCTCAGTGTGGCCACTTCGAAAGTTTATTTTGCACTTTCTCCTCTTCTATCAGTGAACAACCTTCAGAAACAAAAGCAATAAGAGTTACAAGACCACCGGGGGTCTTGGTAAGATTTTTGAACCCCGTTCCTCCAGGAGGGGACCAGAGTCAGTAGTGCTCTTTGGTTTCCTCACACAGGAAATTTTAGAGAGTGCTGAGCGTTTGCCTAGAATACTGTCCTGAGATCCAGACCCATCAATTCACCTGGGAACACAGAGTCATCTGGACTGGACTGAGCATTTTCGACACGCATGCTCAGTAAATGCTCCAGGTCCAGGAATCGTGTGGAGCAATGGTGAGGTTGCAAGCTGCCTGTCCGACTGAATGAACCGACCCAGCCAGACCCATACCCTCATGGCTCTTACATTCTATGAATCCAGTTTCTTCCTTGGATAGCTCACAGGGACTCTTATTCCTAGAAAATGAAATATGCTATCTCCCGGACCACACCCCCACCCCAAATCAGTATCTCTTCTTGTATTACCTACTTGGGGACAATGTGTCCTCCTCCACCCAGTTGCCCATGGCAAGAACCTAGGATGGATTGTCCTATTCTGGAAAGATGTGTGCTTTCAGAGTGAGGAGGAACATGAGAACTTGGAAAACTGTCAACGAATGTGTTTAATGTCTATAGTGAGGCAAAGGGTAGTTTAAGAAACTCCAGGTATAGCAGGAGGAAAATGCGAGGCAGTGAGTGAGCCCACGTTGGTGGTGGAGGGCACTCAGCACGCCATGTCTGCCAGACACTGCTGAGAGGGGACACAGGACAGTGACGTGGGTCAACCTTGCTTCTTCGCAGGCCGCGCGTATGAGGTTGAGTTCTGCCTTCGACACACCAGACTGGCTATTCTTGCTTCGTCCTGATGATCAGAAGACTTTTTACGTATTTTTCTCTATCTTTAAACACTGAAAACACAGTATCCGACAGCTTTGGTCTTTGCTGACCAGATGTTGAGTGTTCAAAGCGAATGACGATGTGATAGGACAGAGGCCACCCAGCCCTCTTGCAAACAAAGGCCCAGCCTGATGAGACCGCCAATGAAAAGGCCTAAATGGGGACAGTCGCAGCTAAGTCCTCAACTGTGTTTTCTATAAAAATGTACTTTCTACAATTGGTTTTTAATAGGTCCAAGTAACTTACACTCATTACAGAGAAAAATTAGAATACACAGAGCAAAACTAAGACTACTTTTCCTTCAGTGATATCCTTACACACAAATAAAGTTGCACCCCATATATATGTTTTGTAACCAGACTTTTTCATCGTGTATCTCACCCGATACCTCCTTTTCACGGCACCTATTTATTTAGTGTCATTTTTATGGCTTCAAACGATTCTATTGTCTGGGTTTAGTACTGTATATTTAAACAAATCACATTTATTAAACATTCAGGATGTTTCCAACTTTTCTCTATTTCAAGATATTGTTTTACAATACGTCTAGTAAGACAACTCGATTCATATAATCACCAGAAAGGCTCACGTGCTTGAATTAGAAATTATTGTTCGCCAAGAAGGCTATTACATGGAAAACACAGTTCACATATTATCTTTAAAAAGTTTCCCATTTTTATTTCTGAAACCCTGATTCTGGAAGAGCTTGGCGATGAGGGGAGGGAGGTCAGGTGCATTTTGGGGGGCGTGGGGAAGGAGAGAACATTTAACTTTAGGCAAAGGCATTTCTCATTAGTTATTTCATTTGTAGGATATGCAAGTTGGAGGAAGGAGTGACAAATAAGGAGTGAATGAGCCTATGCAGAATATGTAGCATGTTCCACCCCCCTGGCGAGGCCTCTTACTCATGCTGTCCCTCAGTAGTTTAATCAGGTCTGGGTTAACGCAGCACACACATACAGAATGCCTTCTAAAAACATTCATGAGTGAAGAAACAAAAAAACAACAACACATTTTTTTTAAAAGTTCCTTAGGAGAGGAGCTTACCCACAGGAACTTGTTGCTGAAATTGGCCACACATACACAGTTCACATGCTTCACGGACAGACGTCACTCAAGAGGCAGGTGAGACCGAGATCTGGACTGTCACATGGGTGCGTAATCCTGGCGTTGCTTCAGCAGCGGGTTGGGACGGTTCTGCTGGTGGTGACCGCGGAGGTACCAGACTCACGCAGCACTGGTCCTGCCTCCTCTGAGCCGAGAACCTTACCACCTGACAATGCCAGGCAGACACTTTCTCTCCTGTCCAGCACAACTCTGTCGGGGGTCCTGGGGAGGTGGGGGGATCCCCAAAGGAGGGAGAGCTTTGGACATGGTTTTGTCACAAAGCGGTCCCCTAGTTTGTCTCTGGCCCGGCCTGGGAGCTGCTCCGGAGGGTCCCTCCTCCTGTCTGCCTGGAGAAAGGGGATTCTGTGTGTGAGCTGCCCACCCTAAAAGCCCCAGCGCCTTCCTGGGGGAGAGGAATACTCCTCTCTGCGTAGACAGGTGGCCAGGCAGGGCCCTGGCTAAAAGACACGGCACAGAAAACTTACACAAGGCCAGCAATGGACACATCGGACACTGACTTTGTAATTTAACAACATGGAGTGAGAACTATCAGGTCAGTGACTGGAAGTCTATCCTATAAACAAGGATTATAAGATTTAAACAGGGCTTTGCCTTCCAACAGTGGCGTCAGCAGCCAATGGTGATGGGAGGGAAGGCTCCTGCTTCTCCACTTAAAGTGACAGCACCCGGCTTCCCCACTTGGCATCGATCATAGAGACACATTGATTTCCTTTCTGGGGGAACGCATATTTCTTTGCTCCTGCTAAAAAGATAAATCTGACAGATTTTAATCAAATGTCGTTGGTCCCAATGACAGAAATGCGCTCTGTGCCACATAAGAACACAAAAATACACCAGGAACTAAAGCGAGAGTTTGGTGGCCAAGTTTATTTGGAGACGATGCTTGAATTAAAGCACACACGTCTCACACACTCATGCAGCTGTGAAGCCTGTGGGTTGGTTAATCTTTTTCAAGCTCGTGTGTTCCTGGTAGTGACATCAGTGATTACTGGCCTCCATGAAGATTTCCGCTAAGCCTATTCTGTCTGGTTCCTCTGTTTTACCCAAAGATGATGGAATACTGGGACTTAGTTTTTAGATTGAAGTCTTGCCCAAGATGAAAGTTGGCCTTGGGAGGAAACACCCTTTGAGAGATAATATAGAAAAATGCAGAATATTTGTGGTTTTTCTCATACAGGCTCTTGTAACTGTCTTTTTGCTCAGTGCTTGGCCGTGTAGGGACCATGTATATTATTGCATATATTTATATATTGAGTAGCTCTGATTTTTTTCAATGTGTCTATGGAGAGTCACATTATTTATATGTATGTTGTTTTTTCTCTGACTGTACACAGACATATAATCAGGTTTTTCTTAAAATTTTTGATATTAAAAACGTCTTTGGAAGAAGGGTATAAACCTTCTTCATTGATTACTTCAGGTTCTCTCATTAGAAGCTGAGCTAATTTGTAATGGTGTTTCTCTAAATATTTGACTCTTTGGCATGTTTTTTGGTCTTTTTTCTCTCAGTATAGATCTGACTGAGTGCATTTTCATTGAAATGAAGAAACTGGATGTCTCATGTTCACACCTAGTGGCAATTTCCTGCCCAGATATTTTGGCATAATCGATCTTATTTCAGCTGATTTTCAGAGGTGAAAAAAAGAACCCACGTCAGTAGTGGAAGTGGGGAAATACCGTTTTCATTGACCATTGATCCAATCCATCTTTTCAATAAAGATTTTGTTTTCATTTGACTCTCCTAATGTTGAATATTATATTACGATAGATGATTCAAGGAGAATTTTATTTGGAAAACAGTATTGCAAGAAAGTTATTTTAATAATCTTACATAGGGATTCATGATGTGTAAGATTCATGATCTTACATACACACATATATATATATATATATATATATATATATATATATATATATATAATTCCACTGCATTTTAATGGGCAAAAATAGAGAATTAATTTTCTTCTAAAATAAGAGCTTAAAAATGTCCCTTTAGTGTGCCTTCACTGACACTCCTGAGTTCATCAAAATTACAAAACTTTATTCCCTTTTATATGAGAATGTGCCCTATAAGAGAATCATCCTGCAATATATTATTGGGTTAATTTTGACAATGACTTGGTTTAAGAATGATCTTATAACTCTGATTTTGTCCTCGATGTGCCATTAAGATGTACATATATATATTTTTTTTCTGAAAAGCATAGGATGGTATGGGAAAAAGGAGGGGTAAAGAGCAAACCAATCAGAATTACCTTGCAAACATAATATTAGAAAATATTGGCACATAAATTGTAAGAGGCAGAAATTAACTTCTTAAACAGTAAGAAAAGGAAGCCGGTAAAGGTGAGTGAACTCCTTCACTGGGAAATTATGTCATCCTCACCGAGTCTCTGCCAAGTGCTTAAAACTATGTCCCAATTCTTATCTGATTCTGGAGTCATTTGACCCCAAATGAAGTGCCACCGACATGGGCAATATGTGGTCCTTTCCTGAAACGTATTCCTGATGTTCCAAGCTAGACAGTGGAAGGTAGGAAGGCAAGCAGATCACACTTTCTGGCTCGTGATCTATAGATGCTGAGCAGACAATAAACTCACCACCCTCCTTGGCCCCTGTAGGAAACGCCATCAGCTAGCTGTAACTCCAACACGATACCGCGTAGCAATATTTCCCAAAGTTTTTTCTTATTTACAAAAGAAGCAATTCATTTTGTAGGACATTTCAAACTGGCAAATGGCCAATGACAATTGTGACCGGAGCTGGGTGCAAAAGGTATTGCAAAACACAAAGAGACAGAATATTTAGAAGAGATGGAAACAAAAAAGGAGATTATTCATTCTTCTATACGGTGTTTTTCAAGCCAGTTACAATTATGGGCCATTTCTGGGAGCTTCTATAAATTTTTTTTTCCATTGCGGAAGGCGGAAGACTAAATAAGTGTGTGAATGCACACAAAAGAAAGAGAAGAAATTCGGCAGGACAATGGAATTTAGCTGATTGTTTGGGGATCCGAGTTGTGACAATGACGCTGTTAGCCAGGAGCGTGGACAATGTGAGCGCATTTGTTTTTTCCGGAAGGGATTTCAAGGATCTCACCAAAAATTAAAGTCCTAGTCAAAGTGGGAAATGGAAGCCATAATAGGCGCTGATGGAGGAGGGATCAGATATCAGGAATCTTAGAGGTGGCGCTTGCTACCCTGCCGGGTGGGTGTGGAAGCGTATTTCAAGAGAAAGGAGAAAGCATGAGGCTCTTCCAGTGGGTAGTTAGAAAACTTTATATAACCCACTATTTAAATCACAAGACATACCACTCACCCATGCCCTTGGCCTCTTATGATCCAACTGTGAAAAGATTTCTAGACATTTGGGTCTGGATAGAATTCTTGGAAGTTTCATAGTCCATTTCAGAGTTGCCAAGGAAAGACTTGCTTAGAAAATTCCAGCTAAATCAGAGGGCATTTTCATTGTCAACTTCTTCATAGATCTTCACAAACAACCCCACCTCCTAACACACACACACACACACACACACACACACACACACACACACACACACACAAACCAATCTTGTGTCTTAAAGGTGCAACGTGGACACTTCTCTATTGGGGTTGGCTTTCCATTTGCTTTGGAAATAATCTTTGGAACCTTCTCCACACTGTCTGCGGCTCCCTCACACTGGGAAGCCGAACCACGGCACTTCCTGATGAATAAATACACTAACTTTGGACTCAGGAAAGCCCAAGGCTGGGTCACAGCTTGGCCGGAGTCTAGATGCTCTGCAACTTGAGACAAGTTACTAAAACTTCTACACGTTAACTTTCCCCCATGGAAAGTGGGAACGACAATAGTTAACTCATAGGAATGACACCACTAATGTCGCTAATGTATTGAAGAACGCGAGCACAGAAGAACTTACTAGATAACAGTGAGCTGGGCTTGGAAGTGGAAGGGAAGTGGGAGGCAGAGACTCGCGGCGTTGAGATGTTCCTCTATGTCTCCTGTCCTTCCATTTCTGCTCATTTGACCAGTTACGCTCTCTGCATACGTGAAAGTTTGCACATCCTCCTTGCTCATCTCGTTACAGACCACACTCTCAATGGGCCGCCTTCGAACGTGAAGAAATCAAATCCCCTCTGTACAGGAGTGACTTCTGCAGAAGAAGCCCCTCCCTGTGTCCCCTAGTTAAACGAGACTCGGATGCAAGGCAGGACACCCCAGAGGCTGGAAGCGGGACTCTCCTGTTCAAAGCTGCCAGCCTTCACTGGGATTAGTCACTTGGCTGTCTCCTTCTGTAGATAGTAATTCAGCGATAATCATGTTACCGAGATGCCATTTAATCTGTACTTGGCATATCTCAAGTTTTCATCTTCATTAATAGAGCCATCAAAGTTTCATTGGGCCTGACTGGTATTGGACACACGAGTGATTCGCCCAGAGGGGGGGTTTGCAGTTTTCCCAGAGTCTCTGCTTGCCATATGGCCGCTGCTAATCTGCCCACATCAGGGGTGCGAGGGGGGCGGGCTAAGCTCGCCTGGCCCCTGGCCAATGGGGCCATCCCTCACCTCCGAGGACACGTGGCTGCCGACCCCAGGCTAGGGATCCTGGTTCCCTGAGGTGTGTGGGGCTCTCCAAACACCATTGGCTGGGAAAATAGATGCCTGGGGAAGGGATAGTTTTTCTGTCCTCTGTGTCCATGAGGCTTCTAATATAAGCCATGGGATCAAAAGACCCCTGTGAAAGGCAGTGTGGTCCAATGGAAGGTTGCAAACCTGCAAGTCCCAAAATCTGGGACCCTGCCTCTGCCAGTTAACTAGCGATGCAAAATCAGGCACATCAGTCACTTTGCCTCTCTGAGCCTCAGATGCTCCCATTTGTGTGATGGGAACACCTAGTCTAGCCAGGACGGAGAGCTGGGTGCAGACCAGTCCTACAGCCTCATGGCCCGGTCGTCCCGCTGCTGGGACTAGAGCCCAGAGAAGCTCCCCTGCAGGTCCCCAAGGTGGCTGGGCAGGGATGGCCCTCACAGTGTTGCATGTGGTGGAGGGGATGGTGGTGACTAGGATAGTTAATCAGGGTCAGGAGGCCCACCACGTACTGACATGCCGCAGTCAGAAGTAGCGTAGATGAATATTAAAAGTGTTCTGGGTGGGAAAACAGAACCAGGACAGAGTCTGCGGACACCATTTGTATAACTGAAAGATATGTCTGCGCGGAACAAGGCTGCCCTTCATGTCTTGTGACGATACATACAAACCCAAGGATGTCACCACAGCTAGTTCTGCTGCTTAGGGGCGGGGAGGGGGGGGAAATAGGGACATAAGGCAATAAGCCCATGAGTGAAGGGCCGGGTACAGAGTTGTAATAACAGCAAACTGAGAGGAGGAGAACTGAGAGAAAAAGGAAAGATCAAGGACAAAGGCATGGCCGCTTGAAAAAAAAATGTCATGAGCCCTGGCCGGTGTGGCTCAGTGGGTTGAGCACCGGCCTGAGAACCAAAGGGTCTCTGGTTCAATTCCCAGTCAGGGCACATGCCTGGGTTGCAGGCCAGGTCCCCAGTGCAGGGCAACCACACATTGATGTTTCTCTCCCTCTCTTTCTACTTCCTTTCTCTAAATATAAATAAATAAAATATTTTTAAAAACTTTTAAAGACTCATGGGACAGGAAAGGACCTACTGATAGAGTCGCGGGGGCTGTAGGATCAGGGTCCGAGAAGGGCCTCTCCACCGGCCTTTCCTCTCCCCCTCTCTGATTCAGAAGTCAGGAATCCTGAGGAAAAAATGTGAGAGCGGAATGAAACCCAGTGGCCTGACAGGCTCATTTGCTCTTATCTGAGCTGTCCATCTCCAGAGCGCCTGGCTGCCTGAGGCACTTCCCTATTTTTCCCCAGTTCTCAGTTTTTTTTTTTTTTTTGGTGACTTACTCACTGTAAGGCTTTAAGGGGGTGTGGTACCCATTCCTGTCCAGCCGACTGAGCGACTGAGCGTTTCCGGGGTCCCCCACCCTTTGGCCCCGAACATCAGTGTGGCCACTCTCCCCGTCAATGGGATCTTTGTGTGCAGTGCGTCAGAGAGAGCTTGCTGTGTGAGAAAGGACCACGGGGGGACTCCCATCGTTTCCCAGAGTCTGAGAAAAAAAATATGAATGGGGCCTGGTCTATGGTCCCCTTTTGTCAGCTTGTGAATGGAGAGATGAATGTGGATTTATTGGGATGGGATCATTGTCACCGTGGTGTAGATGGTGGCTGTGACCAAGTAAAACGAAACAGGGACAGAAACAGTCTCTCTGCTGAGTGGCATCATGAGTGTTAGCCTTGCCTTCTCCAAAACTGTGTCCATTTCCTCATAAATAAATAAATACAATAAATATGCGGAAGGGGTGGTGGATGATCTGTCATCCACTTCCTTTCCCAGAAGCTAAACTTTTGAGCTAGCACGGGAGATAAAATTAGCAAGACATCTCCCCTCTTCCTCATCTTCTACCTTCTCTCCTCTCTTCCCCTTCCTCCTACTTCCCCATTGGCCAATCAGATGCCTTATGCATCTGAAGGCAGTGATTGGTTCAAGGATGGGTACATGATCCAGGCTGAGCCAATTGAAGGCTTCCCTGGGACTTTGGTTGGTGGTATAAAGAAAGCAGCACTCTCCTTCGAGGAATAGCCACGTATGATCCAGTGACTGCTGGTGAAGAGAGCTGGGGTGAGAAGGCAGCTGGTGAGGAGAAGAGCAGAGCAGCGGAGCAGAGGAAGAGACGCCAGCCATGGCTAAAGCCGGAACTTTCCAGACTCTTCACTGATGTGACCTAATCAATTCCTCTTTTGAGCTTAGCTGGTTGGAGTTGGTTTTTTGTCATTTGTTGTAGAAGATGGCTTAAGCCTAGAGTGATGACTTGGTCTCAAAAAAAAAAAAAAGACCCAGAATTTTATAAAAAGCTACTTTTGTGATTTTTCTGCTTATGACTGTATTGGACTCTTGAGAATTTTACCATTGCCCTGGCTGGTGCGGGTCCGTGGGTTGAGCACCAGTCTGTGAACCTAAAGGTCATTGGTTGGATTCCCAGTCAGGGCACATGCTTGGGTTGCCAGCCAGGTCCCCAGTGGGGGGGCGTGTGAGAGGCAACCGATCGATGTTTCTCTCCACCACTGGTGTTTCTCTCCCTCTCATTCTCCTTCCCTTCCCTTCTCTCTAATAAATAAATAAATAAAATCTTTAAAAAATAAGTTTACTATTAATAAATGATGGTTGTAGATAGAGAGAGCATCACAGAAAGTGAATAGAAACTTAAAAATCTGTGAAAGATCAAAGTAACACCCTCGACATGCTGATTTTTGAGCCTGGTTCAGATATTATGTGATGTTGGCGTATGCAGTGCTCAGTGACTTCTGCATGAGATTTGCATAGAGAGAACTTTAAAAAGGTTACATTTCTTTCCTACTTTCATATTTAATTTCTGCTAAGGTTATAGAATCTCATTGGCAATGTTGCTGGTGTTATTTTTGTAAACTCCAGCACTATTCAAAGGCAGTAGGATGGAAATTCTGAGCTAGCGACAATAAATATATTTTATGTCCGTGTAACTTTCAAGTTGTAGTATGTCTGAGAGTCAGGGAAGGTTGCTTTTTGCTCTGAACTCTGAAGTATACACTCAAAAAAAAAAAAAAAAAAACCCCAAACCAAAGAAACCTGAATTCTTGTTTATAAGTTTCAGAGATTTTTGCCTTTGTACTTAACACAAAGTTAAATGTAGATACAATCCACTTTAAGTGCTTTTGGCAAAGTATCAAATATGCTGGTTTTTGGATAAGGGAATAAAGTGTCTTTTCATGAACCCAGGTCCTCGCCGCGGTGTCCCGGTCGATGACATCAGTCGGTCAACTGTGATCTTGTGACTCAGGTACGCCTGACCTCATGCAGAAAGGAAGCAGCCGGTGCAGAATCTGGGACATCTTTCTGGTCTATGTTAGTTTGGTCTGATTCTGAATTAACTGATAGAGAATTTCACAGAAAGGCCTCTGTTTATATATTCTTTGTTCCTCTGTGAAAGGGAACATTTTTGTATCCTTATTTCAGTGAAAGGGCCTAAGGCTAATTCAGAATCCAAGACGATCTGATTTATGTTTTGGTGTGTTCTATACTGGATTGACAAAGACATTTGGTACCAGTGTGTGTGTGCACAATTGTCTCTAACGTGCCGTGTTGCGGTGTGTGTACAAGATGGGAAGCGCCCTGAAGAGCAGAGCGGTGTTACATGGTCCATTTTGTTAGCCCTGTAGCCTCTAGGGGTGGGCTCTCAAGACATAAAACAGCAATTTATAATCGTATAGATTTCACATTCCTGAAGATGTCTGTGAACTTCTATGTTCTTAAAACCATCTGGTGAGGTGGATTGGGTGAGGCTTATAATTGTAATTTCTTTCTTTTTTTAAAAAAGATTTTAAAATGTAATTTTAGAGAGGGGGGACAGGAGGAGAAGGAGAGGGAGGGAAACATAGATGTGAGAGAGAAACACTGATTGGTTGCTTCTGGTATGTGCCCTGACTGGGGATTGAACCTGAAACCTAGGCATGTGCCCTGACTGGGAATCAAACCTTAGGTGACGTTTTGCTTTGTGGGATGACACCCACCCATGGAGTCACACCAGCCAGGGCACATAGTTATTTCACAGATGCTGAATCTGAGCCCCAGAGAGAGCGAGTGACCTGAGAGTCCCTCCCTGTCTTTCATCCGGCCCCACAGCCGGACTCCCTGCATTGAGTGGAAGGAGTGTTGCCAGGCAGGGTGGTGGGCAAAGGGCCGCAGCTGAGCGTGAGTTAGAGTTCATGTGTCAGGTTAGGGACAGGTGACACCAGCCTTCCTATAGGGCCACAGACCTCCTTCACCACCACTGGTACCGTACATACCCCCTGGACTGCAGGGAGCCTCAAACTATACTCTTATCAGCCATATATTACAAAGCTATAGTAATGAAAACAGTATGGCACCAGCACATAGACCAATGGACTACAACTGAGAGCCCACAAATAAACCCCCAAATATATATATTTAACTAATATCTGACAATGGAGCCACGTGAGCAACTTTCACATGACTGGAGGTGAGGTTTCCAAGTGGACGAAAGTGGCAAATTGTCTCCGGCTTAAAGGTGGTCTCCAGAGAGCCCACAGGGTTGTCCCTTAACTTCAGGTTGAGCTAGACCATTGTCACCTAACTTCTACCTGGTTTCATTCGTGGTGGTAGGCTGGCTTACTGCTCAGATAGACAGGAAGTTGTGTTGAGAAGGGGTCAGCCAGGGCAGGATGCCTCATGGGACACATGTTTCCTTGTATCCCTGGGTTACCAATATTTACAAAACAAATTGTTCTTATCTCTCAGAGCTGTAGTAAGGCACGTAACGTTTAACAAAGACCCATACATAATTGAGGGATGAGCAGTCTAAGAATATGGCTTGTCCTTTGGTGTACCGATGCTGATGCTGATACACATCTTTGACCAGGGGTTTACTGAGCACATACTACATACCAGGTGACTGGGCTGATGCTGGGAATGTGGTGGAAATGACACATGCCCAGTACCTGCTTTCATGGGACCCATAACCTAGTGGGGACAGATGAGAAGAAAGGAAAGGCGGCTGGATTCGTCTGGTCATCTCAGAGTTTGGACTGCCTGAATGTCTTCATGTCCTCACAGGTAGGCTCTGGTCTCAGTGGCTGTGAAACGTAAAAGTTTCATGACTTCTTGTCATCTGTGAAACC
Source organism: Artibeus jamaicensis (assembly GCF_021234435.1). Classification (NCBI taxonomy): domain Eukaryota; kingdom Metazoa; phylum Chordata; class Mammalia; order Chiroptera; family Phyllostomidae; genus Artibeus; species Artibeus jamaicensis. The sequence goes on along the minus strand of NW_026522049.1, from coordinate 8,396,318 downwards.
TAGGAGTTAAAGTGGACGCTTTTCAAACTCTTTTCAGGGAAGCTTTTCCTCCAAGATGAGGAATAACACAAGGGCTCTCACTACTGCTCAACGTAGTTCTGGAAGTCCTAAGTCAGAGCAATTAGGCAAGAATAAATAAATAAAATGAAAGAAAAGAAAAGGCATCCAAATTGGAAAAAAAAAAAAGTGAAATTGTCTCTGTTTACAAATGATGTAATCTTCTATATAGAAATTCCTAAACACTGTCAAAAACCTTTTAGAATTAGCCCTGGCTGGTGTAGATCAATGGATTGAGCGCGGGCCTGCGAACCAAACAACCGCAGTTCGATTCCCAGTCAGGGCACGTGCCTGGGTTGCAGGCCTGGTCCCAGCAGGGGACGCACGAGAGGCAACCGCACATCGATATTTGTCTCCCTCTCTCCTTCCCTTCCCCTCTAAAGAGAAATAAATAAAATTTTTTTTTTAATTCTTAGAATTAATAAAGAAATTCAGTAAGTTTTAAGATATGAAATCCACATATGGAAGTAAGTTGTGTTTCTATATACTAACAACAATATATTTGTTAAAGAAATGAAAAAACAATCCTCGTTTACAAAAGTGTCAAAAACAATAAAATATTGAGGAATAAGTTTAGCCATAGAGGTGAAAGACCAGGTAGAGACCTGGAAAACTATGTCTTTGATGAAAAAAGTTGAGGAGGACAAATAAATGGAAGAATATCCCTTGCTTGTGGACTGGAAGAATTCATATGGTTAAAATGTCCACACTACCGAAAGCTACCTATGAATTGAATGTAATCCCTATCTAAATTCCAATGGCATTTTTACAGAAATAAAAATAATCCCAATATTCATGAACCACAGAGATGTCTACTAGACAAAGCAATTTTAAGAAAAAAGAACAAGGCTGGAGGCACCACACATCCAGCACACATATTAAGTTATATTACAAAGCTATAGTAATGAAAACAGTATGGCACCAGCACATAGACTAATGGACTACAACTGAGAGCCCACAAATAAACCCACACACATATATATAGTCAACTAATATTTGACAAGGGAGCCAAGACTATTCAATGGAGAAAGGAGAGTCTCTTCAGTGAAACAATCAACAAAATAAAAGTTCAACCCACAGAATGGGAGAAAATATTTGCAAACCATATATCTGATACTGTCCAAATTATATAAGAAACTCAGTAGCAAAACCCCCAAACGATCTGATTAAAAAATGGTCAAAGTATCTAACTAGATGTTTTACAAAGAAGATATACGAATGGCCAACAGGTACTTGAAAAGATGCTCACCATCACTAATCAGCAGGAAAATGCAAATTGAAACCACGATGGGGTATCGCCTCACACCTATTAGACTACCTTCAAAGAGAGCAGATAAGTGTTGGTGAGGATGCGGAGAAAAGGGAACCCCCTGTGCGCTGTTGGTGTGACTATAAATTGGCGGTGTCAGCTGTGCAGAACAGCACGGAGATTCCTCTAAAATCTGAAAACAGGACTACTCCATGATCCGATGATCCCACTTCTGGGTATCAATGCGACGGAAGTGAAACCGGGATCTTGAAGGGGGGTCTGTACTCCCGTGTTCACTGCAGTGTTACCCACAGAAGCCAGTGCAGGGAAACCACCCAGGTGTCCGTCCGTGGAAGGATGGATACGGAAGTCACAGGAGAAAAACAAAGGGCGTATAGTCTCACTTATAATTGGATGCTAACAGAGCCGAACTTATGGAAACAGAGAGCAGGATGGTTGCCAGGGGCTGGGAGAAATGGGAGGCAACTGGACGAAGAATACAAACTTCCGGTGATAAAGGGAGTAAGTTCTGGAGATCTCAGGTGTAGCACGGCGACTATAGTTAACAACATTATATACGCAAACACTACTGAGGACGGATCTTAAATGTTCTCGCCACACGTGGTACACATGGGAGGTAATAGAGGTGTTATTTAGGACACACATATACATTTCAAAATGTATATGTGTATCAAATCATCACGTTGGCCGCTGTCAACTTACACAGTTTTAGGTCTATTTTTACATCTCAGTAAAGGTAGGGGGCAAAGCCTGTCCCATGACCCAGAGACAAAACACTGGGGTGTGAGGTTGGCCTGGCCTGGCCTGGCGGGACCCCCACATGGCCAGCCGTGCGAGCTGGGCCGGCCTCAGTGTCCTCACCTACAGTGCAGGGCTAACAGCAACCCCCTTGAAGGGAGGTCGGAGCCACTGGAGATCGTTAGCTGCAAATCTGGACAGTGCCCAACGAGGACAGTGTGACATTTTTCTTTGTCAGTAAACGCTAGGAAGCCGCTTTGGTAGTAAGGGTCATTTCACTTTCCTGCTTAGAAATCACCAGTTCTGACTGAAGTTTTGGGATCAGACTCTAAGTCCTTACCTTGGCCTCAAGGCCCTTCCTGATTTGCCCCCTGCCCTTGTTGTTCAGCCCGCCTTGGTCCTTCTCTCTGTCACTTCTTTTGTCATTGTCCTTGTTGCTCAAATGGCTCAAGCATCACCCTTCTGCCCCGGCCCCTTGGGACACGTGATGTTCTGGGCTGAAAATACTCCTTCATCTTGCCACCCTTTCCTGTCCTTGAGGTCTCAGCTTAAATGTGACTTTTCCCAGGGGAAGCTTCTCTGAACCCTAGAAACACCCAGAACCTCTCTTTCTATGAACCCCAGAGCTCCTCGTTTGAGACACTAATAAATGGTAAAAATAAATAAATAAATGAGTCGGTAAATAAAGGATTGCCTTATTTCAAAAAATCCCCTTGGACATGTCCTGACATGTTTTTTATTAGAAGAAGACCAGGGGATGTGAACCATGGAGACTTTTGTCAAAGTCACAGGTGTTTGCCCAACCTGGTGACCTTTTCACCCCTGAGGAGAGTGGGACTTCCTTCGGGGACCATTTGTCACCTGTGGCCCGGCAGGCGGCCTGGGGTCTGCAACAAGCTGCATCTACTCTGACCAGAACGATCCGCTGGATGATAAAAAGATACCACCTCTCGGGGACACATGCCTCGTTTTGCGGTGGAAATGGAGAAGCTGGGCCCTGCAGGTGTGGCCCGGGCTGATGCAGCCTCTGTGGGAATCATTAGAGCCTTCTCAGAGATGAGGGCTCACCCTGCGTTTAACCAGCCACAGGCCCGAGATATGGCTCTGCTTCAGCTCGATGAGAGCCAGATCGTGACCGAAAGATGAATGGCCGAGGCGGCTCTTCCCTGTGAGCATATTGTCTTAATTTGAGGGACCAGTCCAGCACCCGGCCAATCACCGGAGCAGAGAGCATATACGGCTAGCATGGGGGGGAGGGCATTGGTTTAACCCTCAGTGTACCCCTTAAAAAAAAGATCTCCTCAGTTTTTTTTTTATTATTATTTTAAGGAAAGTGAGAGAGAACTTTAAAACGCACAGCTCAGTCACGAAAGACGTTCCCTGGCTGGGAGTTCCACCTGCTAAAGGAAGGAGCTTCATACTTGAAACGTCTGAATCTCCATCTATAGAAACAAATGTGTTGCAGCCAATGGATGAACGGCTGTAGGAAAAGCCAGCATTTTGCTGGCTGCGTTTTACACGGGGCGTGTTGGCGGTTAATCTGGAAGCAGCCGCACAGAGAAACAGTGAGTTATACGGTACATAGATACCTGGCAGTCACTCGTGAGGTCATGCTGTCACTGAGTGGTTTGGTCCTCTGGGCGGCTCGGTCCTGGCAGGGATTTCCTGTGTGGCTTTGGTCCTCCAGAATGTGCCTTGCTGAGGCTTTGAGCACGGACTCTCGGTCCAGCAGCAATTAGCTTCTCGGTTGCCTGAAAATGCCAGAAAAGGGATTTGAAGCTTGGGTGGGAGAAAAGCGCATTCCTGAACCCAGAACCCTTGCAAACGCTTCTGTTTGAAATAAAAGCAGACGGTGAGAAGCTTGGGGGCGCACAGACAAGTGGGTGTCGCAGAATCACTGGATCCGCAGCGCACCCTTGTTTTTGTTATATCCCCTGAGCCTTCCCACGCAGACCGTGCACAGTCCTCCCCTCCCCCTAGTGACTCTGTTCCAAACCTTCTCAAAAACGGCAAGTGGCCCAGCTTACCCCTGAGGGGTTTATAAGGGCGCAGGTACTGGGAGACCGGTGGAGTGCGGTTGAGCTAGTCACTCAATGGCTCAGTCCTCGATAATCCCCCAGGAACGTGCTATCAACTCTGACTTTACCTGGGGCACACAGAGGAGAGTTTTTAGCCAACAATATGCTAAACACTCCCAAAGTGAAGAAGAAACTTAAGAGGCTTAACAGTGGCTGCAGAAATATAATCATCATCTATCGGGGTAACAGCAGCCACTTCCCTCCTACTTGTACAGATCTAGTTCTTGGCGGCTGAGGACAAGGCAGAGAAGTGTGTGGTCTCAGCGTGTCTGAAGGGGAGTGGGTCGCTTAGCATAAAACCTGCATGTATATGGTCTGTCTTTTGTGCTGACTATGATGAAAATGGAATCAAAATTGTGTACAGGGATGGCCTGTCAAGAGGCAGAGTTCAGTACAGATTTTTCTGGAAAAGCAATACTGCTTATGCAGGGGAGGCTAATGTTTGCAGACAAGAAATCGCTCTGTTCTTTGCACATGGGCAGCAAATACCAGCACGGCTCCTGGAATCAGAATGTTACTCTTTGCCTCTGCAGTGAAGGTGAGCTGTGACTCCAGGAGAAAAATCACGTTGCCTCATCTTCAGTTGTAGAAAAAGAGCCACCGATCCCCTCCAAACACAGGCGTCAGGTAACACGTCCAAGTCGGGCAGGAAGGTGGGCTGGCTCTCCCACCGCACGTCTGCGATGTTGAGACGCCGTTCTGTGGAATAGGTTCCTCTCCAACCCCCAAAGTGAGCCCCGTGCCGAAGCCTTGATGTGAAAAGTACTTCCCGTTCTCCAGTGTGTGCGTCCATCAGGAGGAGCATGCCGGGGCAGCGTGGACAACCTCCTGGCCCGATCTCCGAGATCTCTGGCAGCAACGTTGCTGCTGTCATCCTGGTGAGCTGGGTACGTGGGAGAGGCCCTGACCCCCTTCGATCTCCGAATGCCTGCTGGTGGCCCTGCTGTTTACATCCCTCGCCAGGGGGACACAGCCCCTTCCAACAGATGCCGGTCCTCTCGCTGAGTTCAGAACTCGATGCCCCTTCATCTGTTGGGAGGCTGGGAGGCCTTACCCACCGCTGACCTGGTCATCTAGCTCCAGCCTGGTGAAGAGGTACCATCCCAATGGACAGCAGTGTCCCAGCCCAATCCTACTGAGTCATTTGTCAAGCCTGGTGCTTGTTTTCGGTTCCCGAGACTGACCTGCGCGTTGTGAGACACACGCATTCTGTGACCTTTATCTTCACATCCTTCCCCGTCCGCGCTGCTCTTGGGCATCAAATCAGCCGCTTCCTCTCGTTCCAGATGCGCTGCCAGCTTGGGGTGGTTTGAGTTGAGTGGGTCGGACAAGGGGAAATAGGCGATTTCCTCTGCCTCTTGTAGACTTAATCTCTCATCCAGATACCTCTAAAGCATCTCTTTCAACAGCAGGCTTTTGTCCGGGGTGAGCAGCAGAACTGGGAAGAGCAACTTTCTTCTTAACAGTGCTGCAAGTCAGAGTCCAAATGACAGACGCTTTCCTGGTTCCGAAGATGACACTTCAGCGCTTACGTTTCTTTCAACAGCTCACCCCAGGTGGAGGGAGAGATGGCAACGTCCTGTGTCTCTTCCAGAGTGGGGTGAGGAGCGGGGCCGACCAATGGTGTCACCCGCTGGAAATACTCTTTTCTTGGGTCCACTATTCGATGTTTGGGGGCTTCCCTCCTGTCTGCATAAATTTCCTCTGTTTACTTTCTGGAAGATTTTATTTATTTAATTTTAGAGAGAGGGGAAGAGAGGGAGGAAGACAGGGCGAGAGACATGGATGGGAGAGCGAAACACGGATCAGTTGCTTCTTGTTCGCACCCCAACCAGGGACCGAACCCGCAACTCAGGTGTGTGCCCTGACTGGGAATCGAACCAGTGACCTTCTGCTTTGCAGGATGATGCCCTACCAACTAAGCCACACGGGTCAGGGCACCTCTGTTATTAAAAGTCTTATTTGGGTCTGCTGAGAGAACAGACTTTCTTACTATGGACCTTTGGATTTTTAAAAATGATTTTATTTATTTATCTTTAGAGGGGAAGAGAAGGAGAGGGGAAGAGAAATATCAATGTATGGTTGCCTCTCCTGTGTCCCCTGCTGGGAACTGGCCTGCAACCCGGGCATGTGTCCCGACTCGGAATTGAACTGCGGTTGTTTGGTTTGCAGGCCTGCGCTCAGTCCACTGAGCTATACTGGCCAGGGCTTGGTTTTTTTTTTTTTAGTTCACTCTGGTAGCTTAATCTTTGCATTCCTTTGCTATGCTCTGCCCACTTCTCTTTCCCTACAGCCCTCCCCTGTCTGCCCCCAACTAGCTGTAAGGGTGGTCAGGCTAGACCTGAATCTAGGAAGTATACACAGCTTCGTCTATCCCAGTTTTTCCTTTTCCTCCAAGTAAAACGTTTGTCTCAAGTGACATGTTTTGTTCAATACATTTTACCCTCTCAAATGTCACTTTGGTGGCAATTTGACTGCAAGAGAACATTTGCAAACATTTTCACAATGGAGTCCTCTTTCCTTACCCCGACAAAAATATGGTAAAATCAGCACGTCTGTTTAAAATCCTTTTTTCCTTTCTGATCAACAGGAAGAAATATATGCCCGCCTTCTCTACCCAAGTGTAGAATATTGTATATTTTGCCATATGTACTCAGCACACAGGGGCTCCAAGGGGCTATAACACCTTTCGGCATAGTAGTGATTTTAATAATCTTGTGACAGGTTTTCCAACTACTGGTAGGTCTTTGGGGACTGGAGACCTGCCTCATTCATGGGCGACCACCTGGGGAGCAATTCAAATCAGCAGCACATAATGTGGGTTCAGAACATTCACCGACGTCGAACCTTCCCGGAGACTGAGCCATCCCAAGTCTGAAGGGGCGTCCCCGTTACTCGGAAAACTTCCGTCCCCTTCCTCCTGTGGTGTGTGAGCATAAGCTGAGCCTCAGTCAAGGGTTAGGAGAACATTCAGGCCTCGTCACGGAGACACAGCCGTGTGTTGCCACCGTCCCTAAGTTTTGAAAGATGCTCAAGGAAGGTACTTAGCTCAAGGCTGGTACCTCGGCTAAAGCTGCACCTTCAGGCTTGAATATATTCGTGTCTCCCTCTGGTCTTGTGGGTGTCAGTGTGTGTCTCCAGTGGGTGTGGGGGAGACCAGGCCCAGTAATTTACGGCTCCTATTAAGGTTGGCTGGACGCGTGGACAATGTACCAATAATTATTTCTGGTGGGCCCCTCCCAGCAGAGAAGGTGCCTCTGTAGTGTGGCTTATTTTAACAGAAGACAGATATGCCTGACCTGGGTTTTTTGACAGGTGTCAAGTATATTGAAGAGTCTTGTGAAGCAGATCGCCTTATTGGCAAAGAAATGAAAGACCTCCAGGAAGATGGATGGGGAGCTCTTCTCAAGGGTGTTCCCATCTCTGTGTGCAGGTGCGGCAATGAACTTGAAGAAGGGCTGATGGGCAGGCAGGGGTGGAGACTTTGGCCTGTCCTTGACACAAGCAAATGAAGTCCCCGAACCCTGGAGGGTTGATGGGAGAGGGCAGGGTGGGGTGGGGGGCAGGGTTGGGCCTGGGGTGATGTGAGTGAGGGCTCTCTGTAAGCCAGCGCTCCTTGCATGGGAAACCCTGGGTGCCTCTGAGTCCTGCTAAAAAAACGTTGGCTCTTCAGGTTTCTTTCTTGAGTTTTATTCGAGAAATACTTCTTGTGGGCCCCTGGGGGCCAACGCTATGCTGAACACCGCAGGGTCTCTGCTCAGACCCTCACTTCACTCATACGGTTCTCCATCTCTCTTCTTCTGAGCCCTGCACAAAGGGAGGGTGGGGAATCTTGGGGGTCAGTTGCTAGCTGCTGGGGGGGGGGCTGGGGTAAGCTGCTCTACTTCTCTGAGACTCCTTTTGCTCAACTGGGAAAAGGGGACTCAAACTCCTGCCTTGCTGAGTTGGCAGGACTGATCGTAACAGTGTCTTTATGCCTGCCGAAAAGACTAGAACAGGAATGGTAGGGGGGAAATGAGGGCTGCTCTCTGTTTAGCCTTCATCCTATTATTAATAATAATCACTACTATGCAGGCCATTTACGATATAGCCCCCTCCCGTTAGACTGCAAGCCCCCTGTAATGCTAGGCTCTGGACTCCCTCTGTCAAATACGGTCATCAGAACACGCTGCCCCTGGGGACGGCCGAGGCACAGAAGGCCAGCCTTCCTCCAGGCAGGTGTGGCCAGTGCCAGGTGTTCGGTTTGGCAGAGCAAGTGGATGGATTTCTGACACCCCTGCCACTGGGCACCTTTGGGCTGGGTCCGGTGCGCACAGCTGTCCGGGGTGGCCCAGCTGGACTGCGCCCTGGGCTTGGGCCCACTCAGGACATGTTTTCAAACTCAAATTAGAACAGTCACTCTAATGCCAAAGGCGGGGCATTGTGTTTTCAGAGATAAGTCATTGGAAAGACTTCCTGGACACAGTGTACAGTCACCCCAATAGTACTGTCCTCTTAAATGTCCCTTCCCCTGAGTTAACCATAAACATGAATATAGTGCTTCATTCTGTGAAGGCGTTGTTGCTGTGGTTTTGTTTTTTGGGGACCAGAAGTCCCATGATCTGCAGCGAATCCACACCAGCACGAATCAGGAGAAACACAGGAGAAACCAAAGTGCCACAAATTGTTAAATCATTGTCTTTACATGTCGCGGACTCCTAAACTCAGGGGGGGATGAACTAGAGCTGCTGAGACTAGCTTGCAGGGAAAGGTAGTTGTGATGTAGAATATTAGTTGGTTTAACTATTTTTCTTTTCACCAAAAGTACAATTCTTTTTTTTTCATGATTTTATTTATTTACTTTTAGAGAGAGGGAAAGGGAGGGAGAAAGAGAGAGAGAGAGAGAGACATTAGTGTGTGGTTGCCTCTTGTACACCCCGCTACTGGGGACCTGGCCTGTAACCCAGGCATGTGCCCTGACTGAGAATCAAACCTGCAACCCTTTGGTTTGCAGGCCAGCGGCACTCAGTCCACTGAGTCACACCAGCCTGGACTAAAAGTACAATTCTTAACAGATGGAAGAGCTGTACTGTTTTCTTATTAATTTTGTCCTATTTTTGTGAAGAGAAGATTTAAGAGTCAAGATCTTGCTTGCTTTCCATCCCCCTCCCTCCTACCTTTAATCTACTTGGCTTTGACCGTGACCAAAGGGAACTGTCTCAGAACCGGAGCTCTTTTCTAGGGTTTGGTTCTCCAAGTCGCCTGCCAAGGTGGTTTAATGGCTTCTCCATGGGGCAGAAAATGCAAGTCTGTCTAGAAAGAAAAAAAGCAGGATCTAGTTTTTTGGTAAAAGACGGGATAACACGAGGTACAAACAGAACTGAGAAAGGCATTGCTTCGTGTGCGGGGCCGTTCCTTTTACCGAGATCCCAAGGATGAAAGCGAGTCATTTGCTGATGTCTATCTCTTAGGTGGGCTTGAAAATGATTTTTCAAATGATTCGAAATCGCAGGAGACATGAGTTTTAGTTCCAATCTAGAAAATGTAGAATATGTCACTGGGCCGAAGGAGGAGGAGCAAGCGGATTTTCGACCACAGGAGTATTTCACAGATTCATATTCTTTTCTTCATTTGGATTTTTTTTTGTCCCCCTGCTCCTTTATTTCGCTGTGAATTTGTATTAAATTCGTTACAAGCTCTTGAGGGAGGGAGGCTCTCGAGGGTTTAATCGAGGTTGTGAGATGCAATGAATAAAACAAGGGGGGGGGCAGTTAGGAATTCACCATGGCTTCATTGAACCAACCGACAGCTCATCTCAATATGCCCTTCTCCCCCGGCAACTTCTGAGTCTCCAAGGCCTTTATTAACTTGATCTTTGGGAATAGTGTTTTAATTTTTTCCATAATCATCATGCAAATTGATCATGAGAATCTCTGGAAAGGCAAATAAGGGAACTCATGGCCTCATTAACTCCAGTGTTAGGGGACCCACGTTCCTAAGAGCAGGTCCTTTCCCCCACAGCGGCCTCTGCCTTCTTTGTGTGTGACTCGCTCCAGCCCCCAGTGGGAGCCGTGGCTTGTTCCTTGCCTGGCCCGCTTAAATTGCTTCATGCATTTTACTCCCTTACGAAATAATGGGGGAATAATTCAAAAGGTCTCCGCCGTATGGAGGAGACCTGTGCGTTCGGCTAGATTCCAACCAGTCTCTCTAAGCCCCCTGTGTCAGAGCCATAGGCTATAATACGCACGTGTCTTATCTAAACTTTATTTCACAAACATCAAGGTTGCAGATCGCTAAGCTCCGGACAATAAATTGAGTCCGTCAGCATGAAAACGTACAGCTCAGATGCACGATTTTGCATGCCGTTCTGCTGAATGAAAAGAGTGTGTTTTAATTTTCATTTAACAGGGAGAATGGCAGAGACAAATAGATGTGTCCAAAATATACTTAGTAACAGAGTTCCGAGTCCGTTATTAATTTCCATGTGAGCGAGCCCCCTTTTTATTTTGATAAACTGTAAAACCGGGAGAAGGAGGAATCAAATGTACGGCACGTTTATTGATGGCCCGCTAGGTGCTACCCAAGGTGTTAAATGCTTTGCAGCACCGCCTCATTTATTCTCATTTCACAGGTGAGGAAGGGAGGGGCAGGGGGAGGGGTGATGGAGCCGGTCCGGCTCCAACGTGGCAGAGTCATTTCCAGATCTGCTGCATCGTGAAGAAAGGTTTTGATGCAACTTTTGGAAAATGAGCTTCTTCAGGGCTTTGAGGAGCGAGGGTGGTTCTCAGTGGGCCCTGGACTCTTAGAGCCACGGACTGTCGTGACCAGCTGGGCGAGGACGGTCACCAACAGTGTCAACCACTACACGTGCCGTGCACACTAGTGACTTCCACTGATGAACTCTCTTGTCCCTTTCGATTAAGCAAAAGCAAAACAAAACAATAAGAACACCACCCACTCAGACAGACACCGTACAGTGCGTACCAGAGGGAAGGGGGTCGGGGAGGTGGAAGAGGGTAAAGGGGGGATAAACGGTGATGGAAGGACACCTGACCTGGGGTGGTGAACACACAATCCGCTATACAGCTGATGTGTTGTAGAATTGGGCAACTGAGGCCTGGATAATTACATTAGCAAATGTCACCCTAATAAATTCAATTAAAAGAAAGAGATTGTCCCCTCAGATGTAGGACATACTCAGGAAGCTGGGAGTGGGGAGGAATCATCGAATTACTAGACGGGTTAGTTGATCGAATCTCTCCTCTCAGGACAGGGCAGGCCCACCTATATGACTCTGTTCGGAAAAAATCCTGTGTCTCAGTTACAGTGAGGGATGTGTTATGTATTTCTTAAACTCCCTCTGATGTCTCTTGAGAAATTTTATAATAAATATGCATTGACAGCTACGATTTGTAAGGTACTGAATCCAAATGCAGTGAAATGTGCCTTCAGTCAACACTTGTTGAGTATCTGCAACATGCTGGGGACTGGGCCGGGGGTCCAGATGCAGATAAAAGAAGGTGGGCTGATGAGCACAAGTGGGCAATATTAGAAAGATGACTCAGCTCTGGCCAGGTGGCTCAGTGGGTGAAGCATCGTCCTGTACAACAGAAGGTTGTGGGTTCGATCCCCAGTCCGGGTGCCTACGGGAAGCCACCAACTGATGTTTCTCTCTGTCTTTCCCCTCTTCTTCCTCGCTCTCTAAGATCAATAAAACATATCCTTAGGTGAGGATTAAGAGGGAAAGAAAGAAATAAAGCCTAAAGCAGAGCGAGCAAAGGGGAGACTTGAAGGCGGCTTTGGAGAGCTGGGCCTTGAAGTTATTAGTAAGAATTTTTCAGAAAGAAAGGTTGGGGAAAACGCATTTTATTTTGAAGAAACTTCACATTGAACTTAACCAAAGAAGGGTCTGTCTTTCACCTTGGCCACAGTTGGTTAAGGAAGGGCGTGTTTCATGAAGGAGAGTTGGCACCATAGTTGATTTATCTGCTGGGGTGGTAGTTTCTCAAACTACGCTCCAAAGAACAAGAGTTTCTTGAGATGTTAACTGGCATTGTCTGGGAAAACAGGGGGTTCTAGGGCCAAAGAAAATGCTGGGAACCCTGGGGTAGGCTGTTACGTGGAACTCTTTCTTGCACACATCCTCTGACATGCTACTCTGTGCTGGGAACTCCCAAGAGCTTGCCCTAAACCTATTCATCTCTCCCTTTGCACATTTCTTAAAGGGTCCCTGCATCTCACAGTGGAAAATACTGCTTTAGGGGAGAGGCAGCGGTCGGCAGCCTTTAAGAAGCATGCGGTTTCTATTTCAGAACAAAACTCTGGGCGGCTGGGAAGATGTGTGCCAGTGGTAAGAGCTGGACATCAGGCAACCTCTCACCAGGCTGTTACATCCTTCCACGCCAAAGAAATGAAGGAGCAGAGCGGAGATGCTGACCCTGTAAAGGAGGGCATAGGATGGAGTGATACCAGCAGGTAGAATGGATACGCCATGACCTTAGGGAGGGTGAATGAGTAACACAGTGTGAAGAGGACTTTCTGGTTTCTACCTGGGAAGCGTGCACCGTGAAGAGATGTGTCAGATAGAACAGGAGAAAATGAACTCGATTTGGGATGTGATATAACTGAGGTGCCTGTGAGAACTAAAGATAGAGTTGGCCAACTCAGCCAGAAGTTAGAGATACAGTGTACAGCAGCTTCTTTTTCTCCCCTAGCAATGCCTTAGGGGTCAGTGTCATTATTATTAAGTATTGCTTAATAATATATGTATAGGAATGCAGGTTATAAAGAGTGGTATTTGCTTGTTTGTTTATTTATTTAATCTGCACTAGAGGACATTGTTTCCATTACTGAGAGAAAGAGAGAGAGAGAGAGAGAGAGTGATTGGTTGCCTTCTGTACACGCCCTGACCAGGGATTGAACATCCAACCTGGGTACGTGCCCTGACTGGGAATCAAACCCACAACCTTTTGGTGAACAGGATGATGCACCAACCAACTGAGCCACACTGGCCAAGGCAAGAGCTGTGTTTAATAGAAAGCTGAATATAAACCACTTGTTAACTATATTGATTGAGATACTAATATGTATCAGCAACAGTGCATAAGAAAAAAGCAAGCAGAAAAAAATACACAAATAAATAAACCAAGAAATAGAAAAGAAAAGATGCAACCCTTGCTCAAGGAGCTTATTATCTTAAGATTACAAAGATATTACAAGTGGTCCAAGATCCTACTGTGTTAGGGTCTTGGAGCTTCCCCTTGCTAGATGACCTAGGGCAAGCTATATAATTTTTTAAAGCTTGGGTTTTCTCATTTGCAAAATATCATTGGTAGAATAACTCCTCATTAAGAAATTGTGAGGATTAGCTGGGGTTAAACAAAAAAGTATTTACTGTATTTTGGATGTATAAAATAAATTTCTTTAGGAAATAATGTATGCATTGTAATCTATTTAATACATTTTACCATCACTTTATTTGATTTCCAGTTAATGCCAAATAATAACCTGTCTATTTGAATTGCAAAAAGTCAAGCTGGTTTGAATTAAAAAAGCGTGAAACATTCTTTGGTTGGCAAAATACATCACACTTTCGTCAATTAAAAATAGGTAAAATGTGTTAAAAATAATGAAAAGTTCATACTTTAATTGAACTGGCTGTTTCATGAGCTTATATTTTTATGAAGCTTAATGAAAGAAAAACTGAAGTGGCCCATTATGAAATCTGTTAATTGTTATTATTCCCATAAAGTCCACATGATTACAGAAAGTTTTGCAATTATGCCAAGTAGAAATGTACAGTACCGCCTTTCATTTTCTCTGGATTTATTTTTTGATAATAAAGACCAGCATTCACCTTGGCAAACAGAGCGTTCGCTAAATTAAAAACTTCCTTTAAACACACCAGAAACTTTGGACACGAGACTGCCAAAATTGCGGGGTATGCTTGTCAGGCTGACAGACCTCTCTTTGTTCTCCCTGGCTTCTCCAACCAACTGTTATTCCAATACTATCATAATCTTAAATATCGTTGTGCTAGAAGGCACTGCGATATTAATTAAAAATAGAGTCTAATTATTTACCCTCGGTTGGTTCCTACAAACCTCCGCGGTATAATCGGCGGACTCCCGAAGGGGTTCCACGGTATTTGGGAGTGAGATAAGAAGGTCTGTCCCTGGCTGACTCACGGCTCACGAGTGTAATTAAGAGTGACCTCCAGCTCACCTTGAGGTCACCAGATCAGATAGAACTCAGCTGGGCTCCGGCCAAAGGTACGTTGCCTGACCGCGGTCGGCAGCCTACGTCAGTGAGTGCCGCTTTTCATCCGCCTCCAGGCATCTCCGACGACGTGCTGGATGCGTCTGGAGACAAGAGGGAAGCACAAGGTGGCGGACAGTCCAGTAGACCAAGCTCCCAAAGGCTGACCCAGAAAGGGCTCAGCTGGTGGAGGGTGGGCCGTGGTGACTGACCTGCCCCTTGCCACTTCTGGTCTCAGGCTAGCCTGACCTTGGGAAGAAATGTTTTCTAGCTGTTAGAGGCGCGGTGTGAAGATGTCTTGGCGTGCCCGGGGAAGCACCACGGAGACTGTTTCCAAGCCAGGCCAGGGCAGATCTGTCTTTATATCCTTATATCTTTGGGCTTCTCTGGCATTTTTCAACCAGGGAGAAATTCCTTCCAGGAGACTCAGCAGGACCACAGGTCTCCACAGACACAGTGCAGTCACAAACTGACTTCATGGCCTGAGCTGTCCATGCGTCCCCTCACCCCCGCCCATACAATGCCAATCTGTGTCTGAGGGCCCGACTCGGTGGGAACCAGCCCATCGCTGGACCGAGGAAGAAGCGAACAGTACCAGCCACCACATGAAATGGCACGAGACTTTGGACAACGGGAAACATCAGTGAAAATAAGATCGCATTCGGTTCTAGAGACTGGAAGTCATTATTGGTGCTCAGAGGGGCTGAACTTCACCTTCACTGAGAGACACGGTGGAAGAGGGGAAGAAGGTCGTCCGGGTTAGATCTGGAAGGCGCTGGGCGTTCTTGCGAAGAGGAGGAAACGAGCGGCGTAGTTGAACCTACGCAAGCGATTCGGTGGGCAGTTCTGGGCCGCCCCGAGTCTGAAGTGGGGGCGGGACCTCGCTGTGACTTTCCTGATTGAGTTCAACCTGATATTCTGGCCAAGGAAAGTTAACGGATTCAGGGTAGAAATGGGCCACCCCCGTTTTTTAATTCAAAAGGGGCTGCTAGCAGTCCAGAACCTGTAAGATCAGAATAGCTTCTAGGGCTTCTCCTTCAGCATCCTCACGGGGTGCACTGGACACCCCCCCTAATTCTCCCTCCTGCCCATGGCCCACAGGCCCACAGGCCGCCTTTTGTTGGCAGGGCAGAGAGAGGGGCGCAGACACGCCCGTGGCCCAGCCAGCAGGGCCTGCCCCCCACAGGAGGAGGGCCTCTAACAGCCTTGCACTCTGGTCCGCCAGCCATCCATTGTAAATGCCATCAGCGAACAAGAAATCAGCGCCGCGCATCCGATGTCCGTTCTGATGGCAACGCTCTGTGTTGTTTGAAGAGATGCGTGGTTCCTGCTTGTGGCCGACTGGCCTGCCTGGTCTAGGTGGCCTGGATGGACACCAGGGGACACATCAGGGGACACTCAGTGAAAGTCAGTGGCGGGCAGAATCAGCACTTGCGTCGCCTTAGGTTAGATTTCCCGTGAATCTTGATATGTGATTGTCGAGGATGTGACAATTCAGTACAAGAAAGTGTCAAAGGGACTTTTATAGTTTACATGATAAGGATATGCAAATTAAGAAAAGAGAGTGATATAGAGGCATATATGTTTTTTTTTTTTCTGTTACTATCCGTTCAGTGAATGTTTCCTGAGCACCTACTCTGGGCTGAGCATAGTTACAGGTAGTTGTGATATCACAGTGAATAAAAGATAGACATCGCCATGGTAAGGGGGCTTAATTCTGGATGGAGAACGCAGAAAACAAACGAATAAATGGAGGGATATGTAATATTCTGAGTGGTGGTGATGCTATGAGAAAATCCAAACTGCAAGGAATGGCAAGTTAGGGAGGTCAGGGAAGGTCTCTGTTAAGATGACTTTGAGCACAGGTGTGAAGGAAATGTGAGAAGAACATAGGGTAAGCAACTCTGAAAAGGGACCCTGTCACAGGTGAGAGAAGAAAGGCAGTCAGCAAGAGTGGCTTGAGGCTAGGTAATGACACAGGCCAGCTTTTCTGGCAAAGGAAAGAAGTTCAAGGTTCTTAGATCCAAAAGAACCTATGCACCTCAATGTTCATAGCAGCACAATTTATAATAGCCAAGTGCTGGAAGCAACCTAGGTGCTCATCAGTAAATAAGTGGATCAAAAAACTATGCTACGTTTACACAATGGAATTCTATGCAGCAGAAAGAAAGAAGGAGCTCCTACCTTTTGCAACAGCATGGATGGAACTGGAAAGCATTATGCTAAGTTAAATAAGCTAGGTGGTGAAAGACAAATACCATATGATCTCACCTTTAACAGGAACTTAAACAACAAAACAGACAAACATGCAAAATATAACCCAAGACACTGCAATAGAGAATAGGTGAAAAGAGGGGAGAAGGGAGGGAATTTCAGGGGGAAAGGGGAAGGGTTTACAGGAACAAGAATAAAGGACACATGGACAAAAACTAAGGTGGGTGGAAATGGGAGGGAGGTGGGGAGCACTGGGGGCTGGGCTGGGATGGGAGTAAAAGACAGAAAACTGTACATGAACAACAATTAAAATAAAAAAAAAGAAGTTCATACTCTTCTGTAAAGGAATTGGGAAGAAGTACATGGGCTTTAGACAAAAGAACTATATTCATGTTGTTTAAAGGTCCTTCAGGCTGTGTAGAGTGGACAGCGGGCTGAAGAGAGTTAGAATGCTGATGGAGAGATGACAGTATAGGTGACAATTAGTTGAGGAAGAGGTGCTAGCTTGGACTAGACCAGTGTCACCAGTGAGCTTTTGGTCCATCCGATCTCTGTGGTCAGAGGCTGCCCTGGGCACCATAGGATGTTTAGCCGTGCCCCTGGTCCCTGCCAACTGAAGGCCAGTAGCTCCTCCTCCCCACAGCAGTGACCACGCCAGACGAGCAGCCCTGAGTGGTCCAGTTCTCTGGTCGAGAATCACTAGATCGTGCTGCTGGTCGACAAGACGGGAGAGGACAGATTTGCGAGATCTCAGGAGGCAGAGTCGCTGAGAGCTGGTGTGAACAGACTGACAATGAGAAAATGAACAGGAGCAGAGAGGAGCGTGGGAGATGGGCCCCGGTGAAAGACACTCTGGTGGCCGAGCTAGGCCACGCTCGAGAAGGGGCAGGCTTGCTACCAAGGAGGCTCACTCTGGGCTGGAAGAGCAGTGCTGGGGTGGTCTGTGAGGCACCCCCCACCCTGGGCGGACACGAGAGAAGCAAGCTGAATGTCCAGGCCTGGAGTGCAGGAGTGAGACCTTGATGGAGAGACCCATTTTTACATGGCTGGCTGGTGGCTAGTGCTTGGGTCCATGATAGGAGAGTAAGGGGACAATTAGGGAGGTACTCAGAGGAACAAAGAAGAAAATAGAGGTAAAGATGGAGCTGTAAGAGATCCAGAGAACTATGGACTAAAGGAGGAGCCAGCAAGGAGGCCAGGAGACCCACTGGAGCCTGTGATTCCTGGGAGGCTGCACCTGAAACAGTGTAGCGGTCAAGGTCAGGGCTCTGGAGTCCAATCGACCTGACTCTGAGTGTTGATTCCACTGCTTAGACGTCCTTATGGGACCTTATGCCCATTACTAAGCCTTGCAGTGTTGTTGGGAGGAATCAGGTGCCATGCTGCATTTAAAATCTTCAGCACAGTGCCTGGCTTCTCATAGATGGGCAGCATAGTGGTAAGTGGAGAAAGATACAGAGAATCATTAACTGCAGAAGGCACATTTAGATGGAGGGAGAGATGGGGACAGTCTGTAACGATGTCCACTGGAAGCCCTTGGCAGCTTAATAGAAGGGGCAGCAGCAGCTTCTCCATCGATGTGCCTGAGTAGGACCTGCTGCAACCCTACTCAGCCCAAGGTGTTTTCCTCCCTTTAGCCCCGTGCTGAACGGATACAATTTAGAGTCTCAGATTCCGGAACGTAATTCTTTGCTCTGCGTACACATTAGCCCAGTTCAGAACACCTGTGGACTAAGTTCTTTTGGTGCACAAAAGCCTGTCTTTTATTAAGCTCTTTGCGAGCAGTCAAAATGAGACAAATGTCCATGCGTCGTGTAATACGGGCGTGAAATAAGCCAGCAGGAGCGCTGCACTAGGCGTGCTCGGAAAACAGGGAGGAGATGCTGAGGCTCTGGAGAATTACATGATGAATGTAACCGGAGTTAGATACAAAATAAAATTAAATATTTTACATACGTACATAAGAAACTGGCCCGCACACCCATAAAATTCCCTGTTAGTTGTTCTGGAGGTTGAATCGATAAAAAATGATTTAGAACGGATGGTTTTCAGCAGCTGGTTGCGCTTTCAGTCTTCCATAAAGAAGTTAAAATTAATTTTAATATGTTGATGGCGCTTATTGATGATAATATTCACAATAAATATCCATTGGAAAAACTCTCTGGCACGTGTCTGTGACAGGGAGGTCAAGGATGTTAATGGCAATCACAACTCCAAAATGCAATTCAGTCAATTACTTTAATTAAACCTGAAACTATTTTATGTCTTCTCATTTATATAGTAAACTGAGAGCAGGGAAAAGGGCAGCATCTTTATCTGCAGTCTCCTATTGGGTTTTAACATCGGTGGCTTTTATATCCTTGTGGGACATTTACGGTAATTATGGGTCTCAGACAAGCAATGCCGCAGCTTCCATGAGGGGTAGAAAGGTAGAGAGAGCCTTCTGAATGCAGCTTTAGAGGGAAGAACTTTGCCTTCTCTGACACTAATCTTATATTTACACTGGGTAGAGCCAACGTCCCAGGGCGAATGGTAGAAACGTCTGCATTTCAGGGAATCCTTTTTAACAATATTGTTTGGGATCAGACGAAAAGAACGCGGCTGTCTGAAGTTCTCATGAGTTCCCAAGTTCAAGTTGTGCCAATCATACAAAATGCTTTTTTAAGTTAATTGCACTGCCATCTAAAACCCTGTATTCCTCATGCATTTATGCGGTTAAACATGGAGAATAGAAGGGTGAATTATTTTTTTTAAATGAGCCACTCAATTAATGAACAATTAATTCAGTCTTTCAACAAATAGCTATTTAGTGCCCGCTACATGCCAAGCAGTGCTGCGGGTGTCCAACCAGAGCTGGGAACCACAAAGACAAAAATCTTGTTTCTATACTCGAGGGGTTTACATTTTAGCTGAAAGGAAGTGTGAAAACCAGGATACTAAATTATATAAGAGTCGCAAAGCCTATGAAAACAAATAAAATAAAGTCGTATGACAATAGGTTATCCAACTTTTCCAAGTTTGCCCAGCGCTGTCCTGGTTTTCACTCAGAAAGGTCTGCATCCCAGGAGACCCCTCAGTTCCAGGCAAAATTGGGTGATTGTCTACTCTAGTAATGGGAAAGAGAGGGACAAAGAGGGGTCTCTTTTGGATGGATGGTCAGGGAAGTCCTCCTTGGGGGGTGACATTCCTTAAGTCTTTTCAGAGCAGGCTTTATGTATATTCTATGTACAGATTTTCCACTGCAACTAGCGAAGGTCATTGCAGGTAGTATGAAATCCATACATGTTTGCTGCAATGCAAATATTTGGAGGACCAGCATCAGTATCCTAATCAGGTTAAGTTTAGAATTTTAAGTGGTTTTTCCACAAGAGCATTTCAGAAGCAACCCCTTTTGGGTTTGGCTAACCACTATTTTGGACATCAAAAGAAACACTGTCCCTTATTGTTGGCTATATTTTAACCCATCTTTTGCCATGATGAAAAATC
This sequence comes from Artibeus jamaicensis, assembly GCF_021234435.1. NCBI lineage: Eukaryota > Metazoa > Chordata > Mammalia > Chiroptera > Phyllostomidae > Artibeus > Artibeus jamaicensis. The sequence continues at coordinate 8,376,239 of NW_026522049.1, read as the reverse complement.
TTAAAGATATACATTTGTTTTAGATTAAAATAGACACGAGAAAGTAGTTCTGGAATGGTAGAGTGAAGGTGCAAAAAAATCCACTCCTCCAGATAAACCATCGGAATATTGGCAAAGGTGATCCATAGCAGCTTTTTCAGAACTCTGGAGATGAGGTAAAGGCTTGGAAAGGACCGAAGAGTGTTTATTCAAGAAAGATGGTTAATTATGTTAGGAACAGCAAGCTCTGCAGCATTTTAACTTGCCCACTAGTCCTATCTTACTTGCCCAGTCCTGGAAAAGCTCTGAAAACCAACAGCATGGTAGCTGAGCAAACAGACACCCCAGCAGCCCCCGAAGGGAGAAGAAAAAAGGGCTTGAAACTCCCCAAAATCTGCACCCCCAGAAAACTGTCACGATTGAACCTATTTCAAAGATGATCTTTATTTGACTTGACTCAGAGTCTGCTCTGTACAAATAGCCTTTCACTAGGGTGTGTGTTAAAAACAATTTTTCTTTATTTTAAAAGATTTTATTTATTTATCTTTAGAGGGGAACGGAAGGAGAGAGGGAGAGAAGTATCAATGTATGGTTGCCTCTCATGTGTCCCCCGCTGGGAAGTGGCCTGCAACCCAGGCATGTGCCCTGACTGGGAATCAAACGGCAGTTGTGTGATTTGCAGGCCCGCGCTCAATCCACTGAGCTACGCCACCCAGGGCTGTTTGTTAAAAACTATTAACGGCAGTTGTTTGATGTTGCAGCTGTCTGATGTGGTGATAACGGTTGCAGCCACCAAGAGACAAAAGAAAACATTAAAAAGGAAAAGCTGGGTAATGAAATGTCTATAGAGGGCTTCGAAAAATTTCAACATATTCCTGGGAATCTAGAAACTCTCATGAAAATGCATGGCTATACACATGCCCAGGGAAGATTCGAGATGGCTCAGACCTTGGCTGACCTTGAGGCTCTTTGTGAGAAAGAAGTGAAGGCTAAAGTAGAGTTCTCAATTACCTGGCTGAGCACTGGATATACTCCCTCCTCACCTTTCTCAGAGTTCCTTGGCAAAGGCAGGGCAATTTATTAATCAAATACTTAAAGAAATTTCTAATTTTTAGCTGACCACTGCATAGCTTCATTGACTGCATGTGATAAATCCTACAGACTTTATAAAATTAGTTCAAGAAAGTCACTAAACAAACAAGCAGCAACAACAATAAAAAGTTCAGCAATGAGGGTGTATGGTTGTGTGCAAATCTCGTTTCCATGGTAGCCACATTATAGATATTGTAAATGTCCATTTTTCAAAAAGAAAACAGGAAAGCATGGCTCACATCCAGGAAAAAAAAAGCAGGAAACAAAAACTGTTTCTGCAGGAGCCCAACATTGGACTTACTGGACAAAGACTTTAAATCAACTGCTATAACTAAGTTCAAAGAACTAAAAGGAAGTACGAGAATAATGTTTTACCAAAGGTAGAATACCAGGAAAAAATATAAATTGTACAAATGGACCAAGTAGGAATTTTAGAGCTGAAAAATAGAAAATTTAAATGAAAAATCTGCTAAAGGGGATCAATGACAATTTGAATTGACAAAGGAAAGAATCAGTGAATCTTAAGATAGTTAAACTGGGATTATCCAGTCTGAGGAACAGAAAGAAAAAGAAGGACTAAAAATGAACAGAGCCTTCACGGCCTATGGTACGCTAACCAGTGTACCCAAATGTGCACAGTGGGAACCACGGAGGAAGGAGGGAGGATGGGGCAGAAAGAATATTTGAAGAAATAATGCCCCAAAATCTTTCCCATTGATGAAAAATGTTACTTGGCACATTAAAAAATCTCAACAAAGTTCAAGTAGAATAAACTCAAAGAGATCCACACCTAGATACACTCTAAAACCATTCCTAGATAGACAAAACTTAAGAGATTGTGGCTGGTAGACACACCCTACAAGAAATAAGGAAGGGAATTCTTCAGGCTGAAATAAAATGATACTAGACAGCAACTGGTAGATGTAACTACTTAAGTAAATATAAAAGACAGTATAAATGCATTTTTGCACTTGCAAATATTCTTTTATTTTATTTAAAAGTAAATGGCCTAAGGCAAGACTTATTAAATTACGATGGACTCAGAATGTGTAAAGTTGTAAGTTGGATGACTAAGATCGTACAGTGTGGAGAGAAAGTGGGGCTATATCGGAGCAAAGTTTTCATGTACTATTGAAATTAAGTTGGTATTAATTCAAACTAGGTTGTTGTAAGTGAGAATGTTGATTATAATCGCCAGGGCAACCACTAAAAAAAGTAGCAAAAATATCATGAAACAAACTCAAGGGCATTAAAATACCGTGCTACAAAATATCCAACACAAGAGAAGGCAGCTATGAATGAATAGTAAAAAAAAAAAAAAAAAGACATAAGATATATAAAGAACAAATGGAAAAATGGCGCATATTTTACCTTATCAGTAACTACTTAATGTCAATGGACTAACCACTTCCATCAAAGGCAGAATTTGGCTAGAACAACTAGATAGGAGTTGGAAACCAATGATGATATAAATCAAGTAGAAACAATAAATATCTGCAGAAAACTCTATCCAACAACTGCAGAATGCAAATTTGTCATAGGTGCATGAGGAACAGTCTTCAGGAAAGACCATATTAGATTATTAAAAATACTTGATGAAGTTAAAAGGATTAAAGTCACACAAAGTATAGAGGGAGGGTTGGAGGAAGATGAAGAGGATGGTGGGCCTTTGGTCAGAAAAACCTTTAGAAAGGGGGTGAAGGGAACATGATTTTTCATCCCATTTTATATGTTCTTATGTTTTTTTAAAATATTTTATTTATTTATCTTTAGAGGGGAAGGGAAGGAGAGAGGGAGAGAAACATCAATGTATGGTTGCCTTTTGTGCATCCCCTGCTGGGAACTGGCCTGCAGGGAACCAGCCTGCAACCCCGGTATGTGCCCTGACTGGGAATTGAACCGCGATTGTCTGGTTCGCAGGCCTGCGCTCAATCCACTGAGCTACACCAGTCAGGGCTATATGTTCTTATGTTTTATGATGTATTTTTGTATCTTGCTAATGTGTACTTCAAAAACTGTTTTGAAACTGTCTTAAGAGTTACAGAAGAATTCAAAGGTAGTAGAGAGAACTCTTGTACGTCCTTCAGCAGTATGTCCTAATGTTAACTCCTGATACTAAGACAGTTACGAAGTAGTAACACGTATAATTCACATATAAGTAAGTATAACACTGTTAACTAAACTTCAGACTTTATCAGCTTTTACCAGTTTTTCTTCTAACACTTTATTGCATTTTCATTCCAGTCTAGGCTCCAAAATCCTGTTTGGTCTTTAACTGTTGATACCCTCCGCAGTCAGATTTAGTTAATGGGGTATTCACAGAGTACCTCTCCAGTCTGTCTGTAGTCAAGAAGACTAGGATGGGGCTTAAAAAGTGCCTGTTTGAGGCCTGCCCTGTCCTGAATAAAACTCTAGGCTTAGGTCAAGTGCATGGTTATGGGCACCAAACATAAAAGCATCCTGAAAATTATAAGGCACTGTCCTCCAGCAAAATCATTCATTCATCCATCCAGCATTCAGGAAACCCTTCCTGAGGGCCATGCATGTCTTAGACACTGTGTTAGGCACGGGGCCACATAGTACGTGATGCCCTTTCATTGCTTGCTGGCATTTCTGGTCTTGCCCGTCTGATTGTTATGCATTTATTGAAGGCCCACAATGGGCCCTGCCATACCAATGCTTAGCATTCCATTACAGGGCAGTCCATGAATACCCATCACAGGCCTGAAAGAGTTAATGTGCTACAATGCCTCCCCCTCCCGTCTGGTACCCGGGGAGTCCAGCCCCGCTGGGTGAAGGCTACTGATGCATTAGGCTCCAAGGAACCGTATGTATTTTCTCTTCCCCTCTGTTTATGTCTCTGTTTTCTGTAACATCTCCTAAATTGCAGCAGTATCTCCCAAGTCCTCTGACAATGCTATAAATTTCATTAAGAAGATGAAGCCTTGTGCGGCAATTAACTCCAAGAGTGGGACAAAGCAAGAGCAAGGAGATACCAGCCTGTAGTACTTAGCACTTAGCTCTGAAATGGAGATAAGCCCTATCAACTCGGGGTTGTGTTTAATGTTCACTGCCGCTTCCACACCACTGCTACAACCTAGCGGTCACCGTGTTAACACTCCCCAATATCTATTACAATTAGTTTTTGATTAAGAGGCCTAACACGGCTTTGGAAGCCTTTCATGTCGTGTCAGATGGCTGGTGATGGAGTGAGAAGTACGGACACCTCCTAGTAACAAAGCATCCTTGTAAAAGGTTTCGAGTGAACTATTTTATCATCCTAATGGAAACCAGATGACTCCAGCCCTCCCCCGCCTAATTTCAACTATTTACTGAAGAGTCCTTGTTTTGAATTACTTAAAGATTTATTCTGAAGCGATGACTTTCATGCATTAAGAATCGTTAGGAACGGGGCCATTTCGAATTTGGGAGAGCTTTTAAAATGACTGAGGCCATTTTCACCGAGGGCTGATTTTGTTTTATGTTTTTCCTTTTCTGGTTTTTAAAAGAGCAAATGCCTCTGCCCTTTCTTAATATGTAATTATTATTTTAATTACGGTTCAGGAGGCCTTTGTCTGTCGAGTTCTGCTTTTGTCGCTGGGGTGGCGGTCAATGGGCTTGGCTTATTTTATGAGAGACTGCTGGTATTTTGTGAGGCAAGAGCAACCATTTGGTTCAGTAAGATTTATTCCGTGAAAATAGAAAATATGTGTTATTTTTTTAAAAGATTTTATTTATTTTATTTTGAGAGAGAAGGGAAGGGAGGGAGAAAGAGCAGGAGAGACACATCAATCTGTGGTTGCCTCTCATGTCTCCCCTACCGGGGACCTAGCCCACAACCCAGGTAAGCGCCCTGACTGGGAGTCGAACCGGTGACCCTTTGTTTAGCAGGCCTGAGCTCAATCCAGTGAGCTACACCAGCCAGGGCTGGATAAGATGTGTTATTTTTTAAAATAAAGGTACATCATTCAATCAAACAAAGGAGGATTATTTAAAAATAAACAGTTCACTTTCATGAACTATAACATCTGTACTTGTAAATTTAGTGAAAATTGTATAGAAACACATGTGAATGTGACCACACTAGCCTTTGAAACCGCCTTTTTTAGCACCATTTTTACTGTGTCTGTGGCATGTACTCAGTTTTGTCACCTGTGACTGGGGGTTGGGCTGAGTTGCCACTCACCTCCGGAAGTCATTGGTTCTGTGGTATCACATTGCGCTGGGGACCTGTGACCCAAGGGCCTCCTAGTGAAGGGGGGGCGGTGTGTTCTTAGGCGTGACATGCGACTCTTGGGGACTCACTTTCCTTCCATGTAAAATAAGGACAATATTATCAACTTCATAGGGTTACAAGTAATAAGTAAAATCAGGTACGTAGAGAGCCCAGGAAACCGCAGTCTTTCAGTAATTCCTCCTTCTCTTTTTTCCTGTTGTATTCTGTCCTGTTTAATGTTGCCCGCACATGTGCTGAATTTTATACTGGAAACGAGGAACCGCCGATGTCCAAAGCGAGGATGGGCGGAGCGGACCTTAGGCTGAGATTGGCCCCGGGAGACGAGAGGGCGTGGCTGACCGTGGGTGGTGAGAAGAAACCACAGGGTGGGGACGCGGGCAGCGGGGAAGGAGAGAGGGACCAGATTACAAGGGCCCTAGGCCATCTTCCAGAACACGTGCGGGAAGAAGCGCCTTTACACCCGCTGTAGTGGACGTTACAGTCTACCCCGCATTTAACTAGTTAGAGGCTCTGTGCCTTAGTTCTTGTCTGTCTCCCCTCAAACTCGCCTTGCTCGCTGCCTGGGCCTCGTCTGGGCTCACAGTCCACCTCAGCAGTTGGTTAGAGGCTGTTGTTGGTACAACCAGCCTTAAATAATTTGATTTTCAGGTTGGGCACGCCACAATATCTCCTGTGGGCTGGCGCGTCGAACTGCCCATTTATTTAAAAATTGCTTTTCTTCACGTTATATTGGAAAGCAGTGCTACTCACTCATCTGTAAACCATTAGGCCACAATATGTGAAAGTATCTCGTCTGACTTTTATTCACATGGTTCTGAGGATGAGGCTGAGGACCTCACAGGTTGAGGTCCTCTCTATTAAGTCCATCAGATTCATTTTCTTTTAATGTTCCTATAGAGAACCATGTATTTAAAGGAAAAGAGAGACTGTGTTCTTTTCTGCTTTAAATAATGAATTTCAAAGATACATTCAGACGTTCTTCCTCCTCAGTAAATGTTCAGTCATCTTGGTTTATTTGTTTGTCCTTTATTTAGACAAATTTAAACTGGCCCGATACAGCCAGCAGTAAATGTGTATTGTTTGGCCTGAGCACGGTTTCAACAAGTTGTCAATATTTATAAGTCCAGAAATCTGGAGATTTCACATAACATCTGGCTCCTTTAAGAAAATCAAAAGGTGTGAGGCCAGGGGCTCACAGGACGACACTCTGGGGCTCAGTCGCCCCCACTCTCTGTCCCCCAAGGTCTGGGGGTGCATCCTACTCACCAAGGTTCCCTGCCTAGCTGCCCACCCCCCGCCATGCCTTTGCCTTAGAACTTTGTATGTTTGGCTTTCACTTTTCCAATAATAAATGGGGTGAAACATATTGACACACAAATCTGCACATTTAGGAGTTGTAGTGAGGAGGCTACACGCCCACACGTCCAAGCAAGCACGCTGTCCTTCAGTAGGTGAATGGGTAAATACACTGTGGTCCGTTTATTACATTACTCACTGCAAAAGAGTGTCGAGCTACCAAACCACGAGAAGACATGAGGTGGGGGGGAACCTGGAATGCATATGATGCAGTGAAAGAAGCCAACCCATCGAGGCGACATGTCATTTGATTCCAACTCTCTGGCGTTCTGGAAAAGGCAATGCAATGGAGACAGTAAAAGGGTTGGTGGGAGCCGAGGGTTGGGGGCACGGCAGGGATGAACGGCTGGAGCTCAGGGAACTTTTAAGGCAGTGAAATGCCCTGTAAGACACTGTGATGGTGGATACACGGCATCATGCAGGTATCTAAGCCCACAGAATAAGCCACACTGAGAAAGAACCCAACGTCAACTGCAGACTCTGGGTAATCATGATGTGTCACCTGCAGAACCTCGACTGTGACGTAGGTGCCACCCTGGCGGGGGATGCTGACCATATGGGAGGCTCTGTGTGGGGACAGAGGGTGCATGGAAATCTCTATGCCTTCCTCTCAATTTTGATTTGAACCTAAAATGGCCCTGAAAAAAAATAAAGCCTCTAAAAAGCAACAATAACATGACCATCCTAAAATGGTTGTGGGTGAGAATATGCAAAGTGTAAAAAGGGAGCAGTCATTTTTCATTCCCACCGTCTGAAATCACCATTGGGTTTTTCTCGTCCTCTTGTTGTGGGCGCGGTTCCACTGGCACCTCCTCTCCTGAGGTTGGTTGAAAGTGCTAACTTCTTCCTGGTGTTAATTATTAATGTGACCTGTTCGTGTCCCAGTTATCCGGCTAACCATTAATATCTGTTTACTCATTGATGACCTTTGCAATTTCGTACCTCTCTCCTGGCTGTAAATGTCAACCTTTCTTTCTGTGTTCTTTCTTTTCTTTTTCTTTTCCATATGCACAATGTTTCCCTCATATCTAGTGCCTACCTGAAGCAACTCCATGTAGTAAAATAATATCAGGCCACACAAAGGTAATCTTTATGAGTTTGGAAAGGACGACAAACACTATTATTACAGAGGATTAAGACACAGAACTTTCTGTTTTAAAACGAGCAAGAAATGGATGTGAATGGCCAATGCAAGCGCTCTTGGGGAAAGGAGACAAAATTTGACCCCTCCCCCTGCCCACAAAATGTTTTTTCTTCTGTGTATGGGGAGAAAATGCCAGGAATTGACTCTGAACCAGTCCTGGTAAATGAAATCCAATTTTCCTTTTTCGATAATGCCATTGTTAAGCATTTGCACATCCAGGCAAGCCTGCAGGATTTCTCTCTGGTTACCCAGTCAGTCTACATTCACGCCAAGACTCGCGAGATGTCGCCGTCCACCCCCCCTGGATGGCTGAGGCTGAGATTAAGCAACGCAGCTGGATTAGGGTTGCCGCCCTTGACCTCCCTTCCATCCGTGCCTGGAGTCTGTGTAGACCTGACTTGTCTTGATTGCATTTACCTCATTGGAACAGACAATGGCAGCCCAAGAAGTGTCTTCACCCTCAAATAATTCAAATAATAAAAAAAGGGAAGACAAGCTTTTTTTTTTTTTTTTTTTTTTTAAGAAAGGAAGCCCAGGACAGTCTTGCAGGTGGTGGCTGCTCAGAAAACCAACACAGCCCCTTTTACTGTTCCTTGCTCCATGAACACAGCAGCAGAGGGCCCACTGAAATATTATTACCTTTGCATAACAACACAATTTGAACGTCGCGGGGCACTTCTTTATTGAACTGATTTAAAATATTAATATCATCTTGGCCATAAATAACTGTGACGGCCTTTGTAGAGATTATAGTTCTGAGTTATGCCTCGGGTGTACAGTTACATTTTCTCGTCCATGGAGTCTTAACTTCAGTAAAATTAGGTTTTTTTTTAGCTACGGCCCTGAACACTTGCTGTGACTGTCGCTTCGTATTGAATTTATCATACGGAGTTTACGGCGGAAGCCTGGGGAGCCGTGTCACGGATGACTGTATTCAGAATCGTTGAGGGTCGGGAGGGGGGCTGGGCGAAGATAAGAATTCTAGACCCTGCCCTTTGTAGCGGGGGGCCATTTATTCGACCCCAGTGGCCATCGTGGAGAGGGGTTTGGCGTAGATTACGTAAGCCTTTCCTGCGAGCCTGTCTCTGTGTTGGAGGGCTTTGCTGTACTTTCTGCACTCAGATGCCTCGCAGGTTTTCTCGGCTCAGTAACCACTCAGCTTGTCTGGCCCAGTGAGCTCTGTAATAGGTAGATATACAGGCGACACGTGGGGGGTTCTGACTCAGTTACATCCTCTAGAGCCCTCGAAGGGACAAGCAGGCTCAATCGTCCTGCCGGCAACACAAGGCAGACTTTCCAAGGGAACACAGGGACCGGCTTTTACGCTAAGTTGACAATGACAAGACTGGAAGGCAAGCTTAGTATTGCAACTTCATGTGCGAGGCCAGTGCATGCAGGGAGGAGTATGGCCAGAACGCACGTATCATTTTCTTTGCACACCGAGCGTCCGTGAGGGACCCGTGAAATGACAGGGAGTACGGCAGCTGAGCTGGTTCCGGATCCCACGGACTGTGTCTGTTTTGCTCTGGGAAGGGAGGAGAGTGTTGTTTTCCCAAGCCTGCTACGCGGTGCTGTGTCTTTTTCCCTCGGATGGGCTAAGCACCCATTTCTCTACAACCTCCGGATTTGGGACGTCGGGTATTCCTTGTAGCTTACAGATCTCTATCTGGGTACCAAAATGCAAGCTTTGAACTCTGCCAATCTGAATCTCACATTGGCATTTCCTCTTCACGTCACGTGGTCAATGTGCTTCACCGACACGTGGAAAATTTCCTTTGCACGCCTTCTTCCAGGCAGCCCTGGAAATTTGGGTTTATGGAACGGGCTGGCAGTGCGGAGCTGTCTTGGTGTCCCCATGGCTGGCTTGGTCCCTGGCCCAGGGCGATGCAAGGCAGGCATTTGGCCAGAACTCTCCAGTGAAGTGTGGGAGCGGTGGCCGTGGCGGGAGTGTGCTCGGGCCCAGGACAGGTGGGAGGGGTCAGAGGAGTGTCCCAGCTCACCTCCCACCGGGAGGTAGAGGTTCGTGTCCTTTGTCAGGACTCAGGGCTGTTAACTTCTGCAGAAAACCTGCCCTCCTTCCCATCCTGCCCTGGCTTGCCCCCGGGCCCTGTGGGACACTGGGATTATCCTGTTTGTAACACTGAGTTACCCTGAAAGATCCCTGTGACTCTTCTCTGGCTGGGCCAGGATGCCTAGATGGGGGGGCCCCGCCGCCAGCACCCGGCACAGCATCTGCCACGCAGATACTCAATAAAAGCAGCCCTGTGTCTGGGTGCCGAGAAGGCCCCAGTGTCCACGCCCCGGTGTCCGGGCCTTGAGGTCCAGCGGGAGAAGAGTGACTGGAGGAGACAATCGCAGGCCTAATCGGGACTGGCCAGTGGGGTGATGATGGCGACGATAATGGGCTAATAATAATAAAAATACTTCCTAATTACCAAACAGTCACTTAATGGTTCCAACTGCGGAGCGAGTTGGTTTCTTTATCTTGATTTTACAGATGAGAAAGCAGGTTTGCAAGGTGAGGTCATGTAGACAGGGTTAGTTTGGAAATGGGAGAGCCGGAGGGAAAGAACCGGCATCCCGGGCTGCCTCTGCTTTATCTGGATAAAGACAATATGTCCGTCACCAGAATACAGGTCGGAATGAGGCACAGAGCTGTGATGTCTAAGGAGAGGCTCCTAAATGACAAAGAGGCAGGCCAGTCGGCTCGGGTCTTGCCACTGTTCCCATCCGGTGGCCTTCAGTGGGTCTTGTATTTTCAGTCTCGGTGCTGGGATTTTGTTTGGCCTAGGCACCATTTCATTCTTAACATTTTACCATAAATAGGTGGCCCCTTTTAATATTTCTACCTGTACTGCAGCCCTGGCTTTACCACGCCCCAGCTGTGTGATGTGCGACAGGTTGCCTGACTTCTCTGAGCCTCCGATTCCTTGTTTGTGCATGTGGGGAGACAGGGCTGCCTTGGGGAGCCACTGTTCTAATACTTGTGAGGACCCCAGAACAGTGCTTGGCATAGCCTCGGTGGTGGCCCGTGTTGGCTCTCAGGGGTGATGGTGTTTCTCCGTCCCCATGTCCTGGGTTGTCACTGTCCCAGCCTGCAAAACTCCCATCCTCCTGGCAGGCCTTACCTCCTTCCAGAGCTGGGGCTTTGGGGAAACAAAAGCCAGGTGTCTGGGCTTTGGCCTCTTAACACAAACCTCCCCCGAGGCAGGGGCCCAGAGAGCAGGCCAGCGCAGAGATAAAAACACAAATTAATATATCAGTGACTTATCCTGCCAGGCTGAAGTGCTCTCTAATCAGGAAGACAGGGAAAGCTGGGGAGGATGCCAGCAAAGAATGTGGGGGAGGGAGGTGGAGCCGTGGAGGCTGGAGCCAGAAGGGGAGCACACCCGCCGGAGCCTTCAAAGTCTGAACTTTTCCCCTGAGATGTCCCTGGGTGTGTGGGGAGCTCTGGCTACCGCTGCCTGGGGGTGACAGGTGGGAGAGGGATGACAGAAGGAGACAGAATGGGGGAAGCTAAGGAGAAAAAGGGGGCAGGGGCAGAAAAGCAGGTAATGATGGATAATTGAGGGAAGACGTTAGTGTGAGCTCCCCACCTGCTGGGTATCGCTTGTGCCCAGACGGGACACCCCTGGCCTTGGACAGTGCTTGCAGCATTACACCCTCCTTCTGCAGTGGACATGCTTACGATCATCCCCATTTTAAAGATGAGAACACCGAGGGAACAGAGGCTGAGCGGGCATTGCCAATTTCCCACCTCCAGGAAGTGATGGAGACAGGGCTTCGGCCATAGAATTCGGGCTGCACCCGCCCCTTTCTGGAGACCCACTCACAAGTCCATGCTGGGATGCAACAGTGGAGCCGGAAATTCACTGCTGCTCGGGTGGCAGAATGTGGGGGGATAAGCAAAGACCCATCAGAATGAGATGAAATGAAGAATATAAAGGAGAATGCAGTTCTACTCTCAGGACTTCAGTATGGAGAAAGCTTTCTTTTTATAAAAGATTTTATTTATTTATTTTTAGAGAGAGGGGAAAGAAAGGAGAAAGAGAGGGAGAGAAACATCAATGTGTGGCCGCCTCTCACGTGCCCCCTATTGGGGACCTGCCCCGCAACCCAGGCATGTGTCCTGACTGGGAATCGAACCAGCGACCTCTAGGTTCACAGGCCGGCACTCCATCCACTGAGCCACCCCAACCAGGGCTGAACAAAGCTTTCAAACAGAAGGAATAAGCCTGATCTTCTTTCATCTGAGGAAGAGCCTGTACAAACACGGTCTCACTGGCTCCCCAAAATAGTCTGTGAAATTATGGCCATTTTACAGATGTGGAGACTGAGGCTTGGATAAAATAAATGGAGGGGCCAAGTGAATAGGGCTGAACACAGATCCATTGCTTCTACATCCAATGCTAATAGGATGGTAGACAAGGTCGGTGGCCCAAGCACTGCACTCAGGGGCTGGCCAGAGAAGGGGGGTAAAGCAATATCTTTGCCCCCATGCCGGCTGGTGGGCTCACTCAGGAAAAACGCATGTTGACGGTCAAGTATAAGGCATTGTACAGATGGGGAGGGAATGGGGATTCTCAGCTTAAGCATTTGAATTGACAGAAGAGGAGAGAGAGCTGCGATTCAGGACAGGAATCCCAGAGGAGAGAACAACGGCGCAAAAACAGTGCGAAGTTATGAAGGAAGGGGAAGTGAAGAAAGGACTTAAAGTGGTGTCCGGGCATAGAATGCTTGCCACGCAATTGGGAGAGGAAAAGACGGGAAAAGCAAGTAGGAAATGACAAGGGAGGAAAGTGGAGGGGAAAGCGAACACGCCGGCGATTTGGGAGTCGTCCGCAGAAGCCAGCAGCATTGCCTGGAATTGGCACAAACCAGATCGCTGTGTAAGGGCGTGGAAAACTGAGGAAGCACCTGCGGAAAGAAGGTTGTGGGAGAAGTCAGAGCCGCACCCAGACCCGGGAACTCAGGCAGACCGACGGACACACGGACGTGAGGGCGGTGAGACAAGAACATACTCTCAGTAAATTTCAGCCAAAATAAAAGGAAAAAAAAAGAGAACGAGAAAGGGAAGGACAAAACAAAACAAAACAAAACAAAACAAAACAAAATCAGTGTCTTTTTAGGAGTTGCTAGAGTCGTAATAAAAATGGTGAAGCGTTAACTCTTAGGCCAGTATTTCCTGATCCCATCTAATAATAGCCTCTCCTCTTTTTCACTTTGAAGAGCCATCTTCACTATCTTATGGAGCTATCATTTTATTTACTTTACTATCTTATGGAGCTATAATTTTATAAGACCCAGCCTTAAGGTGGGTCTTTTGGGCCCCTAAATCCTACCCTTTCAAATTACAGTACGCTTTGAGTTTTGAATGGTGGCTTAGAATTATTCCCATTAAAATATATACATTTTTCAATTGGTTGCTTCCTCATACACGCCCCAGCTGGGGATCACGTCCACAACCCGGGCACGTGCCCTGACTGGGAATCAAACCGGTGATCACTTGCTTTGTGGGATGACACCCAGCCCACTGAGCCATGCCGGCCAGGGCGGTCTCCCTATCCTTGCTGCTTTCCCCATAACCACCCACGTGAGGCCTCTCCTAAGGTCTCAGCTGGAAATCCAGGCTTGTTAGAATCTTCCCTATAGGAATCCCAGGATTCTGGACGCTGGCTTTCAAGACTCTTCCAGGAACAAATATTTGGGGGCAGCATTTTGACTGCCCATGTGATCTTTCTTGCCTACTCCCTCGGTTCGTAGTTTCCATTTAGAAAGCCAAATTTTCCAGCTCGTTGAGCTCCAAACAGTGGAAGCCCGGTTGTGTTCCTGCTACTCTCACCGGCATTGCCTGACAGCAACAGGATCACCCTGCGGATTGTTCGCTGCAAGGCCCTTGAAAGCGACAGTTAATCCACAGATTAGGCGGCATATTTTGGGGACTTTTGCAAACTTTCATCGCGCTCATGTGGGCTTCTGAGGTTTTTAACAGAGGCCAGCGTGTTGTGTGTCAGATGGTAGCGAACCATCGTGTGAGAAATGTGTGATAACCTGCTGGTGAGGTTGAGAAGGTTGAGAATTCAGCCATGATCCGACTCCTTCTTTTTTGAAGGGCTTCTGCAGAGTATAATCTCCTGGAAGAGGCTCAAAGCCGGCATTCAAAATCTTAATGATTCTACAAGGTAAGAGTCTAAGCTCATGGTGCAAATTCCATGGTTTTCCACAAGTGACTTGGCTGGAGGCATCTCACTGGGGATGCTCTGTGCCTTTCATTGTATGTTGATGACAAACCACAGCACTGGGATTTAAACAGTGTAGAAATTCAAGTTGGCCTCTTGCCATGAAGTTGGCTTCTGTCATCAAATACATCTCTGTCTTCTAGACCCAACGGCTATGTCCAAGGTGTCTCTGTGGGAAAGTGCCAGAGAGGGTTCTTCAGGGTCCAAACACCAGCATTAAAGGAACATAAAAGTTAACACTCAGTGGCCCTGGCTGGTGTAGCTCAGTGGATCAGTGGCTTGAGCGAGGGCCTGCGAACCAAAGAATCAAGATTCGATTCCCAGTCAGGGCACATGCCTGGGTTGCAGGCCAGTTCCCAGTGGGGGACACACGAGAGGCAACCATACAATGATATTTCTCTTCTTCTCTCCTTCCCTTCCCCTCTAAAGATAAGTAAATAAAAATCTTTTTTTTTTTAAAGTGAACACTCAATGGTCCCCAGGCAGTGGGAAATAATAGTGCCTATGCATGATACGCTCACAGTAGCTGGTTTCAGACTGGGCGTCACTTTTACCTGCCCCTCCCACTTTATAGGACAGTTTTATTTTGAGGAAAATGAAAATTTACTATGCAAAAATTTAAATATGGAAGTTGAAAGAATCAGTGAACACCCACACACCTACATCCAGATTCCACAAGGAACACGTCACTCTGTTTGCCTGATCCTGCATCTGGCCCCTGTCCATCCCTCTCTCCTATCATCCAATCCTGTCGCTTTTTGGTGCATTCCAAAATAACTAGCAGGCTCTTACTCTTAAACATTTCAGCACGTAGGTCATTAACTAGAGTTCACGCTTTGCTTAGAGGATTTTTTTTTTGAGGCAGATACAGTGTCAGGTAGACATTGTCAGCGTACCTACCTTCTGGCTTATTTTGGCAAATGTGTACAACTGATATGACGCAAATGATTGCCAAGATCTGGGATATTCCCATCACCCCTGAGAGCTCCCTCGTGCTCATCCCAGCCAATCTCCATGTACCCTGTGCTCCCATAGGCGACCATTACTTGAATTTCTTTTTTATTACCATGGATTAGTGTGGCCTGTTTTAGATTTTCAGATACATACAATGACATTGCAAAAAGTGCTTTGGGTAAGGCTTTATCACACAGCATCATGGTTTGGAGATTCATCTATGCTGTTGTGCATCTGGGTAGTTTTTCCTTTTCATTGCTGAATCCTATTCTGTTGTATGAGCACATCTGCTGCTGGGCACTGTTTTAGGAGGGACAAGATGTGTGGTGCCCGAGCAATTCTCGAGAAGAGTTTCTAGGATGACGAGAGGTTGGCGGAGGGAGGGGACTCGCGAGGTACTGACCATTAAAACAAAGCACGTTCAGGGAAGAATAGGAGAACTACCTTCAGATATTTCCAGTAGGGGTTAGCAAACATTTTTAGTGATGGGCCATGTAGTAAATGTGTTAGGCTTTGCTGAGCTAAATGATCTTTGTGGCAATTACTTAATTCTGACCTTGCAGTAGGTCAGCGGTTTGCAACAGGTGCGCCGCAAGAATGTGTAAAACACGCACTACCTGACTGTTGAGACAGGGGCACTGACCTCTCTTCCCTTAGGGGGTCAAATAAAAAAAATGACAAGGGACAACCTAACAATAGCCAGGCAGTGTGAATGAATCAAAATTATGCCTCTTTTTTTTGTGTGTGCGCAGAGGATTTTAGCAACTCATTTGTGTGCGTCACTCAATGAATGAGGTTGAAAATCCCTTCAGTGGAGCGAAAGCAGCCAAAGACAAACCTAAAGAAGGTGGGGCTGTGTGCCAATAAACCTTTATTGGTGGACACTGAGATTTGAATTTTATATGATTTTTATTTGTCACACAGGATTGTTCTTACTTGGAGTTTTCTTCCACCTGCTGAAAATTTGCAATCCATTCTTAGCTCACAGCCGATGCAAAAATGAGCCATAGATTGCCTACCTCTGATACAAAGAACTTTCAGATCGAAGAAGGGGTAATAATTATTCTATCTAGGGTTAGAGGGTGGCAGGAAGACTAAAGGCAGCAGAGTTTGCTCAGAAAACTGAAGACCTTTCTATTAAGTAGGGTGGAAATAGACTCTCTGTCCCCACCTTCTCTCTTTCTGCTGTCCCCTCTGGTAGCATAGAGTTAAAGGGACCAGCTCTGGAGCTAGTCTGTTTAGTTAATTCGCTCTGGGACCTCCTGCAACTTACTTAACCCCTTCCTGTTTTTACTGATCCATGCATAAAATTAGAGGCATTGTAAGGATTCCATAAGTTACTGTATGAAAGAGTACTAACAACAGCGCTGATTGACAGTCAGTGCCCGGTATGTACATCCTATAGTGTCTGGAAGTGGGGAGTGTCTGGAAGTGTTTGTCGCCAGCATTAGAGCTATGATCATTATTATTGCTGGTCTTATTGCTGAGAGGCTGCAGGAGTAAGTGTGAGCCTGGGTGGAAGGAATTCCTGCTTTCCGCGGTTGGCTGAACTAATAGATGCTTTCTTGTTCTAACTAACAATCAGTGTTCTCTTCAATGTAGCAGCACCTGTGGCCTCAACCCTGAGACTCAATTATTGTTGAAACCCAAGGAGAAACAGCCCAGGATTTTAGGCGTTAATGTTAGCTGGCCTACACAACAAGCTAAAAGGGCATTCTGTGATTACTTGATCTCTCCTGATCTTGGATCTTGGACTTACCTCGCAGGGTACCTTATTAACTATATGGCCTTACCTAGGTGCTGTCTGGGAGTAATACCACTTTAATTTCTTCTCCACCTGGGCATGTGGGAGGAGGAACCTTGCTTGGTAATGGGAAATGGGTCCCATCAAAAGCATGAAGCAAAGACATGATTGTTCCCATGAGCTATATTTACCTATCCGGCAATGCTGAATGACCAGAGAGCGGAACCGTGGGGTCTGGGTGTCACGGTGTCACGGGTCCTTGTGGAACTATACCCCCAGCCAATCGTGATCGTTGCTGCTGTCAAGATGGACTACCAGACCTCTATGGGCACCTCGTCATCCCCCTGTTACGACTCTTGTCCTGAATTGTTGTCACTGTTTACTTGGTCCCTGACACTTGTGTTCCCTAGTTTGTTTATCTTGACTGGTGTCTGATTACTTCCCCCTGTTTTTCTCTGCTAGCTGGCTGGAATGATGGCCCCTCTGTCCAAGAGTGGCCAACACAATAGGAGGTCGCAAAAGGCCACTAGAAGACCCTGAAAGACTATTTATGGCAACATCTTCATTTTCTCAATGAGGAAACTGAGTCTCGTGAAAGCCTCATGGCTTCCAGTCCAGTGCTATTTTTTATTCCACTGTGTTAATCTTTGTGTCTAAGCAGCATCTGACATAGGGGTCCTGCGGTGGGCCAGAAGAACATGAGCCCCACATTCATGGCTGAAATGTAGAATTTTGCCATTATTTCCACACCAAAATAGGCCATAACTGGAATACTCTTCTCTATTATACTGAACACCCTCAGATAACATTAATTAATATTAAATATTAAAACCTAATCTATTTTTTTAAAACCCTGTTTGGCGATGCCAGTACAGGTACTGGGATCTCGAAATGTGGCACTGGTCTTGGGCTTTCTGTCACCCTGAAGAGCTTTGCTGATGGGAAAGGGAAGCCATAGGCGTTCAGTGGATATGGGCGTGTGACTGGGCCGTGACAGAGAGAAGAGCTGGGGCAGGCACATGGACAGGGACAAACAATGTCGAGACACGCCTCAATGGACATTAGATGATGCGTTGAAAAAGGTGGAGTCAATATAAAAGGGAAGAAAGAACAACAGGAAGCAAGAAGTGCCAGGTAGTTGGGGGGAAGAGGGGTGACGGGCCATAGCACGCCCCAAAAAGTCAAGGTGAAAGGCAAATACAAAACTGCCAGCCTCTGATAACAATAGAAATAGGGGTATCGCCACGATGCCCCTGACTTGCACACCACTTAATAAAAGGTCTCCAACCGTCTCAGCGTGTGTTGAACTTGAACGGACTCTTACAATCGTCCCCCTGGACCCAGAGGTGGTTTATAGCACAGGGAGTTCCAAGGGCTGGGCATAAAGGATGTCACAAGACTTATATTCATTTTAGGAGCAAAGATTATTGGCTCCTAGCTGGCTGTCTGAACTTCGGGGATTTAGTAACTATTGCTCCGAACTCGAATGGATTCTGCTTTTTATAGTAGCACGCACGATGGCACACTGACATGAACTAAATTGATGATTGACCCCGATTCCTTTTCAGAAAATACTAGCTCTGTGAAATTGGAAACCGATCTGACCCCCTTGTAGAAGATGTCTATGCTAATGACTTACTTGTTAAAAAAAAAAGCCAGCTTTTTGAGGTGACTAGAGAATGTGGCCAGTCAAACCAGCGAACGGGATAAAATTTGTTTATTGCAGCAGAGGTTCAGGGATCACACGCGTCCATCAGAGGTACTTGGTGCAGGGTCACTGAAGGGTCTTTGAGAGACAGCCAATGAGAGTTCTGTTTTTCCTTTCAAAGTCCCATCTGTTCCCCTGCACCCTTTTCAAGACCCCCCTTAAGTGGACATATAGATCATGAGGGCCAAGGCAAGGAAAAACCAAAAGAAAAGCAAAGAAAGTAAGGAAAAAAAAAAAAGGAAAGACTTAGAACAATGGTATTTTTTTTCATCCGACCGTCCCGTGCATTTTAAATACCCATCATGACCAGCAGAAAAACGAAGCCAAGAGTCTGATTAGACATTCTGGGAAGCCCGATACTATTCCATGTTGTCCCTGAGTCTGACTCAGCCAGCAAGAGTGACAGGATGGGATACAACTATTGATCTCCTACCAAGAAAGAAAGATGGCCTCGAAGTCGCAGTAAAAATATTTGTTTAGAGTGGGGGGGTGTGGGATCAAGACTTTCTGGTATTTACAGCGGAAAAAACAAAAGCATGGGGCCTAATTCTGGGGAGAGGAATGCATGGTGAATTGGCTCGGCGTGTCTCGAGCAACCTGAATTCAGAGGCCACATTTTTTCCTAAGAAGCAAGTGGGAACTTGAAAAGTATGTAGCATGTCCTGAAAAGAGAGCAGTGAACTTTGCCCAGGTCTGCAGCCAGCGCTGTAATCTGAACCGTCAGAAATCTCAGGGCTGGTGGAATTTCCACCCCTCCTTCCTTTTTAATCCCTGGACGCTCAGTGACTTCAGAAAGCACCTTGGTTTTAGGAGGCCCCCTTCGGAGAGAAACCTGTTCTTTAAGTATCTCTGATGTCCTTAAGGAAGCACCCAAACCAAAATCAAAACATGAAATCCAGCTGCATGATAATCATATTTAACCTCGTTTTATACATCTGGAGGAATGTAGAAAGAGGTGTTGTTTTTTGTTTTTTTGAGAGGGGCACAGTCATTATAAAGCTAGCCTTCCTAATTTTTGAGATTTTCCATGTAGAGATGACCACGGGTTAGGACAATTTCCCTGATATCATTGGGGATTTAAAAAAAAACAAACACCGACTGCCCCAGCATTCAAGGTGCTTTGCTGTATGAATCTTTTCACAGCAGCAAGTTACTGGGTAACTTGAGCTGTGTTCGTTCCTGAAATTCTTTCACATAATTGAAGATTAATTTGATTCCCTAGATTGTGGAGGGTTGTTGACAGTGGGGGGCTGGGGTGGGTGGAAATAGATTATTCAAATCACAAAGAAGTGGGTGTGTCCTAAGTGACTGTTCCATTACCGCTCAGAAATTGTTTGCCTTCCTGCGTGTTCATCCGCCGGATCGGGCCAGGAGGGAGGTGAGGGCCCTGCCAGCGTTCAGAAAGCAGGTGAACCTCAGAGGAACCGAAATATTTTGTCAAGAGAGTTCTATGTATTGGTGGCGACTCCAGGATCCATTAACACCGAAACCAGCCAGCTCCCCTGCTCCGGCTTTCTCAAGTGTCTAATGTAAACAATATGAAAGTCAATAGTGAGGGACATTCCAAGATAGTAGGAGCACGATTGATTTATTGATGGCTGCACAATGGGAGGTTATCTTTCGTTAATTGACTCAGTAAATAAGCCTCTAGGCTGCAGGGGCTGGGTGGGGAGAAGTACCTGGTGGGGGAAAAGGTGAGGCACCTGGATTATAATTTTTTCAGCTCCCAGCCTGTCACAGTCAGTTCGAATACCATACTGGCTGTGAAGCTCAAGCATATGCAGCCATGTTAATTCTGCCTAGAAGTCAGCATTGGTCCCCCTCCGTGGGGGGAGACTCAAAGGTTGTGCGTTCTTACCAAGCACTATACATGTTATTCAAGTTTGGCTTCAGGAGGGTTTGGGGGGTGTGGATAGAGACATAGAGAGAGAGAGAGAAAGGGGGGGACACAAGCAACAGCTACCCACAGGCTTGCCTAGAAATCTAGAAGCAGTGGGCAAGATCTTGCACTGTGCGTGATACCTGTCACCTCTAAGCACTGAATGATTGAACGTTGGGGACAACACCCCGCTCCCCATTGACAGTGGGCTATGGACACTTCTCCAAAAAAGCTACTCTGATCTGGTAGCTCCTCCAGGGAGGAAAGAGGGAGAGAAAAGCAACCACCACAAGCCCTTTGTAAGTTCAGGCCATTTCCCAGCATTCTCTCCACCGAGGCGGGATCTCCTGGATGCAGAGGTCACACGTTGAACTTGTCTGCATGCGGTCATTTCCGCACTTTTAAATTTTCACCAGAGATGGTTTACAAATGAGAATTCTCATCGTTTCTTCTTTCCATTTCCAAGAGCACTTAAGAGACATTTCCTTTCTAGCTGGCTTTCTTGTTTTCTCCTTAAGGCCATTATTATGGTTATTTAAAAAAGCTTTTATTTATTTTTAGAGAGAGGAGGAGGGAAAGAGAAAGAGGGGGAAAGAAACATCAATGTGTGGTTGCCTCATGTGCCCCCTACTGGGGGCCTGGCCTGAAACACAGGCATGTGCCCCAACTGGGAATCGAACTGACAACCCCCGGTTCTCAGACTTGCACTCTATTCACTGAGCCATGCCAGCCAGGGCCATCATCATCATTATTATTATTATTTGGAAACTCTCTAACCCCCGACTTCCTTCTCTCTCTCCCCTCTGCCAGCTCACTCCCAATCTTTTTGGCTACCCCCTCTGCTCTCTGAAGGAGAGTCCTGTACCTAAATCAAATAGGAACCCACACCTGCAGCAACTGGGGTTCCCTCTCCCCCTAGGAACCCACCCTTGCTGCCCCTGCCACCGTCCCCCAGACCTCTCCACTGCTGAGCATCACCCCATCTCATCCCCCATTATCTTTGGCCCCAACACATGGAGTCCACTTTACATCTCAGCTTTCATTTGTCTTATCCACTTACATCCTCAAGTCTTACAGGTGCTGCTCCTTTTATTTATAGTTCATGTGCTATAAGCTTAGCCTCGCAAGAAGAAAGGAAAAAAAAAAAACCTGGCCCAGGGTAACTGCCCCATTCATGTCTGTATACTGATGGAGCGAGTGTCTACTACTGTGCTTTTCTTCATGCTAATCACCTCCATCATGTTATTGCAGAGCCCAGAACGCCAATTATATGATTGCAGTTACTATCACTAACTGTCTCCCGAATCACGTTATCAGCTCGTCTTTCCCAGACACCCACCGTTCATTCATTTCTGTGTTTCCACCAAACTCTGAAACATCTCATGCTCCATCCAAACTGTTGCTCAGTTTTCCTAAACTCTTGGTATACCTCTTCCTCTGTACCTCACTCATCCTCCTTCCCTCAACTGTCTTTCCAAGTTCAAGATTTGCCTGGTTCTTCAGGTCCCACTGGAATGCCACCTGCTTCTCTGTGGAGCTATGTTGGGGTCTGTCTGCCTGGGCTGGATGTGCATTCAGCGTGTTTCATAGATATTTCTATTCTTGATTTATTTTCTCCTGGGAGAAGGTAAACACTTGCGAGGAATCAGCTAAATCTTACATTTCCCCCCCTGTGGCTGACTCTCAGTGCCTTATAAATGGTAAGTACGTAGAACACCAGCATTGAGTGACGCTGATTTTTATTGCTTTCTTATCATGGCAATATTTTTTTCTTTTTTCTTTTGATTATGTGTTGTTGTTCAGCATGGTGCACGTGTCTCTGTACATGTGTGTGGTGTGTGCTTTCACCATTGGCTAGCCCTCAATATTGAAATATACATTGGTTGACCATTATTTTACCTTTTTAAATTTTAAAATACGTTTGTTGATTTGAGAGAGAGGAGATGAGAGAGAGAGATATCAGTTAGTGCTTGTACGTACCCCGCAACCAGGGATTGAACCCTCAACCTAGGTATGTGCTGTGAAGGGGACTTGAACACCTAACTTTTTGGTATATGGGACGATGCTCCAACCAACTGAGCCATCTGGCCAGGGCTTGACCATTATTTTAAAGCCATCTTCTGAATGAACCAAAGTAAATCAAGAAAAGCTCACTTCGAGTTTACCCACTCATACTCCCTCCCTGCCTCGTCTGGGAATTAGTGGCGCTTAAGGTCCCCGGCACCCACAGCTGCCTGCAGTTTGAGATGCCAGCTTCAGCACCGGGTGGCCACTTTTCAGAAGCCTGTGGTCACTCGGGAAACAAAGGCACTCCTGTTTCTGCTGCTCGATCACAGTGAAGACATCAGATTAATAGAATCTTTACATTCTTGAATAATGTTGGCAGAAGAGTTTGTGTTCACGATAACACAGGGAAATGCTTCCTGAGCCATAAAGCTCACCCAAGAAATGAGAGAGAGAGAATATGAATTGTGTGTGCTGGTAGATTTTTGCAGAATGGTCTGTGTCCTTTGCGGTGTGTTCTGGCTTTGGGAGCCCTCAATGAGTCACTGCAGAGAGGAATTTCCTGGGCGAGGGATCCCCTTTGTCAAAGGGACCGGGCTTTGGGAGGAGGAGGGGCCATGGAGATGAGGGAGGGGCCCCTTTCAGTTCAAACTCTCGGGTTCACTCAATGTAATGTGGTTGCTAATGGGATTTAACCACAATACTTACTCTAACCTTGTCACCAAAAAGGTGCCCTGTGTGCCTCTTTTTTTCAGCACTGCCTGTCTGGTCACTGTGCAGAAGTCTGTTCTCCCAGTTTTCTAAGTGGTAATCCTAGAATTATCTTGGCTCAGAAATAAATGAAGAACATGTGTTCCGGACTCCAGTTTCCCCACAGGGGCTGTGGCAGAAACAAGGATGAAGTCCCAGGACCCAGAACCTCTCCAGCAGCGGACCACGCGTCAACCGCCGAACATTCTCTTGGAGAAGGCTCTCGGCCTTTCTCTTTCCCACAGTGTGAGATCAAGTATAGGGAGGGAGGCAAAAGCAAAGCAATGGAGCTTCTTCAAAGGTTTGCCAGTCGGGAAAGACGGGGCTATATTTAGTTCCCTGACGGTCTGTCCAGGAAGCTAAAGCCACCAGGCAATGAAGTGGTAAATGGTGAGTGTGGGTAGGGGTGTTTTCAGGAGGAGGGCAGATTGGGGGAAGTGACGGTGTAGGCCTTAGAAGAGAGTGTGATTGGGCAAAAATCTTTCATAACAGTTGTATAGTAGCGTGTGGCTCAAGCGGCCTACCTGCTGCACGTTGCAAAGGTGTATTCTGAGCGCTGTAGAGAGGACTCGAAAGACTCTCAGCTAATCGCTTATATCCTGCTCCCCACGTCCCCTGAATATACTAACAATATCAGTAAACCATCTGCTATTTACTGAGTGACTACTACAGACCGACACAATGGCACACGTTAACGCCAGGTCACACAGCTGCTAAGTGGTGGAGATCGATGGGAATCTAGTTTTCCTTCCGACTCCGCCTTCAAGGGATTCTCTGTCCTGCCTCCTATACTATTCCCTGCAGCACTGGCATTTCATGGTTTTACATTCATGTAGGAGAGCACTGCAGTCTTCCTGGAGACAGGCACGAAACACACACACACACACACACACACACACACACACTATAAGTATAATCTATGTTGAAATCTACATTTTAAGTGGAGTTGGTATCCTTAAAAAAAAGGAATAATGAGAGACTCTCATTTGCATTTTAATTTACATTTAGATGTCCTGGAATTGTAACTAGTACTCTTGTTTAAAAAAAAAATCCCTTTTCATTCTTTTATTGATGGTGATTCCTGGAGATTTTGCATGGCTTTTGCTGCTAGATTTAGGATCCCAGGGGCGGGACAGAGAACAGAGGGGTAGACACAGGCCAGGAAAGGAAGCTGCAGGGCAGACCTGAGCTGTACCTGGTTGGCTTAGCAGTGGCTTCTTCCCTTCGGTATGGCAAACCCAAGGCCTGCTCAGCTCGGCAGCTTCGAATTCAAACCTTGGGCAAAGTAGGTAGGATATATAGTCAATAATTCCAAATGGAAATTGTGCATTTACAGGGTCACACAAGGAATAACTCGACTCATTCTTAGACTTGAGTTTCCAAATCGCAGGGCATGTTCATCCTAGGTGATTTTCCTTTTTCACATTTATCTTCTTGCTGAGGGGGGGGGGTGAGAAGCGAGGGCTACATTCGGGAAGGCAACCCGCAAATTTGGAAGAGTCGTTCACGTTCTTTCATAAACAAACGGCCTGTGAATCAGACGTCTATTTCCTTGAATGACACGGTTGTTAGCGTGATGCCTTGTGGGAAGGGTTATTTGGAAAACCGAATTTAGAAATAAACATTTCGGTGTGGAGGTTCTTCTCAAAGCAGACACGGGAAGCCTTTCCATCTTTTGAAACCTCTTTGGGCCTAGGAGGGCAAAATTACCCATCAGGCCCCGGGGAGCTCTGAAATCCCCTGGGTCTCTACTGGCCACACTTCCTTCCCTTGCTGGGCTCCCTCCTTGAGGGATGGGAGTGAAATGGTCAAGAAGCCAGCTGTTGAACCCAGATGTGCTTGTAGATATAATAAGGAATCATTCTTCCTCCAAGATCAAAGAGAAGGAGTTGTTCAGTCTGTTCCAGTTTGAAGCAGATGAAGACAAAAAAAAAAAAAATAGGAAGCATCAAAAATGGTGGTAGACGTACAAGTCCAGGCTCCTAATAGAGACCTGGA
Organism: Artibeus jamaicensis; assembly: GCF_021234435.1. Classification (NCBI taxonomy): domain Eukaryota; kingdom Metazoa; phylum Chordata; class Mammalia; order Chiroptera; family Phyllostomidae; genus Artibeus; species Artibeus jamaicensis. Next base: position 8,351,155 of record NW_026522049.1, on the reverse strand, counting down.
AGCTACTCTCAGGGGGTTGGGCCCGGTGCCACTCACCTGGGATGACTTAATTACAGGGAGTTCGTGACAATCTGTGAAGGGGAGAGACAAGCTCCAAGCTCCAAGAGGCGGCAATCGCAAATCGACTGGCTTCAGAATAGTCCACAAGATCCTCCCCCTAGAAATTTGCCTTCCTAATTATGTTTTGATTAGCTCAATATTAAAAATTAGTTGGCTTCCCCAGGGCATCTCTGCAGTTAAACTGCAGAGGGAGTTGGATGAGGAGTGAGGCCCATTGGAATACGTAGGATGAAACATTTTCTGTGCTAATGTAGCACCAAAAATCCGCAGTTAGTTTCATTTTAAAGGAAAGCCCGATTCAGGGCACTTTGCCCGAAATGCTATAAACGTGTATAATTACATACATGCGATTATTTGTACTTAAGTGTGTGTGTTTTTACCTTAAGAATGTTATGTCCTCAAGGTAAAAAGCAAGTTACGTTGCATAAACAGATGCTCCTGCTTAGGAAGGGCCTCACTCTGTAGCAATAGGTTAGATTTGAAATGCTAGAGTGAAGGGTGGCTTGGGAATCTTGGATGCTTCAACTTACAGTTGTTTTCATGGGGCTCTTGGCCAAGCTTCCTCCTTTCTTTCTCTAGGTTTAAATTATTTCACATTCTAATATTCCTTAGGTATATACACACTGAAGAGTAGACACACTCCTGAAGTTCATGGCTCTGAAACAACTTCAAGTCCAAAAGGAGCCTGCAGATCGAATTCAAACAAAATGACAGACAGAACGTCGACATGAACAATGGTGGTGTAACATGATGGATGATGGACGGCTAACTTTCGGTCGCAACTGGTGGCCTTAATGTTTCACCAACTGGAATGAGGAAGATTGATTTGAGCATGCGTATCTTGCCGTGGGATGTATACAGTGATTCTTCTAGCATTTTCCCCTAGTTAAGCTGCTGCCAAGCTTTGGTCCACACAGCATACTAGAGGTTCAGTTGACTGTCTCTTGGCATAAATGTATGATTTACCTGTTGGGGGGATCCAGGTGTTGTGGGGCCTGGGTAGTGTTCGATTTGGGCGGCTTTCTTTCGTGAAAGTACAATACAAACAGATGCCTCCCGCAGTCCCCCTTGAAAGGGACCTATGCACATGAGAACTCTTGAAGCTCAAGTTTAATTACCTTCATGCTAAATCCACCTGTTTTCATGTATCAAGTCCTTCTCGATTGTTTTTCCCTTGTGGTTGATCAAGCAGTATGATCGGGCAGCATTCACGAGTGGCTTTTTCATTTTATTTTAAGAAGATCAGCTTTAAATGGCATATTTGTGCCTTTAAGATCCTTCTCAAAAACGAAATTAAACATTACTATTGACAACACAGGGACTGTTGGGAAAGATATTCCTATTAAATCCTTTTCCCCTTACAAATTCCTCAGAGGAGAGATGATGCCGAGGCGAAGTTTTAGGGTCCTGCTGTACTTGGCTGTGATTGGCTTATAGCGGTCAATATTTGGGAGGGAAATACAGAGGGGAGCAGTTCGCTGGAATAACTTTTCCCAGCCTGTCTGAATTGTTGGAGCTTTGCGCACAGCCCCTGTGAGTTTCCAACCCCTGGGCCCCATATCTTGTCCTGTCCCTGGCCTCATGTCAAGGTGGACAGAACCTGTAGGGCTAAAGTGAATCTCAGGCTAGATCATCTGGGAGGGCCAGAGGGATAAACGGAATCCAGACACCACCATTCATTTCAGGGACAAAGGTGGTGATCAGATAGGTCATGAGTCAGAGCCTAGGAGTCATCAAACAGAAGTCACGGGGGTACAGAAGGGTCAGGCTAGCAACAGAAATCAGGGTCAGGAAGAACTCACAGCCAAGACCTCGCTGGCACGGTGGGGTGGATATTAACATCATGGTCAAGCAAGTCTCAGGCTTTGGCAGGGCGGTCTCCCTGCCGTCCTTGCCTGGTAGGACTCGTGTCTACAGACTGTTTTGGGGCCCATCAGTGCTGGGTCTGCAAGCCTTGTAGAGGACAGGGAGTAGGTGTGGCTCTTTTAGTCGAGGGAAATTCTGGAATCGCTTTGACTAGAGTCGGAGAACAAGATGAGGCCTCCCCCAGCCCCGAGGGCTCTTCCTTCTAAGACAGGAGGGTTTTCTGAGAAGCCTTCAGGTGAGAGCCTGCAGGGCCCTGTACTGAGCACACGCATTCTGATGAGCTTGGTTCCCAGAAAATGCGCATGTGGGAAAGCTTTGGGGCTTGCCATTTAAAAAAAAATCCTAACTTTCTATTTCTCTACCTTATGGGGTTACTATCAAGTTCAAGTGAGATTACACATGTACATAAAAGAGCTTTGTACTTGGTGAGGAGCCACCTGTAGCAGGTGTTGTAACCCTATTTCTTTCCCGGGAAGGTGCTGATTTGTGTCACCCTTGATAATTACACTATTTTTAAGTGTGACCATTTTGCCTGATAAACACTTTTTTTTTTCCTGTTTCCTTTCTGCTTCGTTTTCTTTCTGGTTGTTTTTTTTTGTCTCTTTTCTAGCTGGTGAAAAATGATTTCATTGGAAATTGGATATCAGAACAATATTTTTAGAGATGGAAGGGTTTCTCTGGTTTCAAAGAGAACTTTTTTCTTTTGGTTTTAATTTCAGAGACGTTGGAGTTACTAAATAAACCTCTTTATCTAATCCACTAGGCCTTTCGTTCAATGCACCCAACTCATGCCTAGGTAGAATATGCATGCCTAGTCACCTGAGGTCTTATCAGTGATAATAAAGAGAAAGAATTAGTCACTCTTTCATGGTAAAGGACCAGCAGTAGGCCCATTCCTTTTGCTTCTCCCGAAATACTTGGGGCATCTGGAAGTGTGTGAAGTGAACAGGTCGTTCTGTTCAACAGGAGCAGGGTTCCTCCCATGATCCCCACTTTGCCAGAATCTGAGTGTCATAAACATGCTTGCCGGCGGGATTAAATTAGCCTACGGGCATCGTCCAAGCATGACAGCAAAGGGACCTGATGCGGCAGGCCACCTCAGGTTGGCGTCTTTTCTCCACCCGATCCTCTACCATCCAGGTCTGGGGGGCCAGTCTGGCTGCTTTTGAGGAGGCAGGAGGTGTAAGACCTCGCTGAGGGCGTGGGGAGGCCTCCAAGAGAATGTGCTCATTCCCGCTTGCCATGAAGAGCCAGCAAAGGATGAGAACATCCAGGAAAAAGCTTTCTGTTCTGTTTTTTTCTTCTCCTCCAAGATGTTTCAAACACTAACTTAGTTTCTGTTTACCTTCCCTGCCCACCCCTCCCAAGCTCTCCAGCTACGCCTTTCTTTGAAAACCTTTGGAATCCCTCCTGTGATGATCAGCTCCTCTGGAGAGGAGTCGGGTTTGCTCAGGGACATCACTGAATAAAGATGAGTTTGTATTTTAAGAAGGAAACAGCTGGATGGCCAAAGCCAAGGAGGGAGGCGGCTCTTGTTTCATGAGCGGAGGGAAGTTCGAGGGCCCAGAGAGAGCTACTGGGCCTGCAGCCACGGCGGGGAGAAGAGAAGGAAACACGCCATCATAAAGCACTAATCATGAAAAATGGAGAGGCAGCGCGGGCCAAGAACAACAAGCAATAAATAGATTTTTGGAAGGGGGAGAAAAGATGGAGAGGAATGCAGAACTGCACTGGGGGCAGGGGCAGCGAGGGCATGTGCCTTTCATTTGAAAGACAGAAAGTTAATAATTCTGAAAATCATTACGCGGTCCTGTGGCAAATCTGTAAAGATCACTTTTTAGACACAGGTTGTATCGTTTCAGAGTCGATTTTCGTGCATGGGGCAAAAAAAAAAAAAAAGTACAGGGAGAGAGAAAGTGTACTGTATCAGAGTGGCTGTGTTCTTCCTGTGTTGTTTTGTTTTGTTAAATTTTTAAATTTCTGCCTGATGGTAGGAAAGGAAGCAATTAGTTTGGCAAAGACTACATCCAAACTGATAAATTAGGGGTTTCTAAGCATGACTCATCCAAGTTTCAGCCTTAATCAGAAATACCATGTACCAGTACATGGTTACTTGTGGGGTAAGCACTTACTGCCTCTCTGTGTGGTTTAAGACCCACAGGTATCTCTTTAAATATTTTGGATGAAATGAGCCTGGGTTGAAGGAAGGACCTAAGGGGAGAACCAGACAGCAGCCCGTCCTTCACCTTGAAATCTGTTCAACACGCCTAAATATACACACACGGCCAAGAGTCCAGGCAATTCCAGAGAGAAAGCATCTCAAAAACAAAACAAAACAACCCTGCTATTTGCAGTTTCACATTATTACGGATAACACCTTATCAATGAAATGTTGGTCTTTCATTTGGGGGGTGCTTGTTAGCTTTTTTAACATTTTAAATTTGATTTTGATAGCAGCGTTTGTGTAAGAAGGGAAAATGCTTGCTGGTGAGTTCTGTAATGAACATTAATCTTCTTAATGGCGTGGCTGTCCATGGTTGGCAGATTAGGACTTCTGAGTGAACCTGGGTTTTTTTTTTGTTTTTTTTTTTTTAGTGGTAGCTCTGCCTGAGAATGAAGGCCAGGGAACTGGAACTACATGGGAAATGCATGAAGACAGGATACAGGATTTCCTATGATTTTATGTTGTTCTTAATTAGGAAGCCTATTGGCAACAGACGCTAACATGTGTCAGGATGTTTTGCTGTAGCCAATGAATGCTTTCAATTACAACTCGGAATTCCATGCCTGGTCAGAACCCACGCTGGTCCACTTGCGGTGTTCAAAATCTCTTAACATGGTAACTCAACGGCCCGCTTTCTGTTGGCTTTCAGGGTACAATTACTCTCTGCCACACATTGTCTAGGGTCATCTTTCACTCAGGGTGGAAGTCAAAGACCCCAGCACGGTGACCTGCGTTCTTGGAAGTGCTTTTTGTGGGAGCTGATAGTCTCCTTAGTAAGAACGCTCGGTTCGACCCCAGAGTTGGAACAGGGTGTCAGGAGCCAAGTGGCACCCTTTCTGTCCCCAGGGGAGGAGGAGAGGAGGCGAGAAGAAGGAAAAGGTGACCAGTTCAGGTAGCTCCATTAGAGAAGCATTGGCTGGCACACGCAAGGAACTGTGTTCATTCAAAACATTGTTTGCAGCATAAGAACTTGAAAACAATGTCGGCGTCCATCAGACGGGATGGAAATACACTGTGGTATGGAGTCCCCTAGAGCAGCGAAAAGAATGAATCCCAATATTCGTAACAAGCCTCACACTCCACAAAGGCTGAAGGAAAATAATCACCGTGCAGAATATTTAGTTTATGAGGAAAAGAAAAAGGCAGTTTAAATGAATGGCTGACTCTTTTTAAGAAGAACGGGAGTTTTAAATATAAAATGCAGAATGATAATTTAATAATTAAAATATATTTTGAAAAATAATTATAAAATTATTCGTGAAACGATGGTACATGTTTCCCATGGGTTCAGGCAAATGTATGTCAGAATATCCCATAAGTTCTGGAAGGATATGTATCAAGAGTAGTTCTAGCTCAGATGAGCTAGGGAAGGACCCAAGATTGTTAAAAGCATCAGTGAGAAATTTCTCCCTCGAATAGTATATGTTTTTTAAAAGAAAATATTCCTTTCCTACTCCTAATGTTAAGCGTTCATTTAAAAGGTACAAAAGCGAATGGTTATGAAGCTGTTTCCTAAAATTCGATATCTAGGCATTTTCTCTGCAGTTGGATCTTAGATTACAAGCTGCCTATACAACCTCTGCTGTGCCTTTGGAGGTCTTAGAAATCTTCCGAAACATGAAAAAAAGGTTTCATACGCGTGGATTTTTCACTCCTGGACCTGAGAAGTTTCCCACACACTCCTCCGCTAAAATGACACAGGAGCCCATAGTACCTGCCCCCGGATGGACGCTTCCTCGTTTTCTCACATCAGCGCATCAGCGAGAGGTCCAGGGGTAAGGCAGCCCTCCACTCACACCGTCCGGGATGCCTCCGCTCTCTTCCTGGCCTGTGCCTTGACACTTGTTCGTCCCTGTTGCTGGAACGTTCTTTCCCAATTTTTGCATGGCCCATTCCTCACCTCATTTGGGTCTCATTTTCCATGTCCCCTCTCCAGAAGCCGCCTCTGATTTTTCTGTCATTCTTCCTCCATTTGTAATTGTTTACTCATCTTTGTTTAGTCGTCTACTCTCCCTCTCCTCCTCTTGAATGTACAGTTCAAGAGAGACGGGAGCCCTGGCCTGGTAGCTCAGTTGGTCAGAGTGTCGTCCCAATAAGCCAAGGTTGTGGGTTTGATCCCCAGTCAGGGCACATGCAAGAATTGACCAGTGAATGCATGAGTGGAACGATAAGGGGAATGACAAATTCATGTTTCTCTCTCCTCTTTCCTGTTGAAAGCAGTTTTAAAAATTAAAAAAAGAGAGAGAAGGGAATTTATTTCATTTTCAAAGCTATGCCCCAGTGCCTAAGACAGTGCCAGGAACATAAAAATTGCTCAATAAATATTTGTCCCCTGAATTAATGGCCCATGTGGGTTTTTTGTTGCTTCTTATACACCCGCCTGTGACACTTGCAAAGCCTTGGAAATTATGAAATCATTTTTCTGCATTTTATACTTACGAGTTGTCATTCTTAATAAAAGCCAGCCACACATTTAAAATGCCATTTTGTCTTGCTAATAAAGAACCCCATAGAGGATATGGGTAAACAAATTAGCCCAAAAAAAAGTGAAAATGTACAAAACTGCATTCATTTAATAAAAGAGGATTTTTTTCTATACCCTTACATGAAGATCTTTTAACCTACACATCAGATTCTTTCAGAAACTGTGAAATGAAATGACTGACCATCAGAACTAATTTCGAGAAGAAACCTGGGCATCTCCAAAGTAGTACCAATCTCCTTAAAACTGTGTCAGCTAGTTACTGGACTAAGTAAAATCACTGGGATGCATCAGGACTTCCGAATGGCACACACAGCACCGTAATTCTCCAGTAGAAGGGGCTGTCGTGGGCACAACGAAAGCAGTGGCATAGCATCGCTTGGCTTTGGTCCCGAGACTTATAAAGAGGCCACACGTGGCAGATCACAGGTACAGAAGAGACGCCTGTGAATGTAGCCTGGTGTGAGCTGGGCCCCTGAGGCCCGCCGGACAGGAGCTTGGTGGGACTGATGGGGATGAAATGCCTCCTCATTCTGCCCGGGCTTCACCTCCATCCCAGTGTTTCCTGTCATCTGTCCCCATCAAAGGAAGCAGAGGGCACTTTGTATGCAGGCCTTTTAGTTTTAGGTCATTAGGTTGTTTTTTTTGCATGGGGGGAACAATTAATGTAAGAGCAGAACCCACCGGATGCCTCAAAAGAACCAGACGTACAGTGAAAGGCCTCATAGTTCCTTTGAATAGTAAAAAGATCTCTATTTTTGAGAGATCATCTTGATAATCTAGGGTAAATCATTAGGACCGGGTAAACTCACTGGAATGCGGAATGCTTGTCTTATTAGGTGATTTTATATAATTTGTATTTATATATGCTGTATATATATTACATACATAAATTGGTGACATTGTTTGGTCAAACCCCAATTTTATACTCAACACAGATCATGTCTCTGGATTATAATGGACTGTTTAGGTGTATGTCTTTCTAACACTTCATACTCCTTGACGATAAAGGTGGCCCTATTTCCTTTAGCCCCGATGTCCAGGTTGTGGAATGAATAAATACTCTTTAAGAGAAAGCTATCTGTGATTCCCTCTACATGGCCTTTTCTTAGAAGCAGGACTCAAAGATAAAAATTTGTTCAGAGACCTATTGATCCTCAGAAGCATAATTTCACTAAGACACCAGGCTGATTTCCTCACAGTCTTTCTCCTGGCAATTTCTACCTGGGCTCACAGTGGTGATTCATGGAAAAAGGGTGGTAGGAAACAGATCTCTTGAAGGGACAAGTGTGAGCTCAGCTCATTGGATGGAAAAGGAGGAGTAAAACTGGAAAGACACACTAATATGCACCCAAATGTTTTGCGTGTAGGAAGCTGAACACCCTCCTTTGCTCCAATTTGATTGGAGGGAAATCCGCGTGTCGGGCCGGCTCTTGCCTCTGTGTGTGAACCGGCCGTTGCCTGGCTGGTCTGGTGTCCCTCAGGGATTGATAATGAGGTTCAAGAGAGAGGTGTAGCCCTCACTAAGCATGTCACCCCTACTTAGCACCTTTTCCAGGATGGCAGCCACATTGTTTTATTATGTCCCTGATCGGCTGTCACTATTCATAAAGTAATCACTTCAGGCCTCACGCCATCTGCTGCCGTATGGCACACGCTGGGCCGGTGGTGGCAGGTGTCACCCAAGGACTGACAGTACTTCAGTGAGGTGGGAGGTCATCGCGGGGAAAGAGGATATGCCATGTCCAATAATGCTGTTTTCGGGCCTAGTTCAGTGCAATGGCAATTGTCTGTGTCACTCAACTTGCATAAGGTTAGAAGAAAAAAGATTACCGAGATACTGAAATTTCACTATTGGTAAGTTATGGAGAAAAAAAATGACATGGAAATTCTCTACAGTAACATCCAGATTGTGAACAGATTATTGATTCGAATTTGCAGTCGAGCCTAAAAGTTTCTTGAACAAATCTCCTGGTCCATCAAATCTGCAGCTGACAGCATTTATTGAGCACTTACTATGCGAAACTGACCTATGGGTGGCCCAGTCAAAATGTAAAATACCTACGTAAAAAAAACATGAAGTCATATACACACATGTACCTATGTGTGTGTATATATAGGTATGTATGTGTATATATAAGTATATATACATACACACATATGTGCCTATGTATTTATATATATGTATTGGGCACCCTGACCCCTTCTGAATTCCTGGCCATGGTCTGTCTTTAATACTTACTTTGATTTTGGCCAATTCTTAGTTTTTTATTACTTGCCACATAGGCTGGATTTCCTGTGCAGGCATTGGAAAATGATGAGCCTGCCCTGGAAAAATATAATGATTTAATAAAAGTCTGCTAGAAGGACACTGTGTCTATATAGTAATTAGTCATCTCCTCCAGCATTCTGTCATTACAAGGAGGATTTTTACTCGTACAACTGAGAGAGGATCTGGAGTTGCAGGTGAGGATTGAAGTGCCCTTAGACTCTGAGACATTGGGTCACAGCTGGGCCCACTGTCCTCTCTGCCCTTCCCATCTGCCTGGACGTTGGAATTGCATCACAAGTCCATTTAACGGCAGCAAATGCCCCTGTTTGCCACTGGCCCAGAAACGCCTAGGAGAGCTAATTCTGCTTCCCCTTCCATTCTGTGAGCGAGTGTGGCTTTTTTCTGGGACAGGTGTTGGATGAGGGTTTGGATCTGCTGCCCGGGGTGATGGTCAACACCCCTGGCCACACCCCTGCACCCCCATTTCCAGCATGCCCTGTGCATGTTACTACCTGGCTTGTGACCTAGGACACATCCTAACATGTCCTGCCATGTCCTAACATGTACAATATAGGAGCGGTCGCCCCACTGTAGGTGTCCACACATCCACATGCTACTGGTGCTTTAAGGGATTTTCAAGGGTAAGTTCAGTTTTATAAATACACACAAATATGAATATATATACACATGTATGTATGTATGGGTCTTTCTGAAATCTTAAGGAAAACCATGAAGTCCCTGGTGACTCTGCTGTGCAACTGTTGGGATGAGCACGCACTACAGATTTCCTGCTGTGAGTCTGTTTTCTGCCCTTCCCCAGCCTGCCCTGCACCGTCCTTGGGAAAATTGACTCTTTTGCACCCACAGACCCTTGGAGTCTCTGTTGCCTCCTTAAAGGCCCAAGCAACGCAGCAAATGCTCATCATCTATATCAGAAAGACAACCTGGGGACCCACTCCAAAGGGCTCTGGGGGGGCAAGCCAATAATACAATGCATTATTTGCACATATAATTTATCAAAATGTATCCTTGCTATAACAATGCTTGAAGTACTATAAAATACATGATTCATTCCTGCTGCTGAGTGCCCGCCAGCAATCCGGTTCCCAGGTTTTGTCCTTTTCTTTCCCAAGTGCCCACCTTTCGTGTTCTGTGAGCCCTGCATTGCCTCCCATTGATTCTCCTCTTTCCTCTTGGTTCATTTAGTTGGAGTTCAAGTGCTGGGAAAAATATGCAAACACAGAGAAACGGCCCCAGACAACTGTGCTCAGATTCCCTGAGAGATTTCCTCGTTGGACACATATTTGTAAAGCACGGACTGGGTGCCAGCCCAGGGACAAACAAAAATAAATATTGAGGAAAATAGATGTTCTAGCAGATAGTGGTTATGGGACTTGCAGGAACCAAGCGGACCAGTGACATTTGCCTTTAAGGCGATTTTATATGTGATCCTCAGTGAGAGATTCTAAGAGACTTTTAAATAAAAAGCTCAAGGGCTTTACTAACAATCCGGGTATAATGTTTGAGAAAAGGGATCTTCTTGTGGGAAAGCAAGTAGAGTGTTGATTTAAAGTTCTCAGTGATCGCAGTGTTAAGGTAGTGTGTTCTGAATGGGGACATCTGTAAAGTACACCCACAGATGCAACAAAACCTGTAAATGTGCAACAGACAAAAAACAATAACACTATCCAAAGAATGCATTTTCTGTATACCAACTCTATCTATTAATTTTGTATACTTTTCCACCATGTGCCATTACCCTTCACAAAAAGTGGTATTTGAAAATGAGATGGGTCCTGGCTGGCGTGGCTCTGTGGACTGAGTGCTGGCCTGTGAGCCAAAGGGTTACAGGTTCGATTCCCAGTCAGAGCACATGCCTGGGTTGTGGTCCAGGTCCCCAGTAGGGGGCGTGTGAGAGGCAACTACACATTGATGTTTCTCTCCCTGTCTTTCTCTCTCCTAAAAATAAACTTTTTAAATCTATTTTATCTCTCTATTTTCTCTCTCTCTTTCTCTCTCTAAAAATAGATAAAATCTTTAAAAAATAAAATAAAATGAGATAGGGTTGGCAAAAGAAACAACAGATAGCAATAGAGGAGATTTGCAAAGCCGAGCTCTGCTGGGAGAGGAAGAAGGAAAAACAGAGCTTCCCTGGGGCGTCCCCTGAGCCGGAGGCCATGGTCCATAACCTTTGAAAGGGCGAGCAATGCTCAGAGCTAAGGACTATTATATCTTTATTCTATTCCTTTATTTTGCCTACAAAATAAATCAAGCACAAGCTATCTGAAATAATGAAACTCACTTTGCTATAACACTTTATAAGCAGAATTGGGAATTTCACACAGAGCAAACATCTAAAAACTTTGCCATGAATTCTTGGATGGGGGAATAACTCAGGAATTCAGCGGAAGAAGGTTCCTGTCTTGGGAGTGTGGGGCAGCAGGAGGGTCAGGGTTTCACCTGCATGTGGGTCTGAGTTCTAATCTTAATTCTGCTGCTACACACTTCTAGCAGCGTGACCTTGGGCAATTTATTTGACCCCCGCCCCCAGGGCTGAATTTCTTTATCTGCAAAACTGAGGTTATGGTTTCTAGCAAGTAGTAGGTTCGCAAGGTAGGACAGTTCTCTCCCACCATTTTGCTTCTGATAATCATGCCAATTAGAACAAGACAGCTTCCTTATAACTAGAGGTCATAACTGTTACTCAAAGAACCCTTAAAATGTTCAATATTCTTCAGTGCTAGGTGTCGCTGAAGTAAAAATCTGTGTGCTTGCAATTCCTAAAAACAACAAAAAATAAAAAGCTTCTGCATGGCTAAAGAAAACAGTATTAAATTAAAAAGACAACCAACCGTATGGGAAAACATATTTGCCAATGATACCTCAGACAAAGGTTTAATCTCCAAAATATACAAAGAACTTACACGACTCCACTCTAGGAAGACACCAAACCCAATTAGAAAATGGGAAAAGGACTTGAGCAGACACTTCTCCAAGGAGGACATACAGAATATCCAGAGACACATGAAGAGATGCTCAATATCGTTAGCTATCAGAGAGATGCAAATTAAAACCACAATGAGATACCACTTTACACCAGTCAGGATGGCTATAATAGACAAAGCAACAAACAACAAATGTTGGAGAGGTTGTGGGGAAAAGGGGACCTTAGTTCACTGTTGGTGGGATTGCAGACTGGTACAACCATTATGGAAAACAGTATGGAATTTTCTCAGAAAAATAAAAATTGACCTGCCTTTTGACCCAGCAATTCCACTGCTAGGATTATACCCCAAGAATCCTAAAACATCAATTTCAAAGAACCTATGCACCACAATGTTCATAGCGGCACAATTTACAATAGCCAAGAGTTGGAAGCAACCTAGCTGCCCATCACTAAATGAATGGATCCAAAAATTGTGGTACATATACACAATGGAATTCTATGCAGCAGAGAGAAAGAAGGAGCTACTATCTTTTGCAACAACATGGATGGAACTGGAAAGCATTATGCTGAGTGAAATAGGCCAGGCATTGAAGGACAAATACCATATGATCTCACCTTTGACAGGAAGTTAAAGAATAAAACAAACAAGCAAACAGAATAAAAACAAAGACGCTGAAATAGAGAACAAGTGGGCAGCGACCAGAGGGGAGAGGGAAGGGAACTGAAGGGGAAAAAGGGGGAGGGATTTTGAGGAACAAGTATGAAAGACACAGAGATGAGGACTGGGGGGGGGGGGGGATGGGAGAGAGGGGGGAGACCGGGCGGGGGGGGGGGGTGGGATGGGAGAAATAGATAAAAAAAAAATGTACTTGAAAAGTAACTAAATAAAATTTAATATTAAAAAAACAACAAAAAAATGAAAGTTTGTTTTCTTTTACTTAGAATGAGAAGTCACACTGTAGTTTGAGTTTTGGGAGAGGAACCATCTTGGCCATGAAAGCTTTATTTTTCTATTCAGCCAGCAAACACTGAGTGCCTAGTCTGTCTGGCCCTACACTAGGCATTTGGAATACAAGGATAAATAAGTCTCATTCCCAAGTTCAAAGAGCTGGAGAGCAGGCTGGAGCTCGTACACAGAGAGCCACATGAACTAAGTGCAGGGTGGAAGGCCTTATGGAAGGGGGTGGGGGGAAGGAGGTACCCGCAGCCGGCGCCGTGAGACCCAAGGCTGGGAGCTGGGGGTACACAGACAGATGCTGCTGGAGAGGCCAGCTCATGGAAGTTTCATTTTCCAGGCCAAGTTCTTAAGCTTTAGGCAGTAAAACATCGGAAAACTTGGGCAGAACTGAAATATCTGTGCCCAAAGCTGTGTGGAGAACAGCAATTGGGCTTCTCAAGCCCATCAGAACCGTGGTGCAGGGGTGAGTGGTCCAGGAGCCAGGTGGCTGCTGTGGGTTGTGGGCCAGTGGGAGGGGCTGGAGCCTGTGGCTGTGAGGCCTGGGGACATGAGGAAGAGGAGAGGGTCTAGGTGACTCCTAGCTTTGAAACTTGGGCACCTAAAGTGGTTCTGTCTTCCGAGATAGGGAACACACAGACACAAATGAGGTTTGGGGGTTGATGTTGGGCATCCAATGCAATAGTATACAAATGATGTCTGTTAGCGGGTTCTGGGTTCCTTACGAAATGGGCCGTGATTGTGGGTTTTTGAATGGCCCGGTGAAATCACGATGACGGGAGCTGCCTGTCCTGTTTCCGCCACTGCGTGGAGGAGGACTGCCCTGGACAGACTGAGCAGGGGTAAAACGTGGCTCAGCTTTCACTGGGCCCCTTTGTAGCTCTGGGCTTGAAGTCATTTCAGCTGTTGGGGTTTCTTGTTCCCCGTGGGTAGAAGGGGTAGATCAGACAAATAATCTCTAATTTTAAAAAGTTGTTTTCACCTGATTAATTAGAAGCCACTTAATGTGATAGTCTTCCATTTTGGCTCCAACAGTTGTGGGAAAGTGACCCCCTTCCCCCCCAAAAAAAAAAATCTGTGATGCCGCAAAGGGTTTTTTCTGAACTCTTATGGATATTTTATCTCCTCCTCATCAGGAACTACTTACAAGTCTTTGATAACGTGAATAATGCAAAAGAATGTATTTCCCCAACATACGAATGCTCTTAACCAGAACTTACCTAGATGCACAAAACTTCGACTTTCTGCCCTGGGCCAACTGCTCAGCCCAAACAGTGGGGCACTTCTGGGTCACATGTGAAAGAGTGAATTATAACGAAAAAAGTGTGTTTTTCAAATTAGCACACATAGTCTCCAAATGTATTTACTCAGTACACCTTAATGGTTTTCAAAGAGCCATTAAGCTCAACTGAGTGAATATTACACATTACTGAACTGCACACAACCCACCCTAAAATGGGCCTTTGACCTGTGAAGAGAGCGCAAGCTGATTTCCCTTTGAATTCTCCTTTACTCCTTTTTCTGCTCAGTAATTTTCTTAGCTCCGTCGAGAGCAAAGTGATATAATACCTTTTGTGCAAGGTTTACCTGTTTGCTTGCTCTGTTCCAAAGCACAAGGCATCTCTGAGAAATGCATTAACCTGCTGAGTGGTGTAAGTGGGGGGCATTCTACCTGGTGAAGACCCAGTAGACTTTCCCTCTTAACAAGGCACCAGCAAAGCACACAAGGTCTAAGAAGATTAATGGGAAATGGGCGACGTCTACAAAAGAGAATACCAACCACAGAAAAATAAAATAAAATAAAACACCGCTCCCTTCAGTTCGAGTGTGAGGCCCTTTCATTTCACAAACTCAGCGTGTAAACTGGGAATCTGCCCAATCCTTGTCTGTCATTGGAGGAAGCGGCAGCAGAGGGGTTAATATTTGCTGACAGTGTTTTTTTAAAGGAACGGTTTTATTGCAGAGATGGGAATTGAACCGGAACCTTCCTGATCGGAATGAAAGGGCGGACAAGCAGATCTGGAAAAGTCACTGTTGTAGGTGCAAAGGGAACACTTTCAGGGACATGAGAGGCCAAAGAAAAGGGCTTATTTTTCTATTTGGGAACACAGTTTAATGTAGATTTTTAAGGACAAGTTACCAAACATTCAAAATCCACGCCGTGTGCTCAGGGGGAAGGCGACAAAAGCCCCACCTGATAATGGAAAGGCAAGCATTCGCATTTGACAACCCCTCGGACAGAGTGTTTAAAAGATATGTCTCTTGGTGCTTTCACAAGAAGTACACGTGTAATTTAATGGATTGACTTCTATTTCCAAAGCATTGCCTCGTTTACCCGGTTCTCTTAGAGGTTGCTGTTCTACCTTGAACTGCGACCGGAAAAAGGCACCGACCAGTTAGTGTGAACCTTCTGACAATTCCCAGGCTTTTACCTGGAGACATCCAGAAGTCAGAATCCAAAGTGTCAGCTCTTTCACACAAACTAGTACAGGGCCAGGTGGGTCCCTGAAATATTGGGAGCCAGGGGTCCCCACCCCTGTAAAGCAAGTGATTGCTTAACCGTTGTGCTGAGCACCTGAAATTAATACAGAATAATGTTGAAGGCGAACTGTAAAACAAAAATGAAATTAAAAGACACATGTGGCTGTGGGGAAATAGCTTATTCCAGTGGATCCTAACCGCAGCTGTACGACAGAACCATCTGTCGATTTAAAGAGGCACCAGGCACCCGGGCCACACTGCTGAGACCGTGGCTCACTAGATCAGAGGCTGGTCCCTGCATTGCTCTGAAGCGGCCAGTAATGACGGATAAATCCATCAAACCTCAGCATCCTCGTTTGCAAACTACACGTACATACATTTCCTATCCATTGAATAGGGTTGCCATGAAAATTATACACTGTGATACAGTTAAGACACCGGTGCCGTGATCAGCAGAGGTTCACTTTTTTTTTTTTTTTTGTCCTCCCAGGGGGCCTTGGCTGTTCTAGTTCACAGCTCCCTAAAGTGGAAGCAGAGGCCCCGTGAGATGCTCAATGGGAAAATGCACCCGCTGCTCACATTTAGCAGATATATATTAGCTTCCCTTGTAGATTATTCCTGGGACTGTTAGCACATGAAAGATCCTGAAAGGACAAGAAGTAAGAGAACTGGCTAAGTTTGCTGATCGTAGTGTTTCGTAAAGTTATTTAACCACCAAATTCCTTTGCAAGTGGCATTTATTAACTGATGTCTCACAGAACATGCTTTCAGGGTCGTTGCTCTCTGTGATCTGAATTTTCTGAAGTTCTGTAACATCCCTCGGAGAGTTGACTCTGTGTTTTGGTCTAAGAACCAGCCTTTCTGATCATCCTGAACAATATCTGCTTTTTGCCCTGGCTGGTGTAGCTCAATTAATTGACCGCTGGCCTGGGAATCAAAGGGTCACTGGTTCGATTCCCAGTCAGGGCACATGCCTGGGTTGCAGGCCAGGTCCCCAGTAGGGGGCACGCGATAGGCAGCCACACATTGATGTTTCTCTTCCTCTCTTTCTCCCACCCTTCCTAAAATAAATAAAGTACATAAAAAATAATACCCGCTTTTTCAGAACTACTAGTTAAGTGGACTCTCCTATTAGAAATGATTCTATTTAACTATTATAGTTTTTCCTTGAAAGGCAGCAATGAATCCATCAGTTTAGAAATAAAATTGATAACGAAACAGTAGAAATCAACAGCCCATGATTGTTAAATAAATGAAGACACTTACGTTTTGTGAGATCAGATCTTACTCTTGAAACCAGGGGGAATGGGATAAGATTAGAAGTACAAGTTATGATCAGGGCTAAATTAACCCAATAGTCAAAAATACACATGGCAGAAATTTTCTACAGGTGCACTAAAAAGTAAATATAATAGGCATTGGAGGATAGAGAGCTTATTTCTTTTAAGCCAATAATCAAAGAGTTTCTGGGGAAACAATATAGTCTGGAAGGTTTTGTTCGACATCATTTGCCTGGTACGTATTTTCAGCCTCAGCGGAATATTTGGACTCTGATATGTCCTCCTGGGAATGAGAAGCGAAGTGGCCAAATGAATCTCCCTGGTTGAGGTGTATTTGTACGAGGGTTGCTTACTCATGCGGAGGACGAGAGCAGGTCTTGAGATGGGTGGATTTGTAAACTGCACGGTCAACCTGGGCAGAGTTCACAGTAAAAATGTGCTTTAGCAAAGCACTCAAAAAATTGTTTTCCCTCCCAAGCATCTTGTTCTTACAGGTTTGGGATGAAAATCTCAGAACAGCTTTGCTTGTGAGCTTTCCGATATCTCGGCTCTAGTCCTGGCCAGAGGCGCTGCGCGAACACCCTTTCGTGTGGCATTTGAGCCTCTCTGCCTCCGTTCCTGGCTGTGGACCAAAGGGAGCCAGCACCACGGAACAGTTTCAGAACCTCAAAATAGTAAACTTAAAATGGTTTGCTCCGCCATGGGTTCTAAAAATGGTTGGCCCCAGCGCCTTGGTCCAGACGACCCGCTTAATCCATCGTTCACGTCTATTACTGGATTTTAGAGTAACATTTGGGAGGACATTTTTTTGATTGATAACTAAAAGCGAACCTCCTCCCTCCCCACCCCCCATGAAATACCTCACTCAATCAAAATGGTTGTAACAGAGGTTTCCGGTCATTATAGCAGAGGTGAGGTTTTACGAACATGCTTTATGGTCCAATGTAAAGTCATATAAAGAACAGGCACACTGGGGGTTTGAATACAACATCTGGGCTTGAACGCTGACAATCTATTACTAGTGCAGTGACTAGGGCACATTTCTGAGTTGTGTCCTCTGGGTACGATGAATAAGAATAACAAAAAAAATAATTGTATCCATTTTAAATAGTTCATTATGAGGATCAAAGTATTCTGAAAATACTTTTCAAACTGTGGTGTCCCTGGTAGTATCAAAGTCAGCCATGTTACCGGATGTTTGAACTTCCTGATCAAATGCGTCTAGATGCAGATTCTATTTCTCTGCCTTCTCGCTCTGGGATCTGTGCAAGACAATGAAAAATCTTTGACCATCGATTGCTTTCATCATCTGGGAAATAGGGATAGTGTCGCTGGGAGAGGTAAATGAAACAATGTATATAAAATACTTGGCACCTCGTTAATGCTGGAAAAATTGGTGGCCATTAATAAGTGTAGAAAGTGATAGTGATGGTGGTGATTTTATGTGCTCATAATTCTCAGAGCCAGTCCAAATACAGACATGTGAAAGTCTGGATGGGGCCCTGTGAACTCTCGGAACTCTTTTCCCCTATAGCAACATACTCTGCAGAATTTTACTGGGTGAGTTGACATAGCAGGGGACACGTCAAGTCTCAGTTAGCAGTATTTCCATAATGAACTTGGTCAGACCCCAAACATGGGTTGGGCGAAATGTAAGGATCTAGGGGAGGGACTGACAAATGCTTCTGAGCCATTGTCAAGTATGAAGTGATAGTGACCTTGGCAATTTTTAGCATCTACTTTTCACCAGAGGAAGATGAGAAAGGATAAATATATCCAAAGGCCATAATAAAATTGTCGTGGAGCTAAAACATTTATCTCACGGGCTCTTAATTCCAAAATAGTATATTGTTTCTGCATGCTATTTTTGTATTAAGAATTTCCATAGGACACTTGTGGTCTTAAAACCAATATTCACTGCCGGGTGCCTCAAGCGGCATCTGCCAAGCAAGGGGAACTTTCCCCAGAGGCAGCGCCCAATGATCTTTGCTCATATCTATTGACCAAATACATGCGGCCACCTGATCTACATACAACAGGGGAGGCAGAGGAGGGTAGTTTAGAAAAATCTCGACAGAGTGCTCTCCAGCAATAAGTCAGAGTTCAATCTGTAAGTAGGGCAGTGCAAAATCATGTTGGCTAGGTGATCGGCGCAAAGATACTGGGTGTTCCCTACAAACCTGTTCTCTTTACCTCCTTATGTTTTCTCAAAACAAACTCCCACTGTCTTCGGTTGGATGGAAGAGCCTAACATGTCTTATTTCACACCATCACCTCCTTGGCTCACGTCCTCGCTGCGGTACGGCTTAGATAATAATTGCCAAGCCAAATGGACTCAGTGTGCCCGTATGTTATAACTACTATCACACCTGCTCATCCTTTCATGTATTGAACAAGCAAGTATTGATGATGAGCGTGCTTGGGATGAATCATATCATGATCTTTGGCTTCAGGGGCTCACAGTTTGTTTGGGGAGACCACTATGGCACCAGCTTGTTCCAATGCAACATGCCAGGTGACATAACAGAGACCGACACAAAGAATTGTAGCAGCAGAGCGAAAACTGAGACCTATTCAATCCAAAGGGACTGGCAAGGCTTTGCAGACATGGAGGTGTTGAGAGCTGAGCTGCGTATCTTAGGAGTTTCTCGGGACAAGCCGGAGAGAAAAAAAAAACAAAACAATAAATGTTCTGATTTTGTAAGCTAATTAGCAATGAAAAACAAAGTGGTTCCATTCTTGACCTTAGTCTGAATTCAATTTTTTAAAGAAAGTCATCATAAGCAAAAACCACTTTAAATATAGCATTATAAGGCACAGTCCTGATAAATGAGAGGAAAACTGGTCCTTAAAGAGTGTCCCATTCACTTCCCATGCCCTGAAATTAATGGAGAACTCATTTGTCAAGAGTGCACCTACCCTACAGAGAGTTCTCCCAATTAGCATCAAAAGCGATCATTCTTAACCTCTCATGCATTAAGGAAATCTTGTCTGCACCCAATGTTCTGTTCATAATCAATGGAGCCCTTTACGTGTTATTTTGAATTTATCACCCTGCATATTAGTAAAATGAACGGACTAGTGAATGAATTTGCTGTAGGTCCAGAAGCCAGATTTATTTGTTGTCTTCCAGTTTCTCTAGGATTTCCCTCTGGTCTCTGAGACATTTCACCCCGCAGTTTCTCATAGTTTGGGGTATTTAATGACAGCCACTGACAGCACGTGTTGATACTCGTAGAATGACAATGGCTGTGTCAGAAAAGTCACCTGAATATGGCAGGGAAGTCACGGCCAGTCTATGTTCAAATGCAATGCAAGTCTTGTGTTGTATCCGTCTTAACTGTCCTATGTTGTTCTGCGAGGCATGAATTAAGATACATTCGATAATATGACGTATGGCAAGACTGATACCTTTGTAAATTCGTTAAAGAGTAAAACAGGATACCCTACCCACAGACCAATCTCATGGTATAAAATGCGATCCCTACAATATTTATGTTCTCTGGCCCTTAATTCTGCCCGCAAGAATGTACCTACAGAGATGATTAGAAATTTAACCTGTGAAGAAGTCTTGGTATAGACAGATGGCTAGCTGAGCATGAAGTAAACTGTAGACTGTCCATAAGTTAGAATTCTATGCAATTGTTAAGATTTGTGTTTTCAAATAATTTTGATCACGTGGAGAAGTGCCCACTCTTTTCAGTGAAATGAAAAGGAAGACAGGTATATTAAGGTTTAATCTCTTTCTCTTTTTCTCTGTCTCTCACACGCTGGTGCACACGCGCGCACACACACACACACACACACACACACACACACCCATCTTGCAAATGAGTTGCCTCAGAATGTTAACATGCTGAAAGTTTGATTTCTATTATCATCCTTACACTTCTCTACATCTCCAGGTTTCTGCATGGAGAACTATGAAGTTCATAATCAAAACTAAATCACTCTTAAAAGAAAAACTAACAAGAATCAGGTAGTAGAGGAGGAATTAGCAGGTTTTACAGTCACTTGAGGGTGAAGCTCAGGGCCCTGCCCCCAGCAGTTCTGAGTATGTCTGGAGGTGGAACTTCTGATGAGTTCCCCGGTGATGCCATTGCTGGTCTGGGGGCCATGCTTTGCAAAATGGGGGCTGAAATGAACTAACATGAAGGAGCTTCCAGCTTGCTGTGGTCAATGAAACATGGAAGGTAGGAGCACAAGATTTAGAATCAGACACATGGCTTAGAATTTCCATTTGGCCACTAAATGTTGAATGAATTTGAACCCCTCGGAATCTTCATTTTCTTGCTGGAAAAAAAATGGGGATATTATGATCTCTCCCCCAGGGTTATTTTGCGAGTTATATGAGATCATGAGTGCTCAGTAAGTGGCAGCTCCTATAATCATCAACACATTTGTCCTAGGGAACAACTTTATAACATAGACTTCGCTCCCCTTTTACAGATGGGAAGACTGAGGGACACAGTGGGTCAATAACCCACCTGAAGTCATCCACTCAGGCAAAGAAGTAAATGGCAAGACCACGATTCCAATCCAAGTCATTTTGTACTTTTTATTCGATCCCTACATAGCCTATTATGTGGAACACATACTCTGAACATTTCCTAAAGCTGGGTTTTCGTATTTCTTTGTGTGAAATTCACCACTGACAATGCCACATCTCAAAACATCCTCCTGGACTTTTAACTCAAGAATATTTCCAGACCTGACTCATGTAGCTCAGTTGGCTGGGCATCTTGCCCACAAAGTGAAGGGTCACGGGTTCAATTCCTGGCCCGATCACTTATCCAGGTTGCTGGCCCAGCATGTGTGAGAGGCAACCAATCGGTGTTACCCTTGCCCGTCCACATTTCTCTTCCTCTCTTCTCCTCTCTCTAAAAATAAGTAAATAATTTTTTTAAAAAAGGAATATTTCCATTGTGATGGGCACAAGTGTATTTCCATTTAATTTTAAGAGGCTGTGAGAAAGAACCAATCATGTAGGCAACAGTAATTATGAAAAAAGGCACTAGCATTAAAAAATTCAAACTGAGTTCACTAAGCAAGGTATCTTTTTCCCATGCTTTGTGACTTCCAGCATTAGTAGTTTCAGGAATGTTAGATAATACAGTTGAATTTTTGTTGCTGTTGTTTTTCTTGGGGGAGTGGAGGTATTTTTTATTATAGATTTTATGATAAATAACTTGATTTCAATGGCACTTTTGAATTTGCCAGGCATTAAAACAATAGAGTAGGACCATTTTATAAATTGAAAATTCGCCTGTGTGAACAGTAAATGCTGGGATTGGATTTCGTTGTTTCTATAGAAACAAAAGAAAATTGAGATTAAAATAAGCTAAAATGGATTCAAGTTTTATGAAACAGATCAAAGAGCTTATTTTACTTGTTCTCAGTTTAAATTTTTATTTAAACCCAAACTGTCTGTGGATATTTCTGAGTTTTCTTTTTTCTTTTCTTTCTTTTTTCTTTTCTTTTTTTTTTTTTTTTTTTTAGCAAAAGTCAGTTGCAGGGGCAGGTACTTCCAGACAATGAGAGGGAAGGGGACATAGGAGATGGTCAGGAGGGAAGGAGGATGGCCAGTCAGGGCACAGCACCCTGGTCAAGAGAACTTGCTTCCCACCCTGGCTGGGTAGCTCAGTTGGTTGATGGTTCATCCCCATACACCCAGGTTGCAGGTTCCATCCCTGGTCAGAGCACATACAAGAATCAACCAATAAATGCATAAATAAGTTGGAACAACAAATTGATGTTTCTCTCTCTCTTCACCATGAATAAATACAAATGAAAAAAAACTAAAAGGAGAATTGGCTTTCCACTAATCGAGTGCTTTCCACTTACTCAGGCATGCTGCATCCATGCCAACAATCTCAGAACCTCCTCTGAAGTCCTGGATGCAGTGACTACTTTGGGATAGTAGACATTTCACTTAAACATCCCTGTCTTCATTACCCAGAGCGTCCAAACACACCTCAGAGCTGATTTCTGCAGTGGCTGAGAGACTGTGCTTTTCCCCTTCAGGGTTAAACCCAGACACACCGACTCCAGCCCGAGAGCAATTATAGGGGGATATTTTGTCACTATTGCCCGCAATTTAGATAAAGCCAGGGTACCTCTGATGCGCACAGACACACACACACACCATGAAGTACCCTCCTAACTCATGCATGGCCCACCAAACTAGTCTGACAACTTCAGTTTTCCACTGGAACAAGGTGACAGTCACCTCTCTTAGCACACTGTGGCTAGAAAAGACAAGTTTGTTGATTTAGCAAAACGTTGGCACCACATTCTCCAGGGACCCACAGAGTTCAGGTCAACTGGCTGTGGCCCCTGTAGGACTTCATATGTGAAACAATGGCTACCGCGCTGCTGATGACCATGCAGGGAACTGCAGCAGGAAACCAACTTTCCTCCACTTTGCGTGGTCCCTTTGAGTGTAAAGAAAAAAAAATGGGGCTAGATAAATAAATAAATAAAAGGTGTGATTTTTAAGGAGATAAGGGCTGCTGGCCATTGCTTGTCTTCTAGTGCTTGGCCCCGCTCGCCTGACCGGTCTGCCCGCTTGGCCTGGTGTTGACTCAGGTTGGCAGCGTGAACCTTAAACGGCTGTAAACACCTATAAAATGTGGCCTTTACCCACACGGTCAGTGACGGGGCCTTGAGAGCGTGACACCTGTCATCTGATAAGCTGGGGTCAGGAGTCACCGATGGCTCCGCTTTCTCCGTGGCTGTGACAGAGCCCAAAGCTTTTAATGTTTCTAATGAGTAAATTACCCAAACACGCAGGGTCTTGCAACCCACATTAACTCATCGGAGGCTCTCGAGGGGTCGGGGCCTGTGTATCTGGCGTGTGGTCACCGCGAGACCACGTTTGGGTGAGAATCATCCACGTAGACAAGACTGATTTTGGGGAGCTTGCGGGTGGGGGCGTTGGCATCCTTTTTAGCAAAGAATCACAGAGCATGATTTTAGGGGAATATTTGGACATTTTCCCAATGTTGACAAGGTCTCTACTCAAAGGGAGAGCGTTATCAGTAGTAGCACTTTGTGGAAGAGGATTTTTCTTATGGCAAAATAAATATGAATGCTCACATTAGCATTTCAGTCCATTTTCTTGTGTATAAACAGGGTCCAGCAGAAGCAACGCCTGCTTGAGTGTGGCCGGTAGGGTCATAATATAGGCGTGATAATGATAGTTTCAATTTAACCATGTCGCCTACCAGGTCATGTGGAGTGCTTGAGTGTGATAGGGTTATGGTACCGAATCACATGCTTATGATTTCATCAGAAAAGATTTCGCAATAAAACAGGGGCGTTATCTATGCCGGACAGATCTTGGAGACTGAGGTAATCAGACATTCTTTGTGCTGCCATTTGGAATCAGAGTGAACGTGAGGCCAGGTGACTGGGCAAGAGGACTATAGATTACAAAAACAGTTGCCCCCTATAGCCATGACGTGGAAGATGTCTTATTCAATGAGTTGTAAACTCACGGACGGAAATGCCTGCGTCATGAAAACTTAATTGACGCTGATAAATCTTTGCCCTCTTCCAGATCTCTTCTTACATAACTGAAGATGGGATGGGGGTTGGCTTGCAAGACAGATATTTCAAAGTTTTGTGTAAAGTATTGAGGGTAAGAAAAAGAGTACAGGATATAGTGGATTTTCCTTTGCTTTTCCTCTTCTGGGTTCTCCTGTGTTTCAATCAATGCTGAGAACCAACCAGGGCATTTTCAGGGCTTTGGGGAATAGCTGTCTATTTATAGCCTTAGAGTTTGGCACTTATGTAGGCCACTTAAAGCATGTCATCCTACAAGACTGCAGGACAAGTGAGCGTACTCCCCACAGTGTTTCTCCATTGATCTAATCACACTCTTAATTCCAAATTTGGTGTTGCAGGTACTCAGGATGTGGGGAAAGACTCAGTTCCTGCCAGTCAGAAATCAGGATTTCCTTTGCAATGAGAGATTCAAAGCCAACAATTTGGAATCCGTGGCTACTTCTAGCTTGAGCCTGGCAGACACTTGTCAGACAAAATAAAATAAAATTGAGTGGCGGAGGCAAAAGGAAACGTACCCAAGCAATCCCAGGTTCTCTCTATAGGAGGGAGGCCAGTAATTCCAAATGAACTGAGAATTTGGCAACTTTTTTTCATCTACCCCTTTGAGTCCACTCTGAGCCAAGACAATTTATAACTAAGAACAGTTGAAAACAAAGTTGCTTTTTAATCTGCCCAGCACTGAGGGGTTGTCTCATCACCCAGCGGCGATGTGCGTTTGTATCCTTTATTTCATCTTTAACACTCTGCCTGAACACTGGGGAGTGGCAATGGCCCAATTTCTAGCACGGTTTTCCTCTTGAAGCTGTGGGTTCCTTCATTATTTACAAAATACTCTTCCATCCTGGCCCCGAGTCCAACCAGCCCAGAGTTTTTCTGACTTCGAAGCTGCTCTCTGTTGAACATACGTATGAACTTGATGACTAAATCTGTTGGCTTACACAGGCGCAGTTCCAAAACTGACACCACGTTCTTTCTGGGTCACAAAGTTAGGATTTGATATAATCGAAAGACTCTTGTTTTTACGTATCTTTTAAAAGTTTTTTTAAGGCCCTGTTTTACTGAGATATTATTGACCTATAATACCAGTAATACCGAGGTATGTACAATGAGCTGGCTTGAATCGCATATATATTGTGAAATGATGACCATGATAAAGTTCGCTAAGAACTCTATACTGTTTTTTTGGTACGTGTGGTGGTTATCTTTTAAGATCTACTCTCTTAACTTTTAAGGCTATAATACGGTCCTGGGAATCACAGTCACTGGGCTGTACAGCTGATCCCCCGAATTTACTCATCTTACCGCTGGAAAGTGGTTCTGTGTGTTCATCTCTCTATTTCCCCTGTCCCCCAGCCTCTGCCAACCGCTATTCTATAACGATTCATTTTCATACATAATTTAACCAGCTAAAGGCCTAGATTTGTGGAAATTAGGTATCCTGATGAGGCGGGGCAACATTGGCCTTGCATAAATCATCCCAAAAAGGTATGTTTGTGAACTTCTTCTTCATAGACTTGCTCATCAAATATGGTTTCCCCGTAAGAATATCCAGTATTAGCTAAGTGGGTAATTAACACTCAAGGTGCTAAGACAATGTCCGCATGATGAAAAGTGTTTTGGAAAGGAAGAAATGCGTGTGTGACTAATGAAATACATATTTTTCCCTTACATGCTATGCTACGTAGACAGCCCACTGTCTGATAATGCCTCGATCCGTGGAGGGATTGACAACCGCATTAAGACTATCAGAACATCACTTGCAGTTCTCAAAGTCAGTCTTCGGAATCGACATACTGTGAACCTTCCCTCCAACTTAGAGGTCATAACACAGCAGCAACAGCAGCAATGTGCTCAACCGGACATAGAAAAACAAAGTGTTTTCCATACTAACTTAGCTGAGACCAACAGTTAGAAATATATTTGACATTGAAACATATTCAAATGTGTGCAACTGGAACTACTTTTTCCAATGTGATGTTTAATTGACTATCCTCACTGTGCACTGGTATTTCCTATCATATTCTATTTCACTTTGCAATGTAAATGCTAGTTGCCAACCACAACTACTAGTCCCTTCCTAGGGGCTAGTTGCTAATTCCTAGGAAGAAGCTGGGACCCACAGTTTGCAAAAGAGCGAATTCGTAGTTATCAGTAGTCACCATTTTTGATGAATGCAATGGATGGATTAAGAAGCTTGCACCGAAATTCACACTCGTGAGCTGCATTGAGCAAATACTAAATACTGCCCTAAGGGTAATATGTGGTGTGTGATGGGGCTCGAAACAAATTTGGTTAAACAATGAATAGAGCAGAGTGGAAAAGAAGGCATGGTGGATTAGCCACAGCAGACTAGCAAATTAATCCTCCACTTTGGCATCGAGGTTATTGTTAACTTCTCATTACTTTATATTCTCGTAGTTCAACTACTATACTAAGGGCACACTTGTTTCTTTTGGCTGAGAAATTTGTCAGAATTTTAAATTGAACTCACAACCCTGGTGTATCAGGATGATGCTCTAACAGATGCTGAACAGAACATTAAGAGCTCTGTGCACTCCCCTGCCATTGCAGCATTACTCAAGGAAGCTAAGATGTGGAAACAGCCTAAGTGGCCATCAGCAAATGAATGGCATGATGAATGTACAGTGGAATATTATTCAGCCATGAGAAGAAAGAAATTCTGCCGCTTGGGACAACATAGATGGACCCTGAGGACATCAGGCTTAGGTGACAGGGTAGTTCCCAAGGAAGGGAAGTTGGAAGGATAGGACAGAATGTGTTTAAGGACACAAACTTCCAAAAAGTAGTAAATAGGTCCTGGAGATCTAATGTGCAGTCCAGTAACTATAGAAAATATTGTGTTGTAATCACCAAACTTGCTAAGATACTAGAGCTTAATTATTATAACCACTAGAAAGAAATGATAATCATGCAATAGAAGAGAGGTATTAATTATCACTACAATAGAAAGCACATCACAATATATAAATGTATTAAATTAACATGTTGTACACATTACATTCACAGAAAGTTGTGTGTCAAGTACATTTCAATTAAAAAAAGATTGGAAAAAATCCATAGGTAATAATGATGAAAAAAGGGGTTTTTTTTTTGGAGCAATGAGGCTGGTTTCTTGAAATCTACTGTTGGACGGTGTTGCTTGGGTGGTTTCAATAACACGACACAGGAACACCTGGTTCTTTCAGGCAGCTGGAAGAAACAACTGGTCAACCCCATGCAGGATGCGCTCTTTCTCCCCCTTAAATGGGAAGGCATCACATTCTTGGGATAGTTCACACTCTCATCCTGCCTCTGTGAGACTCAAAGTGTGAGCGACAGAAGACACAGCTCAGCAGCAGGCTCTCATTACTCAGCTGCCCCGTGAGAAAGAACTCCTTGTATTAATTCTGTGGGTAAGTCTACAGTTCTCTGTTAATACCTTGATTAAGTCCAGTTAAAGGCCAACCTCGCTGGCCCTTCTAGTGATGAATTGTTAGATGCAACGCTAGTAAAGTGTAGTATTGCCTATAGATGAGCAATACATATTTGGCGAAGGGAAGCAAACACAAAATTATACTCCGGAGTCTTTAGGGAATCACCCCTCAGCAAGAGTAAAGTAAACTAATCAAGTCAGTGTGTCCAGACTACTGGTCATTATTAATTCAGCTAAATTAGCATCCACACATGCTGAATTTTTCACTCTTCAGCCATCTATGCCATCATTTTCAAGGTGGATTTTTAGGATAAAACATAGTGAATGTGAACGAGGAAAAGTGAAAGAGTTACTCTAATCCAGGACCATGAATGGATATTTACAGACGTTTGAAAGGACAGTTGTATAGACCTCATGTGAGTCAATGTGAGTCTGTACATAGCACAGCTCTGCTCATAGTTGCATTAAGGGGAAGTAAAAAGCAGGCTGAGCCCCAGCTGTTTAACTTCTGCCCGTCATCATTTTCACATCAGCACCTGTTGAATTAGAGGTGTTAACACCAGCTGATTTTGCCTGTGCATCTATTTAGTGAACACGGGAGGCTAAAGAACTGTACTCACAGAGGAGGATATATTTAAAAGAGTGGAAAGTTGTTTTAATGCAGGTTTCTAATAAATAAAACAAGCCAGGAGGTACCTAAAATGACCTCAGAACAGCTACAGGAAGAATGCCCCAAAAAGTTCTAACAAAGCCATATTCAAACTTCTGTTTCCAGAGCAGCCGGTTCTGAGCATGGGTTGTGGGTGTAACTTCAAGGCCAAGTAGATGAACATGAAGATAATGCCATTTAGAAGGGGCTTTGTCATTCTTTTGCAAATGTGCAAAAATTCCACAGAACTTAGCTTATGTTTTTTTAGGAGGAGAGCTTTGATTGAAATCTGGAGGGGCGGTTATTAGTCATTGAAATGTGTATTTAAAAATTTAAGAAAAGTTCTTTATCACTTGTGTTTCCACAGCCAACAAGTTTATTATTTGAGATGATTATTTGTAGAACAATAAAAATTAGAATACCATAAGATCTAGGAAACTATTGAACAGAGAACTTGGAGATAAAAAAAGTTCTTATTTTTTCCAAATTATTTTCCTCAATTTGTTTCCTCATTAATAAATTTAATATGACTTTTTACATCAAAATGCTTTTGCCTGGCTGGTGTGGCATTGTGCTGTAAACCAAAAAGTCGCCAGTTCGATTCCCAGTCAGGGCACATGCCTGGGTTGTAGGTTTGGTCCCCAGTAGGGGGACATGCAGAAGGCAGCCAATCGATGTTTCTCTCTCTCTCTTTCTTCCTCTTTCTAAGATCAAAATTAAAAATAAAAATAAAAATAAATTTTAAAATGTTCTAAGCTAGCTCTGAGTTTGGTATATAGGGGAGATGCCAAAACAAACAACCATAAAACATAAAACAAATAAAAAACCTTTTCCTTCAAGGGAGACGTTATTTTCCCTGTCCTCATTTACGACTCAGTATCAGGAGCTTTTGGTACCAAATTCGTTTCAAAGATGTAAAACACGTGGTCACAGTAGTTTTTTGATAATCCAGTGACAACCATCAGTGTGTAAAATACTTCCACAAGATGAAAATATTCCATGCTATAGAACGAGAGATTAAATTCTTTTTGTCCATCCATCTTTGGGGATGTGGCTTTACACTATCTTTTGGGCTTTCATCCTGCATCCGCTTCTCTGTTTAAAGCAAAGAAGCAGCATCGTGAGGCCTCTTAATATGGTTCCCACAAACACCTGGAGGGCTTGTCCCAGCATGGGCTGCTGGCCTGGCCTCCACCGCCCCCCACGCCCCCCCCC
Organism: Artibeus jamaicensis; assembly: GCF_021234435.1. Lineage (NCBI taxonomy): Eukaryota > Metazoa > Chordata > Mammalia > Chiroptera > Phyllostomidae > Artibeus > Artibeus jamaicensis. The sequence continues at coordinate 8,321,722 of NW_026522049.1, read as the reverse complement.
AGAGCTCCAGACTCAGCAGGTGTGTGGGGGATGGGGATGAGGAGTGGAGAAGCTTTCAGAAGTCTCCGGTTTTCTTGCTCAGTTTCCTCTCCCATGCTGTATGTCATTTAAATACACGTGCGGGAAACTTAGAGTTTTAGGATTAAGCTGATAGAGCGAAAGGAAGAAATGAGCGTCGGTCAGTAGGGCGCCCCTTTTCTTGGAGAAGTTGCAAACTCCTCGTCTGTAGTGCTCCCGATACTGGATTTTACTGATAGCCAGCCATTTCCTTGGAAGTCCCACTTGGGAAAATATGACATGTGATGATAATAATGTCATCAAACAGCAGGAGGTGGTTCTCTTTGAGATATTAAGGGACAGGCACGTCATGAGTACTTAATAATTTAATGAAGGAATGTGTAAATAAATCAATTACATCCTTTCAAATGTATATATTTAGCCATTGATCACCTCCCCTGTTATTTTCATCACTATCTCCATTTTTTAAATATTTTATTTATTTATCTTTAGAGGGGAAGGGAAGGAAAGAGGGAGAGAAATATCAATGTATGGTTGCCTCTTGTGAGTCCCCTGCTGGGAACTGGCCTGCAACCCAGGCATGTACCCTGACTGGGAATCGAACTGCAGTTGTTTGGTTCGCAGACCCACGCTCAATCCACTGAGCCACACCAGCAAGGGCCATCACTATCTCCATTTCGAGAGGAAAACCATGTTGTGGACATAACCCTCTCGCTTAGTCATCAAGTTACATTTCACTTTTTGCTGAGATCTCTAGAGCCTTCATATCTTCAAGAAGCTTATTAGGCCTCTGGCCGGGTAGCTCAGTTCGTTAGAGCATCATCGTGATACGCCAGGGTTGTGAGTTCAATGGCACAGACAAGAAACAACCAATGAGTGAGTGCATCAATAAGTGGAACAACAAATTGATCTCTCTCTCAAATCAATCAATCAATCAATCAATCAATTTTTTTCAAAAAAGTTATTAGGCAAGAAAGAGCAGTGTTCTTCTCCCCCTTGTACAGACAGAGAAGGAACCGGGCTCAGAGCAGGGATCCTCCTAAGGCCACTGGTATCCCTGCTTAGGATCAAAATCCTGCCAGGAGGCAGGGACACCCCACACCCGGGGCCAAGTGAGAACGTGACTAAGAAAGGTGGAGTGGGCTTTGCGGTCCAGCCAAGGCTTTGCAGGCCCCGGCTGGTGCGGCCTTCACTGAATGGCGGCTTCACCCCTGGTCCAGGGTGGACACGGGGTTCCAGGCACACAGCAGCGGTGTGCTGGACACCGACCGGGTGGGTGGTGGGAAGGGGAAAGCCACAGCTGTTAGGGCTATGAGTAGACCCCAAGGACCCAGTGCTGAGTTGTCGCTGCAAAGAACTCCGAACACCTGCGCGGCCCCACCTGACCAGGGAGCCGGCGCACCTGTCGGCCACTGCCTTTTCACGCTCAGGTCCGGGCAGAAAACCAGAGCGGAGAGCAGGTGGGGGCCTGTCCTAGGACCACCTGTGTGGTCCTTGTTTCCCCCCCTCCGCCTCGCTGCTCCGGAAAGCCGAGGCTGCTAACTGAAGTCCTGGGCACCGTCCAGCCTGCCTCCCATTTACCCTCCTCCGGCTGATGCTGGGCCTGGCCCGCGGCGGGCAGCTTCATACATGCAGGGTCCGGCACAAATAACGCCCCTCTTTATTACAAACTCATAAGCATGTCATTCCGTAATATAACGGGATCACATTCCAACACACCATCTGGCATTTTAGGCGAAATGTTCAAATTAAAACTATGAATCATGACACCCATCTTATGACCCTACCGGCCACACTCAAGCGGACCTTAACTTCTGCTGGACCCTGTATTTGCAGAATGAATGACTACCGTCCAGGAGATGAAACCAGGTCGGTGGGCAGCATCGGAAATTCAGAAACACAGTTTATGTGCCTATGCTTTGGCAGGACCCACGCTAGGTACTGGGGGTGCGTGGGTGAAGGGAACAGATGCGCTCCTTGCCCTTAAAAAGTTTGGTGGGAAATACAGACAAATGTGTGATTGCCCCGCATGTGATGGTGTAAGATCAAACAGATAGCAGATGAAAAGCTCTTCCCACCCCTAGGCTCTCTTTTATATAGGACATTCCAGAGCCTCATATCCAGCTGCTGGTACTGCAGTCGGGAAATTTCTCTTCAAGTCCTCTTGTTTGCTAAGAATTCACGGCCTTTTTGGGCCCTGGCTGTGGGTTTGCCTGCCTCCTGGCATCATTTTGCTCCTAAGTTGTGACTCCAGTGTCCGTGGGTGGTTATGGCGTTGTTCTAGGTGTGTCTACAAATTCAACCTGGAGCTCTAAACTCCCGGCAGACAGCTGCCAGTCACCCTGCTGGAGAAGGCTGGTTCTGCAGCCCCCCTCCGATCTGCTGACACAGGCGGGGGGAGAGAGCCCCAGCAATCTAGGGTCCAATTAAAATTCTCCCTACATGGAGGTGAGAATTTCAAAGGCCAATAAAAGGTGTCAAGTGCAGAAGCACTTTGGGGTCTGGATGCTCAAGCAAAGACCCCTTCGCTCAGTGCTGGGGGGAAAAAGTTGTCAATCTAAAACGAGCAATGTTAAAGAAATATGCTCTCTGCGATGAACCCAGCTGTGTTTGGCAAAGGGGTGATGTTAGAGAGGTTATTATTTTTTCTCCTAAGTAAAACCCCAGTCTTTTGGAAATGGCAGAGTTGTAGAGACATTGGGGGGATGCTTTTTGGCAGGAATAAGACATTGGCCCTTAAAACAAGATTAATTTTAGGGTATAGCTATTCAACACCCCATTGTGCTCTCCAGAAAACCCCCCTACCTGGGACGCTCAGGCAGGGCTCCCTCACATTTTATGTCCCTCTAGTCAGTTCTGAAATTCCAGTGGTCGTGTTCAGACATAACGTATCGGAGAGTTATTGCATCCAAAAATGTCTTAATTTTCAATGACATTTGTAATCTCCAAATCTGCACTGCGGAGACTCAGTGTTGACATGATCATTCTGGTTGTGGGAAATGTAATGTTCAAGAGACCAGTTTGAAAGATAAAAACTCCCCCCCCCCCCCAACTAGGTTCCTCTTTTTGGGCAAGGAGAGCTCCATTTGTCAAGGCCATGTCTGGTAAACAGACCTTTTAAAATAGATACATCTATTTATTTATTTTTGGAGAGCAGGAGGGAAACATTGATGTGTGAGACAAACATTGATCGGTTGCCCCTTGTATCTGCCCCGACCAGGGACCAAACCCTCAACCCAGGTATGTGCCCTGCCTGGGAATCAAACCTGCAACCTTCCTGTTCCAGGATGATGCTCTAACCAACTGAGCCATGCTGGCCAGGGCTGGGCCAGCGATCTTGACCACCGCCTTCGGGAAGTACGGATTTAACATTTGCGAGTAAAAGCACAAATGTCGCCTCCCTGGTTAGCTATGAATAGAACTGGCTCCACTTTGCTAGAAGTTGCTAATGTAACAGCATCTTTATCCAAACTATGGCTCCCTCCTTCCCCCAGTGTATGCGGAATAGCTAACATTCTTCCTTTTTCCTTTTAGAAGGTGGATTAGCAGCACCTGTCTCAGCCAACATTCATGGGATTCAGCAGGAAAAACAGTATTAGGAGGGGAAAGCTCCTTTGAATGTCGTATTTAGGAGTATTTCTTTGGCTGCTAAACTGCTACCTTTGTATTCAAAGGTGATGAGACATTTTCTGGCTGGGAGACAGACACCGAAGAAAGGTGTCAAGTTAAAAGGGGGCTGATGAAAAGATTGTGCACGGCAGGGTGAGCGATGGATTGCAAGGTGTTGTTTTCCTCTCCCGGTTACAGTTGAGGCGGGATTGCGGTCGTCACCTTGCTGCCCCGTCCCACCCCTTCCTCTGCGGAAGGTATTAACCGGAGCTCCCCTTCCCGCTGGGGTTTTGCCCTCCAACCCAGGCAGCCCAGTGGTTTTCTCTCCACAGGGCAAAGGGGGAAGTTACCGGGCCCAAGGTTCAAAGGACCGTCTCCCAGCTCGGAGTCCAGACACCTGCTCTTGACAGTGGCGTTTAACCTTTTGCTGCCTGCCGTGACCCTTTTTCTAGGATGGAGATAATGGGATTCTCTCGCAGGGGCGTGGGGAAGATGAATGAGTTAATGTTTTGTGAAGTGCTTTGAGATTCTCAGATGAAAGGTGCTACATAATAATTATAATAACACTTTGTTCTTACATAGTGCCTTTCTTCCAGGGAGCTCAAACTGCTCTACAAAAATTATTTCATTAATCCTCACAGCATCCTTCTATGACAGGTAGCAATTATTATCCTCCTTGCTCAGAGAGGGAATTTGGGGCACAGGGTTGGGGGGGATCAAATGACTCAGCCAAGGTCACACAGCAGGCTATTGGTAAGATCGCCAGCTGAATTCAGGTCTCGTCCATTCATTCATTCACTCATTCAACAAATATTTCCTCATAATCATATGCCAGACACCTAAGGTATGTGATGGAGGAGGATGTGATGTAAAGTTAAGTAAAAATGAAGTCTTTGTCACTGGAGAGATTGGGTGAGTCCGCTTGGACAAGTAACTAAATAATTATGGTTAAAAATAGCAAACCTAGCCTATGATGCAGGAATATGAACAAACATGCATCCACGAAAGAAATAAAAGATACTGGCTTTTCTAAGGAGATGTCTCGTGAGAAGCTTTGAGTGATGAGTTTACTGGGGGAGAAAAAGAAGGTGGTAAAACCTACCTCGGGTAATAGAATGAGAGCCCCCCCACCGCTTGGCATAATGGGAACCAAGGGTGTTTGCAGCAGAGGAGAAGGGTGACGAAATTTGAACGTTAGGCACCAGGAAACTGGAAAGCTTTGGAAGTTGTTCAAGCAGAAGCAACGAGGTGAGCTTTATATCAAGAAAACTAGCCTGAGAATTAGAAGACTTAGATGCAAAAGAGACCTGAGTTCAAAGACCGGCAAACACAGCGCCCTGACTCAAAGTCCAGCCCAAGTACTAGATTATTCTCAACCCGGTTGATAAGCTAGACCTCTAGTGTTGTTTTTAAAATTCTGCACATAGCATTTTCAAGAAAAGTTTACACCATGGCTCTTGCATGGCTAGGATGTTCTCTCATTTCAAGGAGCATGCAAATGTCTTAAAAAAAAAAAAAAGAACCGAAGCATCTGCCACACAGCTTTTCAAAGTTGGTGCTGAGCATGACTGTCAGTCTTGCGCTCTGAAATCCATCAGGCAAAATGGTTCCGTCTACATCAATTACTTATTATAACGGAAAGAAAGCCTTTGTTACACTATTTGTTAAGTATCTCTCCAAATTAGATCCACGAGAATGAGCTTCAATGCAAGAGTGTTCATTTTTATTTCCCATGATAAACTATTCTGTGATTAGACGTATTTATTTTTATTTTACCCGTCATTATAACTCCCTCGTCAATTTTGAGAGCGGCTTCCTGATCGCTCGTGTTTTTTGTCTTCTCAAAATCTGTCTTACGTGTCTGATGGTGGAAAAATAGTATAACCACTTCGCCTCTAGTCGAGAATCTTAAAATGCTTTTTTTCAGCTGTGCACGGATGCAGACCCAGAGCCTGGCTGTGGGAGGGAAGAGAAGGGCTCATTCGATCCTAGCCAGTCTCTACTAGGGACCCTTGACCTTCGCTCTCCATGGATGACAGAGGTGGGCTGGGAAGAGTCATACACTCATGATATTCTCCAAAAGGAAAATCCCGATACATGGCTGATTAGACCATTCTGCACCTCTTGGACATACCATAAATACTTTCTGACTAGTTAACAATCAGTTCATTTAGAATTAACAGACAATTTATAAAGCAATACTTGCTTCCTAATGCAGACAGCGTGTCTGTGCTTCGGTTGCACGAGTGAACCAGTCAGGACAGTCCAGGTTAGGTGGTGGGACCTGGAGTCAGTTTCACTGCACAGGAATTTGGGTTCCTTTGATAATGCCGTCTATTTTTTAAGATATTATTCTATAGCTTCTTTGAAGAAATTCTGCCTCCGATAGAAATATATAAATTTCTTCACTTATTATGAGAGTTAAGTTTTGTGCCAAGTATATTGTATCATAGTACACCTTCTCTATGAAAAAAAATAATAAATGTTTCCAAACTGGAAGAACTCGTGGTAAGTTTTTGAAATTTGAAAGTTTATTTCACATCCGGATTCTCAGTGGGGCACCTGGTCCATTTCCCTGAAGCCTGTCTACATTGGGGTATCGGTACAACCATTCCTTTAATAAATCCGCTTTGAAACACAGAGCAGGCGTGCTGTTTAAAAGCTGGTGAAAGGTGATTGCTAGCCTTGAAATAAAAAAGCCGAGTTTCATTTGCAAAAACAAGACCCTTCTCGGTTTGACTGAAATGCATGAAAACCGGAAGGAGAGATTGTCAGCAGATTGGCAACCTGACATATCATTCTGGCAAACCTGTCCTTAATTGCTAAAATATGACTTCCTAGCAACTACAAGTGTGTTCTGGCAATGTCAAGTTATCCCAAACCACATGACTTGACTTCTGCTTTGGAATTAAAATTGAAGATTTATCCCAGGTTGAAGCTGCGCCTTCCGCGTTCTGCGAGAGCTCTACAGGCTACAGACAGGAAGACGGGATATCGTGAAAGCATCACGCTGCCCCAGGGGTCAATGTCAGATACAATCTAATTTAACATCTTTATTAAGGATCTCGGAGAGGGAGTAAGCCACATATTAATGAAATGTGCAAATGATATTAAACTGGGAGCTGGTGTAACCCACCAGTAAGGACAAAGAAATAATAGAAATGCACCAAAAGAGGTTAAAACGATGAGCAGAAAATTATTACATGAAAATCACCTTCTTGGGATTGATAGCTGTGGAGATGAGCACTGGGAGTCAGAAATCTCAAAGTTTGGGGGCTGCATCCAGGTGGGAATCAAGGGGAAAGAAGAGAGGGCGACCTTGAATCAGCATCTAATTTCCACACCAGCATAAACACCTGACATTACCTTATGCAAATGTGTAGCTTTTAAAAGCAGAGAGCTCACCAGCGCTCAGATTTAGATACAAGCCAACTCAGAAGTGGTGACTTCACTAAATGAGCCACAGAGAGCTATTAAAAATGACTAGCGTGGGAACAGTGTGCAGAATATACGAAATATCATTCAGTGGAGAACGGCACAGCATAACACATACCATAAGACAACGTAAAAGATGTGTATGTCTATTCAACAAGCTTTTGGAAGGATGAAACAACTTAAGTGCTGAAGTATCTGCATCTATTTCTCCGTCTTCCACGCAAAGGACAGATGAGAGGACTCTAAAAATGGCGCGGCCAAGGCTGTCACTAAAGTAAGATGCCCTCGAAGCAACATCGGACAACCTCCCAGGTTTCAGCCCCAAGCCCTCCAACTGCCTGGAACACCTTGAAATCACTCTTTCTGCCGTTTCCACCTCCACTTCTACTTGTGTGCCAGCGATCTCGTTTCCCAAGTCATTCCGACAGAAATTTCAGACGCCCAAAACAGTGGTTTGCATTTCAGGCCATGTGCCCTTTCTTCGCATCCCTCTGGAACTGGGCTCAGTTGAACCCCACCTACGGGCTTGCACACAGCATGATGCGGGGAAAGGAGACTTTACATCACTGTATTTGACTTTGCCCCTCTCTCTTTGAGGCCTGTGTAATAAAAGGTAGTTTTCACTTGTGTTCTAAGTCCTTCCAGGATTCCTTATCTGTCCAGGATTCAGGAGGGGGAATAGGGAAAATTTCTCTGTGCCCCAGATAAACCGAAAGGGAACCCAGTGACCTAGCGTAGCTCCCACAACAGAAAAGACATTCAGCAGTGAACCATCTAAAATGCACAAGTAAGTGGCTCCAAAGAAGGGAAGATGCCGAGGTTCTAAAACAGCAGAAATTAAGCAATCCTGTGCGCTTCACACAGAACCTCGTCCACATCAGGGTCCCCATTCAGGGACCACAAGGTGATTCAGGAATATTAGTGGGTGACCTGGAGGTCCAGGAAATGGGGCGATGGGCACATGAGGGAAGATTATGCACACACCCAATAACAATCACAGCTAGTAAGTATCCAAGGATACCCTTGCCAATGAGGGACAGCTGTCATTTTAAATACACCAGAAGGAATTACTAGAAACGTGGGCATAACATTCAAGGAGAAAATGAAGGGCTAACTCTGAAGAATTTTATTATAGTTTGGCCTTTTCAGGGGCTTAAACTCTCTTAGGTTTGCCAAGTTTTTTGGTCTCGTCTTGGGCGTACACACTGTATTAGTCTATGCGGGCTGCCATAATAAGTTATCATAGAATAGGTAAGTTCAACAACAGAAATCCATTTCTTACAGTTCTGGAGACTGGGGCGTCCAAGACCAAGGTGCCAGGCAGTTTCACTCCACAGTGAGAGCTGTCTTTCTGGCTCTCACACTACTGTGGTCTGATCGTGGCCGCATATGAAAGAGAGTATCCAGGTGTTGCTTCTCATAAGGGCACTAATTCTATCATGGAGGCCCCGCCCTTGTGACCTTAGGTAACCCTAATCACCTCCCAAAGGCTTCACCTCTAAACACCATCACAGAGGTGGGAGGGACACAGTCATTCAGAAGGAGAATGATGGGGAAAACAAATGTAACCAGGACTTGAAACTCATCTTGTGACTAGAATTTTGTTTGGATCCGTGAGCACAAAATTAACTTGCGGTTTCAGCATCACTCACAGAGGCTGCCTCCTTCTCAGAGGTGATGGAGGGAGGAGTCTATTCTTATGAGGGTTTCCAAAGGGTTTTCTAACCTGTGGTGATTCGTCGTACCTTGGAGAACACGGTTGGCACCCAATGAGCTCCTTGAATTTCAGAACCTGAGTCATAAAACATCCCAGAGAGACATTCCCCTCCCTGCTGCCCCTCTCTGCCCCACCCATATCCAATGAGGGTTCATGGGCACCTAGGTCAGGGGCCCCTGCCACATACTTCCAGAGCCCCAAGTGTCCTCCTTTCCAAACTCACTTCAGTTGTAAATCACCTAATTCTTTATCTGATTAAAATTGGATTATGGCTGCTCTTTCCTGTAGATGGTCAGCTCCATCAGGACAAGGGTAGATGAGAGAGGGTCACCACATTACAAACTCGTAAATGCTCTTTCTGAAAACACCCTTCCAAGTAGAGATTGACCCATGGGCCTCCTTGGGCAGTAGGTGAAGGGGTCGTAGGGCAGTTCTCCACGGTTTTGGGATTTGGTTCTTTATCATTTTTAATGTAAGAGTCACAGTGCTCTTTCTATTTTCACGGAAAGTCATCAGTCACAAGGGTCAGACCTGATATATCCCATAGACAGGGAAGTGCAGATAATATGTATATTTGCTTTCCAAGGAGTCACCTTTTTGATTTTGAAGCCAAATGTTTTTTTCCCCAGCTCTGTATTTCACATTTAAAAATAATATTCATTTGCCTTTTGCATTTCAATGGTGGTTAACACCTCAAGGATGAGAGAGGAATTGTTCAAGCTGATAAGAATTACATTCAACCTGGAGAAACATTTTTTTTTTAATCTGATGACCTTCATCCTGGTGAATCTGTCTATTTTAGAGCAAATCAAATTTTCAAAGTACTTTAGAGAGAGAGAGGTAAGAAGATATGGCTTTTATCTCTGTAAATTTTTTTTTGCATTTTCAAGGCTTATTGAAAACTTATTTGGCGTTAAGCAGTTTAAAACCAAGTCTTAAATGTTTCTTTAAAAAATGAGTATTCAGCAAACCATAGGATCTAAGAGAGAATAAGATTTGTTTAAATTTATAGATGAAAGAGGACTTTATTAAGCTGAAGCTTTCTTATGAAAGGCTTTTATTATAAGACCTTTTCATTGGAAAATTGAGTAAAAAATATCCATTTTCATCAAATCTAGACCCATGGAATTGTTTGTTTGCCTAGCATGCCAATTCTGAGCTAGAGATACCACCCTTCAAAAATTCACAGCTCAACTTGAGGGCTATTGTAGGGCAGAACCGTGAGTTTTATGGAGAAAAAATTTTTTCTCTCTCCATAGGTGGCCAATATATGCAACAAGTAAAACAGCACAATTTCAAGAGGTAAACAGAGAAGATAAGAAAGAGGTTGCTCATGGATTTTTTTTCCTTCTGTAAAGTTCAAGATCATGCATCATCTCTAATGAGCTTGATAAAGCCGAGCGAAGCAAGCATGCCATCATTCATCATGTTGCCCATTTCAAAAGTGACAGGCCACCTATGGGGGGAAAAGTCTTTATTTTGTAACAATAAAAAAAAAAGAAGGCGAGATAATCACATTTAAAATAATACCTGCAAAAGAACCCTTGCAGCTCACATCAAACAGAGAAAATTGTCTTGATATGTTGGGAATTCGTTGGGGTAAGTCTGTACCAAAACTTCCCATTAGCACCTATAAGCAAAACACTTGATGTTTATATTGAACTTAAATGTGAGAGAGAAAAAAGATTTCTTTAGCGATCATTTCAAATTTTGAAGAGTAATGTGCTCTTATCAGTGAGAACAGGAGCGGTGCTCGCAGTTGTTAGAAAGGTACCCTTGGCTTTCACGCTGCCTGTGAAGTGTATGATATAAACATTGAAACTGCTGAGGCCGTGTGCTTATTTCTATAGAAATGGTTCAACAAGATGTCGTCTCCAAAGAGGTACCTCTTTTTGCTTCAACCCTTCCCCTAGGAAACCAGTCACGTTTCCTTACAGTATCGGCCTGGGCATCTTAGACCTCATACAGAGAGAAAGAAGTTTGGGAACCACCTGAATACATGGGACAGAGTAACAGGCTTTTCTTGACTTATTTTTTACTGACACTTATTGGGTGGCATTGGTGAATGAGGTTATGTTAAGTTTCAAGTGTACAATATTATGATACGGCATCTGAATATTGCATTGTGTGCCCGTCAGCCCAAGTTCAGTCTCCTATCACCATGCACTAGATTCCCTGTGTCTTCTTTCATCGCCCCCTCCTAAACCCCCCTGGCCACGTTACCTCCCCACCGGCTCCGTAACCACCATGCTGTTGTCTGTGTCTATGAGTTCAGTCTTGTTTTTACAAGAAACTCTAAGTTTTACAATTGTCAAATCTACAGACTCACCCCGATCACAAAACAGGCCACTTTCTATAATGGCTAGAGAAAGCGATCTGTCTTGATTAAGAAGTTTAAGGATCCTGTTTACATAAAGTTACTATCTTCACAGGAATGAACAAATAAGGCCTAGGAGCTATTTTTGCTTAGGATATAGGAAGTCTATTTCCACAGAGATTTAAAATATAGAGACGCATTTGGTTCTAATTAATTACAATCAGTGAGAACCCTGGATCTTCACATGGACTGTTTCTATAGTTTTCTGTGCCTGTTAGAACATATTTGGGAGATTTGGGGGCAGGGGAAGTCCTGTGGGAACTGCAGTAATTGATTTTATGTGGTAGGAATAGACGTGCACTCATAGAATCAAATCCCATCATTGTTACGCCCTTAACATTGGCGTTTCACATAGTGGCGTTCTAGCGGTTAACAGCCCGATCTGCTCTCCACTGAATAATCAATATGCCAAAGCACATTTTAAGCCAACTTTGTTTATATCAGTATCTGGAAGGGGTTAGCTTCTCTCCCCTGCCTTTGGTTTCTAACAGGAAAGAAAATGGTGAATACAGCTCTTTAAATATATCTGGTCAGCTCAGGTGTATTCTAGAAAAATGAAACAAATACTCCCGTTTTCCCTTTACTAGTGTATTCACCTGTGTTGTTGTTTAAAGTAGCTGTGGTTCTTTGCTTGCTTCCCGAGGCCCCTTTAAATGGAAGTTGCAGCTCCTTCACCAACTTCGTCTCCTGCCCCTCCTGAGATTTCAGGGTCAGTGCAAGGGATGGAGAGGGAACCCCGGCTCTAAAGCATGGCCTCGTTGTGGAGAATGAGAGCATCTACCCCAGGGGCTGATCAGTAATGTGCCACCCTCATGCCAGGGACTGGGGACATTTCCCAGTCCCTGGGAAAACCCTGCTGACCAGTTTTTCAGTGCTTGGTTCAAAGAAAGGCATTTGGGTGACTGTAGTAGGTGTGCCTGAAGGTGCTGCTCTATTTCTTGGTATTTCTGGTTTGCCTCCCCTCTCCTTTCCTGCCCTGAGTCTATTCTGTGCTTTCTTTCAGGAGAGAAAACTTTCCAATTTCAATCCATGGTTCATACTTGGATGATCAAATCTTTCTTTTATTTGTTTATTTTTTAAAGATTTTATTCATTCATTTTTGGAGAGAGGGGAAGGGAGGGAGAAAGAGCAGGAGAGAACCATCGATGTGTGGTTGCCTCTCCTAGCCCCCGACTGGGGACCTGGCCTGCACCCAAGTATGAGCCCTGACTGGGATTCGAACCAGAGACCCTTTGGTTTGGAGGCTGGCACTCAATCCACTGAGCCACACCAGCCAGGGCTGAATCTTTCTTTTAATGTCCTAAATAATTACTTATGTTTATTGAGGTCCATACCTTTTGAGTCTGATGGGTTTATCTTTTAACATTCTTGCAGATCAGTGATTTCAACCATTCTTTTACATTTTTCCTCAAAGGCTTCTGAATTACGTGGGATCGCAAACATGGTTTTGGCTGCAGTACCTCTAGGTCCTCGTAGCCCTTGGGCTACAATCTACCATCCAGGGTTTCGAAAAGAAGGGGGAAAATTGTCTGAGTTCTTCTCTCTATGTAATAATATGATTAGAATGATTGTTTACAGACATTGTACAGATTCACAGCCAACGAAAAAGAAAACTCTCCTAGACCTAGTCAGCTGAGGGGTTCAGTGCTTTGTACGGATCTTGGTTTCTGAGGTTGGATGGGGAGGGCTAGCAGCTTGTCCACAGTTTCCAAAAAGACAAATTGGTACTTTTGTGTGTGGGTGGGGGGAGCGGGTTGGAGCGGCGTCCTGGATGGTGGTCCGATGCACTCATGAAAGGTCACCATTCTGTATTTCCCTGTTGAATCTCGGGCAGGAGACTCTATCTGGAGTTTCTGGTTAACGCGTTCCAAAGGGTTATTGCCAGCCCATCAGAAGAAACCTCACGACCCCATAAGGATGTCACTGGTGAGGGCTGGGCCACGTGTCTCTTGGCCAGTCTGTGACCTTCATCCCTCTCTGTGGTGGGGCGTGAGTGGAGAACATAGGGACAGTTGCCCTTGAACATGTGTCTTAGACCGAAAGTTCATGCTTGTTAAGCTGGAAGTCACCTGTGACCTGGGATTGGCGAGGTTGAGACCATCATTGGGATTTTGTTGGAACGAAGCCTGCACCACAGAACACCCCACCTTGGCTCCCTGGGGGCTCTGCTCCTGGCCATGGTCAAGGTAGAGAGCGCATTTCTGTGGCTTAGTCTCTCACGTCACATCCAAGAAGAGATGGGAAAATATGACCAGGCTCTATCTACTCACGTCTTGAGGATTTGAGGAGTTACCAAGTATTTGAGCTTCTACTAATTCAGGCAGTGAGACCGATAACCTGGCAAAGTCCATCTGAGTGGTTTAGCAAGGAAACGCATGATCTGGCTGTGATACCCTTCAGGAAAGTCCCCTGTCCAGGCCGGGCAAGGGACATCCTTTAAAGGATCTTGGGAAGGAATGAAGGCTAGCCGAGGTGTTATAAAATTAAAAACAGAAACACAAACCAAAAAACAGCAACCACCGAAATATTGTGTTTCTTTTACATGAGAAATTACATTAAAGCTGAATTTATTTAGCGTTTCTAGATGAAGCCCACGACAGTCTCAGTCTCTGTTGGTGGAACCGTGAGAGTGATGGTCAAGTTCCTCTCTTGAAAGATGCTTTTGAGAGTCATTTGTTTCTCCCTGGACAGAAACCTTTTTTCTTCCTTGCTTTGGTCTCTCTCCTTTCTTCTACCCAGATGGGTTTGAGAAAGTGGGATTCAGGTTCGGGCCTGCTGAGCCGGGGGACTCCTTGGTCACCCCGTTAAAAACAACTGGGTTTTGGCTCTTCGAATGTAGAAAACCTAATTACACCCTGGTAAATTCTCTTCAGTCTACCAAACACAGAAAGAAAAAAAAAAAAACAGTGGCAGAATCTGAAAGGCCAGCAAAGAGAAAAGAGTCCCTAAGACCTAATGAATCCAAACTAAACACCTCTCCACAGAAATGTCAAACATTTCTCTTAGCACAAAACAAGGCTTAAAGAATTCCCGGCTTTTGTCTCTGGCCTAATTCCTTAAGCAGAGAGGGGGATTTTCCTCTGGGAGTGTTATTTCACAAAGAATGAAACAGCAAATAAACAAAAGACTCTCAAAGAGAGAGAGAGTATAAATAAAATTCATGACTCTTTAAAGAGTTTACACTGAAAGAATGTGGAGGATTATTTACAATTAAAGCATGCCTCTAGAATACAGTTATTATATATATTAAACAAAGAATAAGAGTTCATTTCATTTTGTTCACAAAAAAAAGCGCACCTGGATTCTCCGAGTCCAAAAAAGTTAGGCAACTTCATTTTGCCTAGATCTTTGTGTTGCTGCCTTTTGGTTTTATATGCGTGTGAAGCTTTTGCACATCTAATAGAGCATATTGAAACCCATTTACACATTATTCCTCAGGCCGCCAGGGATGGGAGTTGCTATTTGATGAAAAAATATCAGCCTGAAAGATGAAATTCCAAGAAAAAATTTTGTGTGTGTGTGTGTGTGTGTGTGTTTAAATTTTCTCCATTTACCAAATGCTTTTAAAAATGAGTTTGCTGGTGAGAATTGTCTCTGCATATAAGCTATTAGGGAAAAAAGTTGGGCTGACAGAGAAAAGGAGAAGAAAGAAGAAATGTAAAACTATCTGGTTTCCTGGCAGATGGGGTTGATAATACAATGGGGTGGTTAATAACAGAAACAAGGTTAGAGAAGGGATAAGGTGCATATGAAACAAATAGGAGATTTCAGTATTCATGTAATAGGTAGACAGAAATAAGTGGTTATTAAGATAAAGCAACAAAGCCTAAAGAAACCACTTGATTATAAATTACAGAGCAATTCGTTCTCTTTTCAAGTGTGTGTGTGTGTGTGTTTATTAGGTATTTGGATTCTACTTTGAGCATGACTTAAAAAAAAAAAAAAGTTCATATAACGTTAAAAAGCCATGGTACCAGGGCCATAGGGACAAATGGAGATTAAAGGTGAAGCCCCTAAAAAGCGTGGGGTTTCTGAAGACTTAAATCATGGGTCTGGGAGATGGCGCAGGGATCTAAGTGTGTACAGAGTTTACAGCGAAGTTGCGATTGAATCTTACCCTGACGTGCCTGTCTCCGTGAAATATCTGAAACATTTGGCCCCGTGAGATTAAAGAACAGTGCTTATATTTAGCATGTGCTGCCCCCAACTCCAACTTTGCTACTAATAAAATTCAGCTCTATGGAAAAGAATTTGAAATCCAGCTGGGCAGTTTTCAAAATAAGATGAAAAGTTAAGCAGGCAATTGGTGTGTATTTAGGGCTCAAAACACCTTGCCCCCTGGAAGACTTGAAGGAGTTAATCCCTTCTCAAGATAATCCACTAAAGAGTATCCCTCATTATGATGTTAAAAGCAAGGATCAGTGCTGGGGAGGCTAACAATGGCTCAGGGGGCTTTTCAGTCCCGACTGCATTCTTCCCAGGTTAGAAACAGAAAACTCGAGATCCAGCTGAAAAATGGAGCGAGACTCCTCTCTTCCGTGAAATGTTCGGAGGGAAGGAAGACGGGCATACCTACTCCGTGAACTCCATTCCTCCTTGCGTAGGTTTTCCTAAGGAAATCATGTTTCTGATTTTTTTTTTTAATTGGACCGACAGGAGAGGAGGGATTGGTCTAGAACTCAACAGTGACAGTTTGGAAGTGATTTTGATTTCTTAGAAAAGTGAGTTTTTGATCAAGTTGTACTCAATTGCCTTCTCTGACACCCTGACCATGAAAATATATCCAGCGAACACAAAACCCTCCATAAACTGTTACCAAAACTGCGGGCCAAAATTGTTATTGGGTGACAGTGTGATCCCATAAGGTATCATCTTTTAAATTTATGGCCAGACTTCATGTGTCTATTAAAGATTCTTAATTATTTCCCATAACTAACAAGACAAGGTATTTGGCATTTGTAAACAAAGAAATCTAAATAGGTTGCCTTAAAATCTTGTTTTTATTACTTATTAGAAAGCTTCATTGTATTGGTAATGCAATCTACTGCTTGTGTGTGCTTTGAAAATACTGTATAAAAAGCAATTAAAAAAAATAAAAGTAGATTCCTGTAAAAATCTTTAATATAAGCCCATACCTGAGATATCAGGATGGCGAAATTGGCCATCACAGGCTACCTGGGACATGTCTTTTCTTTTCCTTTTTTTTTTAATTCAAGGTATAAATACACTTTTTGAGAGAAATATTTGTTTTTAAAGAACTTTGTTTTTACAAAAAAGTGAAAGGAGACAGGGGAAGTGTTGCTGGGAAGGGTGTTCCAAGTGGAATTGACCATGACTTGTGAAGATCCGTGAGTGCGCCGTGAGTCACTTCATCCCCTTTGTGCTTCTAGGTGTGGAGGCAGTGGGGCCAGGAGCCCCCCAGATGTGGCCGTTCTCCTAAAGGGCTAGAGGGGAAAGGGCACGGTTTGCAGGGGGTGTGGTTGGGCATGCGTTGGGTGGTAGCAAATCCTTGCAACTAGGAAAATTCTTCGGGTGAGAAAGAGGCAAAAGCTGCTATGATTTGGAGTTTAATTGGCTAAAAAGGCCATCTGGAAACTTTGGGTAAAGACCTACTGTTCTATGGAGAACAATTGGAAGCTGGTATTGTAAAAAGAATTAAAAAGAACATTTTATTTATTTATTCAAAGACAGAGGAAAGGAGGGAGAAAGAAAGGGAGAGAAACATTGATGCGTGGTTGCCTCTCACACACCCCCTACTGGAGACCTGGCCTGCAACCGAGGTACATGCCCTGACTGGGAATTGAACCGGCAACCTTTCGGTTTACGGGCCAATGCTCAATCCACTGAGCCACACCAGCCAGGGCTAAACGGACTTCTATTAATTTTTTATTTCCATGAGAAACATGGTGAAAAGGGAGAAACTTTTGAGACCAAACCTTTAGCACTTATCAATAAAATGACTTCTGTTTCCTTATTTTTGTTATATGAGGACTGTATCCAAACTTATACAGTATGAAGTCTCTCAGAGACAGCTCACTAAATCTTATCACAACACACTGGTGGTAATGAGCAGTGGCCTGAAGTCTGGCGGACCTACTATGTGACTTTGGCCAATGCCCCCTGTCTTCCTAAGTCAGGGTTTGTTCCTTTGTGCAGGGAACACTCCACCAACTCCCAGGGCTGCTGGGAAGTCCAAATAATATGGGTCTGTACATGACCCGGTGCCTGGCCTATAACAGGCCCTCAGTGAAGTTTAGCCAAAACAATGGCAACAAAATTATATTGCAAAGTGCTGGGTGTATAAGAAACATACAAGAAAAATTAGGCTTTCTTTCTTGTAAATATATACTTCCTTATCTTAAAGGAAAATAATGTGTATAAGATTAACTCAAGGACTGAAATTGTTACTAAAGATTTTGATCTTAAAGCCAAAGTATTTTCCCTAGCCCATATACCTGCAGCTGACTTTTATTAAAAAGACTGAAAAATTAATTAATGCGAGCTCTTTGTCTATTTACTGAGTGCCACATATCGTGAAAAGGAAGAAGGATTTACATACAACTTGCTTTTTCTCTGTGGTCTCCCTATTCGATCTTCTCGACACTCATGCAAAATAATTGTCCCAGCTGTCACTTTAGCAGCCAAAGGAACAGGTGAATGTCGGGAGGGGCCCCGCACTGGTAGGTGTCAACACGAGAACTACACCTCAAGGCTTCTCCCCACCCCACCCCACCCTGGGCGCCAAGCCCTTCTGCTAATAAGGACCTAAACATACGGCCTGTGCACGTGCTATAGACCGAGACATTCCCTCGGCCAGTGCCGGAGACTCCTGCCTTGAGACAGCGTGTGCCGAGCCGGAAGAACACCTGGCCATTGTGTGAGAAACGTGAGAAAACAGGTTCCCCGGTGAGCAAGTGGAAGATTGAATCTGAGCATTTTTCACCTGCCTTGGGTACCGTGCATTGGATACGTGTTCACCAACTGCTAATTAAATTTGTTTGACGGAGTAACAGAAAAACAAAATATGGGTCAAGGAGTCTTAGGTTAAGAAGCGGTCTTGGATTCACAGCTTAATCGATAATGATTTGCAGATTCATTACTTCCCAACTGTAAGGAGGTGCTGCTGGCTGCTTATTATTTTTAAACTTTACTAGGTACGTAAATATTTTCCTCTTTAATGCGAATGACGCTGAGCAGTCTGTGCCTTATCACTAAGTTCCGTTTGATTCACAAACGTTTCAGTCTCTGGTTAGCCCTTTTTTAAAAAAAGTTATTTACTGATTGTGCTTTTTCTTTCTTTTTTTTTTTTTAAAGATTTTATTTATTTATCTTTAGAGGGGAAGGGAAGGAGAGAGGGAGAGAAAAGAGGTGTTTTCTATATTCTGAAAGGAAAGGAAAGATCAAGGAGAAGCTCTTATTGGCCAGAAGAGAGAACACATTTCTGCCCTTTGAACCAATGATTTGAGCCGCCGAAGATGGAAATGAAAAGACAATTTGCGGGGAAGGTGGGTAGTCCTGGGTTCCATCTCCCATCCGACCACACACAGCCTTGACTAGCGGATGGACTTTCAATGCAGAAACGCGGTATCATTGGTGAAATACAGGAATATTATACAGCTACTAGAAAAATGGAATACTGCCCGTCATCAGAAGGTTTACCCTAAGAGTCTTTTCTTATCGGTTCTCCTTGCTATTATATGTTTATACAGGCACCTTCTTGGAAGAAGGTAGTAGAGATATTGTTCAAATAAGGGCCATTTACCGATAAGAGAACATATATACATCCCATCATTACTATCGCTAATATCTCTACTGTGAGGCAAATGTTAAAATGCAGTTAAAGCCATATTTTAATAGGTAAATTTTATGTCCTCCAAAAATAAATAATGTGGTTAAAGTATGTACACTCTGGCTGTCTACCAGTTAAGATGTTTTAAATTCAATTAAATAGTAAATTATAAAAGCCACAGAAGGCAGGATGAGGAGTCTTCTTCACATCTAACCAATTTAAATGATTTTTCAAAATTACAGGAATAGCCAAAGCAGATCAATTTTAATAACTGAAATAATTAAATAATTTAAAGCTGAGGGCTATTAAAAGACAGACTATTTTCTCCCTACACCTTTACACTGCTGGGAAAAAAAAATACCTTTTATCATGTCCAGAAATCCCTTCCCTATGTAAATACACCTTACCAGCTCAACTCGGATTATTGTAACACCCTCCACCGCAGACTGACTGTGTCAGGCAGACTGTACATTGCCCCCTGTGATTCCTGCCTCCTGGTATTGACACTCCTGTGGAGGGTGGGCCTGTGACTCACGTTTAACCAATGAGAATACAGCAAAAGGTGTCGGGATATCACCTCTGCGGTTGCATCACCTAAGATTATACTGTCTGGCTCTCAGGCCCGCTCTCTCCCTTGCTGGCTTTCCGGAAGCAAGGTGCCCTACTGGGCCAGTTAGGAACCAAGCGATTTCGTCCCAAACTCCCAAGGAAACTGAATGAGGCTGAGTAACAACTACGATGTAGGGGACTTGAAGGCGGCCCCTTCCCCAGCTGAACCTTCAGATGAGACCCCAACCCAAGCCAACATTGAGAGACAAGAATTATGTGCTGGGCAAGCTGATGAGTTTCTGGTGATTTCTTATGCAGCATGGAGAACTAATACAGTCGGACAGACAGACAGACACACACACACACACTGTAAAAGCTTCATGATGTTTTTTTTTAATCTTAAATTTTACTTTGTTTTCTTGAAGAGTCCCATGTGACCATGACCGGTGTCAACTTAAGGTTTATGCAGAGCCTGTGGTTTTCTACTTGGCAGAAATGAACACCCATGTTGCCATTATTGGAATATGTTTGCTTCTTTAAAACGTTGAAAGACTCCCATGAAACAGGTGTGATGAGACGTTTCATCATAGCGTGACTACCGAGGAGACAAGGCTTGCCTTCACGAGCCTAACATTTTTCTATGGAAGGGAACGCAGCCATCCTCTCGCCCTGAGCAGGGCCCTGCGTGGTCCCAGGCTCTGCCTCCATTCCTTGGTCTCACAGAGTACGGCTTTCACACGTGGCTCTGACACTTAGCAGAGGAAGGACCAGTGGGCTTTGCAGAAGGACGTCACGTATCAGACCACTGGCCGCCGGGGCCAGCCTGCCACCATTTTCCATGACCCTTCCCTGGCCGTGCCCTGACTGACTATTTCACCAAAGACAGGCGCCCAAGACACAGTACCGGCTCAATGAAGCTATCCGCCCCCCCCCCCCCCCCAGTTTCAGCAATGAGTGACAAGAATTTTATGAGTTGGGGAGGTGTCTACTGCAGCGATGCAACAGTGATTTTACTGCTGCCTAAGTGGGAAGCTTTATTGCACCAGCATTTGTTTGCTTTTAATCATTCAGTGGTGCTCAGCTGGGTGGAATAGAAATGCAAGGGTGATTTTTTTTTTAAAGTTCAAATGATTGTTGAAAAACATAAAGGAATAAAGCTTAATGAACAAAAATTAGTTTTCCGGGTTATGTGGCCTATCTTGAGGAGCTTGGGGATAATACAAGAGATTTGCTGATTAATTATTAATACCAGTCATTAGTTATTATATCCTTTAATCGGGAAGGGAAAACAAGACACCTGACGTACATCGCAAACAACTGCTTTCTTTTGCTTGAGTTCTTCATAGAGAAGGTGTGTGTGGGGAATCCGGGAGGCTGTCTTGTCTCACGTGGGTTAGTGGTTACTGCATTTTTTGGATGCCAGATTTTTTGGATGCCTTCAGAATGTCACTGCACAGTCTGGTGAGGGGCTTTCCTTTCAATCACTGTCCGAAACGACCCATCCCTTCCCCTGCTCCAAACCCACCATGCTTGTTAATCAACAACTTTTGGGGCATCTCACTTTAGACCAATTATCTCTCAGCCTTCACGGGGCCTCTTCGGTAGCCAGCATACGTATCATTTCAAGATTCAGTTCTCAAGTCTGATGAAACTAATAAACCCGCACCGCCAGAGGTGGCCCATTAAGCGGGTAAAATGGTTTTCATCTTAATTGGATATGAGCGCTGTTATCACTAATAACCCCAGGATACTTCTAATTGGACTCTCTCTCCCTCTCTCTTTTTTATTTATTTTTTTTATTTTTGAAACACTAATCTCATTGACCAGCCTTAATTTCTCCACACCCCCCCACTCCCTGCCCCCAAATCTGGAAATGCAATATGGAAATATTCTCATTTCAAGAGGTTATTTCAGTATTATTTCTTTGTAGGAAGACGAAAATAGAGGTAAATGGTTTTTATAAAAATAAATGCTCCCTTTCTGTCTTCAGAAAGAAAGAAGTTATGTTAAGACTGGGCGATTGACATGGCAATTATGCCTTGAATACGATTTATTGAGCCGCTGACTTCACCTAAGGACACTCCATCCTTAATTTTGGTCATTTTTAGAAGAAATGGCTCCCCTGTTGAATGATTTATTGTGATTTTCATGCTGGTTATGTGTTAGAGGGAAATGCTGTTTTGAAAGTTGGCATGGACATCAGGACTAGGGCTTGGTTCTATCTTGGTTTTGCAGATATGGGTGCATTGCCCTTGGAGAGGACGTGAACTTGGGCACCGACAAGAGTCCGAGAGGGAAGGATATGAGGTGGCCCCTGTCACAGGGAGACACCCCACTTACCACACACAAGGACAATAGCACCCGCGACTGGGCCACCCCCTAATGTTGATTCTGAATAAAATGCTGCCATGCAGAACCAACTCCAGTTTTTCTTTGTGCTTATCTTTTCAGATTCAGTAGGTACAGGCTTGGGACGGAAAGAATGAGAAAATCAATAACAACAGTTCTAGGGACGGTTGGTAAAACAAAAACAAACACAAGAGAACCACGGAAACAAATCTTTCTGATTCCACAAACCAGCAATTTTCCTTCCAAAAGTGTAAAAACGGAAGGCTGCGCATGATTTTTTTTTTTAAATTGTTGAAAGGTGTCACGCAAGACAGTCGCCGGCAGAAATAATTCATTTTAAACAAAATAATGTTTTTCTGGAGAAGTGTGTATATTTTACCAGCCGAGTATGGGTTTTTATAATGATTATCGCCATTCCCATATAATTAAAACTTTTATGTATATATCATGAAATAATCATGGACATGGAAAAATGCTTACCAGATCTCCAATTAATGAAATGAAAATTGGAAAAATTATTTAATAATACATATGCCCATTTCTGGTAGTTAAATTAGCAACACGTGGATTCCAGACAAAGGTGGGGCGGGGGCCTTCATTGAAAGAGGTATCAATATAAAAGCTACAGTGAAATCACACAGGCTTTTTATATTGACTTGAAGAATTGCGTATTTTTAAATTATTGTGATGCTAAAAGATTGCCAAACTGTCAGTCTTGTGTGTGCATATAATATACGTGTATATCCTATTATTATATGCAGGAAACATGTATATGTAAGTGCATGTGAATATATGACACATAGGATGTACATAGAAACATATAATACTATAAAACATGCATATGTAAATGCATACACATACATATATGTACGATGGTGGTGATGATGATTTTAGAGGTAGCAAACATTGTAGTTCCTTCAGGATTGACTCTTGGTTTGCTTCAGTTTGAAAGACCAAAATTATATGATTTCATCGTGAGATTTTTAAAGTAATGAAGCACATGCAGATCCCAGCCTAAGGAAGGGTCTTCTCTGCTTTACATATGCACATTATTTTATATGTGCATGTCATTTTGCATGCACATTTTATTTACATGTCATGATATTACCTGTTATATCACATGTGAGAGCCAAGCAAGGCACTTGTGTGGGCCGGTTGCAATCTGTGGGCTCAGCGGGCGCCTTATGGGGCCCGGAGTCTGCAGTCAGTTCAGGGAGGGCAGAACAGACCAAAGCTGGGAGCCGCATGCGCTCCACCTCTGGCTAAATAACACTCCTTCAACTGCGCACCCCCAGGGCTCAGCCCAGTGAGGGGCTCAGTCAGCTGCTGGGCCTGTTCACTGGGAGGCGGGGCCACACAAGGCTCCTCCCACTTCTACCCACCTCGGGAGCGCTTGACCCGGCTCCAGAACTATTGTGATTATTTATGGAATATCCACAAGCTTCCCCAGCCACATGTTATTCACACTGGGAAGAAATGCTTGATAGGAATATTGAGGGGGACATGTGTACTCATTGAGGGGACATTTTCAGTCTGATGGGACTCAGAAGTGGCTTTACAGAGAGTTGTGGGAGGGAGGGCGGGAACAGGCCCCTCCTCCCACCCACCACCGGCCATGACCCCCCCTCGCCCCCTCGCCCGACTATTTATTTTGCTCTATACTGAGGCTCTGAATACTATTTCCTTTGAAAGGGATTTCTTTGCTACTCAGGAAAGTCATCCGAAAAAGATTAAATTCCAACGCTACAGTTTTAAATCCATTATTTTCTATCTCAATGTTCTGCCTAAGTTGTTATTTTTTTTTCCCCCTACTGGTGGATAAATGCTGGAAAAATAAAAATAAAGAGGCAAAGAGCAGCCCCATCTCCCCGCCCCTCCTCTCCCCCAGCACAGAACTGTATGATCCAAACTCCTCAGCTGGAATTCGGGAATATTAAGCCAGCCCTAAACTACTGACACGATGCACATACTGTTTTCCTGGCACGGGGGTTTGGTGCCCATCTGCTCGGAGCGCCCTGCCAACTGCACGCAGGAGAGGTGGTAGCGCCGGGAGCAAGGCGCAGTCCCTGAGTCAGAGCGCACGCTGACGACAGGAGATCGCATGTGTAGGCACTGTGGATCCTGGGCCCCGTTCCCCAATTCATCTCCCTTCTGGAAATCGGCCAAGGACATCTACTACCGACCCAGGGGGCTCCCGAGGACGTGCCTGAGCCTCCCCAGCTTGCAGGAGTCCTTTCTGAAAAAGAAGCACCAGTTTCTTTTTCTTCCCCTCCAGCAATGCAGGAGGGCACTGCCTAAGGCCCAGGCCA
This sequence comes from Artibeus jamaicensis, assembly GCF_021234435.1. NCBI lineage: Eukaryota > Metazoa > Chordata > Mammalia > Chiroptera > Phyllostomidae > Artibeus > Artibeus jamaicensis. The sequence goes on along the minus strand of NW_026522049.1, from coordinate 8,297,570 downwards.
GTGTCCTTAGTTTGCCATTGAATCCCTGTCTGTTCTTGGGTTAGGTCCCAGTGCCCTGAAGCTTTGAGAGGTAAGTAGGTGCTGAACAATGCTTTTTCTCTCTTTGTCTGTCCTTTTATTCCTCCTCCCTCCCTTTTTATTTTTGTGGGGGCCATTTATGGAAATCTGAGAGCTCTTGCCTTCATGCCTTTTCTTACAAGGGCTGGCTGCAGCTGCCCAGGCCTGTGCCGGTCCATAAGTTATTCATATGCTATGGAGCTGGCCAGTACATGTGGGCATGCCAATTACCTGTGGTCATGCCCATTACATGTGTGCAAGCATGTGTTGTCCATGTCGCTCTACAGACCATGTTACATGCCACAGCGCAAATGTCCCTGACTTTATTTTTAATCAAGGACCCCTTTAATTCTCTGCTTCTGACTCCCCATGAATCTCATTAATTGAAAAATACCCCACTGCCTTTATTAAGTGCACTGTGTGGCTTAATTAATGATACATGGGGGTCGCTTCGGCTTTTGGAAATGTCGGAAATTGTTGTAGGATTTCCACGGCTGTCTTTGGGAAGTCTTCAGAGCTGTGAGGACCCCGGTTTGGGGGCCCCTGTCATAAATGACAGTGCTGGCCAAGAGACCCAGAAGTGCAGATTCTGGTGGAGTTGCAGCTGGTGGCCTGTTGCCAGAGCCCCTTGTTTGTCGCTTGTAAAGTGAGCTAGGGATGGGGCTGAATGAAGACCGAGGACTTTTTGGAGCCATGGTGTTGCCTCCCCTGGATCTGAGCCCTGGGGGCCAGGTGGGCAGCTCTCTCTCCTGTGGCCTTCTCTGGCCCCTGACCCTCCCAGCACTTCTGACATTAAGCTTTCTTTCCCCATCCTCTGCATACAGACCAGCAGAAGAGCCTTGGAAAATCCTGAAGGAAATCCCAGAGTTGGGGAGGAGGAACCGAGGGCCAGAAATCAGACCTGCCTGGGAAGCGTTCCTGATCCGCAACGCCCCATTCTCCCTAGGAGAGCTCTTCGTGATTCAGTGGCTTTGAAACTGGCTACATCAAAGCCGACAAATCAGTGGGTGGGGCCGTGTAGTGGGTCCCAGGTACCTGTTCTCACTGCTTAAGTGTTTCTTCAAACAGGGCATTGAATCCAAGAGTCTGCTTACTGATTCTTACACTGAAAACATGTTCCATTCCAAGGATATTTTGGAAACAATAGATTCTAATATTTACTGGTGGCTCCCAGCATTTCAACAAACTTGTATTTAGGGAGCAGCTGCTGTCTGCAAGGCTGAATGAAGTCTGAATGAAGTCTGAAACTGGTGTTTAAGAGACGAAGCTGATACTTCTCCCGCTCTTTTATAAGATTGTGCTTGGGCATGGGTTCACCTGAGCACGTCCCGCCTCAGAAGCCACAGGGATCTCAAATGTGGAAAAGTGCGTGTCATGTACACCACAGGCGGACCAAAGATCACCTTTGTCTGCGGTAGAAACACAGAGCCGTGGACAAAATGTACGCACAGAGAAAAGCTGGCTGCAGATGGTATGTGTGTTCTTTAAGCATAACACTGGTTATATAGGTCACGATAAAAATCACCCCATTTAATTCTAGTGGAAGCCCTGGCTGGCGTAGCTCAGTGGGTTGAGCGTGGGCTGAGAACCAAATGGTTGCCAGTTCGATTCCCAGTCAGGGCACATGCCTGGGTTGCAAGCCAAGTCCCCAGTGGGGGCATGTGAGAGGCAACCACACATTGATGTTTCTCCCCCTTTCTCCCTCCCTTCTGCTCTCTCTAAAAAATAAATAAATAAAACATCTTTAAAAAAATAAATCTAGTGGAAAATTATCTCCTAAAGGGAACAGTACATTCTTAACCATTTAGATCAACTTTACTGGAATAAACAGAAAGGAATCTACTAGCTTTTTTCCCTCCCCAAATCGGAATTCTGTGATTCTATATAGACCCAATTTTTAAAAATGTTAAATTGGATTTGTAGGAGGAATGTCATCTTTGCTATGAATGAATCAGTTTTGGCCTTAAAACATGATGTTCCATGCTCAGTTCATGTCTCAACAAAGAATTTTTAATCTAACTGCCTAAAATAAAATGAGTACAATTATATTGCTTTTACAGGTGTATCCAATACACAAAGAAAAAGGTACAAGGGGACACCCCCCCAAAAAAACCCAGAATTATCAGGAAGGTAGGGCCCTTGTAGTACAGGCTTCCCCATTAGGTGAGTGTCCTAGGAATCCATCTGTATCACTGAGCCATCTGGTGTTGTTGTGAGAGGCTGCCCCCAGCTTCCCTGAATGTTTTTTGAAGACTCTTCCAGTGCATTTGCCCATTTCATGTTGGGGGATTTACAAGCACACCCACCCACACTGTGCTCAGTGTTCAGCAGTTTTGGTGAAAAACAGCATGACCCTCATGCTCCATCCTCCCTGTTCACCCCATCTCACCCTAAGTGACTTTTTCTTTGTTTCCTGAGCTGAAAAAAAGTCCTCAACAGGAAATGTTTTCCCAATGTGGAAGAGGCGAAACAAAAAACAGCAGACGCCCTACAAGGCATCAAAAGCGATGAGTTCAAAAACTGTTTCAAGCCGTGGGAAAAAGTCTCGATAGGTGTATTACATCCAATGGAGAGATCTTTGAGGGTGACTAAAGTTTAAATATCTAAGAATAAATACAAAAAATTTTTTAAATTTTTTTTTTAAAGAATTTATTTATCTTTAGAGGGGAACGGGGGAAGGAAAGAGGGAGAGGAACATCAATGTATGGTTGCCTCTCATGTGTCCCCCGCTGGGAACTGGCCTGCAACCCAAGCATGTGCCCAGACTGGGAATCGAACCGCGATCATGTGGTTCGCAGGCCCGTGCTCAATTACAAAAATTTTTAAAAATAAATTCTGGGTTTTTTTTAGGTCCCCCTTGTATACCAATAGCAACCCATCTCTAATCCTACCCTGGATGGACGTGAACCAGGTGGATGGCGGTCTGGTGACCATGAGCCTTTGATGGTACGAGGTCAAGTGGAGGTGGGACCTGAGGCTTCGCTCTGGGCTGCATTTCTGGGGTCACTGGGCCACTGGGCATAACTACCCAGCACAGTGTGTTCACAGTTAGAGACTCATGTCATGGGTTCAAATTCTGTCTCTGTCATTTTAACCAGTTCCTCCATCACGGTTCCTTTGTTTGTAAGGAGGTGATTAAATGGCTGTTCCCTGGGTATGAAATGAGATGAGGTATGCCAGGTGTCCCAGAGGGTGAATGTTTGAGAAACACCCTAATATTAGCCTTAGCATCTATTTATTTCCCTTCATTATTTTGGGCCTAAATGAAAAGTCCTTTGAGCACTTTATAAAAATGTCCCCGATGAACTCAAAATACCAGTGGTGATAGAACTATTTTTCTTTCTCAAATTAAAAGTTTTTCAAAACATCAATGGGAAGAGAGACAATCTATGAAGGCTTGAAACCTTTGGTTTTTATTTTTGGACCTGCTTATTTTTTCTGTTTTTTTTTTCCTTTTTTTTTTATATGCTATGACCATCAGGGAATTGGAAAAAAGATTAGACAGCCTAAAAATAATATCGGCTTTAATAAATCCAGTTGAGATTGACTTTCTGAGGCAACTGGCCTTTCCAAAATAAATCTGCGATCTGTAACCTTACAAAAGATTAGAATTTGGCGAGGCTAAAGAATTTGGGCCGTATCAGCTTGTCATTCCAAATTTTAAAATATTTAGCCTTCCTTCAAGATAAATAGCAACAAGTGAACTTAAGCAACTAGGAAAAATAAACATACAACTTGAAAATGTATAAATAACTCAACGGCTTAAACACGTTATCAGAAAAGTCTAAATTAGACAGTGGCTGTGGGTGATGTTTAGTGCTGTGTTAGGCCCACCCTGACGGGGGGCTGCCCAGGCTGGGGACTGGCTGGGACTTTGAATCCACTTGGGAGCAATGTATGGAGGGTTCCCGCTGTCTGCCAGCCAGAACCTGGTGGGTCTTTGGCAGGTTGGTGAAGGGCACGTGTACTCGGAGACCCTGGGGAGACTTGGGGGAAAGGTAAGATTTGAAATGAGCAAGAACGGTTGGACGGGATTGTCTTATTCCCTCCAGGCGCAATGATTTCTCCCTCCTTCCTCTTCCCACATCACCCTCCCCAGCACCGCTGCCCACAGGCTTAAAAGCATGAAGTTAGGAGAACGAGGAGAGCGCCAGAGACGAGTGATTATATAGGAAAAGCCAGTTCAACTGCCGAAAGTACCAACAGGAGACTGAGGAGTATGAAACCAGCATCGAGGGGCTCTGAGATGGGTGCGGTCACCTGACTGGGCCGACAGCCCCGGAGAGAGACCAGAACACACAGTTCTCTGTCGTCTCGCTCCTGTGGACCTGGGGTGTGCAGGTGTAACAGGCAAAGTTACACTTGTAGAATAAGGTTCTAAATATTGGGTTGCTGTGAGGCCAGATAATCTATTATGACGATTATAGAACTACGTCACATGTACTAATACTCATTATTATTTTTGCACGGACAGTATGCCAAGTATATTGTCCTGAGAGTTTATTATTTATACGCTACTATTTATTTCCCAGCCGTGAACTTGGGTAAAATGGCAGATGCCACAGACTGTGCCCTGGGATATTCTTTTAAGTCTAGGGCTTTTTTCTTTTTTCAAGTCAGGAATCTATTTTTGAAACAATTTCAGGAATTTCTATTACCAGAGTTTAATTGGATAATCACTTCAAGGAATACCTGGTGTTTTGTTCACAGGACATGGGTTTAAAGGAATGCTTTTCAGGGCATATTTCCTTTCAGTCCCATGTACCTTTTCTAGTACCTAGCTGTCCATATTCAGATGTATTCTCTACAAAAGCATTAAGAAGTGTAGAATTAAACCATAGCATACTAATTTAAATAATGGGTATGAAAGGATGTTCATGGTAACATTTTTAAAAAATGTAAATTTTGAATAACATCCTGTTGGCTTAATACTCACAACGTCTTTGAGTGACAATAACAACTCATCAGTGAAATGGGTCACCCAGAGGTCCCTCAGCCTGTCACCTCCCTTGCTCTCTCTGCCTCTGTTCCATCACACTGGCCTCCTTCTGGGGACTCGCATCTGTGATTTCCTCTTTCTGGAACATTCTTTACCCAGACATACTTGAGGCTCATCTCTGTGCTTTATTTTGTTTTCTGCTCTCAGAAAATCAAAAGATCCGTGTGAACCATGGCACCTCCCGGCCCTGGCCCTCTGTCTATAAGAACGTAAGTGACATGGGGGAGCACTCTGCCTGGTTCACAACTGTGCCCTCAGCCCCTAGGAGCACATCCATCCCTCGGGGGACAGGAGGCAGGTATTTACTGAAGTATTATGCAAACAGCTGCTCACATCTGGAAGTCTAGGAGCTGCTGGCATGCGATTCCATATTCCCGCAGGCTTCTGTGTTGGCAGTAACGGACCCGAACCCTGTCCCAGAACAGTAGGCGAGCGGAGGAATGAGACAGGAGAGAAGCCTGGGGTACACACCCCACTCCTGCTCCTTCACAGATGGCCCTCCCCAGTCCTTCCGCAAGGCTGCAGTGCATGGGGACAAGGGCTCCATCACCTGTCTGAATGGCCATCATGAGTAAGTCCACAGACAACAAGTGCAGGGGAGGACATGGAGAAAGGGGACCCCTCACACGCCGTTGATGAGACTGCACATTGGGGCAGCCACTGTGGGAACCAGTATGCGGGGCCCTAAAAATGAAAAATGGAGCTGCCTTGTGAACCAGTGATTGCACTTCTGGGAATATATCCCCCAAAACCCAAAACACTGATTTGAAAGAATATATGAACTCCCGTGTTCATTATAGTGTTACGTGCAATAGCCAAGATATGAAAGCAATCCAAGGGCCCCTCAATACACAAGTGGATAAAAAAGTAATAGTGCATATGAGTATATACTATGGAATATTACTTGGCCATAAAAAAGAATGAAATCTTACATTTGTAATAGCAGAGAGGGACCTAGAGGGTATTATGCTAAGTGAAATAAGCCAGTCAGAGAAAGACAAACACCATGTGATCTCACCTCTATGTAGAATCTAGTGAAAAAAAAAACACCAGAAATAAAAATGGATGAACAAGATAGAAACAGAGGCGTGGAGACCAGGAACAGCCTGACAGTTGTCAGCGGAGTGGAGACTTGGGGAACTGAATGACAAAGGTGAAGGGATTAAAACGTACAGATTGTTAGGTACCCGACAGTCACGGGATGTAAAAGTACAGCAAAGACAAAGCAGTCGACAATATTGTAATAACCGAGCACAGGGCCAGGTGGACCCCCGGGGTGTCAGGGGCACCCTTTGTAAGGCATGTGATTGTCTAACTGCTGTGCCGAACACCTGAAACTACTACAGAATGATATGGAATGCCCACTGTAATCAAGGAAATAAAATGTAAAGTTTAAAAAACAAGCTTTCAGTACAGACCCCCTGTGACTCTATTTCCGTGGAGGGTTTTTCCCTGCAGCTGGGAGCTCTGAGACACTCTGTCTTTCCCCAGGTGGCTGAGTTTGGTGGAGCGTGAAGAAAAGCAAGTGATGGTAATAGGTGGTACTGCGCATGTCCTCCCGGGGGTCTGGAACTGGTCACTCCCTCCCAGCCACACTGGGGAGCTAAATGTACCGAGGCAGCCGAGGGCCCGGAGTGCAGTGTGATAGGGAGACAGCCTGCCTCTTACCTGGGCGAGTCCTAAGCAAAGCCTAAGAGCCAAAGCCTCCCTTCATTCGGAGGGATTGCACCACGGCAGAATTCAGAATCACATTGTTCTATTTCTATTAAACATAGACCAGTCTAGCGCCGCCCCAATCCCAAATGAGTGCCTGACAACTGTGTGGAGGAAAATAGACGGCGATCACTTCATTCTGATGACTGAAAATGCCTGCAATAATTCCAGGTTCACTAGAAGTAACGAAGAGCAAACCTTACCCGCCACCTCCCTGTGTCTCACCGTCTGAGTATGAAGAAGGATCTTTTTCTTTTTCTGGATTCTTCAGGTGGCTGTGTTCTCTATTCATCCAGAAGTTCCTCTGCTTTCTGTCTTCCAGCCAGTTCTGCGGGGGTAAGGAGGACACTGAGTAGGTGTGCAATCACCTTCTTTCTCTCTGCAGTTCAGGAAAGAGAGCCTAAGGGGCCTTAAGCAACAGAAATGTAGTCCTCACAGCCCCAGAGCCTACAAGTCCAAGGTCACGGCGGTGGCAGCTTTGGTTACAGCTGAGGAAAGGCTCTGTCCCTTGGCCATAGGGAGACAGATGTCCCTTGTCCCTTCCTGCTCCCATGTCCTCTCACGTCTCCCTCCTCCTATCTATATCTCTGAAATTTTCTTTTGGTGTAGGGTGCCAGTCATAATGAGTTAGGGCCCATCCCAATGAGCTCATTTTAACTTGGTCACCTCTGAAAGACCCTATCCCCCAAAAAGGTCCCATTCTGAGGGACAGGGCATCCGGACTTCAACACACGAGTTTTGGGGAAGAGGATTCAAGCCATAATGGTTCATAAGGACAGAAGTGGCATAAAGAGATTATGCGCATGAAGAGAAAATTGTGAAGTCACTGCAGTCTGGAAATGCCAGTGCTGAGCCTCAGGTTCTTGTAGGCCACTGGGAAATCCTTTGTAGCAGTTCATCCTTAAAAATACTGTGAAGAGTGTTCCTGAGGAAATCCCAAGGCTCTACACATTCCTGTCTTCCTTCTGAGCATCCGAACGTCCTTGGCCCGCCTCTTATTTATTTGTTTTTCTTGATTCGGAGAGGGAACGTCTTATAGGTGGTAAGACAGGTGATCGTTTCTCTCCCACCACTGGCACTTTCTAGAAGCAGAAATAAGTCTGTTCTCCGCATTTGCTTTAGCGGAGGTTTGTCTGCCTGGCGGGTTCCAGCAGGAGCAGGATTCCGGGATTCCGGGTGTGTTGATCTTCAAATGGATCGGATTCTAATCAGGGTGGAGGCGGGCCTTCAGGGAAGCCCAGGGATCTATCTGGCTGGGACCGGAGCCAGGTGAGGGCTTTGGCTTCCTCTCAGCGGGAGGGAGCTCACTAGGAAGCTGCTGTCTGACAACTAGGTTGGCATAGGAAAGGGACATTTACAGACATAGGTCATTGTGTATCTCCTCGTATGCATGTATGGATAACACAGCATTCAATTCCTCTCCCCATTCTGGTGAGTGTGTGTGTACATTGTGTATGTCTATTTTAAAAATGCGTATACTATTTTCTATCTCTCTGCTACTAAAGCTGCTGGACTTCAGTCCAGTCCCTTATCATCGGGGGCCTCTGCTTTCTTGGCTGTTGGGTCAGAATACTAGCCCAGGTGCCACCCAAGGTCCCGTACACCTCAGGAGGGAGACTGTCACACGGCTAAGCCTCAGTCATCCCAGACATGTCAGTCACTGAGGCTTGTTGGGGAGCAGGCAAGTGTCGGGGGATTGCGGAGAGAAGGAAGAGTTCTTTAAGACACCGAGTCTGGCCTTTGTCCCTCAGCTGCCTTCCCCTGGCCCCCGGGTCCCTCTGCGTCCACACCTGGAAGACTCATCGCCTGGCCAATGACTGGCGGGCCTGGCACCGTTTGTGCGTTGTGACCTGGACCCTGGGCTTCAGAAAACCTCCATCCAGAGCCTGCCTCTTCTGATCAGAAGTTACAAGGGGTGGAGTCCAGGGCTGGACTCCCCAAACAGGGGCCCCTTTATCTGCTTCACCCCTGGCAGGGCACAGCCTCCCGGTTATCAGAGTGCCATTAGCGAGGACAGCTGCTGGTAAACAAGGAGGCTGTCCACACCGGCACCTCAGTCACCAGGAACTGAACTGTCTCTGTCCCGGGCTTCAAGAAACACCATGCTCTTTCTCCCCCGAGTTATCATTTATTATCTCCAGCGACGTTCGGATAGAAGGCTGGCACCGACTCGAGGAAACCCGCTGGGACGGAAAATTAATAAGGTGCTAGGGACATTCACCTGAGGTCAATTCCAGGGGGCCCGGAAGGGAGGGACGTTGCTGGGAGTTCCCTGCTTAGCTGGAAGCCGATCGTACATATTTATAAAGGTAGAACTGGAGTGCGGCCAAGCGCCTGCGTTTACGTGATTAACAAATGTTTCTCTTTAAGTGGACACCTCTTGTTCTAAATATATTTGACAAGAATGCAAAGAGTCATCTGCGGGGCAGCAAGGGCATAGCTCGGGCCCTCTCTGACGAGGCCGGCCCCGCGCTCCCTGCTCCTCACCAGCCGAGTTCACGTCGCCGGTGGGCAGCCTGCCAGCGCCAGCGGCTCCCCACTGTTTAACGACAATGGATTTACTGCTTCTCTGCATATTGCTGTTATTTTGTATAAACAAGGTTAACACTCCTTTTAAATTAAATGCACCACCTGGTGACTGAATGGGTGACCTTGCCAGCTTTCTTCACCTGGCTCCGGAGGCCCAGGCTCTTGCTTGGATTTCAGCCTGGAGCTCTGCTTGGAGTCTCCCTTGCTCTTCATTGAAATGAGGCTCCGGGAGAGAGCTGGCTGGTCCCTGGTGCTGGGAGCCCTCGTAGGAGACCAGAAGGGATGAGAGGTGCGCCCTGCAGGTGGGCCCTTTGCACCCGTCTGGCGCCCTGCACAGGTGGGATGAAGGTCATGCCAGGGTCTGTGCGGCTGCCCTGGGGACTCTCGTGATGGGGCAGTCGGTGTCACGGCAGAGTGACAGGCAGCCTAGTGGGCCCTGCTAAGAACACGGCTCTCCAGAGGGGGCCACACCGTGAAAAAGGTGCTTCTCTCTAGCGTGGTATTGATCTAATGGGAGGCTGGGCGCTTCCCCCACCCTCCAGAATCTGGACACCTGGAGAAAGTCGCCTGGCTTTCCATGTGGGGAAATTTAATGGTGTAAAGACACTGCGGGAAGCCTCGTTTGATATGAGAAGGCGGTGATGTGTGCAGCCGAGCTGAGCTGACCATGGCAGCGCCTGAAAGGGCTTTGCCTGGGAAGGTCCCTTCCACAAAGAGTCTAAGGGGCTGTTGAGGACAATTCGGATACGGGGCCGTGTTTTGGAAGCCTCTAGAGATGTCAAGCAAAATAAACTTCCGCACTGAAGGTACCGCCTCACCCCCCTCCTTGATTTGCTTCCTCCCGTATGGGGTGGAATTAGCCGGAGCCTTTGCTGTTCCACCGTTAGCTTGGATTCTAGACAGTTGTTAGGGTTCAACAAAAAAGAGGGACTCGGGCCTGAAGCACTGCAGCCACTTCCCCAGGGTCCCCTGGTCCAGAATCCACGCCTTCGGGCCTGGGAGTCCAATGTCATTACCGCTGTGTTCCCGGGGAGTCCTGCTGTGTCAACCCTCCAGCTTAAACTGCTGGAAATTTGATTTTATTCTTAGGAGCATAGAAATAACTGGTCGAATCGCTTCTGCTTAAGGTTTCCTTAGCAGCTCACATAGGAATAATGGAGCTATCGCTATAAATAGGCTGAGTCGAGTAATTCCAGGAAGGGATATGATTTTAATTGCTAGAATCCTAACAATTTTTATTCCAACTTTACTAAAAATAAGTCTGGCTTCAGATTTATTAATACCCTTCCATGCATGAGGTAAAATTTGGAAAAAAAAGTATGTCCTTTCTTCCAAAATCTCCCTACAGGGTGTATTTAGTGTGTGCATGGGCGGAGGGCGGAATAAAACAACGTAACATTGGTAGAATCCATTGGCCACACTCGGTCAGTGTACGAGCCCGTATCTAATGATATGAAACCTTGGTGCGGACATACAGGGTGCCTGGTTTTGGGGACACGATGACGGATACGGCACGGTCGGAAATGCGGAGTGGAGTACCATGGAACTGACTGTGAGACAAGAACCGCTGTGGCCGAACGGGGCCCAGATCTCTGACCACGTAGCCTCAGGCATCCTAGCATATTTCACAGAGTAGGCAGGCTGCCCCGCAGGCAATTCCACTGGTTGCTTTGTGAAACGAGTCTGAACGGCATGATATTGACCTTGGTTTTCAAAGTGATCAGGGCCAGGCAGTCCCCTAAAGGCTTGGCATATCCCCTAACAACCCTTGAAGTGGACGGCCACCAAGGCCACCGTGCAAGCGGGGAAACTGACGTTAGGTGAAATGAAGTCCCTCGGCCAGGGTCCCACAAGGAGGGAACTCGCACCCCAGTGCACGATGCTGTGCCTACACTGTCCCTCTGGGCCTTTGGAACTCCGGGGGCGTTGTGTGGACTTGGCCACGTATTCCTCCCTTCCTTCCCAGCGCTGTCTTCTAGGTACGAGCTATCCCAATGGAAACTCAACTTTGAAAATAAATTACTCACTGGCAGACACTGTTGTGGGATTTCTCTACAATCATCTCATTATCTTCTCTCCCCAAACCCCGAGAAAGAAATATTATTTCCTCATTTTATAGGGAACGAAACTGGACTATTCGTTCTCATCCTCATCCGTTTTATCTTCATCGTAGGAAAGAAACTTATGGAAATGAAATCCAGAGAGTACCTAGCAGAATACAATTCTCTAAGACAGTAAAAAATTCCAAATGTATCTTTTTTTTTTCCACTGTAAGACCGAATGGCGGACTTCTCATTTGGCGACAGGAGACAGAGAGCCTGTCACGAGGTACACGCAGCGACTAGGATGGGCCCATCCAGAAATGAACATCTTCACAGGACAAGAGATTTTTGCAAAGAAATTGGAGCAGAAATTGCCAAGCGGGAATAATGGCTGGACACTGGGGTTGTTAGGGATACAAGAGGTAATTTCTAGCTAACCCGAAAATAGCCCTTCCTTAGGACAAATTGATATTGGTTACCTTCTGGAAGCTGCTCTGAAAATATGAAGCAAATTTCTTCACGATAATTTTTTTCCTAGACTATTCACTACTCTGACCTCCTTCTCTCCTCCCCTGGTAAATACAGTGGGGTGAGAAGGCCAAACCATTTCTCTGGACCCCAAACCAGGTTAGAAATAGAAGAGGTGTTTCCTGGTCAGCGTTTGAGATTTTTTTTTCTGTGATTATCAGTCATAGCCACTGATTTTTCCTATTACATTTAAAAATTCTATACTGATAAAGGAAATTGGAAAAAGTACAAAGAAGAAAGAAAATCATTGAGAATTCCATTACTGCTAATATTTTGACATAATTTCTTCCTGTCTTTTAAACTAACACAGGAATTTTGTTAGGAAAAAGTACACCCAAGTAGAATCAGTGTCCTGTAGTTCTAAATGCCACATTTTTACTCCATAAACATTTTTTCACCATCAAATATTCCTTAAAGTTTTTATTTTTAAGAATCACCTAATATTCATTACAATTATTTATAATAATTTTACATAACACAGATTAGTAATCCCCTTATTCCTGTTGATGTAGGTTACTTCTAATTGTCCCTATTATAAATCACCTCACCTACATGTTTTGGCTGGGCATATGATAATTCTTCCTTCAGATATATTCCTTAGAAGTTTAGTTATTGGATCAAAAAAAGAATGCATTTTTGCTGATACAAAAAAAATGGGAACATGCCTAGCATGAGTGACTTTGGAGGGGATAGGAGAAGATTGGAACATTGCAGGATTTGCAAATTTTACTGCTATGCTTGTTAACTTCTGTAAATATATATGTAAAAACCCACATCAGGCCACAAAGCTGTATGCGGCATGAGCAGACAGTCGTCACTGGCACAGCCAACAAAGTGGACGCCTCACCAGGTGTCTGAACCAAATTCTCATGCAGGTGGCAATGATGGGAGAAGCAAGGAAGGCTTGGAATTTGAGTCCTGGCTTCTACCTTGGGTTGGGGGGGCGGTCATAGTACAGAGTCCCCAGCTTTTCTTTCCAACATAAACATTTATGCAGCAGGGAGATGCCTTGCCAATTCTAGACAGGAACTCGCAAGCCAGCAGGTGGTTCAGAGCCTGGGTTTGGGGATCTGACCAAGTCAGACATGGGTCCCTGACTCCAGCCCGGCCCCTGACTCTCTGAGCCATTCTAAGCAAGTTACTCTCCCTCTATTTCTGTTCATCTGTGCCTCAGCTTTATCACCTGTGCAACGCACAGAACACTCTGTTCATCAGAGGTTTGGGACGAGAACTCAAACAGGCATCTACGTAAAACCCTTAGGACGGTTCTCTGTAACGTACTTAGCGTTCCATGTACGGTGGTTTGCACTCGGTAACTGACTAGTAGGAGGCTGAGAGTACGAACATGGTTTGAAAAAGGGGGAAAAAAACCCCACTTATTACCCAGTCATATGTTAACAATAAAATAATAATCCTACATAACACAATCCAAGATATCTCAGTTCCTGCGCAGGATTAGAGGGCAATGGCTGAACAATGGGAAAATTTGAGGTCAGATGCTTCCTCAACTGTGTCCAAAATAAACAGTTACAGGAAACTCACTCCTCTCTGCAATAAAGCTGGGGCGAGGGGCGGGGCGCGAGGAGGGGGCCACGGCGCCCCTGGGTTCTCCACGGGAGATGTAGGTGCAGATCACCGTGCGGCCAAGGGCTTCGGCGGCACTTCTCTTACGCTCGACAGCAATGCCAGCGCGGTTTGCGTCCGACAAAATGACAAACGCCCACGTCTCTGCCTCATGCACCCTGCTCCTCTTTCTCACTTGCTCCTCCCGAGTGGAAGCCAGTCATCCCCAAAGCATGCAGAGTGGGAGTTCGCCTTGGCCAGGGCCACCGTGACCCTCGCATTCCAGATTTCCAGCATCGCAGAAGGGACCCTAACTACTCGGAGCGGAAAGAACAAAAAAGGCTACATGTTCAAAAGTTCACGGTCGGATCACATGGGAAAGGCCTGCTTGGTTACACAGCTACTTTTTCTATTTTTTTAAAAATAAATCATCAAACTGTGTCTTTCCCAAGACGTGGGCAGCGCTCACAGTTGAAGGAGTCAGAAAAAACAAACGAGCACCTCTGTGTATACTGCAGATTAACATAATACGAAAATAAACGTTTTACTTTTTAAAAATGCTTTTATTCAAGCAACTTTCTGAAAGGCCTATGGAGATGCCACCCAGTTCTCTCTCCGCCCTGACACCCAGATGTTCCCACTTGGGGCTGAGGCCTGGCCAGCAGCGTCCAGATGTTCGGAGGGGGCAGCGGAAGTTCTTTCATTTGTGGCAAACGGGAGAAGTGAAGACGCTTTGACTCATGTGATGTCAGTCCGCCTCCACCAAGAATGCGAAGCCAAGCCGCTCACCCATTTTCCCAGTCACTGGGGGGTGATTGAAAGGGTGGGGTGCAGCGGGGTGGGGGATCTCTTTGGCCCGGATTCTGTACAGATGGCACCGAATTCCAAAATACCTACCACAGTTTCCGATTAGCCCCAGGCAGCTCTTTCTGTTCTTGAAGGACCATTTCGTGGAGGAGGAGGAGCGATCGGGGCTTTGTGGGAGTGTGTGCTTGGAAGTCTGGTCCAAGTACCACGGCCTCACGCTGGGTCTGCAGCCCTTGCCCAGGGTTTGCCCCAGTGACTTCTCAGCTCTCTACAACAGCGAATCTTTGCAAAGCAAGTCTTCTCGGCAGCTTCATAATTTGTTTGCCTTCTTATCTCTGCTTCAGTGGTGTTTTTGTCTTCTTGCCCCCTTACCCCACCTCCGCCCCGGCCCTCATGCCTGGCCCTCTCTCGGCTTCCGACATCCTGTGTTCCGAATGGGCTCTGCACACCCCTGCCTGGAATGAGTGAGTGCACAGGTCAGAAACTCACGGCCTTTACGATTCCCTTTGTCCAGAATGATTTTCCCCAGATGTTTCTATGGCCCCGACTCATGTCATCCAGGTCTCTGCCCAAGGGATAACTTCTGGAAAAGGCTTCCATTTTTCACTCTCTGTGAAACACCAGTGCGCCCTGCCTCCGTTTCTGACTGAGGTTTCTCTGACTCTCCATTTCACAAAGGGTGATTCGTGTCCTTGATCCTGTCTGCCTTTCCCCACTGGAATCAAAACGCTGCGAGAGCAAGTTTTGCGTCTCTTTTGTTTCTTGCTGTATATCCAGGATCTAGAACCTCGTGCAAGCTACAGGCTCACTCGACAAACATTTGTTGGGTGAGCGAGCACAATTATGGTGAGGCATATATTTTTATGCGGCTTACAAAAGATTTGCTTGTATTCTACGGGCATTGATAAAACTCTTGAACTGTTATTTTCCCGAAGAGGGTGAGGGATGGGGCGAACCAGGTATTTGCAGAGGTTTTCAGAGCAAATAGTCAGTGATCAGCATGAACTCCAGAACGTTGCTTTTTGGCTGCCTCTTTGGAGGAATAAACATAAGCCCTCTGCAAAAAGGCAGTGTACTGCTTTGTGACTATTCAAAATAGCAGAAAAGGTGTAGCGCATGTTTTGGGAGAGTGTCACTATTTTTGTGAACAGTGACACAACAAAGACAATCGGGCATGTGTACGTCCCAAAATGACCCATTTATTTCTGATTTTGAAATTCTCTTTGTCAAAATGATTTTTGCTCAATAAGATACATTTTGCTGTGAAAAAAACAACAACAAAAAACCCAGAGCAGGGCCTGTCAAAAATCGCATGCAGGGCCCCCAGGAAACTCAGCGAAACCAAGCTCTCGCTAGAGGTGCACTTTCTCATCGTGGGAAGAACGTTGACCTAAATTCCCTCCGATTGTATTAAGGCCAAAGGAGGGCCCCTGAGACCTGCACTCGGGCTCTCCAGTCTTTGACACAGAAGCACATGCACTCAACACCGTCTCATGCTGGAATTTCACTTCTGACTGTCGCCCTTCCCGAAAGGGGACAACCTTGCCATCACTCACTGTCCTTGGTCCAATGATGGCCAGAGAAAAGAAAAAAAAACCCAGTCTCCTTCTCATTTAAGCAGATTTAATCCCCCAAGTTAAAAAGAGAAATTGTGTAATGGGGAGTCCAAGGCCAGGCGTAGCTTTCGCTCCGAGTGCCGCCTCTAAGTGTATCTGTGCAGAGGTCTGCAGTTTTAGCGTTTCGATGGTACAGAGTTCACGCCTTTTTATAGTTGGACCTTAATGGAATCAATGAAGCTGTTATGCCATCTATTAAAATAGGACAGATAATGTACAGCTTATTTGCATTTTTTAAACCTGTATGTTTTGTTGTTCATAATTATACTACAACTTAAAACAGTCCACCTCTTCCAATGGCCCGTCTTCAGTGATGCTCTCGCTTGCTTCATTGTGCTTTTCCTAAGTCAGTTGCAAAAACGGTCTTTTGATGGCATTTCAAAGATCCCTTTTGTAGAAACACCGGGGTCTTGTCATTGGTTGAGTATCCAGTCTGAGAGGGTGACCTTTCACCCCCAAAAAGAGCACTCCGGAGGGATAGGTGCCCTAATCTGGGTTTAAGGCATCTTAGCGGCGTGCTGAGAGTCCATTTCCCGAGCCACACACAAGCAGTGGTGCGGAAGCCCGGCAGGAACATTCTCTCAGCTCTTCCCGGTTAGCTTTTGGGAAAACCTACTCCTGAGAATGAAGGATCTTGTCCTACGCTCTCCTCGCCAGGTAAAGACGCGAGCACCTGTGTCCTTTTGATCAGTGGTAGGAAACTGTTCAAATTTGGTTCATGAGTCGTGGTATTGCTGCCTGTTCCTTCATTTGCCAGGAGACAGGCTGAATCCCGGCTTCCGCTGCCAAGTGCACTGCTTCTCAGCAATCAAGTGAGGTTAAGAACTTCTGCCTGACTGAGGAGAACTTGCAGAATCAGGATGTGGTATGCATTTATATCTAGTTCCTGAAGAACTACACTCTAAAGCACAAGTCCTAAAAGTTTGTTAATGAAAAGACACGTGTGGTATAGAATGAAAAACTCGCATTCCCGATGTTCGACGTGAAGCTCATTATAATGTGAAATTAGAATAAATTCGGCCTTCAGCTATCCGCTGAAATTAGATAAATATGTTATGTTTAATTGGATCTAATCAGCGTGCTTTTTATATAACAATTTCTAAAGAAGAAAGAACTGTCCTGCTCTCTTTTTTTCCATATGGGTCTGAGGTGGCAAGATGACTTTTCAACTCAGGTGTCTGCTACAACCTCCCAAATAATTATTTCTTTATTCTTGTTTGAAAGTACAGACAATGCCACCCTCAGACCTTTGTGGAGAGCAGCTGAGACCATTCTGTGGCCTGAATGCTGAGCTAAACCCTCCAATCGGTGCCCAAGTGCATTTGTGTTGCTCAGCTCCCTGTTGACTTCATGTAATTGCCTTACAGTTTTGTGATGTTATTTTGATAGAAGTAGAATTTGTACCACTCTGATAGGTGTCCAGCAGGGTCCTTGAACTCTGACATTCCTGGTGTGTCGGGTTTTTCATAGCAGTTACAAAGCTGGACAAAACTTGAATCCCTTTCAGAAAAGATGATTGAGTGGAATGACCTCCTTTCTTGACTTCCTTAGGCAATGGTGGGTGGAGCCTTGTAAATGAGCAAAGGCTGGAGAACGTGTACATGTCTTAGAACCTTTCCTGGGGAGCTACTCCTACTTACAATGGTCAGTTGGGCCCAACTTCAGAGAAACAGTTGAGATCACCCCCAAATCTATGCAGTGTTAATACACCATGAAAGATGGGCAATCCTTCAAATTTAATATTCTCTGAACTAAGCAAAATAGACCACTTGGTTATGTTTGTCGGCATCTGGGAAGGAAAATCCCTTCTCGGTCATCTGGTGTGTCCTTATCTTGCTTATTTGGAACAACGTCACTGGTTTAGTTCATAGCAGCAGTCTTGGAAGCCTTCTTCCAGAGCTTGGTGGGAGTTCGCGAGGCCCATCTGGTCATTCAAGAGATGTTTTTCCGTTTGCCAGCGAGCGTACTTTTATGCATGGGCTGCTGCAGAAAGGGCCAGTGTGAGCAGGGTCGGTGACGGGCCCAAACTTCCACACAGGAAGTAGGTGAGGCAGAGTGGCTAAAACTCAGCTAGAAACATCGCAGTGAACTAGAGTCATCTGGGCCATGACTTCAGCGGATCCTGACTCTCTAAGAGTTGCCTCCAGGCTTCTGTGAGGAGATGTGAGGAACAGCTCTTCACACACACTTGTGGAGCAAAACAACTGGTAGTAGTGACCAGAAAGAACTAAGCAGACTGCCCTCGGCCCATTAGATAGGTTGATCTGGAAACAGCAAGTGCAAGAGAATGGTGATACAGAAAATTCAAATAGTGTCCCCCCTTTCTTTGAAACATGGTTTTCAGCTCTCAAATTTACGCGTGTATCTGTGTAGGTAATGTGTGCATCACTCTTCCCCTTGGGCACAAAGGAGTCACGTGGTTGGATCTGGGGACTGCCAAGGAAAATTCTCCGAGAGGCAATCACAACAGAACAACGACTCATCCTTCGTTGTGTATCTCTATCTCATTATTTGTTAATGGCACACATTTTAATTCTTACTAGTGGCAGTCCTAAATTCATGTGCTGAAGGTAGCCACACAACTTGAGAGGAAAAACAGCCATTCTTGAGCCCAACTCTTGCAGGAGAAGCAATGTCCGGTTCCTCAGCATTCGTCTGTGGTTCTGTGTTCGAGTTTACATCGCCAGGTCTGTTTCGGAAAGGAGGGGTCATGTTGGGGAGGTAGCTTATAGGGATGAAGGAGGGAACATGTTTTTGAAAGACGGAACACAGAGTTATTGCCAGGGGAGTTGCTGTGGCTGCCTACGAGGAGGGAGTTTCTGTGCCCAAACTGTACGCGCATCCGTGCGTCGATGAACTGAGAAGATTACAGAGCAGACACCAGGCCCTGGGTTTTCTCTGCATTGTATTAGCATCTCCACTCTCCACACTGTCGGCTACAGCACTGGGGATGCTCTTTTTTGGCAGTAAGCGTCCACTGAGGGGAACTTCCGGACAGAAATAAAGGGAGCAGGAATGAGAGGAAATACTTGTGTTTATAACATCAGTACGAATTCAGCTTCTCTATACTATTTGTCTAGCAGCCATACAGACAGAACAAGAGAAAGACAGGCAACCATTTAAAAGAGAACAGACATTTTTGTTTTCCCATTAGGGGACCGGTTGTGAGGTGCTGCCCACATCCCCTATTCTGAAATGGGACATATTTCTTGCTCAGGTCAAATTAAGTTAGACTTGAAAACACATTACATCTGGCACCCTAGGATTCAGTATTTTCCTTGCGTGCGTCTTTATCAAAAGATTAATATTTTCCCTGCCAACTTTTGAATTCAAACCGGTGCTCACATGGCTTTGGAGCTTTTGTTTGCATCATTAGTCAGAAATCCCTTTGAAAATGGGCGAATTAATTTGGTGGAATTAGGTTAACAAGTCCTATCTGAAGTGCGCTGGTTGACATTGTGGTTTGTGGTGAGTGTACGGAGGTTTTATGAGAAAACGCCAAGTGCTGAAAGCAAACCTTTCTCAGACCGGAGGCCCTTTATGCGCTAAGCACAGAAGTTCCTTTTGTGGCCTGGGTGACGTGGCTTCGGATAATAAATATCTGTGAAAAGATTTCCTGAGGTCGACTGGAAGACATCAGTGACGCTTGACGGGACTAACGTCACAGTTTCCCACAGGGGAACTGGAAGGCTTTTTTATGTGCGTATATTAAAGGCACATCACTTTGCAATCATCTGATACACAGTAGTAACTAATCTGCTATTGGCTTGGATGTTCGAGCTCCTTTTTGGCGCGTGGGCCAAGGAGTTACGCATCGGCCTGTGGTGTTTCTTTCTTTAACCTCTCATTGTCTTGTGTTGCCAACTTTTGGACAAAGAAAATGCAAGCTGGACTCCTCAGTTGTCAAAGAGTCTTGTTGGGAGTTTGAGAAAGAAACACACTCACACACACACGCACACCTACGGAAACCCTCAGCAAACTCCCATTCACTGTGGAAACTGGTTTCTATTAATGTGTAAGCAGGAAGCAAGCCGCCCATTGACTCAGAGAAATACGATCAGAAACCCATCTCCCTCCCTCTAGGCCCTTCCTGACCACTCCTCACCCCCCATGGCTAACCTGTTTGTCCGATTTAGCTTCTCAAAGAACACATTCCCTTTTGGCGTCCCGGAAGCAGGGACGAATCAGGAGAGCTGGATTTTTGGTAATAAGTGAAAAGATTCCACCAGCTTAAGGCTTCCATTGCCATTGACCTTTAAGGCATGTGGCCCCCTAAAGTTAATTCACTTCGCACATGTTCCAGAGCAACAGGTGGTAGACAACCACTGGGGCTGCTGGCATTCCTGGGGTTTCCAGCCCCGGGCCCTGGGAGGGAGGGGGTTGGCACTCCCTCCCCCAGGCCCTGACTGACAAGCTAATGGGCGTGCTGGGAAGAAGGGCTGCACCATTGATTCCACGGTAACAGAACACCACCCGGTCAATGAAACTTCGATGAAATGCTTCAGCAATGAAAAAAGGGGGCTGTTGGGCTGTTGAGCAACTGGAAGAAATTTGCTTGTAGGTAGCGCGGCAGAAGTGAAAAAGCTCTCAGGAGCGGGGCCTTGAAAAGCCAGGTTATTAAAGAAGCCACAAAGCGGGAAGTCTGGCTGAGTGGCGAGAAATAGTTATGACTCAGTTAGGGGGAATCTAAGAGGAGAAGCGAAGAGGGGGTGCAGCTCTCAAAATTGCCTTAATCCCTCGAGTGCTTAATTTCTTTCCTTTTATGGCGGCTTGTAGGGTAGCAACAAGTATTCAAGCAGTTAATAATTTTAAACACTTTAGCTTTCCTGAGGCGATATATCTTTAGCCTTAATTAAAAATTTCTTTTTGTCGGAAAAAAAATATTAAAATGACATTAGGATCCATTCTCTATGATGGGAAATATATGATGATATGAATTTTTTATTGTACAAACTATTATTGAACAGCTGCTGATGCATTCTTTCTTGGGTTTCACTCCAGTGGTTTGAAACAGTCACTATTTCTTAATAATGGTCCTGGAGCGTCCCTCTGAAATATTGGAACATTCCATATTAATTAGAAGCAGGGGCCAACTGCTTGTAATATTTTTTATTATATTAAGGGTAGATCCATAAGGCAGAGCTAGGTGGTGGAGCAATGAATAATTTATTGAGAGGGTGAGCCTTTTGACAGAAATAGGATTTGTGGATAACCCCAAATGTTCGTCGCAAGCTACCAATGCAGATCAGCCTTGGTCATTCTGGTTGAATATTTTACACTGAAGAAGAAATCACAACTTGCACAGCCTCTGAAGCAGAAGAGAAAACATGGAAGATACAGCCGAGTTGACCGTAATCTTCATAACCTTTGATCTACCTGGAGTGAAAGTGTGTATGAGTAGGCATTTAAAGAGCGGAGCAGCAGGGGTCTCACCGGTGTATGGAATTTTAATGATAAGACAGATCTCCAAAAATTATCTCCAGCTTCGAATGAGACAGAAACTAACCATCAATTTTCATTTGTATTTCCATTTTTCATCTCTGTATCGAGCGCTTATCACTGTGGCATTGAAGTGCTCCTTCACATTAATTAGATTAATTTCAACTTCCATTGTGTGTTGGAAGGACACACTTATCATCTCCCTCCCCACTGAAGCCAGTAATTGATGGGCACCTGACAGGTCGGTGAAATCCCCCTTCTGCCAAGATGAGGGAAGGCTTGGGCTGGGAGGGTCATTGAGGATTCGAGGTTGAAGCTGGAGTTGTTTATTGTACTTGTGACTTTGAGCACAGAGGCCTATAGTCCTTGCCATCTCTGCTCTCGGAGAGAGCACAGGCTGCGCTGTGCCTTCTAAATATGTCTAGTGTGTGCACGTGTCAGCAGGTGATGAGGTGTGGGGAGAAGAACAGGGTGGGGCGAAAGTGTGTGTGTCTGTGTGGGCAGGGGACAGGCCACAAAAGGGAAGGAGTATTGAACTTGGAGCAAGGAGGGACAGGCTTAAGTCTCAATTCTGCTCCTAACCAGCCATATGCCTGGGCAGTTTTACTTACCTTGAAAGGGACCCAATTTTATGGCCTATGAAATGGAGAGGGAGAATTTATTTAATTAATATTTATTGAACATCCATGGTATAGCATGAACTCTGGGAGGGTCTGAGGGTTTGAAAAGGAACAAAGAGAGATGGGGCAAGTCCTTTGGAGGACCTCAAGTCCATGGGGGAAAGAAAAGCATCGATCAGCTAATGAGATGGATGCAGCCAAGTTGCAACGGCCCAAGATAAATTCGATTTGGGTGCCTAGGGGGACAGACAGAAGGTGCGGACACTGGAAGATAAGCAGCAAGAGAGCCAGGACACACCTGGTGTGAGATAAGGCTGCAGAGGTGGGGACCTGGTAAGGGGCGGGGCATGGCTGGATTCGAGTTGGAGAATAATTGGTGGAGAACTTTGTGGAAGAGAAGACCAAGCGTGGTCAGGTCAAATCAAGCAGGGAGCGCAACTACGGCAGTCGATTCATCAAGAGCTCCAAGTTAGAAGCACCCAGCTTAGCTGGAGAATGGACGGAGTGAAGAGCAATGGAAGAGATCATCTGGACAGCCCCTGGAGAGAAGTTGGGCGGAAGGAGATGTCCTTAAGAATGAGCCCTGGGTTTCCGGCTGAAATGACCTAAGAGATGATGTCCCTTGGAGATGGGGACCACTGGAGAAGGGGGTGAGCATGAATTTGATGATCATGAATTTGGTCCGGGATACAAGAGCCAGAGGAAAATTCCCTCCCTTGAGTGGGATGAGACAGACGGTCCCTGACATCTCCATGACATCTAACATGCTGTGATTCCCTGAAATAGAGCCGCTGTGAGGACACAGCTGGGTGGCAGTGTGAGGTACTGGACATACTGCCCACTTTTCTCACCCCAGTCTGGGTGTTCGCTGGCTGGGAGACATCAGTCCAATTCATTGATCGCAACCTGAATCTCCTGTCATCAATTAGGGCAATGCCGCCCCCTTTCCGGGCTGAAATGAACATGAAAGATAAAGTAGGCCCCATTTGTAGCAGGGCGCCAGACACAAAGCAGAGTTAGATTTCTGATTTTTAACCTGTTCCAAGGCTTACTGTGGTGAGCTACTCATCCATACAGCCCTATGTCACAATAAACCATATCTTACCCCAGACTGGAGGCCCTGCATATCAAACCCACTTAATAACGGATGACGGAGTGTACATAGCAGCTCCAGCCCAGCTGCACAGCATCTAAGGAGACACTGTCCCCTGCATAGGGCTCCGTGGGGCCACGTTCCCGTGCAAGGTTCCCCAGAGGAACACCCTTGGGTTGAATCCTCTTGGAGCAAACATCGTTTCGGCAGAAGCACACAGGTGAGTTATTCCATGGATTCTTAGGAAGCTGGTCTCTGGCAGGTGACCGTGGGCAACAGGTACAGCTTCCAGTGTGTGTGTGATCATCGGAAACTTTGTCTCCTTTGTTATTAGTTCAAGGTCACCTGCGGTCTAGTTTGACAGATCGGATAACTTGACAGAAAGTTACTTAATACATGCACATATGGTTTCCAGTTTTCTCTTCTTTTTTAAAAAAGATTTTATTTATTTATCTTTAGAGTGGAAGGGAAGGAGAGAGGGAGAGAAATATCAATGTATGGTTGCCTCTCGAGCGTCCCCTGCTGGGAACTGGCCTACAACCCAGGCATGTGCCTTGACTGGGAATTGAACCCCAACTTTTGGTTCACAGGCCTGCACTCAATCCACTGAGCTATACCAGCCAGAGTTGGTTTCCAGTTTTCTTGTTTCAAAAATATTGGCAGTTCTTTTATTGATAACATAACTGAGATACTTATTTTATACATTTAAATTCTCTTGAGATTTGATAACAACATGTATAAAATCATTTTAGTTCAATCTTACCTTCAATAGAAATGTAAAAAGGACTTGAATTGTTATCCTTTATATTACAATGGTTTTAAATGTACGAATTCCATTTATTGTGTTTACGGTTCTTTCTATGTTTCATTACAAGCATGACAGAGATGGGAGGGGAACAGTCATACTTTTGTCCTCGGAAACACCGATTTGTAGAATTGATGTGTATTTAAGACATTGGCAAACTAAGTTGGAAGCGCTATTTCTGCTTCAATTTCTACTGTTGCACAAAAGCTTTCTTCTCACTCTTTGGTAAAAATTAGATAAACTGCTTACATTTTCAAAGTCTTTATTTAAAAAATAAGTATGTCTTTGTATGATTTATAAGTGGACATGCAGGTAGAAATACGTGCGTTCCTAAGAGTTTTTTTTTATTAAAAAAATTTTTTTTCTTTCTCACTGAATCGATTGGGGCGTTGAGCTTCCTAATGAAGCTTCCTGAAGCCCTGTCTGTCCTGTAGGCTGAGCGGCGACCTGCCATCGCAGGGGGGGTGATGCTACCTCAGACCAACACCTCCCCCATTTAAAGTGAACTTTGAAAAAAAATGGGAAGGAATTTCAAAAGGTTGGAAGGTTCCTGGACACTGATTTCCCTAGCATTCCAACCAAGCTAGGGTGTTTGTTTCGGCACTTCTAAAGGTTTTTCGATATTTCATTTCTAATACAGGGAGAAAGAGACTGTATACGCTGCACACGCACCAATTTCCTCAAAGACGCTGAACTTCCTGCATTTCGATTCTAATTTGTTCTTACATCCATATGCCATATGTGCTTTCTCCATTGAAAAAGACACTCTAGGCATTTTCTTCCAGGCATTAAAAAACATACTACCTGTCTCTCCTCTTCTCTCCCAAATTCACGTACCTGTTAGCAAATTGGGTCACCTTCCATCAGCGAATAGAGTTGTGGTTATGGGCCGAAAGCTAACTACTGTTATAAGTACTCGCTTCACATCGCAAAACTTGCAACATTTCCTGCGATCGTTTGTTTTTGCTTTTAAATAGAAAAGTGACTTTTCAAGTGAAAATACGTTTTTACATTTGCTTCCGGGGTTTGAAATTGAACCTTGAGTCATCCCTTTTGGGAACCGTTAGCAATTTAAAATATTTGAAAATTTGTGGGAGGGGGATGTTAGTTTTTCTCTTCCAATTTAGCGACTCGTCCTGGAGCACTTAACTAATCAATACGCTGGATCTGTGAGGACGCCCCGATCCGGCTTTTAGAGAGTTGTGCATTTTTTTCTGCTTTAGAGTGAGGGAAAAAATGTGCTTATGGGAATGACTGGCAGTTGGAAACATGCCAGCTCCATTCAACGTGGAAAAATTAAATTTGGCATTGAACTGAAGTGATTTAATACACACAAATATGGGCTTTTATATATTTGAAATGATGTTGTCATGTCTATTTCAGCCAATTCCTGATTTGCCGTATTACTGGAAAACAGGGAATAAATAGCCTTGTTAGCCGGTCCCTTCCACAACATGCTTCCCTGCCAAAAGTGCTGAAGGGTTTGGCTGATTGATTTCCAATTTCGACCTTTGTCTGTCTCAGGAGTTGCTGATAAAGTTGTGATCGTGACCAGCCATGTGGAAGGCAAAGGGGAACTGAAGGAAATAAGGGCCTACAAGTAATTATTCCCGGAATAACAATGGGACGTAAGGCTGCTGGCCGAGAAAGAGCTAGAGTCTCACTGCTGAGCCAAGAAAGCTTTCTGAGGATTCCACAGTGCCGGAGAAGTGGGGACATGTGTCAACAAGTGGAATTCTGCACTACTTAGGGGGTAAATCTGCCCTCCAAGTGCTCTCTGTGTGTCCCATCGGCACCAAAGAGCAAGAGGAGTATCTGATCACATTCAAGTTCACGACGGTGCCAGCCTTTTCCCATCGGAATCTGCTCCAGCCTCCTTTATAACAGTTGCCACTTTGTTGGCTTCCTATAGCACAGCTCCTCCCGGGTTTCCTGCTGCTCTCATTTCGTCTACAGGTGTGGCTACCTTTGAATAGCTACCTGTTCCCACGTGTGCTCTTCTGTTCTCTTTCTAGGATTATTCCCCTCCTTACCTATCCTCTTGGGCTGGGGACTTCTCAGATCTTGGAGCTTCAACAGCCTTGTCTCAGTCCAGATTCTCTTCTTGCCAGGAAGAGAAACAGACTGAAGGCATTTCCACAAAAAAGCAAGAAGATGGACAAAGAGGGATGGAATATCTTGAGAAAAGGGACTGCCCTGGGGGGCTAGGAGAGAATCTGAGACCGGGTGGGCTCTTTCTCAGCCTCTCCTTCTGTCTCACTGGCTCATGTAATTGCTCACCATTGAGGACTGCTTCTGAGCACCTGCCGAATTTTCCTGCCTATGGGCCATCTTTCTCCCCGGAAACAAGCTTTCTCTCTTTCTCTGTGTCTTTTAAAACTTTTCAGTTTAACCGTCTTCAGTCTAAGGTACGCATGGAGATTCTGTTTGAATGGCTGGATCCCAAAGTGGGAACCCTTGCACGACTCTGTCAGCTCTGTGCAGTGGAACGCTGTGATTTATCTATCACGGGCGCATCTGTTGGGAAAGCCTGGCTTGTGCAGCATGGATCCCTTTGCAAAATACACCCTACCATGTGTTTTACAAAGTGGGCCCTTTCACAAAGCTACGTTCTGGGCTTAAAGTATTGTATCTGCCAAAATGGAATCTCCCTTTAACCATGCTTTCCTTGCCTACCTTTCCCATTTGTACAAAAAGAAAACCAGCAAGAAAACTTTAGAATTACCTTATTCTCAATTCATCGTCTCAGTTCTTTGTGACCCATCTCGATCCATAATTCCTTGTTAGTTAAGCACTCCATCCCATAATTCTTTGAAAATGTCACCTAGATTTATCTTTCCCCTGCAATTTTACACCACTAATATAATCCATGTTTGGGGTTTTTTTTTTGTCTAATGTTTCCTTTCAATTATTACGCTTATTTCCTAGCTACATTTTCTTGTTTCATTCCTAGGTGGAGCCTTAACCCTCAATGTGATTGGATGAGGGGCGGGCCTTTGGGAGGTAAAAGGTCATGAGAGGGGAGGCCCAGATTGGACCACTTTTTAAGAAGATAGCGAAACATCGGTGCGCTCTCTCTGCCCCTGTGAGGACACGGCTATTTGCAGGGTGGGCACAGAGCCCTCGCCAGAAACCTAATGGGCCGGCGCCTTGATCTTGGACTTTGCAGCCTCCAAAACTATGAGAAAGAAATGCCTGTTGTTTCAACTAGCCAATCCCTCATGTTCTGTTACAATCACCCGAGCTGAGGAAGATATCTTTCTTTCAAATAATCAGCTAAAATGCCTGTTGCTGCCATGCGAAGCGACATGTAGGCGTTGACCTTTGGATACCTGGAATTGAACCTTCCTCTCTCACTCTGATGTCCTAGCGACTTTTTCTTCTCCTGTCTAGTCTCCTTATCCCACACCTACGAATGGGGCTCTTTCACCTGCAGGCCTGGCCTCTTCCAATCCCTCATCACCTCATAGCCGTCAGGTTGCGTCCTTTGCCTGGAACTACTGCCCCTCATGTATGCACGTTACTAACAAAGAAATGTTTCGCTTTTAGTGAAACAGTACCTTTGTCTCTAGTTCGCCGTGTCTGCCGTTAAAGGGGAAGCCACAGGTTGAGTTCATTTGCCGTCTCACTAAGATCTTGTTTATAAATGGCTGCGTTCTGGCTCTTCTCTCCAGAAGCCCGCCACGAGGCCCTCTGAAATCAACCACATCGTCAGGACCACCCCTCTGGAGGCGGCGAGTCTCTCCTGATTATGTGTGAGAAGCTAAAGCAGGGTGGGACTTAAATAGACCAGAACCCTTGAAATATCTGGGGAAAGAAGCCAGGGGCCGGCCCTAAACCAAGCTGTCTGCAAACCACGGCGGAAAGTGAGGGCATTCGTTTGGGGATGAAAATCCACTTAATTTACTTAAAACCAATTTCAACAACAATTACTCACCAGGAGCGGCGGAATGTGGACTCAACCCTTTACGGCAAAGTCTGTGAGGTTTCTTTCTCATAGAGCCCCTGGGTCCCAGGTACACTGTACGCTTTCGATTAGCTGCAATATCAGAGCGGGTATGGTCCGTGGCAGCTGCTAATGCAACACATGCCTATCATTTGCTGTTGACAGGCATTAATAAAAACCTAATTTGAGGAAATTATGAAAAACCTACTCATTATGCAATCTGGTTTGTGTTTTGGCATGTGGCAATCATTGGCCTGAGAGCCGAGAAACCTTCATTTCCAGAACTTTACGGCCTACGTTTCAACTGCAGAGCCAGCCAGAATCGCTCACCTCTCCTCCGTGTTTGATCTTCTAATTGCCTCAAGACATCCCCCAGGTTTCGCTTTATGATGCTGAAGGCCCCGGCCTGAGCCGAGGTGTGACGGACACAGCGATCGGGCGGCGCTGTCAGAAATGGTACTTGGCTATTACAAGAAACTTAATTCTGACCTGTCTATCAAGAGCCTTCATCCCCCACCCCCACCCCCAACTTTAACTTGTTCCTTATGGCCTCTCTGGACTTTGTAGTGAGCTTCGTGGAAAATTTCCCAGGTCTAGGAGAACAGTTCCCATTAGTCTCTAGTCTGCACAAAAACCAAGCACAGAATGCGTGACTTGTAGGTACCGTTGGCCTTGACCATCGCTAATCGGTAATATGTAAAATATTTGATTTTCTAAAAATTTAAAGGGACTTACCTATAAAAGGTACCCAATTGCATTTGAGAAGATATAAAAACGCATGTCAGAAAGGGTAAAGGAAACCTAGAAATAGTCTGGCTTCCAGCTCTCCCTTACGTAGTAAACGTTAAAGAACATAGCTGGTAATTCTGCATCTCCAAAGAATAATTGGTTCCTCTGGCTGGTCTCTGAAGGATGGAGTCATAAAGGTTTCGAGATAAACAAGGATGGCAAAGTGTAGCCTTAAGCAAGTCACATTGAACTGTTCTAGACGAAGGCTCTCCTGTTTTATTTGCCTGATCATTTCTGGCTTATCAAAAGCTGCTCTAGTCCCTTCCTTCCTTCCTTCTTTCCTTCCTTCCTTCCTTCCTTCCTTCCTTCCTTCCTTCCTTCCTTCCTTCCTTCCTTCCTTCCTTCCTTCCTCCCCTCCCTCCTTTCTCCTATCATTCTCTTTGTATCTGATTCTGATTGCTCCTACATTGGCTTTTATTTCAATGAGATGTTTTTAAGTACCGGTTTTAGTCTCAAAGCAGCTAAGTTGGACACAGACAGCAGAAGGTGTTTCTCTGAGAATATTGCAAAACAAGAATGATTTGCTTGTCATTTTAATTCAACAACAGGAGGTCCAGTCTACTTAGACACCACCGAGTAAGCCGAAGAACAGGCATTGGGAATGCTTCTGGGAGAGGTAACATTTTAAAAACTTGTTTTACCATAAAGCATTGAACGCATACCATAGAATGTCAGGGTCAAGAAAGCTGAGATCACCTCAGCAGGCTATTTCATTTTAAAAAATCAACTTTATATAGGTATAATTGCCATACAAAATGTATTCAGTTCAAGTATGCAGTTTGATGCATTGGGAGCAAAGTAAACCATCAAGATCTATAACACTTCAATCACTACCCCGCACCCTCCCCCCCAAATATCAGTCGTGTACTTTCCTGGAATTCTCTGTAAGTGGTATTATATAGAATGTGCTCTTTTGTATCTGCTCTCTTTGAGTCAGTATAATGACTGAGAGATTCAGTATAATGACTTTGAGATTCTTCCCTGTGCCTGCTTGTGTCCATGGCTCGTTCCTTCTGGTTGCCGAGCAGTATGGCATGGTTTGGTTATAGCACAATCTAGTTTATCTATTCACTTGCTGATGGATATTTGGGCTGTTCTTAGCTATCATCCATGGAGCTGCCATGGACATTCCTGCGCGGGTCCTGTTTTCATTGTTCTTGGGTAAATACCTAAGAGTAGAATTGCAGGGCCCCATGGTAAACATCTGTTTAACTTTTTAAGAAATGGCCATCTCATTTCCAAATTGCTTTGACCGTCCAGAGGAGCCTAACACATATTTCCCTGACCTTGAACATCTCCCTGCCAATCAGGGAAGACAGGACCTGTGTAGGAAGCAATCAGAGAACATTCCAGTACGAAGCACGTAATTACAACTATAATTTCACTGGCCACATTGGGAGGAGGAAGTCCATAAGGTTTGAAACGCTCTGAGGAAACTTTGCAGAAGAGACCTATCTTCATACATTTGAGCAACGTCAAAAGCATTCTAGTCTACCTACCGTGGGACTTGAAATTGAGTCAACTTGTGTGTGCATAACCTGGACCAGATTCATGTCCCCAAATTAGACTGGCCATCCCCAAAGCATACAAAAATTATTTGCTTTATTCTTTCCTCTGGCACGGACCCATCTCTCATGTCTTTATCCCCATTCAGTGGGTATCACTAAAAATGCTCGAGAGAAAACACCCAATTGTGATCCATTACAAAGATGTTAACAAGTTAATAAAAAAAATCTACAAATTCCTTTACGGGAAACAGTCAAACTTCAAGGCTGAAAGAGTTTGTGGGTAGTGGAATTCAATAGCCCATTCAGTGTTGAAATGTGAACACTAAGGCCACTCTTCGGATAAATTCAAGCCAGATTTGGCCCGCAGCTCTCACCGGGCAGTTCCCAGATGAGAGCAGGACTTTAGCCTGTGGTCAAGAAGCGTGGAATAACGCCTCTTTGAATTAGTTTCAAAATACTGCTGCAATCCAGGCTGACAACTTCTGATGCCTAACGCAGGAGACGGACATAATGGTAGTCTGTTAAGGAACCCAAACTACCACGAAAGTATAAGTGTATTAATAAAAATTAAAAACCAAGGAAAGAAAACCCCAAAGAAACTGGTGTCTGATGACTTAGCCTAACAGTGAGACATCAGAGTTGTTATCAAGGACACATGAAATTAAAAATAATAAAATCAACTGAATAGGTGTTTCCTAAGTTACAATTGCATAGAGCTTTCCTCTGGAAAATTGAAATAAACAGATAGCATGTTTGCCATAAAATAAAGTAGACTACTAAAAACATACCCCCCCATACTCTGTGTATGAAAGCAGATCTTGGCTTAGTTGGATGTCAATTGTAAGATTACAACTTGTTCTAAGAAAATCAGAAGGATGGTGGCATGCAGAAATTTGATTTTTTACAGAGGCGTATGTTTTGATCCAGTGCTACTATGATTCTGTACAGGAACAAGCATTTATGTGGTTGAGGTGCTTAGTTGATGAAATAGCATCTACCTCTTAACTTGGTTTCATTGTAAAAAATGGCTGTTGAGGGATAAAGAAATTGCAGGAATAATTGAAAAGCTTGCCAGGCTGTGGTTTAAGGCTATGGACCTAAGAAGCATGTGCTAGTCCTGTGAACAACAGTCTACTTGCGATGCCCAGATTGACGCCTGCATCCTGCCTGCACAGCATCATGTGATGGCACAAAGATCCCTGAGAGAGATGGTCTCTTACCATCTTATGAGTCTTTGCTTTAGTTTGCCAGGGCTGCCGTCACACAGCGCCATGGATGGGCACCCTTCAACAACACTGATGATCTTACAGTTTTAGAGGCTGTAAGCCCAAGATCGAGGAGTCTGCAGGACTTGGCGTTAGGTGGTCCTCTTCCTGTGTTTTCTGTGTGTCTGCATCCTGATCGCTTTGAAAGTTTCAGCCCTCACTGGTCACTTGTCTTTGCATTTGAAAGGTGGCTTGACCATGGGAAGGTAGTTGTATTACTGCTGTGAATACACATTTCCCTTCTCTCCTTTGTTTTCTGTTTCGGTGCACATTCGGAGGTATCCCCCCTTCGCTCTCAGTCTGCCTGTCTTCTAAGCCAATGGTGTTCATCTCAACAGTAAGGAGCACATTGTTAACTACTCTGAACCTCAGAGTCTCCCCTGCCATTAGAGAGGCAGAGAATCGGACCTTCCTCTTGGTACCTACCCCTGGGGATTACAGGAAGCAAGGACCTTAAGCCCAGTGTCTGGTTGAAGGCTGGGGTTTTTATCAATTCTACAAAGAAGAGTAGAAAGCTGGAAACTACTCAGACAATTTCGATTTTGAACTACCAAATCAAGTATGCCCTCCCTCCATTATCTGCTGGAACAGGAAAAATACAGCCATGTTGTTTGGGTTTGAATATCAGAGCAACCACATCCAGATATCAACTGCTAGGTAGTTCATGATGCTCATCTTGAAATCAGGCTGATACCTGTCAGATTAAAAGAAAATCAGACCACAGCATATCACTAAGGCTAAGGACTAAAATGCCGGTCTTATGCATAAGGGGAAGTCTATACAGTTGAGGCACAGCTAAGTTGCTCCTTCTGGTCATCTTATTAATTGACACAGAAGATCATCCAACTCTGTTGAGTGCAAGGATTAGTCCCAGTCAAAATATGGATAGAAATGTTCTTGTTGAGTCTGGTGAGCATTGCTGTTGTATGCTGTATATACCACTATTTTTCCTTCATAGTCATCCTATGCTTGTCACTTTAGCATAGAATCCTGACACTTTACTGGATTTACAGCTGTTGGGAAAAATAAGAATATATTTTCGGCCTCCCATTAAGCTAAGTGTGGCCATGTGACAAACTTCTAGCCAATGATGTAAGAGGAGAAGTGAGACCATGCAGTTCCCGAGAGGGTTTCTTTAGGCAGAGACCGCGGGGGGTTGGGTCGGGGCACTGTGCCCATTCTTGCTCTTTTTTCCACTCCTCTGATTAAAATGAAGATGTCATGGATAAAAACAGAGCTGCCATCTTGGACAGCAAAGTGACTTTTTAAATGAAACTCATGTGGAAAAAGCAGAGACAGTCAGGGACTCTCTGACTCTGTGGAAGACAGATGCCACAGCTGCTTTGATCTGTCTAAAACAGGAGAGATCTGCTCCTGGCTGTCGCCTCTGTTACGTGGAATTTTGGGGCCGGCAATGCACCATGAAACCCAGCCTTAACATACTTGTCTTCACGCAGAAGCCTTTGGAGGTCAAGTACAGACATGGCGCTATGGGGACTTCCTTGTCACTCTTTGGAGAGTGTGAATTTTTGGGAAAATGGTGCCTTTCATTTTTTTTAGAATATAGACAAATGGTTACAGGAGAGGCAAACTCAACCAGTTATGTATGTCTTGGTAGTTATTCTTACTGAAGGGGAGTATGAATATTGATATATACATGAGCAATATACATCTATATGAAATGAATGGTTTATGGCGTGAGGTTCTGAAGTTAGAAGATAGAATACGATCCCCAAATTCTTGTATTTACAAGCACGTGTGTCTCAGCGATCAGGTGGCACCGATGTAAATGTCAGCTTTGAGCAGAGGGCCCCAGGCACGGGCGAGAGCACATGGGGAAACCGCCAGCCAGCTCACCCCAGGTGAGCAACTCAGCAGCCTTCCTGTGATGGCTTTTGGTGATCTCAGCAAAAGAGCTTCACCAAAAACGCTCCGAGGCAAAGAGCCACTTATCCCTTGGGACGTGCCAGTGCACGTGTGTGCGCACCCAGGGGTACACACACAGGTTTTAAGAAAAATGAGGATGAAGAACTGATCTATCCGGAAACTGTAAATCCTTGACTAAAGGCATTCACATATTAATACGCAGAGCAGTCGTTCGATGGCGCAGGTTAGGAATGCACATGAAACCGTGACATAATTCTATGACTATACATCATAAAGAGCTGTTATTTGGCTGGGCCTAGCAAAAAGTCATACGAAGTAAAATAAAGAGAAATCAAACTCCTAATCTGCTTATGATCCGGCAGAATTTTCAGCCGAACTTATTGTAAGAGTAATGTATGCAGAAAGGTGGGGGGGGGGGGAAGGAAGAGAGGAAGGAAAGAAAAAACAAGTCAGTTAAGTGGAATTTAAGTTGTCAGGCTACAGTGTAGAACTCCATTACCATATCTTTCTGTTTTTTTTTAAATAGTATTCTCTGAAAAGCACTAGATGTAATAAAGTCAATTTAAAATTTGTTCTACCAATCTTTTGCATCTGTAATTTTCCCATTAAACGTAAATGCCCATGAGGCAAGCTATTTGCATTACATTGCATTTGCAGTCTTTAAAACAAACTATAAATCCCCTCCTTGTTTCATGTGATTGATGCTGTGTGTATAAATACCACCATAAACCTCAAAGGGGGCTAACAGTGACAGTAAATTAAAGTTTCCAAGTCTGGCAGCATCTCAGCTCACCAGCAGCCTTGTTAACCCGCCTCCCATTGCCCTCCTGAACTCACCTTTTCCCCCTCCTTGTTTCCCGCTCTGCCCCCCATTCTCATTTCCTTGGGAAACACCTTCCCGTCCACGCAAGTCACAGTAGGGCAGGGCTAGGTGATCAATTAAATGGAGGCTGCGGCAGTGTGTGGCAGTGTGCGGCAGGACGGAGGGCCCTGCCTTGCGCAGCCCGCCTGGGTTGCAGCTCAAGAATCTCGGGCCCCTTCTCTCTGTAAACAATGGTGAGCCTCTGAGATACTGATTAACTGGCAAAGACCCCACTTTCCTAGAGACTGTCTTCTGCTCAGTGGTCTTTCCCTCAGGAAGGTGCAGGACAAGGACGCAGAAGCGGGTGGAAATGCAGGGCAAAAGGAGGAAGAGTTTCTAGCCATGCTTTTCAGTTTCTTCCTATGAAATCATCGCTGTCTCTTCATTATTTTGCTCTCAGTGTGAACCCTGCATAACTGATATAATTACTTCTTTTAAGAAAATAATTACTTCTTATTAAAACCCAGAGCCTGACACAGGGTTTTCACCTCCATGTGAAAGCTTCCTTGAAACGTAAACAAAGCAAATGCCTCTCCGAAACTTCAGAAGACCCCTGTCTCCGTAATTAATTGATGGGTATACAGTTGGTAAATTCTTTCCCGTCTCTCTCTTACTGCAGTGGGTTTGGAGTTGCGGACGGCTCTCAGAGTGGTGAGTTTGGAGAGGTCTCCGATGTTGATTCGCTGATTCTGTGTGTCCATCTGCACCTGTGGGGAGCTTGACCACCTTGACGTGGTCGCTCTCCCCGCCTGGGCCACGGCTAATTGATTCCGGGTGCATTGGGGTTCCTCACTGTTATCCCAAACTCTCCTTGTAATTTTTTATGTTGCATTTTCCCCCAGAATAAAAGGAACGTAATTGTAAAATCCCGCATGAATTTTTTTTCTAGCTGTGTGTTTCCTGTATGACTTCAAAATGGAAGTGCAAATTAGCAGAACCTCACAGCTCACATAGGCAAAATTCTTGGGGGAAAGATGGATCTTCGAGGAAGGGTAAATTATTTCTCTGAAGGGAAAGGGAAGACATAGAGGAAAAGCGGCTGGGCAGGGGGTAGGGAAGACGGGGGAAGGCAATGAGACGATAAAGCTAATTAATTAATGTAGGCTATTAATCTAGACCGAGGGTCCTTTGGCGATCTCCGAATCAGTGGAACACCCCGAGCGAATGCTGACAGGGACGGCGAACTATGGTTTGGAAAAGCACAGGTACGTGGCTTTTCATTTCTTCTGCGCTCTTTGAATAATCCAGGTGGGAGAATCCAAGAAACATCGAGGCGAGGAAGAAAAGCTATCCAAGATCGATTTCTGGAGGGTGTTTTTTGATCCGTTTTCTTCTGGATGGCAGCGCTGCGCAGCCATGGTACCCGCGCCTTCTGTCGCCCAGACACCCCCCTCACGAAGGCAGCTCGTAGGGATTCGCGCATTCTCCCCACCTCTGCTTTGACAAGCCTCTCCTACGGCAGTGGCAATGAAAGGAGAAACCCGTATCCATTGGATTAAAGAGGCAAGTTTTATGAACATTTCTACAAAGGACCCTGTGAATACGTCTGCAGCCCATGCTGGGAGAGTAGACAGTGGAAGACATTTATTGAGTCTCTACCATGTGCTTGTCACCTGCTTGGCAATTTCATTCTTCTCAACTTTCGCAATAACCCTGTGAGGCGGTCTCATTGGTCTTTGTCAATAGAATGGGAAAATAGTGTCTAAGAAAATTGTTCCAAGTCCCCAAAATGATAATGATAAGTGAGAGTGTTTTGGGGGATTGTCCTTTTTTTAAAAAAAAAAAATCTTAATGACACCTATTCAAAAATACAAAATGAGAAATCCTTACTGTAGATCCTAAGGACATAGAGATGCTTACCAGCATCTTTGGGTTAATGACTGGGTCTCCCCCAAATTTTGTGCATATGATCTGTGAGGTTTTGTTTAATTTATATTATTATTTTTAAGTCATACATAAAGCATATGGCAGGAAAAATGACATTGGCTCATACAATTTTTCTTCTATTCAGGAAAAATTATAAAGAGCATTTGAGATACCCTAGTGAACCCTGAATCAATTGTCATTGCTGTAATTTTGGGGAGCACTAAAAACTGGAAGGTTTTATCCTGGACTTTGGAATTCTCTACCTTATTTAGGGAGACGAGATGCAGAAGTAAGACTGAAGTGTGGAAACATTTAAAGGAGAACATAAGTAATTATTTTAAATATCTGAGGGCAGGGGCCAACTTATAGCTCAAAGCAGGGAGAGTTGAATGCCCTTTGGGGTGTCACTGTAAGAATCGATGATGAACTTATTTTAGCCAATATTAATTTTTTTTTGGTGAATGGGTTATGCATCAAAGTTTGCAGGGGGACTGGAATAGAGCCGGAGCCGGGGCCAGGGCAGAGCGGAGACCAGTTGAAAATACCACGCGCAAGGGAGTTTTTCCACTTGGATTGGAGCAAGGTGAGTTTTCCTGAGTAAGGATGACTCGAGAATGCTCGCAGGGTGGAAACCAGCAAGTGAAAGGTGGGAGGCAGTAGATGGGCTGACAAGGCCCAAGAAGAAGGCCCCCGACAAAGAATAGAGAGGTGGGGGAGTCGCAGGTTGGCTGCCAACCAGACGATCACTCTGGTTACTTATGGGACTTCAGTGGGCCAGGTGGGGACTGCGGAAAACGGGACAAGGGCGCATGCTCCCTGTGACTGGGTAGTGCTCACACCATGCCTTTGTTTATAGGTGGAAGGAAAGGTCCACGTTTGCCAGGTCTGAATTTTTATGAAAAAACTAAAAAGAAGATGCCTATTTTTATTCGAAGTCCCTCAATATTTAAATGTTGGCCGTTACTTTACATATGAGATCCTTCCCTAAGATGCATTTGAAAAAAGATGTCCAATCCTTGGTGACATAGAGAACTCTAATTTATTTGGCTTTATGTACTTTTTTTTTTTTTGCATGCGCTGGCAATATAAAGTGATTTCGAAGACAAATCCCTGTTGCTATTTTGGGGAACGTAAAAAAAAAATCCCAGTTTTTCATTTTGAAAAATTTGCCAGTTTCTTTGATCTGTTTCATCACTCATTTTCTTCACCAGGAAGACATATGACATATTAGGAATACAAACTGCTAAATAATGTACACAAAACAAATTTGCGGTTTTGATTCTACTGTGATTCCGAATTTTTGTGGGTTTTTTTTTCAGTTCTGAATCTATGTGTGCTTGAAGCTTACATGTATTTAATCCCTATTTTATCATCTGTGGTGAAACAACCGTCTCTGTTTTGTTCATTCCTTTCAGGCAAAACTGAAAAGTATTGCTAACAAAATGACAAGCTCAGAATCTTCATGAGTCAAACCCTACTATTGACACGGATATCCTAAACAGAAAATATCACAGCAGAAACTCATTTCCCCAAACAGAGCGTTGCAACAGATTCTGTCCAGTAGCAGGATGTTCGCTACACAATGGAGCCCAGAGTCACGTCAGCTGAGCATCGCTGCCCTTTGACCTCTGGTGTTCTGCACCTGAAGCCTTCCCATGGCCAATGTTGGACACACGCCTCTTCAATATTGTAAAAGCTCGAATCTTTGTCTGGTCATTACTGTCTTCCAGGAATTAACTGATGGTTAGGGATTAAGTGGAGAAGCCAAAGAGAGAGAGAGCAGGTGCTCCTACCTGGAGACCACAGCGGCGGTAATAATCACAGTGATGACTCGCTGTGGGCAGATATGTGGCACCAGGCCCCCGTGTCAGCCCCGACACCTTGCAAAGACGGCCCCTCCCTCCAATCACCCTAATAATTTAGGAATGCTTAGATCTGAAGTTCAGCATAGGAATCTTCAGATCCTACCAATTAGAATAAGCCACCGTGTCCTCCTAAAAGTGCCATGGTGGTGTTTGGTTGAACAGATAATGATAACTTCACTTCGGAGCACCTTGTCATTGGAAAAAAGAATTAAAATTATAACTCTTCCACAGTCTTGGTGTGCGGCTTTCTATATGGGCTGTGGTGAACCAAATTTCAGGTAATATTCTTTTGTCGCCCCATATCCCCGGGTCCCGGATAAAAACGAAATGTGCATGTCATAAGAAGATCCCAGTGAGCAGTAATAAGAAAAACTATTCAATCATAGTCAGTTGGTTAAAGCTTTGGGGATGGGCTCTAGCTACTATCATCTTCTTCTATTTTTAATAAGGGCATGCATTAAAAAAATTAAACTAAAATATGTTTCAACCTCCTACCAGATCCAGCTGGCTAGGGACATAGGTGGAGTTATACTTGTAGTAATAGGAAGATAGTTTCCAATGGATTATTTTAAAATTAGTTGAAGCATTATCAATCATCTCAGCTATAATAACCAAAAATTCTGGTCGATGTAATACAGGTTCTTTTAAGCATAACCCGGGGCATATTAAAATATATGCCTGGTACCATTGTTCCTTTCCCCCCACCAATAAAAGAAAGGGAGAAAGGAAGTACATTTTTTCATTAAATTTATTAAAAACCTGGCAACACTAGGCCTTTGCAGTATAGTATCAGGATTTCTATTCTTAAAACAGAAATTGCCCAAAGGATGTTTTAATTTTAAAAAAAATTTAAAAAATATATAATTGCATATTTCTATTTTTTTAAGATAGGCCTTTGAATTACCTTTATTTTTTTGGAAAGTGTTTTGTTAATAAGGACTTATATTATGCTAGATGCAAATAAGTCAGTCTTCGAAAGCAACAAATTTGTCCTCAGAGTGGTCAACCATGTTCCCCAAAGTGAAACATGTCCTGAAAATTTGAAATCTAGGAAAACAAAACACAAACCGGTTTCCGTCAAAATCTAGTACAAAGCCTCCCCTGGCCCCTCACTTTTACCTGCCAGGAAACCTTTCCTACTGCCCATGTTACCGCTGGCCTGTTTGGCCACTCCGAAATCGCTGGGACATTTCATTCATTCAAATTCACTGCACAGAGAATTTCACTCTGTCCCAGCTCCTCAGAAGCAGATGCCACTGAATAGATTGGGAAAAAAAAATTCAATGGCGCCAAAAAAGTCCAACATCAAAAAAAAATACGCTTAAAACAATAGTTGTTTAGAGAGGCTTCCACGGATCCCAGTGCCCCGGAAACTTCTCCTGGGTTGTGAACAATCGAAGATTTATTCGAGCTCTCTGCACACTGGGAAATGAAGACCCAAAAGCTCATTATCATGTCTATTAAAAAGCAGAAACTGGGGTACATCTAAGAAAAGATGTATTACTTTTTAAACCTCACTGCAAACTGCAGACCAACGGGGACTTGAACTATATAAAAATACCCTCAGTAGTAGGGGAGTGCGGAGGGGGTGGAGCGGAGGGTAGTTCTCCCAAACAGCAGGAAAATAGGAGCCATGAAGTTCCATTGTTGTCGTGGCTTCGTAGAGGCAGCTCCCTCCGATTTCCTCGAACAGGGATTTCTGAAGTCGGACTTTGGTTTGATCAGGGGACTGGATGCTGCTACTCGACTAACTTCAGGGACCACGCTCTAGGGGAGGTGAGGGAGGGTTTGATAAGCAGTGACCAGTTAAATTCTAGTTAACCCCAATTATAAACCTTCACCTTGGCTAATTGGATTAACTTGTCAGCAGGCAATATACTTATAAAGTGTCCTGGAGCCAACTTTGTACCACTTTATGACGAGATAAAAATCATTATTGGGGCATGCCTCATTTCTTAAGCGTAGATCTATAACCAATTTCTGCAGAGGTAGAACAAAGTTGAATTCGACTATAAAGTTGGAAGAGCCGTTTATTACAGCTATTCTTTTTGCAGACCGAAGAAATATGCCCAATAAGCAAATTTTTCTCTCAATTAAAAGCCTTCCAAACGCACGGTTTAATGAAATCTTAATTAAAGTCAATGGAAAGTCATGTTCAGGAAAAAAAATTAAAGGTACGCAAATGTGTTCTTTTATTTCCCTCCTGACTGATCAGAGCGTGCTGACTGTTTCTGACTTTTTCCGTGTGTGCATGTGTGTGTGCATGCGTGTGTTTGGGTTTTGCGCACAGGAAAGACACAACCCTAAAAGCCCATTGTATTCAAGCGGCAAACCCAAAGTAGCTACTTGGTTGTTGAAAAAGTAAACACATCAGCACATTATTCGCACCAGCTCACAAAGCCTGGGAGCTCAGTTGGCTGGTGGGATTTTGGGACTCAGTGGTTAATATTAACACCGCAGTTTTATGTTTCTAGTCTTGTTAGGGGGTCTGTGAACAGGCCCAGTTTGAGTGAAATGGAACAATGCTGATTCCGGGTATTCCCCTTCGGTGGAAATAAAATCTCCCAAAGTGGTCCCAGTTGGAGTGCAGAGAGAATCTGTGATACGTGAAAATGTGCTAGTGAGGCTGCAAAATATTGTGGTTTAGAACCGGGTAAAGGGCAAAGAGCTATTGTTAGCACTATGCCTCTTGGGAGAACCATCACCCCACCCAACTAGATGGACACAAGGCTGCTGGTGCCATGTGCAAGCTTGGAAGGACAAAGGAAATGGCATGGCATGTCCTGCTTTGATCTGTTCCACAGAAGGAGACCTGGGAAATCAGCTATTCCATAGACATTCTTGGAGCATATACGTAGATTGCATTTACTCGGTCAACCTTTCCCTCCCTTTTTTTCTTTTGCAATAAAGGTACTAAGGGTAGTACCTTCAGGTTCTGTGCCTGTACAAACAAAGCAATTCGTAGGAAGGAGACAGTAAAGATGATCCGATTATGGAAATGAATGGCAATATCCCATACTCTGTGTGGTGTGTGGTGTGTGTGTGTGCGTGTGTGTGTGTGA
Source organism: Artibeus jamaicensis (assembly GCF_021234435.1). Taxonomy (NCBI): domain Eukaryota; kingdom Metazoa; phylum Chordata; class Mammalia; order Chiroptera; family Phyllostomidae; genus Artibeus; species Artibeus jamaicensis. The sequence continues at coordinate 8,256,709 of NW_026522049.1, read as the reverse complement.
TCTACCTAGGACCAAGGCATTGCTTGTTGCTTCTCTACAACCCCAGCCAGACCTCGTCATCACCTGTTGACAATAGAGAAGAAAGCAAGCCAAGCGTCGGGATCAAGGCTCAATAATGCCTGTTGACAATAAATTATCAAAACAATAATCATGTTTAGCCAATCCTTTTGTGTAAAACTGTTATTACGATTCCAGTGCCAGCTGTCTGAAACTTTAATTTAAGTGCTTGCTGGAGGCGAGACATTTGGAATGCTAGTTGAGAATGTTTTATAGCTCAAGCAATATGTTTTAGCAACTTCAAATACTGTGGCGATGCTTTCAATGGTGACTATAATTTGTACGTGGGGGGCTCCGGGGTGAGTTCTGCTCTCTCAGAGGAGTGTCTGCTGCGTCTCAGTGCAGACACTTCTGGACTCTCTGGAGCAGCCTATCCTCAGGGGGGGCCTTGGAGGTACACCTACCCGCCCGCAGGTAAGCACCACAGGTGGTTAAATTTGGGGAAGTTACTTCAAGTTGCTGTGCATTGGAAGAGTCCCTGGACCCTGAAACGTTTCATGGGAAGTAGGGTGCTAGAGAGGCTATGGTTTAGTGCTAGGGGGGCAGGTAACTTTGACTCTGTCCTTAATCATCACCCTTGCCCTTGACCCTGGACTTGGAACAAGAAGGCCCGTCGGGCTGTCATTAGCCCATTCTCATGTTTCTCTCATAATGGGTTGGCACCCAGTGGGCATGTTAAGAAGGAAATGTGATTCTACTTTGAACAGAGTGGGCCCCAGCCTATGTCCCATCTACAGGAACTTTCGCAATTGTCCTTATCAGACATAAAGCAATGATGCATACTAGGGGTTTGGGAAGATGTTGGCAATTTAAGCTTAGATATGGATTTATTATTTTATATTGGAGTATTAGTGACGTACTGTAATTGTGGAAAGGCCTATCAGCTAATATTAACATTATGTTACTTTAGAGTTTACAGAACACATTACACCCATTACCTCATTATCACAGCAGCCGCTCCATCAGGATGAAATCTCCGTTTGCAATGGATGGGCCTGAAATCCAGACCCGAGATGATCAACTACATCACGTGCCCCCGAGGACTCAGGACCCAGTGCTGGGCCTTCCCAGTCAACCAGTCACCCATGCAAACGCCGCTTTTTGCAATTCCTTTTGTATTCACTGGGCCATCAAAAATATTTTCTAGTAAAGACTTTACCTCTCATTGACAGGCACTGCACCAAGCAGTGAATATAGGTTCCAAATCCAATGTCTAGGTTTCTAGGGAAAAAAAATTTCCAACGAGGGACCCCTAATTTCTAATAGCTATTTTGAGCCTACGCTAGGTACTTAATAAGCCTTGGGAATAACTTGACTCCTAGAATACAAACCACACTGAGTGCTTTCCCACCCCAGAAAAAGTCTAATTTAAGTTCTAAAAATGTCTGTGGAGATCCTACAAGATAGAATGGGGAGGGAGAGCACCCCGAGGCCATGGCCGATGTGTGCTGAGTAAACACTGCTCTGACGACAGTCACTGCCAAGCTAATTGACTCAGACAAAGGCAATAGTCTCCTGAGTCCTCCTAATAGGAGCCCCGCACACATGGCCTGGTCCTATGTGTGGCAGATGCATTCTGGGAAAAGTTAGCATAGTGCTGGGCATGGGGATGTTTCTGAATCGTTATCAATGTACTTCATTTTATTGGAACCGGGGAGGTGTACGGAATTCCAGAGGAGGTGTTATACAAAGCTGTAAGTCCAGCTCTCTCCTCCAAGTATTGGTTTTGGAATTCTGCATGAGAGCGGAATTCTGCAGGAGAGCCCACGGCCAAAGTGGTGTTGCAGCTGCGGCCAGTGGGCTGACTGGAATATGAGTGGCAGGTGACAAATGAGGCCACATGAGGCCTAGAGTGGGACAGTGCGGTTTCTGGGGGGGCACTCACCATTCCAGTTCCCTGCTGTGTGACTGTCCTCAAACTACTGCACGACTGTCCTCTAGCCTGGAAGCCTACAGTGTCCCCCACATGGCCCACGGCTGAGCGTCCTAAGGATGCTGTTACTGAGCACAGAACGCTCAGACCTTGTCAGGAGGCATATTCCATCACCACCTGCTCCTCCTTCACTGACCTTGATGCCATTGCTTTGGAAGAATATGCCTGTGAATGTTTCCCTAGACTGCAAGGCACCTGAGGTCAAATCCCCTGCCACTGCCCACCCAGCAGCTAGTGTGCCACCTGACACAACGCAGGCTCTTGAGAAATGCACACTGATCTGAACAGCACCAGGTAACCTAACAAACAGTGGAACACAAGGCCCTACCGCCTGCTCCGTGCTCTGGGATGGCCAGTAGCCTTGTGCCTTCACCAGGCCAAGTTCATGTCCTTCGGAGTGACGTGGGCTTTCTCTCCGAATTCTACCATCAGCCTCTTTGAAACTTTAAGGGAAAACTGCTTGTCCTCAGTGGCTGGGAGTCCCTAGGAGTCTCCACTTTGGAGTGCCACCCAGTTTTAGGGTTAGGAGATTTCTCCTACTGAAGGCACTTTTCAAGTCTGACCAAATTGGATTGACCTTGAATAGGCCTCGACAGCTCTAGACATGGGGTGAAGGGCGGTTTTTGAGAACCTCCTTCTCTCAAGGAGGCCAGGAAGATAACACCAGACATAATTGAAAGGGTACCTCTTGGCCTGTGCTAATATGCTAGAGGAAGGAAGCGACTATTTTTTAAAACAATTCCTACTCAGACATACCCACACTCATGGACGCACACGTCTCAAAAGGAGAAAAGATGATTTGGGAATAAAAAACATTTCTGTCTCCATTATATTCTAGCAGCAAATGGAATTCAAGTGCATTTTTCCCTCTTTACTTTACTTTCAGATAATGCATTAAATACGTCAGTGATGTGTCTCAGACACAGGCAGAAATTGCCTTCCTGTAACTGAGGTCAAAATCTCACTGAAGAGTTGTGATTCTTATACTGATTTACATCATTTCTTTATTCACTTCTTTTTCATTTATTTCTTTTCTTCCTTGACCCAGAGAAGAGGCCGCCAACTAACAAAGGCTCCCGTGCCAATGAAGCTGTGGACGGATAATACCGACCTGCATTAGCAAGTGGGGGACCCGGTCTTACCTACTGCCGAGTAACAAATTAGAGGGGAAAAAAAAGAGGTTATCAGTTGTACGACTTGTGTTCTCTTGCGATGCAGACGAAATGGTTATAACTTCATTGGACTCCAATCTCCTTGACATCTGTTGAAAGGCTGGGGTCACTTTCTTCCATTAGCAAGGGTCTCCCTTTCGACAAGGCCCTCCATACCCATACTCATGTCAGATATAATTGTCTACTGCATGTCCATCTTTCCCATTAATGGGATCAACAAGTGCTGAAAGTAGGCATCTTTCTCTTCTGCAAGTTGCCAAGAGAAAACGCCGGCTCTTTCTAGAGATGCGGGAGCAGAGGGTGAAGACCGCAGAGAGCACCTGGACGCTCCTTGTATTCTTCCGTTCGCTTTGCTTTGGTCTCCAGCTCAGGCACTTCCTATTATGCCAGCCTCAAAGCACAGAATTGCTTTGTGACGGAAATGCCGCAAAGGGTTCAACCCCAGGGGCTCTGTTCCTGGGTGTGACCTCTCTCCCGCCAAACCGCTCTGGTGTTAGACGATGAAAACTTTCCAATGTGCGAACTGAGGTGGGCACTGCGTGAACATAACTTGCCTTGGAAAGAGACTGGTAACTTCTTGGATGCGGTGTCAGTGCGAAGAAGGGTCTTGTTAAGACAGTTCTGGCCCATCACCCCACCTCAGTTACTCTGCACATCTGGGGACTTTGAACCCGTTCGTGGGGCATCTTTGGTAGACTTCAGAATGTTATGGAGATGGGATGGAAATGTAAGTTCTTAAACGATGCTTTGGACTGCTTTGAATTCTTACTGACTTGTGATTCATCCTGCACATTTTTCAGAGGGGATGGGGCTCTGCCTGTAAAGCATTTGCCCCACCCCTCGGTGTGTGGGATCAGACTCCCGGGAGTTTGCTGTAGAACATCCATTCTCCCCAGGGGGCGTTTGGAACCGGAGGATGTCATTGGATAGTCATGAAATCAATAGCACATGACAAAGGCTGTGGTTAGAAGCGGAAACCCACAGGTCCAGGACGTGTCTGGAGACAAAATGCCAGGCCACAACCACGAAAGCCCCGCAGGTACTCCCTGCCCAGAACATCTCTTGCTGGGTCACGTCCCATGCTCTCTGTGCTTTTCCTCCTTTAAACATAAAAGCTGAGTTCAAGTGGCCGAAGGAGCCTTCTCTAAACAGTTCCAGTGAGGAACTGTACAACTTAAGCAACTGTGCAAGGAGGCTTATTGGATTCCCAGCTTCATTCTAATGTGTTTCCAGTTGCCTTTCTAGCTTCAGTTCACAAAATCAGTGGTAAGAAAGGACTAAAACAGCGATGACCTTGATATCGAAATGCTGTATATTACGTTTATCATTATGTATTAAATACCTTGTATGAATATTATATATACACATAGCATACATGTATATATGTACACAACTATATGTATATATACACACTTTTATTTACTATGTGCTTAACAAAATTTCTAATATACGTAATGAAATATACATATACTTACATATTAAGTGTGTTACGTAATATGTTAGTTAGACCTGCTGAGGTTGTACCCTCCTGGCTGCCTGCCATCGGGCAGAGTTTACCCTGGAGACGGGCTTCATGCTGACTGCTGGGTGCCTTGCACTTCCATCAGCGACGGTTCCCCATCACAATCTTCCTGGGTCCAAACACATCCATTCGATTTTAAAATGATCCTGCCACTTTGGTTTGATCGAATTTGTTCGCCGCCAAATCACGCCCCCTTTCTCCTGCTCTGATGGCTGTGCCAAGTTCTGTCTCTGAGGTGAAGCAGAACAAACACCTTTGGCTAGCACTCCCCCGCCCCGGCGGTGAAACACAGGGTGTCCTCTCTCCCTATCTGTGGAGCAGGCTCAGAAAACACCCCTTCCCGGATTTCCTGCCTTTCTCATTCTATTTTCTCCCGGAATCTGTTTGCAAAACACTTTATGGAATTGGCAAGTTATTTGCACCGCTTCTGCGTCTCAGTCTTCCTAATTCAATTGCAATTATTTGTAAACAGCCGCCATAACTCTTCCTTGGCTAATGTCTGCAGACTGTTTACTAAACAATAAACTTAATCATGCATTCATTGTTGCAAATGCCTCCAAATGGCTTCAGAGGAGAGCTGACTTGACATTTTTGCCTATTTGCAAAGCCATGAAGGATGTTTTCTGAATAGACACCAAGTCCTATAACATTCAGTCATTCTGTTTGCCGCACCTCATCGGATTAGCTGCAAATGGGGACGGCCTCTTTCCCGGGTCAGCTCACGCCATTGGATGCAAAGCGGCCGGGCTGCAGGTGAGGCGCCAAGAGGAGTGACTGGAGAGATGATAGGAGAGCATGGCATGAGCGACGGTCAGGTTCTGTAAATGTCACATGTGGGTTCACTTAGCAGAGTCACTGTTCAGTCTGTGCGTGAAAGGCATCGGATTGGGTGTGAAGCTGAGAGGCAGAGGAAAGATCACAAAAGCTTCTAATTTACAAACTGAGAGGTCTGAAGGACTCATTGTGCTATGGGTAACCACAGACCAGTAGGGTAAGGAACCAATCTGGGGAGGAAGGTGAGGAACCTGGTTGGGAATATCCTGGTTTGAGCACAGGCTGGTGTGGCTCGGTGGATTGAGCACTGGCCTGTGAACCAAAGGGTCGCTGGTTCAATTCCCACTTAGAGCCCATGCCTGGGTTGTGCGCCAGGTCCCCAGTAGGGGGCGTGTGAGAGGCAACCACACATTGCTGTTTTTCTCCCTCTCTTTCTCCCTCCCTTTCCCTCTCTCTAAAAGTAAATAAAATATTTAAAAAGAGAGAATATCTTGGTTCGAGCCAGCAACAGTGTGTACTGGTGAAGAGTTGATCAACAGTAGTTATCGGGTAGTTTGAAATGGGGAGTGAGAATGTCAGTCTGGGGTTTTTCATGGAAGGAGGGTGGTGTCCCTCCACACTCTGGGAGGGAGGGTCTTTCAGCGGGGAGTAGGAAGGTGAACCCTCAGTGGGGGACGCAGAAGAGAATGGTGCAAAGAGGCCCCAGTTGTTACAAGGTCATGGACATGAGGAGACGCTTTTTAGAAGTCTGGGTAGCTTTAGACCAGGTCTCTCTGCTGCTCTGTCTCCTTGCCCACCCAGAGTCTCTTCCCCGCAGAGCTGGAAAGAGTCTGTGCAAACACTGTTTGTGCCAGTCTCCTGCTCAGAGTAAAAGCCAAAGTCCTTTCCATGGCCCAAAGATCCTGCCTGATCCGGGTCCTGGCTGGGCTTCAAGTTCATGTTCCCCTTCACCACCTTTCACTTGCTCTACGCGGGGGGGACTGTTTCTCAAATAAATATAATATCTCAGGGCCTTCGCGGGTTCTGCTTCCCATAGATGGTACCTTCTTTCCCCCAAATCTGCATAACTTGCTTCTTCACTTCTTTAAGTTTCTGCTCACATCACTTTTCACGAGAACTTCTGTGTAAAAAACGTTCCTCCTTCCCTCAGCACCCCCTGTCCCTTACTCTGCTTTATTTCCTCCCATGCCTTCACCTGCCCAAACGCATTTACTAGTTCGTGTGTTTACTGCACCCACCTAATCGAATGTAAGGCCCACGAAAACAGCCTCTTTCCCCTTGGCTCTCTGTTCTGTCCCCGCCACTTTGAAAAGCCCCCACCATGTGGCTCAGGTTCAGTAAGTACCTGTAGGAGTAAAACTCAGCTGAACAGAAGCTGAATGGTGCTTAGCACACTACAAAGGATGTGGTATTGGTTCAATAAACATCCATGGAATGAATAAATAATGAGACTGTACCCACTTCTAGGCAGAAGGCGGAGGCAGTGGGAGAAAGATACTGTGCAAGAGGTGGGTAGATATTTTGGAAGAGTTGGAACATCCTCAAGTCAGCCCTGGGAGTCTAGACAGCAGGATCCTCACGTCATCAGAACCACGCTGGGGCGCTGACCCAGTGCCTGTCTTTGGGGAGATGGGGCAAAAGGACCAGCCAATGAGAAGCAGTCCCGAGTCAAGGGTTATCACGAAGCGGAATCCAGGAAATCAGTGAGAGTTAGAAGGTAAAATGGGTCGCCAGAACCAAAGGTCCAGGATCAGATCAACAAAGAACCATGCATGGCTCACACCAGATTCCTGAGAAGGTAGCATTCAAGTCAAGCATGAAGCAGACAGGTTGGTGGTTTGCCTTCAAGGAAACTAGTTTTTAATACATGCAGCCTTCTGATATAATGTAACATAGGCCTGAAACCTCGGCTCTATAGTTTTGGCATTCGGGTAGAGAGAAACACACAGCATGGATATACTGTACGTCCCAGCTTGAAATTCTATGCATTCAGTCCCAGACGCAAATCCGTCCCCAGTACAACCAATTCTGACTCAGCCTGGGCGTCTGACAGCCAGAGATGAGGCTACGTCAGCAGAGACTCTGCAAAGCCTGAGTCCCGATTGGCCAGTCTGCACAGGCCTCATCTGGGAAACCCACCGTTAAGTTTCCCAAAGCATGCCACTGCAATCAGGTCTTTTCCTCTTGTAAAACCGGCCACAAAATACGACATATAAACCACTCCACCAAACCAGCCAGAAAGCACAACTTCTCTCGGCTTTCTAAGAATACTTGTTCTGTAATGAAAACCATAAACCCCCAGCTTCCCCACTCGAGTGCCTGTTGTCCAAGAAATAGCACTTCCTCCTGCCAGAGACAGCCAGCATCCTCCCCCCGGCCACAGCGACCAGCACGACCTCGCGGAGGCACACTCGTCACATTGAATGCCCCCCTTCGGTCTTCACCGGTCCCCAGCTCGGGGTGCACACTTCTGCTCTGATACCGTGAAAGTGAATAACCAGAGGTCATGTAAAAATGCAACACTTACTTGAATCAATGTTTTCTTGAGGCTTTTGAGAGGTGCAGCAGGCATAAAATTTAATATTGATTGTTGGGGTACAGTCCATTCGCCCCTTCAGAGTCATCTCGGAATGGCAAGGCGTCTGTTGGGGTCCGCACAGGCCAGGTCGACGGGACACACATGAGTCTCGGGCCCGCTCAGCAAGGCTGATCTTGCTTTTTTTCTGTCCACTCCTCTCATTGTTTCTCCCCTCCTTAAATGTCTTAGTTCCTGACGTCCCCTTCTGCTCGCTCCTCTTAGCTCCTGTTCTAATTTCAACTGTCATTTCCCCGGCTCTCCCGAGTGCTCTGAGCTCCTGCTCTAATTTTTCATGTCTTCTCCCAGGGCTGCCCTCCTTTCTGTCTCTCTGACCCTCTCCCATTCGCCTTGTCTCTTACTCTGACTCCTACACTCCCCAGCAGAGCCTTTGCCTCAGCTGGCGCCTCAGCTTCCGTGTGCTACGTGCCGTCTAAGGCGGCCGGCAACAGGGCGTCCGGTCTGCTCCGTGGACATTCCAGGGGCACAGAAATAAGAGTGGATTTTCTTCCTCATTTTTCTAAAGCCAAATTTGAACCCCATCTCCCCTCAATGTTTCCTCCCCACCCCCTTTCCACATTCTATTTGAGGACGGAGCCATCTAAGGAGATCTCTTTTTATATCCCTTGGTTGACGAGAGTGAAATACAGGGAGTTGATCTGAGGACTTGTATGCCGATACCATTCTGGTCCAGTATTATTTTCTAAAGACATTTAGGTGGATTTCCAATGAGTGTCCAGGAAAGTATGAACACAGATCTGCTGGGATCCCATCATTCATTCCAACAATACTACGGCCATACCACCCTTGAACGTGCCCCATCTCGTCTGATCATTCCAACAATACTTCAGTGACTAAGTAACCAACATGAAGGCCATGTCTTGTACGTGACATTTTCCCAGGGTCTCTCTCCCCAGCCAGTTGTATGTAGAAATGATTGCCCTTTCATTAATCGCGTGTGAAGTGACTTACATGATTCTCAAACTACTTCACCGGGTGAGCACATGATCTCGGTGGAATGTTGAACATACTGGTCTCGACTGGAATGAAAGAAATTCTTTAAAAAAATGTGGGAGGGCATTCCTGGTTGCCCTGGACATCCAGACTTTGTCAGCCGTAGTGAGTGGGGGTTCTGTCTACCAGTTTGTTCCTAAGAGCAAAACGGTGTCTAATACACAATTCTCCCAGCTTTGGGGGTCTAAATAGTTCCACGTTAAAGAATGTATTTGTGCCCACATTAAAGATCACAGACTTTATCAGAAGACATTTTAATTTCTAGGTTGTTATCCAAGGGCAAGGGCATCTTCTAGTCCTACCCAGAATTTTCCCTTCCCTGGCTCACAAATTCCAGTAGCCTGGTCCACCACCTGGCTCTTACCAGCAGACTGGTCTTATTTAATGCAACTGGCCAGTTGTTTTGGTCTTCCTGTCGGAAACATAACATTTTACATTTGCTGGGAGCCTACACATACATGGAAGAGGAGAACGCTTGTCCAGAGAAGGTCAGAGTTTAAGACCGACCATACATGCCGGTTCTTCTCCTTCCAGGGCTTCGTGCGTGGACCGTGTCTCTGGAACTAATTTCGAAGGGCTTTGAGAAGTTACAAACGACACGATTATCTTGGCTCTGTATTCTTATTATTATCCTTGCAGATGGCAAATGAGACTCGGGGGTTACGACATTCAACCCACATGGACTCAGCGAACTTTCTCAGTGTCCACTTTGTGCCCAGCGCCGCGGTGACGGCTGCAGGGGTCACACAGATGACTGAGCCCCCAGTTCCTTCCAGCTAAAGGTCATGTCAAAGGTCACCTAAAAAGCCTCAGCCTCATCTGAAAAATCTTAATCCCAAATAGCCTCTTCCACACAAAAACCTTCGCGTTAAACCTCTCTAGGGCATCTGGCTTCTAAAAAAATGAGCACAAAACCCAGGAATAAAAGGCTACGGCCTGTGTTACCTATTTTACCCACTACACCCATCATGCACGGAATACACACGGACTTCTCAAATACATGGTAGAGAGGAAAAGAGAAAATGCACTGAGCCCCCTGTACGTTTCTGATTATTCCCTGCTTCTAATTAAGTTATTTTCCTTTACTAACAATCTCCAGATTTTTTTTTTTCCATGAGAATGAGCAGAAAGACAAAAACACGGGGGAGGGGGAAGGCCCACAGCTTTGCTGGGAAACAGGAAGTTCTGTGAAACCTCGTTTGCCCTCTCTGCTGCGAAGAAGCTAGCTGTCACCCCGCACCCCGCTGTGTCAGCCACCTACAGAAGTGGCAGAGGCCAGCCTGGGAAAAGAAGGGGCGCGCCCTGGGCCTCGAGTGACAACAAAAGTCACTTCAAACCACTAACACTGCCCAGTCCATCCAAGTTATTTGCTTGCTCCTTCCTCTTTGCTTTTTTACCTTCTTGCTTCTCACCCCCCATCTCTCTCTCTCTCTTTTTTTTTTTTGTTGAATTCCAAACCAGGATGAGCCTGTGAAATACGATAATTTTTTCAAACATAGCCTGGTGACTTCGACTGAGCCAAGACTAAAACCATCTTCTGTTCGGTTGCTATTAAATGCTTTAGTTGCTGGTTTCTCTCTTCAAGTTGTCTGTGCCTCTGAGAATTAAGAAGGAACTAGGGCTATAGCACGAGGACCGTTCAAGAGGCTTTTTCCACTATCTCAGGGTTTCAGAGGGAGGCCAGCAGGAGCTCAGGGTCGCTGAAGAGGGGACTCCAGCAGCATCCAAGTTGGGGTTAAAGTTATGATACATTTTGGAGAAAGGGCTCCTGAGAAAAACCAATTTAGTTTTACTACAGTCAATAATATTATGACAATGGCTTAGTTATTTGTACCTAAGAGTGTGGTCAGGCCCTAAAAGTCAGCTTAAGGAAGCGAATGCTCTAATCTGATTTGAGCTAAGAAAGTTCACTTTGGTGAAGATATAGAAGGCAGATCGAGTAGAATATGGAGTTCAAAGGCAGAGCATCCCATAGGAGGCTAAGGCAATGAACCTAGAAGAGAGGTGGCCCAGACCAGCACGGGGGCTTCAGGGAGGGGTGGAAGATGTGAGAAAAACGTTGGAGTAGACAAGCTTAGACCCAGCCTCTAATCAGAAGTGGAGGAGGAGGGGGAGTCCATGGTGGCTGGAGTTTCCAGTTCTGGTCCCTTGAGGTGAGGAGGGTGTGTGGTTCATTAAAAACTAGAACGCAAAAGTGTTTGGTGCCAGACGATGAATTCTGTTTTAGACCGGGGTACCCATGGAATATCCCGGCCCATTGGAAACCCTGGTTAACAGCTCAGGGGCAGGTATATTTGAGACCATTCCTGTTTAAGTGTTGATGTTCTATGTGTGGATGGGTTTATCTGGTTCTTGTTTATTTTTGTTTGCTTGCTTTTATCCATCCTCTTACTGCCTTCATTCATATATGTGTGATTAGGGCAGTAGATAGGATGGGCAAAAGCTGATGAAGTGAACTAAGACAATTTTGGAGGTAAACAATGATAATATTTTCTTCAGATCATTTGTCTATTCCTGTATTCAAGCTATTGACTTCCTACTGGATTCTGTATAGATGAAACTTATTTCTATGGTAGTGTCATAAACACAGAAAATTTTGAAAAAAAGAACCCAAACCTGACATCTCTCTGGGCCATTGTAGTCATTTGCTCTTTGCACAAGCATGTAGTAGGCTTTTGGGTATCACATGGCAGCCACTGGCCTTGACCCTGGATGCAGTAATGAACCAGGTGGTCCCCATGCTTGTAGGGTGTAAGTTCTTGTAGAGGAGAACTTGGTCAACATACAGCATATGTCTAGGAGCTCTTCGTAATATAACTAATACATTTTCCACTGCCATTTACAACTCCATTTCATACAAAGGGGACTATGATGTGTGGTGGAGGGCATTTTATTACAGGGAATCACTCTTTTTCCTCTGATTGTGATAGAGGGATTTTCATTCTTTCCACTTCAGTCAAGATGAATCTCATCTATTCATCACAGGACTCAAAGAAAGGCCAGTTGACAATATAGAAGGAGATGTTCACTCTTTCTTTGGTCCCCTATAGGAAGAGCTTTGTCTGCTCGTCGGGCCAAGCTTGGAAAGACAAGCATCGTATTGCTTTGACTTTATGTTCAACTCAGAGTTTGGAAGGTCAGCGATTTCCTGCTGTTCCTATCCCTGGGCTGCTCGTTCTCTTCTTCCTAGATGTCGCTTCTTCTTCAAATCTTGTGACATGTCCTGGGATTCTTCCACAGGTCCCTCTTTAGGTGGAGTTGGTTCTGATCACTCACATTTGAAATAAACTCTCCAAGTGTCTAAAATTGAACACTTGGTACTCTTGCAAATCTGCTCCTGTTTCAAAATTTGCACCTCTGTCCACTAGTTGCTCAGTTGAACACCTTGGCATCTTTTTAGAACTGTCTGCTCTGTGCAGCGCCATATGTAGTCTGTCCTGAAATTGCTTTGTATTTTTTTCTTCAAAACCATTCATTTTACTGCCTATTCTCTCTCACCTGGACCCATATCCTGAAGATGGCTTTCCCAGCATCTACTCAGGCCCTCCTTCAATTCGCTCTGCGTACAAAAGCTGGAGGAAGAGGGATTCTTCCAAAAGTGGATTATTTACACTGAATCGTGTAACTCCCCTGCTGAAACCCTTTCTCTGGTCTCTGATTGTCCTTGGAATGAAATCCCGGCTCTCCCTCATCACCCCTGAGGTCCTGCTGCTCTGACTCTGTCCACCAGCCCGACTCCACCTCCTGCTTCCCTTGACCTTGTCCCCGGCTCCTTAGTGCAGCCCTTGCCTGTTTCTCCAAGGTTCTAGATCCTTCCTGCCCTGGGACCTTTTCATGCCTGATTTCCTCTTTGGGTGCTTTTCTTTCCAACGACTCTTCTTCAACCCCCTCCTCTCATCTCAGTCATGTTCTATACAAACTTCTCTCTAAGTCCATCCTCTGATAATACACTTTCTCTATGGTGAAGGGGTTCCAGGCACTTAGCGTCATAGATGTGTTGGCATGGAGAGTTATTGGACCCTCTTCTCTCACGAGACTTTGTGCTATACCAGGATGAGATGCTCTGGCAGTGCAGGTGCGATGTGGGTTCACTCTCTCCTATCACCAATGATACAGACAGGTTGCCCAGACTCCCACCGTGAAAGCAAACCCTGGGATGACCGACACTGCCTGGACCAAGGCTAGGCTGGGTGAGTTGGCATCTCAGCTTTCCCCTGACCCAGGGTCAAAGAATCATGACCCTAGAGCACAGGTGAAAAGGCTGGGTGAGTACTTTCTTCCACTTCCACCTCTAACTACAGACTTGTCATAGGCAGAAGGGAAGAAGTCGACCAAGGTCGAGGAAAGCACTATGACATTTAGAGGGAATATTTTCTATTCCTTTTCAAATGAAAGCCTCATGAAAATAGAGGGGGAAATAGACCACCGGTTCTTTAGCTTGACTGTTTTCACTTTTAATAGTCAAGTCAGCACGTTAGCTGCCCGGAACTGCTGGGCATCGTTCTGCGATTGCCAGGTTGTTTTATGTATGTGCAGCAACAAAAACAATATAAGGTGACAAGCCCAGGACGGAAATATATAAAAAAAGGGAAAAAAATTTAGCTGTGTGCTACCTCGGGCTTTAAAACTCTTCTTATACACTTTACCACCAAGTCTATTAAAGCAAAATATAGTGGAAATACAATATACTGCAATGAATGTCTTCAAACTAGCAATTTAGCGCAAAAGCTGAGGGCAGTTCTTATGCACCGACTTTTAATACCAAGACGATTTGTGGTCTCACAAAGTTCCTGCCTTAGGCAAAAGTTGTGCCGAGTTCTAATAGGTCTAGTTTGTTGGCTGTCAGAATAATGGAGAATTGGGGAGCGGAGGGGCTGGATGCTGTAAACGGCGGAGATAATTAGAAGGCACACTGGGAGGAGAGTGAGGCTGATTTATATGCGGTCGCCGGGGAAAGTGTTTGTTCAGAAAACTCTGGTTGGCACGGCTTCGTCTGGATCCCGGGAGGGTTATCTGGGGAAATTCCATGGGTCACCGGACAGGCTAGTTTGCTTTGTTCATTATAATGCTACAGCTATTATTAATAATAAGTTGGTGCTTATTGATCACCTACTATGTGCTTGTCCCTGTCCACCCCGTTCTTCTACATTCTACAGAGAAGGTAATCTGGGCTCACAAGGGTATGAGCCTTATTCAGGGTCAGGCACCTGTAAGGGGTAGAGCTGAGAGTCACCCCACTGGGCTGTTTTCCTGTGGGGCAGGTTAATGTGGCCAAACAGAGTGTTTTAAATGAGGACCTTACGAGTTGATGTCTAGGCTCGATTGGCAATAACCGTAGAGGCCGCTGACTTCACTGACAGGGAGTACGACCCACAGCGCGATCTCGCATGCCTACGTTTTGATGACAGTTCACGGCATGACCTTTTCCAGGGATTTACTTTTATTTTGTGCAATTTGGTGTGGAATCTAGACGGTCCTTTGTAGTAAAGGTATTTTTACTCCTCGCGCCACAGTTTGTTTTCCTGCCTGAGAGGACCGGCTGGCCATATCGCTGCAGCCTTCAGGTATGCCCCCCCCCAGCCCCCAGCCCACCTCCATGTGGTCACCTTGCCAGGTGAGTCACCGCCAAGGAAGGTAAAAAATTCCACAGGTGCTTTCCAGTCAAGTGTGGGAACACAGGTCATGATTCTGTGGTTGCTACAATTTGACTTTAAGTCTCCTTGTACCTTCAAGCCTAGGAGACAAGACACAGCCCCCTGTGGGACAGGGGCCAAAATGCGTGGCAGCTTCTGCCTCGGGGAGCTCAGTGACACATGTGGACTGATGCTGTTTTTCGGAGATGGTAAATAGTAATTAGCATGTTCTCAGCCCACTGTGGGACATCTGCATTCTTGCTCCAGAAAGCTGTCCCCAAACTGGGGAGTTGACACAGAATGAGGAGTTGCTGTTAGCCTCAGCACAGCAGCCAGAGGGCCTGGGATTACTCGTGGTGGAAGGGGGAAGTTGAGAGACCGCATTACTGTGTCTAAAATCCCGAAGTGTCTGATTAAGGATTTATTTACCAAACACTGGATCATTGGAACAAGAAGACTGCATGCAGAGGCTTTCCTACGGCCGCTTCCTCCCAGGCAACAAAACATCAGCTTTCCTCCCCTAATTCGCATTCACACTCGTACCAATTCACTGCTCTGTGCACCAGCCGTTTATTCAATTATTTGGGAGAAGTGGCAGGTGCGGCGGCGCAGGGGGCGCTGGCTGAGAGCTAAGATGTGGATTCTAGTCCCGGCTCTGCCCTTGTTTCTACTGCAGCTCCGAGGCTGGGTCTGCTCCTCTCCACGAGGGGAAGGTTCAGTCTTGTGCAAGAATTCCATAGAGACCTCACAGGGCTTTAGGAAGGTCAGACGGAAGAGGGCGTTATGGAAGTGTTTCATGGTCTGTCGAAGGTTATTATTGGACACCTTTGTGCCTTTTGTTTTAGGATTTAGACCCACAGTTTACCTGAGCTGTAGCTGAAGTGAGCAGCTTGGCATCACCTGCTTCGCTCCCTCAGGGGACCTCACCTTGCCCAGGTTTCCCAGCTCAAGCTCCTATGAAGACATGCTAGGGCCATGCACGTGTTACTTAGCACAGCCCGTAAAGAAACCCTTGGACAATGGGGTAGAGGAGCCAGAAGAAAATGGCCCTATTCTGCTCTTAGTTGAAAAATTCTGAGAGCCACGTGAAGCGCTCTCCCAAAGGCCACCGTGGTGACCGAGTCCAGCCTGTCCCCTTGCATGGTCTTCTCCCCCAGCTCTGCCAGTGCAGTCTCTTGGCACTGTCCCAGACTCCGCTTTGTGGGGGTCCCGGTGTCAGACAGGACTGTGCCGCAGTGTGAGTCGTGCCTCCCCAGCTCTCTCTATCGCAGGCTTGGAGATCACCGCAATGATCTCATCCAGATCAAGATTAATCATCAAACCATGGGGCTTACTCGTGGACAATGAAGTTCAAGGAAGACTCGGGATCTGACTAGTTCTGGCGCTCTGGGGCTCTGGGTGTTTCTCTCGAGCTGCGAGGAAAATACGAGCTCCATGTTCTTACGAGAGCCCCACTCCTGCTGATGGAGAGGCCGCCAGTACAGAAGTGCTCGGCTCCAGGGTGCTTCCATGAAACCGCTCTCTCCCAGCCCAGGGCCATTCTGTTGGCCGAGCCTTCATCGGCTCTCACCTGGACAACGGACTCAGCTTCCTCATAGGCTCTCAGCACTGGGTTCCACTTTCCCAATAATAACCTCTGCTCAGCAGCTAGAATGATCTTCTAAATGTTCCACACAGATCATGTCACTTTTTTATTTCTCTCTTCAAGGTTCTTCAGCACCTTCGGAACCCAGTCCGATCTTTTCATCACAGACGCCAGTGCTTCTTCAACCTGGCCTCTCGCCTGGTCCCCTCTGTTCTGGGCCATGCTCAAGCCACACAAGTCTCCATTCAGTGACTTGGCCTCTTTGCTATGTTGGGCCCTTTGCTCCTGCAATTTCCGCTGACAGGGAGGCCTGTGCCTGGTTTCTCCTCTTTCTGGCTGCTGGTTAAATGTCGTATCTGCTGAGAAACACTCCCTAACGATTCTATTTATAGGAGATGTCCCCCTGTCCCCATCTGTCATTAGCTATTATTCTCTACAGCAGGGGTCAGTCTCCTTTTTCACTGACGGGCCGCACGCTGAGCATTTCAAGTTTTGTGGGCCAGAGGTCTCTGTCACAACTGTTTACCTCTTTGGCTTTATGGTTACAGCTGCTGCAGACAGAACGTAAATGACTGGGAGTGGTAGTGTTCCAATAAAACTTTATTTACAAAAACAGACAGCGAGTGGGTAGCATGTAGCCCAGGGGCCATAGATGGCCAATCCCACTCCATTGCTTCACTCCTTTAGAGTCTTTGATGGTGTTTATTGAAACTGGAAAACAGCCCTGTGCTCATTTACTTTATGGTCTGTCTACTCTAATTGCAGATCCCCGGAGGCAGAGAGCACGCCCCTTTTGTTACCGCGGGGACCTTCGTGCCCAGCAGGGTGGGGCATATAACAGACAAGACAGATTTGGGGAATGCACAGCCCAAACATGCGCTCTCCCTGCTATTTTTCAACTCAGCATCTCATGTATTTATAATTGGCTTCACATCGCTGATCTCCGTTTTTTAAGAAAGTTTCACTTTATTGTTTGATTTAGTCTTCAATTTTTGATTCTTCGTTTACTTGTTTTTGCGAGTTCCAAGAGCACAGAGACTACATCTGTTTTGTGTGACTGTGTCTCTCAGTACCTAGCAAAGCGCGCGGCACACAGACATTCAAACAAATGGCATGTGCAAGCAGATGAATTAGTTTACTTGTTAGTTCCATGAATGAAAGGAAGCACTAACCTCCCATGTTGATAAATATCTGTTTAAAAAACATACTCATCACAGAATGAATGAATGAGTGAAACATACCTGCTGATTCTGCATAGTCACGATCAAAGACTCCTAAGAATTGTCCAGATTACGTGAGAATCTTATGGGGGAAATAAGAATGCTAGTTATTTGCCACCAGACAGTTAAGTCTCTGTCGCCACCAGCAGATTTGATAAGCCGACAAAGTCTCAGTTTTTTTTTCCAGGGAGCCCCTCCATAAATGCCTCTTGGACCGAAGGGAATGACTGACTCAGAGGCCCTGTGATGCGGAAGCCACCTGAAGGCACAGCGTGACCTGTGAGGACATTCCCTCCTGGTCTTGTGGCTCTAGCGTCATCTGCCTCTGGGAAACTGTTTTGTTGACTCATGGCCATAACTGTGCCTCTGTCTCCACAGAAACACTTAAAACTAAATTGAAGGAGGGCGAAAAGTGGAGAGAGACGTAATGCCTCGTGATGCATCCGGGGGATGGAGGAGGTAGAAGAGGGGAAAGGGGGAGTGAATGGGGATGGAAGTGGACTTGACTTGGGGTGGGGAACACCCAGTACTACATATAGATGATACAGTATAGGATTGCATACCTGGAACCTGTACAATTTTACTGACCAGTGTCACCCCGATAAATGCAATGAAAAGAAAGCCATGGATAGCGTGATGATAACATGTCCTAGTTTGTGTGGGACAAGCGTCGTTTTTATCTTTTCTTTTCTTTCCTGGAATCGTTATTAATAGTATCCCTTTTCCTCCTTAAAAGTGCCTGATTGGGACCATAAATTATCTTGTCACTGGAAGCACGAGGAGTAAGTTACCTTTCTTTCCTGAGGACAAGCTGCACGTGCCAGGGTGCCTGACGTGTCATCGGGGTTGGGCGTGGGAACGCCAGGCTGTCTTCTCGGGCCCATTGTGGATAATATACTGTGTATGGGCATCTGCGGAAGCTTTGGCAGGAGTTTCAGGGGCAGTTCCAGCAAAGCACGTTTAAATATTCGATTGATCCCGGAGTAAAGTCTCTGCACCTCACATCTGTGGTTAGAAGCCCAGTCTCTGCAGGTCTGAAATACCTGCCCCAGATTTTTGGAAGTTGCTGGTGCCGCTAACTGGCATATGCCTTTGCAGAGGTACCTCAAGTGCCTCAAGGAAAGGGGTTACGCCCAGGGGTCCTTCCTCCATGCTCCCCAGGCCCTGACTTTCCATCTGCGGCTAGGAGAGCTGGACATGAATTCCCTAGTGACCAGTGAGTTAGGAACGACCGAGGCTGATGCCAAGGGGAGTGGCCAGAACACTGGCTCTGGAAGCTTCAGTCCTGGCTCAGATATCTGCTGCCTGTATGTGTTGCCTCCCTGGGCCCCAGTCTCCTCCCCCGCAAAGTGGGGGTCATCACAGCCCCGATCTTTCAGGGTTGCCTTGATGACTCAATCGGACAGTTAATCTCTGTAAGACACTTTAAAAAGCTCCAGACATAGGGCTTCAATATTTGTTACTTTGCTGTCTGCTTATACCTAATGCTCTCTAGAGAGGATTCTCCATCTTTAGGTGAAAACGGATTTCAAAAGGTTTGAGAAAATGCTCACCACCGTGTGGAATTTTGTACAAGGGCCGCATCATCAATCTCCTTGCTGGCATGTTTGCTTTAGAGTTCACGCAAGGGTCTCGGTGCCCCTAACATTTGCCTCATTGTAGGGTATAATGCCCCCCAATATGTTGCCATTTATCCCTCTTTCTGAACTCAGGGCACAACAGAATAAATTAAATTAATTAGAGCAGATAATTATTCTAGCTAAGCATCATCTTGCATAAAGCAGCAACTCAACAGCGCTCCTTTGTTCCAAAAAAAATCCAGTTTGACTGACACCGAGGAGTGGAGTAATATAAGGTTCAGTTCTATTTAATAGCGTCTGATTGTATTCTCTTGATAAGTCGGATAATTAAGTAATTTCTCTGTAATTATTAGTATTAATTTTATATATCCTTTCTGGTTACCAGAATTATTATTCTTACTTTAAGAGTGGCAATTATTGTTCATTTAATTCCGTATTCTACGCTGACTCCTGGTAAATGATTCTGAATCTTAAAACCATGGTGTGTGTTTAGGCTCTAAAAACATGCACTCATAGAACTTTTCCATTTCTTAGCTCATTTAATTTGTGATTTAGTTAGGTAGTTTTACAACATTAATGTGGCCGCGTAGGAAATCTAGACGTCGTTGTTCTTGTAATACACAAGTCATGAGCGACCATTATTTTTTCATTGTTCTAGAATAACTTGTTTGTTTTGTGAGGGTTGTCAAGATTCTTAGAGAAGATCTTGCACAATCTCTTTATCTTCCGAACAGGAGGCCTGAGGAGATTCTGTGAGCGGCCCGGCTAACGTCCGCTGTCTGCTGTCTCACCCTCTTCATCATCCCTTCCCTTCACTTAAAAATGCTTGTCTGTGTTTTCAGCTCTTGTTGTCTTGAGCCTTATTACCCTTCATCCTTCAAGCCAAATGTAGTGTAGAAGAAGGTTCTAGAAGGGAGAGCCAGACACGCTCATGGTGTTAAGGAAGGCGGGGATTTGAAGCCGGGGCAGCTCCTGAGGATTCTCGGGTAGGGACTGATGTAGGAAGTTTGGAGGAATCGCCTGGAAGTGACATGAGGACCTTTGAAAAAGGAGCTGCTATACCCTCTAGAGAGGGACAGGGAAGCGAACACATTTTTTCAGATCCGACATGAGAGCAGACCTAGTCCTTGGAGTGAGAGCCACCTTTCTTAACACAGCCTGTTGAGCTGCTGCCACATCTGTTCCCCTTCTCTCTGAAGGGCTTCTCTCTAGTCTCGCTGGGACGGTCCCATTCAGGGCCCCCACTATTGCTTGCCCTGCTGACGGGCCATGCTGCCCTTTCTGGGCACCCCATAAATGTCCTCTCCCTTCCTTCCCCACTTCTCTGCCCAGATGCTCACTGCTCCTCCGGACACATGGCAAGTACTCTTCCTTCCCCTCTTCCGGGCGGAGCGAGCTGCCCCCAGTTTTCCCCTTTCTCCATGTGCTTGACTCTGGAACAAGGCGTGACCCCATTGGAGTGAGTCCTCTGTGCGTGTATCTGGCCGAGCATTGAGAATTCAGTGCCTGAGACCGGGCCGAGAACAGAGCAGTTTCTCAGTCGATCGTTCTGAGTGAGCCTTGTGTTTACTGGCACACAGTTCAGGAAAGGGCAAAGGGACAGAAAGGTACCACTGTCTTTTTAGACCATGGCTGAATGACGTCAGAAGCCATTCAGCTGGAAAAGGAGTAATCCGGGAGGGCGGGGCACTTATCTTTCAGAGTCGTTCAGGGACTCAGGTCCCCTCCAGGGTGCACTGCCAGGCTGTGACTTGGGTCACAACCCCCTCTGAGTTCCAGCTGTCAGGGAGGTATGGGGAGGTCAGGACTTGAAGCCCTGGCCTGGACGGGGCATGCATCACTTCTCACATTCCTCTGGGCCTACGTCAGGCAGAGGACCAGGAATCCTGGCCGTCGGATTTCACGTTCTGTGTTGAGAAATACCAGTCTATATGCAAATGTGTCACCTCCCTGATATCAACTAATCTTCTGCCTTTAGGCTTCTTTTTTTTTCCTTGAAAAATTACCACCAACTTTCCTACTTAAATGATCAGGCTTTATTTTCCTTCTGTATGAGGAAAAGCCGGTGTACGTTCATTTCGTCTCGTTTCTTTGTTTAACTAGATAATCTCTGTTTGGCATAACCCAGGCCCGATTTTAATTTCTTTTCTTCCCCCTCATCTATTGTCTCTCTGATGGCATCTTCCAGGAACTGTACTAAATTAGTGAGTCTTTTATCTTGATCAGCTTCATCAAGCAAAGGAGGCAATTCTCTTCTGGCAGTGTTTGTGAGAATTCTTTCCTATAGTAACTTCCTCTTATCAGTTGTTCTTTTGGGCTTCAAACCTTATGCCATTGCCATTCGTTTTAATAAGGATGCTCAGCATAGCTGGGCTGGGCTAAGGGACACAGTGCCTGCTCCTTTGAAACAGCTGGATTGGAAAGATCGCTGGGTGACCTCTGGACCATCTGACACTCCTAGGTAAGAATTTTCTTTTATACTCATGTGGATGTAGCTTTCGACAGCCTCAGAGTTTGAGGACAGATTCTGGTTTGGAAGAAAATTCATGAGGTGACTTTATTTGGGGGGATGTTTTCCTTCATCTTCTGTCTAAATTTTATTCGAAAAATTAAAATTGGTTCGAAGTGCCCCTTGGTAAGACAGTAGGATCAGCATGCTCTTCTCAGTACTATTATTATTATTATTATTATTATTATTATTATTATTATTATTATTATTATTGTTATTATTATTATTCTCCTCTGGCATGGAAATGGACCCCCCCCCCCATTACCAGGCCTCAAGACAAGCTTTTCCCAGCACCCGAATGGCCCTGGCTGTCACAAGTCAAGTGTCCTTCGGGCAACACGGGAGGACTTGGAAAACCACTTTCAGAACTTGGAAGCAGTGAGAAGCAGACAGTGTGTGATTGCATTGGGCCTCAAGAGCAATACTCAGCTCCCCGGCCGTGGCCACGAGCCAGCCTCCTGAAGACAGAACAGCCTTTTGAAGTGCACTGCAGACTTAAAGCAGGGGATCCGTTAACATCTCCCTGCGCAGCCAGTGGTGGGAACGAGGAGTGTA
Organism: Artibeus jamaicensis; assembly: GCF_021234435.1. Taxonomy (NCBI): domain Eukaryota; kingdom Metazoa; phylum Chordata; class Mammalia; order Chiroptera; family Phyllostomidae; genus Artibeus; species Artibeus jamaicensis. The sequence continues at coordinate 8,234,580 of NW_026522049.1, read as the reverse complement.
TTTGATAATGGAGAGATGCTGGGAGAGTGGCCGAGGCCGCACCTCCCTTGTGATACAGCAGAAATTGAAATGAGGGGACCGGGGAGTGGCAGAGCCCCTCTCAAGCCCCTCTCATAAAGAGGGCAGCAGGCGTGGGGGTGGTTTGCATCAGGAAATCAGGAGAGAGGTTGGAGGGCCTTCCTCTGGCATTTCCTGGGGGGCGAGGTGGGTACCTGGGATGGAAAGCAGATTGCTCTCAGAGCCCGAATACTGAGCGCCTGTCTCCAATTCCTCGGGATGGGTTTGAAGGTAACCCAGAGCTGGGAGCCAGAGGTGTCTGTCCGCAGGGAGGAGCGGCTCCTGGCTTGTGCACTGGGTTTCTCCCCACACGTGCCATTCACAGTATTGGCATCGTTCATGTTCATGGCCCCAGAGAGGTGGCAAGACCTCAAGTTCGGTCTCTTGTGTGGGACAATAAGCAGATCACTTAACTGCTTTGAACCTTAATGTCTTAATATGTTAAATGGGAAAAAAAATAAGCCTGAACTCAGGTTCATAATGAGGACGAAAAGATTAGACTATGAATGTGCCAGCTCCTTGTCAAGTTCATTCATTGGGACTCTAAAGTCACAATGAAGAAATTGGTCATACGATAGTTGTATTCGAAGCGCTTGGAGATTTGGAAACATCTTTCCAGCCTTCTTTTTATGTGAAGTGCAGACGCATTTTAAAATCCCTGCCACGTGCCCGTTCCTTATGACTGCAAAAATCACTACTGAGCTCTTTCATGTCAGCCCAAGGAAATCAAATCCAATGCTATCATATCGAAATACAATAATAAACTTGCGGTGTGGCCTAGTTAGCTATTAGAGTGATAGGAATGCTATGTGAATCTGTGAGCTGTTGACTATTAGAATTATTAATGGGCGGGGTAATGCATTAGTGTATAATTAGAAGCCATTTTTTCTCATATCAGAGGGAGAATTTCACAAAACCTGCAAGGAGGTAATTCTGCTGCCACTTTGCCCTGGGTTAACTCATGTGCTGCCACCTTTGTTCGCTGATTAAAGACATCAGTGCTGAGCTGGAAGTGACCAGTGTTCTCCGAAAAATGTAGTACTTCCCCTGTGAATCAGGGTGTCACTGAGCAGACTGAAATTAATGATCAAGTGACTAATTGCAGCAGGGGTGTGTGGGCCAGGTTCAGAGCCCGGCAGTGTCTTGCCACCTTGTCACAGGACCAGAAGGGAGAGACCCAGGACTGCCACCAAGAAGCCAGGCTCCTGCAGACTGTCGGATGTGCCATGTTCGAGACTAAGGATGCTTTGTGTGCTGTCTGCTCCATGTAATCTAATTTCAGTTGAATGACTTGGTACAATCTGCCCAAAATGTGTTTACGACAGAGAATCGTTATAGGAATAATTCCTTTTCCTTTAAAACTTGCCTTTTTCCCCCTCCTTTTTTCTCTCTCTCTGTCTTAGCTTTGAAATGTGCTTCCCTCTGCTAAATAGATCAAATAAGTTGAAGAGTCAAAATCCCTTCCTTGTCCATTGTATCGTCTCTTTAATGCCTCTCATTTGCTCATCCCTTTAAAGAGAACAGTCACTTCTTTTTCTTCGAGAGTTTTCCAGATGTTCTATATACTTGAGTTAGAAGCTTACAGACTTCCTCTTAAATTTCCTAGCCCATAAAGAGCATTTCTATGCTAGACACCTGACCGGGCACCTGGGAGACAGACATATAACCCGTGAGGGTTGCTACCCACAAAGAAATCAAATACCTAATATTAAAAATATAAGAAGAGGTCTAACTTCAATATGAATTCACATATTTAATACTTTCTTGACGATTTCTTTGGTTTTAATAGCTTTTAAAAGAGAGTAAGAAATTGCAAAACAAGCACAGGAAGTTCCCAGGTACCAGTTTCCCTCCATAGAACATCATCCATATTCAGAATCCATTCTCAGAATCGGGAGAAGGACACTCATAATACTATTTACTCCAACATGGATCCGCCTTGCTTGACTGTTTTAAAATGTTTTGAGCCTCAAAATGTTTTGAGCCTCAAAAACAAAAGAGTTTTGAGCCCTGAAAAGAGCCTCAAAATGTTTTGAGCTTCAGAAAGATTAAGAATCTTTCAAGGACAAGATTCTTAACTGAAGACGACCCCCACCCCACCCCAGGGGATGGCTTGCAGTGGACATCTCTAGAGGCATTTTGGGTTGTCACAACACTGGGATGAGGTATACCACTGGTACCTAGTGGGCAGAGGCCAAGGATGCTTTTCAATATCCTACAATACACAGCGTAGCCCCCAGAACAAAGGATTATCTAACCCCAAGTGTCATTAGGGTCAGTAGACTGTAGTTTAGAGGTATATACGCCTCACAGCAAATCACTTCTTCCTTTATCATGTCAGTAGCGTTTAAAACCAGGGGGTGCAAATTCAGATGTCTGCAGTGGCCGGTTAGGTCACGGTCAACAACACAGCCGAGTGGGTGAGACTGCAGAGGACAGAGGAGACCTAGGCAAAGGGAGCCGCTGCTGCTCAGCTTGTAGGAAATCTTGCCAGGCTAGTATGGCCGGTCCAGTGTTGCTGGGGCATCGGACCTTTCCCTGGAAACCAAACATCTGAATTTTGAACTGTGGGCTATTAATTTGAATTCTCAAAAAATAAAGCCGGAAAGCCACCATGACCATGAGGATGCCTGGGACAACTATGAACTCCAGGGTACACGCTTGAACCTCTTGGTCAAAGGCTCGTGGTCAATGGGGAACGGTATGGTTTTGCAAAGAAGCCAATCTCTCAGCCTTGGCTTCTCCACGGGTGAAAAGAAAACAGTATGGAGATCACAGAATTGTGTTGAGAGACACAGAATTGTGTGTAAAAGCTTAGTTCTCTGCTTTGGGCAACATAGGTGTTTAGTAGTTGTGCCACAGTAAAAGTAACTAGAGCTTTTAAAGATGTTAAATATTTTTTCCCAGAATCCTCTTGCCCGTGCATTGCTAATGAATCATCATCAACTTACAACAAGCTGAGCCTCCTCAGAGAGGACAACCTGGTAGCTTATAATTACAATAAGAACTACCATTCATGTGGCACTTGGTTTGCTGTGGTGCGAGTATGTCTCCTCCCTTGAGAATTTGATCTCCTGATGCTCATTTGGATAAACACCCTATATGTCTTACAGCCTGTTGAAAGGTTCATCTGACTCAGGGCAAGCATCACTAACTGGACCATTCTGATTGAATTGGACAACCATGTAAGTGACGAGACTGAAAACTCTGCTGATTTCATAGGTGTGTTCAGTGGACTTGCAGGCCTATTTCAGTAGTGGGCCCCTGGGGTCACTGGTTACGTTTCTAAGTATTGCATCTACCCTTGCTTTCCTCCAGAGGTGAGCTGTTGGTGCCCACCCTGCCGGGTATTCCAGCTTAACTCGATATTCCCTGGGCTTGTTCTGTTGACTTGAGTGTGGCAGGGTGGCTGTCATTAGTCACATCCACTCCCCTCTACTTTCCACAAGTAGGACTTCGGAGCATAGAATTATCGCTTATCACCCAGACCCAAGGGACCCTCTGACTCATACTGTCTTGGCCTAAGTAGGCTCTGGGAGTCGTGGGCACTTTTAGAGCCACAGGTATAATCCGTGCCAAATGCTGCCAGTGAACTTGGGCCATTCAAGGATATTTCGTGTGATTACAACCCATTCAAATGTATTGAGTTGTATGCCTAGTCCATGGTCTACCTCAGTGAATGCTCCAAGATAGAATTTAAAGAATGTATATTCTGCTGTAATTGGATGTGGTATTCCACAGATATCAATTTGGTCAAGTTAGCTGGTAGTGTTGCTCAATTTTTGTATATCCTTAATGATTTTGGGTCTTGTTCTGTCAGTTACTGTGAGTGTGGTATTGAAGTCTCCAACGGATATTGTTCAGATTATCCATGTTGTCCAGTTTTATTACTGGTTTTTATTTTTAGGAAGAGGACTTGCTGAACTTTTCACCCTGCCATTCTGAATTCCCATCTCTTTATTGACGTTTTGGTTAACATTTTTGAAGACTTATTTGGTAGAACTTTTTTTTTTCAAGCAACACCTATTAAACAGCTGGTGTTAAGTAACACATTTTGAAGACATTTGGAGAAACTCTGACATCAATGAAAGGGACATAGATTATTTAGGCCTCCATTGTTTTATGTATAGGCCACCGGTCATACCTCAGTCCAGGCTTGCCAAGGCTGAGGGTGGGGGACAGAGTGAAATTCCCTAAATCAGCTTGTAAACCATAGACTAGGTCCCGCCTGCAGACAGGGGGTTGTATAAGTTCCCATACTGATCTCCAGTATTAGCTGAGAGATTGCACACAGACTCCAGATTCAGAATGTTCTCTCTAGAAAATCTAACAACAGTGTGCCATCCCTGCATGGCAAAAATATGCTACAACTAAAGATTGAAAACCACACCCTCCCCTATGGACTCAGCACATTGTATCAGCTAACTACCCGGACCCAGAAGTCACTTGAAATGATAGCATCAGCTCCCAAGGAAGCTTTGAGATGAATGGAGGTGGTTTCCTCCAATTCCAATACCTCTGACCACGCCTCAGACTCATAGCTTTCTGTTTGAAACCAGGGCTGTGATGGTCACGCTCTCAAGCTTGACTTTCATCAAGACCAGTGACATGGGTGTGCAAGGTGACTGGCCACCATGAATGGTATGGTCAGCAAAGCCAAGTAGAGCCTTCTGGCTCCTTCAGTGATAAACTGCCTCACCTTTTTAGTTCTGGGCTGCAAATGCACAGGTATATACATACACTCCCCGGGGACTTGGGTTACAGGTCAGCACATGAAGGTGCTCACCTGTACATAACACATTGGCGTGGAACAGGAGCCATGAGTTCATGCAGGAACCTAAGTAGTCAGGAAGTCACTGTCGAGAGGTGACATTTCAGGAGTAATCTCTAGAATTTGGAGGGAAAGCTCCGAAGTCTAAAGTAGGTAGAGGGCGCAAGGCAGGCGGTACTACTTAAAAGGCGACTGGAGATGGTGAAGGATGGGGAGAACCAAAAAGTTATTGAGCAAATAGCGATCATAAAAATAAAAGGAATGAACAGCAAGAGAAAAAATACTGGGTATTCCTTTTTTGTAATTTTTAAAAACATTCTTTTGTGATGATGAATGCTTGCAGCCTACTAGGCACTTCTTACTGACCACGACTCTCTTTCCCCACCGGGGTCTCCCACAGAACCCCTCCTCTAACCCTGCCTTCAAGGCTCTCGAGAATCCTGAAGCTTTGGGACTGGTAGTCGAGATGGCTGGCTCTCAGTTGGCCTATTAATTTCTTTTGTTTTTTCAGGAGCCCCAAGTTCGCTGGCCTGTTGGCTATTTAGCAGGAATGGAGTCGTTTCCTTTCCCAGGTTCACTGTGGACTGACTGCGAGGCTCTCCTGCCTTGCGAAGTCCCCGCTCCCGTGCCGAAATCAATATTAATCATATACAGCTTGATACTGTAATTGAATAGTTTTTACCCAGATGGTATTAACTGATAAAATATGGCATCCTCATGAAAAAACATTACCTTGAAATATTAGCGTTATGATATGTTAATTTCTTTGGAGGCTGTGACTACAGATATATGAGCAGAGGTAAATTTTCCAGCACTTCGGCTGACAAATTCCATGTCAACATAACTCTCAAGAATTTGTATTACTACTTGGCGATGACTTATATGATGATGTATAACAACTTAAGGGGTTTTAAAATGCAGTATTTTGACTAATGCGGTTTGGTAAATAGCATTTGTGATTAGTCCCTTTTCTTCCCGCCCCCCCTCCCCAATTTCTGTACTACTGACAAAAGCCTGTAATAATAATAAAAATCACCTCTCCAAATGGAAAAAGCCTCACTCCATCACCCGCCGTTCCTGGGAAGCCTCCAAGTTCTGTGCAGAGAGCAGTTGAGGGAGCGCACGGCAAGCCAGATCTGAGCTGTAGCCCTCGCCACGTTAGCACCTCCTGTTCCTATCGGAGTGTTCACCCCCTGGTTCTGGTTTCTAAGAATGTCAGTCACGGTGATTCATTCTATGAGGGCTGTGGACGCTGAGAGAAGTTCTGAGCCCTATGTCTCTTCTCTCAGGAAGGACTGAGGGGTGGGTCTGTCATTCTCATGCTTTGAAATACAGGAATGGCGACCCTGTCCCTGGAGGGTGGTTCACAAATAGTGCCCACAGTCCCTAGGATTCTGCGCAGTTTCATAGATGTGTCTACATTTCGTCGCTTTGAGAAACCACTGAAACCCAAAGGGTGGTCATTTAGAGCCATTTCATATGTGCTGCCCCTCCAAAGCCCCAGCACCCTGAGAACAGGGGTGGCCCCTTGAGGTTTTCCTGGATACCCAGCACCTGTTCTCAACCCAGTCTGGTGGCCCGTTCGTCATCATCTGCTGGCCCACGGCATTTGGGAGCCATTAACTCTCTCCTTGGAAGTCTCTCACGGAAATCTCCCCTTTTTCTGTTCAGATGCCTCAGCCCAGCCCCTCACATCCCTCTCGGAGAAGAGGAGTCTCCCCAAGGTCAGCCCTGCCCAAGGAGGACCCGCCACCTTGCTGGGTCAACACAAGGTGGCCTCTAGATAATCAGTGACTTTATGGCCCAGAGGAGGCCGAGTCCCTGGGCCTCACCTGTCTGTTCTGGCTGATGAAGGTGACACATGCCAAGTATGACAGAGCTCACACATAAATTGTATGCAGGCGACATTTCCTACTGGGGCTCTTGATCACTGCCGGTGGGTCTGGCTCTCACGGTGCCAGTCCCATCCCTCCATCTCAAGTGGAACAATGAACTTGATATTAATGTGTCTTAAGGAGAAGCATCTGGAGCCTGGCTCATAAAACTTCCACTGGACGGAGGAAACATGCTCTCAATCAAGCCTGCTTCCATGGGTCCTTTAGAGCTACTCACTGCTGCGTGCCTTTGTCCCAGGGCCCCCGAACCTCTGTCTATGTGCTGAGGCCAGCGAGAGGATCCACTTTCTGACTACGGAAGACGGGGCCACGGAACTTTGGGCCACTGGTCCCAAGTAAAACTCCAAATCTCAGAGCAAAACTCCTGTCCTTTCCCTCTTCCCCTGTCCTCTGGGATTTTCCCCCCATCCTCCCTTCATCTCCTCACCGTACATGCCCCATTCTCTACTGGGCTCTGGCCAGATGTCTGGCCCCTCGGTGTGACGGGAAACAGCCAATGCCCTTGATCCGGGCAGGCAGACGCCTGGAGGCAGCTTCTGGAAAGCCTCCCCATCACTAGACCAGCTGAAGACACACGGCAAGGCCTGAAAGCATGACGGCTGGCCAGCACGATAGACTGACAGCACAGACACCGGCTTGGGGGACAATATTTAGGGACTAGCGAGCCGCTCCCAGTCCAGGAACAAGGCCATAAATCAGAGTGGGCATTAGGCAGTGGGAGATTTTCCCCATCACCAAAGCTGTCTCTTCGCTTACAAAATAGGCCTTTCCTTTTTAAAAAAAAAATACCATTGACTAATTATGATAATGAGACAAAGAAATCTTGAATTTTTTTCAAATGAAAAAACTGCATTTTTAGAGCAAAACTGAGCAGGAAAGCATAGAGATTTCCCAGGGACCCCCGGTGCTCTGCAGGCACAAATGCTCCCTGCCCCCTTAATCAGCGGCGTCACCAAGTGGAACATTTGTTACAGTCACTCACCTGCAGGGACATGTCACCATCACCCCAAGTCCACAGTTCACATTAGGGTCCACTCTCAGGGTTACACCTTGTGGGATTTTGACAAATGCATCATTGCATGCATTCACCACTGTAGTATGGTAAAGAGTAGCTTCAACGCCATGGAAAGTCCCCACGCTCTGTCCCGCCTTCTCTCCAACCCCTGATGACCACTCACCTTTTTACTGTCTCCAAAGCTTTGCCTTTTCCAGAACGTCATACAGGTGGGATTGTACAGGATGTAGCCTGACTTCCCTCACTCAGTAACTGGCACTGAGGGTTCCTCTGTGTCTTCTCATGGTTCCATAGCTCATTTCTTTTCGGCAATGGCTGTGTAAAATGAGAGAAACAGGGCCATCTGAAATGTCTTAATTCAAGTAAACTGTTTCTGACATTCTCGTGAAATCAGTGTGATGTGTGATCTCCGATAGACCTTTCCCACTGTACAAGCTGGTCTCGGATGAGTCAAAAAATAGTGCCCATAAGAGTCTCATATTAAGTTGTGAAGGACACGTGGGGTCAGCCCCTGGGTAACATATTAGGGTCATTTCTGAAGAATCGCTATGGCCGGAATGAAGGCAGAGGCAGGCCAATAATTTGTCTTTGGGGTTAACCCATTCATAAGGTTGAGGTTCTGAAGTTCAGTTCCCTGGGAGGGTCTATGATGAGCACCCAGGCGGCGGGCCTCTCCCGTAGTTCAGTCGACTGGGAGACAGCAAGGCTTGGTGATGGAGATGAAGCCACTGAGACATGGAGCTGAGAACTCAGCTTTGCTGTAGCCTCACTGAGAAATCTGGGAAACATGACTGAACTTCTCTGTGTTTAAGTTTCCTCTTCAGCACATGGGTTGAATGATGCCTACTCTGCAGCTTGATTAGGAGAATCGATCAGAGATCATTCTGTAAAGTGCTGGACACACACTGACTGCCCACTGTTAGGGATGTCATAGGAGGCATGAACATGCACAGAGGGCTCTGTGACCACAGAGACCTCGAACATAAAGCAGGTCCGAAAAAAAAACACACCCCAGCTTTTGACTTCACCTGCCCTTTCCTGTTGGTTGTTTAAACTCTGTATTTATTCCGAGTCTTCCTAAACTAAAACAAATACAATAAACAAACGATCAGAAAAGTGGAACTGAGGACTTCCGCCAAGATGGAGACATAGGTGGAACCACCTTGCCTCTGTGCACAACCAAATCTAAGAACAACTATTTTTAACAACAATAAACATAACCAAGCCACACAGAAAATCGACAATACGGAGTCCAAAGACAACTAAATGCTCAGCTAAACCGGTAAGAGGAGCGAAGCCAGCAGCGGAGCAGGTTGGCAAGAAAAAAATCCCCGGGTGGTGTGCAGTGCGCAAGCAGCCTAAGGTGCAGAGCGCGGGCTAGCTACGGGAGCGCACAGGGAAGAGGCGCGGCGGGCTGTCTGTGGTCGGTCGGTCGTGCATCTGCGTGCGGAGAAACCAGTGAGAAGGGAAACCTGCGCGGGGCAGCAGGCTTGCACAATTCCGATCGGATAAACAGGCCCGGGGCGAGTGGTGTGACTGGACGGGCTGGGCTAGCGGAGAGGACCGCCATTGCTCCCTCTCTGACCACGGCCCCACACACAGCGTCACAAACCAGCAACCTGGGTCGCCCCGTCCTGGTAAACAACTAAGGCTTCGCTCCGCTTACTTAACGGCACGAATAGACCAAAAATGGCTCTAGGACAACTCAGAGCCCCAGAACCAATAGATCTAAGCGATGAAGAAATAGCCAGTCTTTCAGATGCACAGTTCAAAACACTGGTTATCAGGATCCTTACAGAACTGGTTGATTTTAGTCACAAATTAGAGAAACATATGGAAGCTAAACTAATTGAAATGAATGGTAATACAAAGGAAACCAATAGTAATGGAAAGGAAATTGGGACTCAAATCAAGGGAGTGGACCAGAAGGAAGAAAAAAATGATCAAACAGAAAAGAATGAAGAAATAAGAATTCAGAAAAATGAGGAGAAGCTTAGGAACCTCCAGAACATCTTTAAATGCTCCAACATCCGAATTATAGGGGTACCAGAAGGGGGAAAGGCACAGCCACCAGTGGAAAACTTATTTGAACAAATAATAAAGGAGAATTTCCCCAATCTGGCAAAGGAAATAGACTTCCAGGAAATCCAGGAAGCTCAGAGAGTCCCAAAGAAGTTGGACCCAAGAAGGAACACACCAAGGCACATCATCATTACATTAGCCAAGATTAAAATGAAGGAGAGAATCCTAGAAGCAGCAAGAGCTAAGGGGACAGTCACCTACAAAGGAGTTCCCATCAGACTGTCAGCTGATTTCTCAAAAGAGACCTTACAGGCAAGAAGGGGCTGGAAAGAGGTATTCCAAGTCATGAAAACCAAAGACCTACAACCAAGATTGCTCTACCCAGCAAAGTTTTCATTTAGAATGGAAGGACAGATAAAGCACTTCTCAGATAAGACCAAATTCAAGGAGTTCATCATCACCAAGCCCTTATTATATGAAATGTTAAAGGGACTTACCTAAGAAAAAGAAGATAAAAAAGATGAACAGTGAAAGGACAGCAAACTCACAGTAACAACCACACCTAAAACAAAAGCAAACTAAGAGGACAGCTACATCAGGAGCAGAACCATAGAAATGAAGATCACATGGAGGGTTAGCAACAGGGGAGTGGGAGGAGGAGAAGGGGGGAGAAGGTACAGAAAATAAGTAGCATGGACAGTAGATAGAAAATAGATAGGGGGAGGGTAAGAATAGTAGGGGAAATACAGAATCTAAAGAATTTGAGACACGTGTTCATGAACTAAAGGGGGAAATGGTGGGGGAGGGGTATGCAGGGAGGAAGGGAATGGAGGGGGGGAATAGAACAAATGTAATGGCATAATCAATAAAAAAGTTAAAAAAATAAAAATAAAATAAATCCAAAAAAAAAAAAAGAAAAAAGAAAAGTGGAACTGCTATCCATACCCAAACAGTGCGTAAGAGACCATTATTTTTTCATTATTCTAAATGTATCAAATAAAAGGAGAGGTAAAAGGAGGTGAATTTTTTGCAGGTTGTGAGCCCTGTGAGAACATCAGGCTGTTCCTGGAGCTGTATCAGCTTCATATATAACACAGGTCCAAAGTAAATGGGTAAATGCAACTGCATACATGTGCTCATGCACACACATGCATACACGTTTGGGCCTGGGAGAGAATGACCACTCTCTCTACTATTTACACTATTGACCTAAAACTCTCTGTGCTACACATAAAATGAAGTGTTGGAACCCAAATTATTTTAGTTTTAGTGCAAATGCTCCAAGCGGTGCCAGCCTCCCACGCCGTCACCCCTTCCCAGAGTAATCCATTTACAAGCAATTTCCTGTTTATTTCTCTGAGTCTGCTAGCTTTAACATAAAAGTCCCAACTCTGCATGTAGCCTGGGAATTAGCATGTCCATTCTGCAGTCCACCTGCTACTCCAGAAGGGTCCTCAGGCCCTTGCTCACTGGGATCAAGGAACTTTTACTTTCAGAGGGTAAGCCCGTATTCATATGTTCATTCTGAAGAGAAATGGCCACCAAACAGCTCGATATTGCTGAAGAGTTGTTAGGTTGGAAGCTTCCCAGGAACACACGCAGGTCTGCATGCATGTGCACACAGATTCCAATCGGCTCCACACTACTCTAATTAGGAAATGTTTCCTGTTTTCTTCCCCAAATTCTGTATTTCATTGCACACTTTGCATGTTTTCATATCTCTGGAAAAGGTACTACTCATTGACGGCACATCAAAATTCAGTTGGCAAGCTTGCTTTCTTGTCAGCTTATAAATAATAGTGTACCTCAAAATAAAAGTTATGTTGGACTCTATAAATATAGTGTTCTAGATGTTTTATCACTCAGATATTAGTGGTTTGGATATAAGGGAAAATAATCCCATTTGGGAAATTGCTTGATGAGTTTCTCAAGATCCAAATGTACTTTCTCAACCTCAGACCAAGGGTTTGAATGAATAACATTCTAGTGGGTTGCTTCAGTAAAGACTGTGATTTTACAAGAGAGATAAAGAATATTTATGACTTGATTTGAGGGATTTGTCAAAGACCAGCCTGCCGAGCACACAGCCGATTGTCCTTGGTGTCTGCAGGTGGCATTTTGTCTGGTTTTGTTCTGAGGGTTTTTCTTGCCCAGGTCCCACCTGTGAATTATCCAGACTTCCCTTAAAAACGGTAATCACGTTGGAGCCCTTTTTTTTCTGTCAAGCTCCTTACCTGCCTTATCTCATTCCTTATTTGAACAGCCTTGGGAAACACACCTCACAGTTAGTTTACAGGCTTAAAACACGCGAGGATGAAGGAGGTCAAGCGAGAGGCCACATGTGACATGTCGAAGAGATGGGCTTGGGTTGGAGTCCCATCAGCCCGCATCCAAACCCCTGACCTGCTGTGGGCAGGTTTTGTTTCCAGCTTCCAGGTGCAGGCCCGTAGTGTTGGGCCCCGGCTGTAAAAGCCGCTCCCCAGACTGCCCTGCCCAGGGCGGGGTAAGCAGAGGTTGTGCCGATTCTGTGCCCGCACTTCCACCCCTGCTGTCTACTGCGCCTCAACAAGTGTCACGTGACAGCCCTCCTACCCCACCTGCCCTTTTACTTTTTAGCACACCAGCCTTTCATCTGCCCTTTTACTTTTTAGCACACCGGCCTGACTGGATAGTTACCCAGCCCCTTGCTGCGCCCTGCCTGCCCTGTGTTAGGGTCACAGGTGAAGCATTACAATTTTGGAGCTCCTATTCCAAGAATAAGAAATGGGCAGACAGGCTTCCTATTGTCTTTCTTGGCTCTGAGTTTCCAGGGATGTTCATTCCTTTAAAAGAGTTCATTCAACATTGACTGGATGCCTGTTGTGTTTCTGACCCGGGGGAGGGGGAAGCAATGACAGATCAGCCTTGGCCTCAGCTCCCCCAGAGCTCTCTGTCTGACATGGAAGAGAAGGACACAGACAGCCAGGTTCCCTGTGTGATCACAGCAGAAGGGACAGCGGTGGCTCCGAGAAGGGGCACGGGGACCAGACTAGGGAGTCACAGAGGGAAGATCAGAGACGGGGGTACGTGAATTCTGATCAAGAACGCTCTTTCCAAAACACGAATTTGAAAGAGTATGTGCAGCCCTGTGTTCATGGCAACGTTATTTCCAATAGCCAAGATCTGGGAAAAGCCCAAGTGCCCATTGGTAGATGAGTGGATAGAAAGGCTGTGGTACATTTACACAGCGGAATACTACGTGGTCGTCAAAAAGAAGGGAATCTTGCCTTTTGTGACAATATGGATGGATCTGGAGAGTATTATGCTTAGTGAAATAAGCCAGTCAGAGAAAGACAAACACCATATGATTGCACTTATATGTGGAACCTAATGAACAAAATAAACTGATGAAGAAAAATGCAAACAGAGGTGTGGACACATGGAGCAGACTGACAGCTGTCAGAGGGAAGAGGGGTTGAGGGCTGGATGAAAGAAGGTAAAGGGGTTAAGAAAAAACATATATATTTTTGAATATTCTAAAGTTATTTGCACCGGCTGTGGTGGCCCCACGTCTTACGTCCTAAGTAGGATCAACACGGCTATCCTAACTAACTTGTGGCTTGATTTAACCTAGGTTCCCATGTTGACTTTGCATTGGGTCATTTAGTCTCTCAAAAGAAGTGAACGCCTTCTTGAAATGGCTTTGACTTTCCCAGTGCTCAGGCCAATGGACTGGCATATGAGCAGTCAGCAAACAGTGCCGAGTTATGGCCCAAAAGGGATCTATGTGTTTGTACCAACTCTCTACCTGGACAAAATGCGTATTTACCTCTATCCCCAAAGAAGGCATCATCGTTGAGAGGCAGAAAAACTAGTCAAATTACGCTTCATGTTTTGAACAAAACACAGGGCTCCTTATTTCCTCTAAGCTCTGTGTTTGACTTAGGAGACACTGGGCTCATCTGTAAAAATTTCCTTTCACTTTATTCAAAGTTCATCTAAAAATCCTATTTGAGGTACACGAGGAATTTGGAGGCTACACAAAGTCTTTTGAAACCAAGTGAGCTATGTGCCAAAGTAAGTAAGTAGGGACAAGTGTACAGTTGGTTCAAATTCACAGATGGCAGGACTTGTACTTGAAATTGTGTCATGTGGACAGTAGGCGGTGAACTCTGGCTAAGCCGAGCCGTGACCCGGGGAGGACATTGTGGTGACTATTCTTTGGATGGCCCTGAATTACTGATAGCTGACCTCTTCCTGGATGGAATGAGCTACCCAACTTTGGTGTATTTCAGGCTGAATTAATCCAAGGCTCCCAACTACATATTCCTTTTTTCCTATGTTATTTAACCCATGGCTGAAAAATTGTGTTTGCATTTTGTGAAGAATGTTAGAAAATGAGAAATACCCACAGGAGAAGCGGGGTGTGGAGGGATGATGAGATATAGTCAAAGCCACTGGGGGTGTTTGACTTGGCAAAGTAGTCCGCACCTACTAACAGCTGGGTGTCACGAGGAAAAAGAGACTTGTTCTGGAGTTAAAAGGAGAACCGCCCATTAGGGCAGTGTGTGTGTGTGTGTGTGTGTGTGTGTGTGTGTGTGTGTGTGTGTGTCTTTGAGGGGATATTTGCTACTCTATTATGCCAACCATCCATAACTTATGTTATTTCACTTAATCCTTCCGACAACTTTGCAAAGTCTGTTTTATTGTCTGCATTTCACAGATGAAGAACCTGACTATTAGGGCGTTTCGGTTGGTCTGTTCAAGGCTGCTTAGGTGGATTTTGGACCAGGGATATTTTCACTGAAACTTCATTCTCTTTCCACGGCACCACATACCAGCCTCGAAATACCTCTGAGATATAGTTGGAGTGCATAATAAGGAAATACTTTTTTAAAAAATGAGCTGTTAGAACCAGGAACAGAAAAGTAAAGAATTATATTTGGAAGGGTAACAAAAACGTATGAAAGAAATCCAGTCACTTTCCAACGACTGTCCATGGGGAGTCTAACAAAGGAGGTTCAAAGTAATTCTGGAAGATGTTCATGAGACGCAGGAATAAGATGTCCTCATTCAGTACTTTCCGGGCAGATTTACACAAGGCTAAGCTTTTTAAATGACTTGTTAGCAAATTCACATGGAAATCTCTTTCCCAGCATTTATGCTTTCTATCTTTCATTTTATCCATCTAGGTTCTCACACGGTCCAACCATCTAGGTTCTTCCATCCAAATTCAGATGATGTGGATGATGTTATTTTGGGTCAGGGGAGCATTTTTCCAGACTTGAGTCAAATCTCCTTCTTTATTTAGTTCATCGGCCATCGTAACAACAAGAATATCTCCCTCAAGTCTATTCTTTTCTTTTAAGTTGAACCGATTCCTGCCAGTGCAGGATGGGAAGCGGTAAGATGGGATGACTCAGGATCAGCGCACCGGCAGGAGACTTCTCAAAAAGAAGAGTTGGTAGTTAATTCCATTTACAAAGTACATACCATAGTACCAGGCCACAGAAAAGACTGAATGCAGGGCAGCGGTGGAACGTGGCCCCCCCATCCCCCCACGTACGGGTTTTATGGCTTTGAACACTGTGTCCCTTGCCCAGGAACTCAGTACTTTTTTATTCCCATAAGGTCAGGGTTGAAACCAAACAAACTCCAGGGCTGCTTCCTGCTAGAATATTTCATATATTTATGAAACACGATGATTTTTTAGATCAATATATTTTCAGATTTGGTACTGAGGCTTCCTTTCCCTATAAATTCATCATATTTTCTGGAGAGAGAAATGGTAAAAAGGATGCATAGAAGGGAGGGGAATAAAATTTTGGAAATAGGAAAGAAAAGGGGAGCAGAATAGAGACAAATTAGAAGCAGAAAATGTCCAACGTGAAGGGAGTCGGGGGCGCAGTAGGAGTGAGTAGGGAACCTACATTGCTATAGGGAACAAAGGATTTGAAGTTCTTATTTAAATTCTCCCCTACTTTTGTTATTAAAATACTTCCCAGAATGAGTTGCATCTGTCTTGTGGTCAAGCCCTGTGACCGCTGCTTTCCCCAGGAGAACTGTGAACAGCGTGTTTTATTTCAGGTGTAGGTCCCTCACCACGGCCAGCACTAAGAAATGGCACAATAAATAACCGATCAGTATTAAGGTGGACCTCTCTGGTGAATGGGAATAAACGTGCCTCCTGCCACTTTTTTCTGGCGCTGTTGGTTTCTCTCTCCTGTTTAGGGGCCAGCAAAGGTGGTGGCAGGAAGGGGTCCCCGGTCAGAGTGTTTGGGGACCTTCCTCTGCCATCCTGTTATTAGTCCCAAATCATCAGCTGCTCCTTCTTTCTTCCTCTCTTAGTTTTCGGGAGCTCTTGGAAGACAAGTCTATGGGACCCAGTCATTTGCTATGCTCATATCTTTCCACACCCCACACATAATCCGACAGGGATTTCATCCATCGACTCCAAGGACAAACATCCTGATCTCCAGAATTCAAATTAGGGATGTCCTCAGGGGGCCTGCACCATATTTTTTCCCACTCTGCATAGATGTATAGCGCCTGGAGATGAGGCCATGGAATAAAATCCAAGCCCATTCTGTCTTTGGTGATTCGAAGTACAACGGGGTTGATACCTGTTGTATTTCTCGAGAGCCCTGTGTCACTTGGCTGGTTAAAAAGGTTGGAGTGGAGGGTGGTGGGAGGGAGGACGCTGTACTTGATCCTTATGGAAGCCAGTTAAAATTAATTGGAAAAAGCTTTTAAAGACCCAAGATGCAGACCAAATGTATCTCCAACCCGCGGCCTCATCCCGCACGGAACACGAAGGTCACCGTGAAGCCGCAGATTTATGCGGACGGGTTGGGTGATGGAAAATGAGACAAAAGCATTTGGATTTTATTATTCCATTTACTCTGACCCTGGGCCATTAAGGGTTTGGAGAGCCTGTTTTATGTATTCAGCTGGTTGCCACACTGACAGGCATTTGGAG
This sequence comes from Artibeus jamaicensis, assembly GCF_021234435.1. NCBI lineage: Eukaryota > Metazoa > Chordata > Mammalia > Chiroptera > Phyllostomidae > Artibeus > Artibeus jamaicensis. The sequence continues at coordinate 8,217,862 of NW_026522049.1, read as the reverse complement.
TCACTTAAGTAAACCACCAGGGTCCCACGGCGCAGCTGCAACAACACCACATCAAATGCAGGTTGGGGCCAGACCGTGGGGCCTGGGACACAGCGTCTCCAGCAGGTGCACCGGGAAGATGGTCATTTGTTCGGTTTTTGTGCAGCCCCTTGTCTTGGGAACAGCTTCCTGATCCAGCGAGTGAGTTGGATTTCCTGTTGACTGGGATGCTGAAGCTGATTGGGTTTGTGTCTGAAGGCCGTGCATATCTGGGGCTCACCTACGCTTTCCAGGAATGCTCTGTCTTTTTACTGCACTTGCATGGGGTTTTAGAGAGGTTGTCTAGGAGCAGAAAGCTGGTGAGTCTTTGTTTTGTTTTTTGTTTTACATTCAGGTTGATCTATTTTTAAAATGGGGTCTTTTTTTTTTTTTTAGTTCATTAGATTCTTTCACACCGGTCTGGAGGTGAGAAGCAGACGAGAAGAAATCAACACGGAAGGCCGTGACACCGAATCCGACAAGTGTACCCTTGTGGTAGACGGAACACCTGTCCCAGGTTTTTTGTTTAATCGTGGGCACATAGGAACTAACCGGAGCACAGAGGGAAACTTGGAAGCCTAACGGTTCCATTGAGTTTCTTTTGTGAGCCAGACACGGTTTGCACGGTCCACACCTGAGAAGTGAGGCTGGCAGAGGTTAAAGGACTCTGGCCAGGGTCACGGGGCTGGGAAAGAGCGTTCGTTCTGCGCTCTGGCGTCTCTCACACACGCCCTTCATTTCACAACCACGCCTGATGCTCAGAGCGAGGTGCAATTATCAAACAGGATCCAGGTGCTCCGATCCTGCAAACCAGAGACACCCAAGTGTACGAGGGGGGCGCACCGAGAGCTGGGGGCTTGTCGTGACCTTTCACCTCGAGAGCATACTCCTTCAGAACCCCAAAGAGAGTGTGGACAAGCTAATTGAGGATCTCTGTTTTATTTCATACTGTTCCTCTTGGGTCTGGTCTTCATAGAAAAGCCATCAGGACTTTGAACTATTAATCACTTGTCACAAAGACCGATTTTAGCACTCTTTTTGCTACCCACCCCAGACCAAACACTCAAACACTCGCCCAAAACACACCCTGAGAGTTCCGCAACTGTATGTTCATTCTTTGATGTTTCTTTCCTTGTCTGACACATCAGGGAAATTACCAGCAGAAACCTTCCATTATTGGAATGACATTATTTTTTAGTTCAGATTTGCGAGGGAAGGTTAAAATAGAAGTAGCTCTCAATGGGGCTTCCAGTAGAGACTCGAACGCCTACACCATAATAAGAGGATCACCTAATGTATTTTCTTTTCTGAAATAATTGTAAACATTTTGGTACAAGACGTGTCTCTACATTTCCTTCCTGTTTTAACCTGAAAACACACACCTGAACAAATACTATTGTACTCTTTAGGGTATGGTATGAAACCCAGAACTTTTTTGGCTGCATTATTTTGGTATTTTTTCCTGTTCATTTGATTAAAGGTGAAAATGGGGTTCACCCTATCTCTCTGGATGAAAACACCAGCGCTGAAAATTTGGCTTCTTGAGAGTTTCTCTGATGTTCAACACTGGCTTTCTGAATTCATGGCCTGATTTTAGGAAAATTCATCTTGAGACCACCCACCCTTCCCTTTTTTTCCAGAATCAGCTCTAGTCTGAGTTACACGCAGCCTACCCTGCCCCCAGTGCTAAGAGAAGCAGCGATAAATACCCTCACGTGCCAGGGATGGAAATTCGTCAAGCTCTTTGACATACCCGTAGCCCAGTGGTGGACTGAAATGATGTCTAGCTTTGCTGAAGTCACATGAACATCAGGCAATTAGAATGCTACTATGTTGATCAGGTTTATGATATTTGTTTTGAACTCAAGCAGTTCAAAGAATGTATGGCCTGGCCAACAAAATATTAGAGGATTTTTGGCAGAACCAGAGCTTGAGTAAAATTCCAGTCTAGAGGGAGGTAGACCTCGGTATTCTCCTCGTCCCTTTTCTGCCCATTGCTTCCCTGGTCCTGTGGCCCTTTCCTGCTCCTCAGCCCTTTGAGGCACGCGCACCCCCTATTGTTCCACCTTATCCAAGCATCTTCTTTCTTGATGCATTCTTGCCCCCAAATTGATGTGCCCCATTCGGACTCTGGATCCTAACTTTCTTCTCCCCACAGCTGTGACCCCAGGTGGCTGCTGTTCTACGGACAGGCACACGCTAATTGTCTCAAAGTGGCTCATGCCAGAAAGGGAAGAGGTGGTGAGCTAGTCTCACAGCAAGAAGGACGCCTTTTTGAGTAGACAAGACCCAGTGACCATGAACTCTACCTGGCAGTATTTTGACAGGGGAGGATTTCTAAAGGCCTCTCCTGGGGCAGTTGCTCCTTTCTTTCCCTTCTTCCCAAATTCGGTGCCTGCGAGGGAGGGGCTTGCCGCTTCTCTCTGACATTTGCTCTAACTCATGCCAGAGTGATCTGAAATGTACTTCTCACTGCATTGACCAGGTATTTCGTTATGACCAGCTGACTGTTTGGGTGTATATAGTGGTGTCTTAAATCCTAGTTCAGAGAATTCTTTGATAATGTGTTGTTTTCCTTTTGGGTGTTGGGGGCATCATTTACTCAGAGGAGAGTTCTGGAGTAGTTGTGGGTTCCATTGAAAATGAAATCAATGAATTTATTTTCATTGATTTGACAGAAGGGGAGAGAGAGAGAAAGAAAGAGAGAGAGAGGAGTTTGTTGTTCCACTTATTTATGCATTTATATGCATTCATTTGTTGTTTGATGCTTGTATGTGCCCTGACTAGAGATCAAACCCACAACCTTGGTGTATCAGGACAATGCTTTAACTGGCTGAGCTATTCTCTGTGCATGGTTGCGTCATCTGAAGATGGCCTGAGAGCTATGATTAGGGTCTCGAAAAATGGCGTGGACAAGCCACCACTTATCCTAGTTTCTGGAAATTCTGAAACCCTTCTCCTGTGGTGTTGGCTGCGTGGCAAGGCTGACTGAAGAGCCGTGTGAGCCTGCGCGCATGCGTGTTTAAAGGCCCAGATAGTATACTAAAAGCTAATGGTGACTCCTGATGACTTTCACTGAAACTGGGGCACCTGCATTTCCAGTGACGTTTCCCTCCCCGAAGCCGAGCTTTGGAAGGTTTATCCCCCTCGGCTTGCAGCCGAACGGAAAATGGCTGGGTTTGTGTTTAACTTCTCCAGCGGTCACATGGTATTCATTTGCGGTGGCACAAGGGTGACTTAACTTCGGCTTGCAGTCTCAACTTTGGGGGGGAGAGTTGGCTGAGCGAGGTGGGGGTTTCCGACTGTCTGCAGCCAGAAATGCTCTGGACTTGAGGGGCCGCTTCGCTCACCCTGCATTTTGGCATTTCTAGGAAATGTTACATAAAGACGGACCAGGAAAATAAAATTTGACTCGACATGACGACTCTGGCAAATATGCCGGTTACTGTGGTAAAACTACATGGAAACTATAAACAGCAGAAATTGCTACCACGTGAAGGGATTCTGGGTCGGGTTAGCACCTCTCCTTGCAGACAAAGGGAGACCTGAAACGACGTGAATTTCAAGCAAAACAAATTCACACTCTGCTTCAAAACAAAGCAAAACAAAAGCCTTCCTATAATTGGAACAACCGGGCTGCCGGAGCCATGTTCTGATATGTAAGTGGAAATCCTTTTTGGTATTTACACTGCTGATTTCTTTAATCTCCACTTTGGAATTAATGGACAATGGCATCGGGTTGCTTCCCCGGCCGCCCCAACCCTTGTGCGTATTTACCCAAGTGTCTAGAGCAGGGATTGTACACATATCTCTAATCCACCTGCCTGTGTGAGTTAAAAGCTCAGATAAAATCAGCAGCCCTTAGATCTTAACCTTTTAAGTCTGAAATGTTTTCAAAGTCTGGCCGTGGCAACTGAAGTCTGGGTGTGCCCCGGGAAGGAGGAGGGGGGCCAAAGAGGGGAAAACTGGTAGGGGGAACTGGGATATAAAATTTTTCTCCGCTGGAACCGCTCTTGCTTTTCCATAAACCCCAAAGGTATAATAATAGTGAAAATAGCCCCCGAAACTGGGAGGTGGGACCTCAGTTTGATAGAAAGAAGCTGCTACTTTAAGATGCAGTGGGGTGGTACTGGGCCCCGCTTACTTACTTACGGAGCTGTTTATCCAAACAATGTGAACTCACTTTCAACTTTCTCTGCAGGTGTAGATTAGGGGAAGGGTGATGGGAATCGCAGGGGCAAAGTGTGACCTAGAAGCAGGTAGCCTAGTGACAAGTGCTGACCACACTAAAAATTCCAAAAATGCTACACTCTTGTTGCAACATTTAAGTCTCTGGGGCAATTGCTGACCACAGTTACGACTCATCTTTTCCCCAAGTTAACCTGCAGATCTGAAAGTTCACAGACCGAAATCAAGTGAGAGATAATTGACAATTTTTATTGATCACAACCTGCGTGCTAGTAGCTTGACTGTTTTTAATTCACCGTTTGCTTATATTTTGCCCGCCACCCTACCCCCTAAATACAATACATGGGGGGTGATATTGTTTCTAAATTAGGAAACTTGGTCTTTGTGCTTTATCACTTACTTTCAATTTGTTGACTAAAGAAAATAAAAGCAACCACCCAGAAAAGCAACTGTAGTGTCTCGGTACTTCCCTTCTGATTTGTGGAGTTAGAATCCCGTGTTTTCTGAACCACAGATCCAAAGCGAAAGTGGCCATTTTTCATTAAGAAAATGACCAGAAGGTTGTTTTCTGCAAGTGTTCATTGACCTTAGTTAGTCATAGGGGTGGATATTGTCAGTCTAGTATTTCTTCCCTTGGAGAGTCCTCTGTGGAGACCAAGGTCATTTCAACTCAGCCTGTCCCTGGTCACTGCCTCTAGGGTTCATCCTCCCAGGTGTCAGCTCATCTCCTTTCTCCCTCAAGGGCAGCTGCCCTGTTTTCTTCATCCCTCAGCCCTGGGCATGGAGTGGATGCTCAGTACCTACTTATCAACTAACTGCTTGAATTACTGAAGAGCAGAAGCCTACATACTTTTGGTTAAAATGCTCCCTTAAAATTCCATTGCAAGTTTGATTGTCCTTGTTGCCTTTTTTTTTCTTTTTGAGCTGTCCCTGCACCTAGTGACGTGGGGTGGTAAAATTGAGTCTCTAGGTTTTGCCACAGGAGGTGGGAACAGAGACAGTCGCTCTGCCTAGAGCAGGTTTGGCCCTGGGGGCACTGCACACCAGCACCAGGCCCTCGGGGTCACTTGCTTTCGCTGGTACCAGTCAGCAGGCCAGTTCAATATCCCCCCATGTGTCTACGCGCAGTGGACGGCCCTGGGCCAGGCGCCGACCCAGGAGCTTCATGTCCATTTTGTCACTTACTCTGCATAGTAGCCCCGCGAGATCAGTCACCTCATTGCTCTTCTACAGACGATGTCACCAAGCCTTGGTGATGTAAGTTGGGTAAGTGTACCCAGGTCCTAAGTGGCAGAGTAAGAACTGGAGCCGGGCTTGTGCACCACGGCTCACAGTGCAAACAGTCTCCTCTCCACTCCTCACCCCTGCTGTCCTGCCGTATTGCTCTTCTGAAGCGTTTGCTGCTGTTCTGTGCAAACGCACAAACGCCACAACAACACGACAGCCAACCGACTGAACAAGCGGACAAAGAATTTGAATGGGTGTCTTTAAAAAATATCCAAGTTGCCGATAGCACACACACAAAAAACACTCAGCATGATTAATGATCAGAGAAATGAAGGTACTATTTTGGACCTCCCAGGGTGGCTATCAAAATGGAAAATACCAAATACCGGTGAGGGTGTGGAGAGGCGGGCACGGCATTACCACGCCGGTGGGAATGTAGAATGGTGTACCCTGTGCAAAGCTGTCCGGCTGTTCCAGAGAAAGGTGACCACAGAATTACCATGTGATACAGCAATGGCACTCCATGGTACCTATCCTCCCAAAGCGAAAATGTTATGTTCAAGCAAAAACTTATACACACATTCCCACATGTATTCCCACATGGAACCGCATTCCATCCCACAGCAGCATTACTCACAATCGTTAAAAGAAAGCAGCCCACGTGTCCATGGAGGAATGAATGGGTGAACGACATGTGGCCTGTCCGTGGGATGGAATACGGTTCGGCTGTCAAAAGGAACGGACTGCGGATTCACGCTACAGCGTGGCTCTGCTTCGAAAACCCTCCTTTAAATGAAAGAAGCCAGAGAGGAAAGGAAATAGGCCGTATGGTTCTTTCAAAAGGACATGTGCAGAACAAGCACGTCCATAGTGACAGAAAGAGCAGTGACTGCTGGGACTGGGGGAAGTGACTGTGAGACGGGTGTGGGCTTCCTTTGTTTTCCCTTTGATATAAATGTTCTGGGCTTATATAGCGGAGGTGGTGGTAGAATGAAATGAATTAGCCATGAACCTGTACACTTTACAGTGACTGAAATGGTGAGTTGTATGACCTGTGGGTTTTGCTACAGTAAAGAACATGTTACAAAGGTAAAACGTGCCCAACACTCAGCTCCAGTCCCCTTAACTCACCCCCTGGGGACACCAGCAGCTTTTGAGAGAGTTTCTGTAGGTGGGTAGACCTGCGGGGAGCCTCCTGACCCAGGCCCCGGGGACGTTCTACTGACTGTGCTGAGCCCCTGCACGGACCCTGGGAAATACAGCGGTTGGGACTTATGACAAAGTGTCCAGTCATCTCTGTGCTCTTTGTCCTGGGAGCCCAGGGCGTCCGAATTGACATCAACGGACCTCTGTGGTTGGTGGTAACGCACGTTAGTAACTGTCCTTAGGGTCAGTGATGAGCCCTGAGCTGAAAGGAAGGTGCTGGATGAACAGGGTTTGTGATCCGTCTGGAAAAACAAGGGCCTTAAAGTGCTTATGAGGATTTTTTGTTTTTCCCCCGGGATCCTAATACAAGTCCTTAGAAATTGTGTGGGTCAGAAATGGGGGGAAGGATTTGGTTTTGCATCTTGCGTTGTGGGTTATTATTAAAAGAATCAGTGAGTTACACAGAGTGGGCCGAGCTCTTACACAACAGCTTGCACGGGTTAAAACGTTCGCTACATATCTAAATTGTTGCCTCCTTGTTGAGGGAAGGGAGCCCGATGAGTGTGGAAATAAAAATATCCCTGTGACTGCATCTTTCTTACCCTCTCCTCTGACTTTCTCTCTCAATCTAGGCCCAACAAGGGTCCCCATAGACACAGAATAAAGCTGTATTGTGTGGTGGCAGATTTAATTTCATTCCTTCACAAGCGACCATCGCAAGGCTGTCACCGCAATTTGTCACACTTTTTTGTGCGCTCTATCTTTGTGAAGTCCCATCTCCTCTGCCGTCCGCCGCATAATCTCCTTCCCCGGGACAAAGCCCCTCGACATAATGAAGAGGTGGAATCGGGACCTCGAAGTCAATGGGCACAGTTCTCAGCTCAGGCCCCACACCCCCTGATGCCTGGGATTCCGCCCCGGCAGCCAGAGAGGCGTTAGTGGGACCTCCTGTGTCAGGGGAAGAAAAGCAACCGAAGTTTGCTGAGGCCAAAGGAAGAGCTGGTGGCCGCTGGGAGATGTCATCTGGTGCCCTCCTGAAGAGGCCACTGCAGAGAGGCATGCTGGCCGTCCCCCACCCTGCTCCCCCACCCCACGGCGACACAGCTCTCCGGGATCAGCAGGCCGGGCTACCTCTCAAGTCCTGCTGAATGGAAGACTTGGGAAGGGCGCCCCAGCAGGCGATGGCTAGCAGCTCCACCCTTGGGTTTCCTTTCTCCACAGACCTGCTTGCTGGCGGCTAACACAGACCAGGAGGTGTTTTGAGATGAATTCTGCGGTACAAATGTATCTAAGCCCAGCCACACCATCTCTCGCTGCGGAAACTTGAGTGCCCACCTCAGACTGAATGTTTTGAATGGAATCTCTTTAGTGGTCCCCTCCTTACCTGCGACATGGGATTTAGTTTAGGCTTTTACAGGATATGTCATGTGACTTACGTCATCTCTCTCTTCGTTTCTTGCTGCCATGACTAGGGTGGGGATTTCCTTCTGCCTTTGCCTTTGTTGCTGTTCTAGATACTTCCATAGGGTCTTGGCTGAGGGTGTGAGGGAGTCCATAACTCCTCATCCGAGTATGTGAATTTGCCTACATTCCACACCATTTGGACTAAGGGGTCTTCTATCTATGACAATGGCCAAGAAGGTCAGCACTGCAGGTAGTAACGGGCTTCTTCCACGCTGCAATGTTCATGGTCAAGGGCGTCGGGCAGGTGACTGCCAGCGCATGAATCCTTGACCCGCCTACGAATCCACTTGGTGATTCGTAGTCAGCTGTGCTACTTTATTTATTTTTAAACAGTAAGAAACTGCTACATTCCCCCAAAAGGAAAGAAACCATTTGTGGCATTTTTTCCCTCATAATTTTCACAAAAAATACACAGTTGGAGACGTGGGTTTGAAGTCCGGTTCTGTCATCCATTAATTGTATAAAATTGGGGAATGACTTAACTTTTATGTTCAGGTTAGAGTCATCACTGACAAAAAAGAAAATAATAATCCTTATCATTTAGTGTGGCATCGTGAGATTCAATAAGATCAGCTGCAAAGCCAAAACATTGCAAGTTCCTACTATTTCCATAGTCCTCAGGATTATGAATATTATAAATATATAACATAGACATTTTGTATTTATGTGTGTGTTGGTAACCTGGGCTCCTAGCTGGTCCCCTTTATAGTACTACACAAAGTTATTCATATTAAACCTTTCCCTGGAACGTTAGCCCCAATCTTAACATGGGTGCATCCGACTCACCTGTTACGTCTCAACTCACAAGTCACCTTCTCGAAGGGGCCGCCCCGCATCAGCTCATCTGATCTAGCTCCCTTCCTGTAAAGCATCGCAGGGTGGGCGGCAATCACCAGCCAGGACAGTCCCGAGAGGCGCAGTCCTGACTACCAAGTGAGCGCCGGCTGGGTCCATTGGTTTGGCGTGTCTTGGCTTGGTCAGGTGAAGAGTTCAGTGATGGGAAAGAGGAAATCTCGTGGAGGGGGGAGGCAGGGAGGCACGAGAGGGGTGAGCTGATGGGTAGAGTCCTTTGGTACCCTGGCGGGGCTCTGTGTAAGTTTCCGGATGAAGAGGTAAAAGCATCAGCTGTCACAGAGGAATCTCCTTTGAACCGCGGAGACAATGGGTTTTCATTATGCGATGAAAGAATGAATATAATCCCAGAAACACAGGATGTTGCGGTTGGCATCAAAAGTTTTGAGATGAAATAAGGGTAATAAGAAACATTCGCACTTCCGCCAAGATGGAGGCATAGGTGGATGTGCCGTGCCTTCTCACACAACCAAGATTAGAGACAACTAAATATTAGCAACAGAAAACACAGCCAGAACACGGAAAACTGAACTTTTCGGAAGTCCGTTAACAACAAATTCTTCAGCCTGACCGGTAAGGGGCGAAACCAGTGGCTGGCGGAGCAGGGTTGCACAGGAGGTCTCAGCCAGACACACTCAGGCCCGCGGAATCCAGGCGCAGGGTCAGACCTAGTGAGCGACCCAGCGAGCAACCAGGCGAGCGACCGCGGGGGAGACAGCCGGGCCCGGGGCTGCGTGTTGACTGAGGTCGCGCATTTGTGCGCGGGTGGACAGGCGAGGGAGTGGGCGGTTGGACCGGGCCGGCAGGTCCCCACGGCAAGCGGCAGTGGAGGGCGCCGCCATTTCCCTGCTCTGACCCCACCTCCACATACAGCGTCATAACCCAGCGACTCTGAGTGGCCCGGCCCAGGTGAACCACCTAAGGCACTGCTCCTCCGCACCCAGCTGTGAGAAGCGGCAGAGGGGGTCGCCATTTCCCTGCTCTGGCCACGCCCCCACATAGAGCGTCACAACCCAGCGACCTGGGAATCCAAGGCGCCGCTTCTCACACTTAAAGGGCCCGAACAGACCAAGAATGGCGCAGGAGGATCTCAGAGCCCCAGAGCCAATAAATCTAAGCGATGAAGAAATAGCAAAACTCACAGACGCACAGTTTAAAACATTGGTGATCAGGACCCTCACAGAACTGGTTGATTATACCGACAAATTAGACAAATATATGAAGGCGAAACTAATTGAAATGAATGGAATTGCACAGGACACCAATAGCAATGAAAAGGAAACTGGGACTCAAATCAATGGAGTGGACCAGAAGAAAGCAAATAATGGCCAAACAGAAAAGAGTCAAGAAGCAAGAATTCAAAGAAATGAGGAGAGTCTTAGGAACCTCCAGGACATCTTTAAACGCTCCAACATCCGAATTATAGGGGTACCAGAAGGGGGAAAGGCACAGCCACCAGTGGAAAACTTATTTGAACAAATAATAAAGGAGAATTTCCCCAATCTGGCAAAAGCAATAGACTTCCAGGAAATCCAGGAAGCTCAGAGAGTCCCAAAGAAGTTGAACCCAAGAAGGAACACACCAAGGCACATCGTAATTACATTAGCCAAGATTAAAATGAAGGAGAGAATCCTAGAAGCAGCAAGAGCTAAGGGGACAGTCACCTACAAAGGAGTTCCCATCAGACTGTCAGCTGATTTCTCAAAAGAGACCTTACAGGCAAGAAGGGGCTGGAAAGAGGTATTCCAAGTCATGAAATCTAAAGACCTACAACCAAGATTGCTCTATCTAGCAAAACTTTCATTTAAAATGGAAGGACAGATAAGGTGCTTCTCAGATAAGATCAAATTCAAGCAGTTCATCATCACCAAGCCCTTATTATATGAAATGTTAAAGGGACTTATCTAAGAAAAAGAAGTTAAAGAAACATGAACAGTGAAAGGACAACAAACTCACAGTTATTAACAACCACACCTAAAACGAAAGCAAACTAAAAGGACAGCTAGATCAGGAGTGGAAACATAGAAATGAAGATCTCAAGGAGGGTTAGCAACAGGGGAGTGGGAGGAGGAGAAGGGGGGAGAAGGTACAGAAAATAAGTAGCATAGACAGTAGATAGAAAATAGATGGGGGGGCAAGAATAGCATGGGAAATATAGAATCTAAAGGACTTGAGACACATGGTCATAAACTAAAGGGGGGTGATGGTGGGGATGGGGGGTAGGGTGGAGGGGAATAAAGGGGGAATAGAACAACTGTAACAGCATAATCAGTAAAAAAATAATTAAAAAAACAACAAAACAACAAAAAAAAGTGGTAGTAGAAAAAATGACATCATGTCATAAAAAAATAATTAATTACGGAAGGAAAACATACCAATTTGTCACCTGTTTTATTTTTGTATTTAAAAATTAGTCATTTGGATTCAGGAAATAAACATATTCTGTAATTATCAAAAAAAGAAACATTCGCAAGAGAAATGATTTATGGACCTAAGTTGTTAAAAATCGGCCTCGCCACGGAGCTGATTATTGGGGAAGGGGACAGAAGGATGGGTCTGGGGTGGAGTGACGTTCTGTCTAATCCAGGCTAACCGCCTTCCCCCCTCTTCTCCCTGGCCGTTTGCCCGCTTCCCTGTGTGGCCGGGGCTAGAGCCCGAGCTCCGGGCCCGGGTGCTGGTGTGATATTTCTGCAGGCAAAACGCTGGGTGGTCTTGTCTTGTGCAGAGGGAAAAGCAGATAGTGGGAGGCTCGCTAGATCACTCTTCTGAGCATCACTTCTCCAAGGAGAATGACCCACCGGGGAGGACCAGACATTTTCAGGAGACGGGGGAGGCAGACACCTGGGGTCAGGCGAGCCCCAAACGGAGGCCTCACCCCAGAACAGCTGTGTTGCTGGGCCGGCTGCCACTTTGGGCTGGAAAGAGTTTTTTTTTAATTTAAACATTATAATTTTTTAATGACAGTTTATAGTTCATTATGTGTATGTTAATTCCCTTGCCCCCTTTCCCCACGTGAAATATAGCAATGGAGCAAGAGAAAAAGAAATCATTGTGCTTAAATCGCAAACTTTTTGAAATTTGGACACCCTGGATGCTATATGATTTTTAGCTTTGAAATAAAGGTTTTTGTATTGTTTTGTTTTCCAAAGTATTGTTGGCCTGATGTCAAAAGACAGATGCTCATTTTGTGAATTGTTAGATTCAGAAAAAGATTTCAAAGTCTCTCTGGAAATTTCAAACATGGAGCCACACACTGCTCAGAATAAAACAATTATGATCATCTCTGAACTGAGTAAATGGGTGACCTCTCTACTTTGATGAACTTCTATACTTACTTTTGTAAGAGAAAGGATCCATAGCATCTTTCTTGGGTTCAGGAGCAGTAGTATAGAGAGAGTCAACTTTCCCAGTGCTGAGGACGGGTACCAATCTCACACCATGGCTTTACTCAAACAGCCCTCACTGCCAGAGCCCCGGTTGTGTTGGGCACCGTGACATGCAGGTCAGAATGACCGTGGACTGAGTTCTCACAACCGTTTTTACTGCTTTTCATGCAGAGACACATGAGAATAGATAGAGCAGGGCAACAGCTGTGTTGACAACAGACCATGATGGTCTAATAACTTTATTCTCATTTATACGTGTAGATATTTGCGAAATACACGCCGGTATAAAAAAACGCCTATGTTTAAGAGGCAGCCGAAGGAGACCGGGTGGGTGACTGACTTAGGGTCTGACCTTGGCAGAGAGAAGATTCCAATCCCTAACTCCGCGTTCATAGTTCCATGATTCGTTCCCGTACGTCTTGAACTCCACAGCGGGTTTTATGTGACTTTGAAACAAGCTGCTCTGTCTTGGAGGCTTTTCCTGGATGCTGACTTTGAGGTCTGGCCATGACCTGTGTCCTGGGACTTTTAGACCAGCACCGCCCTGGTTATGGTGGCAGGGGGGATGGAAAAGGAAGAACAAAGTAAAAAGTACTCCCAGCGGCTTATTGGAAGGATTGAATGGAGGGAATGTATTCAGCACAATGTCTAGCAGGTAATATACTTAGAGTCATTAATTATTACTATTTATTAATGATGATCGAGAGCTCTAGAGATGTAGAAAATCACTGGGTTCCAATCGCAGTACTCTTATGAGCCTGATCATTTTAGGTGACTTGGAGAATGAAAATTTCTTAGAACAAACTACGCAAGGGAATGACTCCACTTGGGGCAGCCGCTGGGACAGAGGAGATATAAGTGCTCAGAAACCTCCTCAGAGCTCAGGATTATGACCACATTTCACCTGAGGAGGAGGACGGTTTTCCCGGCTGCAGACTGGACTGCTGGCCAAGCAAGCTCCCTCGTGGTATCACTGAGCTCTTCAGAAGGGTTACACTCTTCAGGGACAATGGGGGTGACGAACCGATGTAGCTGGTCTGGTGATGAGTCGGGAATGAATGGTGTGTCTCTGGCTTGTGGGAAGTGTCCGGCTCTCGGTCCCCTGGCCAGGGGACTTGTGGGAGGATGCTGATGGACAGGCTGGAGAGAGGGGCAAGGGCAAACAGCCACTCTCCAAGACTTGGAGGTATTTGGTGACAGCTAGCTGGCTTCACAGACACCGGTCCTTGGTGGCGACCTTTGTCAGGGATGCTGTATGTTCTGAAGTGACTTGGCTCTCCTTTGGGGAGTATGTGGCCACAAGGGTACATGTTTTAAAGGACATTTTGCCTAATGCCAGTGAAAGATGCCAACTCGGGTTCTACTCAAGTCCACCAACGAATTACAAGATGCCTCATTTCTAATCATTGGAACGTCATCTCTCCCTTTCCTGCCCACCCATCAAAACTGAATTGCCTGAGAATATGAGCTATGTATTCAAGTTCACGGGGTTTTCTAGTGAGTAGCAACCATGCGTCGTGAATACGGCTGTTCCATTCATAGGTGACTATGTTCTTAGGGCTTGGGCTACAGTAGGGCACTATTAATATTCTGGAAATTCATAGCTTAGGCAAAAAAGAGTATACAATAACATCAGAATAACAATGCAGGGTAGGCTGAATAATTCACATTAAGTAAGTGGAAAGTGCTGAAATTGCTGAGAGAAAGAAGTCCCACACCGGACTTCGTTGACCTGACCCATTAAATGAATGTTGCCGGTCCTAACATCCCCTGGCGCCGTGGCCCGGGTCTAGGGTGATGTATCAGGTCCAGCCCTAGGCATTTGGAAGGCATTAGGAAATAAAACAGGCAAACAGTGCTGGCCTGTGGTCAGTGATTTCCCGTGGGAAGCAGTGGGCAGGGATAAGCAATGATAAACACGCATCATAAGTTATTTCTGAAGCTGGTGAGTCTTATGGGGCAGAAAATAAAAAGGTCTCTCCAAAAGCTGCCTCTGGAATCATTTGTCTGGCCCGCCAAGCAGTAATTATCCCGCCCTTATCACATCCCCTGCTATGTAAGAACTAGAAATGAAAAGTACAATTGGAATACATTGATAAATGATTAAATTATTTTTTGGGACTGCTGCTATATGGATAGATGCTATACACTATCCCACCGGTCAATTACAAATGCAAAAACCTTTCGTTGGCAAAGAGAACCTCGCATATATACACATGTGTGAATATATGTATAATCATATTGCTCCTGCATCTAGATCTAATTTTAAAAAAGGAGACAAAAATGTGTGCTAACGAGGTACATAGAAGAACACTAATGAGGGTGTGCATTCTGACTTTGTCCTATTATGAAAGCTGGTTTGACAATTTTGGATGAAATCGACCAGTCAGCTCGAGTGCAACACCTGGTCAGTTCAGTCAAAAATGTCAGAAATCCTGGGACCGAATCAACAGGTGGGCGGCTGGCCGAGCGGCTCATTCCATCAAAGTGGGAGAACCATTTGTGCTCCCAGACACATTTCAGGCCCAATATAGAAAAAGAGAATTTGGGGAATTAGCCCTGGAGTCATCCCCTCAAGGCTCATTTTGACTCAGAAAATGAGCAATAAGTTGCCCCTCTGGGATACCGTTCCCTAGCGGGGCCCTGCCTGAGCAAACCACCCACAACCACCCCTGGAAAGAAATCAGTGCTATTGAGGGTGCCTGCACCCATCTCCTCACGTGGCTGACCACGGGACTCGGCTGCACCTTCCTTCGAAAGCCCAGCTGTCTGGGGGCAGGTTTCAAAGTTTCTGCTTCGCCACGAACAGATTCGACAAGGGCCATCTTGGGAAGGGTGGGTGGAATAAATGTCCATTTTTATTATCATGGCATATCACTCTCACGGATTGAGTGGAAAACGTCCATTTTCAGTATTTTTATCTCGGCACTGGCCCTCCTCACGATGGAGATTTCTTATTGGCAGGAAGAATGAATACTTGGGACTGAAAGGGAGCTAAATAGGTTTAAGTTTCTCCGTGATCCGTTTATAGACTAATATAAAGGAATATCTCCCCAGTTTCTAGTACATTATCTGAGTGGTTGGTATTTGGCCTGTGGGGACAAGTATGAGTGTTAGGACCCTATGGAGGTGGCTTGGAGGATGCTCTTTTGGACCCCCACGTCGGGGACACATGCACGTCTGCATAAATTGTCCTACATTAGAGACCAAAAGGGTCGGCCAGCCTCTCCCACGGTCTTAAGTTAACACTTGCCTTTGTGCGGCCCACTCTTTTCTGAACTTGAAATCCAATTGGCCAACAATGAAAGCCAATTAGCTCCTGAGGAGAATAAACCCAAGACTCTCTCCCCTGGCGTCCCCCCCCCCCCCGCCCAGCCGATGGAAAGCTAGTTAGCTCAAGGCATTAGCATAGTTGTGTATCAAGCCCGTCGTATAACGGAGACTAGTTGGCTTAAAGTATTAGAAGACAGGGGTAGCGGCTGGCGCAGAGCAGAACTGTGTTATTCTGAGCCCACAGCTGCCGAACATTCTTGACGGTGGATGAGGCAGATGTCCAAGGACAATCAAAGAGAGAAGAAAGTTTAAGCCAACGTTTGCCTATCTCATATTCTCCGCTTGATCCTCGGCCTCAAAGACAGTGCACAGCTGCTGCACTTCAAGGTCTGGGGGCTGCTCCCCGCCCCCAGCCTGCCCCACACCCCCTGCTTATTCTCTGAGAGCCGGGCTCAGCTTTCCTGCCAAGTGCCCCTTGCAGGCCTCCTCGCTGGAAAAAGTGGGTCTTCTTGGTGACTCTTTTGATTTTCTGGACACTCCAAAGGTTTGGGGTCAAAATTCCATAGCGTGCAATCATCACAGGACTCGAATACTTCTGCAAGCCAACCCTAAACAGGCCGGCTTCTCAGGCGACCAGCTACGTCTGGGCTAAGCACTCTGTTTTCAGACGTAAGAAGTCATCAGTTCAAATACAAAGAGAGGCAAAGAGAAACACCCGTGTGAAATCTAAATGTTGAGGATTTACTCTGAGAGCTGGGGACCTTTTCTTTCATGGTTTAAATAATACAAGGAATGTGTATGTGTGTGTGGGGGGGTGTAGAATCAGAGGACACAGGTCCCTTATGGACAATGAGAGGCATCTGGATTCGAAGTGTTCGCTGATATGTAGGCACGTTGTCTCTCTTGGCGGCGCGGGGCAGGGGGCCGGTAAGGGACTTCATTTCTCATCAGTGCTAAGAGGCATTTCCTTTCCTATTCTACAACATGGCAATTTGCTTATTTGCCAAAACCCTTCACTGTTCTACGTGACGTGGCCTGACACAAATAGACGAGTCTTTCCTGTCGGTCAAGTACAACTCAGGTGCATTAAATAGTAGGAGCTTGTGAAATGAGGAATCTGTGTCAGCGCCTGAACACTCATGCCTACCATCATGTCCGCAGGTGAGGGACAACTCAAAGTTTTGTTTGGAAAATAAATGTTAAGGGTCTGCCCCTCGGGATGTGCTTCTGGGAGGACGAAGTGCGGCGGGGTGGTTGGCTCGGACTCTCACCTCCGGTAAGTGATACGCCAGTGCCATATTGCACTGTAATTATGGGATAAAAGCATTAGCCCTCCCTCGGCCCCCTGGGCATGAGCCCTGAGGAAGGTGTGCGGTCTCACACCCAGATGTTAGTGCCTGTAGGACCAGGGTGTAGTACACGCTCGGTGTGCCTATGGAATGAATAAAGGAAATGACATGAATGAAAGAACGAAGGAAGAACGTGAGTAGCCTTGGTCCCGTGCCAAACCCATTGAAAAACACACCAGCATCCCACAGCTGTAATGGAGGTACCTATAGAAGCAGTCGAAAGATCTATTTGTAGTGGATAACCTGAAAAGAACTCGATATGAAATAGTTTCTTGTAAAAGCACTAATTAGTTAGAATTAGAGAGGGTTTTAAAAATTACATCGATTTCTACCCGACGACTAATTACAGGGATAACGTTCACACGTAGTACCATTGCAGGTGCAAATAGTTAATTGTGTGTGCCAGCCAGGTGGTCAGGTGCTCCTTAACTACGTGTTCAATTGTGTCTGCTCTGGTCGCCCCTTCAATTAGCCGTGGGTGCAAAAAACAGAGACCGAGCCGAGGCCCTATTAAAACGAGGCCAATATTTCCCACAGCCTTTTATCTGCGAGGCGGAAGGGGCTGTGTATTTTGTGTTTTATTTTAGTTGCTCCTCTAGCTGGGGCCCGGGGGAGTCGCTTCGGGGAGCTAGTTAGCCCGGAGCAGCTGGGCTTGGCCTGATAAGCGCACTGCACACGGTTGCAGGGGAGACGGTCAGCTCCCCGCCGAGGGTTTGGGCATTAAACCAGGGTCTCTGTGAAAAGCGACGGTGCTCACTTATTCTGAAGGTACTTGAAAATCACACTGAGTTTTCCCCTGTGAGATCAGAGCAGTGACGTTTGATCAGGATACTCCAAACAGGCAGGCCCTCCTTGCTGAATAGTCTTCGTCATTGTAGCGGCTCTCCCTGCCCTTGGAGTATTTCGGGAACGGCACACATGGGGGGTGTGGGAGGGGCTGGGGGCAGTTTTTGAGATCTTGATTTTGTTTTTTGAACATAATTCAAAAGGCTACTTTGGGCAATCAAACAATTGTATATCAAACTGTCTGAGAATCTACAGGGTTAAAATTTGACCAAGGCTGAGAGTTTAAAATCATGAACTTGATGTTGACCTCTATATATTTGGGAAGGGGTGAGAGTGGATAAAACAGGAGAAAGTTGGAGTCCATGACTCAGTTCTAAGTTTTTCCCCCTCACATGTGTGACTTTTGACATGTTACTTAACTTCTCGGACTTTCTACAAAAATAGGGCAGTAGGCCCTGGCCGGGTAGCTCAGTTTGTTAGAGCATCAGCCCAATACGCCAAAGTTGCAGGTTCGATCCCCAGTCAGGGCACGTACAGGAATCAATTGATGAATGCATCAATAAGTAGAACAACAAATCAATGTCTCTCTCTCAAAATCCATTTTAAAAAAACTTTTAAAAAGTAGAGCTCTAATGTCTGAGGACTAAAGAAGATATACTGAGGTATTAGAATTAGTAGGTGGATCATTTTGTAACATATATAAATGTCTAACCACTGTGCTGTAGACCTGAACGTAACAGTATGTTGAAAGTCCACTGTAATTTAAAAAGTATAATTAAAAAAAGAAGATGGACCTAAAGTGCCTTGTTCTAAAACCGGGATGGGTGCTGTGTAGAGAGAACTTTTTTCCTCTCTCCAGAGGAAAGAAGGTTGAGGAAATTTCGATTCCACTATGAGCAAGAGAACTCTGGGGAGGGAGGTACTGGACACCCAGGAAATATAGCCGATTTGAAGCCTTAAGAGTTGATGGGCACATTCATGTCCTCAGTGATGTGTTACTGGATTTTCAATTCTGGTCTTAAATCACAGTCCTCTCAACCTGAATGTTTACCTTTTCAGGGAACTTATGTGTGTTTCAAAATCTGGCCTCGTTCGATTAAAAAATTTTTCCTCCATCACCTCTGGCCGTTCATTTGTAGAGGACTGTAGATTCGGACCTAGGGAGTTCGGATGTTTTTATATGCCTCATTCTTATATTTTTTGTCTAGTTTTAGATCTTGCCATTCATTTACAGATTGCTGCTTTTTTAGTGGTGCTTATCGGGTGCCATGAATCAAAGGTGACTGGACACCCAAGACAGGGGGTGTCTTCAAGTCCAGGGTCCCTAGGCATGTTAACCCAGTCACACACACATGCACACACACACCTCCCTAGGCATAGTGTCTGTCACAGACACACACACTAGGCTTTTCAATGATCCAATATGGCGTCCTGCGTGCACAGATGTGGAGGCACCTGGATTGGAAAGGCTTGGCCTGGCCGCAAAAGTGTGGGAATGCTCACCCGAGGTTGCCAGAGGAGCGGGACAACGTCAGTAATGGTGCGTAACCTGGGGTGCGCTGGGGTGAGTGGGGAGGCGGGCCTGGCGCCTGCGAAATGACCAGCAGCTCCTCCACCAGGGGCCTGGGTGGCTATTCCACTGCCCAGCTTGGAGGCCCAGGAGAGGGCTCCAGAATCTCTTCTGGTGGCTCTCCGCTTTTTCTCTGGGTAGGGACAACCTCAGTGAGACTTTCCAATTTGGGAGAAAAAATAGTTTGCTCACACGATGCTTTCAAAGTTGTGATAAGACTCGGGGCAGAGATCAGGGGAATGAACGCCAACTTCTCCGACCTCTTGTCTTCTCTCTGGGCTGGGGAATGAGTGTGAGTGTGTGTGTGTCTGTGTGTGTGAGAGAGAGAGATAAACTTGAACTATCTGAAAATGAAATGACTCATCCGTTCCTGAGGTGAACTTGGAAGATACAGTCCCTGTACCCTGGTTCTGAGGGTGACGGGCAACCATTCCCAACCTTGACTGAGGGGAGTGTCCTCGGTCATTTGTTATTGATAATAACAGTAAGTGCTTGTTAATATTAATAAAAGTAATAATTAATATTGGATGAGTTACTGATTCCATAAATTAGATAAGCTTTTCCTGTAACAACAGTATCCACACCTACTCGGTAGTGAGATGCTTTTATTTATTTATTTAAAATTTTTATTTATTTATCTTTAGAGGGGAAGGGAAGGAGAGAAGGAGAGAAATATCAATGTATGGTTGCCTCTTGTGTGTCTCCTGCTGGGAACTGGCCTGCAACCCAGGCATGTGCCCTGACTGGGAATTGAACCCCGATACTCTGGCTCACAGGCCCGTGCTCAATCCACTGAGCTACACCAGCCAGGGCTGAGATGCTTTTTAGAAAGTGCTCTAGCTCGCACCAATGCGCATGTCTTCGATACATGATGTGTGAGGTTCGCAGCCACCTGCGAACACTGGGTTTGATCATTATCGATGAGTATTTACCAATTACTAAGCGTTTCCTAGAACTTTCAAATCACTGAGCTGCTCCTTATTATAAATATCTGCACCCTATGATATTTTACGCAACAGCAGCTTTTGTGCAAGGCATACACTGTATAAAATGTGTCAGCTGTATTTTGTACTTATCATAGAGACAAGATAAGTGGATAGTACAGATTTTGTGGTGAGGACTGTTTTATTTTCTTAGAGTTTACAGAATACACTGCATGATAGGTGCTCAATGTCTGTTTATAAAAAGTATTATCATTTCTTCGAATCCCAGTGGATACTTTAGTTTTTTAAAGAATTTTTACATTCTATTTAATCTTTTAAATCCTCATCCAAGGACATGTTTATTGATTTTTGTTTTTTGAGGGAGGGCAAAGGAGAGAGAGAGAGGGAGAAAAACATCGATCAGTTGCCTCTCACATGTGCACTGACTGGGGACTGAACCCACAACCCAGGCACGTGCCCTGACCAGGAATCGAACCTGCAAACTTTTGATTTACGGGCTGATGCACCAAGCAACTGAACCACATTAGCCAGGACCCTGGTGGCTATTTTCAATTAGTTACACATATATGCTCACGAAATGTGAATAAACTAAGTTTTTTATTTACCCCTTGAAGAGAGGTGACAGTTTAGAAAATTCTCGTGGTGTTTTTGGAGCCAAGTTTCCTTTATAGTTCAATGCGTCTGCACTCAAGTTGTCCGCTTTGGAAGTCAGTGCCTTTATAGAAAGTGTCATCCCCTAGAGTGGCTGCCTTTCTGGAAAGCACTTTCTAGAACAACACCTGTTAGTTAGGAGAGGCAACTTTGTCTTCTCCCAGGTTCTAGAACTCACAACATTTAAATCACTTGTTTGAGTCTGTGGGCTGAGGGCCAGAGCCTGGAAAAGTAGTCCCAAGTCTAGAGTTCAAGGCTGAGTGAGCCTCACTGTGCTCAGGGGTCAAACCTGTTATGATAATGTCAATGAAAGGGTTCCGTGAACTCTTAATGGGCTGTACGAATGCAAGCCGCGCTGTGAGTAAGGTTCCCCGGTGGAAGGAGAGAAACACAGATGTGCAGAGACGCCCGGGCCCAGGCTGTAGAAGTCCAGGAAGGGCACAGGGACGTCACTCTGACTTTTGCTGCAGCTCGGAGTGACAGACTGTTGAGTGGGGGGCACACCCAGGCGCAGGCCATGTCTGCACAGGACTCCCAGCTGATTGAAACATTGCCGTCCCAACATATGCGGCCTTCATGGGCTGCACATGGACTTGGTCACATTTGAAAATTCAAGTTTTATTTCCAATCCAAGCTGGGATGCTAGTTCTGAAGGGGTCCCTGTACCGCAGCTGCAGGGACAGAGTTCCAGCCGGAGGCCATGGGCCTGGCCTTGAGTCCCCAATTCACCTTCCCTTCCACGTGATTTTCCTTCACCAGCTATTGTACAAAGTGAGAAGTTGTCATCGAATGACCTGCCAGGGTTGGCTGATTTCCATGAACGTCCCCTCTGACCCCAAAACGCAACTGAAGACACAGTGACAGCACATGGGAAGGTCACGTTCATCCCCAAGTTCAGCGGAAACAACATGGTTTTCTATTCGGAATTGTGCATACCCTCCTTTTCTCCTTGCATGTGTGCGAATCCAGACTGAACGGTCACCCCTGAGAGGACCGTATCCTCCCCTTCTCCCCGCCTTGTCTAATCCTAATGGCCCCAGTCCACATCTTGCACTTTTAACTGTGAAATCCCTTTTACTTAAATGTAAAGAAAGTCGGTATCTTCTAACTCATAGATTGACAAAGCAAACCCACAGACGGATAACGAAGGTTGACCAACAAAAAATGTTAAGCATTTCCTTGCCTGGGCCGTGACTGGGTTAGCAGTAGTAACTCTACTCAAACGCAAGAGCCTGTCTCCCCGCCAATGGGATCACACACAGAAAGTGAAGGACCGGGTTCTGTTGCAAGGCTGTCCCACCACCGTGTGGTTTGCCTTCTTCATCTCCGTGTCCAGAGATGTCCCAGGGGCAGAGAGTCAGGGGGATGCTCAGCCTCCACAGTGAGACCTTATCTTGGAGAAGGAGGGAGGGAGGGCGTGTGTGTGTGTGTGTGTGTGTGTGTGTGTGTGTGTGTGGAGGGAGGTCAGATGGATTCTGAAAAGCTACCAGTGTTTTCCTTTTACACGTCTGGCTCCCCAAATGAATCATGGGGTCCGGGGGCGGGGGGAGAGAGAGAGAAGAAAGAGAGAACCGAAACCTGTTTTAAATGTGTAACAGACCAGAAAGAAAAGAATCTAATCACTCCATTACCCAAAATATGGATTGGAAACATGGTATGAAAAAACCAAAATGATGTTGGGTAGAAACTCCCCCTTCCCGGCCCAACAAGACATTGGCGGCATGAACCCTGGTATTTATTGCTTGTTTTAACTACAGTGCCGTGCAAGCACTTTCAGCAAAAATGTAATTCATATGCCTAATATTTTGCCCCAATTCTCCTTGCATATTTTACAGTGTTTGAGACTGTTTGTGTGTTTGCTATATATCAGTTGACACCTCTGTAAAATTTTTATATTGGATGCCTTTGGCAACTAGAGCTAAATAATAGCGTTGCCATTTGTAATTTTTGTAGCTCTGGTGTTCTGCTGGCCTGCAAGCTTTGGTCTGCGTGCTGCAAAGAGGGGGGATTTAGAGAGCTGGGTGGATACTTCTTCCTGAGTGGCCCTCCTCGGTGGTAGAAGTCTCAATAACTATCACCTTGACCTTCCTGCTCTTCTCTTCCGACTGAAAAAAAAATGCCATTTTTAAAAAGATGTCATTGCCAACCACGGAATTCTTCTCTTGCATTCTGTTGGCAACTTATGTGTGCTTTGGGGACTTTTAGACATGCGTGTTTACCCTCCATGCTGTCCTGGGTCTTTATTTATTTTTCTTTAAGATCCTTCCTGACTTTCTAAAAAGGATTGGAGGCTGTTTACAGCCAAGATAATTAAATGGAAAAGCAGATGAAAGTACATAGAATAAGAGGTCTGAAGCCATGTGGGGATGGATACTCACTGTATTTCTCACATAGAGATGGATGTATTCCCAGAAGTTGGTTAGAGTACAAGCTCCGTGGGAGAGGGGACTTTGGTCCCTGTTGATGTCCCCAGAAAGGAGCTTAGCCTGAGTCTCAGCAACTTGTGCTGCTCTGAACAGAGTAGTTTTATAAACCTCAGTCCTCATCCAAAGCTTTGACATGAATGACCTCTTTTTTCCTTCCTGAACGTTGCTTGCTTTGGAGACCCTGGTCAACTGTCCTCTATAAGACGTGTATTATTTCTTGCTGCTGAGGCCTTAAAATAGTGATGAGCCAGAGGGGACAAGCCGCCAACAGCAAGAGAGACAAAATAACCGAGAATACGCTGTGCATGGCATTCTATCCGCAGGGCCCAGGAAGTCTTGGGTGCTAAGCACCATAGCACCTTGTGGAGTTGCACATACCTGTAGCTATTATTTCAAAAAGTGTCCAGTGGCCCGGCAGGAAAATCCCTCCATCTGGCCAATAGCCTCATATTAACAGACAAAACACCTATTTAGACCTCTGCGTTCAGGTGGCCACCTCCTGCTTGCTCATATGAGCAAGGCCTGGGGAAGGGGGGCTGCCTCATATTATGCATCCTAATATAATCATTTCAGCGTTCAGACTCCAGATTAGGAATTTGACATTTTAAAAATTCCACTGAAATTGGACTACAAAACATAATAGGTTTAGGCACCTGCTCTAATAAGATTGCATAAAAAATATCCCAACAGCCTCACCATAAACATATTTTACAATATCAGAGTCAAATTTTATTACATCATTACGAGAACGCTCCGCCGGACCAACCGATTGGCTGCTGAAGCAGAGCCGGATGCTGATGCTATAGAACAAACATGCCATCACACGTCCCTAATAAAAGTTTTATTGTATCCCCACACACATTAAAATCAACACTAACTGCATTAATACATTGTAATTTACTTTTGTGCTGTAGAACGCATAACAAACCTGGTGCTAATGAGATCATATTTTCCATTATCCTAAAGCAACCTGTGAATATACCCGGTCCTCTGAGATTTCAGCTCAAAACACGCAACTCTCTCTTATTGGACAACGGTGCGCAGTAGTCTAGAATGTTTTTCTTTCCTACCCCGCTCACAGACATCACATCATGTTCTACACGTCTGTGTTTGAATGACGCAGTTATAAAATATATTATTTGATTTTCATGGTATTATTCTTTCCTTGAACAGGGAACGTACATGATTCTTTTGTTATGATTGTCTCTGACTTTGATGGCTTTTTCATGTTCCACTGAACATAGGTGTCTTTGCAGCTAAAATACAGATTCAGACACTCATTGCCTTCACTTTTCCCTTTGGCTGTCACCGGAGTGGCTGCAAGGTTTTTTTCAGTGTGGAGTTTCAATTTGGCTGGTGTGAAGCCCCAGAAAGAAATCAATTTCTTATAAGACATGGATGATTGTTTTTGTAACGTCTTCTGGTGTTGTTTCAATGAAGCTATTAGATGATTAAGCTCTTTTACTCTTAAAATTAAATCACTAACAAGAGACACTGGGCCTTCATTCTAGTCAGCTCAGTGGAAAGTGACTGATGGCCCAGCATCTCTCCGGCACAAACATTCTCCCGCCTGTCCAGGCTCCCGGGTGTTTGTTTGGAGCAGTCGTGACGGTTGAGGGGGCTGCGAGGGGCAGAGTGTAGATCACACTCAAGGGGAGAGATTGCAGAAATCTGAGAAGAAAAGGAGGCCCAGGACTCCTCTTATCCAGAGATAGGACGCTTCTCTATGGTAAACTTCAAACTGTCGTTATCTCGGGCCATTTATGTCTGGGTGGGTGTCCCTCCTGCCCTCTGGCTGCGCGGGCTGCACCCCGAGCTGGGCGGTTTATAGGATAAGATAGGGGCGGACACCTCTGGACGTGTGAGCTCAAGGCTCCTCTCTAAGGACTCTCTCCTGGTGCTGGCGCATGTGGCCTTTCTATCGCCAGTGGTGGCACTGTCTGCTCTTCCAACATTAGGTGCTTTAAGAGTGTGACTATATGGCACACGCACATGCATGTTTGCACACACAACCTGCTTAGAGGCTTATAATGATATTGAATAACTGGTTTCTTACATTTGACTTTTCAACAAGATGTAGAGCCTGCCAAAACCTATCTGATGGGTTTGTTATAAAATTGTGCCAGATTTAAGATGAGTTAATCCTTATGATGCAATCAAGGTATGTGCAAAAATTGTGACTTTTACATGTAAACGATGCTGTGGCTAGTAAGTTTAAGACACTTCAGCTTAATAACCTCAGAACCATCGTATATGTCTTCAAAGGCTGAATTCTTAAGGTTAATCGTAGTCTTTTTGAGTAGTTCTATGTTCTTACATTATTTTTTTTTTCTGGGCGTACCTAGGGCCAGATTTTGGAACCAGGGAAAATTCCCTATGCAATTTTCCTACTATTTACAGAATAGATACCATTATAAATCACATACAAATGCATTAAGGAAGAAAATAATAATGGTAATAACTAGTTGCACTTTCGGAGTGTCAGGTACCGTTTGGAGGGGTTTGTATTCATTAAGCTGTTGATCTGAATAGAGCCCTCTGGTTCAGTAAGTGATGCTTCCCATTTCACAAATGGTAAAACTGAAGCACAGAGAGGTGAAGTCAACTACCTGCCTGATGTCGTAGAGCTGGGAAGCTGAGATTCAGCCTTGAACACCCAGCCACATGAGACCTTGATCTTAACTTTTATATAATACCCACATAAAGGGTTCCCTTGAGGGCTGACTGTGGCATAAGAGGATGAATTTTTGTTCTCAGGAAGTGTGGGATCTCCCATGCACACTAGTTCCTTTGACTCCGTGAATCTCTTGAGCTTCCCCATACTGATGTGGCCTCATCTGGAGGCTGGAAGATTGAGAAATGAGTATAGGCTGATGGTCCACCAGGCAGAGAAAGACATTTCTGCGAGGGTAATAAGTGGTCTATTTAGACTATGCATCCATCCATCCACCCACCCATCTGTCTGTCCATCCTTCCAGCATTTCCTGATCCATGAACCTTCCTCTAGTCCTACCTGTCACCTCCTAGTGACAAAGGCACTAGACAATTTTATGATTCCAGCTCCCCATCTTCTTTCTATTTCAATGTAAATAAAAACGTAAGATTTCGAATCACAACTTAACCAGCGAATGTTTCTTAGACTCAGAGCAAGCTTGATTTTTCACCTGGATTATATTTTTTTCAAAAGAATATATTAATAGCTGCCTTACTGGGGTTTTTTTTTTTAGAATACAGTGAGATAATGTGTATGCAATCTAACAGCATAGTCTTGGGTGCTGTGTCCATATTTTCCATGAAAAAAATAAAAACTCAAGTACTAGGAACCATTGAAGTAAAATCATAAGATAATTAGGGGAATACATAGAATAATATAGTTAATTTCTAAGTATAAATGCAAAATGAGAAAGTATAAAAACAGACATTTAACTACATTAACATTAAAATTTGTATACAGTATACGTATAACTAAAATGTAATTAAATTGAAAAATTACAATCTACAGTAAGTGCTTAAAAGTCAAGCAGCTAAGTGAACAAAAGACGGACAGAAGGACATACATCGATAACAGATAATTTATGCAATTAATAGAAACACGAAAAATTTCAACTGGCACTGATGATCAAAGATATAAAAATTATTTTTAGTTGGAAAAGAAAAATAAAATATCAGAGAGGCCTTTTTAATGTATTTACTTGTCAATCATCTATTGGCCAAGGCAAGACAAATTACTTCTCATGTTCTTGTTAGGGTGAAAATTTGTACTTTTTCCAGAAGACCATTTGGCTATATTTACAGAAAGCCTCAAAATGTGCATCTGATTTTACTCTGTGATTTTTAGGACAATTCTAAGAAAAAATGCAGAGGCTGCGCAATGATTTGTGTGCGAGGACTACACTGAAGTATTATTCAAAATGGCAAAAATTAATGATGAATTAAATATGTAACAATATTGAATCATTAAATTATATTAATTATAATGAAACTGCAAGAAAGAACAATAGATGGCTATTAAAGGATATTAGCTGAAATGGAAATATTCAGAATTAAAACATTGAATTTAAGATGAAACAGAGCTACAGAGTGACATTCTAATTTTGTCATACATGTGAGCAGGTTGTGTGTATGTGCACATGTGTGTTACGTGATGAGTTCTCACATGTGCTAGCTATTATGTTATTGTACTAAATAGCTTCTGAACTTTTTTTTACTGCATATTCACTTAAACTGTGAATTGACTGCTTTGTTACAGGTGAAGAAAGAGAAGACAAGCTGGCTATGCAACACACTCAATGTTACGGTCTGAACGCTTTTGTTCCCCCAGAATGTCTATGCAGAACCCCTCACTTGCAAAGGGGATGGTATCAGGAGGTGGGGCCTCTGGGGGCGATGAAGCCATGAGGGTGGACCCCTCAGGAAGGGGATTGATGCCCCCGTGGAGGAGACCCCCCAGAGCTTCCCTAGGCCCCTGTCGCCCCGTGAGGCAACCACCCTCAACCACTCAAAGGTCTTCACGTGACCACGCTGCCAGTGGACGTCCAGTCTCCAGAACTGTGAGCAACGAGTTTTTGCTGTTTACAAGCACCCAGTCTTCGGTATTTTGTTATTGCTGCCTGAATGGTCCAAGTCACTCAAAATCCTATCCGTGAATGGTGACACCAGGATTTTAACATTTACATGTTTGACATGAAATATATGCTATCAACCAGCATGGCTCAAATACATGCTCCAATAAGCTGGATGTTAGGGAAAAAGATCTCAGGCAATGGGGAACTGTGGATATGTTGGCTTTTAAATATTCCCCTTGAGGTGGAATATTTGGGAGGGAGGTGGGGAGCATGGGGGGGTGGGCTGGGATGGGAGTAAAAAACAGAAAACTGTACTTGAAAAATAATTAAATAAAAAAAAACACACACCTTAAAAAACAAACAAACAAATAAATATTCCCCTTGATGTAACTGCACGATTCTTGCTTGTCTACCTACCTATCACAGATCATATCACAAAAAGGGATACAAACCATTCCTGTTAAGAAAGACAGATTCATGCTCAAGTCTTGACTTTCACTTTATAATTCTGTAGTCTTGGGTAAGTTTCTTATTTCCCCAAACTGCTGTGGAGACTATGGGGCATATGCCTGTAAGGCGCCCAGCTTTATAAGTCTTGCAAATACTAAGTGCTTGATAAATGGTAGGAAATACATCTGCATGTTTTTTTGGCCAACTTTCTTTAACGGACACGGTACTCTTATACTGAGAGAAAGTGCAATAAATATTATTGTCCAAAAGGAAGTAAACCGATGACCCGATGTGAGCCTCAGAAAGTGGAAAAAGAAAGGGGGGGAAAGAAGCAAAGCCACCTTTGTCTAGATCCTCTGCGTCCCAACTGTGCAGCTCCCCACAGGTGGGTGTCGGAGCCCGGAGGGGAACCAATTATGTGCAAATCCTCTGACTTAATGAAAAATAAAATTAAGCAGACTAATACCCAGCAGGTACTTAAACATCACCTAATATTATAAAAGCCAGTGTTTCTTAAAGAGGAAAAACGTCTCTGGGGAAACTGGAGAAAAACGAAGCCTCTGACCCAGGGGGAAGAAAAAATGTTGCATGTGAAGGACGACTTTTCCCAACGTGCCTGAAAATCTCCAAGAAGTCCCCCCCCCCCGCCGAACCCCTTCTTTGTCTGCTGGGGGGCAAAGGTGTTTACTCAGCCCACCACGCAAATGCATTCATTCTGAAGGGGCTTCATTTCAGGTTCTGGTGTATTCTGAGGAAGTGAGTATGTGCGAATCAACACATATTGAAAGGCTTTATTTATTTTTAATGTGCAGACATGGTCCTTCATGTTTTATCCACATTCACTCATCTACTTTTTGCAGTAGCCCAGGGGGAAGATATTATTATTTTTCCCATTTTACAGATCCTCAGAAGGTTATTCAGCTGAACTAGAGTCCAAGACTTTTCTGCTCAAAAAATGCTGGGGCCAGAACTTTCATGAGGTTTCCAAAAACAATTCTTCGAAGGCCAGGCAAACTCAGAACTTCTTCTTCCTACACTGACTCCCTTCTTTCTAGGACCAAAGTCCCCTCCTAACTGAAGAGAAAAATCACCCATTAGACCTTACTGTGGCATTTTTTGTAGCCACATGAGCCAAAGGGCTGGGGGGTCACGGGACAGATGGGGAAGGGCTGAAGACCGGAAGGGTATGTCTGAAGGTGTCTCCTGGGGTGGGGGAGACACAGCTGGAGTTTGGGGCTGGGGGTGCATTACAAATTTTGCACCACAGGCCCAGCTCTAGCTGCCCACTTGCTTATAATCTGCCCTAGGGCGGTCTGCAACACCCCAGCTACATACGTCTCTCCACTGACTTCAAAGCAGACAAGTGAAACCCTTCCTCTGGGGGCTCCGGGGGCGGTGGTTCACTGGGTCCGTCATTAGTAATGGCTTCTTGCTCATCCTGTCTCACTGGCAACATTTACACACCGTCCCCTTTCAGGGCCCCAGAGAACATTCTCAAACAGAAATCACGCACTGATTATTTTGAAATGGCCGGCAAGGTAATCGGATCCCCTGTCTTTCGGGAATGTTTTCGAGAAGAGGAAATGGAGCAAAGTGGTTTGTTGCGCTGCGCTCGCCGGTCGCTGGGTAGAATGTTTTCTCCAGCTCTGGGCCTCTCTTTGGTCTGTCTTTCCCTCTCCGAGGCTGCCTCTCTCCTTGTCTGTCTCTGAATGTCCGAGCTGCGCCCACAGGAGGACCTGGGGAGGGCTGGCTCTTGTCTTTCCCACCGGAGCAAAAGCATTTCCCGTCCAGACTGGTGGCTTGCGATGTCGGAACTCTTAACGACACCAGTCACACACCGCTTTCAAAGGTTCCGTGCAGCTTCCCATGTCAGATGTGGTTATTAACTCTCTTTCTCCGTTTAAAGAGCCAGCCGGTGGGAGGGAAGGCGGCCTATCTGTGCAAATTGAAGAGCTGATGAAATCAGCCCGATCTGTTATCTCCCAAAGCTTTAAAGGTCCTCGACTGGGAGATTAGAACAAGGTTACAGTGACAATTTGTTTACAGGCAGGGAGAGATTAAGATCTCGTTGAAAAGGAATAAAAATAACATCGTCTTGAGCTGTCACAGCGTGAGTCCTATTGTAATCAACACTGGTCTGATTTCAGGGATAATTTAAGACCAATTTATTATCTTAATTAAAAAAAAAAAAAGAAGGAGGGAGAATTCCGTGTTTCCGATGCCAGCGAGGTTGGCGGCTGTGGAGGTCTCTGCAGGTTCCGTGCACAAAATTCCAGGCCATCTCCTGGTGGGTAAAAATTTCAGCAAATTTCCCTTTTTCCTTCAGTTTGTGTTTTGAAGTGGAAGCATCATCAATAGCAGATTAGAAGGCAAAACAGTAACTCCTTCATACTGACCTTTCCAAAAGACAAATGGGTAAAAGGGTAGAGAAAGTCATTCCCATTCACCCTTTTGTTTACAGTCTTTGGTATCTAAGGCGAAAGCCTTCTAACTTTCTTTTTCTTTCTGTCTTAATAAAACTGGCTCCAAAAAAAAAAAATCTTACTTTGGGCAGATCTCTTTTTCTAACTCCCTTCGTAACTAATTCTTTCACTTCCAAAGGCCGAGGAAGCAGGGACACCCTCGCTGCCGCCCAGGGGAGGAAGAGTGGGAAGCTCAGAACGGTGTGATTTGTAACCACACCACCCACCGGCCAGCCCCTTTCAGAGTTCGCAGGAAAACTGTACAGCTCCCTTCTGGCTTTCTCTACAAAAGCGGCCACGTCCAGCGCCCAACACAGGGAATAAATCGGGCCACAAAGAGCCCTTTGAGAGCGCTAAGGAAATGCCCCACTGGGAAGCCAGGTGGACCGAGAACGTTCTCTCTCCATTACAAATGAGTTCAGGGACGGGGCCACCCCCGGGAGGGGGGCACTCCTAGCTCCCCCAGAGCCCGGAGCAGAGAGCCGCACCCAACCAGCCCACTCATTTGAAAACCAAACAGGTTTTCTTCCACCTCCCCCACCCCCGCCCTGTTTACAAACACGTTTACAAGTGTTTGATAGGTGACCTTATTTACTTAGTAACCTGTGGATTCATTTATCTTGAAATTAGTAGGTAATGAAGTGGAAAACCTCAACAGCCCTCCCACTAATTAACATGATAATAAGATTGTTTTGCTACAGAGGTACAATTAGCATGTATGAGAGAAAGGGGGAGAGAGATCAATACAATGTCTGAGGGGTACTACTCCTGGATCTCCGGGAGAGAACAAAGAAAGACAACCGCAGGTTTTAAGATTCATCCATTTAAACATCTCCAACTCTGAGACTTGAGCCTCCTGGGATGATTTGAGGCCTCCTGGAGAAAGAGGTGTGGGGAGGATTGAAAGGAATTCATTATAAAGCCCACTTCTTGGTTCAGTCCAAGGGCTTTGAAAAGAAAAGGGGGAAATTGTGGGAAGTTTCAGACCCTGATCTTAAACAGGCTTTGATGGGGGTTGGTGGGGGTAGGGGGTGTGGGGTGTAAAGAATGTGAGCAGGTAATTACACCCATAAAAATGGTTCCATTCCCTCCTTTTTTCTATCCCCCCCCAAAAAAAATCAAATGGCTCAGATATAAAACTTACAAGACAGATTCTCCTCCAATGTCCAGTGTCAACATCCATTTTCATGAGGTGCTGTAGCACACGGGGTGCACAGCTCAAATATTTATTTATTCCACAGACTGAGGTGTGTAGAATAAATAAATAGGACTTTAAAAATTGCCTCGATATGTATTTACCCAGTAGACTCATTTCTTGGGTAAATTACATGGATTTGGTAACCTTCCATGACATTTTTCCTTGATTTTAAACATACGCAAACAGAGAATTGAAATGTCCAAAGTGTCTAAATAACCTAATTGAACTTGTGACACAGACCAGGAAGAACCAGGAGACCTGAGGTTAGAGGGACAATGCCAGGGGGGTTTGATGGCTAAAATGAAAGCGGTCAGAGCTTCAGCGGAGCACCCCAGGCCTTGGGAAGAGATGCTGCCCATTACAATGTCCTCTGTAAGCAGAAAGAGGGTATTTGGTACTTTCCTTTTTGTTTTATTTGGTATCCGTTTTAGTTTATTTTTTGTTGAATTTATTGGGGTGACCCTAGTTAATAAAATTATATAGGTTTTGGGGGTACAGTTCTATAATACATCATCTGTATATGGCATTGTGCGTTTGCCACCCCAAGTCAAGTCGCCTTCCAGTTCTTCATCATCAACACTCACTTGTCCTCTCCCAGGAACGGACTTTCCTATGAAATTCCACCATCTAGGGCCTCGAAGTAGTTCTGTCATCTGCTGACCATCTGGTCTTGCGTTTAATTTTGACAATAATCATTTTGAAATCTCTTCATTGCCCATTTTCTTTAAAACGGAACTGCATGTATCCAAAGAAAAGTTTCTATCATGGACAAAGAGACACCCTGAATGACATTTTTAATTGGGAGACCTAGCTCAGTGCTCACCAATTGGAAAAAAGAATAGTTGCTAGTAGATTAAAATAAACCCAACCAAGTTGATACCATTTTATTTTAGAAATAATTTAAAGTGATGGAAATCATCGTTCCTCTTATGCCATTCAGGAAGACCTTTGGAGATAAAAGTTTCCTGTTTTTTTTCCCCTCCCTCTCTCCCTCCCTCCCTCCTTTCTCTCCCTCCCTCCCTCCCTCCCTCCCTCCCTCCCTCCTTCCTTCCTTCCTTCCTTCCTTCCTTCCTTCCTTCCTTCCTTCCTTCCTTCCTTCCTTCCCTCCCTCCTTCCTTCCGCATATACAATTTCTGGAAAAACTTGCCAGCATCTTTCTGCTGTGAATTGATTTTAATCATAGGTGGATTATCATTGCTTTCACTTAACATCTTTAGAGTTAGGGGAGAACCCATCTTCATTTCTGAGAGGCATTTGCATGGTTCCTGTGATTGTCCTGGACTTCATTTAAAACATCAGTGTCTCTTGTGTTTGGGAGCGGTGAGCACTGGGGGCTGGAAGAGAGGCTAGGCAACGCTGGAGAGGTGCCCGAGGCAGCAGCCTCAGCAGCCATCCTGGGAGACACGGGTAGGACTGGTGAGCGGCGGCCCTCACCTGTCTGTGTTGGTAGGTGCCCAAGGAGGGATCGGAGCAGAGGATCCCAGGAAGGAGCAGCAGACACAGCTGCGCACCCTTCCTTTGCTCAGTTCCATCTCTGCGCTCTGGCTCCAGAGACCAATGAGGCGCTCACTCTAACGATGATCTACAACTTAAGTGAGGTCCACATTTTCTGCTTTGAAACATACACACGGACAGCAGCACAAGCCCCTGGCCTTTTCTGATGTTTTTAACCCTACCGTGCATCCTCCCTTTGACTGACCATGCTGAAGAATGGGGCAATTCTTACAGGGAGAAAAAGAAAGCCATGTTCAAAGGATTCCCAATCTTTCTGAACCTTTGACACCCATTTTTCCCCCTACATTTCACAGCATTATCACCCAGTCCACATAGGGTGTATACCAATTAAAGAACCCAAGTGGATTTATTAAAAAATAATTTTTATTTGAGGGTAATTTGAGAACTTCCAAATATCTCTGGAGATCATATGAAACACCCTGGGGTGTCAGGCAACCTTGCCTGGGTATTGCTGTTCTAGGGAAAAAGAAAGGGATTTTTAATAACCAGAGCCTATTTCTCCTAGGAAGAATTCCCTGTGGGTTTGGTTGCTTCAAATCCAAATTCCTCATCTGTGAACACTTAGAACGATATGATGTAGCCCAGGAGAGTCAGAACTTGAATTCAATTCAGAGAAACGGACAATTCAGGGAAAAAAAACCCAGCGCTGCATTCGCACTGGGGGAATCTTCAAGAAATAAAATAGTCCCCACTCGTTAGGTGCCCTACACCCTCAATAATCTTCATAATCCCATAAAGTCATTGCCCCATTTTACAGAAGGGGAAATTAAGGCTCAGAGACCCACCTAACCACCTGAAGGCCAAACAGCTAATAGCATGAGAGCGGGATCTGAACCCAAATTCTTCCGATTCTAGTAAATCTCTTGCTGTCTCATCTTCTTTCCTGGGAAGATACACTGTCTTCCTGGAGGTCCATCTGACCTGTGTCTCCAGGAAGCATTTGTTCTTTGGAGAAATCCTATGACCGGAAATTTGTCCGTGGAGTTTCTGTTAATGGCACTCAAACCCATGACCCATTGTGGAGGGCGAAGCATTTCTTCTTTGGGCTAAGCCTTCTCCTACATTCTCTATAAAGGTCTCACAATTTAACAGCGAGGCCCCTTCGCCTGGTTTTAATGACTCTGTAAAATAAATGCCTAAGATTGTTCCTTAAAAAAATAAAATAAATTGTTTCAGTGGGAGAATATGGAAGATATAAATTTAACTGACTATAATTCCCTCAGCCCTTGTTAAGGGGTGAGCACGTGACTAGAAATTTTTAGAAGGGCTCCGATGAGCTGGTTGTCATGAGTAGCCTTTCTGGTTCAGATTTGCACCTTCCTTGAGAACAGCAGTAATTTTGGAGTGTCTTTCCGGGCTTTTTTTTTTCTTCCTTGCATATCCGCTGCATGACTGGGACCTTGTCTGGAGGTGGGAAGTCCTTGCAAATGTAGGAAATCATGTCGTGTTTTTTCAAAGTCCCCGGTGTGACCAGGAGTGACTATGCAGACCTCTCACAAGATCGCAAGCGCGCTGGGGCCATTTTGGCATCACTCTGTTGTCTGGACAACCATGTGGTGGCCCCGGCCACGGAGCATCGGATTTCATCCTCAAGGTTTCTCCAAGAGGCAAGAGGGGCGGCCTCAGTCTCTCATTTCCCCAGCAGGGAGCCATCTCTCTGAAGAGTGACAAGACTGGAAAATGTTGGGGACAGCGGCACAGCTGGATCTGCCCAGGGCCAGGGTGGGCTAAACAGGCATCGTTGAGGTATTCAAAGGTGTCCAGAGAACTGTGTGAGAGGAGAGGACATTCGCTAGTAGAAAGGAGAGCAAGGAATAAGGCGCCAAGGAGACTCGCTTGTTCTGAGGGACAAGAGGAGGACCAGTGGGGCTTGAGCGTGCAGAGCAGCGCGGGTGTTCAGCACGGCAGCACCAGCTGAGCCGCTCAACTAGGTGGGGCACAGAGGAGAGCCGTTTCCCCTTTCTTACTCTGGGTGCTGAGTTAGGCTTAGAAACAGAGAGAAGCTGTTCTGGCTCATTCTTTTTGTGTTCCAACTCCACACATACTTGTTTTGTTTTTTGTTTTTGTTATTTTAAACTGCTCTTGGTACAATTTTAAAAAAAAAAGGAATTCGATGCAAGGACAGAGACCACAGATACTACAGATGATACAAGGAGCTCGCGGAGGTGGGAACAGGTTAGTCTGAAGATCAGTGAACTTGGATCTGAACGCCTAGTAGGCCTCTCGCTGATGTGTGTTTTTGGTGAAGCTATTTTCTCACTGGTTGGGGCGCGTGTGAGAGGCAACTGATGGATGTTTCTCTCCGTCCCTTTCTCCCTCCCTCCTCCTCTTTTTAAGAAAAATAAAATCTTAAAAAAAAACAACCATGGTTCATACCTATCTGTTTTCTGCAAATGGACAACAAGGCATATGACAGAGGCATTATGACAAGCTCTCCCTTTCTAAAATGACGAAAAGTTCTCTGAATTGCAGCTAAAGAGTTTTCATTCTTCTCATTGATTTTTTCCCTCCTCTCTGCCTGGCATGTGAGTATGGACGCCACACACCTGGCAGGCCTGGGTTCCCGATGTTGGAAAGAGAAGCAAAGGGAAGCCCGCACCAGAAACGTCTAGTTTACTGCTCTTCGTGCGGGAGGGAAAGGCGTTTCTTCACAAATCTTTCTTCTTCCTCTTCAGCTGGGCGAACCCTCGGTGGCTTTGGCGGGGCAGACCAACTCTGCAGCCGACTTGGGACGGAAAAAGCTTCCCCAGCGGATTTTCAGTCAGCACTCCGGGAGGGTGGCTGATGGAGTGCCGGGGAATCCTTCTGGAGGGAGGCAGGCTTTTAACTTGATTGATGAAATTATATCTAAATCTAGAAGATTTGGGACTTCAAAGGCATTTTTCCCCAACTCGGGGCATCCCGGATGAAGGGCGTTTGCTATTTGTACCCAACTCCCAGCCTCAAGTGGTTCGCAAATTGACCCCTTTGTAATAGGTTAAAGGTTTCTTGCTAGATAACGGTGGTTCATTTTGATTAATTATGTCAGGGAATTAATGTATGATTACTAACTTTTAGCAGACCCTGCTCCTTCTGACCCCGAGCTGCTTGTTTGTGTGGCTGGTTGTAATTTTCAACCGATGGGTTAGGAGGGGTCACGGTGTGGTCAGCATATTTTAAACAAAGGCAGAAGGGGAGCGGCGGAGGCTTCCAAATGGAGTGGACACCGCAGTTCAAGGCCTTTTCAGAGCTCTGTTAAGTGTTTTACCAGTAGGCTTTTATACCTGGACTCTTGCTAATAAAAGATGGTTCACCGGAGTGGAGAGTAAGCTGGGAAGATTTGGAGAATAATTTCACCGTTAAATGTGGGCCCATAAATTTCACTCCACACTGGTTTCAATGGCCTAGGACCTTGTTAAAGATTAAATGGCCGAGTGTTGAGTTTCGGCTGTTGGGGGGGGTGTCAAAAGATTCAAGGGGAAGGGATCTTGTTAATAAGGAGGTTTTCTGGTTGATCCAACCGGTTTTCTCGAATTCCTTGCTAGGTAGTTAGACAAAAGGGAACAGAAAGCTGATGACACGTCACTTAGAGTTAATTTGATACCATTTATTGACGTCATTTATGTGATGAGCTCCTCAGAACGTGAATAGTTCCATTCATTGGCATGAACGGAGGACTCTAAATGATCAGCGCAAAATGGCCAATTACCTCCAACTGGCTTTTCCTGGTATTTTTGGCTCTCTGAAGCTAAGCATATTCACCACCAGAATTAGGTCTTTAGGATTTTGAGGAAGATGCTAAGGATTTGTTTTAAACATGAGAACTCTCCATTCTTCCTGCCGTTAAACTTGGAGGATTTTCCTCTACAAAGTGCTACAGATATTATATTGTCAATTGTTTTCCAACTGTGATCTCGTTGAAGCACAATTACTGGGCTCAGAGCGAGAAAGGCAGGCCAAGGACAAACAGGAGACCTTTAGACGGAAGGCAGAGATGCCCAGGGGCAAATTATCAAGGAAATGTGGGGAGGTGTAATTACCAAGGGGGTTGGAACAGCCTTTGGATGAAGGAGGAGGACGGGGCTGTTTGGCTTTGGAGCAAATGCCATGTATTAAAGAACTTGAAAGCCGAGATTGACAAAAAAAAAAAATCAGAAAAGGCAAGAGAAATTGTTACAAATGCAAGTTGCTACTTCCGCGTTGTATTAAACTTTTCAACATTATATAACACCCTTGCTATAAGGTTATTCAGAAATAAATTGTGCTTTAGCGTTCAGATTTCGTTAGCTCTGTTCAGAAGGGTATTGAAAAAGACACTGGAAATGCCTATGACTGCTGATCACCCATCGCCTTTATGGACAACATAATCACAATTACTGTATTTCAAACAAGCCCCTTTCAAAAATTAGAGGTGTTGATGAGTTTAATGGGGACATAGACCATTTGCCTGTTCCATTATTGCAATTACTGTGTGGCTTGGTATCTTCTCCCTGACAGTGGCTAATGCTGTGTCTACTTCAGAGGAAGATATAACCCCCCAATAATGCACTCAGGGTCCGATTCCCATCTAGCTCTTCCTCCCCGCACTGTGCTGCCCCACCTCCGTGACATGCGCAAATCGGCAGAGGCGTGAGGAGAGGGCGTCAGTGAGGAAGGGTGTGAGTGCGCCTGTGTTCCCCTGCAGACGCAGCGGCAGAGGGGAGGAGACACAGGGTGCAGGGTGCAGGCTGGAGGGGTGTAAGGAGGTCACCTCACCCAGTGCCCCTGCGTAGCTGTGCCCATACTATGCGGACATCGCAGAAAAAATATCCCTGGGATACACCACGCAATACTTTTTAGGGCTTTTAAAATCTACTTAAATAATCCTCTTGAAGCTCAGTCTCTCACTTTCCGAGTTTCACTGTCGTAAGTAGATATGCAAGTAGCACATGTATCACATGCAATATGCATATCTATCTCTAAATATCTCAAAATTTTATATGCAAATTTTGTATTAACGTCTAGATAGATATGTGTCTCCTAAATATCCTAAAATTGCCAAATGACTTTCTTGTTGATTCCCAGGTCACGTGACCTGGAGCTAATTTGGCTTTTATTGCACTATGGAATCGATCGTTGTTTTAATCTTATATTAATTTTAAAAGAATAAGACATAACATGGAACCGTTTGTCCCTATGTGACCAAGACACAGTGTTGTTGGAGGTCAGGGGTCTATGAGAACAGCTGTCTCCAAAGACGGGCACCAGCTTCCATTCA
The DNA here is from genome assembly GCF_021234435.1 of Artibeus jamaicensis. NCBI lineage: Eukaryota > Metazoa > Chordata > Mammalia > Chiroptera > Phyllostomidae > Artibeus > Artibeus jamaicensis. Next base: position 8,179,156 of record NW_026522049.1, on the reverse strand, counting down.
GGTTTTCTGAAGAGAATGTCTCACTGGAAGCCCAGACATTCACCAGCGACGCCCATCTGTATTCTTCCTCATTCAGTCACTCCCCCTCCAAACCCCCCACTAGAGCCTGGATTTTAATACAAACACAGTGATACTTCTACCACGGTTTGAGGTCCTCACGAAGAACCCAGGGGTTCCAAATCAAACCCAAAAGTGACACAGAGAAACATTACAAAAGAGAAATGCACAACAGAACATTTAAAAAGAAAAGTAATGATTATAAATGATTTAAGAGACTTTCTAGCCATGGTAAGGGATTTCATGATGTTTGCAATGAATGAAAAAGGACAAATCTGTTATGGCTGCTTCAGCAGGCTCCACTCATATTTACTCAGATAGACAGACCAATGGATGTATTTAGATTTTGATGAATATCTGTGTCCATTAACCCTCAGAATGATATTTATACTAAGGAGCCCCTGGAGCAACCTACAGAAAAAGGAGGCAGAGACCTGTCCAGTTGCATGTAAGGGCTGAAGGGTAACTCATTATCCCGGTTTCCTGGGGCCCAAGAGGTGTCCTGGAATATGGGACTTTCTATTTATTTTTATTATTTTACTTTATTTTTTATTGACTTGAGAGAAAGGGGGGAGGAGAGAGAGAGAGGAAGAGAGAGAGATACCAATTTGTTACTCTGCTTACTTATGCATTCATTAGTTGAATCTCGTATGTCCCCTGACCCATACGAGGGGGACATCAGGATGTCCTTGGTGCATCAGGGTGATGCTCTAACCCACTGAGCTACCTGGCCAGGGCTGGGGCTTTCCATTCTAAAACTGGAAAAGATCAAGTCATGTCACTCTAGATAAGGGAGTCCCTCTCCTAGTAGCCAACTGCTCATGGAAGCTGGTTTCCTTCCCTAGAAGACCTGAGGTGGTTGGACAGATGGGATATATTCTGTCTGAAGGTAGCTCCCCCGAATGAATGAACCACGGAACTGGGCCGGCAAATGAGAGCGGTCACTTGATCTGCTGTCTTATCTCCTACTGTCTGGCATCAAAGTTTCGGCGGCATACCGACTGAACTCTTTTCGTTTTTTTTTTAAACTGGAGATTGTTCAACCAAGTTTAATAAGTCTCACGATCCAGATTAGACTATTTATCACATGTTATTAACCATTGGCAAACCTGTTGTTTAGTTTGGCTTTATAAGTGTATTCTCTAGAACAGTCAGAAATAAGGCATCATTCCGAAACATAAAGTACAATGAAGGTCCACAACGACATTTTAAAGAAAGTATTTTGAGTATCCAATATTTTGAATTTTTTTTTTGAGTTCAGATGTGACTTTCAGCAGAACTTCAAAACCAACTTGGGGAACAATGAACATAGAACTGTTCTTTTTAATCACAAGCAAAATCTATCACACATGTTCTTTCAAGTCAAGTTTATTAGAAAAAACTGCTACTAGAGAGCCACATGTTAACTCTGACTTGGCAAGGTCAGGCCAGGGCAATAAACCCTTGAACTTTACAAATATGCAAAGCTGACATAAATAACAAATTAAACGCAGCCAGGTATAACACTTCGGCCAGTTGGATGGGACGCAGACGCCAATCCCAGGGAAACAAGAGCCTGTTGATTTGTAAGGAAAACCCGGTCTTACCCTCTTTGTTCGCTGCCCATTAGTTTTGCTTTGGGGGCTCACTCTGCTCTTTCCTGCAGCAGTAAAACCTAATAAAAAGGGATTCTGCTGCGTTTTCCACCAGCGACCCCACGGTACGGCGCATGGGCTATTGGTGTGGTACGTCGGGCTAATAATGTGGCGTGTTTTTATGAAGGAACAGAGGGCCTTGGGTGGGACTGACATGAGGTGTTTTGGGATTTTAAAGTCATTTCTAATGATGGAGCCTGGGATGTTCTCTGGGAAGAAGCGAGTTCTGGGGTAACCACAGACTCAGCGCTGTGGGAGCGAGAGGATGCTATTTGATTCAATCCAATGTAGGAAAGGGCACAAGCAGCTGTGAACAGGAAGGCAAAGATGAAACATATTTTGTATTTAAGAATGGACATTGCCCTGACTGGTGTGGCTCGGTTGGTTGGAGCATTGTCCTTTAACCAAAGTGGCAGGTTCCATTCCCGGTCAGGGTGCGTACAGGACAGCGATTGATGTTTCCCTCTCTCCCTTCCTCTCTCTCTACAAGCAATGAAAAAAAAATGTCCTTTGGTGGGGATAAAAAATTAAAATAGGACATCGTTGCCTATTTTTTAATATGAAGGTTATTAAAGGGATTCGGAAGTCAGGTATCTGGAAGGGATAAGGAGAAAATAACCTTGAATACTGTCTACGATTCACACTAGAAAGTGTCAAGGGGGCGATATTATTGGCAAGAAACATACATTTTTGTTTGCTGAACATGTACTTTTGCTTCATAAGTCACCTAGAAATTTTTGGCATCATTTTAAGCGCAAATGTTAAGTTATTCTACCACTGCTTTTGTTAAGGAGTATCAGTTTTGACAAGTCTAATCTGTAATGCATTTAATTAAGCAAACACAACCTATCCAGCTCAATGAGTTGATTCAAGGGTTGGATTCAGGGCTTTTAACTTTCCTTTGAGCCTGTGACACTCTACTCTCTACCGAAGTTGGTGTATATAAATCAATGCTTTCGACTCTGATCGTTGACAAGAAAAGTGTCCTTTGTCTGTCATACTAGAAGTGGCCATGACAGTGACTTCCTTTGGAAGTCGACCTTGGCTCCGCCAGCAGGGAACTACAGGAGGATACTCCAGTCTTTCTTGGGGAAAAACCATTTGACTACATGGTGGAAGAAAGAGTTAACCTATGTCAGTATCATGTCAGTTTTCCAATTTTAAATTCTGAGAATTGCCTCATGGATGAGGAAACAGATCTGTAGGTCAATGGTGAAGTCGTTGACGTTTGTTTAAATGTATTTAAAACTTAAATTTGATATTTTTTTCTAATTTAGAGTTTGTTGAATGTGGACAATAATCTCTTTACCTTTTGAATGCAAATGTACTTATTTTAACATCATGCCTACCGACTGAAATGTGATTATACCAGCATCTGAGAAACACTCTGAAACGTGTTTTTCCTACAATACGGGGGACTGCAAAGATCATTGTGGAACCTCGGTGGGGGGAATGGGTGGAGGGATCACTTTCTCTGCTGTGCCAGCCCCTCAGTGATGAGGTGGTGCAGCTGGTCTTTTTGCACTGGGAGGGAGAAGGAAGAGGTGTTTTTAGCAATTGGCCCAATTCAAGGACAAGAGGTTTGGCAAAGGCCTTTAGGGGAGTAGGAAGAAAAAAATCCCTGTAACACTATAAAATTGAAATACCAGTAATGAGCAAACGGTATGCAATGAAACCTACAGAGGTTTTCTGAAAATTGGTTGAGGACAAATAATATCTCATTGCCATTGTCCTTTTACTTGTAAAAGCGTTCTGTGTCCTCTGGTGATGTCAATGATTATGTGTGTGTGTGTATAGACACACACACATATATATTTCATTGCAAAAGCAACTATTAGGCAGCTCAACCTTTGAACTAGACAAAAGTCTCAATCTCACCCCTGCTCCATTTTTGGAATTCTACCTAAGTGGTTTCTTCATATCACAGAAAAACAGGGAATCAGCTCATCCTATTCTAAGACTACAGCCCATCTTATTCTCTGAACCACTAGCTCACTTTTAATAGCAATGAATGCTTCTCGGTTGGGCCGGCGGGTTGCATTTTGTAATCGCTGACCTACTTCATGCTCATCACGAAGGCCCTGGTCTCATACTGCAGACCAAATTCTGTCACTCTGTTCTCTTTTAGTGGTTGCCATAGTTATTTTAAAATTAAACATTGAATGCATCTACATGGTGGGAGTATAAGCATTCCACTTTGCCAGTAGTTTTACCCCTCATCCATGATTTCATGCCTGGCGCAACTCGCATGTGAACCTCAGTAGTTTGATATTTTATGGCTTGACGTAGGCTATCGAGGTGGCCTCAAGTCTTCAGGTCTGGTGCGGACTAATTAGTTAATCCACCGTTCCAACCTTGACCCCAGTGGGATTCTTGCTTCTGGGAAGCCTGGATAACTAACACATTTTTAATTTGAATGTCAAGTTAATCTCCAGTTATTTTGGCAAAACTGGAATAACCTTGCTCCTTGCTTCTCTCTTGATTCTGTGGGTGGCAGCTGAGTGGGAGAGAGGCAATTAAAAGGCTCTTGTACAGGAAGTTGAATCATAATGTATATTACTACCTCATTTATTCTTGGATTCTTGTGGATTCAAGGCTGTTGCCTGTAAGTCTCAAGGACTAAAGGATTAGGATGGATATATATATATATATATATATATATATATATATATATATATGACTAAAGAGGAAGGCTTGTTACCCTTGTCTATTCATCTTTGGCCTGAGGGCGCGTACCCTTGAATTGTATTAAATATTATAGGAAAATGTTTATTTAAAGTCCTTTCAACTGACAGGTTATTAAATGCTAGATCAAATGACAAGAAAGTTCAACATCAAACTTGTTAGTGTGTGATTAAGGGTGGAATCTGTTGATTCCTGTATAAACAAACAGACATGGAAATATCCTCAGCTTCATTCAACCTACTGAACTGTGGTTCCAATGAAGGAAAAATGAGGGAAGCGATTTTTTAGAAAGTCATCCAAGGGCAATCAGAGTTGGCAGAAGTTCACTCACGTATGACTATACCGAGGAGGAGAACAAGAATAAGCTTAATTTTTACAACAGATGTTTGGCAGCTAATTAGGAGTTGATGCCTTGGTCCGTAACCTAGTCAGTCACCTCAGACCCTCGGGTAGTTTAAATATTAGCCCAGACATTTAAAACAAAATGGTAATAAAATTATGAATAGCAAATAAGAAACAGAAAGTGTTCCCTTTGTTGGCTTTTTCCTACAGGGCAGCTAGCAGGCTGTGAGCACTTGGGGTCGTATTCTTTATCTGTTCATAGTGAAATAATTTGAGTTTTTGAAAGAGTCTACCTTTAGTTCAATACTAGGTCAGCAGGAGTGACAGGAGTGCCAAAAGCAGTCTCTTAGCCGAAGGTCAGTAGAGAAGTGTAATCAGTTTGGAAGTTGATGTTGTAACTTACCTGAATGAGAGACTTTTCTTAAGGTGACGTTCGAATGAAATATTTAAGATAAACTGGGAGATTTGACTGGAAATTCACAATGACTCTCTGAAATAGTCTGCTCTGATTTACAGATGCTCAATTTTCAATTTATGAGCTAAGACCGCGGTATTCCACTAGAGGATGAGAATAGAGTAGTCATATTAGAGGCAGCTCATATATCGTGGAGACAGACTTTGGAAGAATTAGAAAGTATAATAAAGTGCCTGTCCCTTTAAGACAAGACCTGGCTCACTGCCAATTTCCAACCTAAAGCATTAGATATTTTTAAAGCCCTTAAAACTGTCACTTTTTCTCCAGACTTTTTGTCATCTCCAAATGAAAAAACAGTTCCAGGGAGATTTGCCCATATTGTTTCAAGTCTCCTCAGGATATTTTTGAAAAGCAAATATATATTGCTGACAATAATTTCTTGCGCCAATGTTAACTAGCCCTCCAAGTACAAAGCAGGGCATCTGAAAGACAGAGCAACAGCTTGGCCACTCTCAAGTTACGCATACACACGAGACACTTGCAGGCAAGGCCCTTCAACATGCACATTATTGAAATTTCTTTATCCTTTTCCCAAAGGAGACTAGAAATGATTTTATGGAGAGATCAGCTCAAAGATGTTTGGGGCTTGCAATACAGGGTCCGGCACCAATCAGGTCCCTTTTTTTATTACATACAAATCTTTTGTGATGAAATCATAAGCGTGTCATTCTGGAACATAACGATATCACACTCAAGCACGCCGTAGGACATTTTAGGTAGATTGTTCCAGTTGCTGACCATTTTGGGCGAGATAGTCACCCGCCTCACCAACCACATTCGGTGGCGTTACTTCTGCCGGACCTGGTAGGTTAGACTTTGGCTAGAGGCCATGGGAGCATCAGATAAAGAGCTGGCACCACTGAGGGCCTTATCCCTGTCTTTGTCCTTGAGGTTCCCAAGGTGGCTTTTTGACATTGTGAGAACCTCGAGGACCCTTCCTCCCTAGATGTGTGCCTGCCTTTGGAGCCTGTGGGAAAACTTCCAGAGCACTATTACTTCCTGCCCACTCACTGTGTGCTTCCCATTAGACATCCAAAAAGGTCTAGAAACTCCTCCAGCCTGCTGTCAACTTGTGCTAAGGAAGTTTGGGGGGTTTCGTGGGGGGCCTTTTATAATCAGATAAGTTATGAGAAGGCAGGGTCAAACCAGTTTTTCTAGTGCCAATATTTTTTAAAGATTTTAATACACATCATGAGTCTCCCACCCTTGGAGACCCACTTAGATTTTGAGAAACTTTCAGTAAGACTAGTAATCTATTATATTTCATTCTCTGCTGGCTAAAGGTATCAAAACAATAAAACTGCAAAGGTTATTCTGGGTTGTGGTGTTTTGATTAATTCATTAAGAAGATAAATAAACACTGAGATAAATAAATACTACACAGATTTTTTGGAGAAGACCTCCCAATGGTGTCTAATTTTTTTTATAGGTATAAAATACACTTAGAGAGATAGGATTGACTTTGAATACATAAGACACCTATTTATCTCTCTATATATCTACATCTCTATATCTATGTGCTGATAAGTATGTGCTACGAATACAAATTTATAGGTGGCGCCCCACCCACATTCATACACATATATTAGGATTTGTTAGGATCCATTAGCATTTCTACTTGGCTTCAAATAGCAGAGCCCCCAAAACTTCAGTGCTTCAGATCATTTGGTAAACTTCCCACATGTCATGGTGCTTCCTTAAAATCAAAAGGGAGCCGGTTCTGCCTCCCTGTTCTAGACCTTCAGCTTAGGGTTATTTCATGGGCGCAGCATGAGAGATACAGCCTTTATATCTACATTACAAGCAGGAAGAGTGAATGGAAAGGAAGAAATAAAAAATAAAAGGTGCCTGCCCGTTGAGTTAGATCCCACCGCTAATTTATGTTGAATAGCAAGAATACGATCCTGTCTCTCTTCATGAGGAAGGCTGAGACACACAGTGTAATTTGTCTGAAACTGGGGATCTATCAGCGCCCCTTGGATGAGCATCCCATGAACAACCCAGGGTCTGGGGGCAGCAACGGGAGCCATTGATTTTCAGTACCAATTGTCCAGGATCGAAGACATTTATTTCCAGATCTCTGAATACCAAAACAGCTGCAAGGTCACCTGTTGGGAAAGCTTTTAGGGGCAGGACAAAAGTGTGTATATTCTCAGACACTTTTGATCCAGGGGAAGAAACCAAGACACCAAGGCTAAAAGTATGTTCGAGTTTCTTAAAAGGCATTCAGTGCAGAAAAGAGCACAGAATGGTTCCATTGGGAATATGTTTCCATGTTATTTATTCGTAAATTAATACTCTAATACCCTTAGTATCTTTATAGTCTATAAAGTTTATTTTTAGGCTAACATTTCGATAAGTTAGTTTTATTGACAAAAGCCCTCTTGGCTTTTAAAAGATTTCTAGAGGACTCCTCATTCATGAAGGACAGAAGCCCTGGCATGAAGCCTTTGAAACCTGTAGTGCCCTCTAGGGGTGATTATCTTGACCTGCAGACACAAGATCCTCGGGACTCGGAAATAGGGTCAGGTGACCGAATCCATATTAATTTCAGGAAAAGTTACAGCAGCCATGATCTCAAGCCGCCCTAATGTTCTATTTCTGTTTTTCTTTCCCTGGTCCATTTCTTCCTCATGTTCCCAGATTATTAATTTTCTTACTAGCATAGTCCATTGCTCCTCCCTTTTTTCAACGACTGTATTTTTGCCTCACGTTTGGCCTTTCTAGATAGATAGTCTAGGAAATAAAGGAGTTGGATGGTTACTTTCTCACAGCACTTATGAAATTAAAATCCCATCATTTTTACTATAATGACTCAAGCCTGCATATCTGGTCTTGTCACCCTTACCAAGCTCTGATCAGACATTTTTTAATATTTTTAAAAAATATATTTTATTTATTTTTAGAGAGAGGGGAAGGGAAGGAGAAAGAGTGGGAGAGAAACATCAAGGTGTGGTTGCCTCTCATGTGTCCCTTACTGGGGACCTGGCCAGCAGCCCAGTCATGTGCCCTGACTGGGAATCGAACTGGTGACTCTTTGCTTCACAGGCCCATGCTCAATCCACTGAGCTACACCAGCCAGGCTGATCAGACATTTCTAAATTCTCAGTAGCCGTGTCTGCCTGAGGGATCCACTGTAATACACACCAGTTCTCAGAACGAGCTCAACCCAAGAACTAATGCCAAGGATTCTTGATTTCTGTTAATGGTGAGCATTTCTCTCTTTATACCCATTAAGATTAGTCTTTAAATTCTGATTTTTCTTCTTTCGTATTTCCTCCTAATGATGAGAAAAGAGAGCCTGAGCTTCGCAAACAGCCTGGTGAATGGCATTTGAATACTAGCTTTGCCAATTACTGGACATATGATCCTGAGAAAGATAATACTCTGTTGATTAGAACAAGAAAACACAAAAGGATGAAAATACAAGAAAGGCTATGATTTAATATCTCACAGACAAAGCACACGTTCCATGAAAATATGAAGGAGAGGCCGGTTACTCAGGGACTCAGGTAATCAGCGTTCCCCCTGAATGCGTGGCAGTTCAGTTTAGCAGTTTAAAAGAAAGGTGTAGAGAAGGAAGGTGGTGTGTCCGGGTAGAGAACTACGTGAGTGCTGTCATGGGGCTGGTGCACTTTACACCACATTCAGGGGGAAACGAGGAGCCTTGTGTAGCTAAACTGGGAGAACATACTTGGAAATGTGGTGAGAAATTTTAGTTGTCTCAGATTAGGAAGAGTCCTGACCCCCGCCCAGAACCAGGTATTTGTATCTCAATGTAAAATGATTTGAGGGTTCGGAATAACACAATAATGGGATAAATACAGCCTACGATTTCACATATAGTGGATTAAAAATGATTGGTAATTGCAATAAGTGGAAAAGACAAATTAAAAACAAGAGCCAGCGAGAATGAATGTGAGAGACAATGAGAGCAAAGGAGCGATGGGAAGTCAATAAAAAGCAGAAATGGGAAAAGCAAAGGACTGAAGATCTGATGGGAGACTTGAATTGGGCCAAGCTAGTCTAGACTGGAAGCCCCTAACTTAACTGGCATGCGTCTCTCCCATGCCCTGAGAAGTGCAATAATTCCAGTTGGCTCTCTGATGTGTGTGCTGCCCTGACATTATGGTAAGAGTCCAATAAACCCTTGGGGACTCAATGAATGGGCCATTGAGACCACAGTCAAGTTCAATCAATCTGAACTCAGTGATGTGTTGAAGGTACACACACCCTCAGGCACCCAGAACGTAGCTGATATGACACTTGAAAAAACAAAGATTTAAAGAGGGGGTTGTCTGCAAGTGAAAGTGATCATACCCACCAAGAAATGGTCCGCAAATGGAAAACAAATAATGGCAGAAACATTTTTATGCCATTATGGAAATGACCAAAATTGGGAAAGTTTGGAAGAATGTGACCTGCTTGCCCTATGAGCCTTAGAGAGCTTTTACTGAGCTAAGAGTGACCAGGGGACCATCTGCTTGGGGAATGCTCTAAAAACTCATCCAGCCCTTCCTGGTTCTACCTCACTTTGTTCTTGAAAGGGAACAGGGCTATATCCAGGTTGGAACCTTGCCCACTGTCATTGCTCAGTAAATACTTAAAACCACTTTTTATAAGAACTGGAAGGGACCTCGGAGATCAGCGAGCCCCACCGTTGGTCTCCCCATCAATTTAAAGATGAGGAAACTAAAAAGGAGCAAAGCAGGAGACTCCATTTTCTGGAATGCGGATCTATCTGCTAGATGGTGCTCTCTCTGAAGAGACTTGTGAGCCATTTGTCTTATAACTGAGTAACTCGGAACAGTTATCAGAAGTTAACTGTTTTCCCGGAAACATCTTCAGTAACGTTAGAGTCCACATGATTGTAAGAAACTTGGGTGCGGGAACTAGGATTAGAAATTGCTGGCTTCCAATAACTTCCTGGTGAATGAATGAACACTTCCCCCGGCTTAACAGATGAAAAGGCAGAAAGGAAACAAAGGTAAGAATTATTCAGAAAGTGGACCGCTGAATCTTGGCTATTTGAAAACTATTCACACATATCTGATATTCTCTTCTAAATGGCAAATCGCTTTTGCAATTGATTACTTAGTTTATTTTCCTAAATACCTGATTACTCAGAGGATTAAACTAATTAGATTTAATTATTACAACTACATTCCCCGAGCTCTTGTCAGAACCTCTCCTCCTTTCCGCTGTCGCTAAACCAAAACCATTCCTTTGCTTGGGGAATTTAACGTTGTTTATCATTTTCCTTCTGGTAAAATTAATTCCATTTTTAATCGCTCAAGGATGAATCGTATTTAGGGTGACTGGCGGTCTTCGCTTTGCAGTGTTTTAAGAATATGAGAGGAATTCTGGTTCCTGCCCTGACGGGGGAGGGAGGTGAGCCTTTTCCTTCCCAGGCAGAGCAGGGATTAGGCACAGATATTACCACTCTCCCCGGGAGGGTCCTTCCCAGCTCCTTCCTGCTGAACAGTTTCTGCCTGAAGATTTGGGGATAATGCATCTGGGATAACACGGGCTCATTCAGGTTTGTGGTTTATCTGCAAATCGAATCTCAATAATCTTGTTGCCCATCTGCGTACATTTGGGGGAGGTTTAAATATCAGCATTGACACAGGGCTAACAAATTTCAAAGCAGGAGAAGAAGAGAAAGTGTCTTTTTTTTTTAGTTCAGGCTAACATCCCCGTGCATTTGCTGGCATGTTTTTCTTTCAGCAGCTTAGAGAGTGTTGCTGGCAGAATCCTCTTCCGTGTGTTTGTTTCTTCTACGGTCACGTGTACTCAGCAGGCCCTTGGACGTGTGAACAGAACCCAGACATAGCCCGTGTCCTGGCCGAAGCAAAACTGTTCAAGGTGTGAAAACACGAATCTAGAGATTGGATAGATTAGCCTTTCGACATTCATTTTAGAAAGAGGCTCTCTCTCCCAGCTTCTGAGCCAGTTCGTGGACGAGCCAGCGAGTGTGGTAGCGCAGAAAGCTACGTGTTTGGTTAATAGGAAGTTACCAGTGCGGGACAGAAGCAGGCAGTTTAGTGCTAGTTAAGGGCCTGGAGTTTGAAATAAAACAGAACCTGGTTCAAGGCCAGGCCTTGATGCATGGTGGCTGTGGGATATGAAGCTAGTTTTTTATCCGCTCACGCTGGGCATGGGGATGAAGACAGAGGGGAGGTCGTGGGATTCTTATAAGCATCCGGCTGGATGATGTACGTGATGTAAGGTGGACAACATAAACTCCGGTGCAGAGTAAACTGGTGGTAAATAACTGTGGATCAAGCAGAATGGACAGTCAAGCCTGTTGAGGAGGTATTTTCTGACAGTGTGGTAGGTTTCTGACTAACTATACAAATTTAAAAAGAGGAAAAAAAAAAAAAGAAAGCCTGTGTATGACTGAGTCCTCTCCCGGACATTGCTAGTGAGCGTAAAAATTGGCGTGATGTTTCTGGAAGACAGTTTGTCAAAACAAATCACGAGCCTTAAGCAAGTGAATATATTTTACCTAAATTTTTGAATTTTTTAGTTTCTGAAACAAAGATTATATGCAAAATATTTATTACAATGTATTTTTCCATTGTGTTGTATTATTTAAAAAGGGGGGGGGAGCCCAACACAGTGTGATGGAATTTATACATGTAATAGAATAGCTTTATAGCTATTGGAAATCTTGCATCGGAAGAGTCTGCCATGATGAGGGAAAGTACTCTTCATATACTGTTAAAAGTAGCAAAAAACTGCTATGAAGCAGCATATACTGATCAAATCAATAATTTTAGAATAATCTGGTAAAATATTTACCAATATGGCAGTTGTCTGGGTGGTGGGGTTATGAGTTATTTGTATCTTCTTGGAATTTGTATTTTCAAAAAGTTAACCAATTCTCTACAGAGGCAGTTTACATGTATCTTTAACTTCAAGGGTTCGTTTAAGGCCCTGATTCTCCTTTCCAAGTCCCTCTCCCTCACAGCTTCCTACTCCCCCAAACTTAAGTTACTGCCTATATAGCTTTTGATATAACTAGTTAAAATGTAAAACTACAGAATTCCGAGTAGCTGGGTTACCTAATGCAAAGTAGAATCATTGAAATGACAGAGAAAAAAATAATTATTGTAAAGCACTTGATTTTTCTGTGATGAACAAATTGGATTTATAGTTCAGCAAAATGAAATGGAAAGAGGCATCAAGTTCAACATTCTTAAAGTCTTGGCAAGTATTTTAAAGATATCTCCATGAATGCGCATAGTCAAAACTACCCCACAAGGCATTCTGGGACATTTCCAAACTTGCGGTGGCCAGAGCTTTCAATTAGTATCAGGCAAACACCTGATGATTTTCTCATCAGGTTAACAGTATTCCTTGCGTCGCCTGTAGTCACGATAACCCCAAAATTCATTTCCTAGAATTTTCTCATGAGGGATCTCAAGCACTTTTATGGGCGGATGTGAAAACCACAATAATATGATTCTTTGACCATGAGTTAGAAATCAGGTTTTCATGACTTTCTGAAAGATAATGCTTCCTTACTTTTTTACGTGATCAGAAAAGCAATTGTTTGGTTTTAGTGTAGAATTGCAGAAACCGCAATATGAAAATCTTTTTCAACATTCTCACGGCAACATAACCGAAACAAATAAAAGAAATAATTCTCAGTCACACATTATAGCAAGTAATTCTGCACCTTCAAAGGCCTGCCCAGAGTTGTGTCAACTATTTACCTCTTCTAGTACTGGCTGCCTGGAGACAGGTGACCACCGAACCAACTCAAACCGGTCCTATCCAGTTTCCAACAAGACCTGAAACCAACGTTTCAACCTTGGCAGCAGGACTTGTGAACCCTCAACCGCTCTCTCCCCAAGAACCAAAGGACCCGAATAGGACCAGAACCTGCAGGCCAGAGCACTTTAGGAAGCAGGAGACCCACTGTCCAGGATGATCCAGTGCTGAAGCCCCCTAAATCCTACCCTGAACCCTAGGTCTGGGAGATGGATTTGAGCTTCACCTTCTGCTCCTTGCTGGTGGGACTCGCAGCTATAAACTCTTCCTTTTCCCAAAGCCGGTCCACAGCATTGGCTTCCACGCAGGTTGGGTGGTGCGCCCTTGCTTGGTAAGGCAGTTTGTAAAACACGAGGCTCTGAGGTTGTGTTGCAATTTGTTATCTAGGATGGTTTGGGGTCCATTAGCAACGCAGTAGTTGAAGGGTGTGTAGAACAAGCTTTAATTCAGTTTCAGCCATGGTACCGAATCGCCTGCAGTCCAAATATGAAGCAACACAAACACTAAGGTTCTCTACATCCCAGGGTGTGCCACCCTCGCCAGCCATGGCACAAAGAAGGAAAGGAAAGGAGAAGTTTAGGTGCCCACGACTCACTGGATGTCTGTAGGATGCCAAAGGGCTGGTGTCTCTCAGGTACTGAATGGAAAATATGACTTGAGCAATTGATCATGTCGATGTATCCTAAGGTCATGGCCAAGTCTGGCCAGTGCTCAGCAAGGGGATCACAACCCCACCATATTTGAGCCACTTTCTACATGGGGTAGAGATTCCATGTCGTTAGAAAGATTCAGGTCCCCAAGACTATCAGCAGAGCTTAAACTCCTGACTATTACAGGTATGTGCAAACAAATAATGTGTTTTGAGTATCACAGGAGCATCTTCGTGATGCACCATTCCTGCTAACACGCAACACCAAGTGGCCATGGGTGCATAAACTGCGGGCGAATTGTGTGTCAGAAGTTGGTTCCCTGGGACCATCTCCTTTGGGGACACAGCACGATCATCCCCGGCTCACCGAGCTTGTGGTGGTGTTGGTCTTTGAAAGCCTCCCCGTTCGGCATCTCTGCCATAAAGTGGGGGAGCTGGCATTCTTTAGGACCTGGGGGAGTTGTTGAGTTCCACTGGAATGTGTTGAATGGCTTGTAAATTAGAGTCCCTAATGAAAACTCGCCGGTGTCCAACTGCAGCAATCATCTGGTTAAAATCAGGCAGTAACTCCACTAATTTTACTGCCCTTCTCCCAGCCCTCAACGCCTCATTTAGGAAAAAATGTTTATGTTCCCCTCAAAACACCTGCATTTTAACTTCGGTCCCCAATGCAATTACAGTGTTTTGTTTTATTTTATTTTGAAATCTTATTTTGTTTCTTCTCTTCTTCTTCTTTTTTAGTTTCTCTGTTGCGAATGAAGTATTCCTTCCTTTGGAAAAATGTAAGTAAAATAACCCTGAAATCTTTCCCTGAAGGTGGGCATTCTATGTAGTATCTTTTTTTTTTTTTCCTTTTTAGTGCAGAGAACACAGTTTTGCAACTACTGCCCAGAATCATTTAGATATCTTTCCAAATGCTATAGAGAGGTTTACATCGGGGCTCAAGGAGCACGGGCTTGAGGAGAAGAACAGTATGACTGTCCGATTAAAAACCTCCCCGGCAGGTTGTAGCTTTTACCAAAATCTAGTCCTGCACTTTTATCAATTTAATATCACTTTTTAAAAAAGTGTTTTGATCTTTCCACACCCAAAGAAAGTTCTATGGCAAAAGTCGAAAATACACTATGGGTTCTGCAACCCGCTTTTTCATCTGCCTAAATGAACAGAGCATTACCTGGTGGGTAGATTTGGGGTATCTATTTGTTTAAATTTTTTGAAAATAAGGTGAAACATTTTTCACACCAAGCTAGGCAAAAATTCATAACTTTATGTTACGTGTTGTTTCTTGATACAACACAGAAGACAAAGAATTTCGAGGAACGTATACACAAATCTCTCTGTTTGTTTCCACAGCATCACCTTTCCCCCACCCGCTCCTCACCCCACGTCTGGGAAACATCTGTGAGGTGGGGAGGCATTCTGGGTAATGACATGCAAATGAGGCCACCAGTTAACAGAATTTCCTTGTCCAATAATGGAATTGGACCAACATGTAGGTTTTTAAATTGGAGCCAGGCTTAGCCGGGCCAGATGTGCAAAAGGAGAGCACGTGTTCCTGGATTTCGGGATTGGAGCAGCCATGGACCGTGGGGGAGGGAGGAAGGCAGAACCATGTGACTGGCAGGCTAACAAGTGAAGAGCAAGAAAGAAATGGCCAGGAAGGCTCACTTGGGTTGCCTGCCTATCTATCGAGTTTAGTTACTTGTAAATATCTGTGAACCGGGGACAGTCACCCACCATGTCCCCCAAGGCTGATAAGTGTGGCCGACTGAGAGTGGCTGTCGTCACCGGCTGAGAGAGGGCTTACTCGGCCTCAGAGTGTGTGCTCTCTTCCTTCACACTTCCTTTCAGACACAGTGTAAGGCACCAGCTTCCTCCTCTCCCCTGCGCACCCTGTGTATGAGTCCTCCCGAAACACAAGGAGGTGCAAAAACTGACCTCCTGGGTCCCACGCCATCCGTTGGGTATCCTCGGAAAAATGTGGAGGCCACTTCTAACAGGGAGAGTGGGATATGACCACTGCGGTCCCCACCTCGTAAGAGGCCCGTCGGTACCTGGTGCTTCCCACTTAGAAAACAAAACTGACGCCATTAACTCCGAAACAGTAAAAGGTAATTAAAGGGGCTGTCAAAGGAACCTCAAGGAGTGGAACAAGAGAAATCAAATGAACTAAATCAAGATGCAGAAAATGGCTTGGAGTAGGATTTCCTTTTTTTTTTTTTTTTTTGAAGTGAAAGGATTCCTTTCCGTTCTTTTTAAAAGTGAAAGCCAAAAAAGTATTATATTATAGATGTCACAATTAATAATCATCATGAGATTGAGGCTCACTGAAGATCAAAAAAAGTGAGCAAACATTTGGATATACTTCTCCAGGATGATGGATATATTTAACTGATGGCTATTGAATTTATCAGGGTCAGTTAGCATAATGAAAACATATTTTATTAGGCCATTAAAGGGATAAATTGTTTTCATATTTATTCATCTGTTCCCAAGGCTAATTTGAGATTTTTTTAAACATGCTTTTCATGTTCCTAAAATGAACAGCTAAATAAATAAAGCATTAGTTTGGAACAGAAGTAAGTGCCCCAGACGTAGGATTTCTCAATATAGCCCTCAGTAGTGACTTTCTGACTTACTGTTCATCTGTCACACTGCACAGTCACCAGATTCTCAAACTAATAACAAACAAACAAAAGTAGAAATATGTGTAAGTAAGAAAAAAAATGTAGGTCAGGCTGATGTTGGTTACACGAAACCCAACATCAGGCGTATAATTATACGTGTGATTTAAGCTGAGAACACTTTTGCTTCAATTCGTTTCTGAGTGCATTCTCAAAAACTGAATAACACAAAGAATCTGGAAAATCCCCCTTTTGCTTTGCTGATTCAAAAAAACCAACAGCATTCCTGATGAAAGCAGTGACTTGTAGATGCTGAACCCCAAAGCATGTTTGGGGCTGTGGTCGCTTCTGGGGGGGACACACTGTCTGGAGGGCCAATGCCCCCTTGGCCATTTTGCAGTGGAGTCTCTGCTCATCTGCTGCCTGCTGTCCATCCAGCCCCACGGTGGCCAGGCCACCGTTGGGATGCTGCAGCAAGACTCTCCCTGGTTTTCTCTTCCATTAGTTCTCAGATTGCATCACTGACTTCGCCCTCGCATGCCTCTTCTTTCAGTGCTGGTGTTTCCACGTTTCTGTTCCCAGTTCTATTCGCCTCACACTGTCTTTGCGGGCAATTCCAATAACTCTGTGGCTTTAGCACCCATGTCTTTGCTCAGCCCATACTCCGCTCTGCAAAACCAGGCTGTGTTTTCAACAGGCATCTTGCCTTGGAGGATGCTGAAGTCGCTCAGGTTCATTGCAACTAAAATCACATTGGGATGCTGTGTGCAACATCTCTTCTTCCTGCTGCCCTCTCTGTTCAGGAAGTCCTTGTCTATTTACTTCCTTCTCACCCATCCCTCCGACAGAATGGAAGTGCATCCAGGAGTATCATTCAGTGCTCAGCTGTGGGAACGTCACCCAAAGCAGGCCTGTCCTCTCCATTTACTTACTCCCATGATAAGTGAATGGGGGCACCTCCCCTCTCGTTCTGAGGGTTGCCACAGCTTTTCTCTCTTCCCAGTTAATTCTCTGCATTACCGCCAGAGCTGTTTTTATTCTTTCTAAAAAGTGAGATGGACAATGTTTCTATATAAAAATGTCCATTGATTTCTGCCTGCTGCTTACTAAAGGATATCCAAATTCTTAGTGCCTGCCCGCCACAATAATTGGAATATAATCTTTCTTTTCAGCTCATTCACATCCGACCACTCATTACCCTACCCCATCATTCACCACGCTGCCCTCCTCCTCATCCTCTAAGTCCCTGGGCCTGGGAGCCAACATGTTCTCTCTGCTTTGACTTGGCAGTAAGCAGCCTTAGAGTTCAGAAAAATGAACCACTTCTTTGCTAAAAAGCTCTTAGAGGGCAGGTATGAAAGTCAGTTTAGGATATTACCATGGTGGCTCCTACCATAAGAACCTGGGGTGTCACAGTAAGACAGGTGATTATTGCTGGCGAGGTTGGGGGGATGTTGCTAAATTATCCTGCAGGCTTTATCATGGGGAAGAAAAAAAGAAAAAAAAAGATCAGTACTAAGTAAGTGGGCTTGGAGGCCCTGAGTGCAAAGGCATTCTCTTCTGTAAACCAGCCTGGGAAATGCTCACGGCTGGCCGAGGACCAAAACGGGATGGAAACCAAGGAGGAGAGTGATGGATGAGGGAAGAGTGCATCAATGTGCACGGCCCGGGCCACCGCAGGCACATCGAGGCTGTTGTGGAAGCTGGCGCCTGCCTCCACACCCCGGTAGCAGCAATCTAGGCCACAATTTACATTTTACATTTGTGTTGGCGCTTGGAACCGGGTAGGGAAGTGCGAGGGGCGGTAGATTAGAGAGAAACAGACCGAGCAGCGGCGGCCGCGGCCGAGGCACAGGCAGGCCTGTAAAATGCGCGGCGGAGGGCAGATACAAGTATTCGCTTCGGCTGTAAACCAAGGTGTGTATAATTAACAGTTCCCATTCATGATTTAATTTCCCCAACATATTACTCTTTACTGCAAGCCCTTTGTGGAACACGGTGAATCGGCTGTGAGTGAGGAAGATGCTCTGAGAATGGTCCTGACACACTTTCCTTTGGTTTCCTGGGATGCCATTTGGTGCCGGTGACAGACAGCACCCCAACAATGGTGCTTGAGCCCCCTCTTTCCTTCCAGGGCAGGCTGGAGGAATTAGGGGAGCAACGCAGTGTTCTTGTTACTATAACACCGCTTGGGGACTAGCAGGTCCGCCCTGGGGACCGTGACTGCCTTCCCGTTCAATGACTAGTCTCTCGACCACAGCCAGCTACGACTGCCAATTAGCACGAGTTGTAAAGGGATTCATGTTCAATGGCTATCTTGATCTGACTTCGCACTGCCATTTCCAGTTCGAACTTTCAGATGGCAACAGCTTCCTGTCCCCTCTGAAGAAACCAGATGTAAAACAGAAATGAAACTCGACATTTTTCAAAGGCAAAACATGAAACACACACACACACCCAGAATAAGCCACCCCCCTTGAACTTGGATTTCCTTAAATTCTCTCAGTGTGGTGGTCCTGAATGTCACACAGGCTGAGAAAGAACATAAGCTCGCCGAGAGAGGGAGAAAGAAAAATGTTGGGGTATTATGAAATTCATCAAGTGGTCTTATATAGTCCCGGTAATGTGTTCCGGGTTCGGATTCTATAATCATCTCTAAAGCACATACGAGCAAACGAAGAAAAATTGTTCATAAGGAAACATGAATTATTTAAAAGACGACTCTAGCCATACAAGAGTGAAATTAACAGCACGTAATTCTCTTAATAACACAAACAAAATTCTCCACTTTCCCTTAATCAATCGCATGTTTTAAATAAAGCATTTTTCTGCCTGCAATATTCAAGTGATTTCTTTCAATGTCCATTCTGTGTACACACAGGCGGAATGTACACATTTGAGTATGTTCTGTAATTAATTTTGAAGTGCGGGAAGAATGTGCTGATAAGTAGCAAGCCCATTACCTGCACAATGGGGACTTCACTTGCAAATGCAGGTAAACGATTTCCCCCTCATTTTAAATATACATATATTGTGTAAACAGAAGGAGATATTTCCATTTGTGAAAGGGCTTTCTAATTTGGTACATTTGCAGACACAAAAGAAGCCATACTCAACCACAAATTGGATCAGAGAGTGAAATAGCTCAGATTAGAACAGGCCAGAGGTCTGTGAAAAATATACTGTCATTTGGGGTTGGATTTTTTTTTACATTAAAGCAAAGGAAAAGTCATTTTATGATAAAATGTCATACCATCTGTTCTTGTGTGTAGAAGAATTTGGCTGAACTGATCCAATTTACAGCAAGTAAAGCCGTGTAGGTCTGGAATCTCTTCACCCTCCCATTGTGGCTGTTCGGTGTGTTTAAGAAAAATACAGTTAGGAAAAAGGAGAAAACATAGCCCTTCTATTTTAAATCCTTAGCCTGATTTCTGTCTCTCTGTACCTGTCATGTTTGGGAAGAACCATAGATGCTCACCTGCTTCTGCAAATGATTGACTCCTATGTCCAGTTAGTTAAGTAGACCCTCAAGCCCGGTTGCTCAAGGGTGCCTTCATTTTCATTTAGACAGTAGGCTTGAACTGGAAATGCTCAAAAACCTCAATTTTGAGATGGCCAAGGGTTGTCTCAAGTCTTAAATTTCTATGATTCCAAAATTGGGTAACACTTGTAAGGCTGCGGGGCATGACTTTTGGGTTTTGCCGAAGATGTATGTTGGTTGTGGGGTTCCTCAGCTTTGACTAGGGCCCTGGAAAGATACCACACATAAGGTATTTATCGATGTGTTTTGAGCTTCTGCCAAATTGTCTTTGGAGTTCTAGGAAGTATTAAAATTCATGCATATTTTATTTTTATAGTACATCCAGTATGTATGAGGAGCGAATCAATACCTAGTAAACAGATAAGAGATTTATTCAGTGGAGAAGAATAACATAAGGATGAGTCTTTAGGCAGTTCTTTTATTCTTATAACTTTAGTTCTACCTTGTTGTTTGCTCTCCTTGAGTTGTGTTATGATATTTAGCTTTGAAAGAAATCTCCACTCTGAAGAGCCACCTGAAAGAGAAGATCCTGCTTATGTTTTAGGTGGGTACCCCCCTCATCCTTAAGTTTTTGGTTTTTAGGGCCGTGGAATTATCCCGAATCTAACCTTCCAGAGAGTCCTTTGGCTCAGGGTCCTGAAATATTTGATGTCGCCCGCTGTCCTGGGAAGACTGCCAACACAGTTTCTCAAACTAGAAAACACTGTTCTACCTCCTTCCCACCCCAAGACGGGACAAGCCGGGCAGAACGTGTGTTCCCAATTTTATGCTGGGTGCGTGGTCCTGCTGCAGATGAAGCCCCACGCAGAAAGGCAAAGAGAAGTGGGGATTTTCTTTTAATGTCGGGATAATGGGGAAAGATGGTGTGAATAATTTAGATCTGAATTATCTGGTATGGGCCTTAGTGCCAATTAAGTTAACTGAATAAATTATCCTAGGGCTGATAATTTACAGTGAACAAAGAGAAACAGTGAGTAATATAAATACCTGAAGGATTCATTTACAAACTCAGTTAATAATGTTTTCAGTCCTAATTACTGACTTTGGCTATATAAATAGTTGATCTATCTTCTGTAAAATTATGTAATTGCTTGATGCTCCACTCCAGGCTGTTGAGAGGATTAAATGAAATAGTATGTTTAAAGAATGTAGTAGTACTTATTCCATACATTAGCTCTTTCCTGGTCTACTGTATCTTTACCATAACCCACCCACGGATGAGCAGGTCTCCTGTAAGAAAAAAACGACATCACTGCCTCATCCTACTCGGTGCAATTTTATTCCATGCAAATTGCACCCTGATTAATTTGGTTACAGGACAATTACACAGACACAGCTACAGGCCGGGACTGCAGCTGGAAACCCCAAGCTGAAGCATCGATGAGTTAAAAATACTTGGAACAGAATCCAACCACGGGGCTAACGTTTTACGGATGTATTGTATGTTCTGTCTGATTTCATCCTCACAAGGACCCTCTAAAATGAAACGAACAGTTTTATAGACGACGCTAATTTTCGGTGAGGTGACGTAAGGTGCCCAAAGTCACATAAACGTTCAACGGTAGAAATGAGATATTAACCCAGATTTTTTTTTTTTTGCCCCAGTGCCTCTGCTCTTTCTGGGACAATGTGCGTCCTTGGGGTGCCTGTCATTCACTCTGCGCACAGCCAACATTCCAACTCATAAAATATATGTCACGGAGGAAGAGGGGCATATGTGGCTGAATTTGATAGACTGGCTCACTTCCTTTGAATTTTAATGATAGCAGCGAAAGATGCCATCGGCCTGAATTTGTCACACTGGCCTTTAAGTGAAATGCTTTGCTTCTCTGTCTTAAAAACAAGTGCTGATCAGAGAAGGAAGAGCACTAATTTCTATGAAAGAGTGGGTCTGCCTCAGATGGGTCATTTGCTGTGGAAGAGCCAGCGGTGATAAGGGGTGAAGCATAGAACCCTGCGGTGGCAGGGAGGGACATAGAAGAGGAGGCAGACGGCTCCGTGTGGTTCACTCCGCCTTTGGATCTCCATGGAAAATCCTTTGCGGTAAGGATCAGAAAGGTGGGCTGACATTTCTCCAGTGATCTTTATTTGCTCTGTGTCCTTGGCCAAGTCCCTCGTCTTTGCTAACCTTGGTTTCATCATCTGGAGAATAAAGCAGCTTGGTCTTACCCAGGCTTAGGGTGGGAATCCCAGCGAAGGACAGAGAGGAAAGTTCCTTGAACCCTAACATGAGAAAGCCCTGCACGGGCTTGAGGGTTATTAGCAGCCTTTCTGTTTCGTAGCGGTTGCCAGGCAGAATCTTTGGCCCCTTGCCCTGCCCACAACATCCTCCAGGCGGGCATGGGGCTTGGTAGAAACCGGAAACAGGCCACTTTCACATTATTTAAAAAATTTGTTATGAAATTTTGCCAAAACTTTATAAATACCAGCGAGGGCAACGGGGCGCTGTACCACATTCTTTCCACCTCATGAACCATTGTTTTTTGTTCTGGGCCCATGAGCTAGAATGTGCCGGGTTGCAGTTGCTCAGCTGGGTCAGCTTGTGAAATGCCTGATATGTAATGCTTGATTCTAGCCAATTATCTTTAGTTCCTCTCTTTTATTAGTGTTAAATTTGAATTACAAGGGGAAGGGTGGGAGTGGAGCGTGAACTATGCTCTAAATCTTTAAGACAGTGAATTCGTTTGTATTATTTTATGATCCCCTCTTGATAGTTTATCGCCGGTTTCAAACCTCTGTTGCTACTTTCGGCCTCCTCCAAACCCAGGCGACCCTTCCTTTTGCTTTAAATCTGTTTCCTAACAGCAGAAGATGAACTTTCCTGTTGCAAAGTTTGAAAGGAAAAAAAAAAAGAAGAAGAAGAAGAAGAAGAAAAGAAAAGCCTCACAACAATCTGAAACTTGTAGTTAACAAAATAAACTGCAGATAAAGCCCCTGAAGGTCTTGGCTGCAAATGCTTCCACTAAACCGGGACTGCGTGTTGGTCGTCTGAAACAGATTAGGGGCAGGGGGAAAAATCAACAGCTCTGGGGTGAACCTGGGGTTGGTGCTGCCTCATCATTTTTTCACCAAAAATAAAACAAGCAAATTTTGTTTAACTGCAGGTCAAACGAAAAAAAAAAAATTTAAAATCCCTCATCTGTTCGATGTAATTACTAACAGAGAGCCTTCTTACCAGCTGCACTGTTCATGGATAAATGGAGAAAACCATAATTTTCTCTCCCCGGGGCTAAACTCCCAAACGTTGCGTCTGTGTCTCTCGCTATAGCGTGCTTTTAATATACCGCAAGAAGCCATGGCGGAAGGTTTTCGGACTGTGCCTCTCTCCCTTTTTCTTTTTGACCAGAATGAAATGGTTGTGTGTACATATATCATAAGAGTTCATGTTCTAGAAGGAAATAAGGCTGTATTCCTTCAAGGTCCTCTTTCCTGACATTCTACCCTTTTCCCAGTGAGGACAATGGTCCCCAGACACTTGTGACCCCAGAGATGGGTGAAATGAACCAGACTTTAGACTGGTCACATGTTGCCTATTGCTTTCCAAATGGTCTTATTCCCCCAACCAGAGAAAGTTTTTTTATCCCCTAGTACTTTTCCCTTAATTTTTAGGCCCAAGTGTTTCTGATGAAAAACTTGACCCTTATATTTCTGATTTATTTAAACTTAACTCATTGAACTTTCTTTTAAAAAGTAAAATAATTTTGGCATCCAAAATCCTCAATGAATGTCCTTTAAAACCATCTTTAAACCTTCATTTTATTTGCATAAAGCTGTCAGATTTGGGCTGAAAGAAATCTGAGCTTGGGAGTCTCGTTTTGGTTTTGACATTGAACTCATCAAGTTCACACGAGGCCTGAAGTGGAAAGTGGCAAAACCAGGCCTTCTTCACCTCTTGCTAGGTTTTTCTTAATGGGTAATTTCACCTTGTCATCGGGACCTCATCAGAGACCCGGAGATGAACTGAGGCGTAAGTGGTCGCTTCACACTAATACGAGTGGGAGGCTGGGACCGTGCAGAACAGAAGCCGTTCTGCTTTGTCTCCTCACCGTCTTTACATTTGACCCACCAGACGGAAGGCAAGTGTGCTCAGGAAAAGGACAGCTTGCTAGAAGGTGGGACAGGGGTAGATCAGATATGGGTGACTCTGGGACATTTCAGAGAAACCTCCAGAAGATCCACACCCGAGCACACTATGTTCACCCCGTTCTGAAGAGGGAGGACGGCTGGGGAGGGTGCCCTTGGAGTTTAGACCAAGGTCGCCTTCTCAACGTCCACAAAGAAGACATTTCTTTGGTATCATCATCCCCACGAATCCCACGGAGGAACATTAGCCTTATTTTACCTGCTCCATCTCTCCATGTGGGAGATGTTTAAAATCTGCCCCTGAGATGTGCGTGGCAATTAGAGAGAAACGCAGATCTGACCGAGTCCGCACAGGGCAAGTGAAAAAGTACGGAACGACATTCCCAGTTTCTCTGGCGGGAGTGGGCGGCATCACGTGACAGTCCTGCGTTCTGCCTGGCCACCTGCGAACGGCTCGTAATGCCTTCTCCCCCAGCTGTGTATTCTCATGGCTGACAGCTCCACACAGCAGGGTTCTCAGGCCACAGGCCTGCACCCAGATCTGCTGTTTGGCCAAGGTGTTAAATTTCTTTTTCCTCTTCTGTGAAGTGGAGATAGAAACAACACCTATCTGGGCATGTTATAAAGAGTGAACGAGTTAACATAAAGTGCTCAAGGAAGGACTCAAGAAACATTACTGTCATATTTACTCAGTTCCACGATTTCCCCATATTTTTATATTCCCGAAATCAGACTGTGCTTTCTAATAGACAGAATCTTATAAGCGCTGTTGTCCAGGTGGCGGTTTGGTGTCGTTACCATCACCTGCATGTGCATAAACATCAAGGACCTCAGCATCAAAACTATCAAGGCCCTGGCCAGGTAGCTCAGTAGGTTAGACCATGATCCTGATATGCCAGAGTTGCAGGTTTGATTCCCAGTCAGGGCACATACAAGAAGCAACCAATATAGCATCAGTAAGTGGAACAACAAATCGATGTTTCTCTCTCTCTCTCTCTTCACTTCCTCTCTCTAAAATCAACAATGACAACAACAAAAAACCCTAGCAGAATGGTTGTTAGTGACTTGGAAAAAAATTCCAGAAACTATACTAAGCGCTCTTTTAATCATTAGGCACCAAGTGGGTATGGGAATGGTGTCTGGAGGTGACAAACCAGGCGTGCTTAGTGACATTCTGGAAGTGAGAGCCAAGTGTCTGCTAATTCTTTGTATTCACAGAACTGGCCTAAAGGTCCAGTAACTCTCTTAAAAGAGAGCACCTGATGGCCTAGAGGACAATGCTGGGAAGGAAAACCCAGCATTGGCATCGATGGTCTGGGGACAAAGAGTGGTGCTTGCCTGTGAAGGGGTGCTCAGCACTCCCCAGCTCGGTTAGTTTGTGTGTGCACACCCAGACACGCGTGAGGAGAATAAATGGGAAGAACCGGTGTACTGAGGGCCGAAAGCAACCTCTCAATAAATAAATGTAGAAGGAACCGTGTACATGGTACGGAGCCACGTCTCGCAGTCCCCTGGTAGTGGCCTTTCCATTTTCCTTTTATAATGATACACAAACGGAAGGTTTGACTTATACTTGAGGGTGTCTCAGATTTAATAAAACGTGGAATTCGTCGGGTGGGGGTCCAGTGCTGCATCGGATGAAGTGACGATAATGAGACTTGGCACACTGTGGATGTTTATTGAATGCAGGCGGTGCCCGGAGACGTTGCGGGTTCAGTCCCAGACTCCCACGATAGAGCCAGTATCACAGTAAAGCGAGCTGGAAACATTTTTTCTTTCCCGGTGCTACATAAAAGTTATGTTTACACATAAAAGTTATGCTGATTATTAAGTGTGCAAAAGCATTATGTCTAAAAAGTAATCTGTATACTTTAATTACAAAATAGTTTGTTGCTGAAAAATGCTAGCCATCATCTGAGCCTTAAGAGAACCCTGATCTCTTTGCTGGGGGAGGGCCCGGCATCTGCACTGATGGATGCTGACGGATGGGGCGGTGGAGGCTGAAGGTGGGCGTGGCCGTGGAGAGGCCTGAAAATAAGGCAGTGATGAAGTTCACCGCACCAGTGGCCTCTTCCCTCCACAACAGATTTCTCTGTGGTGTGTGACGCCATCCAAGAGTGTGGTACCCACAGTGAAACGACCGAAATTGAAGTGAATCCCCTCAAATCCTGCCACTGCTTTATCACCTGAATTCATGGAAGAGTCTAAATCCTTCGTGGTCATTTTAACAATCTTCAAAGTATCCTCACCAGGAGTAGATTCCACCTCAGGAAGCCACTTCCT
This sequence comes from Artibeus jamaicensis, assembly GCF_021234435.1. Lineage (NCBI taxonomy): Eukaryota > Metazoa > Chordata > Mammalia > Chiroptera > Phyllostomidae > Artibeus > Artibeus jamaicensis. The sequence goes on along the minus strand of NW_026522049.1, from coordinate 8,153,004 downwards.
TGGCTCATCCACAAGAAGTGATTCCTCGTTCGTTAAAGTTTTATCACACGATTGCAGCCATTCAGTCCCATGTGGAAGCTCCTCCGATCTGTGGAACACTCAGCGTCTGTGAAGCACGATAAAACGGAGCGTGCCTGTACTCATTTAATGCGGCACACAGGAAGGGTTCCGCACGGTCTAACTCTGCCCTGCCAACCGATCTGCCACCACGTTTTCCAGTTTCATCCATGTTTCATCTCCGCACGTGGTTTTGTACACGGTGGCATCTGTCTGTGGAGGGTTCTTCCCTCCTGTGCTTATGCTGCCTGCGGTGGTCGGTGTTGCTGGTGCTCACGCGTGTTTCTGGTTCTTCTCCCCTCCCTGACGTGCACAGGATCTCCCTCCACATTAGCCGTGGCTGTGCGGTTGGCTCTGACCAATAATGAGCAGGTGGAAACGAGCTATTTCATTCCCCCGTGGAGACAGTGAAGAAGCAGCCTTCTAGCCTTTATTTTCACCAACCCCCCCAACCTGCCGTAGCAAACTGGAAGTGTGGTGTTGAGGGAGGGGTTTGGGGATGGACGGCAGTTTCCTGGGGGACAAGCTGCCCTAGAAAATGGCCTGGCCCCAGCAGGGCAGAGGTGGCTCCTGTTCATGGAATATTCTCCGTATTGGGGGCTGCTCAGTGGCCTGTCTGGGCTTCCGTTCCAACTTCAGGTGTCAACTTGAGAGTTGGCCTTGACGTTCTCATGTCTAAAGTGGGACTACCAGCAGCATGGCTCATATGGCTGAAGAAAAATATCTCTAAGGCCTTCAGACAATAGTTGATAGTCAGTTTTCAATAGATACTAGTTACTGTTTCTCTAGGAATCTTTTCTGCTAGGTCACACACCCTGTTTTAAATACTCACGGCCCCCCGTCCTTCTTCATAAGCAGCTGTAGTGGTAAGAATTTTGTGTTTTTCTGTGTGCTGATGTGATGTATGTGTGTGTGTGTTGGGCCTGGTTTGAACTCCACGAGGGCAGGCACTTCTACTCAGTATTTTATCCCCAGAAGCCAGCCCAGTGTCTACAGATAGAAAACGCTCACAGGCGTTTGTTGAAGGGATGGTATTGAACATTCGAATGCAGCCTTCCGTTCCCAGAGGGCTCGGAACCAGAATTAGCCGCAGAGATCTTCAGAAGCAGGTGGTAAGAACCAGAATTGGGAGCAAGAATTGTCTGTCGGTTAATGAAATTCACCTTGTTCCCTTTGATTGTTCTGAGGGTGATGTGTGTGTTCATGCTCTTCGGGTCAAATCTCTCGGAAACGCAGGACTGCTGATGGGCAGTCTCTATTGGAATCCCCCAAGTACTTATATCCTGGTGGAGAGATATTTGAAAATGAAAATCAAAACACTGACAAAAGCCCTCCTGGGTTCTCCACCGCCTGTTGTGCTTCCTTGTGCGGCCGGACCTTTGCTGTGCATGGCCTTGCTGCGTCCTTTTAACAATGCTATCTTAAACTTTATGGTGCCTTATAGCTAAGCATCTCTAGACAGTTTACAATAGCATTAAAATGAAAGCCAGCTCTGCTCAGAATCGCCACAGGGTCCACACGGAAAGGCAGCCATTTGTGGCTTTATGGTAAAAACGAGGGAAAGTGGTGGAATAAAGGATGCCACGGCACCCCGGGCCGGAACTTGCCCTCCAGCTCCTGAAGGTGGAAGGCAGGCGAGGGAGGGAGCGTTCGCGGCCAGGAGAGACTCGTGGCCCACGGACACAGGGAGTGCGCGGCAAAGCCACAGTGAGGACTGGGCTCGGCGTTCTCCTAGGCCACCTACTTCAACCTTTAGATTACCTTTTAGATTTTTCTTTGAAAAACAGAAACAACGTATTCATGGTGGAGGGCTGGATTATTTTGAAGTGCAATCAAATATTTGCATGGCAGAAAGGTACTCCTTAGTTAAGCAATATCAAAATTTGTGCTTGCAGACGCTAAAATATTTCTCCCTGGGAAATCTGTTTTTGCTTCATGTGATGACGATACATAATATACATACAAATATAATATATTTTAAGTAAATTTTATATAATGTTATATTAATGCTATATATATTCATACTCTGTTTATAGCTCTATATCTCTATCTATAAATATATATATATATATTCCCACTCTTCACAGCATTGCTAAAAAAGACTACGCTAGGATTCACTGGGTCATAACCCAGTTTTTTTCCCCTCTCCCAATTACAATGATCTAATGGGTAAAGTATAAGATTCAAAGCCACAGCTACATTAGCAGAGTGAAGAGAGAATTAAGGCAATTATCTCAGTAATTAAGGGAAACAGCCAAACCTTTTTTTTGGCTGAGATGTCTAAATAAGTTGAGGAAAATGAGGGCTGGGGGGAGGCGGGAAACGCTTGCCTTTTCTGAATCAAAGCTTCCTTTGGACAGTTCACTTTGGCCACCACACCAGAGTCTCAAATTGTGCCTTCTTCCTCTTTGCTCCACCGAGGCAGGGACTTTGGTCATTATTAACACTGGGTTGTGGAGACCAATGTTTCTCTGCGCAGCTGCAGAGAGGGGCAGGGAACAAACTGCTTTGACAGCCCTTGGTTTTCTGGGAGGCACCAGCTTGCTCCGTGAAGGTTCTCCACGTGGAATCCTACAGCTCACCTTGTGGGTTGGGTGGGTGGTGGTGGGTGGGCTGCAGCCAATCCCATGTGGTGTGTGTTCACTGCACTGAGTGATAAGGACATGAGCTGTATTGTAACACCACTGCTCCAGGAAAGGATCCAATGGGATTTCTTAAATTCCTTTTCCAAGGCCTCTTTTGCCGAAGCCCCTGGGCGTAAACCCAGACCCCAGGGGCGATGCCACACTCAGAGAGAGGGCAGGCCCAGGACCCCACTGTTTTCCTGGCCCCCCCACCCGGCCCCTTCTGCTGCTGAGCTCAAGTTCCCTTGCAGCCGCCTTTAAAAACGACAAATGTGTTCTAATTTGGGAGCATCACGGCAATAATTGTTTTTATTTCAGTGGCGAGGGAGAGTGAAGGAAAAACAGCTTGGGACTTAATAACCACCTTAGCCTGCAGCCCTCCATGTTATTCCTGAGATTTTTTATCGTCCCTCTCCCTCCTCGAGCACTTAGCATCTTCTTTAAGGCACAGCCTTAAATTACCTTTGCAAAGGTTATATGTTTATTTACAAAGAGCTGGCGATGAACAGCCTCTCATATTGAGAAGGCTGGCTCCTGGCAATAAACATCTTCTGCTCTCTTACCCACGGAGGTCAACCGAACACGGTGACGGTCAGCACTTCAGACGTGGTACAGTTTACGGCTTCATTAACCGCTTGACCTGCATTGTGCGCAAATTTCATGAAAGTCTGATGCGCATTTGTTCCCAGAGGTAGGCCGCTTGGTGGTATTTTATTCTTACAGGGCCACTGAAATAATTATCCTTCGAGGTAAGAGTTTCTATCTTCATACCAAAAAAACGAGGAATTCAGTTCCACATTTGCAATGCATTTTCCCTAGTGCTCGCCTGTGCTCGGATTCTATATGGAGTCATGTCAGGAATCTCAACCCCACCCTGGCTCACAGAGAAGTTTTAATGCAAAGAAAACAACAAAACCTCAGATGACCAGCTGACTCACAAAACAGAATTGTGTTGGAGCCTCAGCTATCTGTCCATTTCCAGAAACTGGATATCTACTTTTAGATTTGAGATTTCCAGATAAGTACTTGGGTTTATTTTGCTAAAAATAAGAGGGAAAAATAGACAATGATCTGATTAGTTTGATCCATATAAACAGTCAAATGGGGAAAACAAACAAACAAAAAAATCCTGCAATTTTTTTTGGTCAAAGTGAATCAACATGTCACTGAAAAGAATTATTTTTATATGGTGAGTATCCTGAGTGTGTGTGAGAAAATGGGAAAAACTGAAACGTGGGAAGTTATGGTCTGGGTTTTGTTTATGTGAATAAATCTATGCGCAAAGGGGCCTCTTCATGAGAGAGCCTTTCCCCTCTTCCCTGAGCACCTGGGGGAAGCGGTCTCTCCACTGGGTGGTTTACTTGTGTTTCCTGCCAAGTTCTCCAGTGTGGAAGGTTCTCTAGAACCGGTCAGCCCACTCATCTGGACCACCCCCTCTGTGTCCTGCCAACCATCACCACTCAGTCACATGCCGATCTGTCCTTTTGTAGATGTGTATTTCCCCCCGACTTGGTGACACGCTTTGGGAGGGCTGAGAAGGTAGCTTTACTGTGTCCTTTCTAGCATCTAGCTTCAATCTACCTCCCCTGTTGTGGGTTCTCAAAAAAAATCGTGCATTTGACCGAAGGATATGAAATTAGATCATGATTATCAAGTGTGTGGTGCAGTGTCCGGCGCTTAGTAAGTGTTCAGTACGTGTATATAGTTTAGTCAGATAGTTCATGATGCTGAGCCACAAAAGGTTTCAAAGTCTTGCTTCACACACGTGAACGGGAGTTGGGTGGGGAAGCCTGGGCTGTCCTTGAATAAAACGGTCACTACCTTGCTCGTGCGTTTACCTTTGTTAGGAAACACGGACGACTCCTCTACCTAGTGGAAGCCTCAGTCGTCCGTCCGGTTTGAACTAGGGATCTCTGAGGACAGGTCGTACATTTCGCAGACTGCTGTCCGGCAATCTGTCACTTCTGCAGCCCCGCAGCTGTGCGTGGTGCTGGTGCATCTCATCTCGGTGGCCTGCGGCTCCCTGATGCTTCCCGGCTGTGGGAGGCCCCACGCAAGGCCCTTTCTGAGACTTTTCTGGTTCGTGCTCCCACTGATTGGGGTTCTGTTTAATGGCACCTTCCTAATCACAGCAATTTCAGAAAAAAATCATTAGACTCTTTCAACTTAGGCTGGAATACGTGAAACGCTGGTTTGTATAGTGCCTAAAACAAAATGCTAAACGGACAGATTTTATTTATTTTGTTCTCTGTGGGTGGATTTTTTCCTGCCTTAACTCTCAGTTCATGGCAGGGAAGTTTCCAGTGGGGCATGGCCAGGTGCCCGGAGGAAAATTATGACCGCTGGGGAAATTTCCAGAAAGTTAGAATAGGCCAGGTCTGCACAAGACAGCTGGGAAGTCAGTCGCCTTAGAACCCGGAGGGACATGACAGACCACACCTCATTTTTATAATCATTTAAAGGAGATGAGTTCACTATTAAGAATTTCATTGTGCTTTCTTCCTGCAGATCAGTTTTAGGTTATATCTAAGTTATTAACATGAAACCTCTGTTTTAGAGAAAATAAGTTCTATGACTGGACAAAATGGGAAGCGCCGTTTCCCAGTGATTTATCATCAAAACTTTTAAACGGCACAGAGGAGCCAATCCTGTAGCCTGGTGGTAAACAGTCCCTGTGGCCGGAAGGGAATCAGGCCACAGAAGCTCATTAAAGGCACTGAAACTTCCCAAGGCGTGAGCGATTCCAGGAAGGAAAGTGCCGAGGGAGGTGCCAGGAACTGAAGGTTGAAAAGACATCGGGAGGGGAAAACAGGTGTCTCCTCGGTACTACCCATCGATTCATATTTGGTCTGTGAAGTTACACTCGGAGCAAAGTTAAAGGGCACTGTATTTGTATGTGAATCTCTGTGAATTCTACCTCCCAGAAATTTGTAGGCTGCAGCCCTTAACCTTGCTTCATCTTATTTCACTGACTTCAAAATGATAACCAGGGGGATATGAGGGGGGCCCTGGTCTGTGTGTCTTGGTGGGTTGGGCGTTGTCCCTGGAAGCAAAGGCTCGCCAGCTTGATCCTTGGTTGCAGGAGGTACCTGGCTTGCAGGTTCAGTCCCATGTCAGGGCGTGTGGGAGGGGCGAACGATCAATGTTTCTCTTTCACATCAATGTCTCTCTTTCTCCCTCTCTTGCCTTCTATCTAAAACTAACTAAATAAATTTAAAAAAAAATAGAGGATACTGGCAGGAATGTGAAAGTGCCTGGAACAGGGCAGAGAATTCAGAAAGGTATTTTAATTTGTGCTCTGCCTACGTAACATGCATCACAGTGCATCCCTGGCAAGGCTGCTGATGTTGGGGACACTGAGTGGCTTAGAGTTCTTCAGAGGCAGCTGCCCTGGGACTCCAGCCCTCTGGTCATATAAAAATGAGGAAGGAGAAGAGGGAGAGAAGTCTCTTAGTTAAGGCGATGGACCGTTATAAAAATTCTCCAATGCGTCAGTGGCTCAATGCAATATAATTTATTTCCTGATCACCTAGTGGGCGTTTCTCCAAGGTGGCGTCCTCCTAGAAGGAGGTCAAAGGCCCGGGTTCTTTCCATCTTGTGGCTCCAGACCTTCAGTGCGTAGCCGCCTTGGGAGGGCAAGCTAGAGAGGGCAAGCCTGAGGTTGCCCAGAGAGGTCTCTCCTGGCCAGGCCTGGCAGCGGCTCACGTCTCTGAGCTGATGTTCCTTGGATGGAATTGCAGATGTATATCCACATCCAACTCCAAGGGAGGTAGAGAAATGTTCAGTGGTGGTGTGCCCAGCGGGAAGAGGAAATCAGTGCCTCCCAATAGCTTTATCAGAAGCTCCTGGCTGGTGTAGCTCAGTGGATTGAGTGGACCTGTGAACTAGAGTATTGTGGTTTGATTCCCAGTCAGGGCACATGCCTGGGTTGCAGGCCAGTTCCCAGCAGGGGACGCATGAGAGTCAGCCATACATTGATGTTTCCCTCCCTCTCTCCTTCCCTTCCCCTCTAAAGATAAATAAATAAATAAAATCTTTAAAAAAAAAGAAGCTCCTGGTTTCATTTTTTCTCGCTGGTGGAAGACATCACCGGCGTCATCCCCACTGGGCCTTCTGCATGCAGAAACCAAACTGCATTCACAGAGGATTCTTTGCTTCTTCTCAAATGGCCAGAAAGATAGTTGTGCAAGGGGGAGAGATCTTATACACAGGTGCGCATGTACACACACAGTTTAAACTTAAAATCAAAGTGTTCTTTAATGAAATAATTTAAAATCTTAGCATTTGGATCTAGTTTCGAGAATTCACACCTTTACGTCATTTAGGATTTGTGAATCTACTTCTTGAGTGGAATAAAATCATGTTTTGAAGAGTTTTGACAAATATTGCTGTGTTCTTTAATCGGACTAGAAAAATGCCATTTTACTGTTTTTTTTCCTGAGTTCTGAAAAACTCAGATCTGATAGAAATCTATGGGAAATATTAACTGGATTCTCTGTCTCCCACCCCCCTCCCTCTCTCGTCCACCCCTCTCCTTTTACTTTCCAAAAACAATGCTGGTATGTTGATTACCAGAGGGGTGGGGGGCAGAGGAGGTGAAGAGGGTACAGAGAGATAAATGGTGATGGAAGGAGACTTGGCTTTGGATGGTGAACACACACTACACTAAGCAAATGATGTATTATAGAGTTGCATACTTCTGTGCAATAATTCTTCAAACTATATAACTTCATACAAGAATGTCACCCCAATGAATTCAGTAAAAATTAAAATATTTTAAAAAGGAAAAAAACCCCTCAACACTGGAGATAAAAGAGCCCATTAAATGCTTCTCTATGGTCTTCTCCATATTGGCAAAGAATACTTTTACGTTTTGTTTAGTTTTGTTTACTAACAATGATGCAATTTGAAACTCTCTCCTGTCTCGTGGTACCCCCCCACACTAAACTCAATACTCTGAAAATACACACAGCTTTACAGAGATGTATCTGACACCTCCACGGTCTGCCCACGCTTTATTTACTTTTTCCTTTTGAAATAGAAGCTAAGAAATCTTTACTGGGAGGCAGTAAAATCTGTATATTTAGCCGAAGGGGCTTTTCCTCTCTCTCCCATTCCCTCTGCCTCTCCCCCTCTCTCCTTTCTCCCTCCCTTCCTTTTCTCTCTCGCTCTTGCTCTTAATATCTTGGGAGGGAAGCTTCCTTGCTCCTGGGCTAATGTTTTCTGTTTCCACTCAGGGCTTATTTCACTGTCAGACCACGATACGCAGGGGCCACGCCCTTTATCCACCCACATCCCACCAGAGCTCATGGTTTCCCAGCATGCACAGTGCTCACTGCGTGGCTCTTTTTTTTTTTTTTTTCCTGTATGGTGAAGGGCTTTCGTCCCTGCTTCTTTTGCTCATAATCTTCTCCAAGTATCAGCTTTAAACGTGTTGTTTCAGTTCCTTTTAGCCTCTTCAGGAACCACATTTGATAACAGTTAAAGAACTTGTCATTGCGCTCCCAGTTTCAATGCTTTCCACACACCTCGGAAAGCCTCGCTCCTTATAGCCCTCCAATCTGTTGCCCATTTAATTAAATGTGCTGTTTGTTGTCATTTCTGTAAGTCATCAAGCAACAGACCCTTGGACAGACACCCTCCCTGGTTACAACATTGCTTCAATGGGAAAATCAGATTCCTTTTAAGGCGTTTAGAATCCCAATGCCTTTTGCAGAGACAGAAGGACAAAAACTCCTTGTAAACTCAGCTGCTTTTTTCCTTTTCAGCATGAGAAGGTGGCACGGGGCCTGGCTCTGGCGGAATAACTGCTGAAGCCTGGCCTTGCCAGGGCCTCTGGTAGGTGGGAGCCCGGCCACTGAGGAGGTGCTGCGGGCAAAACTGCTCTCCTCCTGGCCTTGCCTGTCTGCCCTCTGCTCCTGGACTGTTCTCTCTGAAAAGTGTTTTTTTGAAAACGTGCTTTTATTTGTTGATTTTAGAAAGAGGGGGAGAGAAAGAAAGAGAGATTTGTCAGCCCACTTACTGATGCATTCATTGGTTGATTCTTGCATGTGCCCTGACTGGGGATCGAACCCGCAACCTCAGTGTATCAGGACGATGCTCCAACCAAACGAGCTACCCAGCCGGGGCATGAAGAGTGTTTTTACCAACACCATTTACACGTGTTCTGGCTGTAGGAATAGTGTGCAAGTGCCAGCCAAGCACACGTGGAGCATGAACCTTTGGGGGAATGAGGAGTTCTGTGATAACTGTGACTACAGACCTGAAAGGCCTGGGCTCTTTGAAAGACGTGGCCCAAGCTCTATTTCCATCCCAAATGGACTCATATGACCAGCTCCAGTCCGAAGGTGCCACAGATGGGCAAGCCACGGATGAGGTCACGGTCTACCCCCTTTAGGGCACAATTACAAATATTTCGCCCTTCTCACTACTACATGCTGAGACTCAAGGATCTAAAGGCAAAAAGGCAGTTTATGCTTTAAACCAGCTCATATACCTAAACAGGACTTATTAAAGAAGAGAGACACACACAAACATTATTTTACTTATACTAAAGTGAGGAGCTGGATTAAGAAAGAGTATGTAAAGTGCAACTCAGAAAGTTCTGGACATACTAGAGATCTCTCCTGGATGAACAATGCAAAGTCCACCCTCATCATCCCGTATCTAGAGTCACTCAAAGGAAAATGCAGCCTCTTGGGCAGAGAGAAACTTTCCCCACTATCACGCTGGACTCTGAAAATGCACCCAGGGGTAGAAGTGACTTGGGGGTATAACTGAGCCATAGCACCGTGAGTTCTCGCCAGGCTGGGGAGTAGCCACAGGCTTCCCCGAGTCTAAAGAAAGTACAAGTCAGCACAGCTGATGAACATCTGGTGTCCAAGCCCAGAACGTGCCTCCCTAGGCCACAGTTGAATCTGGGCAGCCCTCTCTACATCCCCTTTTTAACCTAGAGAGTGTTTGTGTAATTCTTTTTTACAGCCCGGCTTTATACAACTTAAAAGAGTAAACTTTCTTTGAACTCCAGGGTTCATTTTCCTTCAGCCATGCGAACTAAATCTTCCCCTCTGACTCCAGGGGCTGCTTCCTTCGTAGATGGCACGTTTTGAACCTTGTACTGTGTCTTACACATTTGTGGATTTCGCTTAGTAGCTGCTGAGTGAATAGTAGGTGAGTGGCTGGGTGGGTGGATTCATCGGCACCCAATTCTCATGGTTTGATCTTTGCAAGAACCTATCAGCAACACTTTCCCCGCTTAGCCTCTGAGTCCCTTGTCATTTACTGGCTGGTTACTTTTCATTCAAAGTCACGGTCAGACCATCCAGTCATGGAAAACAGATTCAGCAAGATTTTCTTTCTCGTCTTCGCTAAAATTTCAAGGCAGGAAAACAGAGGAAAAGAAAAACGTACATATGATAATAAAACTCTTTGTGTGTGCCCTTGGTCTGCCTGGGGTATGCTTGACTGATTCCCTTCTCCTCTTGAGTGTGGGTAGACACATAAAGAATCATGGTGGAGGTTTTGCTATGGATGAGTAACATCTGTTTTAACCTGAATGGTTCAATGTGTTTCTTAAGCATTATGTTTACAGAATGAATACGGTTATAAATATGAGGACAAATTTAGGGCACCAATTTAACTTGGTTTCCCCCCAAGGCAAGCTAATTTGTAAAATCTGAAATATTGTTTTGGCCACGAAGTAATGTTTCCTCTGACTTAATAAGTAAATGGAAGACAAAAAATATATAATGAAGCTCAAATCCCCAGCAGCTAAAAAGTTAACACCTTAGTGGAGAAGAGGCCAAATAAGAAAGAATTGACAGTTCCAGCAGGCTAAAGGTCTCCAACCTGTGCAACCTCTTTCTTAAAGCTGTAACACTTCTCTTTCAAGTTATTCAACCTTTCACCCAATAGGTCCCTTTCTCTGACCCTTGACCTATAGTTATTTGCTTAGCATTGTGGTAATAGAGTTTGGAAATCTGAAAAACATTAAGTTAAATGCAAGGGTGTTGAGAAGGTGAAATTCTGTAAGTGAGCTGAAGAAATTCTATCTGGAAGATTTAAACTTTTTTTTCCTCACGAGAGTAAGGGATAAGAAAAATGTGGGTTTTTTGGAAACATTATCAAAGTTTTTTTTTAAGTAAAGAAAAAGAGAGAATGTTATTGATGTCATGTATGTGTGAAAGTGAAGACAAGCAGAGCAATGTTCTCGTGAGTGAATTATTCTTAAAATTATCACAAAAGTAAAAATTTAACAGGCCAATCACAGTTTTAATTGAATTTGGATATATCAACAGTAACACCAACTCTGAAAAATAGGATTTATTTATTCATGTGATTGTAATTTCTAATCCGCAAGATCACTAAATAAGGAAGGCACTCGTTTCCTACAAAAATTTTCTTTCTTCACTGTGCTTAGTTTGGTGAATTTATTTCAATATCCCTTTAACTATATTAGGTAGAGGAAAATTGTAACTTCTTTAAGAGTATGTGAGACTTGTGTACATGTTTGATTTAATATTTTAGTTTAATCATATTTAAAGTATGTGTTGACTACCCCAAAATATCATTTAAAAGTGTAAAATGAGTCTATTTGCCAGATTTCAGTATCTTTTCTTTATAATGAGTATCATCATGCAAAATATTACCTTTTCATTCACATTTTTAGCTTTATGAATTTCTGGCCAAAGGGTTCTTTCTGCATAAAGGTTTTGGTGTTATGAGCTTTCTGGATTATTCTTGATAATTTGGAATTTAATATCTGGATGAAAAAAGGGAGATAAAATTTTTAGTGGGGCCGTGGAGAGTGGCAACGAGGATGAAACTTGATTAGTATATTATAACCTTTAGTGCAAGTATTAAAAGAAAAATATCACAGCACCTCTTGTAATACTAGCTTTAGAACTTTTGTTTGAATAATTTGAGATATATCAAAAATTGTTCCTAATCTACCTACCTACCTCTCTACCATCCTCCTTGTAATTTTGCTTTGTGCCTACATGATGCAGACAATTCACTTATTCATTCATTCAACAAAAATTTACCAAGCATACGGCACATGACTTGTACTGTGCAGAGCACCGAGGATAAAGATGGACAGTTAACTACATCGAAGAATAAACACCTGGGTTAAATTTAAAATCAGTTAGACATGTAGGAGCTCTAAGTAATTTTGGGTCTACGTGGTTTAGTGGCAATAGCCCTGCAGCCAAAGTCAGGGTGTCTGGGTTTGAGGCCAGGGCTCTAGTCCCAGTATTGTCTGTATGTGTCCTGTAAAAAACCTACAGTGGCTCACCTTACTCCCCTACCTCCCTCTTGGCACCCCGATGTCCATAAAGTCTTAGCTCTGAAAGGACCTCTGGGAACACAGAGACGTCCGGGCATTCCCTGGCGCCGCCACTTTCTCCCTTGTGTTCCCAGAAGGCCATCTGTGAACCTCCCCTAGGCCACACATCGGTCCGATATTTCTCACAGGTTAGAAATGTGAGAAATAGTCCCTCCCATGTTCTTCTCTTCTCCCCATTCCCAGCTCCCAACGGTGATGCCTGGAATGTAGTATGGACTAGTAAATACTTGAATACATGAATAAAAGCAACGGTGACAGCAGAGAGGAACTGTGCCAACCGGTAGAAACAATGTGACCCTGGCGGCGACTATAGTCTCGCTTGAAGAGTAGGTATTTGTATTTTGCATATTGCATTATGTAATAGAAACATTCCGTGTTGCTGGCAGGGCAGCTTCTGCCCTCCGTAGGGCTGTGTCGGCCTAGTAGAGTGTGTGGTACGAGTGGTTGGGGACCATGTCACGACAGAAGAGCCCATGCACACGCACCCAGCCAGCAACAGAACATTCCAGAATAAACATCTGCTGTCCGGCCCCCGCTCCACGGACGAGGTACTGACACACCAGTTGCCGTCAGGACAACACAGAATCTGAAACTCGCTTGAGCACCTGGATAAAGCTCCCAGATTGTTACGTCCGCTGACATTAAACATCCAGGTCGTTGCTGTTTCCACACACATAATTAGTTGGAACGTTTTTACAAATCCCTCCAGTGACTTTGGTCAAACACCCAGGTAAGTCTGATGTCCTTCGTGTAACGTGTGCCCGATAAATATTTGGTGAGTTAGTGCTTTGATTGAGTTAGTGCATTTGAATCAGCTAGTAAGTCTTTGAAAATCACAAATGTCATCCAGAGACGTGGCTGGATCATTACCTGGCTACACAGACACTGTTCAAAGAACAACACCCATGTATAGGCATGGGGTAGAGTCATGCTGAACAAAGCAGATGTTGATTTAACAATCCTTGAATAGAGATATTAATCAAATATATAGAAACAGAATCTACCCACACTTAGGATGTCTATCTATGGATTATATAGCTCTTTGCCTACTCTAGACAGTTCTGTTCTCATTTTCGAGTTTCCTTTGTTTCATGAGCTTCATTCAGGTTGGGTTCTGTAGTCCTGATAGAGGGGGGAAAGAGATTTTTTTTTCCTTTTAGCTCCGACCAACTTTAGGAGTTAATGCTTTGGGAAGGAAGGCGATACTATATATTCTGCTGCTGTCAGACACTGCAATCTGTACCAGAAAGCTTCTCCATCTATCATTTCGACTGACTGCAAAGTTTTTATGTCTTTCTGCTTAAGAAAAATATATACAGAGGCCTATACAGTTATCGAGTAAATACTCCTCGTTATTATAGGGAAAAATACTCCACTAACAGAGTTACTTTCTTAAACTTTTTGTTCAAATGCATTAGGAAACAGCTTCCAAGACATAGATGTGTTTGCTGCATTGGGATGATATTCAAGAAATGAAAATATAAACATTACCTCATTACTTTACTAAAAGGCATCATGAATCTATTATGGATTTATTGAGGGTAAATGAAGCGCATGTATAGCTTTTCCTTCTTAGATGAAAAAAAAAAGTTTATCCTAAGCTCTAAAGAACCATCTGCGTATCCCCTTTTCCTCGTGGGGTTTTAAAAATGTAGTCCCAAGGAATTTCATTGATCCTCTTTTAAGTCCCCAAGGGTCTGTGTTTCTATGTCCTTTCCCGAGTATGTTCCATTTCCCACGAAGCTATATCCAACTTTCAAGAACACAGTGTCCCTTTCTTCCTTAATCCCACTGTGAGCCTAGACCTATTCTTAGCCACAGTTCAGTTTTTTCTGATGAACTCTGTTATGTGTCCCCATAAATCAGCATTATTGTAGTTTATGACCAAGATTATACCAATGGGTTCTGCCTCTCAGTTACCTTTAGAAGGTTAGTTCTGAGTTGTGTTTTTTAAAAGCGTCCGATTCCAGTTCCCAAACAGAATGACAGCTTTTCTACCCACACGTCCTAGACTCTTAGGTGCTAATATTTGCACACTCGTTTTAGTTGGACAAGTATGTGGTCTCGGGGATCCCCTTTGTTCTCCACATATATTTACTTTGTCCTGATACCTGTCAATAGGACATTGGTAATGTGTTTTCATGTGTCATATGCTTGGCTCAGGTTCGGGTCCACGTGACTGCTCTATTGTTCAGACTGATCTCTTTTTTTTTAATATATTTTAAAAATTAATTTATTTTCCAATAACAGTTAACATACAATACTATATTAGTTTCAGGTGTACAACATAGTGATTAGACAGACATTTATATATCTTACAAAGTAATCACTTGGTAAGTCTCGTACCCACTCAACACGTACATAGTTATTACAATATTATTGACTAGACTTCCTATGCTGTGCTTTACATAGCTATAACTTTTTTTACAACTAGCAGTTTATACTTTATAATCCTTTTAGATGTTTTTACTCATCCCATCAACCTTCTTCCCAACTCATGAAATCAATTTGTTTTCTCTTATGTGTAAGTTTTTTTTATTGATTATGCCATTACAGTTGTCCTATTTCCCCCCTTCATTCCTCTCCACCCTACCCCCCGTCCCCACCATTACCCCCTTTAGTTTATGACCATGTATCTCAAGTTCTTTAGATTCTATATTTCCCATACTATTCTTGCCCTCCCCATCTAAGTTTGTTTTTATTTTCTTTGTTTATTTGCTTTTTTAGGTTCCACATATAAGTGAGATCATGTTATTTGTCTTTCTCTGTCTGACTTATTTCAATGAGCATAATTGAATCCTCTAGATCAATTCATATTGTTGTACATGGCAATATTTCATTCTTTTCTTATGCCTAATATTCCATTGTATGTATGCACCACACCACATCTTCTTTATCTATTCATCTGGGAGCAGACACTTAGGTTGCTTCCATATCTTGGCTGTTGTAAATAAGTCTGCAACAAATGCAGTCTCTTAATTGAATCTTCAACTCTTCCTTTCGCTAAGTGATTCTCCACATAGCTACCTAAAGTTCAGCTCAGAAATTCCCATTGTGCCTGGGACAATTTGAGAAAACCTTTGTACACCGTATCATACACACTAAAAGACGCTTTCTGTATTCTTAGTGTGGTTGGACTTGCATGCTTCCAGTGGCATCTACACTCTCCTGGTCCCTCACCTGCACCCAGCTCCTGTCAATGACTCAGTCGTGACAGTCTAATCGTGTTTGATGGGCTGCATGTATTAGATGTTAAGGAACATCATGACAGGAAGGGTCAGTCCCATTTCCAACCCCCGGAGGGCTCCCGATCAGCTAGCCTTGCTCGTGGTGGGGTTTCCCTGAGCTAGAAATGCTTTTCCCTGGCAAGTAGCTTCTCATTACTTTCTTCTTCTAAATCACATCTCCCCTCAGATTTGCTCAAAAGAGCAGATCAAAGAGAGGGGATGAACTCTGGCCAGAGTACGAAGTGAAAGGAGGAAAGGGAGCAACAGAGGGACTTTGTTAGGGCTGAGACTTGTGAAAACAGAGCTTGCCCATCCTTTTAATTCCCTTCCCTTCATTAAAGTTGGCTGCAGGTTGAAAAGAAACTAATAAAAAATCAAAATATTTTCTTTACTGCTTCCTATGAATATAGAAAAATCTACTAGGGTTAGGCAAATCGAGGCGGGTAACTCAATCAGAGCAGCCTGTAGTAGATAAGTCTGGTTGATTGAGAATGCATGGAGAAATGCACTAGCATCCGCATTTGACAGTGAGTAACAGTAATAATAGTGATAATACTATTGTTTCGTCCTTATGTTCATGAGAGATACTGGTCTGTAGTTTTCCTATGTTGCGATGCCTTTATCTGATATTAGGGTGTTGGCAGTGACCTATTTAAGGTGATTCTGACATCAGTATGAGGTGAGAAGTGATCCCTCTGCTTTGGTTTTCTGCAAGAAATCATGGAGAATTGCTATTTTTGTCTTTTTAAATATTTGGTAGAAGTCTCCTGTAAAACCATCTGGGACTAGTGCCTTTTTCTTTGAAGGCTATTATTTATTGACTCAATGTTTAAAATAGGCATAGGGGAGATTCAGGCTATTTCTATTTATTTCTTCTTGTATGAGTTTAGCACTTGGTGTCTTTCAAGGAATCAGTCCAATACATTTTCTCATTATTTTCCTTCCTTATTCTTTTAATGCCCATGGAATCAGTAGTGATGATGCCCTTCTCATTTCTGATATTGGTCACTTGCATAGTTTCCTGTTTCACTCTTGTGTAGCCTGGCTCAAGTTTTTTCATTTTTATTGAGATTTTCAAAGAAACACAGTTTTTCTCCATTGACATTTTCCTGCTTTCAGTTTCATTGGTTTGTGTTCTAATTTTTATCTTTTCTGCTTCTTGCATATACTTCTCTTCTTTCTCTGGGTTTCTGAAATGGAGGCTTAGGTTATTGATTGCAGATGTGTAGGAAAGGGTTCCTCATGTGTATACCTAATAGTATAGAGCTACCTCTCTGCCTTGCTTCCCTTATATCCTCTCAATTTTGATAAAAAGAAAGAACAAAAAAAGGAGAAAAACTAAGCAAGAGAGTACCCATGCACCTTAATATATTTACAAGCCAAAATGGAAATATGATACTTATGTTTAATTTTGTAGCTTAATCAAAACAATTTAATATGACAAGTTTGAAGTTAACATATGCTAATAAGGACATTTTTATTTTTGCTATTATTTTTTTCTGTTGGGATGCGTCTATCCTTTTTTTAAATAGCTCATTTTATTATTGTAGGGGTATTTTTATTACTATTTATTCCCCCTCTATTCTATTCTACCTCTGCCCATCCCCTCCCCTGAGGTCATTAAAAAAAAACTTTGATAAAGAGTTAGTGACCTCAATTTTTTTCTAAACTCACATTGCATTGGCTGGCCTAGCTTTTTTGACTCTTTGATTTTCTTGGAATGGTAAAAGAGGTTCACAACAGCTAATCATTGAAGACATGTAGGTCGGTGGATTCCAAACTAAGAGTCCCATCCTGGTGCAAGCAGAGCTGTTTCTATGGAGCTCCTTCCACTGAGGGCCCCTGATGGGCCAGCTGGCTCAGCCCTACCCCCAGTGTTTTACCCTCAGCAACATTTCCAAACCTCAGCCCTCTGGTAAGGCTGCTGAAGACTTCCCGAGTGGTCCCAGGTAAAACACAGTCATCCCTCACTATTGTCGGGGGATTAGGTCTAGGGTTCTCCCAGCCCCTAATACCAAAATACTGAAGTTCCTTCCATAAAAGGAGTGGTACTTGCACACAACCCAAATTTACACATAGGCTACAGCAGGGTATGACTATACACAACTTCATTAGGAAAATTCAGTTCAGTGCTCAGTGCGTAGCAAACTGTTTTGGAATTTTGTGCAATTTTCTGTTTGAATATTTTTGACGCACGGTTTGTTGAATCCATGACACAAACCCCAGAGATGTGGACGGCTGACTCTATGTATCACTAAAAAATTACAGATGAAAACGAGAACTTTGTAGCAGAATAGGGCATTGAGACGTGAGGTACGTTTTAGGTCTTTTAGCCTCTACCCCACTCTGCAGTCCCAGCCCTCCCTCCTGAGCCTATCCCCATGGGGTTCACTAAAGAACATATACATAGTTTCTTTCCAAAAAGTTAGATCATTTCTACTTTGCTAAATACTGAGCAAGAGAATTCTGAGTCATCCAACCAAGTCCTCTTGGCTAAACCCCAAAGTAGGGGGGTGGGAATCCTCTTTTTCTACTGTTTTGTGAAAAGTGTGTTTGCTAAGCTGGAATCTGGACTGGGTGAGGGTGTGTGTGTGTGTGTGTGTGTGTGTGTGTGTGTGTGTAATAGTGTTCACATCTCCCTTCTCTTCCTCCCACTTCCTCTCCCTCCCTCTGTCCCCTTCCCTCTCCCTACCCCCTCTCTCTGACAGCCTATCGCCGCACAGTTGGAAGACGGCTATCATAGTCTCTCTTTTCTTTTTACCGTTTTGCCTTCCGGGACCTTGCTGCCTCTGCTCCGCTACTTCTTCCTGCGGTTCCCAGGCAGGACCGTGAGTTTGGAAAGTGTCAGAACAGTGTAAATGCTGATGTATAGACCACAGTTGTTCCTCTCAAAAGGCCTCCAGAGCTGCGCCCCCCCCCCCCACCGTCCCCCTGTTCCCTTCAAGTTAGGAGTGATTCATCAGCTGGCCTTTAGCAAGAAAAGAGGGCGGCCTGAGGTCTCAGGCCTTTGACCTCCGTGAAGAGAGAGGTCACACTGAGCGCAACTGTGCAAGCGCCAGGCCAGGAGTTACAGGCGTGGAAACCCGAGGCGGGGGCGCCTGGCTGAGCAGAGGGGGATGGTGGGAAAGAGGGGGAGTTTAGCAAAGTTAAGAGTATATTTCTAAGGGACTCAGTGGATCAGCTGACGGCCAGGGTCAAGGGTCATATTTATGCTCGATTCCCGGAGCATGTTACAGTAACATCTGCTTGTTAAAGGTCTTTAGGGAGCAGACATGGGGGCCAAAGCCTTCTGACCTCCTTGCACAAAAGGGGACAGGCTAAGAGATTAGGGGTTCCTATAGATGTTTGTGTTAGACATAATAGCCCCCCTCTTCTGGGCAGCTTCACCCCATTTCCTTTTACCATCTTGAGAAATATTTCAGTGAGCCCCACAGTTCTCAGGGGAGAGCATTTG
This sequence comes from Artibeus jamaicensis, assembly GCF_021234435.1. Lineage (NCBI taxonomy): Eukaryota > Metazoa > Chordata > Mammalia > Chiroptera > Phyllostomidae > Artibeus > Artibeus jamaicensis. The sequence goes on along the minus strand of NW_026522049.1, from coordinate 8,134,296 downwards.
AAAAAACTGCAGGAAAGGAAGTTTGATTTTGATCGGAGAACATTTTGATGAAAATACATAATGAAGAACATTAGGAAAGAAAAAAAAACCCAGCAACCCATGACATTCTTCATTGGCTAGAATCAAGTCGTTCCAAAGAAATGCCTCAACTTTGGACATCACAAACAGAACTAGAAAACCAGTTGTCACCGGGCTCTGTCGTGTTTTACGAAACACTTCGTAAGGGAAGAGATGACGTGGTCATTCAGTTACCAGGCATTGTAATTTCACACAGCATTTGACTCAGAGATCACTGCCTGGATTCAAAATGAGGACGGAGCTCACAGCGGAGGGGAGGCTGAGGGCCGGACGCTGAGTCCACTCTTTCATTAGCTTTTTTGGTTTTTGAGTCACTTTTATGCCTTTCCCCCCAATTTCCCTTTTAAAGTCCTATTTTTTCCTTCCATCGCCAAGGAAACAGAGCTTTGATGTGGTAATAGTCCCCCATGTCCAAATTAATAATCAATGGAGGCAGAAACCAATTTCTGAAAAATCACATTGAAGGAAGGAGAAAATGCACTTGACTGCTAAATTGTTTTCCAAAAAAAAAAAAAAAAAAAACCCTGAAAACAAACTTGCTATGTGTTTGCTGGCTTCTGAAGTGCACACTTTGCATTGGGTACAATGATCCAGATTTTGGGTCTCCATTTCCCACGATTTTTGCTTAGAACTTCCGGGAAGGACTCAGTTTTGTTTTGTAAAAATCTCCTGGCGCTACTACCGTGGACACACAATTCGCCATCACCAGGACCCTACGGGGTGGTTGCATGTTGATGTCTTAACCACGTAGATGCCATTTTATTTTTGTTAACCGGAGAATTGAAAGTTGGGAATGGAGGGAGGAGATTGCAGATAGAGGATATTATTTTTAGCCAGAAAAGAAGTTAAAATAAGGGACTGTGTGATATCCCAGAAGGCAGCCTCCTTCGGGCCTCACGTCCACGGCAAAGTTCACAGACTCTGACCTTCCCTGAAAACAGCACGTTCGCTATTTATAGGGAATGGCCTTCGGGAAACCAGCTCCAAGGAGGAGAGTAGGCAGTGGGGAGGCCGGCTGGATGGGAGTGGATGGGGCCTCTTTAAAGGTAAGAGCTGGGATGTGTGTGTGTGTGTGTGTGTATTTGGGGGTGGGATGGGTGCTGGGAGCTGTTCAAATCCACTTTGTGATTATAAATAATAAAAAAATTCAATCGGAAGTGCGTTCTGCCAGACGTGACAATAAACCTCCTAGACGGGCATTGAGGTTTCCTTAATCAGGGTCAGGCCCACAAGCGTAAGGCCAATGAGTTCAGTGGGAAAAACGACTCTTCTTCCCGGTTTTTTTCCCCTGTCCTTTTTTCTTTCATTTGGAAGGGACCCCCCCCTCATAAACATGCAGAGCAATTTTCCAGTACATTAACCCAGGAGGGACCCTCTCTCTGTCGGCCGGAGAGGCAGGAAAGTTGAGTAACAGGGCGAGGGGAAGATGGATGGGCCTGGGATAGAGGAGAGGGCAGTTTTTCCACTGTCCTGGCCTGAACACCTAGGACAAAGGCTTCATTGAGTGCAATGCTTGACATCAGCCTCATAAACTAGTAGTCGGCCACAAAAGGTCTGACACTTCAAAGTAGGAGGCCCTGCCTTCTCTCCATGGCAGCTGTGTTGGGGGGTTGGGCCGAACAGTGGTGCCCCTTTGTCAGCCCGAGGGACGAGAGGTGAAGATAAATAGTGTTGACTTTCATGTAGTCACACGATTTTGCTGTGTCCCAAAAGACAACATTTCCTTCCAGGTGTCGCATCATGGCCCCAGGAGATAGAACTGACTTCCCTGGGGCCCAGAGCATTGGCCGGGTGGCAGCCACGAGGGTGCAGAGTGGACATGTGTCTGGAGGGGCGGGGACTCAACAAGGGACAAGCGCGGAGGCCTGGGATCTGGTCCTTGTCTCCTTGGAGGAGGTGGTATGGCTTTCATGCATCCAACTCGGTCACAGTGGTTTCTTTCATTTGCTTGAGATGTCTTTCCCCCCGAGGGGAAAACCACATGAGGGAAGCAAGACTGAAAACCATGTACAATGATAGGATTGAAAAGGTTTTTAAAAACCACTTTGGTATCTTTCTCATTGTCGCAAGGCCAGACACCAAAATGCTAAGGAGACTTTAAAGGAAGCAGTCAAGGAGAATTCGAGAATTCAAGTTGTTCTACGTGTTGGAAGGCAGCAGCCCATTGGCTGGGGGGCCTGTGGCATTGGGTTGTTATTAGCAATCGTTTTCCACTGGGCTTCAGTGCAGGTAAAACTCTTTTTTATGATTTCATTTTTGTGTTAGGGAAGAAAGAATTTGGAATACAGATCACAGAACCCATTTGGACTGGAAGGCTGATGGCCAAGTTCAGTGGGTGGAGGAGAGGGAGTGACCTTGCTGAATGCATCATCAATCTGTTTTGGGTCTGTCTTTTCACCTTCCGATGAGGCCCATTGGAAGATAACGTTGAACCATCCTCCCTTAGAAGTATTTCTATGTCTTCAGAGGGAATTCCAAGAAACCGTGGCATTCAGATTCTAAAGAACTCTCCAAGAGTGTTTTACATTCAGGGAGAAAAGTGTAGTAGCTCAGATCCCTGCAGGTCCCTGATGTTCAAGCTGAAGCAAAGTCAGAGTGGACACATGGAGGACAAAGGGGAGTTCTGTATAAACACCGAGGGAGGGATTCGCATGTGAACTGGTTTGAAACACTTGGCTGAGTTCTCCTTCCCTTCCCCATCAAGTTCTCAAGTTCAGAGCTTCCTTCTATTGAGGACACCCCTTGGCCTCTTTCAAACACAGATTTTGGAAATTATTCATCCAAGTTACTTCAAAAACTCTCTTCTATACAACTCTGCTGCAATCCTGTTTTAGAGAACATTGCTTGAGGTGAAGTTTAAGGATTCTCTGTTGATGGGAAAATATTTGAATGAGTTTTTTTTTCTTTCTCTCTCTCCCTACGTTCTAACTATGAGCTGTGTTATAAATAATCATGGGGAAAAATAAGACAACGTTTAAAGAAAAAGAACTGAATCCTGACCAATCTCCATTTTGGGTGTTATGGGTGTCACCTCTAGGAAGGTCAGTAGTTTTACTGTGTATACAACCAAATGTTTCCTCACTCTAAATTTAGGCCGGTGTCATGCAATCAGAATTAAATGTATCTTTGGAGTTTTCTCAGTTCCAGTCGAGGACAAAGAGTTTTGTAAACACGCCATTAAAACATGACTCTCCGGGCAGAGACCTCCATGTGTGGAGGTCCTCCTGGGATTCAGCGACCGGCCTGGCTTTCCTGGACAGAATCAGAGTTTGAAAAAATTCTTTTAAATAAACATTTGCATTCTGACTCGTCAAACGTCTGACTTTCTGACAAAACTCTTCTTGTGCGCATGCCATGAAACCTTTCTCTCCGGTAAAATGCATGTTTCAGCCCATTTGTACTTTTATGTCAATGAAGACTGGTGAGCTGGCCTGGCCTTCCTTCGCTTCCTACTCCCTGTGTCTGGAGAGCCAGACTGTTGCTGCTGATGGGAAGAAAATATTTTGGTTTTGGAGCCAAAGATTGAAGAACTCCCTTTGTGCAAATCAGCCCCATCACCTGGTTCCTCGCAGAACCAAGGCCACAGGAACACGCTCAGGAAAAGAATGGCCGTGTTGCTTTTGTCCCTCTCCTCAGTGATGTTGCCACCGAGCGACTTCCGTCAAAGGCCTGTGATTATACGTGCACCTCACTGCCGAGTTTACGAGGACAGGGATCAGCTGGATGAAGGAGCTACTTGTTGTTTCTTGTTCTCTAGCTTTGTTTTCCCCTCAGTGAGTCAACCAACTGCACGTAATAACTTGGTAAACATGTCCGACTTGATAACCCTTGGACCTCAGACTTGATGTATCTCCAACTCAATTCCTGTTTCTCCTTAGAAAAAAATGAGCTCCGCTTTCTGTTTTGTTTTCCATTTGCATTATTATCACTGCCTCTATCACAGCCATAACGCTAAATTTTTCTCTCCTTTCCTCTCTGGCTGTCTTGCTTCCATGTCCCGACTGTAGCCTATTTCTCTTCCTGCAGTTAGCTGAGACATTCAGATCTTCACACCAAACTATTGCAGTAAACCCCTAAATGATTTGTTTTTTTTGTCACTTACTCCATATGATTCTCTGCTCCAGCCACCTCTCTCTGCTTACGTCCCCACGACTTGTGCCTCAGCCGTGTTCCACCAGAGCGAGAGGCCTTCAATTCCCTCATCCAGCCCAGCTCACATTCTTCAGCAAGCCTGTCTTGACCTCTCTAGAGTCCGGTGAACACTTCCCCTCTGGATACTAACTGCACCATTAGCATTTACTGTACATTTCATTATTCTCCTTTCAGAGGGCACATCAAATACTCAGTGCAGTCTCCTAGAAGCTGTTAGAATTATGGAGAAGAGCACATGGAGTTTATTTATAAATCTGGCCGGGAAGTTAGCCATAGAGGTAGGCAGTAATAACAATAATAGTGACAGTAGGTGTTATTGATTGCCTGTTGCGGGTCAAAAAATATTCTGAGCATTTTATTGTCGTTGACTCGTTTCATGCTGCCAATGACCCTCTGACGTTGTGACTCAGTATCCCATCTCGTGGGAGTGGAAGTGGAGATGCAGACAGACCCAGTTCGGCAAGGTACACGTTTTAACAGAGTGTCAAAGGGAAATGAAAGCCCAATAAGAGATGACCTCCATCCACTTGACATAGGGGTTGTGGAAGAACTTCAAAGGAATGAAGAAAATAAGTTGGTATTTCCGACATAATTACGTAGAAAGGCTGCCGCTTTCAGTCTTAATTTCTATAAGCTCCTGCTTGTGCTTCTAACTAGAGGGTGAGCTCCTTGAAGATGGATGTTAATTCTCCTTGTCTCCTTTACAGCATCCGACCCAGCGCTTTTCGTACAGCAGGTGTGTGGCGACTGAGAATTAATGACCTTGGGTTGCCTTGAGCACAGAGGTGCTACATTTTAGTTTCATTCTGATTTCTTTTTTTCACTGTTTTCGAATACACATGTGACTTTGTTTTCCACTTTGATTTTTGGGAAGTAGCTTACTTAGTAAATCAACCATGTATATGCCAAATAGAATGACAATCATAGTATTTTTTTCCAATTTTCATTTACTATGAAATACTTTTGGACCTGTTTTTCTCCATTTATCCTAATCACAGGTATTTGCCAAGCAGGAGAGATTTAGAGGAGAAGGGAGCAGGGGTGTGAGTTGCCGAGACTTTCACAAAACTAGTGCTGTGTGTTCCCTACAGTTTCTCGTCCTGGTCACACGCCCTTTGCTGTGTGTCAGCGACTTCCTCACAGGGTTGTTGGGAGGAGTAAATGGAATAGAAAAAATAAGGCAATTAGAAGAGAGCCTGGCGCACGGTCATTTTGTTTGTGTTAAATACCACCATCATCATCATCTTTATTACCACCATCATCAGCAGCACAACCTTCATCATCATTATCATCACTTGTGTGCGCACATCTCTAAATGCCATTGGATACCGGTGACCAAAATGACAACGCCAGTCCCAGGACCAACATCAGCGCGATGCTTGGTTGTGGGGCTGCGGTAGAGGGTTGATAATGGTAGGCCCAGTTAACTTTCCCAGAGCCAGGACTCTGTCTACTTCATAACTATGCACCTGAAAACCATAACTTCTCATCTGTCATCCCCGACACTCTTCTAGGGAAGGGGGGTCACAGCGTCCTCTGCTTGGGGAAAGTGTCTGTGACTCGCCCCCACCCCCATACCTGCCATCTCTTCCTATTTGACTTTTAACCTCTCAGCATCCTTGATCCAAAAGTGGATTCTATCTACATGCCATTCCATAAACATGTTTATTTTTAAGTTCATTAGGTAGTGTACTAGCAAGTAAGAGTTGTGAAATGTCTGAAGTAAAACTAAAGTGCAGTTAAAAACTGCAGAAAAAAGGGATGTGAGTTGTGATTTAATTGAAAAACAAAGTCAAGGTAAACCAGGCTTCAGTTGTGATCCATTGCTCTTTTCGAAGGGCAAAGAGCACAGATGTAAATGAAGAGATCTAAGAGTTTGAGTGACAGCCATGGAGGCCTTTTTGTCCAGAGAACTCCGTGTGCAGAAATATTGATTTGACTGTTTTTTTTGGAGTTCTTCTGAAGTAAAAATAGTAGAAAGCGTTTTGAGTGTAGACCAGGGACATGGCTCCTTCCTGTTTGACTTTTCTGAAACTCCATTCTTTTTTACAAAATGTATTGCCTATTGTAAAAAAGAATTTAAACATAAAGGACTTGTCTAAAACATATGTGTGAATATCCATCTGGGCTGCTAACCCTGGGTTTGTTCATTTGTGTGTTTGATGAACCTTGACATTCTAGAGTATAGACTTATCCAGTGCATTGTCTGCATTTAAAGGATCTGTCCACAAAGCAGGTTAACTCAGTATAAAAAAAATTTTTTTAAATTGTGCCTAACAGATTTTCTGTTTTCACTTTCTCAAGATCCCCTACCTCCATTTTTGATAGTTTAAAAATTCCTAAGCAGATTTTGAAGTTTACAAAAAAATAAAATGAAAATCAGTGTGAAGGGCAACATAAGTTTTCCTATTCCATCGTTTTTTTTACACATTTTTCATTAAAAATCAGAAAAAGATAGAAGAAATATAATGTCAGAATATAGTTTAAAATTATTAAATACATTTTATGTTTTAATGATTCTTCTTACTTTTCTCATTCTGTGGCTAACTGAGGTTGGGGGCTGAATAAAGACATGTTCCCTCAGCACTTTCTTGAACCAGCAACTGTTTGGTTAACAGGCCAGCACTCAATCCACTGAGCCACACCAGCTCAGCACTTTCTTAGACGAGAGCACCATCAAAATCGAAAGGAATATGGAGGTGAGCATTTCTGATTGTGTGGTCTATTTTCCTTGAAAATGGCAATGATTTTTTTATTAATAAAGGTAATTATCAAGCTATCTTATGAGCTAGTTGATATCATGAATGGATTGGTTATTTCTAATTCAATGAATGTGTGATTAAAACCTTGTGTGAGAGTTCAGTGAAGAAGATCCCATAGACAAGGTCCACACCAATGGACACATGTTTAGAAGAGTCTCATAAAAATGCAAATTCAACAGTAGGTTTGAAAATGGACTACAGCACCTTGACACTCAAACACATTTCTGTTTGGGATTTTACAACATACATCTTTCCGATTACTTTAAAACTTCTAAGCATTCACTACAGAAATTTTAAAATTTGAAGAGACCAGTAGAGAGGATTGCTTTCTTATGATACCACTACTCAACGACAACCTTGGTGAGCATTTTACTGTAATTCTTTGTAGATGGTGTGTAAAGGTGAAATGCACAACCATCATCACAGACACTGATGAATGGGAAGCATTGCCATATGCAAAATCTGGGTGAATCGTCTTGTTTTGCTGAATATCATCTCTGTTGTGGGCATACAAATATTTTAATATTTGTGTCCACAAATAACATAGTATACATTTATAAGCTTGTATATTAGTTATAATGTATACATATATAATATACAATCTTATAAATTTATGCATTTTGAATAAAATCATCACACTGTTAATGTCCAGGCTAGCTGAACTATTGTTTATCTCTGATTAATCTGTGAAAAAAATAGAATAGTGGCTAGGGAAATTAATAATGTAAGTTTGAGTTTGGGGAAGGACAGATTTTTAAACTACTTCACAAACATAGTCACAGTCCCTGTGTATTAGCAATGACCATGTGAAGTATAAGTTATTCTTAGCAAGACTTTAGGGGAGCTGCAGGGAGAATTTTGCAGGACAGTATTTTCTGATCACTGACAGGGGTGCAGCATGAACGTTTAAATAACCTGCATTGGTTTTTCAGCTGTCATTTCTCACTCTTTACTAACTAATTCGCTTTTAGCACCATCCCCCACAGTTAGGCCTAAGAAGTAAATATTTTACTTTATTAAAATTTCATCTGACTGTCCAGCTTCATTGATTGAAAACAAATTGCCCACACCTCGAATGAATTTAACAAACTTTTTCTTGAAGGAGCAAAATCGTATTCTGGGTGCATGGTGACCACGTAACAGGGGAAGGTTCTAAGATGCTCAGTGAGGAACTGAGTTCACTTTGAAACTCACTATTAGGACACATTCTCCAAAATGAGTCATCGTTCACTTGTAAACCCACGAGGGAGTCTTGAAGTATTATCGCTACTTTAGGGAAAAGGAAAGGAGCTTCATCCTTCTGCTCCTAACAACAAAGAGTTAGTCTTGGGAAATCAGAAAGAATCCACGTAAGATACACGTGGGCTTATGCTAAGAACTGCCTCTTCCATATTGAGGCAACCAGGATGCTCGCCTTCTTCTGAAGAAGAATTATTTGTTATCACACTACTATCTATACTGTTGATTGATTACAAAGTGCACACGCAGGCACCACCATTGCAAAGTAGCAGCCTAATAGAGAATGAGCTGGAGATTGGATTTAAACAGAAACATACAGCCCACCGCACATGGTGCCAGATCACAGAGCGCGCTCCAGAATGGCCTTGCCTCCCCTGTGACGTAAGGTGCTCAGACAGCGCACGCTTGCGCATTCGTTCCTGCCGCACAAGGTCCTGGGTCGGGGAAGTTGCTCTCTCGCAGAAGAGCGCTTTCTGCCCTCATTTGCGTTTGAAACATGCAAACAACATAACAGCTGCATGCTGCATTGAATAAGGAAGATGCACATGCATTTAAATCACTTATATCTTACTTTTTTATGATGCAATTGTGAATTATGTTCTTTTTGCATCTGTAATTAGAGGGCAGAACAGATGGCGGAGGCTTCGTTTAAAGTGATGTGTCCATTAAAATAACCTCGGCTGCCAAATGATTGTTCCCTCTAACGGGGCATTCAGTCACCGTGGCAGGCACTTTGCGGCGCTGAAATATGTTGCAAAGGCCCCTGGACTATACATGCCGCTTATTATTTTTAAGGGCTTTCCAATAAAAGGGTTCACTGTAGCACAGCTAGCTTGGTACCTCATTTATCTTCCGAGCATATGTTTTACTATATTGTTCTAATTAAAAAGTGACCTTGTATATAATGATCAGAACTCAGTGCGGAAAATGATTCATATAGGAGATGGCGCTATGAGAAGACAGTGCGAGCCACATTGAACTGGGCGGCGAGGCAGGGCTGGGGACAGGGATGGGGATTGGGGGGAGGCACTGGGGGAGAAGGCTTTTCTCCGAGATCACAACAAGAAGAGTTCAGAAGATCGCGTTGTTGTCTGAGACTCATTAGCGCTCTACCGCACATTATTTGGAAGTTTTGGAGGAGAAAAACAAGCACAGCAATGAAACAAAAAGGCAAAGATTAGCAAAAGGTGGTTCAAAGTTGCTCGTATAAAATGTAGTTATTTTACATTTCGGCAAAGCACACTGACTTCTGCCTGGTGTGAAGCTATGAAAGATCCATTTGGGCTTGCTTTATTTGGTCAGGCTACCCTGAAACTTGCTGGCCTATCAGAATCTGTCAGCCATATAATATCATGGAACTTGCATTTTTATCAACCTCTGAGGACAGAGAGGTTTCAAACATATCATAAAATACCTGGAACTCTGTAAAATAGTTGTTATAATTTTTGCACTATGAAGGAGAAGACCATCTTAGAGAGGTGAAGTGAGCATTCCCACTCATCCAGCTAGATAGAGACTAAAAAGAAAAAGCAATAGAAGAAAATGTAAATGAATTTTTCCTGTAATCTCTGAGAAAGGATTTTCTAAGTCAAAGTTGGTGGGGGGAAAAAAATTAAAAGCACATGTTAAAATTTCCACAAACGAAATTAAAGTTCAAGCCCCTAACTAGAAAAAATATAGTTGTGACTGATCTCAAGAAAAAATTTTATCCTTAATATGCGAAGAGCTCATACAAATCAATAAGAAAGGTACTGAGACTCCATGGGAAAAATGCCACTAAGGGCAAAAATATTTGGTTTATAGGAGAAAATATGAATCATTCATTAAAACAACAAATGTGTTGAACTTCACATGTAATCAAAATGATTTTAAAGTAAACACAAATTACTATTTTCAACTAAAACATTAAAAACCATTTATGAAATGTTCATATGCTCTTCTGGTAAAGATTCAGCAAGCAGGTCATTGTAGTGAAGGGAACATGTATCAGAATTATCTTTCTGAAAAGTGTTTGAATGATTTAAAAAAGCGTGTACATTTTACCTGTTAATTCTACGTTCACAAGTCAATACCAAGAACCCAAGCAGAAATGTGAACTAAACTTTGTGCACTAGGTAATAATGATGTTATGTACTGAATTAAAAAAAAGAAACAAAACACCTAGCCTATGGTTTGACAACTTGTGATATTTTTCTATAAACCCCAATTACTTCAGCATTAAAAATAATGTTCTTAAAATGTAGGTTCTATTTGCATTTGAAGGAGAAGTCTTGAATATATATAAATATACTCCAAAATTCATCATGCAAATTCATTTCTGGCAAAGTGGATTCCAACTCTCAGGCACCCTTCTCTTAAATTTTGGTTAATGAGTGGAGATTCTCACACGTAGGCAGTTCTTCTGCACCAGGCTTTCGTGAGGAGTTAATGGTCTGTAAACCCCGTTTAAACGCACCAGGGGAGTTCACCATTTAGAAGAATTCTGTGGGGAGCCCTTCCCTAGAAGAAAAAGTCTTTGGATAATACAAATATTCACCCTGAACCCATTTTTACTGGCTTTAAATTTTATTTTAAAATCCTTTTGGTGGAGCTTCCAATCACCAGAAGAGTATTTTTAATTTCTGGCAAAAAAAAAAAAAAAAAAAAAAAAGAAAGAAAGAAAATCGCATTCATTTTCCCGGAGTAAATGTTTCCCCCTTTTTTTTTCAGTAAACTTTAATCCGGCCTTGTAACTAGGGGATGCGCTGTGGGTGTGGGGAAATTGTGAATGACAGCGGTTGATCTGCAGATTCTTTGAATGGGTGCTTTCCTAAATACTCTCCCAGCCTTTCCATGAGCACTGTCAGCCTGGTGTGGGGCAGCAGCAAGCCCCCGTTCAATGAAGTGGCTTTGCTTGGGCAGGACTTAGAAATATCCTCAGGCTCTGTGCTCTGGTAGAAACCATGGTGGGACACCCCAACTCCCTGATGCCAGGAGCAGGGAAATGAGGAAGCATGCCTGCCCTCCTCCACAACCATCACCCAGTGTCGCCTCCCAATGCTGCCAAATGTCCCAGTGCGGGCCAAGATTCTAACCAACACCGGGCTCACAGGAAAACCATGAGGAGTAAGGAGATGGTGGTACTAAATGGTGTCCAGCCTCGTGCATGGAAACCGAGCACCTAGCACACTCTGTGGGTCATGATGGCTTTCTTGTTAGACTCCCTTCCGGACTGGAGAATTCCACAGCGAGGGTGCAAGGTTTCATTTGCCTTTCCTTCCCCAGGGCTGACTTCACATACAGGTGTCGTGGCCACTCTTCCTTGTTGCAGAAATCCTTGTTTTCTGCTCACTTTCTGACTGGACTACATGTCAAGCTGCGGTTTCTGAGTGGAGTGTTATTTATTATATTTTAAGCTCTTTGCAGGGGGCCCATATATTCCAAGGATCAATAGTTCTGTCTCTGCTTCTGTTATTTTTATTTATCTGCATCTCTTTTATCATCATTAGCCACTTCACACAAGGACCTGAAGAAAATTTTAAAATACTTCACCTGTCCATTAGGATCTTCGAATCTAGTTTCTGCGTGACCCAATGTGATTAATCGGTAATGAACAGGTTGGGTATTTGGCGTTCGAGAGTCAGACTTTTAACGACCATAGAAATATTCTGGACATCTTCTCTGTTGATTTCCAATGGAATCAGAGTAGAAAAAGGAGCCCAGGACTAATGCAGAATGAAGAATAGCTGAATATACAATAAAACAGGGCTGCCAAACACACCAGGAGGAAATGGTTCTTTTGCGTGTGTTTTTTTCCCTTTTATTATGAAAACTCAATTTTAAAATATCAATATTTTATGCTTTAATTTTTGATCTCTGACCAAGCTATTTGTCATCGCTGGAATGGTGTTTTGCAGCCATTACTTATATGCCTTCTCCTTGTGAAACGGGTCTTTGGTGGCCATTCTTTTTCGCCCAGTGCATCTGTCTTTTTAGGTTAAGACTTTTGGGCTCTCCTTCCCCAAAGGTTACATCTATAATAATTGTGTTACTCTACCTGCCAACGGCCATTTCTCAATTATTCTAACTCACGTATTTGTGCTTTCCAGAACGCACACACTTCCCATTTCTCCCCATACACAGCAGATGTTGGCGTAATCCCTGCCGGTGGTTTGTTTTCTCTGCCCCAGAAAATTGAGAGGCCATAGATCAGAGGAGAAAATGCTAATTCAAAGGCCAGGCATAGTACGGTCGGAAGCTTCTGTCAGCTTGGGGAGACGGTTTAGAATTCTACGATTTGTTCAAGGAATTCCTTGAGCAGGTGGAGGTTTTAATTCACTAAGGCCAACTAAGAAGCTTGGCAGCGCTACCTGGCTGCCCACCTAGGTAATGTGTGTGTGTGTGTGTGTGTGTGTGTACACGCTCACTGAGACCTTGAGCATTGTCCCCTCTGATTGTGAGTGAAGGTGATGACTGACGTGTGCTCACAGAGGACCGTTTTCAGGTCCTGAAGAGACCTGTTGGGATGAACACATCCAAGATAATAGCGTGGGGCCGGACAAAAGCAAGCGCATTGTGAAAATGCCTTCAACCTGAAACACGCTGATGGAAGCCTCTGCGTACAATCGGCACAAACGGCCTAGTGTGGAATGTGAAGATAGCAATAACCCTTAATGGCAACTGTAAAATGAAGCATGATAGGAGCCGGCAGAAAGGAAAATGCAAATTGATTCTCTTTTTGTTTAGATGTAAGTGCTTATCAAGGTTAGTAGGTATTCAAGGTCTGTGACACCGGAATAATTTGTTTTGTTACAACACATGAGAAAGGAAGGCCTGTGGGGCTCTGTGAGTGACTCAGGTGGTCGGATGAAATTCTGTCGTCTGGGCGCTTAACAGTTTCGTCTCCATATATCCCACACTCCACCGGATAGGGGAGAGTCGGCTCGGAACTGAACCCTTTGTAGAAACGAGGATAGAATTAAGTTACCATGGATGGTAGCTAGTAATATTTTGTTCCTTGGCGAGATGACAAAATTGAATCTTGTGTTTGGACTTGAACTGTTTTGCAGTTGCCTGGGAGGCAAAGGCTTTCTAAGTTCTTCATCTCAGGCTCCTGGACACGAGCAAGATGTTCACAGGTAACTGGTCCCCATCTCAGAGGGTCACTGTCCAGCACAGGGTAATACATGTGTGTTCGTGTGGCTAGAATCAAAACTCCGCCCAGCCCCCACTCCTCTTCTCTACCCATCCTAAGTCCAAAGGACTCTTTCAAATTCTCATCTTGTCACCAACCTGAGGGACTGGCTTCATCTTTGGATGCTGTCACATAGTGACACCTATTGTCCAAGGAAGCAAATTTTGGCAATGCCTCAATGCATGTCTACCCAGATGGCGGCTCAGGAAGGGGGAGGGCGGGAGGGCAGAAGGCTCACCCTGGTGGGCAAACCTTTTCATTTGAAGTGCTGAGCCGCAGTGGGAGCTACTGGAATGTCTCCCCCAAGTCCAAGCGGTCTCCAATGACAAGGTTGATTCACGGAGATCTGGGCAATGGGAAACATGGCTGCTCAGAATGTCCTTTCAACTGTTAAGTAGAGGCAAAATGTAACTGGTTATTCTTACGCACATTAATGAGACAGATGAAGCCAGCTCCCCATAAGTGGACTTAGAAATGGATACATCTCTCTAATTCCTAAGTAGGATTTTGGTATTTACATCTTCCTTCCAGTAGGTGACTGAGTGATATAAACTTAATGTAAAAAAAAATATGAGCCTTTTATTCAGTGGGTTCTGGAATGATGGAAATAACTAGTTAGTTACTCCTCTGGGGAATTGTATAAGTGAAATAGCAAAAATATGCAAGACACAGCCACTTTCCTCAGGGAACGTGCAATCAGATTTTCAGCTGGATGTTGGCCGGCCTCTCAGCTAGTGCTCTGAAAATAAACAGAACATTTTTTTTTCCTGGGAATTGATCATCCTCTGTCAAGGGAAAATCACCAGGAACGTTTAGGCTAATTAAAAATAATAAAATATTAAAAACAAAATAAATCACATTAGCGGTTTCTTGGTTTGCAATCAGCAGAAAATAATTTGACCGATTCAAATCAGCCTCTTCATTGGGACCGTACAGGTCGGGTATGTGGGGAAGGGACTGAAGTGAGTGACCTCGGAAAGCAGAGAAGCATCAGTGTTGGGGGCCCGGGAGCTCGAAGGGCAGTCGCTTCTGGGCCTTGCCTCTTGAGCTCTAGCTCGGTCAAGTCCAATCTCAGTGCTCCTCTGTGAACGTGAAGAAGCTTCTGTGAGAAGAAACCTGATTGGCCCACCTGGGGCCAGGAGTCCGATGAGGGGGCACGTGGCGGTCAGTTGAACAGGGTTGTGGGACCCACCCATGGCCACTGAGGGGCCTTCCGGGCCGTTCGGGGAAGTTCAGAAGGAAGGAGGAAGTGTGAGTTGGGTAGACAACCCCCCAAATATGTCAGTTATAACGGGAAAATAAGACAGATTCTTGTCTTCTGCAAACGCTGATCCCACTTAAGGGCACCCAGTGCTGGTAGAGTGTAGAGTTGACATTTACAGAAGTTAATGATTGGGAACCAGCATGGCGGAGCTGGGACCACGAGGGCATAAGTTCTGTCTTCGTTACTGTTCCGCGTCTCGGTCTGTGCTTTGTCCCTCTGTGGGTCAGGTGACTGATGGCTCTATATGTGGCCAGGATGGACCAGCAATGGTCTCGTGACCCAGTGACAGCGTGGGCTCTGAAGAGGAAGCGATCTTACCTTCAGGATGAACTCCAAATACCACAGCGTGGTCCCGGTCCTTGAGCCTCTCCTGGTCTGACTTTTCGGTTTTCAGCCCCATCAGGCCACCCTATTCTCTTGATGTGCAGGGTAGGCAGGTTTCCAGCCACACCTTGAACTTCTTGTACGTCCTTGAACATGTAGCTAATTTCTGTGCTGCTGCCCCTTTGCTTATGCCATTTCCATTGACTGGGAGGCAACCCCTCCCCTCTATCTGGACACTGTTCCTTTTGAGCACTTAGCCGGGTTCAAATGTCACCTCCTCCAGGGAGGCCTCTGTGTTCGCAGCATCGATCAGGGGCTTGGCTTCCAGCAGTCTCTCCAGTTCCAAGAACACATGCTCCCAAGATGAGGAATATGTTTCTTTTTCACCTTGGTGTCCTCCACCACATCTGTGGCAGACATTGGCCTGAGAAATGCTGTTTGAAAGGATGAATGAGGGAGAGTCAATGGGAATACAAATTTGAGGCTTCCAGGACCTGTCTTCCCCCCAGAGCACGTGGCTGGCCCCGAGACCTTCCCCCGGCAGCCCCTAGGTGGCCACGAGAGGTTTCTCTCTCCAGCCTTTCTTTTCTTCAGGTCTGATGGTCATGACAGGTCGTTCAGGAGCACGCTGCGTTTGGGATGAAACCGACACAGCAACAGCGCGATACACACTTCAGTCTCTATCCGTCTTGACAGCGTTTGTGTATGGAGATTTTGTGACGAAAGCCTTCCCATCTCAGCACGCCTTTCCTGAGCCACCTGTGCCCAGGGGGATATTTGTCTACAGTCTTGCATAAAAAGGAAGAAAGAAAGAAAGAAAAGCAAGAAAATCTGCAATGTGTTGCTATTTCTCCAGGCGAGTGGTCGCCATTGTTCCTGTCTTTGGCTCCAGACCCACATGCTATTTGGGTGTGTGAACTTTATACGGTATAAACATTCTATATATTGACATATTCACTCACACAAATTGGACAAGCGTACGCAGGTACACGGGGACCTTTCCTGGGAAGACCTGAGTGGTAAGTCTCACACACACATACACACACGAGCACATAGACACAAGGGAAGGAAATACTACTGTTTTCACTCCTTTCCAAGTAAGCAGCATTTGTATATGTCAGAAGTCAGGGGCGGGGGACACAATTTTAAGTGAGGCGAAATGTGGGTCTCTGTACATTTTACATCTTTTATCTTTCTCACTGGGTCCCTTCTGCTAAATCTGCTCACCAGCCGTCGAGGCCCCTGTGCTCATTTGCCTAATTTGGAGTTGGAGACAATGTGGGCGGCTCTGTAGCTTCCCTCAGAATCCAGGGGAAGGGCCATCTGTCAGGATTAACTGGGTGTGCAAATCTCTTTTGACTCATCTTCTCTGACAACAAGGTGGAAGAGCAACTGGTCGGCCGCAGCGTCCTCTCGATCCACAGGAAGGAATATGTGTTCCCTCTGAGAAGTCCATCAGTGAATATTAACAAGGAGCGGGGGCGGTGGGGGGGGGAGAAGAACTTGGCAGGAAGCTCTGACTTCCCCCCTGACTCGAGTCAAAAGATCGTCATGGAAGGAGCCTGGTTGTAAAGTATATGCCTCGTCCTCTCACCAGGGTGACGGCTGGGGGGGACCGGGATCAGGGGCAGCCCGCTCTCCGGTGGCGAACAAACACCCACCCTGGTAAGTGCCTCTTCATGCGCCTCGGGCCCACGTCTAGGAAAAGGTTGCACAGTTGGCAAGTACAGAGCTGTAAGGGGATCGCTTTGACATGCTGATAAAGCATCTCGGTTTACTTTGGACTTGACTTTATCATTTACCGAAGGATATTATTAGTGTAGGGGTGATAGCCATTCTCCACCTTCTCCACCGAGAGCCAGTGAAATGTATACGAACAAAAGGTCTGTGGTGGAGGAGCCTACCTGTTTGTCCAGTGACTTGGGGATCTCGATTATACAACTTCGCAGAGATAAGGCCTGCCGCGGAGGGAAAGAGCCCACCCGGTTCGGGGGCCCCCAGCAAGAGGGATGAAAGGCAGTCGTGTTAAAAATGGAAGCTCATCCAACTCCCAGCCATGTGCGTGGTTTTCCCTCGTTGCAAATTTGATATTATAAAAATAGATTTGCTCTTTGGAGCCAGATGGCACGCGATAGTTCTGAAGTTAAATCCAGCCCTATGACAATGGCCAACGAGACACCACTTGGACCGTGGAGCCAAACTGGCCAGCTTTTGGGGACTCGGTTTCATCAAGCAAGCGTTTCCGAACCCGGTGCGAAGTTGTGTATACGTGCACGCAGACAGTAGTGTGACTATCGTTTCAGTGATGTACCTTTTATTGTTGGTTTTGTGTTTGTTTTCCATCAGCCTCAACCTCGTTTGAAAAAAATAACAAAGAACCTGTAACTAGTAACCTTGGTACTGATCATCAATTAGCTGGTTGCTATACAACATGCCTTTGGTGCTCATTTCTGATGGTTTTATCGACCGATTGATTGACGCATCCATTCATTCAGCCAAGTCTACAGTCTCATACGAGCAAGATCAGAGGGTTGGGAGTCAAAGATCTATGTTGCGCTCTTCAAGGCGTAATTTTTAGAAGCTATGTCACCTTGGGAAGCTCTGAGTTTTCTCAGCTCTAGCTTCTATTGCTTGGATGGGAGATAAACATAGCAATTGTACCCCAAAGTAGCATTTATAAGAGTGATTGATAAACTGTAAAACTATGCAAATGTTTTTCACTTTCCAAGGCTAGACCTATGACTGCAATATTGTAAAAGCTAAGTAAATAGGTATATTTTAAGCATCTCTTCCACGTTCAGAAATGTGTAAGAAGTTTTGTAGCTAAAAAGACAAATCTGACAGCAATTCTGTTCTCAAGAAGGTTACAGTCTACGAGGAGAAAATAACTTAGTCCTGGAGAAGGCACAGATTTAGTCATAGAGCTTTCTTCAAATTTTCTATCAAGCAACTTATTTGCCAGACAAAACACTATGAGCGTTATAATTCTCCGGGATCCTTAGCCTGATTTTGTAACAACCCACATTTAAAGATAATACCTGTTATTTTAAGATATGCCCCCTGTAAATGGAATAAATTATTCACTTTTCTAAATTTCTTAATTTCATGGCGATTTGGAAACTTAATGGTGGACACTGAATTCAGGCTACTTTTCTCTATTTTTTTTAAGAAACCAAATGATCTTTAATGATAATTGGAAATATCCATTTTTTCAATTAAGAACAATTTGATTGTTTAAAAAATAAATCCAAATGTAGGCTTGCCAAAAAAAAAAAAAAAAAAAAAGAGTACTGAAATGTGTGCCAATCTGTTAAAAGTTAGGTGGCTTGGGAAAGTAATACAAACTTTTGAGATCCAGCTTTCTGGTGTGTGGACGGAAGTACTGCGCTCCTCGTTCAAGATAACAGAGGATATCCATCTGGAACACCCGTGTTCCTTGGTGGCAGAGTCCCTGAAAGACAGAGCCTTGAAGAAGCCCAAGTCTCTTCCCTCCTCACCCAGACACCTGGGACTAGTGGTGGGTGCCCAGTGGTGTCAGGGCCCAGCAGGCCTCTATCCCGGGTTGTAATAGCCACAATTCCATGAGGACACCCATGGGAGAGGAACCCCGGACGGACCAGAGACCCTGCTTTGGTGCCTTGCAGGGCTGGCGAAGGGCATCGAGGCCCCAGGCGCCTCTGTCTGCCCGGCCACCACAAGGATCCTCAGACAAGGGATTGCCTGCCATCCTGGGCAGCATCTCGTGGCCTCGTGCGGCTCCCAGGCCTCCCCGCCTCACGTCTATTGCTTGCTTTTCCCTTGCAGGCCGATCCTCATTTGGGTGATCATTAGTGATTCTCTTCCCATGAAGGCGTGCTCTATGTTCAATGGTGTGGAACCCGGGCTTGGCGATGTGGAAGCAGCACACGTGATGCGTGTGCGGGCCCCTGCCCGTGCTGATGCCTGGTGTGTGGCTGCAGCGCTTTATTCAGCCAGGAGGAGCGGGCCCTTCTGTGGGGAGCCGGTGCACAGGCATCCAGATCGGAGCTTGCAGGAGGAGCCTCGTGGGCGTCTCGGGGCCCGGTGCGATTTCACGAGCCGAGAACTGGCACTGGCCTTCAGAGCGGGTGCCCGCCACCTCGGGGCAACGGGCGGCTTGTGGTTCCCAGAGGCAGTGGGACTTCCCGGCTCTGAGTAGGTGTTCCAGATGGTGCTGCAGGTGTCAGATGGGGAACCAGCGTGTGTCCTCGTCACCGTCACTTCCTCAGAAGCCACTTCCCACATCCCTGCACGATGCCAGCAGAGGCTCAGGTGCCTGGCTCCGGGCCCTGCTCCTGGAGCTCTCACTGACAGGGCAGCCTGTGCACTCTGCCCCGTGGACAGTGAGAAATCACAGGCGGTGGATGCCTTTGAAAGTGCCACGGAACAGAGAGGCTGGCCCGCGCTCTCACTGACAGCTCTCCTCTCTTCTGTGTTCTTTGTAGCTCAAGAGTTGCAAAGTGTCACACTGTGGTCTATCTCTCAGGCAGGCATTGGACGCAATGGCCATGGGACTACAGGCAGTCACCTACTGTCCCCGCAGCAGTCAAGGCAGAGGGACCTGCCTGGGGGACTTTGGCTTTGCCCGTGTGGAATCTGAGGAAATGCTGAATCTAGAATATCCAGGTGGTTTAAGCTGTACTGACAAAACCAGAGGGAAGGTCAAGTCTAGGGGTGTGGCCAGGGCCTGTCTGAGACTCAGGAAGTTCTGGAGCACTTCCATATATTTTTTTAAAAGGTAATTGGTATATTAAAAAAAAAATGAAAGGAAACAGTCTTAGAAACTTTGCAGCATAGTTAACATTTTTATACCTATCAAAATAACACTTTCAGCACACAAACAATCGAACTGTGTCATTTTAAAAAATAGTAAGGTTAGAGTTCCTAAAGTTTACTTACACATGGAGAACTAAGTGTCACGGTTTTATTGTGGGATGTATGGGAGGTGCTCACCCCCCTCACTGGGCCTGGACCAGGCTTTTCCATCCCCCATGGTCCCTGCGTAATTATTAACAGCGCTCAAGAATGTCCCAGTATGGATGACTAGTTGTTCGGTCAGTTTAGGGATATGTTTAAACTTGTATTCAGTGCTTTCTTCCCACTCTCTCCCTGTGGCTCAGTAACTCTATGTAAAGCCTGTTTATAGAAATGTGAAAAGTCTCATTTGGGCCCTGGCCAGGTAGCTCAGTTGGTTGGAGCATCATCCCAAAATGCCGAGGTGGTGAGTTCAATCCTCAGTCAGGGCTTATACAAGAATCAACCAATGAATGAGTAAATAAGTGGAATAACAAATCAATGTTTCTCTCTCTTTTCCTCTTCTCCTCTCTCTGTCTGAAACTCCATTTTAAAAAACATCTCACTGGGAGACACTTTGGGAATGAATGTGAGGTCACCTCCACAATGGTGGCACGGGAAGTTGAGGGGGTGAATCAGTGTGAGGGGCTGGGCTAGCCTGACACCCATGGGCGATGAGGCCCTCATAAGCCTGACACTGCTTTGAACTTGGTATTTTCCATACCATGGCCCCACTGATTATCTCAGCCAGTCTTTTGACACTGGCATGTGGTAGGCAGTGCCTATAACATTATTCCTGTGTTACCCTTAATGAAAAAAGTCAGGGGGCTGGGAAATAAGTGGGTGCACGCAGAACAGGACGGAGAGAAAGAATCATTCAGAACGGAGTGTGGAGCGGTTCCCCACTGCAGTGCATGATGGGAAAGCTCTTGGACACCTCTTCCGTCCACGCTGTGAATGCTTTTAGATCACTGCGATCTCTAGTGCTCCCCGGGACAACTGACCTTACCGGGGACACAGGTGAACTGCTGGGCTCCATCAACTGGGTCTCCACCCTGATTTTGCCATTTCCTGTGGCAGCCTACATCTCTCCGAACCCTTCTTGTGTCGTGTAGGGGAATACTGCCTACTTCAGTGGTCTGGTCATATGAAATAAAATTTTGGTAACGTGCCTCAGGCATAACCTGCAAGAGGCCCCAAACGATCCATTTCATTCTTTAAAGTACGTGGAAAACACGTATGTTTTTAGTACATCTTTAAGTTCCACTTGCAATTTCGAGCCCAGAGACAAGACACTTGAGGCCATTTCACATTGTTGTGACTTAAGTCCCTTCTGACCTCAGGGTCCCAGTCAACCAGCAGCTGAACTCGCTGGCAGATAATTACACATGAGTCCCATCCTGGCTCCTTAGACACACAAACTAAATCTAAAATTCCCCACCCCTGGGAAGAAATTTAATATTTAAAGGTAATTTGACCTGTACATGTGCGTACCATGAATATTTCATGAAACCTATAGCAAATGTATTTATAGAGCATTAATCTGAGAATATTTATTTCTTATTCATTTCCTAGGATATTATTTTCTCAGCCCCTGTGAAGCTACCCTCCATGAACATGCTTGGTTCTGACTGGGGGCTGGAAATTCATGGAGGCAAGTTCTTCCTTTGCATGAGGCAGAGGTAAGCACCATCTCTGCCCCTTCACAAAGAAGCACAGTGCTAAGAGGACATTGTCAGTGTACCCCAAAGACTGTGGCCAATGGGCTGCCCCCAGGTACCACGCTTCTGACCCTCTCAATTCTACTTTACATGATGTTCATACATAGGAACAGGCAGAATCTAACTTTTCCACTTCCCTTTGATATTGATCATTTCACTCCTTTTTGATATTTCAGCTTGTTAGTGCTTTACATACCAAGAGTAGATATGAGTCAATTTAGTTGATAGTTTATACGGTATCTGATTAAGAGATTTAGAATTTTTTAAAATAAATGTATTGGGGTGACATTGGTTAATAATTTCATATAGGTCTCAAGTGTATAATTCTATGGTACATAATCTGTATATTGCATTGTGTGCCTACCACCCTCAGTCAAATCTTCTGAAAATGTTTTTAAATGTATTTTTTGGATACGTTAGGAGACCCACAGGGGACAAGATGTTTTTCTTTGCCATAGCTTCAACCTTGGGATCAGGAAACAGCAAAACCAACCCCCCAAAATAACATCAGTACAAAAACAAGCAAAAGGTGTTGTTTCCTGATGCAAGTTGGTATTATTTTGTTTGGTTTTTTACCAAATTAGAAGTGGTTCATTTTAGGGGGAAAAATGATTAGGTGCTATCTGATCACTTTTTATAACTTAAAAACCCCAACATAGTTGAGAGAACAAATGCCTCATGCACCCCAAAGATTTGGGCTCCCCACAGCCCTCAGGGCCTGGAGAGCGGCTTGCCTCTTCCTGCCCGGAGCTTGCATTCACCCCCGCACCATGCAAAGGGATGAGGCCCATTGCCTCTTCTCTTATCTGCCAAGCCAAAAACTGACCGTACATCACAGTCTACAGAGGATGGGCTGAGCCTAATGATGACCTTATGCCAAAGGAGCTGCAAGAAGGCCAAGATCAAAGGCAGACACCATGGGAACCTGTGGCCTGCATTTTTTGAGGGTGCCTGACCCTGGTGTGGGAACATAAGATTAGGTGAGCATAAGGGGGTCACCCCATCAGAATACGGGGTTTTACACCATCCCAACCTGATCTGTTTAACGATGTTCTCAGACCCACAGAGTCCCATAAAACAGACCTCTCTGAAACGTGCACGAAAAAATATTACTTAAGGACATAGTCCAACCAAACGAAAACTGAATTAATGTAGTAGAAAGAAGATTTGAGAGAACTTGAGGTAAAATAAAAGAGTGGTAAGAAATGAAACCAGTAAACCTTAGATACTTTTTTTTTCAAACACTAATTGCAAAATATAGTTAGGGAATGTAATAAACACGTGAAAAATTATTCTTGAAAGGGGAGATAAAGTCAAAATAATTTATGAAGATAATATTCTTGAGTTTGAATCTGAAATTATCAGGAAGTACAAAGGAAGAAGAAAACTAAAACATAGTTGAGAGAACATACTTTGGGATTTAAGTAAATATTATTTCGTGATTGATATAAATAAGAGAGTAATGTACAGTATATAACTTTATAATCACTGAAGAATGAAAAAAGAGCAAAATATGTCAAGTGTGGACTTATGAAACTCCTTTTTTAGTAGTAAATATGAAGAACTCTTCGATGTGTATAAATATTCTCTCTGATGATGCCAAAGAGCGCTGTACTGAATAACTACGCCCCCACGGTATCTTAAGCAGCATCTCCCATTTAATGGTCTGGGTGTGTTGCCAAGTTGCACTATGGTCCATTTCTATAGCCCCCCCAGCAATGAGTGAAAGTACCTGCAAACTCGTACCCTGGCCAATATGCTGCCGAAATGAAATAGTACTCTCTCATTTTAGCGTGCCCATTATTTCATTCATAGGAGACTTTTCTTGCTCTGAAAGAAAATGCTTAATTTTGCTTAAACATGCATTAGTGGTATGTTTATATGCCAAGTATAATTTTTTCCACAGAGAAGTTAAAATCTGTCTTTCAGAAGAGGACCAACTGCTGAATGCTTTCTGGTGTTAGCAAATATTTTGTTTTGGTCCAAAATACAGTCGAGTACCTTCAAAATATTTGGTAATACTTATCATTATTCTGTTTGTTAAGACAAGAACCTGTGGTTGAAAACAGTTACAGAAATTCATTGTGATTACAGTTAGTTTGGGTAACCCACGGGAAAGTGATATTTCTGACTTTAACATTAGTGTTCAGATGTCCAGTTTTATTAGGGCCACCCCCCCACCCCAGGGAGGGATATAACCATAGACTCCTATTATTTTGAGAGACTTTCTCTTTGAACATGTTTGCTACCATTCAAGCACCATTTTCCCTTTTTAAATGGAAAGTGACATTAAACATAATACTAAACATCAATGAATGTGAAGAAAAGTGTAAGGATATCACATAAAGATGGAATCTCATCTTTAGCATAGGTAATGGGATAAAACATTTTAATTTAAAAATCTTTAATGCCACAGTAGAATGTCTAATTGTAGATAACTTTTGCTTGTCTATGAATGTGTATGTATGGAAGATTTAAAGTGTACTTTTATGCATTTTTATTACACATCAGAGACAGGATAGTGTTTTGGTGGGCAGTTTGACCGTATCCATCCAAACAAACAAAGAAAACATACATACAAATTGACCAAGCAACTCCGCAAAGGTATTGAATAAAATAACAAAGTCTCAAAAAATCATCTAAATAAAATACATGTGTGAGTGATATTGATGAAAAAGACCCAGAGTACGCTTCTGGATGTAAGGGGGTTACTCTCCTTAGGTTAGTTGTCTTGATGAAAAGACCTCAAAAGTCTGAAATCCATACACATACACACACATGTAAAGACATATAGATATAAACATATATGTCATCCTACATAAATGCATAACATGTATAACATAAATATATATCTTTATATCTATATCTGTGTGTACATATACGTGTATACATATAATACAAACTATTTCATCCATACCAGTTGGGTTCATACATCATTGAGAGTTTTACAATAAAGTGTTTATTTAAAATGAAAATTCCCTTTACCTCTGAAATTTTATGCTAACTCTAATATAATATGCTGATACTATATTGCATGGTTTGTAGGCTCTCGCAATATTTAGACTCAATTTTTACTTTAAATGTCCAGATCATGATTCTGAAAGGTAGTGTTCCGATGTGATGCTCCTTGCTATTGGGACTCTTATAGCCAACTTTTGAGTTTTATCTCTGGTTAATAATATTAAAAGGCCATACTTGTTGATGTTATATGTGCCACGACTTTTTTAAGGGCTTTGCACATTTAGTTCAACTACCCCTCATGAAAACACGAGGCATTTGTTGGTGCATTTTGCAGAGACGAATATTCAAGTCCGGGCAGGCAGAGTAACTTGGCCGGCGTGGCTTATCTAAGTGAGGAGCTGGGACTGTACTTCTAGTGCTTTGGTTTCTGCACACAAGTATTTTACTTCCTGTCTCTCAGATCCTTGCTGGGTCAAAGAAGTCTTTGACTAGGTATAGGGCTGTTCCTGCTGCCTACTTTTCCATTAACCCCACTAAAAAACCTTAATTGCAATTTCTTTACACAGACAACTGGGTTGAAATACTCCTAGTCCAATTTTTAAGGGCTACATGTGGTTTTAAATTTCGCCCCAAAAGAACGCTTCAAGATGATTTCTTTCAAAAGTGAAATTCCCAGACTGAGAAAATATCAGTGAGAAGCACTCCAAAATGATTTGAAAACAATAATGTATTTTTAGAGATCATTGTCTAATTAATACTATGCCTATTAACTGAAACATTCTTTAAGCTGGAAAATAAGTAGTTTCTATGAAACTTATAGTGCCTCTATAAAATTATCAATAGCAATCCTTTTTATTTATTTACTTTTCCTTTTTTTTTTTTTACTTTTTTCCACAATTTTTATAGTTGTTCAAATGCAATTTTCTCCATTTCCCCCCACCAAACAGCAATTCTTTTAAAATAGTACCTTTGAGTTACTAACTTATCTCCCCACATTTTAGAGAGCTTTCTTGAAATTTCTAGGACATTGTAGGTACTTAGATTTACTAAACTAAGCATTGCCACACCAAGCTGAGTTATCAAAATTCAGAGACCCACTCTCAATTTATTATCACCCCTTTTGACTATGAGATTTAAAATGTTTGAGAGTTCACAAGAAAACAAATTTACATCAAAACTGAATTGATCGAGCCTAATAAGTTATTTTGCAAAAGGAATTTAAAAATAAATTAAAAAGTCACCGGGCTTCTACAAGAGCACTTTCTACTATTTCCTATAGTGCCGTTTTCTCGTTGGTGATGGCAGTGTTTTTCCGGCTGTGCCGCTGGACTTAAACAGCAAAGGAAAGTGAATGAGCAGATAATTCCGACTTAAAAATAAAGTGTTTTCACTATTGGCAGATGTCAAGGCAACCTGAGACTTAATGATTACCGCGCCGCATACCTGCCATCCTTATCTGTCTCCAGCACAGTTGACAAAACAAGGTAGTCTTGATGTCAAAACAGATGGGAGAGGAAGAAGGGAAGACAGAAACCTGGGCAGAGTTAGGAAGTCTTGCTGCTTCATTTCAAGTCTGTCTTTTTTTTTCTTCAAAATTCTAAATGATCTCCTAAACAAACTCTTATGTGTACCCAAAATAAAGCATTTACTGAACCACAGACAATTAATCCCAAAGCATTCTGCACCACTAAAGACAACAATTGGGCAGATACAATCTTATTGACCCATTTCCCACCCCCCAGCCCCTCCCCAGTGAAAACCATGGATCTTCATAGAGCTTATTTGAGACAGAATGTGTGTGTGTATATGTGTGTGTGTGAGTGTGTGTGCGACGATGACGATTTTTTTTCCTCTCCTTACTGACTCTCTCTTGCAATGATGCTCAACATCATTGTTGGGTTCCTTTCTGGCTCTTCTTAGGCTCCCCCCTCTCATCCCACCAGGCTCACTGAAATATAATTGACACACAACCATTGCATAGGTCTAAGATGTGCAACACAGTGGTTACATAGTTCAGTGAACTATTACAAGTTCAGTGAACACTCACCACCTTGCATATTTACAGTTTCTTTCCCCGCCTTGTGGTGAGAACTTTTAAGACCTTTTTCTCTTAGCAACGTCTAAGGACACAAATGGTATTGTTTTGTGGGGGAAAAACTCATTTTCTTCTACTCTTCTAGGTTCTTTCAGTTTCTCTAATAATCCAATCCACATGAGATAGGCGAGCAAGACCCTGGCAGGTCCCATTTCTGGGGAGAGTGCTCCCGGCCGCAGATAACCGTTTTCTTGCTGAGGCCTCACATGGTATCAGAGGGAGCAAGGCCTCAGGTCTCCTCTTAGAAAGCCCCCATCTCACCATGGGCACTCCACCCTCTTGACCTCACCTCAGCCTGTTGGCCCCCCAAAGGCCCCATCTCCAGGACCATCTTACGCTTGGGGTGCCCGCATAAGAATCTTTTTGAGCGGGGGATGCAAACATGCTGTCCTTAACACTGGTGTATACCTGATCATACTTCAGGACTCAGATTGAATGTAATCTCCCCTTCAAACCCTCCCCTGCCCCCCCAAACCTCTGCTGTGCCCCCACAGGACTTCCTGCCAATTTCTATTTTACCATTTTATTGGGCGCCCCTGTTGACTGTCCCTCTTTCCCACTGGATCACTGTTGTCGAGCCTCTGATATTGAGTCTTCACTTCCATTACAGCCTCCCTGCCAGACGTGACGAATTGGTCACAATCCTTTCTCCTGCTGAGTCAGAATTCATCTCCAAACAGTGCCACAGGCAGCCTCTTCTCACCGACCGGCATCGATACAGCCATCCATCAAGTCTGCTGGCCGCATCTGACCCTCTCTGTGTCCTCCGTGATGACAGGCACATCTTACTCGTCTGCGTGTCCCTTGCACTGGGGACACAGAATGGGTGCCATCCCAGAGAGTCTTCCAGATCGATCCATGTTTGACAAGCAAAGCAATTTGTTCTTACCCACCCCATCTCTCCTGTGGCAGTGGTTTCTGATCTGCACCGTCAGGGAGCAAGAAATTGGGCTGCGTGCCATAAGAATTCCTTTCCGTTTGTTCCTATGAAATCCTGTGTTTTGGTAAGTGGAGGCACAGCCCATGGTTTCACAGCAGAAACTCCCAAACTGCGGTCCACAATGGGGCTTGGACGGTCTTTATATTGCAGACATTATGCCTTTGAGAGCTCAAGCTTTCTAAGTCGGGCATCAAGATAATGATTTAGTTAGTTATGCCTTTGAACCAGCTACTTTGGTGACTCACTGTTCTCTCTAGCCCGTGCTATTATGCACTAATCCATACATTACTTCCCCTCAATACAGATGACACAGGCTGTTTACTCAGGATGGTTTTGCGATATGCACTTGAACAAAGACTGTGTGGGCAGGAAGAATACCGGTTATTCAACCGGCTTTAAGAAAACAGCTGAGTGGTAGACTGGCTTAGCGGGGTGTTAAACATCCATTAATGATGGCAGGCAGACAAACTTGAGGGTTTTGATTTGAGTTCAGAGAAGCGCTCCGAATCCAGGACTTGGCTGATGTGTTTCCAGGTTTCTCTTCGTGAAAACCTGGCCTGTCTCTCCAGGGCAGGGTGTTGAGCTGCATTAAGGTTAGTCAGGTACTTAGAAGGAAGACGTTTTTATAATAGCTGTGTAATAATTATTACGATGGAATTCATCTAATTATGAATATTGAACTTGGTGGGATCATCCAGGTTTCAAAATATTTTTCTCATGTCTATGTTTCTTAGACCACATGCGTTGGGTTTGGGGTCAGGAAATCCTATCGCTGTTGCTGAGCTTTTACGCTTGTTTAGAAACTTTTGCTAAAATAGCGGCGTTCCCAGGGGAGAAAATCATGTCTTGTCTAGGAAATGGGTCTCCGCAAGGGACTCCGAGATTTCCCTCCCTTCCTTCCCCTGTTACACCACATGACTTAAAATGTTAAAATTGTGTGCTTACTGGTTCAGGTTTCCCACTAAGATTGTAAACTCGGAGGGTGTTGATATCGCGGGCACGTTTCTCCATGAGGCACCAAGCTTAGCACAGTAGCCGCAGTTAAGTAGCTGTGTCATAAATATTAATTGAATAAATAAGTCGCCTGATATCAAATTGTACCTTAAATATTTGATTTAGTGTGTTCATCGGCGATGATTAAGGAAAGAGTTAAGGAAGTGGTTAATTTTTAATAACTCACCAATGCGTAGGTGAACAGGTTCAGACAATTTCAAAATATCTTAGTTGAGTGGGGGGGTGGGGTGAGGGGCAGTGGAAAGTGTGCCCAAAACACATAAGGTTTGCAAAGGTCTTTGCGTAAATAAGAAATTTATTTATAATTATCGCTTGTGCCATCACTTTCCAAATCTCCTAGGTGGGCTTAAAGACCTTAATGACCTTAAATTCCGGGGAATTAAAACTATGAACCAAGAAAGACAGAATAGGGGAAGTATGTAAAAATGTGCTTGCTCCCTCTCACTGCTATTCCTTGGAGTCAACCTTGGTTTAGAACAGAATAAGCAGACCTCGCTTGTCACGCCTCCCCTCTCCCAGGGGTTTGCAACTGTAATGAAAGCATTTTAACTCAGTGGTAACTAGATTAGAGTAATGCAAGAACCTGCCACCTTGGGGCCTCTTGCTTGTGTCTCGGCCTGAATGAATGTGCATGGAAATTGTTTTAAACCGATGGCTGTACAAGATCACAAGTTACAGTAATGTTGACAGTCCCAGCTTGGAACTGGCGAAACAGCCAAAAAATGTGGAGCCGGGATTGAAAACAGCTCCTTCGCTGATGCCAAAGTAGCGCTCAGAGGTGTAGATGTACAGCCTTTGCAGGTCAGTGGCGACAATATTTGCCAACTGCTGCTCGCTAGCATCTCTGTGCGCGGACGGGAGCACCTTGACGTGAATTTTTGCTGCAAATATAAAGCGCCCTGATTTTTTCCCCAGCTGCCAAGATTCATAACAAGCCATAAAGAGAAGTTTCTCAGATGCAAAGGCTGAATGGGAAATGCGAAGGTAAAGTTGTCACATTCTGTCATAGCAGAACGTTGTGGCAATAATCCACTCAGTTTGTCCCCTTCCACCGTGGCTGGTGTTTCAGCGGGAGTCCCGCCTTTATTACCGCACAGGTTTATTGCTCTGTGTCACAGGGGCAAACAGCTGCGGGCAAAGACAAGGGAGGCAGCGGAGCCCTTCCATTTTCCTCGAGAACATTCACAGAGAGGTTCTGGTGGATTTACCGCCAGTGAAAAGTGGCAGCTTGTCAGCTTCCCAGAGTCCAGCTATGGGGAGGCACCGAATGGTTCCTGACTAAGAGTGAACAAGGTGTGTGTCAGATTTGGCAAAGTGGACACAGAAGGCATGTTCCAGGAGGGACCTACATAAGAGTCTTCTGGTTTCTCGTAATTCAGTAAAATCACGTATTCCAATTCTGCTTCCTGGAAAGCTGAATTGGTTTCCTCAAGGAGATTCGATTGGAATTCATTTTTCCATAAAACATCATTTGGGCCCATAGAGCCAGTGAAATAATTCAAGTCACAAAGTTCTATGTTTTAGAAAGGACTTTAAAATATCATGTAGTCCTAGTGCCTTCTTCCAAGCAGAACAGCCAACACGGTCTCCTTCGTACAGACAAGGCAAATGAGGTTCGTATCAGAAATGCTTCTAAATTGCAGATCAGGGTTTATATTGTATTGATCTAAGAGCCAGTCCTCAGCACACAGTAGGCGCTTAGCAGCTGCTTGTTGAATTGGATCTTACCAGACAAGGAACCAGTGTGAAAAACTCGCCTTCCCAAACCCTTTGAAGAAGAATGCCACTGTCCACAACGACTTTGGTGGCATATTGACTTACTTGTTTACAAGCTCGTGTCCCACCTATCTGCCTGAGACTGTGAGATTTTATTTTATTTTATTTGTTTGTTTTTGGCCAAACTAATTTCTTTTTTTTTTAAATTTTTAAATTTTTTAAATTGATTATGCTGTTACAGTTGTTCTATTCCCCCTTTATTCCCCTCCACCCTACCCCCCATCCCCACCATCACCCCCCCTTTAGTTTATGACCATGTGTCTCAAGTCCTTTAGATTCTATATTTCCCATGCTATTCTTGCCCCCCCATCTATTTTCTATCTACTGTCTATGCTACTTATTTTCTGTACCTGTGAGATTTTAGAATCCACACTCCGTCACACCCTTGGATGGCTCACTTTGTCACATGTTGCTGTAACTTGCTTTTGAACTCTCCTTACTTTTGGAA
This sequence comes from Artibeus jamaicensis, assembly GCF_021234435.1. Taxonomy (NCBI): domain Eukaryota; kingdom Metazoa; phylum Chordata; class Mammalia; order Chiroptera; family Phyllostomidae; genus Artibeus; species Artibeus jamaicensis. Next base: position 8,103,537 of record NW_026522049.1, on the reverse strand, counting down.
TTGGGATTAAAATAAGTGACATACTTAATATCACCTAAGGAAGGCACGCCAAATAACCACCCAGGATTTTCCTCAATTTGGAAAGGCAGAGAACAGCTATCTTTGGAGTGGGAGAGGAGAACAGGAAGGGAACCCTAAAAGTGCATGACTTCTGACCGCTTTTCATGCACAACCGTCTGCTTTGCCGTTTGGTTGTGTGTGTTTGTGTCTAGGTGTGCTTTCTTTCTTCCCCTTTTAATATCTTGTTGCCTATGTCCATCTTTTCTACAAAGAAGCCAGAGGTTCTGACCCTAGACACAGTGCATGCCTCTCCGTTGCGTTCACAGAACCGACTCCCCAACCTGCCCCAATGTGCCGAGAGCAGGCAGCCGTTCCGAAGTCACATGATACAGACAGGCAGCTGGGATATTTTGTATCTAAGGAACAGCTTTGCCTTTTCTATCTTTTCTATTTTTTTCTCCTTTCCCTCAGTAGAAGCTAAAATTTTATTATAAAACCACAGATAAGTATATCAACTGCCAGAAGGCTGGCAGAGCCACCTGCAAGGACATCAGAGGTAAGGGACTGTGGTCAAATACAACCAGTGCCGGGGAATTTAAGCTAAATGACAGCAGATAAGGCTTTTCCTGAGTTTCTATTAGAAATGTAATAAATAAGAAAGCCACAAATATTTCTTCCCAGTCCCAGTACTTCTGTTACTTTATTACTTGACATAAATGTGCAGAAAGTTCATCAGTGTTGGGATTCTATTCACAGCCACCAGAAGAAACTTGGCTTCAGTCCTGTGAAAAGTATGGCGGCCTCTGACGGATGCCTATGAATCTTTCAGTGAAGTCTGCCGTTTGAATAAATGACCTTATTTATACACTTAAGCAAGTAATCCCATAATCCTTCATGGAAGCCTCAGGGGCAAAGCAAGAGTGACTGGACAGAAATCACCAGGAACCAAAAGTCAGGCTAAAAAATCATGGTGGGACCTTTGCTTCTGATGCTTTTTAGCAAAAATTCATTGTGTTTTTTTTTAAAAAATCACATCATGTTATTATCATTATTTGAAATGTATTTAATTCTCTAAGGATCCAAAACTTCTTAAAGTTCATGGATACTTACTAATATTTCGTGTTCCATTGTGGAATTTAAATCGCCCTAAAGCAGATAGGTCTTAACAAAGTGTATCCACCTAGGAGTCAATTTGCGTAGATCCAAGTAGACCGGCTTGGTGCCCTTGGCCCTGCTGACCTCAGAGGAGGGAAGAAGATCAAGATCTAGACAGAGAGGGGGTTCTAGTGGTTCCCTGCAATGATGACCCCTCCAGGGCCTGCATCTTGAGTGTGATCTGTCGTCTCAGGTGAAGTGGTCTGTGGTGCCCGCTCCATCTCCTGAGAGCAATAGCCCTAAGTCATAAAACGTCTCCCTGCATAATACGGCACGTCTGTCAGCCTTAGCGCCCCGCATGCTCTGTTTGTGTCTGTCTCAGGATGGGCCACGGGTGAAAAAGATGGCGCTATGTGATGGCAGGTAGTCAAGCCATTTTATTGGACTCTGTCTTTTGTTCTTGTGTGATATGCGTATGTGTGTGTATATACCTTCTATCTGGTTGAATTTATTTTTTAAGCAGGAGTCCCCTGCCCCTGGGCCATGGACCGGTACCAATTCGGGCCTGTAGGAGTGGGGCTGCACAGCAAGAGGTGAGCCTGAATGTAATGCACTTGAATCGTCACTGAACCATGCCCGCCCCCCCACCCCGGTCTGTGGAAAAATTGTCTTCCATGAAACTGGTCCCCAGCACCGAAGAGGTTGAAGACTATTGCTTTAAAGCATTTACTGACAGATAACTTCTGAGCATGATATCTATGTATCTCAACAGATTGAAGAAGAATAGATGAAGCCATATTTACTTCTTTATCCTGGGGTTCCTGCCACCTCGGGGCGGAAATAATCATATCACCACTTTGTAGTGGTAGTTTCCACTGAACATGGAAACAGCCATTCCCAGGCATAGTAACCGCAGCACCATAAATAGGTCACGTTACTAATAGATATGCGTTAAATCATGAATGAATAGAACTATCATTAAGCAAAAGCAAACGCCATCAGCAACCGGTGGTATGGGGGACCATGACATACACAGAGCCACAGTCCAATACCTGTTTGTGAAAATAGTGCAAGTTTTGAATCTCCTGCTATTTTGGATGATCCACGCTGGGCTTTCTGTGCCTGGGATGCTGTTGGCATTCAGGAAATATGGAGGAATCCAGGCTTGTGTGGAAAGTCTTTCTGAGTTAATTATTAAGATTGCTAGGGAGTCATTACAGCTAGAAATTTTAACTCTGGTCCCTTTTTTTTTTCCTTTCCTTTTTTTTTTTTTTTTTTTGGTGGGGAGGGAGGCACTTTTTCAGCTATCTAGGTCTCTTAGTGAAAACTACTTAAGATTTGGTATCAGAGGAACATTTCCATTCATTTTTGAGCAGAATTCTCATAAATCTTTGTGGCTTCTGCATTATGACCCAGAATAAGAAATTAATGGGAGGTTGGATAGAGGCTGACACCTTGGTTCTCCATGTTTCCTACGATTTATGTGAAAAATCCGTGTTAACATTACCTCTTGAATAGTCGAATAAAATTCCTTCTTACCCCATGTGAGAATATTTGATTAATGAGTAACTACAATGAAATGAATCGCTATGTGTGAGGTGTTTAGCGTGGTGTTTGGTGCATAGTGTTATGTGAGGGTCGATCCTCTCACTTATTACGATCTTTATTGCTAATGCAGATGGTCTGATAAGAACACAATTATTTCAACAATCTCGTTTGGGCCTCCCAGCAAAAAAAAAACCCTAGAAAACCTGAGACTCATGGCAGAGGGGGAAGTAAATCCTCAGTCCTCTCTTATTTATTTTTTTGACCATCATTTCATAGCCTCATTCTTCATATCACATGAGAAATCATTTTTTAACTGAAGACAGGTCTCGAATGCCGAGAGTGAATTTCAACATAACGTCACCAAATGGTTTGATTGTTGATGAGGTTAGAGGCTACGGCTTGGTGACGTCCTCAGTTTCGGTCGCAGGGACAGCCTCGTTTGTGCAGTTATCTGGCCCTGTTCTGCCTGTGTGTGGATTCAGAATGCCCCGTGGGCAGGCTGAGTTAGCATTGCTCAAATCTATGAAATTCTTGGTGCCAGAAAAATAAAGAAGTGACAGTGAGAAATTTTTCAGAGATTTTTGATTATTGAAAAGCATGTTCTGTAGAGGGAAACATACCTACATCCATATGTGTGTATGGATAAACACACATACATACATGAATAAGAATATGTATTGATCCATTTAATCTTATTCTGCGGTTACTTAAAGAGTACTTTTGGATCAGTTTTCATTGTGCTGGATGACATAAAAAATAAACTTTGTACTTCTTCAAAATGAAAATGCTTTTTTCAAATATTTTTGGCTTTTGTGTGCTGTTAACTAGTTACCTGGGATATGCAATAATACCTCTGAAAATAATGGTATAATTATTTGTTTAATTATATAAAGTGCAATGCACAAATGCTGCATGTTTTAATCTTAGATTTACTTGACCTACGATGACATCCACACTAAAACGTTCCAAAATCTGCCATTCAGTAAAGTGACATTCGAGGAATATGTGGTCAGGGGTACAACTGATTTTAAATCTAGGTAATTAATGAAAAAAAGTAATTTATCTTTCTTTTTCTTAATAGCAATGTTTTTGGCTTTGTGTACAAATCATACCCAATGTCTTGGTCATAATCTTATTAAATAAAATATTTTTCTTTTATTATTAACCATTTCAGAAGCTTTAAAAATTTTAAGTGGTTATCTAAAACAAATCGGTTAGCAAAGATTTTATTGGCTTTTATGTTACTAAATTATTTTAACAACATAGTGGAAAGCTTGGCATTTCTCAAGCACATGGTCTGTTATAAAATATTTAAAAAGTATTTCACAGAATAGTTATGCCTTGAATTAGTTACAACTGACAGTTGTTTTTCTTTTACTGTAGTAGCTTCCATATTTAAGTAATTCTGCATTTGTTGAATGAATAAATTTTATATTGTAATTATAGGGGGGAATAGGTCTATTCTCTTGTTTTATAAGAATTCTGCTCGGTAAAAAATTATAATAGATTCTCTCAATGCTGTCATTGCATCACAGCTACACACACACACACACACACACACTCTCAGTTCATTAGGCACATTGTCGACCTGTGTGTGTGTCTTTGTGTGTGCGTCACACCCTCTAAATTCAGGTGGCCTCAAGCTGCGCCATATAATTCCAGCCTCAATTAAACTCCCCAGGGTCAGCGGTGCTGTGCCAGGTCAGACATAAATAAGGCAGAGGACAGTCCTCGGGAACTGAAAAGCCAGGTCTATTCTTTATCCACAGTTCATAGAGATCACGTGAGGCCTGGCCGAGGGGGAAGACAGAGAGGAGAGGAGGACTCTCAAGAATGCACTTTATACCTAAGTGTGAGCTTGGTTGAAAAAAACCAGTATGTGAATAATTCAAAACACAATGAATGAGTAGTGGGTGTGGGTCTATGTGTGTATGTGTGTATATATGTTAAATGTATATATATATATTTTTTCCTCTAAAAACACAACTTTAACCAGAACTGCATGGGGAATATGTGGGTATGATTCCAAATCACTAAACCAGAAATCAAGAGACCCAATTTCTAATTTTCTGAGTACCACTAACCAGTAGGATAATCTTAGATACATATTTTATCACCCTCTGCTTCCTCTTCTATAAAATGTAAAGTGTAAAGCAGATAAATGTATTAAAATGTCCAGTTCTAAATTCTACTGCAGACGGAATTCCACTTAAATAGTATTAGTGGATAAAGTCTCATAGGTCACATTAAAGATGAGAACTTGACTGAGACAATGTTCATATATAATGCACAGGGCTTCTTTTTTAGAATATATGGAGAACACGTAAGACAAGCTTTCCCAAAATGTACAAATAAAATTAGCAGGTCATTAATTGAATAGGAAATCAAGTTGGCCAAATAAACACTTAAAAAGATGTCTAATGTCCTTAGTAAGTCAGGAAATTCGAATTAAACATTGTATCATTTACCACCCGCTAATGTGGCAAAATTATTAAATCTGACCACGTGAGGATGCCTTACAAGCAAAGTTCCCCAATTGTGGACGAGACCTGCTGAGCACCACAGCAAAACTACTACTGCTTCTCAAGATATCTAGAAATTTGGAGGAGAGCAAACAACACCTGTGCAGTGAGTCTCCTCTGTGACAGTCACTGCACAGCGTCAACTTAGGTCATGCTACGTCCATTCTTTTCAATGACGCCAAATCTGCAAAGCTGTGCTTTCAGAATTCGCTAGAATAAAAAGGAAGAGTGGTGTGACCTACTCCGTTTATTTTTCACTTGCTGGTGCATTTTTGCTTTTCTCAGTTGCAGCCAAATCAAACATGTCTAAAAGAAATTTATCATGAGAATACACCCGCCCCACTTTGTTCAAAAAAAGTTCCAGCAACACACCTTGTAGGTCCCTCCGAACACCATCAAAATCCACCTAGACATACGAATCTGAATATTTAATCTCGAATATTGGAAGGCAGCATGACAGAAAACCTGCCTCACTGGTCGCTGTTTCTTACTAAGATCACTTTGATAACTTGCAATCATCTCCAAGACAGTCGAGATACTAATTAAGGAATAGACACCCAGTACTTTGGCAAGTTAGATTAGTTACGCCACTGACTCAGTTATTAATTAACTTAAAAAGACAGGAAGGAGGCCTGTGTTATACTTTGTCTTGTGAGGTGGTTCCGGTCTGTTTGGGTTTCCGAGCTGGTCTTTTTTGTCCAGAACTTTGAGTGTTATTTCTGTGAGAGAACCCAGTGACAGATACATCAGGGCCCATTTTTCAAGGGCTGACCAGACTCTCTGCAGAACAAATGTGTCCCCAGTTCTCCTTGGCATATCCCTTGGGGCATGACAATTGCCATAAAGCTTACAAGAGTCCTTGCATAAAGCATACGGGGGCACAGAGATGCAAGGAGGAAAAAGGGGTAAATCCCCCGAATGGTTCCGATATTGTCAATCCCGATGAGGGCTTTGCAGCAGATACCATTCTTCTTATTATTGGGATGACCCAGTGAACTCAGGATAGAATGGCCACAGCTCACTGTGGACCTGCCGCAGCCAGATACTCCGCTGAGCGTATTTACCTGCCTTGACTCATTTCACACCTGCATGTGATGTTTCTTGCTTTCCAGGTCAAGAGACCATCTCGGGAGGAAAGAGCTGATGTGACCAAAGCTACAGGGACACAGAGTGGCCGGGTCAGGACTCAGACCTTGAGTAAGGAGGGAGGGACGGTGTTATTATTACAACACCCGGCCCTGACATTGTTGCAGGACAGAGAACCATTGTGAGGATAGCATGTGGCTGAATACTTGACGGAATGTTTGTATCGTATCAGAGAAGACTTGGGACTTTTGGACGCCATGAGGCAGACAAGGTGGTTGATACTGGTGCCACGGAAAGGAGAGTATAAATGAGGAAATCTGAAATGCTTCCCCACGTGGGACGGGCATCCTGCCCTTGAATCACTAGAGGCTATTACATCTTGGAATGTGGTTTGGGGTTTGTTTTTTGGAGCGGACACTAAATGCAGATTTTATGTTGGAATAAATGTACTAGGAACAGAGGGCAGTGCTCAGAAAGGTTATAGAAACTTGCGATGAGGTGATTAGCATCCTAAAGCCAAGATGAGATGAAATGAATTCTACTGTGAGTTGAACTGAAAAATTGTCCCAGGTCAGCAAATCACTGTGCCAGCCAGGATTTGAACCCGCAGAGTCCGACTCCAGACTCTGTGTGGTAAACAGTTACAAAGTGAAGCCTCTCCCAAAGTGTGAGATTCTTATCGCTTTAAAGAACTTGGAGAACTGCAGTGTGTGATAGAACAATTTTTGACCCAGTAATGAGGAGACGTCATCAGTGTGTGTCAGAAAGATGGTTTTCCTTTCTGTGAATTGTGGGCGACTGTGAATAGTATTAGGGACCTCAGAGAGTTGGGATTAAAAATAAGGAAAGCAAGAAATGGTTCCAAGAAAATTATTTTCTTAAAATAGATTGAAAGAAGTATACCATGTAGGAACATTACCTAGTTGACATATTTTTTTCCTATCGTAAGAATTTCCAAGTAGTTCCGTGAGTGAGCTCCCCATCCAAGCTGCTGCTGCACTTGCCCCGTAGATGCGACAAAGCAGAAGAGAGATGGAGGGCAAGGGAGGATAACATTAGGCAGAATTCTTTGCTTCTTGGGATCTTGACACTCAAAAGTGTCGAACCAACCAGGGAAAGTTAAGTCAAGATTGGAAACTCAATCTGTTTGGGAGGACGAGCTTGGTATGCATTGTGAGAAAAATACACTGTAAGAATATGGAGTGTCTGCAATATTGATCCATTAATCAGAGGCTGGAATGATTGAGAATGGACCTTAGTCTGGAAAATAAATGGTGTCCTGAAGAAAAAGGTGGAATGGAACTACTCAGAATCACCAACATGGGGCGAGATGCATCTGCAGTAAAGGGGACGGCCCCTGATTGGCTCACATCCTTCAGATGCTCCCTTGCTGAGCATTTCTTGGTGTTCCCTCCCAGGTATGTGATCCCAGGGTCTTTACGCCCATCCCCAATCACACCTTAAAGCCACCGGTCCCTGGTCTCTCCCACAGAAGAGGGAACAAGTAGAAGCTTTTGTCCTTATAATAGTTCTGCACATTCTTGAAGAACATGGTAAAACTGCCCCTTGGTTTTTGGTTCTCTTTTCTGAAGAACAAGTCATCTCGGCTCCTTTTATCTTTCCTCAGAGGACCTATTTTTCCACCCTTTAATCATTTTTATTGTTTCCATCTGCACCTACTTTTGGTTTCCCGATCCCTTTCAAGATGTGTGTCTGCAAATTAGATGCAGTGCTACCCCAACGGGAGAGATCTAAAATACCTACTGGTGCCTCATTGGAATGACTATCTCTGTTTGGATAAGGCGACATATAGAAAACGGTGAGAAGGGCGAGGGAGAGAACCGGGAACATTTAACTGCTGCCATGTAAGGAGATTTTCAGACCCAGAAGGTAGTTCTAAGTAGTGGAACTTGCCCTGAAGAGGAATGAGAAAATGCAGAACAGTATGAGAAAATAGCTATTATAGAAACTAAATAAAAAATGAAGAGCATAAAACTTGTATCTATAAAATGATTACAGCTGCAAACACATGGCAGCACATAAACACGCGAGCACAGGGAAAGACCATGTACAGGGGGAAACTTTTTCTTAGAGTAGCATAACTTCCTGCATTTAAAAAAATTTAATTTCCCTGATTTTAGCCATGCTGTGTGAGCCATAACGAAAACAATTTTAGAGGCACTGTCTGGAGAATATGCAAGAGAAGGCCGATACACCAAATAATGTAGTAATACCTTTTAAAATTTTCAATTATAGTTTACAATCAATATTAATCTGTATTACTTTCAGGTGTACAGCAGAGTGGTTAGCTGATCACATACTTTATAAAGTGTTCTGAAACCCTGATAATGCCAGTACCCATCTGGCATCCTACCTGTAATAATGCTTTAAGAGCCATGGCTGGTGTAGCTCAGTGGATTGAGCGTAGGCTTCGAACCAGAGGGTCACCGGTTCGATTCCCAGTCAGGCCTGGTCCTCAGTGGGAGCCACATGAGAGGCAACCACACATTGATGTTTCTCTCCCTCCCTCCCCTCTTTCTAAAAATAAAAATAAATAAAATCTCTTTAAATATACTGCCTTAAGAATGGAAAAAGAGGTCTCAAAGTACACGAAGATACAGATTTGCACTTTTTAAATCCATGTAGTAAAAACCCCATAGAGACAATCTGATCTGCTTTTGCTATTCATGTTGGTAATGGAGAGTGAAAACAATGATGTCATCTGTACTCTGAAATTCCTTGCTCTGTTTCTTAAATTTAAGTGACAATAAAAAATCGAAAGGACCTATTCAGAAGCAGATAAAAGAGCAAAATAGCCTTAGAATTTTAGGCCTAAAATAGTAGAACTGGATTCGTCACGTATATTCCAATGGAAGAACACAGGGTTCAGACACATTCTGTTCTGAGGCACCCCCAGGCGGTTGTAAATCACACTGTACATACTCCTCTGAAACTCACTGCACGTATTCCAAGAGTCCCAGAATCCCACTAAATACAGGACTTCATCATTTCCCTGTTGGTAGAGACCGTGTTTTGTATTAGTTGATGTTGTCTGCAGGTGTGGTCAGTGCAGGGCATTACAAGTATTTCTCCTTGTCTTGGCTCGCAAGAAAAAAAAAGAATATTATAAATCCATCATAAATGATAACTTAATGAAATTCTGTAGAATTTTGAGATTAAGAGAAAATTTTCTTGTAGTTTATTGGGTGTTTCCATAACATAATATAATAAATGTAATTAATATAATAATAATATAATGTAATATAACATAATATAATATAAATATATTTTTGCCTAATTAATTTTAATCACTTGTGATCTCGTTTAATATTTAGCTCATAGCTCAAAATTCTGCTGTTCATGTCTGGTCTTTTCTTCTTGGATCTGTAGAATAGTTTTTCACCTTAATTTTTCATATTCGCCCTCAGTCAAATATCATTATTTCTGACCTTACCCGAATTAATAATACCAGCCCATTGTTTCTATCAATAAGATAACTATCCTATTAAAGATAAGAAAATTGCCTTAAACATGGCAAAAATAATTTCCTATACCTCTTATAACCAATGATGTGCAATTCCAAAGGAAGTTACACAAGTAAGGTTATTAAACCTCCTTCTTTTCAGCATATCCCAGTATTTTTTTTTCCTTTTTGGTAATTGAAGGCATATTTTCAAGGAATTCGGCCTTTACAAATCAGAGTTTAGGATAAGAGCATCACGTAGCTTCTTATTTAGTAACCACGCCAGCCTGAGAAAGGCTGAGTTAATAGGCGCCGACGTACAATGTTGTCAATCAATTACTTAAAGAGAGTTCACGGGCTTCCCAGATCTCAGGGAAATGAGGAAGATCAAGCAGCTGTGGGGAATATGTCAACTGCCCGATTTGAGAAAATTAGATTGAATGTTAGTGAGTGACATTCTCTAGTCAACAAAGTGACTAGTTGAGTTGCTTTTTGGAATCCCACTTGAGAGAATTGCCTCCTTTTGTTAGTAAAGAAATGTTGGAAGAAAGTTTTTTAGTGTGAAGACTTAAACTTTTTTTTTTTTTGCAAATAGAAAGCACCCTTGCTGGGGAACAGCTGCGTTTCACAGCAATTCTCACCCCGAGATGCGCTGCGCATCAGGACAATAGCATGATAATAATGGGGAGGTTTGCTCTTTCATGCGCAATGGCTGATATTCTTATTGCAGTTTCTTGGTAATTGATCGTCCTTTATAAAATGCTTACTTTTAGTTTCAATGGACCGCATTGATAGTGTTGAAAATATCACCTCTTTAAAAAATAGAGTATATGCATTTTGGAGCAAATGAGAGCTTCTGCTTTGGTATCTTATGTTCTCTCAGGTATGATAGGTTATTCTACAGCAATAGAATACAAGAATGAGTTTATTACGTTTGCTTAGAAACGATTCAAAGATATCTGGGTGAGCTCCATGAGCTATGTCAACATTTTCTTGAAAGATACCTGCGATTATTTGATGTTTACTTTTTTAAGGATAGTATTTGTAAGTTAAAGTGCACGGGAACATTTTATTACATTTTCAATGTAATTCCTGATCCCCAGATGCTGTCCATATAAATCTGAACAAACTCGGGACAGCGCTATCTATATTAGATCAACAAATCCTCTCTCTCCCTGGGCTGGTGTTAGGAATAAGCAGCAAAAGTGAAATTCCTTGGTAATAAAACTTCTGTTTCTTGACAAGTATGATGTAAGGACATTTTTTTTTTTTGCTATGCTGCCTACACCTTTCAAAGTAGGTTACACTGTGCGGTATGATTATGTCTTCTTGTAACCTCCATTTCAAAAGCACCTGGTGTGTAAATAATACACTTTTCTAACAGCTCTTTAATGCTCACCATTTTTAAGGTCATTGCCATGTTCAAATTCAAAACTTGCAAAATGCTGAAAGTCCAATTTTGCTTCATAGGAAGGGACATTTTCTTTCTTTCTTCTTTTCTTTTGGCTTTTTATTCCCTGTTTCTTAAAATGGCAATCTCAATGGGAATTGGCATACTCATACATCAAACTTCATTTGTGCCAACATCAGGTTAAAGAATTTTTCGAAGCTTCAGAAGCACCCTGAAACTGGGCATACCTACGCGGGCAATTGCTATCGACTTCTCAAAAATGATTACATTATGCTTTTCTTCCCGAATCCAGACAAATAGGATCTTCTCAGGGTTGGAAGACAGAAATTTATCTCTTCCCTTTGCCCCCAGAGGACATGACAACTCGCCACGTCTCCTGGTTTTGGCAGGGAACAGATGCCACCCAATGACACCCAGTTGGAGTACGCCCGAAATGAGTTTTACATCTAGTACTGCCTGCCCTGAGCCACTGTAGGTCTATGTATGTGTTTTTACATAATGTTCATTATTTTTCTGATTATGACACGTTATGGAAATTTGGAAGCTTACATAATATTACTGTGGAGAGATTATTTATAATCCTGCCCTGATAATCATAATTTGTATTTTGAGATGATACATTCCTTTGCCAACCCAGCTGAAATTTTGCAATAACACTGTTTTGTATCATTTTGCCAATGTTTGAAATCCACGGCCTATTGATATACATGGGATTCAGTCCAGTGTCCTTCAACAAGTACAGAATGACCAGCTTTCTTTAAACTCCACCCCTTTGATAGGAAAATAAAGGGAGAGACATTCAAAAGTGTGACTTTGGACAAGGACCAGGGGAGTATTTAAAAGGCTGACTTCTGTTAACCTGGTGGGGAAACACAGAGTCAAGAACAACAAAACACTAACAGAGGTCAAAAAAATTCTGAATAACGTGCACGGAACATACAATCAATGCCTTCAGCAGATAAAGGGTGTTGACACAGTGGTAGCTTACTGGACACCTGAAGAAGAAAAAGCAGGAGTATGAGGAACCACCCAAGACACTTTTGAGCACTACAGATCTCTTTTATATTGTAACCGGTTACTTTTTCTGCTTTACTATTTCCTAGTAAAATACTTATCTACCATGGTTTCTCAATAGAGTTTTGGCTCTGTCTTTCATGAGAGTTCCGGAAATTTACCTTCCATATTGGTAAGGACTACCTCTCTATATTCGTAGTCTTTTAGATTTATATATTTATACCTATTTTTATAAAAATGGGATAACTGCATTTTTGTAACTAGCTTTTCATGTAACATCACAATATAGGTTTGTTTCCCACATGGCTGTATCTCCGTATCTCCCTCTCAGTGATTTTGAATGGCTACAGAGATTCCCATCAATGAATGGGGGGGATATAATTTCTTAAGCTTCTTACATGTCTATGAATGGAATTTTAAAATATTGGATATTATCATGAAGACCTTTTGTCATTACTAGGACTTTTGCACTTTTTCCTATCGGGCATTTTGCAACACTTCTTGTATGTTTACTTTCTATGTGCTTTTCTTCTGGAAGTGCCTTGTTTACATTTTCAAATAGATGCATTCTTATTTAAGACATTTTTATAATGGTTATCTATTTTTTTGGTTTGATTTCCCTTGAGTTAGTATTACCTTTTAGATAATTTGAAAGTTTTGATTAAGACACATTTGTACTGGGCCAAATTCAATAATCTTTTCTTCAGGTTTTCTGTGATCATTATTATATAATTCAAATATACAGGGTCTTATGAGTATATAAATACAAACATCACATTCAGAGGAATATTTTTATCATTACAGATCTCTAAATTTTTTATGAGCTTTCTCAAGGATTTTTCTATGTGGACTCATGCAAAAAAACTGTCTGTGACTTCGAATCATCATCTCTCCTCCTGGAAAGATGAAGGGAACCATTCCCTTATTGGTTAATGATATTTGTACCTAGTTGTTTTTTAATTCCTTCCAGGTAAATTATCTCCCAGGAAGCCTCTGATTTCCTATGCAGATATGTCTCTGCTGGGCACAGTTTGCCAGGTACACTCTGACACATTGAATATCTGCTCCATCCAGCCGAGACCCCAGGGACATTTAGGTATTTGCTGCCCAGAGGCGAGGGGTGCCTACTGGTCTGCAAGGCGAGTATTTATCTTGATGTCTAAAATATCACTGAATAATACCCATTGCTCTGAATGATGATGAAATGGAGCATTTATTTCGAAGTTTTCATATGGGAAGGTAGAGGAAAGATAGCAACCCACACTGTCTTTTCCTGTTCCAAACTCAGAAATTCACCCCCAAAGGAATTTTAATATTTTTCAGGTGAAATTAAATCTCAAGTGACTGAAACATGTAAAATGCAATATTATAATGTATGCTCAAATACATCCTTTTAGCCAAAAGAAAAATGTAACAGCACATGGAACTCAGAATTTTCTTCAAGAAAGATTAAAGAATACAGAAGTTTCAGAATCTTAGCAAACATAAAAGAGTTATTTTTGCAGAATCATCATTTTAGACACACATATAGCTTTAAAAGACTAATGCATGTTTAAAGCAAAAAATAATGTATTGCTAGATCTAAAACATGCATGGTACTAAATAAAATACATTAAAATGAGAGAGCAAAGGGTATCAACCCACATAATCTAGTTGATGCTTAGTGAACGCTATACCCAACGAATGCAAAGAAAACCCTAAGACAGAGTACAGACAGACTGGGAACTAAAATATGTCTTACAAACATGGAAGGCTTGAGATCATTCAGTTTATATCATCTGACCGCACAGTTTTCAATTCGAAAGCAATTGAAAGTGATGAGATGACTGAAAATAGACCCTACTAAGCATTTAGAAATTTATTAAAACACCTCTACATTAACCATGGATCCCCAGATAAATCACAGGTAAAAATTATAAAATATTTTGGATTGGATAATAATAAAACCACAGAGTTGGTTGAATGAAGTGAAAGCATTTAGCGGAAACTTTATAATTTTAAATGCTTATATTAGAAGTTGAAGAAGTAGTAAAATCAATTACATAAGCTTCCTCGTTAAGAAACTGAGAAAGAAAAGCAAATTACATCCAAAGTGAAAGAAAAGAAATAATCAAAATGATAGCAGAAATCAATGATATGGAAAATAAATCATGTAGGGAATTAACAAAGTCAAGTGGTACTTTTTGGAAAATGTTAATAATATCGATATCATTATCCCCAAACTGACCTACAGATTCAACAGGATCCCAATCAAAGTCCCAGAAAATTGATTAGAGGAAACTGAGAAGCTTATTAAAAAATCTAAGGACCTAGGGACCTAGGTCCTTAGATTCAAAGGACCTAGGGGGCCAAAGCAATTTTGTAAAAGCAGATAAAGCTGGAAGACTTACGCTACCAGATAGGAAGACTTATAAAGCTAAAATCGCTAACATGCTGTGCCTTTGTCTTAAGGATGCACACACAGGTAATTGACAATGAAGGAGAACCCATAATTAGATTTAGATCTAGACAGATGTGGGATTTTTGACCCATGTCAAAAAAGAAAGGGCTAATCTTATGGCTGGTAAGTGGTGGAACTGGGGTGTGAATTCAGGTGTAGATCTGAAGTGCGTTACCTTGAACTACCATACTTCCTACCTCTTATTAGGTGGTTCAGAAATGGACCACAGAGCCAGAGCGAGAGACCAGGAGCACAGCTAATACTGGGACTCGGTCTCAGGGCCACACCGGGACTCTCAAGTTAGCTGCTAATAAATCGGAGTCATAAAATCAGGCAGGCATTGAGCGTAAATGTAATGTTAGAGCTGCTTCTGTTTTTAAGTGCGTTTTGCTATATTAAAAAAAAATCTACAAGAGTTGCAGGAAAAAAGGAGCCAGAGGAAGACACTGCAGTTTACAGCAAGTGAACATGTACAGTGCTCATTATGACTAATTCAAAAATGTCTAAAATGTCATTGATATTTTCTTCATTTCACGGGCAGATTTTATGATTTTCACAGTATATAAAAATACTTTAAGGCTTTCTGTTATAGGTTGATGTGCAGCCTCTGTCCTTTAAACCTAAGATAGTCCTGCGTGGTTGTCATTTCTCAATTGCACTGGACCCTCCCATGGTCACTGGGATTAATCATGTGGTGACCATCTGGCGTCGCCACACTGACCCATGCCCTGGAGCACCCCCTGCTGCAGGGGCTACCATCCGCAGGAGCCAGGGACCCCACGGTACTGCTGCTCACCCCACAGGCCTCCTTTGCCCCTTGCCCCTGCACTCCAGCAGTCAGGAATCACGCAGGCAGGAAAAGAGGTGAGAAGGCAGACGGAGGGCCTGACCAGCCTCCTTTGGGACCACTGCAGAAGCCAAACATCCCAGAATGCTTCAGGAAGACTGGAATGGAAGAGACTTTAAGAAAGCTTTAGGTCCTCCTTGGCCCCTAATACATGAAGTACCAGATTGGTCTTCTCCCCTGAGAAAAGCTGCTGCCTGTCGCAATTTTCCTAAATCTGGGTGTGGAGCACAGGCTGCCAGGAAGACACTGGGCAGCAGGTGAGTCTGTTGAGAGGGTGTGGCCCAGGGAACATCGTCGAGCACCCGAAGGTGCAGTTTTAGCAGCGTGGTTATGCACCTGATATAATGGCCAGGAGCCAAGATGGCACAGCCTTGAAACGTTCCATTACCTCGTATTAGGTCATGGAGGTGCCTCCTGCACTTCTATGACTGGGACCACGTGTCTGCAGGTTGTGATTGGGCTTGAGTCAACATTATCAACAGATCCAGAAGATTCACATGCATGGCATTTTAATCTGACTTCCATCAGAAAGGTAAGGATGTCGTTCCTGAAAAGCCAGTGCTTCGAAGATCCCCCAGGAAAGATGGTTCACTAAACTATTGCAGGATTACCCCAGTCTGTGAGAACAAAACGACGGAGGGGAGCGTGTCTGTGCCAGTTGGCAGGCATTGGAAGATGTGTTTGCAGCTTGTTGTCGTGGGAAAAGCAAATCTGTGAAAATGCTGCTAGGAAAAAATCTTACCTCAGGAGAGACCCTCACTGAGGGCTTATAATACATGAATAGTTAAGATTTTTTTTTACAAAAATTCCAAAGAACCCCAGGATGTTGACTCTGGTGAAGATAGGAAGAGATGGCGGAGGAGTTAGTGACTCTGGCTCCAAAGGAGAAGAGGTGATTCTCTCGGCACAATGTGTGACGTCGGCTGTGGGTGCCAAGAAAGGTGCAGAGTCAGAGGAAGAGTAGACACTGGAAAATAACACCCGGCTGGCATTCCAGTTACTCGGGTGGTGGGGGGGGAGGCAACAGAAGTTCTGAGATTTCAACTCTGTTATGCTTTTATTTTTATTTGTAAGGCTTTTAATAGTTTTTTTTTAAAATTGATCTTAGAGGAGAGGGGAATGGAGGGGTGAGAGAGAGAAAAAGAGAAAGAAGGAGAGAGAGAAACATCAATTTGTTGATCCACTTGCTTATCCATTCATTGGTCAATTCTTGTATGTGCCCTGCTCAGGGATTGAACCCACGACCTTGGCGTATTAGGAAGATGCTCTAACCAACTGAGCTACCCGGTCAGGGCCTAGTTGTACTTTTCAATTTCCACGAGCTCGAGAAACACCTGTTACACAATTATATGGACTGGAATTTTGCTTTATTACGATGAAGAGGTAGCATTATCACATGGGAGATATCCATGTTCTCATTTAGGAAATGGATGGGTGTGTGTGTGTCTGTTTAATAAGTGGGATGTGGAGAAGGAATTTCAATTCTGGGCTGATACAGAAGTAAAGATATTTATATAGCATAAACATCTGTACAGCAGAAGTTACGGCCTACATCTGCAAACTGGTGGAAATATTTTCTAGCCTCTTCTAACCAGTTATTACTGGTTTGTTGTAAAATTAAGAAATAACCTTACCCTTTCCAAAAAAACCATAAAAAGGAAACATCATTCATTGTAAAGACGAGAGGAGGAAAAAATAACTTGTCTGTAATGCAGATTTATTAATAGTCATTCACTGATTTTCAGTGAAATACTCTTCACGTAACCTTGACTTTATTAAGGAGTCCTTAAGGTGCATTTGGAAGGCAGATAATGAGTTTGGGGAATAGCCTTATCTACATCAAGCTAATCTTTAACAGCTTGGAAAGGAACTAGCGTCAAGTTTTTTCCAATTTGAGTGACAGAAGCATGTTAAGATGAAAGCATTTAAAACGTTCTTTTAATATGAAGAGTTTGCAGTACATGGCAATGTTTTTATAAGTATGCCTCATGGAGCAGTGGGAGCATAAAATAAATAAGAAATATAGGAAACTATGGAGCTTTAATACCGTTCTTGAGGGTCAAATGAATCGCTAGTTAAGAGAATAAAGAATTCTACTGTCGGAGGCCGCTGAGTGGCAGTTTGTATCTGGGTTAATAAAAGCAAGTCAGACGTCCCCAGAGGGAAAAAAGTGTTTCATTCACGTTGGCTGTCTCCTTTAAAGGGAGGGGCAATCTGAAGGGAGGGATTTTGAGTGGCATGCCATTGTCCGGCCTGCACATGCCACATTGTTGGGACTTCTATGGGGAGAAACCGGCAGGAACCTTTCTGACCTTTCGCAAGCGCGGGGCTCTGCGCCTGTGTGGGTGTGCGAGAGAGGGCCGGGAGGCCGCAGAGCACGGGATGAAAAGAAAACTAATTGAGAAGTATCTTTCTAATGAGACAGCTCATATGGACCCATGTGCAGATTCCCAAGTTCAGATTTTTCTCCTTTAGTGAGAAGGCGAGTTCCCTTCTTTAGCATAAGAGTAGCCGTGACATAAGCAGCCCTTTTCATGGGGTCAGTTTCTATGCAACAGTTACATCACACTCCCAGCTGAATCGGGCCGCGGTTCTCAAAGCCCGAGAAGGGTTCATTAGCCCAGCTCTGCATTCTTGTGGTTCCTGATAACCTTCACTCAAGTTTCCTAGTTCGCCGTTTGTTGACTGGTTTTGGTTTTCTTTCCCCCACGTCCCGCGACGTTCTCAAATTATTTCCCTCTTCCGTCTTCAGTCCTTATAAACAGGATTTCACCAAAAATACCTGCAGCCCAAAGGTCGCGACACAGGTTCAAATAGGGAAAATCGCACAGCACTTTTCTGAGATTTTTGTCTTCCCCAGCAAGAGGGCACTCCCAAAATGCGCCCACCGGATTTAAATGCTTTTTTTGCTGTTTCAGCATTTATCTCATTTTTTTCTAACCCTGGCAACAAATAATTTGTTTACCTTAACAAGACCCACATGGATATTTGTAGATATTACTGAGGTCTAAACAGTTCTGTTACTCAAGTATCTGCAGTTGGGAAGGCGTGAGTGTAACTGACAAAACCTAGGAGAACTTCTCCCTAAACTCAGAAAATTCGTGGGTTAAGAAAGCTGGGACTTGGTGATGTGATAGAGCTCTTTCTTCTTCTTCTTTTCTTTAAGAAACAAGTGATAATTCATCTGCAAACACACCTTTCTTTGGTCTGTTGTCAATAGCAAAGTTGTTTTGCTAATGGTTATCTGTCTACAAGTCCTTGACCTGCTTGTAAACACATTTCGGCAGGAAAACCCTGGGCCGCGGCCTCAGGACTTTGCGTCAACAACAAGAGATAAAGTGACCACAACTTAACCTGACGTGGCCTGGAGTGCCCTCTGCTGCCCCTTGACCAAGGGTTTCCCTAATCTCTCTGCTGGGGACGGACTCTTTGGAGGGCCGGCCATTTACTCGGCATGTCTGCTGCTACACAGGGCCTGCCTTCTCTCTACTTTAATAAATATTGTACATCTCTGCCATTTTCAACCGTGTTTCCATTCACCGGGGCTTGGAGGTTGGTTCTCTTGGCTGATAAAAGTTGGTCAGATTTGTGTTTTTAGGAGCTTAAAAGAATTGGTACAAAAGTGAAAAAAAGAGGGTCCTATGGACTAATCCGGTGCCCTATATGGGCCATGCATACCCACCCTCTGCCCCAGACATTCTGACAGAATGAAGACAACTTAAAAAAAAAAAACCAACCATTGAAATCATTGTGTGTGAGTGTGTGTGTATGTGTGTGTGTGTGGAATGAGTTACGTTTAGCCACAGGCAGAATAATTTTCTCTCTCTGTTTCTGTCCCTCTGAGTACCAGCCCCTGCAGTGAAGCTTGCTCAGACTGCGTCCCTGCCAAGGCTGCCCTGCCGTTCCACGCTCTTTGCCTGTCTATTTTTACTTTCTTTGCTTCTTTCGAGCCTCCCCCTAACCTTTCTAAAATTAACTTTATGTAGTAAAGTGTGGCTTACATGTTCCTGAAACGCTGGTTTCTAGTGGAATTCTATTGGTCCCGTGGACCAGCTGCGTCCACAGTTTAGAGTTTCTCTCTGTCCTTTCGTTCCCTTTGCCCTTGGACTTTCTGTAGAATGGGCCTGCCCTTCCTTTCTACCCCATCCTTTCAAACTGTGACTTGCCTCATTTCTCTCATCATTGCCTAAGTATTCATTCTTTCCTGAGTTTTGCCTCGGATTTAGTTTGTCCCAAACTAAGTCTACATGAAGTTAACAGGGATCTTTGGATGGTGGCTTTGTAGAGATAATAAAAGAAAAATCCCACCCAGGTACTGCTCCGGAGAAGCGGTTTAATTTTTATAGGTCTAAAGCGGCAATGTCATTCGTGAATGGAGTGCTTGTTAAAGTATGTGCACGTGAGAATAAGGCAAACTTTCTGGGCGATTTCCATGTTTTAAAAGTTAAATTCATACACTCATTTATGATAGACATTTGACTAGACTAGAGATGATTAGTTCTGGTTTTATGTTTATACTCCATGTTTCAGGCATGATTGTCAAAATAATAGCATGAGCAGTCTTTTGGTATATTTCAGTGGCTCAGGTCATTATTCTCTAAACCATAAAATACTCAGAATTTCAACGTGCTCTTAAATACTGCTTCATATGGGGCATAGGTTTTGCTTTTTGAATTTCCCTATGGTGGTTTAGTCCTTGCTTCAGGCATAAGTAAATGAAGAAGGAAGGCCGAGAAGTGCTGTTTTGAATTTGTTAACATCAGTAACTAGAATGCTGATTTTCATACCAGTTTTTCACATTGGTGACATGGACCTTTGATGCTATAATCGACATCTCTCCTTAGTGAGGGGAGATAATTGGTGAAGACTTCCTATGAAATATAGCCCCAAACTGTGCAGAAAGCTGTGTCAGAAAAGGTATGCAGTTCAATGATTTATGGCGAGATGAACATCCATATAATACCCACTCATGTCAAAAAATAGAACGTGATCAGCATTCCCAAAGCTGTCCCTTCTCAACTAGTACCTCCTATAGGTCTTTCTAAAAAGTAATAATAATAATAATAATCCTTGCCCTTATATAATCACCTTCTCATGTCTTTATACTACCTAAGCATGCATCCTAAACATTATGGTTTTATACATTTTTTTCACTTTGTATGAATGGAATCAAATGGCATTTATTCTTTTGTTCTGGTTTCGTTGGGTCAACATGATCTTTGTGTGACTTAGTCCTGCCTCTAAGTAGCTACAGTGTGTTCATGGTCATTGCCAAATAGTATTTTACCAGATTAGCACAGGGTACCTGCTATTGACACAGAGTTAAGCGGTTCCCAGATACTTGGCATGAATCCTTTGAGATGTTCATACAGCTTTTCTCTTTCACTTGATTAATGTGCCGAATTCAATGACTCCAAGTCAGAGATTTTTTTTTCCAGGAATACACATAGAAAAATCCCTAAACTAGCCCAAAAGAGTTATTCTGGATTATCACGCTTACATTTTGCTGTGTTCAGTTTTCTAAAATTTTAGCATTTTGGCACTGTCATTTTACTTTCTTATAGTCCTATTTTGACAATGAGGTTATGGTGTCCTCGAGAAAAGAGCTGGAGAATAAGTTTCTCTTTTGGTCTTTGTGAAACTCCCCTGAACGTGGGATGGAATTCAACAGTGCAGCCCTGTGGACCTTGGCCCCCTTTTTCTTTCTTAATCTCTCTCTCTCTCTCCCCCCACCCCCTCCATCTCCTCCTTCTCGGTTTTCTCCAGATTAACACATTGGTGTGATGAAGCCATTTTAATCACAGATCTACATAAACAGTACAGGAGTAATTCTCTGAAACACCCTGGAAAACACCACCCGTGCTCCTGTGGCGATCCACGCCAAGCTCTCTACACGCACTCAACTGCTGCGTTTGATTTTCAAGAAAAAGAATATTGCTGTGGATTAAATTAGACACAGGAACATAGTTTTCAGATGCAAGAGCATGGTGTTATTTACGGATTCAAGCGTGTCATTCTAAAACAGGACTACACGTATGTGGACTTCCATGCGTTCATGTTTAAGCTACACAGAAGCCACCGGCCTCCTAAGGGCAGTTGTGTTTGTGGTTAAACTGAGAAGAGCAAACATATCATTAGCTCTTCCACCGTGTGATTAGATGGTCTTAGCATGACTCAGGTGACACATGACAGCTTGTGTGAACACGGGAGAGTCCCACAAAGTGACGTGTAGAAGACACTTTTCTGTAATTGGTCCCAGGGCAAAGGGCTGATTGCTTGTATAACAGCCTCCAGATCTGCAGTTGTCTGACTTCTAATTAGTGAAGCGAAAAAGAGCTGAACTTCAGAAATTGTGATGAGTCCGTGATCTTTTTTCCTTTAAGGAAATAATCACTTTGCCCTTGAACTCCAAAAGGCCCTGAAATCAACGGACTCTCCTCTTAAACTCCTTAACAAGCGTGGGGATTAGAGGCAAGCAGTGTAGAATGGTTCCTATTAGATAAAAATGATAATGGACGATAGAAATTCACCTGTGAATAAGCAAGGTCCTTTTACTGAGATTTCCTCTCCCTCTTCCTTTTTTTTAAAAAAAAAAATAAGATATTGGATTCTCTTGTGGCAAAACCATGCATAATGCAGATAAATGATAAGACCACTAGAGACAGTGAAGTTGAATGCAGAGTTCTACTTAAGAGTAGTTTTTTTAAATAAAATGTTGTAAGTGGTAATAGTATTAATTCATTAAATCAAGTATATCATGAAAGCAAAATGCAATTAAACTGACTGCTTACATATTTATTCCTCTCTTATTAAAATAAGTCAGGGCAACTCCATTTCATTTTTATTGTTGTAAATAAATAAATTTGTGAATGAAAAAAGCGTCATCCATAACCTCCCCATTTCAAAACCAGAATCTTGGGCCTGCCTTAAAACCCTTTTCTTAACTCCACTAGGAAGTGAATCAATACCACATTCAAATGATCTGTTTGTACTTTGTTTGAGATGCTGTTGATCTCTCTGTATCATTGTTTTGCTGACTCTCGATCCTGTTCTCACCCTGGAAATAAAAAGTTGGACCTGCTGGCATTCACCTTGGAAGGACAGACACCCTGCACTCAGTCTGAAGATGTGGCCTGAATTTCCTCTTCCGATGCCAGCTCCCCCAGGAAGAGCATAAAGTGTAATGGAGGAGGGAGGAGGGCGGGGAGAAGAAAGGGCAGGGAAGAGAAGTTCTGTGCGTTTGGGGAAAGGATGTAGCCTTTGCGATTCCTATTAAGGTTTCCAGCTCACAGACGTCATATTTTATTACATCTTCCTCAGATTTGGGTGAATCTTACGGTACTTGGCTTGAAGAAAAAGTCCCATATGAAGTGATACTAAGAATCAGGATGAAAATACCCTTACACTTTCCTCCTTTGGGAAAACCTTAGAAATTCCACTTAGGATCGGAAGACATCCCATAGGCTTCTGAACTTGCTAGTATCCTCCATCCCTTCCTTTGACTCCTCCAGCCTCTCATTGCTTTTCTCCCATCTTGCTTTGAACACGTGTTTGAATGGAATTGATATTCAGTTGCATCGACAGGCTCATCGCTTCAAAGTGACTCTGAAGCCTAACTGATTAAGTTTTGGACTCGGTGGAAGCTCCTAGCACAGGAGTTGGATTGCAGTTCTGCATTCCTGATAGCAGGCTCTGTCCCACGCACGCCCTGTGCTCACTCACGAGGATGCAGAGAGGGGCGAGGCAGCTGGGGTCCTGAGATTCTCCCTGGAGAAGGGTATAGACGGGGTGCCAGGGAGGGTACCAAGCCTGCTATGGTGGGTGGCAAGGGCAGGCTCAGGGGAAGTCGGTGAAGGGCACTGATGTTCACGTGTGCGTGGAGAAGACTGTGGTGTGACAGTGACAGGAAGTGGGAATGCACAGACAGTCACATTACTGAAACGGCATCTTCAATCAGCTGCGTTCGATTGGGAGGCCGTCACTGGCTGGGAGCTGCTGGGTTAGGTTCCTAGGAGTCAAATCCTCTGTGCCCTCCCTGTGCACTTGCTGTGTTTCAGGGAACCACCTAGTAGGGCCATTTATCAAAGGGAGTGAAAGCAGACAGCTGGCCCTGTTCGGGGAGCTCCTCTGCACTCTACATAAAATAGTTATATGAATGGACATGCTAAATGTACTATTTAGTAATATGAATTGAAGAAATCTTCCACCCTTGTCAAAGGCTGAAAAATGATTTTTAAAAAGGATGTTAAATTACCCTTTGCGTGGAGTAATTGAAAACTCTGTATCCTAGATCAGGGGTCAGCAAAGGAAGTCCTCTGGCCCCATGAATAGCTGGTCCCTTGAGTTTCTATAATGAAAGGGGGCTTCTGTCTTCCAGCAAGGTGTAAATTTGGGAGGAAGGTCAGCCAAGAATAAATTTAAAAAAATTTTTAAATCATAACAGGCCAACATCTGCAGAAGCAGCATTCTTTTTTACCGAGGCTGAAGGAAAGTAAAAGTCGATTTAAGGTTTAAGTGCCCCTGTTGTGAAACAAAGTTCCCTTGATTTGAATTCTTGCTCAGTGACCTTGGTAACTTATTAGAGCTTCAAATGCAAAGAAAGAGCTGAGCCTGCGCCCAGCTCTCAGGCATGTGACTTCCTTATGCAATGTAAGGCGTGTCCATCCCCTGTGTGACAGTCAGCGGAAAGCAGGACTAGCTCATGTTCTTGGGGAGTCAGTTTTTCTTGGAGGGAGGGATTATCTTTCTGCTACTGTGTTGGCCTTGGAGGGAGTTGGGCGCTGTTAGTGTCGGCAACAGGGCTTCTAGTTCTTTTCAATTCTACCTGGATTTTTTTTTTTTTGGTAAGCAGCACATAAAAGAGATCTATCAAATAGCCCGATCAATGTAAGTTTATTATTGCTTACCCAAGTGTTTAATAAACCTATCCCTGTCCTGGGCATAGCCTCAAATAACTACTTCATTGACTATAACAAAGCAGCTCTTTTCTTTTGGCCAATGTGGTTGTATAAACTATAATTAAGCAATCATTATGAGCTCTACTGGTCAATAGGAGAAAGCAGGGTCCCTTACAAAGCAGGGTCCTGGGCAGATCTTTGAAGGAGATGTTTGTCGTCTAAACATTATAAAGTATACAAAAATGAAACACACGGGAGTGAAAAAAGTGAAAGATGATGTTTCTCCACCCTCCTCCCCAGTTTCTGTGATGTGGCCACTGACCTCATACATCACTTTTCTGTTTTGCAAAGAACAGGAAAATAATGTTGAAGGCAATGGCTTGATTTTTCACAGTCAGTAAAACCATGAGACCTCATGAATGATGATACAAGAGAATGATTTTTTTTAAGTACTCAGTATTCAAGAAAACTCAGTTTCCATGCGTCTGGTGCATGGAGAGTTCATTGGAAAATCACTCTTTGGTTTGCAGACATTGTAGAAAAATACAACATGTTTTTCTATGAGATATCTTTCTTCACTGGAGGGAACGATATGATTTGAGACACAGAGAAATGTGGCTTGTTTGGAACACGCTCACACTCACGGGCATGTGCACACACACACACACACGTGGGCCACCTGGAGGCAGAGTGTGACCAGCGCTGTGATCTCACCCTGCCACTTGTCAGGAAGGGTGTCCCAGCCGTGGCCACATGCCCACTTTACAGGAGCTGTGCATAGAAAGGACATATTTAACAGTTTATAACTGTCTTGGTGACAGCGAGCTCTAATTTAAAACTCCTGTGTAATACTTGTTAGGAAGTTTTAATATCAAAAGGCCAGCCAAGGTCTTCCATGAAAAATTTCTAGACAGTGAAAGAAACTAATCCTTTCTCGTGATGTTTGGCTTCTCCTTGGCGGTAGGTGATCTTGATTTCATATTTTATACCCGTGGTTTGTCAATGAAAAGAGCAACCAGGAACAGAGAAAAGGAGCGATACTCTATAATAAATATTTGAAGGGAAATTTAGGTACAATGCCAAAACCACCACTAGAATTTTTAGAATGCTTTTAAAAATACTGTGTTTTGCTTTCCCAGGAGGCTGCTGCTGATGGTGTTGCTGTGGAGGGCGATCAGATGATCCCTTGAGAATTTGCATCCCTGGTAAAAGGGTTAGCATGCCCCCCAGGTCCCTAGCTCCTCTCCCTAACGGACACGGGTTACCTTGTCTCACACCTTTACCTGTAAGGAATCCCAGGGCTTGTTACAATAACCTTGGGGACATAGCCACAGGTGGGGACATGTAGCTGTCTCCTGGGGTCAGATCTGCTTGGAAAAGGCCATCTAGCCTTTGTGGTCCTGGGGCAGAACTGGCTTGCACCCCACAAGGTCCAGGAGATGTCGTGGCCCCCCTCCAGAGTTGCCTTCTGGGAACACCTCTGCCTCTCCACATAGCGGCTGTACAAAGAGCTACACACACTAAGAGAGAGGCCTATGTGCATGTGAGAGTAAGTTGTGAATATGTGTGAACAAAACTTGGTTGCCACACACAGGCAATATTCCTCGGAGATTTGCTGGTTAAGAATGCATATTATGATTCCTACAAGAACTTGTGAAAATGGCCCAAAAGATGGAAAACTACTTTCCAGAATATTTATTGTTTCTGTAGTAAGCTCAAATTGCGTGATGTTTTATTGAATATTTATCTTCTCTAATATGAATTCCCCAGGCTAATGCAACAGGACTGTCCATAGGTTGATATCTGTGGAGTACTTTTAGATTACAGAGCGAAAAGCCACCACTATTAAAGAACATGCTATATTAATTGTTCCTTTTATCATTTATATGACATGCTATTTTCAATAGTGATATATACCTCTTAGATTTCTTTACCTGTTTTTGTCTTTGTGAATGTGTGCATTTTTAATAAGCTGTCTTAATCTTCGGATAGAATTATGTGCGTGGGGGAGGGGCGAAAGGCTTGCTGAGAAAGAAAAGGGAGTAATAAATAAATAATATCTGATTTGTGGGGGACTAATTTTTTGGGCAAAGCATTTGACATCACGTTAGTTCATGGATGGCTTGCATTGACGTGATTATCATTTTCTTTTTTCTCAATATAATGAAAAATAGGAATACTCTTTAATACTAATGAGTTTGTGTTTAAAAGCATTATTGATTTCTTTTAGCTAAGACATCGCATTCTTTATAATTCATGCTTTACTAAGATTTATTAACACATGCAGTGGAACATGGATTTTTCCAGATGCCTTATTAGCAGGTGGATGTCAGGCCAGGCCCTGCGGCCTCCTGAAGTTGGTGCTGGGAGTAACCTTGATGATGTTTTTGACCTAGTGATGTGTCATGTGCGTCTCTGAGAGATTAAACAAGGGGTCTCTTGGCTAATCTCTTTGCAACTGACAATGTTATAGATGTTAACTCGTTTCTCTTGTCGAAATCTACCCCATTGTCCCTCAGGCTGTGCTTCCCCACTGCGGTGACTAAATGCCCGGCTCCAAGGCCAGGAAGTGCCTTTTCACCCTTTGGGGACGGGCGTCTCTACCCTTCACCTCCCTGGCCTTCCCCGGCCACACAGCGCCCTGTGCATGACCCCTCCATGGGTAACTAAGACTTCGGAATGGGAGACGTGCTTCTCCCAAAGACAATGCCACAGCCATAGGGCTCCTCCCCATAGAGACACCTGGCCACTCCGAACCTTCTTCCTGGCCGGGCAAAACACAGGCAGAGCAGCTCCTGACTCTAGGTATCGTTCTCTCCATTGTTGAGAATGACAGGTCAGAGTGAGAAATAGAACATTCCCACCTTGGACCTCGAGCCTGCGCAGCCTGGGCCTGTCACGGCCTTCCCACACTGGGTCCCCCACTCCCAACCTAACACTTTTCTTCTAGAGAAGTCATCCCTCTCCCTGCCCATTCAGTATCTTTATTTCCCCACTAGTGGACAAAAGGTTGCCCTTGTGTGCTTGGAAATGACTGAAGCATCTTGCCTGTGGGCGAGGCTAATGAGACGTAAGTCACTGAACGATGAATTGAGGCCGAGGAGCAAGGAGTTAACGGATTTGGACGCTTCCTATTTTCCTGCTATGTTGTTAAACATTTCACCTAGGCCCTTTCTTGCCTTCTCAGAATAGCCCTGTGGGCGGCTGGTGGCCTTCTCCGCAATGTATGGATGAGAACACCGAGGCCCCAAGTTTGGGACCTCACCTACGGTCAGCCCACCAGGCACGAGGGGGCCACACTCTCCAGTCTGTCACTGTCATGCTTCCCGTGCAACCAGGCTGCACTGAATAAACAATGCCCCAAACAGTCATTTGTCCACTGTTGGTCAGTCACGGTCAGTGCGATTCAGGGCAGCCAGAATAATTTTGGAAAAATATAAAATAGCTTACAGACTTTTCAGGTTCAAACCCACCGATGGCTCCATGTCACACTCGGAATAAAATGTAGACTCCTGAACCTGGCCTACAGAAATCAGCCTTTCCTGGCATGTGACCACCTCTGTGTCTCACATCTCCCATAGACCTTCCATCTCCCATAGACCTTTCCTTCTTCACCTCTCTAGCCTGTTACCCTGCCTTGGTTTTCTTCTGGGACTTCTATTGGTGCCAGGCACCACTACTTCATGTGTCTGACAGTTTGGCATATGAGCTCTGACGTTCAGTGACTCTATACATTCTGTTTCCTTGTAAAACCCTGGTATCTAGAACAGCGCCTATCACTCAGTAGGGTCTCCATAAGTCATTAAATTAATATTCAATGAATGACCATGCCATTAGGGCTATGTGGCCAGTTGAGGGCTACCTTTGGTCCTGATGCTCAACTGGACTGGTCATTTTCAAATACACAAGGCAAAAAGTCATGGGGGGGGGTGTTCCAGAACCATGTATTTGGAACATCCAAACAGGACCTATCATCTAAGGACCTCTAGTTCCATTTAATGGGACAAAAGGTTTGAAATGAATTCTCCATGAAAAAGGTGAAGGTCTAAGGTCTAAGGCTTTCATTTGCCCCCTACTGGGAACCTGGCCCATAACCCAGGCCTGTGCCCTGACTGGGAAATGAACCGGCGACCCTTTGGTTTGCAGGCCAGTGCTCGATCCACTGAGCCACACCAGCCAGGGTGCATTGCTCCATGCTTTCGCCTGGGGAACAGATGCCGCACAGTGACTCCCCCAGGTGCACTTGTCTCAGGATGTAAGGTAAGAAGCCACACTGTAAAAGGACGCCAACCCGTGTTCCAGAATGAAAGGTCAGTGCTCTGTGTACTTGATATTGCCTCATGAGGCTTCCCAGAGATACGTGTTACCCTCCCCTCTCTACAGATAAACCCCGCGCCTCAGGACTGACGGACCTGCCCAAAGCAAGGTCTGCTGAGGCCGGTAGGGTTGACATTTGTGTACAGCGCCGTCAGTCCCAGCACGAAATGCAGGACCTGATCCAAACCTGCTCATCTCTTTATCTGATGCCCCTGCTCCATTTGCTTTCCCTAAACCTACAGCCCCTTCCTAAGCCCGCTCTTCCCACCCCCCGACACCAATACACAAAGGTCCACACACCGCAAAGCCGCCTCAGATCTATGGGGAACCGTCAAGGATTGGGGCCTGAGGTTTCTGGAGCCGAGCGCTCCCCACTATGCTGGGAATGTAACACCTCCTTTTGGCTCCTGTGAAGCTCCAAGACAAATCTTAAACCAGATACACGCCTTTGAGTCCTATTGTTACTGTCTTGTGCGGTGCCAAGGTAAAGAAAGGACGTGATTTTAAAATGCGGACTCTACGAAGATAGAAGTCAGATACACACAACACACACTTACAGCCATTCCCGGCGAGGCTGCCTCGTGATCTCTCCTGGCCACACTTCCTCCTTCCCATCTCCCCTTCCTATGCAGTAAATAAGTGAACCAACAAGCAACACGCTCCTCTGTTTTCTTCTCAGAGGATAATACGATCTAAAAATTGAGTTGTTTTTATTTTCTCGTCCCGAGGGAAGCAAGTGTACCTACTGTGAGCCAGAACTTGGTGGGGGGGGGTGTTGCTTGACATATATTGTTTCATTTATCTTTATCTTTGCCCCTTAAAGGCAGCATTCACGGCAAAGGGGCTGCAGCTCAGGGAGATGAGTCTCTTTAAAATCAAGCAGCTAGGAAGTAGCTCGGCTGGGATTTGCTTTCAAACTGGAGGATTCCAACATCCACATTTTTTTCCACTTTCTGCTCATACGTAGAAAGAACGGATGGAGAAGGGTGGGTGGGTTTGGCAGAGAAAGGTACCTGCGCCTGGGTACCACTGTAAGGTGATCTCGGACGGAAGCTAAAAGATGGCAGAGATAAAGATGGCCGTGTTGGGTGTTAAAGAGACACCGCTGGTCGAGGTGACGTGTGCTTGTCAGAAGGTGGATGCCTTTTTGTTTTACCTGCTGCCCGACCCCCTCATACAGGCGGTGCAGACAGGTCGGCAGCAGTTGACACGATCGAGCAATAAAGCGCCTGACGGGAAGTAGCGTGTGTGCAGGTCCGTGCTCTCTGGCTGGTAGAGGGGGCTTCCTGGTGAGTGAAGCTTACAGCAGATGAATTAGGGCTTTTTACCAGCAGGAGTGCTGGACCCCGTCATTTCTGAGGCGACGCCACCAAATACCAGCTCAATCATGTTCCGGCTATGACAACCCTTTGTCTGTGCATTGACACAGGGTTTGTATGGAGGACACTGGGAAGAAGGGAATATGAAATAAATGTTGATTAAAGCGCTTATGAGAATGAAATGGTTGATTCTTTCTTTCTCAAAATTACCCAAGGTAAGCAAATGGGGCCTGGATGGTGAGTTGAGAGCTTAGTTAATTGTGTGGCATGATTGCTAAGACTTACACACCTCCCTCCAGAGAACCGAGCAGCCATCCCCTTCCAGGTGGGCACCATGGAAGGTCAAGTGCATGGGGCACACGGCCAACCTGAGGCAAAGGTCTCACCCCGACTGCACCCAGATACAGACTGAGAACTTGAGGATGTAAATTATACATTTGCTTCTATGAGAGTGATTTGAGGCATTTCAAAGAATCACCCAGTTTCCAGTCCTGTATTTCTCATCAGAAGAATAAGCTTGGGGAGGAACTTGATTTTCATCTCTGACCGAGGGGACCCAGTGCAAATGTCTCGTAGGGTGAATTTTCGAGTCTCTTCTCCTTCCTTTGGCAAAATGCTTCCCTCGGCTAGAAGTTTCCAAAGTGACTCCATACCATCATCTGCGATCGCTGCTGAATTGGAGTGAGTTCTTGGACTGCTGTCTCACCCTTCTTTATACCAAATGTACAGATGCTAAAATGACAACCTTTGGGTCGGATATTAAAATGTACAACCTCTCCTGCTCTTGTAAGGCTTGGGTGATAAGCAGTTATTGTCCTGAACACCAGTCATTGGAGTTGAAAGATAAATATTATTCTGTATCTTATTGAATAAAATATATTATATCACAGGTGATGGAGACAGATTGACTCAATAAATCCTAATAGTGTATGCTGAGAAATAGTGGCAATAAAAATGCTGATGACCTGACACAGGGAGAATATTGAATGTCATTAACATGCCATTTCCCCTGTCCTCACTTTTCTGTCATGTTCTTCCACCGGTATCATCTCTATCGGTGGGTTTTCCTTTGGCTTTATCGGCGTGGGAAAAAATGGCCTTTTCTTCTTTTTAGGGCTTACGATTTCCCACTACTCGACTGGTTGCCAAAATGACGCAATAGCCTAAATGCAGATTAACATGGGGTTTTATACTTAGCCAGGGCATTGGCCTGTCTCTGAGTGTGCCCCCACCATGGGAGATGACACTGAGTCCCACAGTTGGGTCTCACCACCAAGTTGGGCCTGAGCTACCAGATTTGCTAATCGTCCTGAGCCAAAGCAGTCTGGTATAAAGAGTCCAAGGTTACTACGGGAACTTTGCTTTTAAAGGGGTTAGTTCATGGGTCTTATTTCGTGAGATGGAGTAAGGTGCAAGTAATGGAAATGTGAGCATTTGTTTTGGTCCCAGTGGTTTGTGTAATTGTTTGGGATAGATAATTGCATGTACCACGTGTGAACGGAATTGACCTCCTGAGGCACAGCCCCTAAACTGGAATGAAAGGAGTGTTTGGTTAGCAGAGTGGTAACTGGCTGTTAGTGAGTCTGTGCCCTACGTGGAGATACTTCACAGGGCTCTCCCCAAAGGTTCCCAGCCCCGTTGCTCCCACTCATTCTGAATAAAATGCCCTTCAGAGACACTGCTCCTCAGATTGTCTGTAAATAGCCAAACTGAAATCATCTTTCCCCACACAAACCTATCCCTCATGCTGTGTCCTTTATTTTGGAGGGTGACACCGTGACCCAGTCTGTGCCCCTATCCAGACCCATGCGTCATCTGTGTCCTCTCCTTTACCCATGCCCACCCCAGGAGAGCCATTACCAAAGTTGTTTCTTCCTTACAGTGTTTGGAATTCGATGCAGTCTCTCAATCCTAACTGTTTATGTCCTAGTTTGGGTCATTATCATCTTGTCCTCAGATGGTCTCAAGGAGCTCCTAACTCTTCTCCCCAGTCCCAGTGTGCGTCTCGGCACCCAGCCCAACCTCTCATTCATTCTGCACACTGGGGCAATTTGCTCACGCCTTCTTGTGGTAGAAAACCCTTTAATGGCTCACCTCTGTCTTCAGCAGCAAACCCCAGGGGTCCAAAATCCCCCAAACACTTCTTGTCTTTTAAGGCAGCAAGGGGTCTGCTTTACTTTCTACTTTTAAATTAGCCATTGAACTATCAAAATATGTTCTCTTCGAAATCAGAATGCTGTGAGGGCTTCCCAAGGTGCCTTGAAAGCCGAAACACATCGTGCATCGGTGGGTCTCCGACAGCCCTTCCTGTGAGCTGTCACTCACCACCACCCCCGTCGCTGAGACGGGTACCCTGGGACGCTTTGCTGGTCACGGTGGTCAGGTGAATTATTTTTTTCTTAAACTTATTTCGTTTATGTTTGTAATAAACCACTGGCTAAAGAAGGGGAGCCTAGAACACTGATATTAAAATATAAGTGAATAAGCAGTATGAACACTGTGCAGTGAGCTCAATGTGTGAGACTTTATTCATCCAATCACGATACGTATACAGGATAGCAAGGTGCCTTCAGTAATCAAGCAACATCTCTAGGGATCTACTTCCTGAAATACGACTGCTCTGACTACGGAGGAATAGAAATCTCCAGGACCTGCCTGGTACGTCACGTCATGTAAGAGCGGGACTTCCTCAGCTTCTTCATGCCTCCGTGCTCCAGAATGAAGCTTGCAAATGCTCTCCTGGCTGTTCTTTTACTGGGACTGAAAAGGTGTTTTGTCCTGGTCCTTGTAACCAAGTAAGATGTATCCCACTTACAAGTTTGCATTGTCTAATTCGTAACCAATTATAATTTATTTTTTATTGTGAGATTATCCCAAGTTTTCACGGCCATTAAAATTTTTTTTATTCACTGATTTCTTCCTTTCTTTCTTCTTTCTTTTCTTTTCTGTCTTTTTTTTTTTAAACCCACAATACATTGACTTCTTTTGTTGACGTCATTTACAGAGGATGTCCCTCTCGTACTTCTCTCAGGAGAGCTTCAGGTAGGTGATTTTAGGTATGAGGTTCAATGTCAGAATGAGTTACTGAGTTTGGCCAGAGTAGCCAAAGCTTGTTTCGTTGTCCTTTGTTATTTCTGCAAATTCTATCTCCCTCTTTTCCAAAGAAAGGATACAGTCACTTAAACTTTTCCAGGCAGGCTCCTCATCTCCACAATGACATTCTTCATGCCCGGGGTGGGGGGTAGACAACTCTTTATTTTCCTTCTCCACAACGCATGGTCCCAGCTGTGTGGCTCCCTTCATGAATATGCATGAAATCAGATATGACATTGCCTTGCTCCCATTAATAATCTTGTCATCTGACTTGTGCCCCAGAAAGCTCCAGCCCATGACTTCTCAGAGCAAATGTAGCCTGAAGAAGAAGAAAAAAAGACAAAACAAAACAAAACAAAACAAAACAAAACAAAACAAAAAGACCCTCTAGCTTTTCGTTTATTTATTATCTTTTTTCTCATTTGACCGGGATTAAGCATTCTGACATTCGGGCGGCGGGCGAGGGCCCGGGAGGGGCGCCAAGGAGGAAAGGAGCGAGCAAGCAGGGCTGGGAGGCGAGAAGGCGGCCGCTGTGTGAATGGCCCGGCTTGTTGGGAGCCCAGAGCGGCGGGTGGAATGGTATGCGGAGTGACCTTGAATATAGGCACTGTGGGTAGCCCCAGCTTTTTTGTCAAAGGAGCATTTGCCGTGGAGGTTTGGGTTTCAGGCCTTCTAGTCATCAATCATCGCAGCCCATTCTTCTCTTTGACAGCTCAGTACAAGGCCTGACATTTGACACCCAAGACCCCGGGACTGACGCACAGACACAAGCTGAGGCCCTGAGGGTGGGGAGGAGGGGAAGAGGGGGAAAAAAGGCTGCTATTTTTTTTTTTAAGCAGCACACTGAGGAATATACCAAACAAATTCTGACTGTCATAGGCACATTGAGTTTTGCTGCTGGTTTGTGATTTTTTTTTAGACATTCACATATAACTGCTCTGGGAGGGGTGTATGAGCGCATATCTGTGCCTGGCTGGTCACTTTCCATTTGGCCAGATGGAATCCAACCTCAGCATTCAAGGATGGAGTGGTGGACAAGAGGGTTATCACTTTCGGGACAATGGCTCCTGACATTTTGACCTGAGTGTCATTACATCATACTGTCACCTCAGAGGAAGGCCACCCTCAGGGTACTTTACCTTGGGAAAATTAAAGGGAGAGAGAGAGAGGGAGAGAGGGAGAGAGAGAGAGAAGAACCATAACTCAGGTTCCGATATGAGCTCACAGAAGTGCAGGGTCAACGAATGCAAAGGTTGCAGGGATCAAATAATGGTAATTGGTGTTAAGAAGAATTAGATAATTTATGGCTGTAACATTGAAAGAGTCTAAAAGGTTTACAACATGCAAGCCTCAGGATTTCAGGGGTGAAGGTCTGGGTGGCTCTGCCTGAAACCCCTGTTTATCTACGGCTAGTCACGCTGAGCGCCAGGCCCCGAACACTTGAGACCAGGGGAGGGTGGTTCAACTCCCACCAAATCGGAGACTGACAGCTGGATTGACCACGTCCTTTTTGACACTGACGATATGCCCAGCACTGCACTAGTTCATAGAAAATGCAAATAGTATAAGCAAGGACTGCAGCCCACACAGACAGTACTGTCTATTTGGAGAGATAAAGCACACTTGATAAGATAGCGCAGGTTTCGGAAAACAAATGTATTCTGATATATCAACTAGGTTGTCTCTAGAATTACTCAGCGCATCTTTCATTCTGGAAGCATCTGCATCCCACACACAGACTTGAAAAATCACATGGTTACTGCCAGTGGATTTATGGGAAACATTTGAGGGGGAGGGGTTGGTGCTCAGCAAATAGAAAAGCTTTCTAACAATATTTATCCAAACAGACTTAGAAATGCAGAGCTCAGTATTAGGTATGGTTCAGCAAAACTGAGAAAATAAAGTAGACAATGTTAGCCATGAATGGGGTGGTTGAATTAAGACTGAACTTCATTTTTAAATTTTATTTCCCACTAATCTATAATAACCATGTTTAACTTTGTATTCATAAATGGTATTTATTATACACAAAAGAATGGGGCTCTTCAGTGGCTACCTGCAACCAGATACCATTTTCATTTCATTCCGTAGTTTTTCTCTGAGGGGGAAAAGTGTAGTAAGATTCTCTTTGTACTACCGCCCTCCCACGAATAGTTAATAATGCTCATGCTTCTATAAGAGCAAAGGTACCAGCCTCTGAGCTCGTTACATACAGTAGACCAGACACTCCTTCTGTGTTCCCACAATGCCCTGTGCTCTCCATGGCACTGACCAGCTGTAACAGAAATGCAAGGGATTTCTTGGAATGGCCCGCTAAACTGGGGGCTCCTTCAGGGCCAGACCTGCCTTTGTCTCAAAGCAGCTTATGCAGTTTTACGTCTTCTGGGGATAGTCCTTGCAGGGTTCAGTGTTCTATGGAAAGATTAATAAGTGAGTGAATAAGTATGTGCTTCGACATCTCCTGAGATAAGCTTCATCAATGTAGCAGGACACTCATCTACCCACCTTTAGACGGGGACGCGTTTATTAGTCATGGAGCCTTGATTTGTTGTCACTCTTGGCAGTAAACAAAGCTACCCCTCAGACTTTTCATAAAATTCGTGCCAGGCGAGAACTGATAAAAACTTGGCAGACTCTTACCTTCTTCCCTTGAAAACTGGCTGTTTTGGGAATCCCCCATTGAATTTTTTCTTCCTGTACCTTTTCCTCTTTTTTTTTTTTTTTTTTAAATTTGCCTTTCTTTGTCCCTTTAGCCTCTAGACTCTCTGAGGAAAGATATTGTGTTTTTTCACTTTTAATTCTTTAAAATGAAGTGCCATTTATAATGATGTACATTACTTAAGTTTCAGATAGTTAATTCCTGATTTTTTTAAAGTTATCTTATTTTCTTTTTCAAGGATTTTGCTATTCCATTCTCACCTGTGTTTGGAGAAATCTATGGTCATTTTTTTTTTTCTGGAAAATTTCATCCACTAAGCCCAGACAGCAGCTTTTCCTCCCCACTTTGGTCAAGAAGTACAGAATCTACAATATCATGAAATGAAAGATCTTAATCTTGAGGGAAATCCTTTGATCCATAAAATAAGAGTTATGTTTAGCCGTGAGCTTTTTGAAACAGACTATTCTTCCTTGTGTGCAAAAGATCCCAATCAGAAGTTTAAAAATGTCACACGGGGAAGACAACTGGTTTGAACATAAAGAGAAAAGGGCCAGTGAAGGCAAACAGAAGATGAGTGGTTGGCCAAAAAGTGGAATTAAACATGTGCGACCAACAATGTCGAACCAGCATCGGCCATCTTGGCACACATGGAGTGAAAAGGGTATTGTTCTGTGGAGGGATCCTCTGGTTATTTTTCTCCTTTTGGTTCCCCCATGCCACCAAAAAATTAGAATTCGAGAGAAGAGGCCCTGTTTCCAAATTGTGTTGATATTTCCCGTGTAGCTTCTTAGCCAGCCTCTCGGGTTCTTCACACAAAGCCACAAAAGGTCATCAATTATTGGGACCTTATGTAAATACTGGGCTGTTTTGTGATTCTATTTTGGGCAATGTTCATATACATCTGCTCAAATAAATTAATTTTCTGGTCCCCAATGACTCATTTAGTGGAACTGGAAGTTCTCGTGCCAATGCAAATAGAGAAGGGGAAAGAGGGCAAAGGGAAATGGGGAAGATGGGAATTTATTTTATTATCTGCCAATTTATGAGTGCTGGCACTTGTTTTATACATGAAAAAGCATTAAACTAATATTTCTATGGGAAGTAAAAGAAAGTGATAGAACTGTGAATTTCGCCTTCTCGTGAGAAACATAAACATCTTGAGGGTACGAATGCAGATCAGTCACACCTGTTTTCTGGCACTGGTTTCTGACGGGTGATCTGATTCACTCGACTTCTTGCTTGATCTTGCTAATAGCAGTCACTGTCCTTCGAAGGACAGAGGTTTGCAGAGCTTCCGCCATGGTCTCATCAGCCCTCTCACTTGTGTGATACCAATGCACCCCCTCCCTCGGTACATTTTATCCTCTCTAACCAACATCCAGCATCATTTATCCTGTTTTTTTCTTTTTGTGACATTCCTTGCTATTGTCACTTCATGCATCCACCACACTAAATCTTATTGCTATCGCCAGGCCTTTGACATTGCTGGAGATTTCGATCCCTAGGTACGTGACCTTTCTTTGACATTGGCAGGATTCCTTTCTCTCCAGCTTGTGCCCAAGATGTCCTTCAAAATTCAGTCCATCTTCCTTCATCCAAGAATTCTCCCTGAACGAACCCCACATTCTTCGAATGGCTGCTCCATTGTGTATTCTGCGACTTTTATGCAGAATGGATATGTCCATGGTTTTGACACTTCTTTTCTCTAGCCATGTCTTATAATTTTTCTTCCTTTTCTAGCCAGAGTAAAACTCTTTAAGAACTGGCATTAAAAATTTTAATTTGTATTAATTATATTGCCTAACAGAATCTGTTATAGATGACAGAAGTTTTAATAATTGCTTCTTAAAATAAAATTATGATTAATTAAATTAGTACTACAGACTCCCCATCAGCTGTTACTATTCTTCTTGTATAAGTTCCATCTAGGCTAGCTCCCTTCTCCAGATACATACTGATTCATTGATTTGGATGTAAGTATTGATAGCCTTCAAACTGTATTTTTAGTTATACCATGGCAATGCCCATTGAAATGCAGGCTCATTTTTAATGGTAACATTCCTTGGCTCTAGAATGGTCCTGGCACACAGAGACCCAAAGCAACATCATGGACATTGACTTGATCCATTCAGTACCAGGACTTAAACTTTCATACCTTTGTCATTTTCACACTCCGGTCCTACAAACCTCATTGCATCATGCCCTTCTCTGTACCTGCCCCAAGGGACATCAATCCAAGTGCAACAAATAAAAATAAAGACGCATCCTTCCACTGTGTTCTTAAAATTCTTAGAATGGCATTGTTATTATATGGTTAGTGAGTGATTTGATTTCTACCCTACTGCATAAAATGGGTGTTGGCTAATTTACAGAGGATCATCTGGTCTTTGAGTCCTGCTATGCAGTGTTTTCACATTCCAGTACAGGGAGAGCAAAACCTACCTACTGGATTACGGTGGGGAAAGAACATACTGTTCTGCTTGGAAAAGTGGGGGCTGGACAGGCAGGAGACAGGCAGGAGAGTGGAGGACTAGAGGTATGGGCTCTGGAGCCATAATATTTTATTTGAATACCAACCCACAACTCCCTAGTTGTAGAGGCTCTCTTGCCTCGGTTTCGTCACCTATAAAGTTCAAATACAATGCTCTTGGCAAGGACCAATACCATGGGCATGCAATGTGCTTACATAGCATCTGCCAGACTGTGGTGTTTACTCCAATGATGCTATTAATTTTAGGACTGCCATCATGAATGAACTAGGTGCATGTCCCTTGTGCTTTTGCTGTGGGTTAGCCCACTCTGGGTCAAGCCACAGTCAAGCATATGCTCACTCTCCCAGCACAACTACCTCCACGTTTCTGAGTGACATCTGTGTGGCTGAGTGTGAAGGAGGATGGCACAGTTGAAGGGGAAAGAACAAGGCCCCTGAGCATTAAACAGACTCTATTCCCCGTGCCTACTCCCTGAGATTAAAGCGATGAGTTCTCCAGCCATTCTTCAGACTGACTAATTTATATGTATATCAAGGATGCAGCGGGAGAAATTTCTTAGAAGGAGCTGGGGGGGAATATGACGCTCCCACATTCCCAGCGGTGTTGCCACATTCATTTGAGTAGCACGTTCATCCTTTAGTACGTCCACGGACTGACATGAGGGAGGAATTCGCATGTCACGGAAGATAACATCTCACTGTTGCCAAAGGAGTCTATTCAGACATGCATGTTAGTGGGTTGATAACTTACTCGGTATTGCAGAGGACTCAAAGATAGACATTTCGCCTTTTATCTTCATCTCTCTGCTCCCTGCATACTAAAGATAGTGCAAAACAGCCAGAAACATCTTAACTAACCTATGCAGAAAAGAGGGACTTCTGTGAGCTACTGCAAGGCTGCAAAGTTAAAGGGACACGGTGTCACGCGGCCTAATGATAAATGAATTAAACATGTTTATGCACCCAATGGTGGTTGTCTGCGAGTGTATTTTTTAAGCTGCAGCTAGTAATCATTTAGCAAGAGGAAGTGTAAAATAAATGGAACCCAGGCATTTCGGTGGCACTGTGGGGTGGGGTGGGAGTGATAGAGGAAGCAAATAGTGAGGTTGCAATGAGAAAAAAAGTAGGTTAAATCCTAGGAATATTTTCATATTTGTTGACATGTATTTTGAGGTGAAGGAAGGAAAAATGAGAGCTAACTCAAACAAAGGCTCAAATATGCATTAAAATAGAGGACATTCGGACTCCCTGTGGTTTCCCAGGCAGGTAAGCGAGCAGGGCTGTCTGTCAGACACTGTGCAAAAGCAGTTTCTATCTTCTCTGAAGCACTAAACACTGAGGGTTTGAACAGTCTATTTCTCTCAGTTACCTGTGGGTGGTAGTGAAGTGGGATTATATGAGATTATGTTCAAAATATTTTTCAAATTTGCAAGGTGAAGTTGACCGGGAAGACACTGATCTAATTATTTTAGGTCAGGAAACTCCCAATGAGTCTAATGAGATCAGAAAACTAAAGCCAAAAAGTGACGGCTGGGTCAAAATGTCTAACTGGCTTTTTGTGTTCAGTTAGAACCTGTAGCTATGTTAATAATATAAAATGTCACTATATAAATGGAAACTTAATATATTAGGAGAAAAGTAATGACCATTGCTTCTGTTTTAAGTGCCTGAAAAGAGGTTGGGAGAATATGAACTAAGATAGTAAAACATGGTTCATTGGGTTGGAAGATTTCAAGCAATTTTTAAAAATATTTTATTTCTTTATTTTTAGAGAGAGAGAAAGGGAAGGAGTAAGAGAGGGAAACATCGATGTGAGGTCCCCTCTGGAAAGCCCCCGACTGGGCACCTGGCCCACAATCCAAGCATATGACTGGGAATCGAACCAGTGACCCTTTGGTTCACAGGCCGGCACTCAATCCACTGAGCAACACCAGCCAGGGCTCAAATAATTTTTTAAATGATTTTATTTATCTTTAGAGAGAGGGGAGGTGGGGCAGAGAGAGAGGGACAGAAACGTTGATCAGCTGCCTCTCACACACTCTCAACTGTGACATCTATGTGTGCCGCAGAGGCAAAGAGTGAAATTTTCCACCTCAACCCGCACAGCTGAACGAGATTCCACAAGCGTACGTGGTCCCCAAACTTTTGCAACTAGTTCTCTGTACAGTTCAGTGGACAGAACACTTGTTTTCCACTTTGTATTATGTACACAAAGGGCAGGCATATCATAAAAGTCAGCGAACAGCAGGAGAGGCTGTTCGGTAGGGGAGGCAGCAGCTCACGTGTTTCCTCACACCAGCACAAACCCCCGCAAGACGGTGAGCAGATCGCACGGTGTTAGATGGGCAGCGTTTTGTTTAGTGATATCTGGTATTCTACTTAGAGCTGCCGAGGTATAAATTCCATTTGGAAAAAAAATTGAACCCATTTCTGAACGATAAGTGCATTGCACTGAACAGTCAGTGTACTGCATTGAGGGCCCAGTAAGATCTCAAAATAAACTATTTCATCCACTTGGCCGTGAAAAACATGATATGTTTTCCTAAAGGAGGCTGTATGAGACCTCATTTTATACTTTTTCTAATGTAGTATTTCTGTGTCTCAAATAGTTTAAAGAAACATGCAAGGATGTTAAGCAGAATACTGGATTAAAATATCATTGGGAGCAATATGAGTCACATAAATAATGTATTGTAATAAAGCCAATATTTTTAAAGCACTTATACTTTATTTTCTCTTGATTACGAAAGTACATGCTAACTTTGGAATATTTAGAAAAATTAAAAATCACTTGAGCCCTGGCTAGTGAAGGCTCTGTGGACTGAGTGCTGGCCTGTGAACCAAAGGGTCACTGGTTCGATTCCCAGTCAGGGCACATTCCTGGATTGTGGGCCAGGTGCCCAGTTGGGGGCCTTTCAGAGGGGACCTCACATTAATGTTTCCCTCTCTTACTCCTTCCCTTTCTCTCTCTAAAACTAAATAAAAAAATTTTTTTTAATTATTTGAAATATTTCAACCCAATGAACCATTTTTTCTCTCTTGGTTCATATTCTCCCAACCAAATGACCCTTAACGGGAAGCTCCTTCACTTTCTGTTAAGGCATAAACGTTGGGCATAAACGTTGTCTTTCCTTCATCTTCTGGCCCAACAGTGAGTGAGTTTTGGTTGGTCTGGCCCTTCCTTGAAATCAAGGTGTGCACAGGGCTCATCGCTAACTCAAAAACCCTTTAAAAATGAATTATACCTGCAAATGCATTTTTAGAGTAAGGCCATATGCTTCGGAGATACAGACCTGTGATATTTACAGACAGGCCGCTGTTGCACAGAAATCCTAATCAGACGCTGTGCCTTTGTGCCCCACCTCCCTCCACTTTAACTCTCGGCTTTTCCTCCAGAGCGCCCAGGTGAGAGAGCCTGTGACTTATGGCTGCGTCAGCTCATACAGAAATGTGCCGCACCATCCAAGGCAAGTAGTTCATCTTCGACATGACAACCCTGTGCATCTCCAAAACCTGCAGGAACTCGGACCACGCCGAGTCAAAATGACTTCAGAAAGGATGCAGGGTCGAATTATAACCCCAGGATACAGGAATGCACCCGCAGAGAGCAGAGCTGTCCTTGGTGATTTGTCTATTTGTAAATCGACATTGGGCTACAATCCTGCACAATCTGGAGCCCCTCAAACGTGTGAGAAGGCAGTGTTATTCAACAGAAGTCAGTTGATTTGGAAAGAGTTGGTTAATACTCATTGATCCACCACTTTATTCTTTGGTTTTTAAATTAGTGTGTTCAATATTTTGGTTTGTTCTTTAGAACTAATGTCCTAAAGAAGCTCCCTAAATATATAATTATAACATTAGACATTGTTTCCCTGTATACTTACTATTTCTTAATTATTACTATTGGGTATTTGTTTATATTTTTAAATACATAGAATTTGACTATATCAAAACATGCTCAGTTCAAAAGAAATCTTTCCTGGACAAAATATTTATGAATATCAATTAGATGGGAATTTATTTGATGTTTCTGGTACAATCCTGCTGCATTTCAGTTCCATTGTCAGTGATGTCTGCATGAAAACAGCCATGTGTTACGGTCAACTTCATGTCCGATGAGTTGTGTCCCTAAGTTTACACTTCCCTAATACCTCTGGCTACATAGTTGAGCCTGATAAATGTGACACCATTGGAGGTCCGTGAAAAATGTGGCCACATCAAATGCATTTGTCAGATGGGCCTTTATTCATTGACGGCTTATTGTGTCTTGTTTTCCATCTTTTTTGTCTGTGACAGAACAAGAAAGACAGCAACCAGCATTTGTACCAACTCTAAGGTTCGGTAGGTGATTAGTAAATATTATTCAATACAATGTTTTAAAATGTCACTATCCACTCAGGCAACCTGACTTCAACTAGAATCTCCGGGTGGCTGACTCCTAAATGTAAATCTCCAGTTGCTGTATTTTTCGTGCGTTGTTTGAATTCAACCGCAGGATGAACTAAATGGGCGCGTTCTTATCCTGGCAACATCCTCGTGTCTCTTCGATGCTTCTGCCGCCTCTTCTGTGCCTTGGACCTGAGACAGTCAACACAGCTGCCTTCAGATCTTTGCATCCTCCCTGGTTGCTCCCTCATCCTTCTCTTTCTCCTCTTGCCAGGAGTTGCAAACTGAGCCTTTTATGCACCTGAAATTCTCCTTCTGCCCATGTTTTTTCTTTCTACTCCCGCTTACAATGTCAGCATTCACTGCAGAGGCGTCAATCAACTTCCAGTTGGTCTTCCCTCCCAGCATTCTCAGACCTTAACCCATCTAGTGCAGCTGCAAATTAGTGTTTCCTCATTGTCATCCTCTGGGCTTACTATGTTAAATATGAGATTATAAAAGAAAAACACAAGGGTCATCTCCCTAAATTCTACCCCATCAGTCAAAATATGTGCATTCAATTAAATTGCTTTAACTGAGTAGATAGATCCTATTTATAAGCATCAGGAGTAACAATTTCTCTCCAAGGTTAAGAATTAGGTCAGTGGGAAAATTAAAACCCAGTCTATTACATCATGTTTATTAAAGATGAAAACTGTGCTGGCCGGAATGTGTTTACTATAATAATAACTAAATAAAATATCTGAAAGACATTCTCCATCATGCTAAATTTTAACTTTTTAATTAATACGAATGATGGCTTTTCTTGTTGCATCTGAGTAAGTTACAGGTGCAATGACTCTCCCACTTGTTATGGTTCTTTCCAGAAAAGGTGAGTGAGTGAGTCGGGGTATAACACCCACAAGTTTCCTCCCTCCTGGAGCCCAGAGAGCTCTGGACCGTAGTCTTCAAAAGATACAGAGGATCCAGAGACACATGAAAAGATGCTCAATATCACTAGCTATCAGAGAGATGCAAATTAAAATCACAATGAGATGCCACTTTACACCAGTCAGAATGGCCATCATAAACAAAGCAACAAACAACAAGTGTTGGAGAGGTTGTGGGGAAAAGGGGACCTTAGTTCCCTTGGTGGGAACTAAGGGAACTAAGTGTTGGTGGGATTGCAGGCTGGTACAACCACTGTGGAAAACAGTATGGAATTTTCTCAGAAAACTAAAAATGGATCTGTCTTTTGACCCAGCAATTCCACTGTTAGGAGTATATCCTAAGAACCCTGAAACATCAATCTAAAAGAACCTATGCACCACAATGTTCATAGCAGCACAATTTACAATAGCCAAGTGTTGGAAGCAACCTAGGTGCCCAGCAGTAAATGCATGGATCCAAAAACTATGGTACATTTACACAATGGAATTCTATGCAGCAGAAAGAAAGAAGGAGCTTCTACCCTTTGCAACAGCATGGATGGAACTGGAAAGCATTACGCTGAGTGAAATAAGCCAGGCGGTGAAAGACAAATAACATATGATCTCACCTTTAACAAGAACCTAAACAACAAAACAAATAAGCAAAATATAACCAAAGACACTGAAATAGAGAACAGGCTGACAATGACCAGAGGGGAGAGGGGAGAGAATTTCAGCGGAAAAGGGGAAGGATTCACAGGAACTACTATAAAGGACACATGGGCCAAAACTAAGGGGGGTGAAAATGGGAGGGAGGAGGGGAGCACTGGGGGTGGGGTGGGCTGGGATGGGAGTAAAAGGCAGAAAACTGTAGTCGAACAATAATTAAATGTAAAAAATGCTTAAACACACACACACACACACACACACACACACACACACACACACACACAGATGGCGCCTCTTTAGGCCAAATCATCAAGGCCAAGAAAG
This sequence comes from Artibeus jamaicensis, assembly GCF_021234435.1. NCBI lineage: Eukaryota > Metazoa > Chordata > Mammalia > Chiroptera > Phyllostomidae > Artibeus > Artibeus jamaicensis. The sequence goes on along the minus strand of NW_026522049.1, from coordinate 8,059,048 downwards.
CACAGGTGGAACAGGGTCAGCCTCACTCACTACTGGCTACTACTGTGGGTGTTGCCTTATAACCTGCGGCAGAATCGGTCTATGGGTAAGTGACCGAAATCTTTCTTGGCTAACATGTTATTTCAAGAGCTAAACAAGAAGTGGCCAATCAGAGTTTTTCAAATGCAAAAAAACAGTACTATTTATATTACTCTATTCAATACACCTTTCCCCCTTCTAAATAGGTCGATACATTTCAAGCACTTCATTTAGCAAAAAATGTTTTCTTTTTCTAAAAATCCCAGCATATCAGCAGGAATTTAAATAAGTTTATTATTTGCATTTCAAATAACAGAGGAACTGGAGAGTGAAAACTGAAGTCAGCATCAGAAAGCGCAGTTACCAGGAGGAATTCACAAGGAAACCAGTTTCACCCGAGCCAGGTCTTCACCATCAATATTTCATACCTTAAACTCAGTGTGCTCCCCCAAAAGTACATGTCTGTCTGGTCGTCTTTGAATTTAAAACAGAATGAGTAAATTGTGAAGTCCAGGTGGCATGTAGGGACTCATGCACATTCTTCCAGAGATAGGAAATAAATGTTATGTGATTATTTGAGGAGAAATAGGTTGATACAGCTATTCATTTCCAAAATGCTAACTTCGTCTGTGAACAGCAGATGCCGACAAGTGCCGCAGCCTGAAAACACAGGTATGAGGTGGGTATGAGTGCTATCAGCCATCTCCTGCATCAGAACTGCATGCAGGTGTCGGGCTGAGGGCCGGGTGAAAAGGGTGAAGGGATTAAACTAAACGAAGCAAAGCAAAACTCATAGGCATAGACGATGGCATGGTGATTACCAGAGGGAAAGAGGGTGGGGGAGGTCGAGGAGGGTATGGGGGGATAAATGCTGACGGTCCAGCAGTGAACACGCAGTACTATATACAGACAATGCACTGATATTATAGAATTGTACACCTTAAATCTATATAACTTTATTAACCAGTGTCACCCCAATAAATTCAATAAAATAAAACAAGTGTGTGCTGTAGCAACTGAGTGGATACCATGGGTAAAGACTAAGTCTTTCTCTTCCATTCTGTAAGAAGTAGCTAAACATGTTCTGAAATCTACTTCCTTAGCTATGAATAGATCCACTAGTGCTTTCTTTAGACTAGCGTTTGCACTTTATATCTTTTCTATCCTTTTATATTAATCTATCTCTATCGTTATATTTGCAGTGAGTTTCTTTTGAGCAATTCATTTTTCCTTTTTAATCCAAGATGAAAATCTGTATGTTTTAATCGGCTATTTAGCTCACCTCCATAATGTGTAATTCTTGGAACGGCTGGAATTATCTCCACCATTTTATTTTGATATTTTTTCACTTTGTTTTTTTCTTCCTCTCTTTCCCATTTTCTACCTTATTTTGGACAATTTGTTTGTAAAATGTGGACCCCTATTCTTGGTTCCTCTCCCGAGTAGATGAATTTTTTTCCTCAGGATTTTAGCTTCCCCATCAGTCAGCTGTTTCATCCAAATGAGCACAAAGTGATGAGAGCAATTTGTATGAATATTTATTCCCTTTTCAACAGGAAATCCAAACATAAAAGGCATCTCGTTTGCCTATCTTAAAAGAAGTTGACTTCAAAGCCACTCCTAGGAAAATATTCTCTAATTATGGAATTCTGTCCAGGCATAGCCACTTGATTCCTACCCAAACATCAAGATTTGCCTCAATGTTGGTAATTTCTTTCTCCCTAAGTCATCTGTACAAAGTGTGAAATAGTGAAGGCTTTTGCTAGAGAAAAATGCGGAGGTGCTTAATACATTTTATTTTAGGTGGCTTAACGATCAATATACCATTCTGAATTAATTTTCATATAGTACTAAAGATTTTCCATCATACACTTCTTATGTGAATATTTATTTTTGCTAATGTGGTCCAAAGGTTGTACTAAAATCCTAATTTAGATGCTCTTATCCATCATACAAAGAGTGATGCAATAGCGCACGTTTTTTTGCTACTGAAATTAAAATGTCTTGTTCTAGGGTATTTATGCTGTGGATGTTCTCAGCAAAGTGAAATTTTATATTATGTCATTAAAATGAATATGAACATGGTACAATGGCAAAATATAGATTTTCATATCTCTTTGGCTTGGAGACATTCGAATGCAAAGTAGAAATGGCACAGAGTTAGAAGATTTCAATTAAAGATTCTGATTCAAAAGGAAGGCCCTGTGAATTTTATAAGATCTATTTAAGTTTCTTTATTTCACTAATTAAAGTGATTAAAGGGATAGAATAGAGTTTCTATACATTGTTACTGTTTTATCTTTTTTTTCAAATATTGCATTCATGAATAAAATTAAATCGCTGACTGCCCAACTTGACACACAGGAGTACCAGTGTGGACATTCTACCTCCCTCCCTGGCTGTCGTGGGCAGAGTGGATGTATCTCTTTGGCTGCCCATTGTCCAATCCTCTCCCCGTCTGGTAGGGGCATTCCAGGTTCCTCTCCAGAAACCAGTGCTCACTGGTATGGAATTGTCTGGTTCTGTCTAGAGGAGCGATTCTCAAACTTCACGTGCAGCATTAACACCTGAAATACCTGTTTGTTAGAGCACCACCTGCTAGTCTCCACCCTCCTGAGTTTCCAATTCAGCAGGTCCGAGGTGGACCCTGAGAACTGGCACTTCTAAGGAGTTCTTAGGTATTAATGATGCTGCAAGCCCAGAGACAACAGTTATCAAGGCACTAATCTAGGGTAAGTCACTTTATTTTCTCATCCTTGAGCAGTGGACTCTTCCTGAACCATCTGCAAACTGTCACGATCTGGGTCATTGTAATACCCTTCATGCTGAATCAGTAGCACAAAACTATGAACTTAGGTATGGCGCTGCAGTGTTAAAATGTGAATAGGATGATGGTTAGGAGACAGAGTTTAGTCACTTGTATATTAGACTCAGAATTACAATGAGAGCAATTGCCAGAAGCCCGTGTCCAGTGGGATAGGCGATGGAGTCCCTGTTAAGGGGATGTACTGGAAGCCCCTCTGTTTGCCTGTCTCTAATGTCACTGCACTGGAGTCTTTCTCCGTCTACCCCTTCACCAATTAGGTTACAGGTCTCTTCTTATTGTTCTCACACATCACACGGATATATCTACCACTGAACTTTGCCCATTGAAAAAATTATAGATTTATGTACCTGTTGTCTTTGTTAGATATTTGGTCCTTGAGAGATGAGGACCATTTCTTATTAATCTCATCTATCTTTTATTCTCAATGTTTTGGGCCAAATCTTATGGGTGTTTGGCCTCTGATAAATTTTTGTCGCACAGAAGAAGAGATCCATGATGGATAGTGTGTGAGAGACAAAGGCAAAGAATAAACCTGCACAGAGTGACTTCCTGGGACAGCGGTTGTTTGGACGAGCATTTTCTCACGCGCTTCTACAAGTCTGCACACGAAGAGCTATTGTCACCACAGTCCTCTCCTCTTTTCAAGAATGTGCCCACGCGCTTGCAACTTGTACAGAGAATGACAAATAAAATGCTCAAGGGGATAAGAGGTGGTAGACTGGAAAATTTCAATTCTAGCTGGAAAGACACAAGCTGAGGGGGAGCATGTCTGAAATTTAAAATTCACTGAAGGCTTGGATGGGGGAAGACGTATTTAACAGTCAGAGTAAAATAAGCTAGAATTGAGCATTTCCTTTGGACTTTAAGAAATTACATGAGCACACATTTAAAAAAAATACTACTTAGCATCATGATGAATACAGAACACACTCACCCTCTGCTTACATTTTTGTTCTTAATGCTTTGTCCTGTTAGAATATTCTCCCCCTTTAAACTCTAAGCCATACTTCAAGACCCAGTGGTAGACCAGTTGCCTGAATTCACCCCATTCCTGCTCCCGCCTGCAGTGAGTTCTCTCTCCACAGAGATCAGACAGCCCACAACTTACTAATCAAAATATTGCTTTGAAACATATGGGCCTTCATGGAATATGTACTATCTTCAACTACACCACCAGTTGTCCTGTGTCACACATCAAGAACCGCACATTGCCTGCCTCTTCTATGCCGGGGCTCACCCCATGGCAGTAGCTGCTTGCAGTCCTGAAATCACTCAGGTGCATTTATAAGGACATACTGTTTGCCCGGAAGCTCTCCTGAGACCTGGGCATAGATGCTCTCATTAGGATGGGTTTTCCTTTCTACTTGGAAATTCTAGGACAACTGCTTAAGAAAATAAAGGTAAGATGTGATGGGAGTGATCTTTTTTTAAATAAGGTTTATTGGGATGCTGTTGGTTAATGAGACCATGGAGGCTTCGAGCATAGATTTCCATGATCCACGATTTGCACGTGACACTGTGTGCCCATCACCCAAAGTCAGACCACCTTTGTCACCAGTATTTGGCTTTACCCTTTAGCATCCCATGGCGGAAGTGATCTTCTTCTCCTTAGTTATCTCACACCTTATTAATCTCTTTCCCTTAGGCTTGTTTTATGGTTTATTTTTCACCTTCATTCTCCCCCCCTCACAAAAAACCAATTTAGGATCAAATTCACCCTTCTTTCATGCCTTTATGCAACAATTAAAAAAATGAGTTGGCTCTACACTATGCTATAAGTAGGCCAATGTTCTGGTTAATTAAAATGTAAAGATTAATAAGAAAAAATATCTGGCCTCAGAACATTCGAACATGAAACAATGGTATACATTCACTTATTCATGTATTTATTCAATTATTGCTTATTTACTGAGGCTACGTGGTTGAATAATACATGATTACATTAGCAAGAAATTCCAAGGTTGATCTAAGAACACTTAACATATTTTTAGTGTTTATTATAATAAAATGTGGAGGAATGGACTCAACAGGGCTTCACTGGTTATCAGAAGGACAGGACTAGAAGTGGGGGGGATAATGGTATTTTTTCTCTTTTATACAACTTTAATTTCAATGAGAAGGTATTATTTTATAATTTAATAAATTTAATTAAGAGTACCAAATACAGTTATATATCTTTCTCAAAATACCCTTTTCTCCATAATAACTAATCTCAATTATTATTCATTTTATTTCTATGTACTTAATTTACTCTTTCATCATTTAATTTAGAGCTATTAAAAGAAGGGAAAAAGTTTTCTCAATCAATTTTAATGGTACCATACTGCAGTATTCACTCAAAAATGAATTGTTCATATAAAATTCTTCTATATCTATTTCCTTACTTAGTGCTTTCTTCAAAATTTCTTCCACAAATGACTCTTTTGGTGATGAAATTAACCATATTTATTTTTAAATTTCGCTGAAATACAAGGTCCATTTTCACAAACATTTCAGTCCATAGTTAATAAGCTCTCTTTTTCTAAACCTTATTCTCTGAATTCTTTGCAGCCAGAAACAATAAGCTCCATCCAGGAGTGCCAAACTCCCCCTTCCCTCCCAATTACTTCCAATCTTTAAGAAAGACAGTCTGCGCCTTGACATACATAAGCTCTTGACAAGAAACCTGTCTTGGCTGAATGTGCCACTGATTTGCCACAGTGGTTGCCCCTGAATTTCAGAATGGACAGGAGAGCCCATCCTAACAACAGCACATATTTCCAGTTTCAGTGGAGCTTCTCAGCCAATCACGTGTCCTTATGAATTTACTTGGGAGAGAGGAAGTGGTGCCTCATGGACAGAGCATCCCTCTGCTCGTCAGCTCTGCCCATTTCCTAGGCTCTGTCTCCTCCTTGGTGATGGTACTGAGTCAAGCCCACGGTGTTTGCTGCTGGAAGTGGCACTGCCTTAGTTTTCTTTATCCCTCGGGGGTGGGGGGTCTCCTCATGCCAAGTCAATTTGCAATGGCTTGAATCTTTCAACAGTCCTTTGGTCCGACTCCAGAGTCCCTCTCAGATATCAGATGACGCTGACCCCTTTGTGTAAACTTTAATATCTCAGAAACCCAACTTAAAATCCAAGAAGGTTTCCTGATGTTTGAACTTTAATCTCGGGGCTCTACATACTGCCTTTGTAATCCATGAGGGATTACTGGGTAACCTGCTAATATGCCCTCCAATTTGTCTAGAAGCTTTGGCTTATAGCCTCGTAGAAGTTGAGACACAAAGACGTGGAAGATGGGAGGCAGATGAGAGCTGGCAATGTTACTGCTTCCAATTAAGAGTTTGAAGTAGAGAGGCAGGGAAGAGGTGAATGTGAGAAAGGTACGATGCCAAGAATGAAAACCAATCAACAAACCAGTAACAAAACAACAATACAGCACTCTATCTGTCGTATTAGAGAATCTCAAATGCTATAGGTGAATGCGGAAGAGTTTGGTACAAAAGGGGGAGGAGGGAGGCAAAGCGTGGAGACCATGATAACCAAGTGGCTGCAGACAGAGCAAAGAGGAATTTAGAAAGCTCAGGCATTGTGGAAAAACTTTTCTTTTCTTTTTCATTCATTTTATTTTTTAACATTGAAGTTCTCTTAAGGGTAAAAACACCCTAACATTAATAGGACCTACTATTGTTTTTTTTTTTTCCTGGCACACTTTTGATTTAGTCTATCAATGTAAAAATGAAATAGCTCGGTTAGAAGTTGAAATCATCACTCAGATTATAACATTTAGTTTTTCTCCGTTTGGGGTGAGTACAAAGGAAAGCCTTCAATTTCTCTAGCAGCTTACTCTTTAACTGGAGAAAAGTCACTTCTACGTTTGGAAGGAAAGATGAGGAAGATAGGAAGAAGATAGGGTTGCTGCCGCCATTGTTCAGGTGCGCCTGTGCGTGTGCAGACACCTCCCGTGCACAGAGTCTATCTCCTTCCCAGATCATCCTCATTGTCTGCATTGTCATTCCCTCCACTATCCCTGAGATAACAAGAAAGGGTCTCCATTTTTAATGCATTTAAAATTAGTACATTTTTAGAGTAATATTTTAGGCTTATAGGAAAATGGAGCAAGGAGTACAGTTTCCCAAACCCCTGAGTTTTCCTCATTCCCCAAACCTTGCATTAGTGTGGAATATTTATTATAACCGATGAACCAATATTGGTATATCGTGACTAAATAAAGTCCATGGTTCACATTAGGGTTCTTCACTCTCTGTGTGGGAAAGTGCTATGGGTTTTAACTAAATGCTTTATGTCGTGCTTCTATTATTACAATCTGACACAGAATTGGTTTGTGGCCCTAAATATCTTTTGAAAAGCATTGTTCACGGTACCTCCTGTGTGCAGTGTGACTGTCTGTCTTGGAGGGTTAACAGGAAGTGGAGCGGCTGGGGCACGGGACATGCACTTTCAAAGGCCATTTTAATAAGGCGGCCACTGTTCTCCCAAACAGCCACACCGATGTACACTCAAACCCAGCTGCCTGAGAGTTTCTATTTCCCTTTGCTGTTTCCAATATATTACCAATTCTAAAAATTTTTGCTGGAAACGTATCTTATTTCAGTTGGCATTTCCCCCAGTTACTGGTAATGTTGAGCATGTTTTCATATGTGCAATTGACCATTTATGTCTCTTTATATGGTAATTGCATTTCCATGTAATTTGTCTGTGAATTGAGGGTGGGTAGTTTATAATTTTCTTATTGACCTTTAGGGTTTTTATGTATTCCAGACAGCTTACCCTTGACTGCTAGGTAGGTCGAAATACTGTCTTGCAGTATGTTTTTTTCTCCTAACTTCTCTTGTGGTAACTTTTATTGTATATAAGTTTCAGTAAAAAAAAAAAAAAAAAGACAAAACACAGTCTAGAACATGACCTGTAGTCGTGTTAGAAGTGGACTATGCGAGCTGGGACCATAAAGACATTTGCTGTGGTTCCACTTCTGCGTGGGGTCCACCCTGGTTCTCCTGGCTACTTTTCACTTGCTTTCCTGAACAGCATAAGTCATAGCATTTCCCCCTTTCCTTCTTCAGCTGTATGCAAACAGATTTCATTTTTTTTCCTTCCACCTAATCATGTTATTCCGTGAGACATCCCCACTGCTCAGATTTTCTCATTCAGAGCCTCTGCCTTCTGTGTTTGATGCTCTATAAAGAACTGTGTACACACATAGCTCTCTATAAATAATTGAAAGAGTAATAATTTGCATATACAGTGGCCTGTAATTGCTTGTGATATACTCGCTAGTAATTTTGCATGAGAGGTGCTCCAGTAAAATAAATTGTGCTTGTCTGTGTTTACTTTGGACAGGTAACGTGCTATATCACATGTTGAGTTTTCACATCAAGTTTTAATTAGGTCATCCTGCCTGAGTTTCCAAAATAAACTGCTCTCCCCAATGATAAGAATGGGATTTATTTAGAAATGAGTATCAATGGTTCATCTCTATATTTCAGAATATAAAAGAACTCCTCTCTGTAATGTATTCAGGTTAAATATTTTTGCATCCTAATCTAGTGAGGCTTGCTGACTGATTCTCTGCAAGAAGAGCTGCTGCCAGGCTGGAGAATGGAGACCCTGAGGTCAGGGCTCCAGTGCCCACTCAGGAGAGCACCTGCAACCCAGTCACTGGGGAAACCCTGAGAGATCAGCTTGCTCCTTGTCTGCATCTCTCCCTCCAGCTGGGAGCAGGTCAGGCTGGAGAAGGGCACACCCCCAATGCCACTTTACTAAGAGTCTTCTGCTTCAAAATAAGAGGCTGGAGATTTTGGTTTTCCTTTTTCACAGAACAGACCTTTACAGAGCGGACTAGATTGCTTGAAGCTTGGTCATTTCAGTGTGCTGAAAGTCAATGCAAGGAAAGTGATAGGAAAAAGTAGTCACAAGTTTTTATTAGTAGTATTATTAATATTTAACCTTATGGAGAAATTTAGCTTGGGGGGTTGGAGAGAGATTTTTTTTAAAGATTTTATTTATTTTTATAGACAGAGGGAGAAAAAGAGGGAGAGAAATATCGATGTGTGGTTGCCTCTCACATGCCCCCTACTGGGGACCTGGCCCAAAACCCAGGCATGTGTTCTGACTGGGAATTGAACTGGTGACCCTTTGGTTCACAGGCCCGTGCTCAATCCACTGAGCTACACCAGCCAGCACTAGAGTGATTATTTTTTAAAGTCCTCCATGAGGCCAAAACCAAGAGCTCTCTTGGCTATGCACAAGTCCCAGTGTTAATGCCACCATTTATATAAAAATGAGACAACTGACAGTTAAACCATAAAAGAAAAATAAAGAACATAACACATGAAATGATTCTCCTCAGTAATAAAAAGGCGCAAAGCACACATGAAACTACAATAAAGGGCTATTTTGCCCATTTAATTAAAAAGTTTTTAGAGCTAATATTCCATATTAGAGAGGACTCATTAAGATGAGTCTCCATATATCACTACTGCGAAATGAAGTCAGTATGGCCTTTCGAGAATTTGCCACTCTATGTCAAGAACCTTAAAAATGTTCACATCACTGGACTCAGAAATTCTGCAAGGACTTTTAAAAGTAAAACAATCAGAGGATTGGTATTTAAAGCAGATTGCATCCAGCCAAACATGACAAACGCGTTTGAATCTTTTGGTCTCTCCGGATTAAACAAAGATAAAGAAATAATAGTAGACACCACCTTAACTGATTTCAACAGAGAAAGAATTCATGACACACAGGTCATGCCGAAGTCAGGTTCAGGGGCCATGCAGCTGACCACAGGGCCCCACCATTGAAGACTGTAAACCTTTGCCAAACACCAACATCACCGTCCCTAATAGATGTACATCCGCCCCCTTCCTTCACATTGCTTTCTTCCTAAGTGGGCGGTCCTGTGTGAGTCTGATTGGTAGAGCCAGGGTCACATGACTCCATCTTTCTGGCAAGGCAGCCTGGAAGAGTGTGTTAAGATATCTATGGTGGGAGGCAGGACCTGTGTGTGGGGAATTTCTCAAGTATAGAAAGGGTGTTCAAAAGTTGCTGGGCAGGCCAAGAATGACAAATGCCCTCCACAGACTTAAATTCCCCTCATAGAAGAATAGCTAAAGAAACAGAGTAGTTGAAACCATGAGAAGATATATTTATGTATCCTCAATATATACAATATATATTTAAATACATAATTACATATTACATACATAGATATACATACACACACACATATATATGGGGTGGGGCGAAAGTAGGTTTAAACTTTTTCATATGGAAAATAACATAATCATTAATAAGCAATAATACAAGAATACACTCTTTGTTTTGAATACTCACAATTGTAACCCTACTTTGCCTCCCCCTGTGTATATATCCATAGGCTGGCTTAATATGGCTTAACTAAAAGTCATATTTAAGAACATTTAATAGCAGGGTACCTGAAAATAATTCATATATATCTCTCACACTATATTGATGTAAAACTATAAATAGAGAATAACTTTATTGTCCAGGGAAGGAACATGCAGCAATGGGAATACAGTCAGTAATATTGTAACAACTGTGTGTGGTGCCAGGTGGGGACTAGACTTATGGGAGGAGCACTGTGTAAAATATATAAATATCTAATTACTATGTGTCCACCTGAAACTAATATATAATAGTACTGAATGTCAAAAATAATACTTCCATTTTTAAATATGTTAGAGAAAAGTATTAGATGCTAATTTAACAAAATGTTACACATGGATAACAAGATGTGTTTTTAAAAGTTTTTGGTATTTTATAATTAATGCATTATTTTATAATAAAAAGTACCTACTAAAAAAACCCTAGTTCCTTATATGTTTAGTTATAGACACTAACAAGTTATCACTGTGTTTTCCTGAGCCGTCAAACCATAAACAAAAGCCTGCCTTACATGTTCGGCTCCATCCACAGTCAGTCAGTACTTGACAACTGAGAGAGGCGTCTGTTGCTAGCCCGCTCACATGCCTGGCAGCCAAGCCCTTTGGTTTCAAACATTTCCTGAAAACAAACCTTCCATGCAGAAGCCTAAATGTTACTGCCTTCTTTCATTTATCAGCGTTCAGTAACCCAGCTTCTGTTCTCCCTGCTCTGCAGAAGGAACCCCCAACCTATCGCCCATGCCCTCCCTCTCCTGGGCGCACCCACTATTTTCCCAGGGCTTGAACTGTGTGTTCTCAGTGCACTGCATTCTCAGATGGTTCTTTGTTAAGTTCTGCTGCCCTGTGCCTGTGATGCCACACTGTCCGGGGGTTCCTTTTACCCATCATTCATTTTTATTTGTAAACAGGTTTTTTATTGGGTGTTATATTATATTCCAGACACGTCTGTGAACAAGGCCTTGCCGCACTGGAAATGGAGAGGAATATTACCCAAGTAAATACACATATCAGTGAGGCAATTTCATCTTATGCTTCTTCACCTGTCTCTGCCTCACACTTGGGCTTCCCTTTTTTCTGGCACCCATTTTTCTCTTTTCTCACGGTTTCAGCTGATCTATTTAGTCTTGAGCTCGCCCCAGTACTCGTGTATGTGACCGTCTGTCCCCAGATATGTCCACCTGGGTGTCTGGCAAGCACCAAACTCAAGAAATACCAAGATAAAGTCATTGACCTCCCCTCTAAACTTGCTTCTTCAGCTGAAGGTCTACCCAATTGCCTGAGGACTACACCATGACCATGGAAAGCACCCAAGGTTGAGGGAGGTCATGGACGATCATTCCTGGCATCTCCAAATCCCAATGTATCTAAATAAAAGTATTTCGGTAGAGAGATTTTTGTTTACATCTCTGGTATTCCATAACGATCCGTAGCATAATTCCAGTGACTTTCTTATTCTGAAAGACGTATGGATAAACACACACAATACGTGTGAGCAACACACATGCACACTCAATTCTTGGAGATCAAGTCCCAGGCCCGTGTTCTAATCTAATCCTGTTCATTTTTGGACATAGGTATCCCAAATAAGAAGTTCACTATTAAAATCATAGTATCAGAAATACTTGAAAAATAATATCGGAATCTTGATATTTGTTGTCCCACGTGTTTATGATGCCAGTTTCCCATTACTATTAGGTTCTGAGTATCCTGGCAGGTCCCTCAGGACCGGATATGTCCTGGGCCCTTAACAAATGCACGTTCATGAACTCTTGGTTTTACTGAGACACCCATGATCTCGACGCTGCCAGTGTCTCACTCAAGAAAACAAAACTGGGTAACTTGTTTTCTATTTCAGCACAGGGCTTTGAGTGTTTACTGGGAAGTAGAGGGCAGATATATACCTTTATTAAACAGTATGTGATGCATTTTCTGCGCCATTCTCTTGGCTTTGCTAATGTCAAGGATGATTTAAGATCGCCTCATTTTTTTTTCTCTTTATGGCAATTTGGCAATCAAGCGAATGTATTGTGTTTTCCACAATGCATTCTCCTTCTTTCTCTTTCTTAAAAAAAAAAATCTAATTCAGCAAAGCAGCCTGACAGGAGCTGGGCTGGCACAAACACCCCCCTCCAGCTGGGCGCAGGTTTCCGTCCTGCTCACAAGGCAGCCTGGGGTGTGAGCGGACGGGCAGATGTGCTGGCGGCCCTCCTCCAGCTGAGCTACTGGCCTGTGAGATGTGCCTCCCCTTGCCGAGGGAGCAAAGACAACAGCCACAGGCCATGGTCCCCGTGCCAGCAGAAGGCACTCCAGGCCACTGGGGGGACCTGATCGCTCCTGTGCTCTGAACCCACTTCTTTACTGGCTGAAAATCGCTTGCAATGTGAACGGTGAAGCCCGTGCATATATTATAGAATAGGTTTATCGCAGCTATTAGAATCTGACTCCAGTCTATGTCATCGCCTTCCAAAGGCACTTACCCTCTTCCTGCTATACCTCTGCCATTTCTGTTCTGATCAGGGTGAGATGAATGACTGATTCCTCCCACCGACCCAAGCAGTCTCTCCCTTTCCTCTCTCTGTTTCCACCCCCGTCTGTTTTCCTGTCTCCTCTCCTGTCCTTTCCCTCCAGGAGAAAACCGAGATCCAAAGGAAGGTGTAAAACAGGTTTCATCTCCTTTTACTACTTCTAGAACAATAAAGGCTCTAATGACAACAATACCCACAATAACGACAAAACCAGGCCAGGAAACCAGCAAACCTCACTTACGTTCAGGGTGTTTTAAAGCCCAACACTTATCGGAGCTCATTAAGAGAGATGGTGCATGACAGTAATATACACAAGTGAGAATAAGAACTTTTTAAAGCATTTCTTTAAAACAAAAAAGAAAAAAACAACAAGAAAGAAAGAAAAAGAAATTCGCAGTGTTCTGACACAGATGCACAGAACAGGAAAGGGGTGGATGTTTGCTCAAGGTGTTCTTTGCTGCCGCCCCCCTTTTGGGGATCTTTGTGGACACATTCCAGCCCCAGACAAAAGGAACAGGGCAGCTTTAGAGCCTTCAGGACTGGGGGCCGAGGAGGCGCGGGGAGAGACGAGCATGATTGATGGAGTTCTGGTTGGCTTATAAAGGGCAGCCGGGAGTGCAGGGAAATAATCAGAGGAAAGGGCGGCCCGTGCTGGCTTTCTCAGAGGGGCGAAATGAATCCTGGTCCTCTGCATTATTAAGTTGTCAGGCGGGCTGATGATGAAAATCTGAAGGTCAGGCATAACAAGAAGCACCTTATGGGGGGGTCACGACCTTTCTGGAAGTGCTACACTCATGTTTATCTGCACCTAACCCTTATCCACAATTCTTCATTTGATAAGAACATTGGGAGAGGGGGAGGCCCGGGAGGGGCGGCCCCTCATCTGTATAAGCAGTGAGTGAAATTAGGCTTCCCATGAAACTGATTGTGGAGGCTCAATTCGCAAAGAAAGATAATAAACCGAAGGACACACGAGGGATGCAGGCAGAAATTGTTCGCTACAGTGGAACTCAATAAAGGGAACAAGAGCTTCCCTAAATGACAAATTTGGTACAGTGGTGATAAAATCAGAATCCCCCCCGGGACGGCCACAGCAATTCACTCTCGGCAGTACCACTTTTTATTTACTTTGGAGATCCTAATGGCGTGGGGTGGGGGGCGCTTTTTGGGGACGTTTATTTCTTTTATCTGCTTGTTTTAAACCGAAGCGTCCAGGTGAAGGACAATGAGACAGAACCTCCTATTTGATTTGTGATTTGGTCGGTTTGTTTCCCAGCCGAAAACGGAGCAGCAGCCCGGGTCCGCATCTTGTTGGCACGTGTTGGGGGGAGAGCTGGGGTTTTCGTGTTTTTCAGTTTTGAGCCCTGTTCCAGGGGTTCTCCGGGTCTTGGGAACTGAGGAAGTGCTCAGGACTCTCAGCGGGGACTCATAGACCAAACCTCTCACTGATCACAAAAATAAACATGTCACCTGTGGCGATAACACCGCAGCAATTCACAACCCACCATGCAGGCTGCTAGCGCAACTTCCCAATCCAGTTGTTCACCCCTATCTGTAAAAAGAACATTCTTTGCATTGGGGTTCTTTGGCAGAAACATGTAAAACAAAGCATGGGCAAAAGCACTGATTTCAAAAGGTGGAGACAGGTTTGAAATTGCACAAACTGGGGTGGGGGGGGTGGGTGGAATTGGGCCACATGAGGACAGAAAGGTTTTACCTGTGGAAGAAAAAGTAAACCATTCTCAAAGTCAGTTAAAAAATGTTAACCTTCCTAAAATGGAATTCTCCAAAATCTGGAAGGAAGGACTATTTTATCTAATGCCCTTTATATTTATTTTGCTTATATCTCTTGTAAGGGGTGAAACCTGATTTTCCAAGGCGGTCATTCGAGATGGGTTCACTGCCAAGATAAGTAGATTGCAACTCGAGTCAGTGACTCTTAATTTGGATTTACATTCTTTTATTTGAAAGGACTTTAACAAATATTTTGGTCTGGTTCCTGAAGTTATCGCCATAAGCTACTCACCATCCCTTTATCCAGCTCCTGTGTACAGAAACCTTATCTCAGTAGATAAGCCCCACAGGAACTCAGAAGAAAATCCATTTTGGTTTCTCAATTCTGAGCCGGAATAAAAATGCAAACTCCATCTATAATGTGGCTCGGCCATCGCTCATGCCCTACGTACTTGAAGATCACAGGTGCCCTTTCTGCCTCGGTTGTTGCCACCGTGGTCCACATAGAATCGCTCCCTTCCCATGGCGTCCATATTTGTTTTGGGTGCCTAAAAACGGAACCCTCACGATAAAAATAGCATTGCAACATTAAGGGAACTGAAGGGAAATGAGAATATGCAGCAACAATGTTATGCTCAACATATATATATATTTTTTTTTTGCCAAAAGACAGGATAGGTTTATCACTGATGAGTCTGTCTGGCTTAGGCTCCATTGCCCCAGAAGTCAGTGGGAGAAAGAGGGCACCCACTGCGGCTGGGGGCGCTGCCGAGTCCCATCACACTGACCGTGACTTTCCAGGCAGAATGAAACAGGGATCGTTGCGTAATCATTTTTGAGAGAGGTTGAAATGAAAAAATAATTCTTTCTGTCCTTTTGTAGGCTACAGCATGTCATCTGAAGGCTATTTTACATAATATTAATCAGGAAACACTAATATCATTTGCTTCTTATTCAATCAACTATCTCACAAAGTACAGTTCCGCTTGCTGCCAGCTCCATTTATCAGAAGGCACCCACTCTTTAGGACTTCAGGTGGATTTTTCAATGGCATTGCCACGTATCGATTCCCCAGCCGCATGTTAACTGAACAGAACGTCCCAAATATTTTGCTATGCAAGAAGGAAAATAAAGTTCAATGTGCACTTATTTTACTTGTTTTAAATCTATGCATTTCCTCTTTAAAATGTGGCTTTTTGAAGAAGATTTCTGCTCCCAAGTAAAGACAGGCACATATTAAGTGGACTTAGACCAGACACCTACAGACAGACAGGAAGACAGGAGAAGCAATGCCGTTATCAGGTGGTTCTTTGAGAGTGTGAGCGCCCCCTCTGGGTCTTCACCACCCAACTAGCTGATGTCATTAGGCAGACTCTCAGACCCACTCACTCGAAATCTGTGTTTTTGCAAGATCTGAAGGGTCTGGCTGAACTAGGGGCCACTTGGCATTTTGGGGGCATCCTCTGGCTTAGCAGAGAGCCAATCCGCTTTTGCTTACTGAGTAAGTTTAGGTAGCTGCTTTCCCCCTAGTACAGGTTTCACAAGGGACCGAAAGCAGCCAATGCTTAACCTCTCTCTGCGCGTCCTGGCTGAGAAGAGAGCATCGGAGAAAAGCTTAGAAGATGCTGGGGACAGTTCCTGTGGAAGTACAAATTTCTAGAGAAAAGGAGGGCTCCATGTCTCCCCAAAGCAATTTTCTACATGGCAACACAAGAGGAATCGCCCAACAGCAGGTACCTGTATATCGGGTTAATTTTAAGTGGTAATCACAATAATAAAAACACAACCTTCCTTTTTGCATCAGCTTTGCCAAATGAAAAACGCACGCTCTTCTCAGGACACATTCTATTAGCTGCTTTTTCTTTCCTCATCTTGGCATTTAGCGAAAAAAATATATATATATATATATATATATATATATATATATATATATATATATATATATATATATACTGCCTGTGTTTTTTAAAGATACTGGGGAGTGAGTGCTACTTCTTATTATAACCTTTCTTTTACTCTCAGCTCTTCAAGAAAACTCTGCTGTGACTCTTCACTGCTGCCTCTTCTGGTACATCCTAAATTTCATACGGCAATCGATTCACATCCATTTGGAGTCTCAATGGGCGAGAGCTTGGCATGCAAGCTTGGTTGGCCAGGTGCAAGTATCTCTTCAAAATATGACAAAAGTCATGGCTGAAATGTAGAGCGGCAAAAATGCTGGCCAGTTGTGCCAAGCTGCGGCCAAACGAGGCTGGCCGTCATTAGCATGGGGCAGAGGGCAAAGTGGGGGGGATGTGGGCGCTGTGCCCTTTGCATAACCATCAACCTAGCTTTTTTTTTTTTTTTAAGAACACTTGGCTTCTGTTCATTCTTTTTTTTTTTTCATTAAAAAAGAAAAGGTAATTTAGAGATTCAACAGTGCAGAAACAAATGAAATAGGAGAGGTGAGAATGAAAACATGTTAATGAGCTTAAGCCCGACATTTAATCCCCCAGAACTTCCATTCCAGGGACACCCCAAAACTCAGAGTTTCGACCTCCATAGCATGATGCCTCACAGCCGCGCACATGATACTGGAGCAGATGCTACAAAATGAGGAAGAAACAGTTGCTGGTTCGTCATAGATAATCACAGCCGATTAAGCAGTGGTTCCACGGCCGTGTTTTTACTCTGCATTATTTTTTACTATGCTGCGTCCTTTGAAATAATGGGAATTGATTTCACAGATCTTTTGCATATTACTGATCCTCCGTAACGTTGCCGAGTAAAACCTTCTTCCATCCTGCCACTGTGAAAAGGCACTAATTGAGGGAGAAGGTTCCCCCCATGCAAGGCTGTCTTCCGCAGATTAAAGGATGGGAAGGGAAGCTATACGGGGACCTTGGTGGCTCAGCAGCTGTAGCTTTGTGTCCTGATTTAGCTGACCTAAAATTCACATGCTCCCAGATCACAGAGCACTGGCTGCACTGCCCTTGCTTTCCCCTCCTTGGCCCTGCACGCGCTCCCCCTCCCACCACCTCGGTTCTCCTGCTGGACGGAACTACTGGGGCTGTGCTGCTGCTGGATGGGGAGCCCAGAGACCGGAAGCAGAGACAAAGATGGTCCGCGTCTCCTGAAATCAGACACAGACCTTCACTCACATGCACTGCATTTTTCACCTTGACTGTGGGTCCCTTGCTGTATAGGTCATCTCTACCTGGCCATTTGGACTGTTTTCTTGAGTAGTGTATCTGCAAACACATT
The DNA here is from genome assembly GCF_021234435.1 of Artibeus jamaicensis. Classification (NCBI taxonomy): domain Eukaryota; kingdom Metazoa; phylum Chordata; class Mammalia; order Chiroptera; family Phyllostomidae; genus Artibeus; species Artibeus jamaicensis. The sequence continues at coordinate 8,041,295 of NW_026522049.1, read as the reverse complement.
CTTTCTGAAAGACAGACCTTTTATCTGTCTTTGCCAAAGGTGTCTGTCTTTATTACTGATTGACTTGGCAATGACTCCTTGGTTTTTCCTAGAAATAACTTTTATAACGGGTATCTACATTTTTTTGCTCAAGCCTTCATCTCTAAGTCAGTGAAAATTTTCTCTTGTTGGGAGTGAGAAATATTCATCCCCAGGGAAGGAACAGCAAAAGAATGAGGCAGTCTGGGTTCTAGAGTGATGTCTGGTCATGGACTAGCTACTGGGTTGGGCAAGACATTGAACTCCACTGCCATCCTGCTTTCTTCTCATGTAACATTTTCCTCTCAGTGATTAAGGAAGCTTTCACCTTCCCCAGTCTTACCTTTGGGGAATTCTGCTGCTAAAGTTAAACTCCGGTACAATAACTCATTTGCATCCCATTACCAAAACCGCAACCAAGCTGGGCTGTACTGAGCTGAAGACAGCAGGAAAAGGCTGGGAGACTTCCTCATGTCACCTGTCAAGCTCTGCAAATAGCACCTGGCAAGGTGTTTTCCTTCCACTGTGGCAATACTTTGGCAGGAAGTGTCTATGGAACTTACTAAAACATTTTAGACAGTGAGATTGATGGATTCAGTAGTGGGATTCTACAATGATTTTAGATATAATTTTGGTGGGAACAAATTGTTTCAGTATACTTCAAGGATGAAACAATCAGTAAAGATCTGGAAATACCTGTTGGTCCATAAGTCTTTGCACGGAGTTCCAGGGTGAATGGTCCCACCTGAGTTACAATTGCAACAGCTCAGAAATTGCTCTGAGAATCTCGCAACACAGAATTCCTAAGACGTTGTTAGTGAGATGTTAATGGTTATTCTAGACACTCAACACACACACACACATATGTGGAGCAAGTTTGCATGGTGGACACAGTTTGCGGGATGTTGGATGAAATATACTTAAACTGTTGTTTGATTACAGGATCTTGGAGCCTTTGATCTGCAAATGTGCGTGGTGGGTGTCCTAGAGAAAGACGGCCCTCAAAGCCTCTGGAGAGCTTACATGGCGGCTGAACTCGTGGTGGAGAATACCCGTCATTCCTTACTAAAGCACTGCACCTCGGGACACAGTTTATTAAACACTGACATACATTCAATCTGTTGGTGTCGAAGATCTAAGGATGAGCCCTAGACATTGTTTCAAGTAGGTGCAATTCAAACGCGCTGAACAATGACTTCAAGGAGAACAATGGTTATTCCTGTTTTAAATCATTCTCTCTCCATCAGGAAGGATCACCTATAGATAAAGCGCTTGGAATGAGCACTTTTGAAAGGTAAATAAATATGGTGTGTGTGGGAACTTTTTGTTTTAACTTTTTTTTAATTTATTTTTTTTAGAGAGAGAGGAAGGGAAGGAGAAAGAGAGGGAGAGAAACATCAATGTATGGTTGCCTCTCATGTGTCCCCTACTTGGGCCCTGGCCTGCAACCCAGGCATGTGCCCTGACTGGGAATCAAACCAGTGACCCTTTGCTTCATAGGCCCATGCTCAATCCACTGAGCTATACCAGCCAGGGCTGGCTTAACTTTTTATGAGTTATTATAGCTTTTATAGCCATGAAGAAACCCCAGTATACCATGGAAACTACATTGCGTTACACATAGACCAATCTCAATTTTAGTGACATCAAACTGGGCCTCATTCTCCAAGCCCACCATGTGCCTCCCTGTCTTCTTACGTTGGCTCACAAAATGTTTTCTAAAACTCCCTTCATCCTTATGGTCACCTTTTGTATCCTATTTGTTCTCAAAGAACCATATCAAATGCTAGGAAGCTTCTTTCGATCTTTTTATAACTAATCTTTCTTTCTGGTTCTTATATAACAAGTTATACTCATACTAGTATGGGACACACATTTCCTCATCTTATACTTAGTTAGCTTTTATTATTATTTTAACCCCTGTTTCTTAAGGATTTATACTCAAGAGCCAGGCACAGCACTAAGTTTGCATCCGCGGTCTCATTAATGAGACCATTGCATCACTATGCAATGATGAGTACCTGTCCCCCCCACCCTGCCCCCAACGCCATGTAACCACTGTCTCTTCCACAATGAAGGGGGCTTAGTGAACTTCACTGACATCAGTAGATTGCACCAAACTGTATTTGAAAGTTGAGTGACTAAACATGTGAGATGAATGTATGCCCTCTTTCTGAGTTTATTTTGCTTTGGTCAATGACCTGAAGATGTCCTGTATTAATGTCTTGCTATTCCCATTGATTTTGTTATTTTGGACTTGGCTTTAGGCCTCAGAAACCATGAGAGGTTGAGAGAGACTATTTCACACTCCATTATGGCTTTTTTTTTTTAGTGGACCAAGGGTTAGTCCTAGGATTGCAGAAACCTATTTTTAGGAAAGTGGCATTCTTTGTTTTATCTCAAAATTTCAGGTGCCCCTTGGCTTATGTTAACTGGGTCAAAATGATCACTTTTTGATCATTTTGTGAGTTCCACACACTTTTCTTGAGTACCTACTATGTGCCACAATTTTATTAAGGGGATTATGGATACAAAGTTAGTTGAGACATCCTGGTGTACTCTAATAAAGAAGACATATAGATAAAGACGATACACCAACCAAATGTAGTAAGTTCTATGGTCAGGGTATGCCCTGGGTGCTATACAAATTTTAAAAAGTGACATTGACTCAACAGAAAGCTTTAAAAGTACAAAGCAATCCTCATTTGTACCAACCTTGGACTTCTAAATTTTACCTATATTTATCCTCAAAGTTAAAAGAATTAATCTCTTGGCTTTCCACATCTCTAGTTGAGAAACAGCCACACTGGTAAAATTCAGTGTAGCTTCTACCCTGGGAGCCTATGCTAAGTGGTTTTCATGTCCCGTGCCTGGGTCTCCAGCTGAAGTGGGATGAGGAGTGGATATGCCTTCAGCTGGAATCAATTGTTTTCTACTCAAGTCCTTTTACTAGACTGGTTGGTTTAGGGAAGAAGCTCAGTTTTGCCAGAAAACACTTCAGTCACAGCTCCACATGATAAAGCAATTGCGTAATTAGTAATACATCTGTCATTCCTTCAGTAAGTGGGGAAAGAGGTAACACATGCATTGCTCTCGTATAAATCCTGACAGTGGGACTCTTTTTCCAAGGAATTAGACCATTATACCATAAAAATGTCAAGGCACCGGTTTACTGTTCCTACTAATATTCTAACATATTCTCTGAGGCTGACATCTCTGTCAATTAAAATTAAACAAAATTGCATTCTGTCATATAGACTTCGAGGAGGAAGCTTTTGAGTTTATGGCTGCTCTTTGAATTGATTTTTAAGACTGGCATCTGTAAAACTTGGCTCAGACCGAATGAGGTGGGATGTATTTAAGGACCAGTCAATTTAAAAAATGTTTCTAAAGACCATAAATTGACAGGCAGAATAGACTGCATGTGTGTCCAGGTTTCTCAGCTATTAAAATCCATGCAGGGACTCTTCCTGCATTGAATGTCTGTCCTGATGGAATTCAGCACCAGCACGCTTCTGACATGTTGTGGGTTGCCAATATTTTTTTACAGAGAATAACGTAAACAAGAAAGCTCTGGAGTGTTGCTTTGGGTTGTCCAGTTCGCACGGGGTTGGGAGAAGCCCTTCTCCTGGTGTTTCCCACAGCGGGGCAATGAGAACGTGCTTTCTCACGGGACTGTCCTTCTTGGGGTGGAGAGGGACAAGCGGTGCGGGCAGAGAGCACTTGTGGCAGACTACTCTGCCAATAAGCTCTTCGGGGAGCTCACCCTCCGTGATAGGAAGATGAGCAAAGTGAATCTCCGTTCCAATTCCTCTAAAAGGAATGTAAGAAGCTGCCTTTGGGCTCATCTCTGCGATTGCCAAACCTTAATGTGCAGTGTTTTATTGGTGCATTTAAAGCAAGCACTATTTAATGATCCAGAGTTTCTTAGGGGCCAAAGTACCTCCTTCATTCTTTGTTAAGCGCCTTTTGGAAGCTCAACGTGCCATTTTGGGTCACCTGGGTACCACTTAAGGGAAAGAGACAACATCCTAAGCAGCTAAAAGGGTTTGTGCTCTTTCAGGCAAGTTCAAAGTGATGTTCTGGCTTCACTCCTGTCTCAGATACTTTGTGGGGGGCCTGAAGGGGTTTGCCACATTGGTGTCCTTAATGGGCAGATGCTTTGTCTACGCAAAGAGGAAATGGTATCCCAGAAAAAGAAGTAAGGAGTGTCAGGAACTCTATTCTTTGCTTGAAATTGAAGAGGCTGGATTGTTTAGGGACTATCACGTTAGGAGCACTTGGGTCTTGCCCGGAAGGGTGGCATCTTTCTCAGTGGTCAGATGTAAACTTGCACGAATTCTATGGAAGCAGCATCACATTCGACTTCTGAACTGCCGAATCCCCCTTTCCTGGAATACAGCTAGCACGTAGGAAGGACACCACAAATATTTTTGAAATTGTAAATACATGAATAAGTGTGAATTTAAGTATTGTAAATACATAATAAGTATTAGAAGCAGATCCAGTATTACAACACTAAATTCTCCTCTTATTTTTTGATGACGTAATTTCATCCATGTCTAACACTTTAGTTACCATCTTCCCATGGATAATTCTTCTGTTCAATTCACAAGCCATGTCTTTTCTCTGAGGTCAAATCTGTGTATTCCATCGAGATGTCATGATGGTTAATCTTATGTGTCAACTTGACTGGGACGTGGGTGCCCAGATACTTGGCCAAACATTACTCTATATTTCTAGGAGGGCTTGTATGAATGAGATCAACATTTAAAAAGCTATCAGTAGAATGAAGAAAGCAGATTGCCCTCCCTAATGTGGATGGACCTCATCCAATACATTGAAGGCCTGACCAGAACAAAGAGGCTGATCCCCCTGCAAGTGGAAGGGAATTGCTCCTGCCTGACTGCCTTTGAACCTGTACATTGGGTTTTCTCCCACCTTCAGACTTAAACGGAAACATCAGATCTCCTGGGTCTCAAGTTTCCAGATTATCTCATCCTTCAAATATTAGGATTTAACAGCCTCCATAATTCCTTATATCCATCCATCCATCCATCCATCCATCCATCCATCCATCCATCCACCCATCCATCCAGTCTTCAGTTTCTCTGGAGAATCCTAATACAGATGTCATTATGAATGTCTCCAAACCTTCAATATAAACATGTCCAGTACCGAACTCATGATCTCCACTCTCCAACACCTTATCCCTCCACCCCAGCCCCTGCCAAATCTTATCCTTCTGCCAGTTTCCAATGAATGGAAAGGTAGCTACCATTCATTCCAGGTAGGTAAGTCATAAAGGAATTGACCTTGGCTCTTCCCGCTCCCTCATCTGCTAATGCTTTGTTGCCCATCCAAACCATGTACATCTTCCCTTGGTTTTTTATCTCAATAGGCCATTGAGATTTGAACACTGCTATCCATTTCCACCGCTGCACTCTAGTCTTGGCCACCATCCTATTTCTTGGCTTGCTTTTTCAGCTGCAGTCACTCTTGGCTTCTCCACACTGTAGTGATCTTTTCTATCTTTCATTTGGTAGATATCATGCCATCTGATTATCTCACTTCATTAAAAAATACCTTTGGCTTCCCATTGCTCCGAGGGTAAGAAAAATAAGTCCTAACTCAACCAATAAACCTCATAGTTCCCTATTTGCCTGTGACAAGTCTATGCCTGTAGTCCCATTTTAATTTTTATTAGCACCCCCTTTCACTCTCAAATGTACCTAGGTTTAGACAATAAATTACGTGGTCACCTTCTCATGACCAAGATTAAAGTGGGCCAGTTTATATTCTCAACTGGTGAGCATCAACATCACGCTCAACTTCTTAAAGAAATATTTTCTGAACAAGCAGACCTCCCTTGATTGAGACAAAATACAGGTACTAGAAGCTAAGGAACTATGTATTTTTTTAAAAGTATTATCCAAAGCCATGTTTTTTTTTAAAAAAGTGTTTTCCAAAGTTCCCCAGAGAGGAAAGGAGAGGCCATAGGGCCCTTGACCCAGTGAGGAGGGGGGAAAAAAGAGGTTGGTGACTTAAAGACATTAATTCATGTGCTGTGAGTTTGAGTGATGTGTTTTCTTTACACCTTCAAATTAAGATCAACTGGAAGACGAAACCCCAGTCCACCTTCTTGTAACAGTTACACATTGCGGGACTCACTCTAAGCCCCTGGGTTTCTTCTAAAAACTCAATGTTTTATATTATAGGAAACCAAAACGTATCATCATTTCATGACAGATTTTCAAAGACGACATGAGCCTCCGCTTTCCAATTGAAAAATAGAGAAATTTTTCAAATAAAGGGACATGATTTGTAATGATGATAGCAGCATTATTTGAATGGCGGCCTTTTCACAACTTCAAGCTATTCACTCATTGTGTTGGAAGATTGCTGAAGTTTTAGAAGACTTGGCAAAACCCTCCAGGGTGGTCAGGTGATATAGAGGTTTCCTCATCTGCAATGGGACAGTTTAGCTTTTCTCTCCTGGAATAACTATAGAGACCAATGAGATCACCCAAGAAAAATACATAAAATGTTCTGCAGCAGATGACGGACCCACTGTATTCCAAAGCTGTTGGTTACTTTTTCTATTATTGATTCTCTAACAGAAAACAAACTATATGTAAACTTACTCTATTCTTCATAACTATGTTTTCCTATTTTCATGAGACACTTACCTACCTAATGATCAATTAGGTATTCACCAGGCCTCGGTGGGTAGTGAGCACAGATAACAATGTGTCCAGAATTCTGCCAAAGACCACAGTTCTCTCATCTGACTGTAAACGGAGACAGTTGTAACAGAGAGGTTGCTGAGTCTCTCATGACCAATCCCCGTCCCCAGTCTTCGGCCTCACTCGCTCTTTTTCGTGACTGACAGACTGCTCTCTGCCCCCCGCCATCCTCAGTCATGGCCACCTCACTTCCTAGATGCTGATTCACTTACTGGAGGCCAGTGACTTCGTATCAGGTTTGTCTCCAGAGCTAACAAGACAGTTAAGTAAAGAAAATAATATAAAACCACAGGTAAACACAGAAACTAAGTAGATGTAACAATGTTTTCTATATTTTAGAAGACAATCATTTATGGATATTCTTTACTCAGTTTGCCTATTATAGGAGCATGTTAATCGGCTGTGTCTACCTTTCCATAATCCTTAGACAAAATGGACTTTCATTTGCCTCATACTCCGACTGTGTTAAGAGTTTTACGTATTCTGGAATTTCTTTCCTGATTTTTGACCCCCAAATTGGAATTGTGTATTTGATGAACACCCAGTTCTTGACGTTCTACATATGCTGAACACGGATATCAGTATGTTTATATCAACTTTCGGTCCCTGAAAACTGACTAGGGCCATCACAGAATTCTGAATGCACTTGGAGACTAAAGTATGTCTGTCTGATTTGTTATTGTGGAAAAGCTCCCCAGAGGAGCCCGGCCTGACCCCAGAATGTTTTCCTTCATTGCTGGAGGGGGACGTGTTCAGTCCTCTCCTACGCCTGTCTCACCACTCACGATGCCGTTGTTTATTATGGTTCCCAGGCAGCCCTCTATGATAAATAATGAAGATTAGCTTTACATGTAGGTATTTATATTTTATAAATACAGTCCAGGTTTCTCAGCTCGCTCCTTCCTGCAGGGGATATAATCAAACAGTCGAGGATAACAATAGAATCAGCCGTGGAAACCTCCCACAAGCAAAACGGTGAGTGTCTTAGCCCTGGATCAAGCACTCTCCGGATTCCGGCAGAGACTGGGCTGAACACAACACTGACCCACAATGACTGAAATGCTTCTATTACAAGTTAGGTCTGCTCCCCCTCTTGTCATTTCCAGAGGCCACATTTGTCCTCAGGAGATTTTATTTCACTCTCCCATTTTCTGTCCTATTAGTTCCTGGCTTCTCCTGATGCTATCTTGAATCTAAGTTTTTTCACACTCTGATGGCCTTGTTCCCTTCCTTACCGTCATCTTCATGTACACAGGCACCTATGTGGCCACCGGCACCACAGTAGGAAACAATGCAAACAAAATATGGCTGTTACTATGAGGCAGAAAAGTTAGGGACCTTGTCTCTCAGTTTCTCTACAACATTCTTACTTACCTGTTTATTTCACTTATTACTGCCGCCCTCCCCAACAACGTGGCAGAGTCAGGAGATAATATGAACCCCTGTGATAACCCACAGTCAACTTCATCCATCCTCAGCAACACTCAAACACCCTTATACCGGGTAGGGAGTCTCAGCCCTACCTTTGCTCAAGTCCATTGCTACACTACCCAGCTCTCTTGGAAGGTCAGGAGCAGCCACTGACACATTACTTGAGAGTAGTTACTGTTCTAGGGGACAGCTGATGACATCAACAAGCCCAGTCATTGTAGGTGCTGTGGAGCATTAGTTCTAGGACCATGAGCTCCAAACACATAGTGATGTTCTGTAAACTCTCTAGGCATTCCATCAAATTTCTACTGATCTGTCAAGTTTTTTGTTTGTTTGTTTCAACAACATATACTTGAGAAGCAAAACCACATGAATCAGATAAGATAAAAATTAGGGTCTTTTATCAGGTAGTTCAGTGGCAGGCAGGTGGTCTGGATACTGTTTTATTCTGCCCCACCAGATTGTACCCAAGGACACAGACAGCTTTGTGGTGACAGCCGCAAGCCACAGGGAAGGGAGAGCAAGGGCTGGGAGAGAGGAGTTGCAAAGGTGAGGGAAATGGGGACAACTACAACAGTGTCAGCGATAAAAAGAAAGGAAAAAACATTTGAGGAATCCCCATCAACTCTGCAGCGATGTCTTGCTGCTCAGAAATTCCCTGATACAGAGCCCTTAATTATGTGGTTGAACCTGGCTCACAAGTTTGTGAACTTGTGACAGCCCGCAAGTGAAGGAGAGGAGGTCAAGGAAGTAAAGAAAGACTTGTGCACACCATGCTCTGCTTATATTTCATTGTCAAGGACACGCGGGTGGCCACAACAAGGTACAAGTAAGGCTGATAAATGTAGCTCTCAGTGGGGTGGTCACCTGCTGCCTAAACCTCAGGAGTGGGGATTCTGTTACTAACGAGATGAAGGGCGGAAGAGTAACTAGGGGACTATGAGCAGCCTTTGTTGCAATATTGTATGGAGCAAGACTAAACAACTGGGAGTTTTAGAGATATACTGGGTCCAGCACAAATAATGCCCCCTTTATTACAAAATCGTAAGCATGTCATTCTGTAACATAACAATGTCACACTCAAGCACACCATATGACATGTTAGGTGAAACGTTCAAATTAAAACTATAAATTATGACACCCCTATTATTATCCCACCAACCACACTCAAGCAGTTCTTACTTCTGCCAGACCCTGTATAGTTACATCAACAGAAAGTGACAGCATATTCAGGTAATAGTGGCTGAAGCGATAGGGGTATTTAATGATCTCCCATCCAGAAAACCCCGGGAGAGGTGGCTCCTGGGAGCAGCAGCTCCCTGATGTCATTAAGGACTTTTCCACCTCTTGTTTACAATATGGCTGCCAGATGCAGGCAACTCAACCTTCCTCCCCACATGCGTTCAAGAGAGAAGGTGAAGACCACACACAAAAGAAGCCTTTTCTTTGATCAGCGAGCCAGATCTTTCCTTGGAGCCCCCAAACAAATTTTTCTCTTGTGTAATCACCCACATCTACCTGCAAGTAACACTGGGTAATTCTCCAGGATTGTTGTGGTAGAATGAGGCTGTTTCTGGGGTCCAATCCCTTCCCCACTACGCAGGGCCGTCTCTAAGGTGTCCTCAGTCACAGCTGTGAGCTCTGGGATGTTTTCTTCAACCATCAGTGTTCCTGGAGTCCCCTTTAGAGGGTACCCCAGACCAGCATCTGCATAGGGGTAGGACTGCCCCCCTCCATACTAGGAAACCCAGTTTAGGATGAACTATATGAGAACCCATATTGTGAGGAACTATAGCGAACAAATGTTTTTGGTGAAAGAAAACAAATGAAACCCTACTAACTTAATAGTCCATGAAAACAAATAAGCAAGCAGAAATCTTCCAATTAAATTATTCCAGGTAATGGGAAACATAAACATGCTTTATTTTTTAAGATTCATCATAGATAACCAACTGTTTTTGGAGAAGAAAATGGTACGTCCTTTTAGTTTGGAGACACTGAGGGTCCCATCTGAGCTCAGTTCCCAGAGCCCCTAACTGGACCTTTTCCTCGGATTACTGTTTGGGGGTCCATGTGGAGCTGGTATAGGTCCCAGGCATACTAGGAAAAGGTTAGGCTGTGGAGGCAGAGAATACAGCATCATTCAGACACTTAAAAAGATAATCTAGCCAAATTTGCAAAAAGAAAGAGCAAATGTTTTCTTTTTCCCCTGCATTACTAGAAGCTGGTTGAACTGACACAGACTTGAGAGTAGCAGCAACCCAGTACGATGCACAGGTGTGAGTGTATGGTTTTAGCCCTAAAGTTCTCAGAAGGCCAGCTCAAGGTTTACATGACGAGGAGTGATAATAGATTTGTTCAATATTTAGTACTATTTGAATTTTCCTACTTAATTGTCTTAAAATGCAGTAACTGACATGGTGGGAAGTCACCACCATCAAAGGAAAGAGGAATGGCGAGTTTTTAAAGAGAAATGCACAAATGAGTCTGTAATGAAGTAGAATTTCCCTTAAAACTAAGTCTATAGCTTTATGGGAGGGGAAGAGAAAAAGCGAGATGATTTGGAGGGCCTGTAGAACTGACTCTGGCACTCACAGAGTGAGACAGAGCAGAGGGTGTGTTGTGTTGTGGGTGCAGAGGTGAATTTTTCTGGTACCTTTAAGCGTGGATTCAAACATTTAAGGGGCACAGAGACAGCCAATGACTTATAACAAATCCAAATTAAGAGACTTTGGTTTGACGGCATTCACGTCATATTCGCATTGTATTTTCTTTGTGACAGTTCTGGCCTTGATCTTTCTCCCGCTAGAAGAGCAATTCACAACTGCACCGCTGGACGTAATCCCTGTTGAAATCAGACACAGGGCGTTGCTGCCCAAGTCTCCGAGAGCCAGCGCTCAGTCGAGTTAGACAGGGGAGCCCAGCATTTGAGTGGGTTCTCAGCTGATTAAACTCACTGGGGGCCAGGCTGCCAGGACACAAAGAGACACAGAACCTCCTACTTCTGCTCCTTTTTTTTTTTTTTGAGGAAGCAGACCAATATAGAATGTAGAACAATTGCTACTCTTTCAGTAAAGAAAGGAAATTATAGCCCTGGTTGGTGTAGCTCAGTGGATTGAGCACAGGCTGTGAACCAAGGGGTCACCAGTTCGATTCTCAGTCAGGGCACATGCTTGGGTTGCAGGCCAGGTCCCCAGTAGGGGGCGCACGAGAGGCAACCATACATTGATATTTCTCTCCCTCTTTCTCCTTCCCTTCCCCTCTCTAAAAATAAATAAATAAAATCTTTTTTAAAAAGAAAGGAAATTATATATATATATATTTATATATATATAATACCAATACCAAGATACACACATATACATGTATGTATGTGTGTACTTAAGAGATTGAATTTATTTCTTATTAACATTAATTAAGTGAAAAGAGAGCAAATGGCAAAATCTTTTACAACTTGGAGTAAATAATATGATATACAAATGTAAATAATATTAAAATTTAGTTTTAACAAGAGTAGCTTTGTTTTTCTTTCCTAAACTAAATTACAGTACTAAAACTGTAATAATTCAATTAAAATATTTTTGCAATAATTATCAAGATAGATAAAAATATTGAGGGGAAATAAATAGATTCAAAAGTTAGCATGTTTCTCATTTCTGCCTGATGTGGCAGGAGTTTTCATTAACGTAGTTAATTTTTCCAATTTAAAATGAGCCTGGAATTAATTTAGTATAAATCTTGTTCTCTGCTTGATACTCATGTATTTTCCAAGTTTTGTGTAATAAGCTGAGTTACTTAAATAAGTAATTAAGACATGTTATTTTTAAATAATAAATTGTATGATATCATATTTTCTTTGTATTGAGGGAAAAAAGTTGTATTCAACCAAATAAGAAATTAAAGAAAGAAAAGTTCATTTTCATTCAGTAGACTACCTAAATTCAGAGAATAGACAACTGTATCAGGCAACACATCATAACTGAGGTTGTTTAAATAGTTGTTTTTGGCAGCAGAGAACATACATCATATTGAAATTCTTTATAAATCGTTCAGTTCTTCAAATGATTTCTACCTTTATGCAGCAAATTCAAGAACAGTACTTTGAAAATTTTTTCTAAAAAATACATTTCACTTGTGTCAAAATATTTTTTTCCATTTCCAAACTTCATAACTTCTTTTGCATACAAAGCTTGTATTTTTCTTCTTTTGTGTAGGTGTCTACGAAGTTTCTGTTTCCACTCCAGGGGCACTGGAGGCGTTTGGATCTGAACACGTATTTTCCTGGTTCGGTCCTCGGCGGGGCTGGGGAAGCCTCGCACGTGCCGACGCCCTGTGAATGGCGGCGGCCAGCTCTGTCCTCCATCTGTGGTCCCCCCACCCTAACAGCCCGTTTTATTATTTCACCATCATTTAAAGCCTCCTTATCTTCTGAGCACTTACGAAGACTCTCTCTAACTATAACTTCAGGAACCGATTAAGTTTGCTTTTCAAAGCCATTCATCATCAGAGATACGTTTTTGTTAGCGTTTTCTTTGGTAAATCACTTTATTATTGTAAGGTGCCTGTGGATGCTGGCATGATAATAGGCTATATAAATGATTTTGTCCTATATTTGTGTTGTGTATACTTTATTGTAATAGCACTCTGGGGTCAAAAGCAGCCAATATTATTCCGATTAATTCCCGTCTAGACACTCATAAATTGTCCTTTAATTTACAGAGAGAAAACGAAGTCGTATGAAGCATAACCTTTTCCGGCTGCAGAAACTGCACCTGGTTTTTCTGGGCGAGAGAGAGCAGGCCCGCCTCCCGGGGCTCTCGCAGTGGCAATCCCCGCTGCTCCAAGGGCGAGCGTGGCCTCACCTCCGCTAGGCCCAGGTAGCCAGCCGAGGCTTGCCAGTTGGCACACTGCTCCTCCAAAGCACAAAACCTAATCCCCGAACACAGTTTCAGACAACTGCTCACTTTATTGACTCGTATTCATCTCCCCAGAAGAAGAGGGGAAAGGGGAGGAGAAAATAGCTTGCTTAATCCCAATACTAACACTGCCTCGATTCGCATTCCTGTTCTGTATTTATTGACGTGCATTGCATACAATGGGGGCTATCACTGAGGCCGCTGTGTTCTGGGGACGGCGCGGTCCCATTAGAGAAAGCGCTGAAGCACCCAGTTTATGCAGCTCTAATTTTGTGTAATGTAAACCTTTCAAACACGGCGCATGGGAGTGAAAATGCATGTCCTAATGAAAAACCAAATGCATACCAAATGGATTTATCTTAAAGCTAATTATGGCGGCAGCATATCTGTCCTCAAAAGTCCACCGTTATTTCCTAAACTTGTATAATGAAATTAACTTCTTTGGCTTTGCAGCAGCTTTCTGTGTATCTCATTAACTGACTGTAAGTGCATTTGTGCTTTGGAGCACAGCGCGGGGCTTTGTTTGGTGACATGTAGGGTGCAGTGTTTTGAAATTCTGCAGGTGCTGGGCAGTGCTCTAGGCTAACTATACACAGAGCTGGAGTAGAATTGAACACCAGACGGCATATACGTATGACTAGCATATGGCTTCTGCAAGCAGCAGATATGAAAAACTCTGCCTTTTTTTCCGGGGGCCCCTTGGAGAGCTTTATTGCCTCGTGGCAGCTGTATTTAATAAAATATTAGTAGCCACTTGAGGTTTAAAGGTGTAACACAATTCCATTTCAATATAACAATTCCATAAATTCAAATAAGGAAACTTCATAGAAGCATAATATGGCTATAATTAAAAAAAAACTTGGTATGTGCTTGCAAAAAACAAATTTAGGGCACGTGGTACCAGGGTACCTGGAGTCAATCTATAAAGTGGGTTTGGGGTGATCATTCACATGGTTGAAAATTGGAAGTGATTTAGAGGCTTTCAAATAGAGACTGATGGTTTAATTTGGTTTTAATTGTTATCCCAACAACACAGTCATCGGCCCACTGCCTACAAATAAGATTGCTTCCCTTCCCTACTGCTTTCTTCATGCCTTTAGAATCCTCCTTCATCTCCAGACATAGAGAAAGTATGAAAGTGTCTGGGAAGCTATCAAGCACCACACAGATGTTAAACTTTATTGTTGTTATTTGTAATTCCTAAAGAAACAATACAACATTTTTAATCACCTTTCCCGGTGTATTCCTACACATTCAGGAACTCACAAAAGCAAGGACGGAGATAGATTTAGAAGCTCTGGGTAGGAGAGAGTTTCTGAGCCTGCCTTTATTCCTGAAATTAGGTAGATGAAATGGAGAAAGGAATAACCCTCTTTGGGAGATCGGAGATGTCCAGCAAATGGTCCAGAGGAAAAGCACATGAAAAGTCCCAGAGCTTCTGGAGCACCTGGTTTATTCCCAGAGCACGAGTCTCTGAGTGGCCAGAGCACAAGCAGAGATTAAGGGAAAATTTCACGTAATTTCCAATATTCAAGGTGAAGTACAAAAATGAAGGACAAGCAACTAACAGAGATGGAGAAGCCAACTTGGGGGAAAGGGTTTTGAATTTTTGGCCTTGGTGGGAAATCAACTGAAAATAATCAACTCGGAAACGGGGTGGCGTTCTGAAAAACAGTCGTGGCTGGAGATAAAGGCTTGGGTGAAATGGATGGTGAACAACTATAAGTCTTTCAATGATGGACCTCATCCGGGGAAGAACATGTGGGCAGGAGAGAAAGGGGCCAAGATGGCGCCCTGGGAACACCAAGGTTCTTACGCTGAATGAATGAAGAAGAAAAGAACAGGGACTGAGTCGGACTAATCATGAGGAAGATGAAGAATCAAGAGGGAGGGTCTAGGTGATGCCAAAATACAGTGTGCTTCATATTACCTCCTTTATGATGGCAGGGAGGTGGATTCCACAGGAAGGGGTATCCTAAATCACACTTTCTTCCTTTCTTTCTACACAATTTTTTTTGGTCTCTGTGTTAATTCAATGCTTAGCCACATGAACAGGGTCCATTTGGAATATATTGAGAAGTTATTTTTAAGTAGGTTTTATTGATTACGTGGTTACAGAAGAGGTCTTTCTAAACAAGCTACCCCGAGAAGTGTCTTTGCTGGAACAGCCTCTTTGCATTGAGAGGGATTTCATTCCCGCTGTGTGTTGACTCGATTACAACATTCTAAGTGACTCCACAGCTGATTTATTTCCCTGGGAATCGCTACGATAAGGCTGGAGCTCAGGACACAGGATTTGAGAAGTTCAGAATTTAAATCAAGATGAACTTTAAAATGTAGAATTTGAACCAAATTCGACTCTCTAATCCCAGAAGAGAAGAATCACATGGTCCAGTCACCTTGAAACTGTTTGCAACAAACTTCTCCAAACCTGGGTCAGGAGCAGTTACTGCTGTTGCTATGGTAACTTCTGAACTTTCAGTGTGTGTGTGTGTGTGTGTGTGTGTTTTCTATCTTGCTTCTGCAGTTCCAAAGTAAGAGAAAGGTGGCTAAAAATTCAGTATTTTCTGCCAGTAGCTAGAAGGAAAATGCATATC
Source organism: Artibeus jamaicensis (assembly GCF_021234435.1). Taxonomy (NCBI): domain Eukaryota; kingdom Metazoa; phylum Chordata; class Mammalia; order Chiroptera; family Phyllostomidae; genus Artibeus; species Artibeus jamaicensis. The sequence continues at coordinate 8,025,587 of NW_026522049.1, read as the reverse complement.
AAATTTTTGAGGTCAAGGATTTTTTTCGTATGTATTAAGACATGATGGAATTATTTAATTACCTTTGCTAGCAAGTTTACAGACAAGCATTCCCCTACCATATTGCATATCCTCAAATAGGATTATTTACATCCAATCTAAGGAGTGCTGACTGTGGCATTGGAAACAGAAGCTGTATCAGCATTTAAATCCCCACTCTTCTGGGCAAAAACCCAACTGAATGATTCAATTAAACTCTTTATGTTATATATTATCCACCAGTTCACAATACGAAGTGATTCTCCCCGTCTGAACTCCCGCCTTTATGGTTGCAATTTGGTAGCGAGACCATTTCTAAGGACTATTTTACTTGAACTGCTGTGAAAACGTCAAGCTGCCACACACTTTGGGATGTGCAGGTTTTATGAACAGCACTCCGAAATCAACCATTATTTCAAGCACATGCCATAAATAACTTTCATTATTCATCAGAGTGTAAATATGCATTTGTGTTTGCAAATACGGTGGTTCCATGAGCAAAGCAGCCGGCAATCAACAGCTCCCTCAGCCATTTCAGGAGGTAACAAATGGACGTCAGCCCCTTTAATTGGTAACGACCATCTCCTGAGTTGCTGAGACACAAACAGCTCGTTCTTCAGCAGAGCCTCTGCTTATTGGTCTCTGCTCAGTATCCAGGTGTGGGGTAGACCGTAGTCTCTCAGCTAATCTGCACGGAATGGCCAAGATGCAATTCCCACCCCCTCATGATGTGCAGAGTTGCAATTTTTCCAATAATTAAAAAAATCATATTTTGTTTCTTTTGAAGATACTAATATTATTATGTCACACAACAAATAAAAACCAATAATTTGTGATAAAATGTCTTGGGGAACTCTCTAGGACAGACCAATTTCTCTGCTGCAAGGCATGTAAGCCTCTAATTTCTACTGTGCTTCATGCACATCTAAGAGATGGTCTAGCATGTGTTGTGTTTCAAGTATACTGGGCCCCAAAAACTTGTTCACAGAGCTGATCCCAAGATGAGGGGCTCCAAGGGACAACTTAGAAAACGGCATCAGGTTTTGCCCTAGTTGGAAAACTTGGAGAATTTCATTGATTGCTTCATTGGAAAGTAGGAGTTGGGGAAAATCAGATGCTCAGCCGCAAGTGTCCCTCTTCACCAGAAATGCACCCATTGGTTTTAATTATATCCTTTGGGATCAAAGTTTAGGCTTTATCTTCGTTCCAAAGAGATCAGAGCTATTCTCTCCTCGACATAGTAATTCTGTCGGTGTCTGTCCGTAATGGAAGACAGTGTTAACTAACATCTGAGTGATAAGAGATTTATGCTCTACCCAAGGCGGGAACTGGCATTTCTCAGTCAGTAACTCATCCCCGTGTTTCTGTGTGTTTGTAGCACGCGTAAATGAATACGACACTCTGCGTGTTACCTGACCAGTGCTTAGGTAGGATGACCATCTCCTTCAGTAAGGTACTTCTGCTTTTATAATCCATGGCAACACTCTATTAGCTCTCAGGTGTCACGTCATGTCATTGACATGTATTGCTCTTCTCCAAAATTGAAGCCACTAGTCTTTTCCAGAGAGGCTTGGATGAAGCCACAGGGTTCTCACCCAATCATTTCATTCTTTTGCTTCTTTTGACGTGAGTGCAGGACCTATCTTATATCTGGCCCACTTACGTTACTGTGTATTTCGATCCATTGTTCACATTCTTTCACTCATCGTGCTCGAGAGCCTGCCTGGGTCCGTGTGAGAACACTCGAGTATGCTTTCTACATTATCTTTCTGACCCTGGATAAAGATGGGGAACAAGATGAGGCTGGGCGCAGGGTGATCGTGACGTGCCTCTAGAAACATCTCACCTCGGTGACATCCATCCACTTAATGACCCACCTCTGGGAGCAGATGTTCAGCTTAGTCGCCAGGACCCTCTCCTGATCTCAGATTTCACCATTTAGTCACTGGTAAAGGAGGAAAAGCTCAGAGTACTCAAAGGGATTCTACAGAAGAATTCTTCATTTTCTCATTATATCCATGTGTAGGGGGTATGTGGAGTACATATGTGTGTCTCTGTGGGTGTCTGTGTACACATGTGTGTGTGTGCATACAGGATTTAGGATCTCCCAAATATCAGAAGAAAAAACTTCATCTCTCATTTAAGAAAGAGAATTATGAACTGGTTTACGTTACAGGGGCAAAGTCCCAGAATGTCGTCTTTGTGATCAGTGCCTGCAGCGTCTCTGGGATTTGTCACAAATCCCGAAAGTTATCTGGGAAAATTCCTCTCAAAAGTTATCTGGAAAGATTAAGCTCTCCAAGAAATCTTGGCGGTCCTCTGCCTTTTCCTGGATCTCGGGGAGAGATTTTGATTTGCGGTCTCTTAAGTCCGTAACAATTTGCTATTTCTAATTTATTGCTTCATTTGTGACTGCTGCAATGGCAAGGTAAATTTATTCTGATTTGCACAACCTAAGTCCTTCCTCTGACAGTGACTAATTATTACCTGAGTTAAAATAATGAAAGTGTCGGAAAGTGTCCGAATGCAATTTGTTAGGAAAACAAGTGGCACGCTGTGCCGCCCCGGCCCAGAACAGACTAAGTGATCAGAAACCATGGAGAATTAAGAAATGCTTTTTCCCCCTCAAAGGTTATAAATCAATGTAGAAAATTTTAAAAACTTCCATTGCAAGAAAACTGAATTGGGGGGCACGGTGAGGGCTTGTGGGTATTTAAATATCTTATATATATTTAAAAAATGACTTTTTAAGGGGAATCCGATGTAAAAATCACATGATAACAACATTAAAGGAACAAAGAGAACCAACATTTGGTGACTGCCTACTACGTTCTTTGACTTGCTTGTGCCAGGGACATGGCATATTTCATCTCATTTAATTTTCATAACAATTCTTTGTGGACTGATTTAAATTTGTTTTATTTCATTCCCCAGCATAAAGAGACTCGGAGTTTACATAATTTTCCCAGGGACATAGCTGATGAGTATTAGAGCTATGTTTCAAATACCAGTTTCTCTGAATCAAGAGCTCTTTGCCCCATACCGAGGTTCCATGTAACATTGATTTCATTTAATGCATGCCACAATTTAAAATATGAAATGACCCTGTGGACTTCCTAGCCAAGGAGCCATGGGGATGTGTGATGGAGCTAATTATTAACACAGGGAGTTGTGAGGGCTGACTGGAAATGAGTAACAGAATTTGGTGGTGAGACAAGCAAGCCCAAGAATTGTCATTTGCATCATGTCTGGCCAAAGGCTGTATCTTTGCTGCAGTCCAACTAACTGCTCTGTGATTTACTCGTCTCCAGGTATTTTTTTCTTAATTTCAAGACTCTCTTTAAAGATTTATGACCCAAATATGTTAGACATGCCAAGATGACGCCAGGTAAAATATGTACAGTCATAATAATACTTATGATAAGGAAGAAAGTAAGTTTCCAAAAGGGACGTCTTTAAATGAATGGTGTGATTTTTATGTGCACAATAAATTTATAAAAAGCAGTAATGAAATTTTGGCAATTTCAATCTATAATATTATTAATAAAGATATGTTTACGTTGGAGGCTGCTTTTCCAAATTTAAAAGCCATTCAATTACTAAGATAAGTACTTAAATATTTTGCAAGCTAAGATACTTCTCTTTATAAGGCTCATGAAGTTACCTGCTCTGTGAATTTAAGGCACCGTTTCAAGTGTATTCCATGCTTTGCATTAAACAATACTAACCAAATATATGTACCATATTCTCACTGTGGGAAAATAAAAGTATTATAAATAAGGCTCACAATGGGATGGGAATTCTGGCTTCTTGGCTATGATGTCCAAAGTCACAGCTAGTCCATCAGGAGGAATGGAAGATGGGAGTGTACTTTCTGAACCGGAGATGAGACAGATGGAAAGTTGGGGTGTTTAACAAAGCTATGGGAGGGACTGGGCAATAGTAGAAGAAAAGAAAAGGCATAGGTGGATTTACTCAAACTTGCCAAGAAGGGAAACATTCCAGGGCTTGACCAAAGTATGGGAAAGGGTGGTTTACAGGTTCAAGGTTAAAAGACTTGGAGGTTTCTAAACTGAGGGACTAGGAAGTCCGGCTCAGTTTCACACGCACTGAGTAGTGACTTACGTGCCAGCATTGCACTCTAGACAGGACTGGGAGGAGGAATGCCACTGGCCCTCTCACGTAAGTCTACATCAGCTTAGGGAACATCTTCAGAATCATTATGGCAGGCACGCGGGGTCCAGAAAAGGTGTCGGTCGGTGTGGGACAATGAGAACACCCTCTACTTCCAGCAAGACCCATACACAGCACCTCATGCATGGCTGTCTCTCCGTAATTACTGGCAGACTGCCTGACCTTTGGTATGGCATGGGGTAATCAATAGTCCCCCCGTGCACCCACAACATAGGATACTTTTCTTAGATTCATAAAAATGGTCACCACCTCTGTCTTGGCAAATGCATGTTGGTTCACAGTATGTGAATCGCCAACAGACATGTTGAATACACGAAAGAAGGAATGAAAGAGAGAGACCCAATTAAGAATACTGATCACAGGAGGGAGAAAATGCCAGGCTGAAGACGATGTGCCCATCAATGAGAAGGATTTATTTCACGAAACCAAACTGGAGGGTATGTTTCCAGGAAAGCAGAACCCGGGATCATCTAGTGGCAAGAGAACGCGCTTCAGAGAACAACGTAAGTCGGTTTCAGTCTCACGCAGAACAAACAACTCTGTGTGATTTAGAGCCAGTCCTTCCACATCCTAAGCTTCAGTTCCCCTGCTTATAAAACCCGGATAAGAAGACATTTGGATACAAACGGAACAAGAAAGCCCCTGAGCACAGTGTCAGATAGTAGGGTGTGTTGTCAGTAAACGTGACTTCTTGTCCCCTTCTGCTCTTGCAGGAAGCGTGGGATAATTCCAGGATAAAACTTAGAAGTGAATGGAAGACTGAAGAGCTAAGATTTGTGGCAGGATAGTGAGATTCAGAGCATATACTACCAGAGCCTTGCTGCTTCTCAGCCAAGTACCTTCTCTAACCATGCACTTTTGTTTTTTATCCCCTACTCCGTGCCGTGGAAATAACCACGGTGCCCATTCATGTGGTCGCATGTTGGGGAAAATCATGCGTGTGCAGCACTTTTCACAAAGCACTCAGAAATGGTAATTGATGGAAGAATTTATTGGCATGTGAAGGAAGCTGCTCTGATCCATTTGCCCTAAGTAAACTAGGTTGTTATTTTGCATTTAACTGCCAGAAAAACTGCCAAGAGTTCTCTAAATGAGTGGCCATTTAATTACTGTCTAAAGGTATGGCCACAGAGAATGCAAATCACAGGTGCACAGCCCCGTGGGAGGGACCACTTGGGGCTTGGAGGTGGACTGACAGCCTTCCTTTCTGAGTGGCGTGGTAAATGGAAATGGACTGGACAGGCTCGGTTATACTTAATGTGTTCCAGCGCGCTGTGTAAAATTTGCTTTAACACTATCATATCTATTGAATATTTCCTCTGAGAGCCAGTCTTATGATTAGATTAGATTATACAACATGAGACCAGTCAATAAGTGATTTTTTTTCATCCCAGCTTGCCAATGGAAATACCTGTTTTTAAATTACTCTAAGACCTTCTGTGGAGGAAGCTAGGAAAAATATGCCCATGAATCATAAAATTGACAAGCCCTGGGGCGGAGTGGGCTTGGTATAAGGGATGCAAGAACAAAGATAAATGGGTACTATAGGTATGCAGAATACAGGGAGAATTAAAGATAAACCAAAGAAGTAGCTGTTGGTTGAGAGGAGCAAGGGAGAAAGGAATACTTAGGATGCAGAAACAAAAATACAAAATTAAAAAAAAAAAGAACCAGTGAGAATGGAGGATGGCCTTTACTACAAATGTTAGGAGGAAAAGAAAAAAAATCTCCAAATTGCATAATTGAGATTTAATTAGGGCAAAGAATGCTAAACTTTTCGCTCTTACTACTATTGCTTTTATTTTTCAATTTAATCCATCTTCAGTCACAAAGATGTTCTTCTTTTTTTCTTAATCTCCTGTCATCACCAGTAACAGCTCACCTGTTTTAAAAATATCTTGACCCGAATAAGAAAAGCCCCTTTTGGATTAATTACTCCTCTCGGGAAAGTGAAGGTACTTCCCTTAATTCAAAGTTAAACTTGCAGAGGAAAAGGGGGAAAAAATAGCTTAGCAGCTCACAGCTCCCCCTTGCTGGTCACACAATCTATTGGGAGAAGGAAAAAGAATTGCATTAAAACATTAAAATACCCGTTTTGCCTATCAAGTGTTTTTATATCTCCCCAAACCGAATTCTTCTGTAAGACTGACATTTCAGAAAAGGAGAGAAGGCAGACAGGTGAACTCAGATCAAAATGGATTTTGCCAACCTTCCATTTTAAAGGTCAAGGTGGTTGCAGACTCATGTTGTGTTTTTCGACTAAAGCTCCGGACTCCATTTCCAGCATCCAGGAAATGCCCATGAGCAGGAGGAAGAGAGTTCTTCCCTTGCTCTCCCTGGGACTTCAAATGTCTGCAGACGCCGCCTGCATTCCAATAGCCAAATGACTTCCTGTCATGTGCTCTATTCTTCCAGAGCTGGAGGAAGGATGTTTAATTTATTAATTTATTAATAAATTTATTAATTTATGGATTTGGGGCAACGCTGGAGAAAATGACACGTGAGATCGCCTCCACTTCGGGCCCATGGCGCTCCAGACTGTGGTGCTCCAGAGTGCTCCTCGCTCCTGGTCGGGCCTTCTGGGTGACTCCAGCTCGTCCTTCCTGCTTCTACCTACCAGACATTTCCCCGCTCCAGAGTTTGTTCTTGGAGAACTTTCCAGATCAGTCCAGAAGAGCACGCTCTCCCTTTGGAACCGAGACAGCCCCAGCCCGACTTAAGGCAGTATGTTCTCATCTGTTGTGGCCTTCTGTTCACACAAAACCCCGGGCGCACAGTGGGAGTTCCAGGCCGCCCTTGACTTTGAGGAGCCCACAGTCAATGTAAAGGGAGGAAGTTGTCCTACCTTTGGAGGGTATGAAATGTTTGTGTAAAAAGTTCCTAAAAGTACCTCTTTCATATAAACAGAGTCTAAGCACTTTTGCTTGAGAGTGGTTTTAAATTGTGGCCTAATTGTTCTATGGATGCTCTCTCTACATTGTCCTATAATGTGAGTTGAACTCTTTCGAGCTTTTTCAATCAACCTCCTTCAGCTTAGAACCTTCAACGTGCCAAGGTGCCATATTTAGGGGTAGCGTGCCCTGAACCTCACGCTTATTTTAACATATTACACCATTACACAAGATTTTATGCTATATTATAAATAAACAGTATACAGTTTTCTACCCTGTACATGCTATTACACACTCACACACCCACACAAAAAGAGAATCAGTGTGTCTTGAACTCCAGGAAGATATAAGCTGATGGAATATTCATGCTAAAAGGGACCTCAGGAATGATCAATAATAATGCCCTATTTTTAAGATGACTTCACAGGGGGTGGGAGTACCCAAGACAGTGGTCCAGGGGCAGACTGCTGGTTAATGGCAGGGCCATTACAAGGAAAGAATCCTGATTCTTCTGGGTCCTGGCCCAGCCAGTTCTCTGCTCCTGATTCCCAGCAGCCACCCCAGTTCTCCGTGGATCTGAGATGCTCAGGAAACATCTTCAGCGCCATCAGATTGCATGCAATAAGCACGTGCAACCGAACCGCTCAGGTCCCTAATACTTGACATTTAACACCCCAGACCGAGGAATATCTTTGACCCATCAGTGCTGCATCTGAACCTGAAAGAAAAATGTTTATGTTTGTTATTAGACATCTATCTGCCTGTCTCTCTTCCCTGCTCTTGGAGACATATTGCCTCTATTGTCAGCTCTGCTTCCTGTGCTTAACCCAAGCGCTGTCCCCTCTGATTGCCCTTAATGGAGTCTGACAGTTGTGGAGTTAATCTAAGCTCTGGTCTCCAGGTTTCCCCTCAGGAAACAATCGGTCCCCAGAGGGTTTGGGCTTCTTGCAAGGCTATATTCCCCCCGGTCCCTAGCCTGTCCAGCTGGGGAGCCTTCCCCATTGTCTGCCAAATGGACGCCAATTAAGTCAACTGTTCCCCAATTAGAATTTTGCAGAATTCCTCTTGTTCTCTTGTACTCCTGCTCTCCAGCAAGGGCCTGTTTTAGAAATTAGTTACCCAAGGAGGAAAATAAATAAATAAATGGCAGCCCTTTCCTGTAACCCGATCCCCCTGGGTTTTTCCTGCCGGCCATTCACACAACATGATCCCCAGGGATATATGGTAACTGCTTGGTAGCTCGGTGGTTTATCATCTGCATAATCCTTCCAGGGGCTGTTCTCAGGGAAAGGCCCGAAGCTAAGGGCCCTTACTCACCCTGAGGGGCACTCAAGTAGCTGGGAAGAGGCGGGAAACCTCCTCTTTGTACCAAAAAAATGTGGCTTTGCTTTGAAGAGATGAAAGCCCGGTGTTTTGCTTGCTGGAGGAAATGCCCCTCCATTTGGACAACGGACTTGAAGGCAGATGTGTTCTTGTGATGAAGGATTTTGCAGCGCGCGGCATTTCCAGGCAACGTTTAAGATGTCAATCAGCGGTGTTTGAAATCACTCGGGCTGTCACAGCTGGGTGACACTGGGGCTGCGTCGGGGAGTCTTTAGAGAATGGGGACGCTGTTGACATCAGAGTGCGCTTGTTTGTGAAACACAGTCAATCACAAATATCTTCAAAGAATCCTATTTATTGTCATATATTTTTAAGCATTCATTCAGCCTGCTTGTTTGGTGCGCTCGCCAAGAACAAAGGAAGGCATGCGGCCCGGGGCCACCCTTCTCAAACCATGATACAGGTGGGCTGCCACCTGGGATCTTGTGAAAATGCAGATTCTGGTTCCGGAGACCTGGGGTGGGGCCCGTGATGCTGCACTTTTCCTGAGTTCCCGGATGACGCTGAGGCTTTGTATCCCTCACTGCAGTTTGAGTAACAAGAGTAGAGATTGATAGGTACATGGATAGGTAATAAATGGATAGGTAATTAAGTTGATAGGAAAGGTCTCCAATCTTCAGACGAAACCCAGGAAATCAAAGTTTAGTATCTGCAGACACAGACGCCACATGAGCAGCAATCCCCAGACGGCACTGGTTTAAAACAGCAACAGAGCAGCGGTGAGATTGGTTAGATGGCACTCAAAGGTCCCCAGAGTCCAAAGGCCGCCTCTGCCTGGCCTGCCCCCTTCAGGCTCACAGCGGGCAGCGCCGCTGTCCGCTGGGCACACCAGGTGCAACCCGGCCTCCAGCAGGTGAGGACGGACGGAGACCGCACAAAGCCGTGCGCGTGGGAAGCAGGAGCCACTGTGGAGCATCAGCCACAAGAGACTGGCAGCTGCAACATAAAACGGCCAAAGCGAAGAAAACAAAATTAAGGACGGTAGAGATTCAGAGGAGAAGGGAGTCAGCAGCGCGAGCTACATTTTTAGGGAGAAGCCTTCAGCCATAAGCTAGGGCCAGAGAGTCATTTATGGTAGTTACATATGTCTTTCTTTCCTTATTAAAGTTAAGTAAATGTTTATTAAAATGAATTAGAAAATAATGAAAAGCCAAAAATGTCCTCTATAATCAAATTAATAAATGGATAACTATTTTAAATGGCTCTTCATCTTGATAAAAGCCACATAACATCAAAGAGTAAGATCTGAAACCAGAAGCTAAAAGGCCACACAGAAAATTATATGTTATGGGGAAAGAGCCCTCTAAAAGCATAAGATGACAATATATCAATGATCTAGGTAGGTTTTAAATAATGTGCTTCACGCTTACTGCAGGCTGTGAAAGGAATTCCTGAGCTTGTCACAAATCACCCACAATCCCACCAGGCTTCACTCAGCAGTCAGATACAATAATGTGGAAATTCATACCTCCACACACTTTTTAGTGATAGGCCACAGACTCAGAGAAAATGCCAACTGTTAGTGGAATGAGGCCGGCTCCATTTTCTCTGAGTTACATTTGTTTGGAAAGTGATCAATACACCCTGCATGAAAGGAAAATTGACATCTACATTTTAAAGGGAGACGGACTGCCTGAGAAGCCACTGCTGTCTCTCTGAGGTTAAACCCAAATAAGAGAAAAGGAAAAACGAATGCAGGAGAATGTATGTCTCTTAGGCCGGTGTTTGTATTAGTCAAACACCCATCATTCATCGGGTTTCCACTGTTGAGAAATAATGACTTCACACTGTGAAATGCCCATGGCTGTCCTGTTCCCTCCTGACTTTCCGTTCAGTGCATTTTTTTGCCTGCTCTTTCCTCCTTTGGCATGTCTATCGCCAGCCTCCTAATGTTATATTCTGGGCAGTTTTCCAGGACTGGTGTCCCTTGCTATTCTTCTCTCTGGTTGTTGTCCTAAGAAACTCAAGGCGTAGCATTATTAAAACATCATTACTTTCTACGGGGAAAAGGAAGAGGAGGCTTTTATTTAATTTTCTTCTAATGAGGCCACCTGGAGAGGTGCCCAAAGGACTAGTGACTCCTCTTTCAGATGATAGGAAAGCATCCCGATCTTGGTAGGGCTTGGCATCAGACTTTTGGGGTTCTGTTGAGACTCCCCCATCCTTCCTCACCAGGGTCCCACTCGGTGTCCTAACTGCCATCTTCAGCAGAGGCTCCCAAATCAGCCAGAGGGATGTAGAAGGGATCTTTCTTGCCTGATCCAAAGCAGGACAGCCTGAAACATTTACAAGAAAGTTTGTTTTTAAGAAATTTCCAGTCCAATTATGCTCTCCCCAGAGATGTGAATAGTTCAGATAGCATCCAGATAAGCATCCACAATTTGGGGAACTTCATTAAAAAATAAAAAAAATAAAAACAGAACTAGCAACTTTTGGAGGCTTGGCCTTCCCTGGCTAAAATAGCTCTTTCAGGGAGAGGTGGGCTCCTCGCCTGGTGGTCTTGGGATGGAGGTTCAAATCAGGAGATTCTGAGTGTTTTGATTCCAGCTTCCTTTCTCACTTGATGGGTGGCCTGAGAAATAAAGGAGAGGCAGCCCCTGGATTCAAGACCCAGGGACACACATTGATCAGCTGCATGTTAGTTTTGAATGAATGGGCCTGATGAGTGGGCTGGAGTGGGGAATGACTTTCCAGCTGGAAAAGACCATGTGGGATTGCTGGGTGAGCCGCACTAGGTGTGCTCACGGTCCCCCGAACGGCCTCCTCCACCCGGACCAGCCGAGATGCCCACCACAGCGCATGTTCTTCATGGCCTCTGGTCGGCTGCACTTTTCCTTTGGGACGGTAATGTTAGATCAGTCTCCCTGGTGACCTAGTGTTTTGCTGATGTAATTAGTTGATCTATGTTGATTTTAGAGAACACCATACTCGAGGCATGTCATGTGTACTAGGCTTGTTGTGACAAGGTGCAAAATTGTACTTCTGACTGGAAAATCCGAGAGAGGGGTACTTCAGAGAAACACCGTGGAGACACGGTACAGTTCGAGGGTGAAACAGTCACTGGGTTCTTCCTCTTCCTCCTCTAGTTTGTAACCTCCTGTGCCTTTAGCACTGTGGGTAAGCGAATATCTTTAGAAAATTTATGCTGCACATGACTCAAATCCAAATCAACCTCATTTAAACAGCAAGCAGAATTTATTGACTTGCACAACTGCCCATCCTCAGGTTGGGAAGCAGAGGCTCCGCTGGCCTGTTTCGGAGTGAACCTCTGTGCCCCACCTCCTCTGCCCGCTGCCTCAGCCCATAGGCTATCGGCTCGGCCAATGGTAAAAAAGTGGGCAGAGTCTCAGAATGTGCAGCCAGACAACGGTGCTGTCCAGAAATGCAGATGGATCCTTGACTATTTTCATGCAATGTCCTTCGGCTTCACTGTGATTGGATCAGTAGCTGACATCAGTAGTCAAAATTCGGATGATTGTCTTGGGCAGAACAAACCTTCGGTGGGGTTGAACTTTGAGACCATCCCAGCCAACTGATGGCAGCTACCAAGAGGTACAATGGTTGCTGAGGAACCAACGGTGTCTTTTATACTTGGGATGATCAGCCCCTTCTAGACGTACATAATCTGTGTGCGTGTGGTTAAATGATTCATTCAAGATCACACAGTTAGTCTGTTCTGAAGCTAAGGTCTTTCACCCCAGAGCCGATTGCCAATATTGCTGCTGGCATTAGAGCATTCCGTCATATCACAGGAGAATGTCCACATAATTAGATCTCAACTGGGCAGGTAAGAGTCTCCAATGACGAGCTATGGGCAGGGTGATTTTTAACACATGAAAAAGAGGAGTTTGTTTTGATTTTAAAACAAAAAGAAGAAGTTTGAAGGGAAAAGAAAAAGAGCTCTGAAGGTCAAGTTCAAGTCTCCCACTGTCTGTCTCTATGAGCCTCGGTTCTATCATCTGTAAATTGCATGTTCTCTCCATGAGGGACCGAGGGATTACATGAGGGCCTTGAGGAGGTGCCTAGTTCAGTATAACTGAACTGTTGAGTGCTCATCAAGGGTCTGTTTCCTACTTTTTCTCCTCCCGCTTCTTAGTAATAGGTAATCAGTATGAAGCTGTTAAGTTCCTCACACAAATCAGCATCTCCACTCACAGTGTTTCCTATGGTGCGGCCCATACCGATGACCAGAAACCGGGCAATTTGTGCCAGGAGCCATCTCAACTGGTCAGAAAAGCCGACAGTGGGAGGAAGTGCTGCCGATCCCAGAGCGGACTCGCCTCACAGCTGGTTTGATCTATTGTGTCCACGGGAATTCTTCTGTGAGGTGGAGAAACTGAGGGAGCTGGAGGATCAAAGTGTCTGAGGGAGGATAGACATGAAAAATGCAACCTGAAACCTTCCCAAAGAAATGCGGAAACTCAGGCTGCGTCGTGTGAGATAGGAAAAATAGGTGTGCCAGGTTCTGGTTGAACTGGCCACCGGTCAGCTCGGGGTTTCTGTTTATGTGTTATCTATAGAACTCATGGCTACACCTATAGAAGGGTATAGACGTGGTGGTGAAATCTGTGGGGAAATGGCCACTAGTCCCAGTCACTCTCCAACAGTGTCCCTGGTGGGGCCGTACTGTGCAGTTGGGAAGGAAGTCAGCTCTGCTCCAGTGTGGGCTGGTTTATCCAGGGCCAGTCCCTACGGAGCAACCCCCTCGGCAGACCCATCCTCCCTTTGTAGGTGCAGGAGCACTGCATGTATCAGCCCGTGTCCTCTTTTATCGAAGGGGGACACGGGGGAAAGGAATCTGAGCTTCAATCTAACGGCCCCCTGCAACGGGTTCAAAGGCCGACTCCCCCTTCTCCACCTGCCCCAGGCTCTGCTGCATCGCCAGCATGATATGGAATTTGCTTGTGAAGTAAAGACAAACACAGGCTTTACAGAAACAGCATAAATAATCAATCCTTCATATATTTATACAGAAGCCAGGTGCAGTTCATGGATGATTGCTTCGTCCTTTATTTCTTTGCTTTTCCAGGAAATTCTGATAGAGGTAGTAGGGCAGTTTGACACCATCTGGGAATGTCCCTCATCGATACCTTGAAAAATAGTCAACCCGATTATCAAGTCTGGTTAATGTGGAGGGAAAACAGAGCAGAATCCTAAGAACTGTCTTCAGAGTGCCTAACAATTGGTATTTTACAACCCACATTTGATCAATTTGCCACATGTCATAACGTGTGCATCGCATTATAGTTTCACAAGAGGAAGGCCTGTACAAGGGATTGAAAATATTTAATGGGGTGAACTTGGTGAGCTTCCCAGCCTCAGTACGTAATTCCTGAGACACCAAAATTACTTGGGACCCATCCAAAAATTCTCAGGAACCTGTGAGGCATACCAAGGTCCAGAGAACAGCGAGCTTTTCGTATTTGTTAAACATACATGTTCACAGCAATATGCTATTCCACTTATTCCTTCTGTCTGCCCTCAATGGTTTCATTACATGGATTTAATTTTAGCGCCTAAGTGAACGTACACTAATGGTGTGTAAGAAATACTCAAGACATCCTTAACCAAAAAGCAAAGACTGTGTAATGGTACTGGAGAGCCTGCTGGGAGCAAATCTATTCTAAAGCGGCTGGGGGAAAATCTCTTCGAAGGCCTTGCGTGTGTGAGTCTCCCTGCCTGCGAGGAGGTGGAGAGTTGGACGGGGGAGGGAGGTACTAATCAATGAGGCTGTAATTTGCAACGGCAGTTCCAGGGCTCCTATTTTTCGCACAATAATTGCCACATGTTGACTGCGCAGATGTCCGAACACATGGGAACACTTCTCTTTCTGCGAGACAAATGAAAATTTCCACTTTGTTTGGTAAACGTGTCAAGATTTATCACTTCGTCATGTGCCCTACATGAGGGTGTTTATCAAAGTTGGCTTTCTGCTCTCTGGTTATGTGGTCCTATGGTTTCAACAACGTGGCAGTGATGAAATCAGTGTTTCCTGCACTGAAATGTGCCTCAAGTCTCAGAGTGGCGGCGGGCAGTGTGCCAATGATGAAAACAAGGGGACAAGAGATCCCCGTCTGGGGACCTGCTGGTGCAATGACCTTCCCATCCCCTTGTCTTCTGTGCCCACTGACACCAGCCAGGTGGAATGAACTTGTCCAATGCACTTTGACCTCGAGAGGCCCCAACAACTGGATCTCCCAGCTTTTTGCTACAGAATGAGCCACAGTGTCACTGGCAACTGGGACAGAACTGAACAGAATTTGAAGCTCCCTCTCGAAAGATGCACAAGGACATAAAAGGTATGTTCTGAGGAGACAGTGACAAGAGGTTGAAGAGGAGCTCAGAAATAGTCTGCTTGTTATGTCTAAAAACAAAAGAAAATGTTCCGGAGAGTCAGAAATCTTGCCTCTGTTTTAAAGACAAGTTCACACCCGTGTGGTGGAAAAGGACTCCCAGGTTTGGGCTGCCCTCCTTTCTGGGCCGGAGACGAAGCTAATGTGAGTTGCGATGGTTTCGCAAAAAGAGGTGCAGTCCAGGAAAACGTGTGCCTTTTAAAACGATGCTGAAACACAGCCATTGCTCATGGGGATGTCGATGTAAAGTTTCGGCTTCGCACCGAGGGAAACCCCCAAGGAGGCTAACGCATCCACTGAAGCAGAGGAATTCTTTTGACTTTCCTATGTCTCCATATAATTGCACTGGGCATAGAGTTGATACTTTTTCAATTTTCTATTGCCGAATAATATATCAATCTTGTTAGGCACATATGCCCAACATTTAATACAGCAGCCAGAAGAGTATAGGAACTCAAGGTTTGTTGGGTAATGGAGTGGCTGAGATTCCCCGGGCTGGGGCAGAGAGGCAGGGTGCGATGCACACCCCGATGATGGAAGCAATGAGCTGATGTGAGCAGGCCCCCGGAAACATCCAGGTTGCCCAAAAGACTCAGATACACTTAGAGAGACCAGAATTTCCCTCACATGGCATACTGTCTATCACCGAGGACTCCCTGGCTGTCGCCAGAACCAGATCAAGGCTATGTATGGTTCAGTCCCGGACACTCAGTTTGCCCTATAGCATCTGATCTGCAGAGGGCCCTCTGTTAATGGCCAACACAAAGCACATACAGTAGCCGTGGAAAGCTGCGCAGCATCCTCTGGAGGAACGTTCTTGGAAGTCTGGTTTCACCCAGTCCCTGTCTCTCTCGTTCAGGGAGTACTCACCTGAGCAATGCCGCCCAGGGGCGCGGGCTCAGTAAGTCTCTCCAAAACTCAGGAAAAGTCTGAAATTGTATGCTTCCTAGAAGGCTGACAAGTGGTTCTAGCTTTAGAAAACAGCACTTCCCATGACTTGATTAAAAAAAACAGTCAGTTTGAAGGAATGGGATCCCAAAACCAAACCACATGAATACGATATAAGAAACAATTGCATGCTGAAATACCAATTAATGCAAGAGGGCGAGGATTTTAGGACAGTTAATGAGAATGGATTATTCTTAGACCCTTCAAAAGTGTGTTTTCACTACTAAAAAGAAATTAAATTTTCTCACGTGTGCACCGCAATGCTGTCAAAGGAAATAGTCTAAGGGCGGTATAGGTAGCAATCAGTCCTTTGTAAGAAAAGAATCCCCCCAAAGAATAAAAACAATCCCACTAATAGACTTTTCAAATAGTGTCCAGCAGAGATTGGCGGAGCTAAAATTAGAAAAGCGTTTTAAAATTTTTATTAATTTTCACCCCCATCCTAGATCCATTCTCTAGGCAGACACTTTTTTTTCCCCCAAAAGCCAAATGCACAAATACTCAACAGGTGGGCAAAGGCCCCTTTGAGGAAGGTACGAACACCTGCCCCCCTTTGGCAGCGCCGCCACAATTTATGGTTGTCTCGGATGCTAATGGGTCATTCTGCGTGGGGAGATATAAATTCTCTTGCTCTGAAGTCCATGCAGGTGTTTTTGGTTGATTTCTACTACCGCCGAAGGCCACAGTGGAAGATGCTGAGACCCCTTGATGTTGGGAGGGTGAAGAAAGAGAAATACAATGATTTGTTGGGTTGGATTTTGTTATCAGATTCTTTCTTTACCAAAGTTGTGAAGAAGGATGGAGACAAAGAATCCAGACATTCCTTTGAATGTCCCATGTAAGAATAATAAATGCCTCTCTTCTTGTTAAGTCAATAGTCATTGTAAACACAAACTCTTCAATGAGAGGCTAGTGGTTTTCCCTGTTAGGGCCTGTAACACCAGTTCAAGAGATTTGTATGGTTCTGATTCGTTAAAAGTTTCAGATGCTTTCTACATGAGAGCTTTATCAATCCAGAGGTTCTGTTTTTTAATACTTCATTATAGTCATTCATTCCACATCGGGACTTTGTTTCAAAGAATGAAAACCTGTGCGTTGTATTTTCTGAAGAGTTTGCCGTTTTGTTGCTCACACCCAGAATAGTCACATAAAAAGGTGTCCCCCTTTGGTGTGGCTTCGTTCACACCGCCTGCCTGGGGGCATCCAGTGTGGGGGCCCAAAGCCGGCACCATCTTTACCAGACAAAGAAGCATAGGCACCGTCCCAGCACAAAAGCCTGATTTCTGTCCCCTGGGGCCTGGGGTCTGGGGCCTAGACTGAGAAGTGCTGTAGGGAAGAGGCCAGAAACCACAGGCCCTGGGCCTTCTGGAAGCCCAGTCTGTAGTCTGACTATCCTACAGGTTCCAGTTGTACAAAGGACAAGAGTCAGAGTTGGTTTTCAAGGTAACTGGATAAAGGAAAAAGTCAGCAAGTACCGATCTTAATTCTTTAAAATTTAAAAGCTAATTTTGTGTCTTCTAGTCAATTTCCTGCACAGGAAGGAAAAATTTATTAACTGCCTTCTGGTATTAAATGGAGTGCTAATGGGTAAGTACAACAATTCAACAGGTGCCAAGGAGATATATAGAGGCATTATATCAATTTAAATCGTAATGTCTTGCAAATGCATTTGTAGAGTGATAGCTTCTGCTACCCACTCCCTTCCTTTGAGTTTATTTTGGAAACCTAACTCACTCCCAATAAGAAAATGGCTCTTACGTATTATTATAGAAAACAGAATGCAATACAATCTTATTTACAGTTTCCTCCTAAGGAAATGTTATTGCACACTTCTAAGTAACGAGAGTACACGAGAACAATTATTCAGTTTTTAAAAAATATATACTAATGGCCAACGCAGTTTAAAATTTGAATCAGGCTTAATGAGAAATTTTCTGATACGCAGCCCAACATTACGGCTCTACCCCATGAGTCTTTATATACCATGCACCCCTAGGAACTACAAGAACTTAGAAGAAACAGCCTCTCTTCTGCAAAAAGATGAACGTCCACGGTCTTACAGGCTGCCTCCTATTTTTGGTCTCCATCTTTTCTGCAGAAACACAGCCCGAGTCAGTTGTCAGTGGGAAAGGAACACATAAAGCCACAAGTTTTTGATACGTTCATGAAAAAGCAAAGCCCAATAATGAGTGCCGCTGTCAATAAACTTATTTAGATTAAGGTGTCCTCTTCTCCCGAGCAGATGCCACTTAGAAGAACAAGAGGGAAAGTTCTTCTAGAATGAGTTGTGTTTAAACCACACAGAAGAAGCATTTATTATTTCTGCAGAAGTTGTTTGCCTGATACCAAGGCCCTGCACCCCATTCTTCGTCACTTTTCTGTGTGAGCCACTTAACCTCATCTTCTTCCTAATAGAAGGATGGACGGCCTGGGAGGAGAACTGCCAGGCACCCCAGTAGTAATCAGACACTTCTGATGGGAGGAAGCAGGGAAGCTTTTCATTCTGCTTGATTGTTCGCCCCAGTTGTTTTGAATATTAGGATTGACCTCAACTTCCCTTTTAAACAGTTCACCTTTATTCTCTGTTTATTTTTATCAACAAGAAAATAGGGAAAGACTCACCATGAGAGCTTTATGACCGGGTGAGACAGGAATTTTAGGCCTGAGCAGAGAAGAGCAAGGAAAGTGTCAGAAAAGTTTAAAATTATGGAAAAGTTAGAAACATGACCACTAAAGAAATAAAGGCCTGCCATGATCAACGGTCACCCCTCTCTCCAGGGCCCCATGAAGGGACATGGGGTTTAAGAACAGAGGGTGGGAGAGTTCTCAGGTCGTACTCTACATCCTTCAAAGCCCAGAGGCTCACTCCAAGCTCCTCCTCCACAAGCACTTTGTACCACTTCAGACACTGACAGTGTCTCTTCTCCCTGACAGCAGCTCCCAGGAAGTGGTACACGCCGGGGTCAGAACGCAAGCGGGAAGGATGCCGTGCTTTCTCAAACACAGCATCAGGGAATATTTAGTCGTCTAGTGTTTGGAGATATGGATTCTGTTTAAGCACGGAATGTTACCTCCTGAGAGACCATGTCCCCTCATTGTGTACTATGATAAGCTAGAAGACTGGGACTCCAGGTTCTGGAATTAAAATTAATATAAAGGAATTCTAATTTGCACTAATAGTATGGAGTACATATGCGATCTGAATTCTAAATATTCTGATGCCTCACTAATTAAAAATTTCACGGAAATAGGTTACCTGTGCATCTCCATACTAATATTTTTGGTGTAATTTTCTAAACTACTGTTCAGGCGGATTAATTAAATGCTTATGTAACATCATCATTCTTACTATGCAGTTGTTGATTTCTCAACTATGAAGAGCTAAGTTTTAAACACTACAAAACTAAAGAAAAAGCCCCCACAAAACATAAGCACACATACACACACACAAATAGTTGTTGGTTCCTTGGTTAGAAAATGTAAATTTTTTTTCAAATTTCTGACTAACCAAAGTGAAACACAGCAAGCTTAAAATGGAAATAAATTCACTCAAGGAGGAGAAACTTGAGAAGTAATAGCCGTGGAGTATAAATTACATGCACACACAGACATTGCCACACAGATGTAAATAATGTTGCTTTAAATGGACCATAAAGTTTAAATTACTTTCCACACCAAGAATATAAGGCCAGGGAAACAAAACAAAACAAAGCAAGAAAAAAAAATCCCAGCTAACCTTGGTTAAAATAATACTGTGCTCCTCTCAGGAAAAACACAAAAGAAGTAGTAGTTGTTCATTTAATGGCTGCCCTGAGTTTTCATAATAATATCATTTCCACCATTAAGAGTATCATTAGCTTCTCATCTCCCAGAGCTTCGGAAACAAGAGAAGAGGGGCATCTCGGCTTTCCACTGGCCTGGGGCTCACGTGGTGGTTCATAGGCTCTAAAATTGCCGTGAGACTTTTATTGATGAGGACAGAAAAGCACCAGCATGCACAACGTACAGAGGGCCCCGCTGTTCCTTTGGATTTTGATTAAAACATGGGATCAAAACTTCTTCCACCCTTGGCCATCACTTCTATAAAAGGGCAAATGATTACAGTAAGATCATCTTTAAAAAAACCACACAGGCAATATGTAACCAAACAAGGAGAAGCAGAAAATGAAAGAATGAGACAAGAAGAGAGAACGGAAACCATTTCACTGTCTCCCCCAGCAATTCTGTGTGTGTGTGTGTGGGATTATCTGCTCCCACCCACACAAACACATACATGGAATCGGGTTATTCCTACTGTTCTGCAGCTGGGCCTTGTGCTTTCTATTATAACATGGATAACTTTTCATGCCGTTTAATATACTTTTAGATAGTATTTTTTATGACTGGAAATGTTTCACTACATGATTCTATGTTTTAATCGAATGTTTCTACACATCTAAATTGTTTTCAAACTTTTGCTATGATGCACACTATTGCAATGATTGTCTTTGAACTTAGGTCCTAGCAGATATATTTGTCCATTAGGATCAATTCCTAAAGTGCGATTCCTAGATTTCAGTACCACTTCGCAATGCACAAAACACAGGCTATCACCATTAGTGACAATCCCTACAAGTGAAAATTGTAGCGAATTATTTTCATTCCAACTTTTTTAACCTGTGAAATTATATCTACATTCATAAATGTCCTGACCAATTTTTTTTCAAAGTGATGGTCATTTTCTTACTGAATTGTAAGACCACTTCATTTATAAAGGATAGTATTTTATATTTGGAATACTTACACAGGTTTTTTTTATCTGCCTTGTGTTTGCTAACACGGATCTTTTAACAAAAAACTTCTTTTTTTCTAATGTAATGCTACCTATCGATCCCTGTTCTTTTGGTGACCTGCTTAGAAACAATTTTCCTTGTGATAAATGTGAGCATTTGTTGAAGGTTTACATTTTAATCAATTGAAAACAATTTTTCATTTATTCTGTTTATGCTTTTTCTTCCCTTTACCTAACTTTAATATACCTGGAATGTACTTTGGTAAATGATACAATAGAGGCATCTAAGTTTAATTTTTGCCCAATGATATGCACTCCATTCTCAAGGATTTAGTGAATAATTCTGTCCTCCTCACTTGATTTGAAATTTCACTTTATAACACATATTATAAGTGTTATATAAACATGCAAAAGAATCAAGTCATACCTGAAATTCTGTGACTACAGAAATTAATGTCACATTTAAAAAATGTAAGTACATGCTTGTTATTTCTGTGAATTGTATGTTCCTTAAAAAAATTCCTTGATATCAATTTAAAAAGTTAAAATTTCTTGCATGACTTAAAGCTGTATGCCCAACTCTAATATAAAATAATGCTAACTATTATTTTTATTATAAAAACTGTAATTTGAATTAGGGGCATAAACTTCGTAGTCATTCTGATGGAGCTCTACCCAGTGAAAATATCATACTATTATATTCCACATCAAGGTATTTAAAAAGGCATAGTATGAATAATACCAGCTTGAATGCAATTTATAAAGCTTATTTTATGTATATGAAGACACACAAAAATACTTTATCTCCGACAAAGAATTAGTGTTCCTGACAGGAAAAATTTAAATTAAGACTTTTTAGTTTACAACTTGGCAAAACCGCCTCTGAAATCAACTTTTTCCTGAAGCACTATAAATCAACGGCACTTAGCACAGCACAGTTTGGTTGTTGTCCTTGTGTGTGAAAATATTTAGATCTGGATTGGCAGTGTTTCCCAACCGTGCCAAGTAAAAGCAACCGCCTAGATAGCAAATTCTGGGGGAAAGAAACCCGAGAAATATAAATGCAGGGGGGAAAGAACCCGAAGTTACTATTTTTGCATCCGAGCATGAATGCTAAAACAAATGCTGGGCAGAATCTCTAGAACATGCTTAACTACTCGTTTTTAAACATACAAATATTAAGACAGTGACAATTAAGGCAGTTTCTAATGAAACGTCTACTTAGAAGAACCAGCTTTCTTAACAATTTGGCTGCAGTGGAAAATATTTAGAATTTTTCTCTGACTTCCTTACTTTTCGGGTAAGTAAACGATCTCGGTTTATCGAGGGGAAAAGGAGGGGTGTTTTTGTGTTTACTTAGGTAAGAATTGGTTTTAGATATGAGTTTGGTCACACTGACGCTTCCCCAAGTGTCTTTTTGAAGAGTAAGAGTGTAAGAATAGACACGTCTGGGGTGGGTGACGAGGAGGTCATTTCCCCATCTGTTGTCCCACAAATGAAAAGCTGAGCTCTCCTTGTCCCATTTCCTATTGTATGATAAGTGAGTTCTGCTGTATCGGATTAGAGCCAAGTTAATTTGTGATAATGCTAATAAAACCTCTCAGTGACTGAATTCATGGTTCCTCTCAGAAGCAGCCTAGTGAAGAGGTGCAAAGCAAGAACTCGAGCGCCCCCACTCCGAGTCTCTATCCCGGCTGTGCCCCACAGAATGTGGGCACAGAGAAGTCCTTTCATTTCCCTGGGCCTCAGTTTTCACATCTGTGAGAGGAGAACAAAGAAAGGTGTCCGTTTGATAGGATTGTTGGGAGACAGGAAAGGAGAGACACTGAAGGGTCTGGGACAAATAAGGTTGCTTTTCGTATTACAAACTCTTCTATTACAAAACCGTAAGCGTGTGATTCTGTAACACAACACTATCACACTCACACACCCCAGGTGATGTTTTAGGTGACATGTTCAAAGGAAAACCACAAATTACGACACCCGTGTCCTCACCGTACCAGCCCCCGGCAAGCAGGCCTTGCTCCTGCCCAACCCTGTCTAAGAGCACTTGGAAGAACACTTGGCACCCCGTAGATTTTACAGCTGCTAAATTGTTACTAAGTTTAAATTACATGTTCCATGGCTTTCAAAACTGTTGGATTTTGTTTTCTTTTTTTCAGTTCATGGCAGTTTTAAAATTGACCGCACCCACGTAACCAGACTTTGCCATCTGATTGGAACTAAAAAGAGAAGACCTTTTAAAAAATGACCAGACAGGGGCCAGCTGAGGTCTCTGATTGAATGGCAGCAACTGAGGGCCCTCCGACCCCTTTGGTACAGTTTTGGGCTCACCAAAGCCAGGGAGTCATCATGCCCTTGAATAACCGAAATAAAATCCTAAATATGACTTCATGGGCAACATTAAAATGGAAAAAAATTCTCTTTTCTTAAAATAATACTTAAAAAAAATAAAGCAACCAGGCTATACTTTGTTCTTATTTAACCAAGAGATTAGCACAGTGGGTTGCTGGTTTTCCTCTACTTTTTTTTTTTTTTAATTTTCCATTAAGCAAGTTCTTTTAGAACAAATTTGAACTTTTCCCATCCCAGTGATTCCCACGGACACTTGGCAAAGAATCTTGGATAACTTGCAAATCTGGGATTTTTTCCAGGCATGAGTAACTTGTTAAAAAGCCACTATTTCCTTAATACTAACAGTAAATAGAGTTCACATCCACATAAATCCTCAGTGGCCCAATGGGGAAAGTTTTTATATGTATCTGTGTGTGTGTGTAATCCCCTTTTTTATTCATAAAACCCTTGGCTCTCAGCATGTCTGTTTATATTCCACTTCTTAAAAATAAATACACACGTTTATGCCAGCCGAGGTTAAAAGTTACCCTTTTTCCATTGCCTGCTGTGTGCCAGTGATTTTATGATGGATGGATTTAGAATACCTGGTTAGAATTCCTGAAGAGTGTTTCTCCTCTGTTTATTCTATTTCTCTATAAGCAGGGTAAAACTGAATTACCATGTAATTAAAATACATCTTTTCATAAAATTTAATTTTACTAGAAAGCTCAAATAAAATTTTCAAGACTTACAGGGAAAACTGAGTGTTTAATTTTAAATGGAAAGAGCAAAGCCAGGGTTTTTGCATGCCTGGGGAATGGAGCAGGTTACTATAGCAATCCTTAGCAATTACTACTCTGAGTATAAATTGTCTCCTATTTATCGCTGGGTAATAATTACAGGGCCATTCCCACATACAAGATTTTTGAAGGGTACGTACTTTATAGTTATCACTTTTTAGACTTGTTTTGGAGATGTGCTTTATGAGGCTGGCAGAGGTTATATGAACTTCCCAAATTCACACAGTGATACAGCAGTGAACCAGGGACAAGACCCCGTGAGGGACATTTCTGCCCTTCACCCTTTCACGAGAGATGTGTCTGTACCAGAATTCCCTGTAATTCTCTTCTTCTGGGTAACAAACAAATTCCTCTCGACTTTGCAGGGTTGGCCCGGGTATATTTTGATAATAGGCAGTCCCAGGAGATAACTTGCATTTCCTGCTTCCGGTCAGATGTTCCCCAAGAATAACTTTTCTACATATGTTTTTGCATTTTTGATCACAATCCCAGCTGGAATCAGGAAGTTTGGAGGCAGCATGGAAATGGAAAATAATTGAAAGTCACGGTGGCATTTTTTTGACTTTCAAAATATTTAATTTTGCGGTGGTCCTGAAGTCAAAAAAAGAAAAAAAAGTCAACTACAATATCTATTATCTCCTTAAAAGTATGCAGTCAGTTCTTTTCCTTGCTTAAGATACATTTTTATTTACAAGAATGCAGGCATGATTATATGGGAATAGGAGATTTCCCATGGTCAAACAATCAATCACAGGGAGATGGGATCAGAACTTTCAAAATTCTTAATTGAGGGCTCATTTGAAGTAATATTAGGCATACGCACTAGCCTCAGTTACTTCTCATGCCAGTAAAAATATACTGCATTATAATTTCTCTAGTAAATATTTTTAAATGGAAGAATACGGAAGAGATGAATAACTCAGGTACCTCAAAAAGCTTAAAGATGAATTCTAAACATTGTTTTTAAAGCCATTTGAAAAACACATTCGGTTCTTTGAGCTTCGTTTTGCTCATCTGTCAGATGGCATCAAGGACTTTGTGCACAAGGCGTCCATCAGCATTAAGTTCACATGCGTGTGAAGGACTGAAGTGGTGTCTGGCCGTTAAAATGTGCTAGAAAACGTGGACCCCTTTGCAGGTCCCCCTTCCTAATTTGTCCTCTCCTCACAATGGCGGGGGGTGGCAACACTTCTTAGAAAGCTGGGGTTTTCAGAGACACAGCAGCACCCCTCAGGAATGCCCTCTCCTAGACTAGAACCTGCTCTGTTGGTCAGGAAGAGCCAGACTGAACCAAAACTAGCCAACATTCAGGTTTGCCTGCTAATTTGTACAATTTGTACCGAAACTATTTGCATTATTAATGTTTTATTGAATTTAAACTAACTGTTTGAGTAATGTATTGTTTGTTTTATTCTGTTTTGCTGCTGCTCCTTTTTTTTTTAAGAGGTATCTTTTCTATGAAAATTCCAGTGTGTGTTGTTTGTTTGTTTGTTTGTTTGGTATGGAAGGAAAACCAAGATACACAGAGGATCAATTATGGTTCAGGCTCTTCTCATACCTTATCTTAGTTAAGTACTTATAATACTCCTTTTATAAGACGAGAGGTTGAGATTTAGAACTTTAGTAAAGACTAGTAAGCGGCGGATTAACACTCAAGTCTGTGGGCCCACAGCTTCGCACTGAGTGCATCCTGTATGCCGGCCACCTGATTCCCGAGAACAAGGAGCTGGCGTGTTTAGTGAGGAGGAATTGAGCTTCAGCACCCATGCTTTAGGGATAAGTGGGGAAATGAGATGGGAGGCAAACGTCGATTAGCACCAACCATCAGATGCACGGCATTAGATGAGCGTGTACTCTTTTGTTATACCGAGGCCTCACTCCTCAGGGTATGATAATGGAAGCAGGAGACTCAATAGCAGCATTGAGTTCAGACACAAGACCCCACATCCACGACTTCATTCAACCAGCCCTACACAGACCTGAGGAGCAGAGCAATCAGACAGTTAGCCAGGGAGCGCTGAGCAACAGAGGATGCTCATGACATTATGGGTGTTTTGGGTAGGCTGTTGAGCACTGTAGGCTTCTACACGCAGGTCCGAGGCTTCTTATCTTGAAAACGGGGTGGTAAAATAGGGAAGCCAAGGTAAGACTAGGCAGAGAAATGGCAGGTGATCTGGTTTGAGGACATGAGGAGGCACCCAATGTGTCCCTGGGCAGCCTTTTGACCGAATCACTCTGGATCGGGTGGACACATGGCCATCAGTGCGGTGGGGAGTCTGCCCTGGGACAGACACTCCCCCTCACAACACTGAAGCCACAGTAAACATGGCTGTCGGTGGTGCGAAGGGGTCCCCAGAGCCCAGACGAATCTGAATCCTACTGGGAGGCCCTGAGGACCCCTGGCTGGATCCCTGGCAGACTGATACCCTCTGATACCCAGACTGATACCCAGTCTCTTCAAATACCCTCTTTATAATGTAGCCCCACACTTTATGTGATTGACTTCTTGGCCCCCACTTATCATAGAATGGCAGGGCTTTGCCTTCATTTTTCTCAAGAGTGTGTAGCCGAGGTTTATTTATTTTATTTTATTTATTTTATTTGTAGAAAGAGAAGATTAGAACATTCTAAACAGTCATCTCAGAAGTACTGGTACCACATCAAAACTGCCTCTTTTATACAATTAAAGATTGGAAAAAAACTGGGTGGAATATTACATGGCTAAATGAAAGAACAAGAAAACTGTTACTGATATAAAATTACTTAAACTATATACTGCTAAAAGTAAAAATTGCATATAATATGTTTGTGTCTATGCAAATTATATATAGATAGGTATATATAGGCATGTATTTACTTTATCGCAATAAAACATGTTAAGAGAGATATACCAGAATCTCACAGGACAGGAAATAAATGGCAGGAGCATAGGGATAAAAGGAGATTTTTCACAGCATAAAATTCTGAATTCTGAGTCAAATAAAAGTGATACTTTTTTGAAGAATAGCTGAAATAAAATTTTTGAGGTGAATAGTGAAAAAGAGAGCAATTTTATGACTACATCTTTTAAGACATATATTGTCTTTGTGCCATGCAAAATTATCTTATGCTATACTTTGAAATAATAAATATAACGTATTTTACCTCATTTCAGGAACTTTCAAAAATTCTCATTAAATAAATGGTCCCTAGTATTACATATAGGCTTGCTTCTTTTTATAAAAAGTAGATCTTTCTTCTTAGATACGAGGTCCCACACAATTACTATGCCCATTAAATTAATGTACATATTTTTTCAAATATTGGGAAGAGGTTGAATAAAGGGGAGACAAAATATTAACTTCAAAAATAATTTAGTAAAACATGCTGTACCTATCAGGTTTCAAGGACTGGAAATCAACTGTAATTAATTTAAAATCTATTTTTGTCGAATTAGTGCCGCCACTGTGCATTTTTAGCCTCTTGTGCTATCTTGATATCCTTTATCCTTTATTTCAAAACTATTTTTAAACCAAGTATCATTAAAATATAGGAATCCAAGCTGGGTATTCACTAGGTTAACATAGATGAGAATACGGCGTTATCCTCAACAGATGCCCCACTTAAGCATTAAAATCTCATTCTATTTAATTTCGTCCCTGGCATCCTCGCCTTCTCCTGTCAAAGCGAATCAACCTGACTGCTAATTTTTGAAGCAAAACCTCTGTGATCACTTCCCTCGTGATTTAATCCAGATCTAACCTCAGGCCTTTCGAGGTTCAAGGTCAATGACCCAATTTATCCTGCCATCAGCCTCTGTATCAGTAACCACGGTCATTCCTCGAGAGGCTTTACCTACATACCATTATTCACTGGGTGTGTCGTCCACCAAATTATGTGGGCACTTGAAGGAGATTTCAGGGTGCAGCTCCGAACAGCTTGGCAAGAGCTTTTGGAGGCTCTGGCCATTGGTAAGCAGAGGGAAAGGTGTTTTCTGTATGGTTTTGGCCTCTGGAAGCAGAAGCCGATACCTAAGAAATTATTTGCCTTTCTCCCACGAGAAGAAACTCGGTCCTTGGCAACCTCGCCAACGGGAAAAGAGTTTTAAAAAGAAATCCTGGAGCACACGCCGCACTCCAAGAAAATCTGGGAGGAAAATGAAGGTGTGGGTACTATACTCAATGTTTCTTAGAGATGAATGAACGTACCCGAACTCATATCTAGGGGCTTTATTTTACTCCTTTCTGCAACAACTCGTGTCTTTGAGCCTCCTTCATGCATAGCAGTTAATACATTTTGCGAATTTGCCTTGATGTTTTAAATAACTTTCCCTCCCTTGGCGTCCCACCAGCAGGCCGGCGGGGAGCAGCGCACGTGTTGGAGAAGCCGTCCTTAAGTAAAGGAGAAATCCCAGGGATGCGGGGCCCCAAGCAGGGAACTGCTGCTCAAGGGGCGCACTGGTCCCAGGAGGCCTGAAACTGGGTTTCTGTGTCAAAGATGCTGAATGAAATCGGGGGTGGAATTGTTAAAATTGGAAGTGACCTATTTAACTATATGAGCATTCCCATGGTTGGTATAAATACGTCCGACTTTCTCATTTTCTCATCAGAAGGAACTTATCATACACTCCGATGCCAAGAGCCTTTTCAGCAATGTGTTCATGAAAAAAGAATCTGTGTTGTTGGACTTTAGAATTCTTTATATTCTCTATGCTTTCTCATTCTCGCATGCGATAATAAGAACACAGAGATGGCCTCGATCCCACTGAAGCTGAAAGGGGAGGAAAATAATGGGGTGGCTGTTGCTCAGAGGAAGAGCTGATAGAGGAAGATAATTTCTTCATTATCAGATCAGAAACAGAATGTGTAGTTATCTGATCATAAAATATAATGTTGGACTCTACTTGAGTTCCCAAATTTCATTGCTGTGTGGGCATAATTTAATGTCTCATAAAATTATGGCCTTAGAAAATCACCTTATAATGTCTATCTCACCCTTCCCAAGCCATCCACTCATCCTGTAGATCGAAGGAAAATCCCAGAAGTCATTACTAAGGAAGGTTAACCAGTATTCCACACACGGACTGACTATACTGACTGTTGTTAACAGGACATGAGTATATCTTGGTATCCATTGACTTGTTGCTTTAAGGAGCGTATTTCTGGATGCCCTAAAAACAGAAAACTACAGAGTAGGCAGAGCTGTGCTGAACAGAATCAGCCTGCAGTTCTCACTGTAATGTATCCTGATCAGAGACCTATTAGTACTAGGCCTGCCTGTTTTAGTGAGAGGTTCCGGACATCTAGTCCAATGGATTCTGCATTTAGAACCTAAAATCTATAGCTTCGACTCTGCATTTCATGACGGACAAGTAAAAGTTTTAGCTAGAAATCCACCAGACTTGGCATGAATTCACATAGTTTTGTTTTTCTTTAAGAAAAGAATATTTTGTTTGTAGAAAAATTGCATGACTTTCCTTTTTTTGGATATGTGACCTTTAAGAAAAGGTTGTGCTGTGTATTTCAGCCACCAAGCATTGAGAAAATTGCATTAACAGTAAAATAATATTCTTACTGCCAAGTGTACAAATATTTCCTAACAGCAATCTTACTCTCCAAGGCCCCGAGCAGTGCTTCATCATGCGAGCGTGGCCTCCATGACAGAAGCCTTTTCTGAAATCCATCCACCTCCCTGTCATTCACGGCTTTGTGATTCACACCAGCTTGGTGCCCACACTGGCTGGATGACCCCCTCCCCCAAACCCTGCCATTCTCCGTTGGCAAGGGCTTCTCAGGGACCTCTGTCCTGGGTTGACTGGCTGCTCTGCACGATTTTTGGGGCCAAAGTGGGGGACTCACAAAAAAGCAATCCTATCTGCTAATGTATAAATAAGACACACACAGATATGCATGCAGATATATCATAGGTTGTTTTATGAAGAATGGAGAGCCTACACATGCAATGAGAAGCACAATTCTTTGAAAGGTGCCCTGTCTAGAGAGGTCTTTTGTTATTTTTTTATAATTTTTCTGAAGTCAAGTTGCAGAGGAACACGTGTAAATGTCGATGATTCCTGCAGGCCCCAAATCTGACTTGTTCAAAAGGCTTAAATGAGGATATAAACAAACAGATTATTTCTGAGTCTTAACCAGAATTATTCTCATTCAGTGAAGAGGGAGTGAGGATGAGTGATGATGCTGTTTTGTATGATTTTCATTGGTAACCAATGAAATTCAAGCAAAACCCTTCAAGGTGGAACCTTTGATTTTTCTTGACAAAATTCAGACAGCTGCAGTGATCTGGGGGGCGGGGTGAGTGTCTATGAGTCTATGTTCTACTTCCTTTCCCTGCACTGCCCCATCTATGGCTAGGAGGGTCAAATCCACGGCAAGTTCATTTCTGGGCCAACTCTGCCCAATTATATGGTGTGAATTGATGTCCACTAGGGTTTACAATAGTAGACGCTGATTCAAATCCTTAGACTGGAGGAGTCTACCATTGTTAGGGAAAGAGGCCAGTCTATATCCATTAATTAGTCAAATTCAACTCAACCTACTTTATTTGATCACTTTTAGGGACTATTACTGAAATATAAGTATATTTGGAACAAGAAATGCTGTGAAAATCCAGAAATATAATAGTGTCATGGAAAAGAGCTACTACCTAGCTAAGTTCTAAAATTTTTAAAAAGATTTAGGATTTTAGACAGTTGTGTCTATGAGTCCTTGGTGGTAACAGAATAACTTCATGGTAAAGAGCAGCAGACATGTTATTCTACAGGCACGAAATCAAAATATTAAAGACAGAAGAGTCACATGATTTTGTGAAACCTACGGCAGGCTGAGACTCTAGGAAATAATTTCTCTTACACAAAGACTTTCTTCCCAATATAGAAGTTCTATACAAGTATTAAATCTCAAAACAAATTAATCCATGCCTATCACTGGAAATGTTTACAATTTAGACAGTTAAATATCCGAGTTCCATGTGACAGTGTGAACAGGTTGTAGAGATTTGTTCATTTGAAATTCCATTCGGTAACAGATGCGATAACTTGTCTGGCATTAAAACGGAGTTTAAGGTAATCACTGTGCTTGCTCTTTTGTTCTAAGTGCTTTACAATCCTTCATTCACATAAAACATCTGTGAAATTTTGTTAGGAGTGTGGTGAGTAAAATTTAATCCCTGTTTTTATACCGGCATGTTCTAAAGCATGCTTACATATATTTCAGTCTTCCTGGTGTGAAAAACTCATGTGGGAATGAATGGGAAAGCATTTTCGTGACATTAAAACTTAGGGGGCAATGGAAGATGGATGTGCTAACAGAATGAAGGCTAGGCCACACTAAAGACGATTTCCTCCATTGATTCTTAACACCAATTGGAGGAACAATTATAGAAACAAATGAAGATTAGGAGATCATTTTATTGGCCAAATAAATGTGTCTTTGTTAAAGTGAAAGCAATGGGTTTCTCTTTGGTGTCACAGGTGAAATATAGGCAAAGTGGAGTAAGTTATTTTGCTGTGAGGTAGGAATGGCGTGTGTGGGTAGGTAAGCAGACTGCGCATGCGTTCTAGATCCACCGCAGACAGCTAGCTCTAACCGACCTCACGGAGCCAGCTCTCCCCCGGGAGCCCAGGACCAGCTCTGCTCCCTTCTCAGGAGGATGGGCGGGGCCGGGCAGACCTTATGGGAAGAGCAGGGTTGCACACCCCGGGAACCTTCCTGAGGTTCCTGTGCTAAGTGATAACAAGGTGTGTGCCTCAGAGCCGGTTTCCAGGGTGTGTGTGATAGAAAGCACACCACTAATAAAGAAATCAGAGAACTTAACAAGAAAGATGTTCTAACTGAATCTCCACTTCCCCGTTACTGATCTGGAACTATTTATTTAGCACATTCTATTTGTAAGGCACTGTGCTCCACAGACTCTGAGACAGTGTGGGCATGCACGCATGCACACACACACACACACACACACACACACACTGTATCTTTGTTTACTTATATTCCACCCGTTCCACAAAAGATTTGTGATTGTAAGTATTTACACATAGGCATATGTTTATGTGTGTGCATGTGTGTGTATATACTAGATGTGAGAAAATATAGAATAAAACCAAATAATAAAGGGACTCCTGTTAAGGGAAGATGTGGAGAGGGAAAGTTAGGCAGGATAAGATGAACAAACAAGGCGTACCTCTGACGAGTTATTATAGAATTGTTGGAAGTAAATCACACTTTTGACTTTAAGTTTACTTTCCAAGGATCAAAGAAAAAAAAAAGACAACCCCGTGATGGGTTACAAAGACATACTAGGTGACAGACCGTATGTTAAAAGCAAACAGGAGAGGTGTCCCAGAGAGTGAGATGAGAAGGAAAATTTTGTCACGGGTTCTCATTCAGAGAACACCGTACTGTCTGACGAGTGGGAAGCTTGCCAACATCTGTGTAATAATTAACATATTCAGTTAGATGTGACAGTTCTTCTAATAGTCCTCAAGGTACACCGGTGACCTCCCACCCATGTAAAATACAGTGAAAGAAAGTCTGTGAGAAGGTAAAATATTGCAGGAAAAAATGTAGCTCTCTTATCATCTTGCATTTCCCAGAGTAGGATTTAGAAAACTGACATTCGAACCAAGGTACCCAGAGGTGATCATTCTGGGGCAGGGGAGTAGTCAGTGAAACCCAGAGGGTGTGGGTACCTGCTCCCCTTCCTGACAAAGTGTCATACATGAGACTCCCGAGGATGGCACCTCACATTGAGATGTCTGGCTCAGATACAAAGGCAGAGAGTAGGAGAGTTTAAGGTAGTAATCTTCGACAAGGACTGGGGGTGCAGAGACTATGTGGACCTAATGAAAGGAGCATCCTAATGCTTTGACGCCAATGCCGGGCGCTGAATCAGAGAGTCCTTGTGTCATGTGGCAGGCGTTTGCTCTGCCCTCAACCAGAGGAATGAGATTCTTTTTTGGGTACTGTTTCTAGTCTGTTCTGGAGGGACAATGAGTGTGCAGCGCCCCCGGGATCTGCCGCATAGAACGGTGTTCTCCGGGAAGCATTATTTTTCAGGAATAATACGAAATCTCCATGATCAGAGAAGTTTGGGGACCCGTGGGAAGAACAAGGCTCACCAAGCTGTTTCCTTGCAGGGCTTACTCAAAGCCTTTAAGGAGGCTCCCTCAAGGTGTAAATCTCAAACAGCAGTGAGGTTCGCCAATGTCGATTCAGTTGCGGGCCCCTCTTTTTGCAAAACGTCTCATGGAAACACTCTGCTTACAGAAGTCATAGCACAAGTCAGCAAGTTTTAGAGCATTTTTCTCGTAGGCACTGCCAATTTAGCATCACATTTTGGAGGGTCATCCATGCTGTGGCATGATTCGGGGCTTCCTTCCTTTTTATGGCCGAGTAATATTCCATTGTTTAGGTGACATCTAAAATGCTGGGCTTCTGGACTGTTTCTACCTTTTGCCTGTTATGTGTAATTCTGCTGTGAACACTCAGGTATGGGTGTTTGTGTGGACAGATGCTTTCATTTCTTTGGGGCACATATCTAGCTGTGGATTGCTCAGTCCAGGGAAACTCATGTTTAACCCTTTGAGGGACTGCCAGATGATGTTCCAGCTGGGCGCCCCATTTACATTCTCACAGAAAGCCTGCATGTGTTCTAATCTGTCCGTATCCTCAGAGACACACGTTACTCTCTGACTTTTTGGTTGTACCCATTCTGGTGGGTGGGAAGTAGTATCTCACTGTGCTTTTGATGTGCATTTACTTCATGACTAATGCTGCCATGCATCTCTTCATGTGTTTATTGGCCGTTTGGGTAAATGAGGTGTAAATGGGCAACTTTGACTGCTGACATTTTTTGACGATATCAGTTTACCTGTTCTTTCAAATTAAAATTTAGCTGTATTTTAAAAGTGAAAAGCAGACTTACTGTTTCTAAGTTGGACCATTCCCTTTGCTATTTGAAAGGGAAAATATTCCATAAAACAATCTAATAAAAAGTAATCATATCATAGGGTTTAAAATTCTGACTAACATTAAAAAAAAAAAAACTAGTAGGCTTTTCACCTAAATCATGCCTAATATTTTGGCTCTAAGCAAAACATGAAACTGAGTCAAGATTCACCTGGGGTTTAATTAGCTTTTCTCTTTTCTTCTCAAGCCAAAATAATTAGTTTCATGAAAACTATATAATAAAGGCAAGTACTGCTTGACCAATATTTCTATTTCATATTTTTCTGCTTCTTGTTTTCTGCCAAGCCCAGGAGTGAGGTGTTTTGTTTTACCGTTTTGTTTTGTTTTGAATCGTGGGCAGGAAGAGACTAGGGACATGATAGGAGCACAGATGGGTCAGCCTCTGGGTTTCATGCCTCAGCAACGTTCTCTGTGGTTTAGACACGGCGAGGAGAAGTGAGAAGACCTTCGGCAGGATGCGTGATCCTCTGGAGAACTTTTCAGTTCCTAGATCACATGTTCAGATCTAGATGATCAAACTCACGGTACAGGCTAGAACAATACACAAGATCAATAGGGAAACTTTCATTTGAACTTGGCTCACTGCTCTAGAGGCCACAGCTGTTCATTAAGATAAGGCAAGAGACAAGGGAAGAGAGAGAGGGGTTGGGAAAGTCAGACAGTGGTCATGAAATCTATGAAACTGAATTCCAAAGATCATTGGAAAGAGCCGTAGGGAAGTTTTCGAATGCCTTGTTAAAAACTAGGCTTGCCTCTTTTCTATCCCCAATGCATTAGCTCACTGTGGACTCACCAAGTATAGAGGTCCAGACAAGAGAGTGCTATTGTGTTTAGTTTTGGACTCTCTAACACCACACAGCAGAGCCACTGACTAGCCACATCCCCAGGCAAATAATCTACATTTCATTCTGTTTCCTCATCTTTAAAGGAGAAGGAAAGCCCACACTTCTGCTTCGGAGAGTTTATGAAAACCACATGAGATGATGAATGTGAGGACACTTTGCAAACCCTAAAGCCACAATATTAATATTAATACTATTATTACTCAGCTCAGTCACTTTTTCGATCTTCTCTCTGCTCCTTGAGACTCGTTCTGAAGATGGGAAGGCTGAAGCCACCGTCAAATTAAGATTCTGGAATATCTGTGAATCTTTCACTTCTCCCAGCTACCACTGGTAATTGAAAGTTGATGTATGATTCCATTTGTAAAACCGGGAACAGAAGTTCTGACGCTGACTTACTGAGTTTTCAGTAAAATAAATGTACCTTTGACAGGTTTAAGATAATGAGACCCGAGAATCGGGCTGGGCCAGGAAATGTGCTCTTTGAAACCCAGGTCGCTGAAGTTCATCAACAGGTAAAGTGAAGATGCCAGAGAGTGGCTGATGGCCACATGGTACAGTGAAATACTCCCTCCCCAAAACGGTCTCAGATTTTGCTTCCTCTCTCCCCTTGTTTTGTTTCACATATTCTTGAGACTTGCCAAATTCAACTAACAGAGCAAAATAGAAACTTCGAGAGAGGCCAAAGAAATGTCACCGTGGGTAAATAGTCCTAACGGATGCATAGATTTAAAACTTTATTTGTGCTGAGATTTATTTAGCAAGCGCACTTGGAATCTAAACACTGGAACGAAGTATTCCTTCACTGGTTTAATAACGCCAAGGGCCCTGCTACTTTTAAAAGGTAAAGAGTTGCTTCACTTACTTACAATTCAGAGGCACGTTTCTCAGGCTCGAATAACGTGGCAATAATAACACACCAACACAAACATAGGCAGATCATTGAGAAAGTGGCGTTTAGCTTTGCCTTCAGCCAAGAAAGGTTGAAAAATGGTCCCCAGTGAAGCCTAGCCAAAACAAAAGGCCTCTCCCAGTAGACCTTTTGCTGCCTTCTTTCTTAAAATAACACACCCTTGGGGTACAGACCTTCAGGGAATTTACACACCTGGCCGAGCGTATTAAGATATTTTACACTGGTATTATATCTGTCAACAGATATTATTTCTTTTCCAAGGATGCTCTCAGATGGACTGTTTTACTAAAATCTGGGCAAGAGAATTTTCTACAAAGTAAATCATCGAACAGCCAAACAGGGAGAGAAAAATAATTTTTTTTAAGAAAGCCTTTTTTTAGATGGCATTCAGGCTCAAGTAAACTATGGCGGCCGTTAACAGAGGAAGTAGCCAAAGATGCCCAGATATGGAGAATAGGACTCTGACCCCTGCTTTTCTCGTGAGGGTCATGTCTTGTTAGAAGCACTACACACGAGATGGTGCATAGATGCACTGGTTTCACGCTGTGCCGGGTGGGGCCGCACTGCCCCTCCGGGTCACTGAAGACCGCCACCGTCTGCAGTGCAGGACAGTACTGGCAGTTGTTTGTATGTGCCGCATGTGTGCAGCCTCCACTTGAGCTTTCGCCGAGAAAAAAAATCAACGACCCTTTCTAGAAAATAGTGAAGATGGAAAATGATTTGTTTTGGGAGCTCCCAAATCCTGCTTCATTTTGCTGTGCCCAGCAGCTAGCCCCTGCTCCGCCAGATTGTTGAGAAATGTCTCATGCCTGCAGAGTCACTAAGTGGGGCAGATGGGAGTCCAAGTTGTAGGTCATGTTCACGATCCCCTTCTGGTCATGCCATTGCATGAAATGGTCATGGAGACTTGTGACAGACCAGTTCAGGCAGGAGGTAGTGGGATTGCCAGATTTATCAAAGAGCACATACTTAGACTAAAAAGATATTTGTTGCTTATCTGAAATTCAAATTGAACTGGGTGGCCTGCATTTTATCTGGCAACCGTATAGGGTGAGGAAGTTGCCAAGGATGAAGTTTGCTTGAAAATAGTCAAGCTGTAAATGGACTTTGAAGGAACATGGGCAACTTGGGTGGTGAACTTTACTATTAAATTTGAAAATAGCTAGTTTGACAGCTCGGCCTCTTACTAAAATGGCAAAAGAAAAATCACTTAAAAACTGCTTAATTGAAACTGCTTAAGCTTCAATTGAGATGTTTTTGGCTCTGCTTCTGGTCCAAAGGAGAAAAACATTGAAATAAGGGCGAACAGAATTTTTGAGTATCAACCATCAAATCACTAATCTTCCTGTCTCCTTCACACAGAGATTCATAACGAGTGATATATATATATACATATATATGTGTATATATATATATACATATATATGTATATATATATATGTATATATATATATATACACACACACACACAGCCATTTAATCCATTTGTTGCATTTTAAAATTGCATCTTTTGTGTGAGGTCTCCGGATAGAAGTATAATCAAATCATTCATTACAATATATTCTTAATACATAGCAGCAGCAGTGTTAACAAATAAAACTTAGCCCCTCAACCAATGTATTTCATATGATTACTTCATCTGGTAGGCTTCACCTAGTACCGATTCCTTATAATTTATGGTTTGCCTCATGACCTATGATATAATAGTGGGGGTCTTAGAACAGTTTGAAATGGGGGAACAGTGCAAGAAGGGGTCATTATCTAGAAAATGCATCTGGTTCTTTTAAATACAAATTGAAGAAATATGGGATATTGCTTAAAAGAAATGAAAATATATGAAGTTTTTTTTTAAGTTACCAAAACTGTTTGGATTGATTTTAAGCTGCTTAAAGGGAAAGAAAAAAAAAACAAAAACAAAACAGGCCTTTTAACCTTCACAATTTTCACTGATATTTCCTAAACTTTGATTCACCTTTCTCGTTTGGCACTAACAATACCTATAGATTTTAAGAAGTTTTTGAACCTCTGTTTCTCCATTTTACTATAAGCTGTGTTTTTCAGCATCTGTATTGACCCATCTCAGTTTAAATTCCCTAGTGAGTGCTGTCTGCTGATCTGGAAACTTGGCTGAGTTCAGGAATTGCCCAGAGAGCTTTCAACCGTGATTGCTGGGTGCTGTCTACGAGGGTGTTTCTGAATGAGCACTTGCACCCATAGACTGAGTCAAGGAGATGACTCTTGCCAATGTGGATGGGTACATCCAGTTCATTAGGAGTCTACATAGGATGAAAAGGTGGAAGAAGGTGAATTTACTCTTTGCTTAAGCTGGGGCATCCTTCTTCCCCTGCCCTTGGACATCGGTGGTCCCGGTGCTCGGCCTTGGTCTCAGACAGGAGCTCCCACCACAGTGCCTGGACTTATTTGCCCCTCCTGCTGTCCTACGTACATGCATTTGTTATACCCAGCCAGTTCCGTTTCTCTGGAGAATCCTGACTGACACAGATAACAACCTCAACATTCCAGTGACCCAACACAATGACGTTCATTTCTTAATCATGCACACTCATCCTGGTCAGGATTGCAATCAGGCCAATACTTGGGGAAAAGATCCCTTGAGTTTTACCTCAGTGACCCAGACACCCATCTGCACATTTAAAAACTGCCTTCCTAGTTAACAAAGAGGAAAAGAGGGACCTATGGTTCAAACGGTGCCGATTAAATACCACGGTTCACAAATGACATACATTTCTACTCATTTCTATTCCCATTTCATTGGACAGAATTAACCACATGGCCACTTAATGCCAAGGGGGCTGGGAGATATTGACTTTCATGTCTTGGTCTGACGGGAAGACAGTATTTGGGAACATAAATAACACCAGCTGCCATGCTTACTTGCTACATCAAAAGTAGGTCCATCTGTCCCCTCTGCCTGAAAGTTCTCCTGGTTCTACATGAAATTTTCTTGGTACCTCTGAAACAGTCACCTCCCTGTTCCCGGCATCTCTCCCTCTCCCATCCGATCCATTAGAACCCACTGTGGAAAGCAAAGCCTCCATGAGAATGTGGTATTACATGACACTGTAACCTTTTTCCCCTCTAGAAAACCACCCTTTATGAATAAAACATGGGTGACCTTTAAAAACTTAGCAGTTGTACTAGGTGATTGCATATTAACAAGCTTTTTGAAGAACTAGGACAGGCACTGTATGTTTCACTTAAGGATAGATAATAGAACTATTCAAATAATTTATTATTTTATTCACTAGGAGGAAATGCAACAACTATTTTACACAGGCCACGTACACTTCCCTCGGTTGTGTGTGACTTCTCACTTATCTTAATTGTGCTTTTTTCGTGATTAAATTGAAGACTCCCATGGAAATTAGAATGCTTCTTATGTACTTGGATTTTCCTTTGTGTGTGTGTATGTGTGAAGTAGCTGAACATTCTGAGGGTTAGAACTCTCAGTAGGGAGCAAAGGAAGACAGAGGTACGTGTGATGAAATCGAATCTGCTGACACCCAAACCCAAAGCCTCAGGTTTCACAGTACCTGGCATATAGAAGACCCCCAGTGAATTCCATGTTCAAGGCTGTTCTTGAGCGTTTAACAAAGGTAGAGGTAAAAGGAGCCTACAAGGGAGTCCTGTCAGTGTTACTGAGGAATATGAAATCCAATCTTACACACTCACAGAGAGAGAGAGAGAGAGTTCTAGGGTGGACCCAAGGGGAGAACTATCA
Source organism: Artibeus jamaicensis (assembly GCF_021234435.1). Classification (NCBI taxonomy): domain Eukaryota; kingdom Metazoa; phylum Chordata; class Mammalia; order Chiroptera; family Phyllostomidae; genus Artibeus; species Artibeus jamaicensis. The sequence goes on along the minus strand of NW_026522049.1, from coordinate 7,986,433 downwards.
TGGGGGAGCGGATGAGGCAAAGGGAGATGGAATCAACTCACCAATAACACACAGTTAGGAAGAGGACTGTGTCCAAGGCAACAGGTTTCTAGTTAAATTGTTTGGGAGATTTATTTTCCCAAAATAAAGCCAGGCTGCCCAGAGTTCCGGGGTTCTGATGGGATAGCTCAAGAGGCACTGAAATGGGGGGGGGAGTCTTCGTTCCGGTGCTCAATGGGGGCTCAGGGCTACTGAATTCATAGGGGTCGTAGGGTGTAACTTTTGGCTGCACAGTCTGAACAACAAGGAACGTGTGCCATTGCACGTGTCTATTGGGCCCTAGAGTGTCCTCTACCGACTATGGCCATCAAAGTCACCATCCATTACTCTTGTGATGGCTGACAACACTGATTTTATAAACACCAAGTGAAAATGATAAGCACGCAAGGTGTGACTCTACAGAACACTAGAAATACCTGATACAGATCCTAAATCACTACGCATATACTTTGCAAGATACAGATTACAAGCCTATAGGAAATGCCATTGGGTAAACTCATAGGATATTTGATCAATCTTTGCTGGGTCTCAGCCGAGCCGGTTACACCTGCACAGGCTTTGAAATCTGGGTCTTCTTTTCCAGCTACAAGATCCTCAAGTGGCGAGACATGATTTTAAAATTCTCTCTTGTACTTATGCAAACTCGTATAGTAACTGAAAAGTTAATATGTATTGAACACTGTGGAATTGATACGTTTTCTGAATATTTCTGGCATGTCTGAGATCATCAGCTATTCTCCCAGCTGCGGTGGAACGGAATGGATGACTTTTCTGCAGTTATCAATACACCCCACTTGGAACTGTACCATAAAAGGATTCTTACGTTGCTTAAAACTATGGGCTTGATTGAAATGACTCCATCTTGCTTAGGACTCCTTTAATTCAAGCATAGTGGTAACTTGTTCCTTTTTAAATCTGTGCAAGTAAGCCAAGCAGTCTCATTTAATCTACAATTATGGCAATAAGCCATCTTTCTGCTTTGCTTTGCTGGGCAGGCTTGGAGAAGATTGCCTCTAGGTGGCTCGGCGCGGCTTCATCTTTTCACTCTACGTGCGGCCTCCTGAGAGAGCTGCGATGGATATATCCAAGCATTGAAGAGACAAAATCACTTACATTTGTCATTTTAGCATTTAGGCTCCTAGGATTGTCTAAAGGATGGGTGATATAAAACGAAGACATCTCTGGGCAAGAGGGAGCTGCGGCTGTTTGCATGGCACTTTCCCTAATGCGTGCAGCACACACACGGCAGTTCCCTCCTGGAGCTGGTGGCGGGGGGAGGGAGAGAGCGGGGCACCAGCCCACCGGAGAAGTTTCCTCCAATGTGTCATTAAGGTGTTTCAGAGCATCTGTGTGGCTGCCATATGAACTGGATGGGAACACAAAGTAATCAATTTCAGTTGAGAGCACTAATTTATCACCTTGCCATCTTTTATTGCAAGGTAGAGAATCTCAATCTTTGGTTCTCCTGTGCTTACACTCTCTCTCTCTCTCTCTCTGTCTCACAGACACGTACTACCTCTCTCACAAATTCACAAACTCTTACACTCAACCCCTCCTTTTTTAAAATATCAAGCTGCCAAATCAGACATTTACAGTCTTTTTCTGCTGTTCGTTGATTTGAATTTCGGGTTGTGAAGGTAGTTGCTTAATCAACATTTTCCTCTCCTATACTGGAGACTTTCTATATTCTCTTTCTTAGATGCCGAAAATGAGTTTAAGTATGATTTCAACATGACTGTGAGGCTGCTTCCCAAACGCACTCTCTGTCAGCATGCAAAGCATTTAGCTTCTGAGAGCTGAAAATTCCAATCTGTGGGAGCAATTTAATAAAGCGGCTCAAATCTTAATTCCTAGAGTCAATACGGCTACAGAAGTCAAACTTTTAAATTAGAAACTCAAACCCTTCAAGCACGGAGGAGGAAGCACAGGCAGGACCACAGGCTTGTTGCCCTCACTGAACGCAGCCAGAGCGCCTCACCCCGACCTATACCTGCAAGTGTGGCGGGGCCTCTGGCCAGACCAGTCCGTGGTAGGGTCCCTAACAAACATGGAACAGGGGAGGAACAGAACAGCACAGGAGGGGGAAAAAAAAAAGACGAGATGGCCATCATCCTCCAAAAATAAATTTTTGCACGTCTTAAAAGTCCCCAAGGCTCAGAGCAAATGTTGAATTATTTTTTCTCAGCATTGGAAGTACAGACTTCTGGGGGACTAGAAAAGCAACTGGGCTATTTTATGGAGACCCTGCATTTCATCTTTTTTTTTAGCCAAATCTAGGTTCAGCTTTGCCATCCTGGCAACCTAATTTTTTTCATTAAAGCATAACGTTAGAAGCTCTCATTATTTGCAATAAATATTTTCAGTGTGTGCTTTTTTCTGGAAGTCTGGCATTTGTGTGTGTTATTTATATTACAATATGTGTCACCTTCCCCCCACCAAAAAAAATAAATCTCTTTTGGCCACTGCGGCCAAAGTTCATCTGTCCACCCCAGATGTGTTTTCCTTCCGAATCCCTACAAGATCTCAGGGTTTTTTTTTTTTCCATAAAATCTAAAATCCCACCACAAACATTTTTTCCCCTTTTAACTCCTAATATATTTTTTTCTTCAAGCCCTGATGTTCTCTCTGTTACTCCCAATATTTCTCCCTAGACCCCAATTTCCTAACCAAAGCACATTACTGATCTGATGCTTTCAACAGCCTGGTAGCACATCAATAAACTAAAGATTATTGTGCTCTGTCAGGTTTTATTTTGTAACATTATGGGAAATTCTCTGCTGTCTTGGATGAGTGCATAAACTCTGATTGCTTGACAATTAACAGAGCTAGTAATAGAAGAGGCGATGTAATTTACCTTCGTACACGAGATCTCAGTTAACAAAAATTAAACTATTGAACTCTCCTCTCCAAGGAAAGGGATGTCGCTTCATTATATGAAAAAGAAAAACAGATTCCAGTGGCGAGTGGGCCCTCAGTCTGGCTGGGTGGATTTACGGCTCAGATTATGTGTTTTCTGACATGCATGCAAAATGATGGCTTTTAAACTGGACCTGACTCTCTCTTCGTTAAGTGAGCGTTTCCCTCGCTTTGGTGCTATAACTCAAAGAGAACGTTCTCGATAAATAATGTCGAGGGGGAGTATCTACTCGGGCTTCGTGGTCTGGATGGTGAGGAAGGACGTCCCTTATCTACAGGGACCCAGTGCAGCTCTTGCTGGCTCTGTCTCCTCCACTCTCTGCTTCTCTCTCTCCTCTTTCGGTATCACGGTGCTAAGGAAGAAAATATACAGTGTAATTAAACACAGAGCCATCACGCTAAAAGTGAAGAACTCCCACGGAGCGGAGCGCTGGGTTTTACAGACCCCCACGGAGACCATATGAAGCTCGCACTCGGAATGGCATCTGTAGCTCCAAGCCTGCCTTCTGCCCTTTCCGAGCTTCTGCTTAGTTCAAAGAAATACTGTGTTTGAACACAGACCTCCGGGTAACTTAGCAGAGTTGGGAGGGGCGTGGAGGCTTGACGCCCCTCTTCCTCGAGAATTTCAGCCTCTGAAATTCTCCTTTTTGTTGTTGTTTGTTTTTGCTTTTAAGAGTTCCTGCATGCCCTCCTAACTTTTCCAAATGGACAGCTTAAAAGTGTTGGTCCCCTGCCTTTAGCTATGTGAATGGTGAACAGCACTTGGCCCCAGACGATTGCAATTCTGGTTACATAGAAGACACGACATTAGGAGACTTGTGTTTGCTTTCGAGAAGGTTGTAATCCTGGGGTCAGCAAACTGTGGGCCCATGGGCCAAGCCCAGCCTGCCATCTGTCTTCGTATGGTCTGGGAGCTAAGAATGGACTATGGCTGAAAAAATTCCAAAGAAGAACAGTGTAGTATATTAAGTGAACATGACATAAAATTCAAATTGTATTACCAATGGATAGTGTTTCATTTTAACAAGTCCTTTCCATTCATTTACATAAGGTCTGTATGTCTGCTTTCTTCCTACAAAGAATGAGCTGTGTCAGAGAATGTGTGACTTGCAACATCTAAAATGCTTATGATTTGGCCTTTTCTGTAAGAGTTTGCAACCTCAGATATGAACTCATTGGAGAACCACTTCCAATAACCATAAAATAGTGAGTGAGCAAAGAAACACAGTATATTATCATCAATGGGCAAGTGGGAAGCTTGTGGACAATTGCCATATTAACCCAAGAAGACATGCGTCACTGCAGATGGTTTTTGTCTTAAGACAACTTGAAGAAGTAAATAAGAATAGGAGCAGAGCTTTCAGGGATGTAAGAGTGAATGATACAAAGCAGTGGGAAGGGCATTTCCAGCTGGGGAGACGCAGGCAGCGAAGATGGGTTCTGACTTGGCAAGAATGAAGGTCCGAGAACAGATGTCGTTGATCTGTGCTCAGAGTGGAAGTCTAGGTTATTTACAGTGTCAAGGGTAAGTCCATTGTCTTCTATTCTGATGTTGATAGTTAGGAATGGAAGAAGAATGACCAAGAAGAGAAATTGTGAAACTTAAAAGCGAAACCAAAATCAAGGTAAGGTGCGCAGGGAAATGGAAGATTTGTGGCCCATGTCATCAAAACAGTTAACCTGTTCAAAAGATAGAAAATGATTGACAAAAAGAAGAAATATCATATCTTACTTATTGACAACTACGGTAAGGAGGTGATAATATCCATAACAGTGTACCCACCATGTGTCCCTACTGCCTCTGGGTCATTGTTTCTGGAACTATTTTTTAATAGGATGCAGTGACTATTACAATATTAAATATGTAGTAAATTCCCAATAATTATCTAATAAAGCCACAATGTATGAGAAAAATGCAGTTTGCAGTTTTACACGTGGCCATTCCAACTTTAAAATGAAACAGAGTGCAGCGGGCTGTTTGCTAGTGTAGGTCTCCATAGCACAGAGGAGAGTTTAAAAAGGAGATGGACTTTGGGATTTCATTAGAAAGTAATGTAAAAGAAAATGCTTCATTAGGAGGTAAGACAGTGGCATTATGTTTGACTCGTCACATACTTTAGCCACTTTGGTCTGGTTCCCCTTCTGGGTTGCAGCTTGGACAACTGCAAGGGCTACTCGGCTATTTTATTTACCATCTGTTTTGTCCACAGTATGCTATTTGACCTTATTTATGATATTTTGACCTGGCATTACTTTAAAATGGTTTCCTCTTTCATTTATGGCCCTCATACGAGGAGTGCAAAAATGCATATAAAGATTTTACTGCCAGGTATTTAAGATGCCTTGCATAATTCAGAAGGAGCAGCAGAGATGTTACGAGAGGAGAACTGGGCAGCGCTGAGCCATGACACAGTGGAAGGGCAGAAGAGCTGTGTCTGAAAGACAACACAGCCAGATAAATACGTGGGATTCTGTTGCATAGACACTGACTGTTAGGTACCTGAAGTGTGGTGTAGGGGGTGAAGGGCGCAGCTTTTCACATCAGGTGGGTGTGACATCAGCCCTCATTCATTCATTTGTTAAACATGTGCCAAGCACATACTCTTACTGAAGCTGTGTCAAGTCCTAAGGACACAGAAGAGAATGAGATAGAAGTAGACTATCATGTAGCAAGGAGGAGAGGCCAAAGAGAAGATGGTTAAATATGGAGGGATAAGTGTAGTGGTGGAAATATACGCTGGCCTTTTAGTAAATGTCTCCTACCCAAGACTGGAGGCGAGTGTGGACGTCAGTGCAAAGACTTGGGGATGGGGGCACAGGATATTTCCCCATCCCTCTTCCAATGCCCTTGGGGTGTAGCAGGTAGTTTGGGGGGGGGCTACACTTCATAATGTGAAATTGAGGGTGTGAGACAGGGATCAGCCATCTTCTGTCTTTACACTTCTTGTTCTTTATTCTCTCTTTGTACCTTTTTTTACTCTCTATCCACCTCCTCCTTCTCTGTTAAAACACAGTTATGAAAACTGATGCCACTGAGGGAGGGGGAACTCTCAGTACCGTTCTTGGAGGTTTATAAAAGTACTTGAAACTAGAACCTACTCCCATAAGCAAACAGTAACGTGTTTAAAGAACAAACAGTCATCTACGAAAAATATTTAAGATCACGGCACTTTCTAAAAAAAGAGTAGACAGTAAATACAGCATTTAAATATCAAAGGATACTCTTTTATCTTGCTTTCACAAATACTTAGCTGTGATAATTCCTGTTTTAGAAAAAGAAAAGTCTTCCACTGGTCCCTAACCCACTAAGGCAATCCAGGGCGACCTGGTCAATGCTCATGCAAGAGTCGTATTTGAACAGTGCGCTCTGAGCCCATGTAAGTTCCCAAAGACAGGTACTGATGGGTGTTACGGGTTTGGGCAGGGGGCTTTAAAATTGTCCTGCGCTGCCCTGAACCTCCTTCCACATTCAAATAGTACAAAGACTGAAAGGTGGGGGCCTTGGGCCCAATACTGAAAAGCTTACCTATTCCCATGAAGAACAAACTTCTATCAGATGTGTTGAAATCTCCTACTTGACCCATGTCTAACCTTCAGCCCCAAATGCACAAAGTAAGATAGACTAATCCCAGAAAGCGGGTTTAAACAAACAAGCCAACAGTCTACTCCATTTGGAGTGGTCTGATTTTTCTACTTGCCCCCCTGCTCTCTCCCCACACAAGTGGTTTGGGAAATAAGACGCTGAGGTAGGTTACAAGGCTCTGGGGGGGGGGTGGATTGCAAGACTCCCAGGGGCTTTTTGAACACCGGTGTCCAAAATGTCTGATTTTCTGCCGCCTGACTTTTCCAGAATAACCCTGGTTATTCGTCTCCCAGCCCCTGTGCTTGCCAAAAAATGTGTGATATGCAAGTATTCTGCTAAATAGCACTTCGAGGCTTTGGGGAAAATATCAGAAGAAGTTCAGAGTTAATGACTATTTTTCCTTTGGAGATCGCCAATGGATAAAACACCACATGCAGCTGTACCACAGTTCTGTATGAAATTCAGTCCTAACAATTATAGATTTGATGCCTGCTAACTTGAAGCCTGAACTGTTTTCTCCCTGCATATATAAGATTCTGGACTGAAAATATTTAAGAGGGTCTATCTTTAACATTTTGATTCTCAACATTCTTCTTAATTCAACTAGTCGCTCTATTTGTTAAATAACTACCATGTGCTCCTCACTGGCTGAGCCCGGGCTCCCCCGGGGCATGGAGCTATAGCCAAAGGCTTCTGCGCCTCACCTTTGTGAGGGAGCGTGGTCCCAGGACAGCAAGAGAGAAGAAAGGAGAACAAAGGAGGGGAGAGGAAGAGCCCACCCGAGGAATCTTACTGAAACACCATCACAATATAATGAATCTTACATAACTGGTCAAGACCATCTAAATGGCTATGCCTCAGGATGGCTGATTCTGAAGAGAGCCAATTTTAGGCACTGGCTCAAGGTCTCCTGTGCTAAGAAAACCACAGTAAGGGTTTTCTTCTTCTAAGGAGGGCAATGATTCAACCCGAGTGCCCACAATGACAACCAGAAATGAGTCCCATCGTTACCCTCCAATTGCTACATAGGTTCCACAACAGTGATGCTATGGAACTCAATAAAGAGCAAATGAACGCAGTCTGGTCAATGTAAAGTGTTTTCTAAGCTAATATGTCACAGTAAAGATAGGAGGTATTGCTAGTCGAAAAGAGATTAAAGGACAGAAGGAAGAGTATTTTTGGGGTGAGGGAACAGAATGTACAAGCTTATAGGGGAAAGTGGTCATTACGCTGAAGACAGAGAGAGCACCTTGTAAAATGTAGGGTCTGTATGTAAAGTAGTGGAACATTTTCTACTTGCAGGTAAATTCATTTCTTGCAAAAGATGCACAGCCGAAATATTTTGTAGAGCTCGCTTCTGTGTATGCTGTCGATGGGAGAAGGAGCAGCTGTGTTTGAATGAGGGGGATAGTCCAACTCTGTCGAACCATCCAGCCCCCATCAAATATTCTTATTATAATATAATAACAATAATTAATAAGGATGATCGACAACCATTTATATTTGCAATAAAAGAGTAATTGTTGCTCATTCTCTTTTGGTGGTGCCACTACTGAATTAATCATAGCCTTGATGAATTACAGAAACACAATGTTATGCTATTGTAGGTGTCCTTGTTTTTTTCCCTTTTTCCTGCAGCTGTTTAAGATTATTCTTATTATGAAGTGTTACAGCTTTGTAAGGGTAAAAATTAAAGAATTGATAGAGGATGTGGACAAGGTAACTTTTCTGGCTATTTCCTTAAAAAATGATCCTTTTCTTGTGTAGGTGTTTTAAGTATGTACAATATAATGTATTATTGTTATTTTTGATAGAGGACCAATTGATTTTTTAAAGAAATCCCTAAGCAAGACAGGCAGAAAAGAAGTAATAGAATTTCTTCTCCCCAATTTTAGCAGATTGAAGCTAGAAACATAATGACAATTTAATGTGCTCCATCATGTCATGTAGAAATATAAAACCCATTAATGTGAAAAGAGAAGGAATCTTCCCGGTAAAGTTAGGGAATTAGAAAGCGTATGTTCCTTATTCATTGAAATCTTACTGGTCTGTTTGGTTGTTTGCTGTTTAGCATAGAAATTCAATGTGACAACTTCAAATAGTTTTGAAATTTGGTGTATCTAGTTCTAGAAGTGATTTGTTCAGTCCATTTGCTCCTATGATGCCGCTAAACTAATTCTACAGAACAAACTCCCTTCGGTGATTTCCGCTACTCTAAATGACCCCCAAATTCCTTATTATGACGATTGCACCGTAACTTTGCAACACGGACATCGCCTTCCTACGTGGGTGAAATGCCATATGGGTGAAAAACATATTAAGAACTCGTGCCATGCTTTGCTGATCAACATGGGTAACGGTCTCAATACAGTGGCAACTTTTTCATTGTGGATGATGAATTTGGCACAGCAACTTGATCTTTTGTTCATCCACTGGGTATCACTCCAGAGCAGGCAGCATGATTGCGTTAATGAAAATTCCAAAAGCCACAGCATCCCTCTCTACAGCGGCACACACACTCTGGCCGCTGTGGCCAATTGTGAGATTGCTCGGCCGATGCTAGCGTTATCGTCTGGTGACAATCGGGGGCGCTTCGCCATCCTGTTGTCACAAACAGACAGCGTTTTAATGGCATGTAAGAACAAGATAGCTCTGCCCGGTAGTGTTTTCCTCTATTCAGAAGAACCGTATGTTAGCACAGCTCATCATTACATGGGTTTTGATGGAAAACAAATCCTGTCTTGTCCCTTGAAATATAATTACACGACCATACTGTAATATGTCTGGTATACGAGGCAGCTGTTAGATTCTCCCTAACCAGTATTATAAAGCTGTTCTCCTTTACTGGCTAAACATATTCATTCTGTGCCAGAGAACCTTCAAAACTGAAGTTGCTGATACCGAGTTTGCCTCTAGAACTTTGGTTGGGGCTTGCAGGGGGGCTGATTCTGCGCTAGCTGAGAAAGAGGAGAATCATGGACCCAGAGATCAAAATGGGGTGCTTATTCAGGTTGGGTTGCGGAGCATAGTGTTAAGTCTGGTGTCAAGTGCTTTCTCCCTTAGTGCACATGCCACCTGGTGACAGACGGCACTGGAGTCCAGGGGCCTTCTTTGCCAGGCCAACCTTGAGATCCAGAGAGACCATGACTTTGTGGGAAGGTGAGTAAGGCACTGAGCCAGGTGGGTTCAGTTCCTCTTTCTAAATGCACCCACCAGGGGAGTCTGCTGCACCTTTGGGGACGAGGGAGCAAGGGAGAGGACTGGCTAGCTTTGCCCCTGGAAAACCTTCAGCCAGGGCCAAGAGCCTTCTCCCTTGCTGCCAAGACCGAGAAGGTCAGAGAAGGTCTCCAGGAAGATGTTCTGCACCTTTTATAAAGGATGCCACTCTATTCAAATGTGACCAAGGACAAGATGCATGAGTTTTCCATTTAGGCAAAGCAGTGTTTAACACCCTGCCCTGTAGTTCCAAAAATGCTTAGAAAACATATTATTTTTCATTCCATGCAATCAATGGCTCCTTATCGCTCTCAGGATAATGCGTTAAATCTAGTGCCCTCTGGCACCTGACCTGGGTAACCTCATCTACCTGTCTGTTTCATTCTCCCCTATACCCTGAAGTGCAGTCTCATTAGACAATGCACAGGTATAGAATGGGCCACACTGTGGTTCCAGAGAAACTCTGCTCAAAAGAGATCGCTGTTATTATTATGCCGAGTTTGTACATGAGCAATCAGATGTTTGGTCCATGAATCATCCAGGGTCACACAGTCTTTGCTGGAGTTGAGGTCTAAACTCCTTTGTATCACTTTAGAGACTGAGCTCTTTTTTCCTGAGCTACAGCTTCTGAATCTAAATGAGCCCTAACATGTTGTGGAAGAGGCACTCAGTAAGTGTTTGTCTCCCCATCACTGAAATATAATTCATGCTAATTTTAGTGATTCATAAATAGTTGGCTAATCCATTCCCATTATCCACATTTCACATTTGATATAAAAATAAACTGAGTACTAGTTCACTTTAAATTCCTACTATTGGAGTTTTGGTAATTTTGGTAATGTTCCAGATTGTCTAAAATTTATAAACAACAATCATAGAAATAGTCCACATTTTCTATGAGTTAGATGCCAGCTATGAGAAAACTGGTATGAGCTTGAATATTCACAACATTCACAATATTTAAATAATACTTAATTTTCTTTTTCCTACCAGCTGACTTTTTTAGGCAACAGGTTTTTTGTGTATCACAAGTGCCCACGTAGTCTCTAAGAATTACACTCCGTATGTAATTTGAATAATAAAAGCATGAGAAAAATGAAAGCTGATAAAGCTAATTGAATGGAGTTAATCAATGCTATTGTATTTTTAAATAAAGCTTATTTAATTTATTTTTATTATAAAATCCCATTTTTATTATGAAAAATTTAAAAAATTCTTCAAAGTATGCATGAAAAAGTTATCTACAACCAAATTACCCAAAGATGGCTTCTACTGGTATATTGGCATCATTCTATTAAATTTGCTTATTTATTTAGCTCTTGTTTTATCACTGATATTATTCCACAAATAAAATTTTGAATTTTACTTTATCATTTAGCAATTATCATGTATATTTATCTTCTCACTGTGAACAATTGACAAACAGAATTTCCCTGTTGTATATTTTCTTATACCCACATATTGATCACTATGTGCCATTGGGCTTCAAACTTTACTCCTTTGCTTCAAATAACTTCTCTGGTCTGTATTCTGAGACCTTGAATTACTGGGTCAGTAACCATCACATTTTAAAGGCTTCTGATACTGACGGTTAGTTTGTTTATTTCCTCAGACAAGGGTTTAATCTGCAAAATATACAAAGAACTTACATGACTCCACTCTAAGAAGACAAGCAACCCAATTAAAAAGTGGGCAAAGGCCTTGAATAGACACTTCTCCAAGGAGGACATACAGAGGACCCAGAAACACATGAAAAGATGCTCAATATCGAGCATCAGCTATCAGAGAGATGCAAATTAAAACCACAATGAGATACCACTTTACACCGGTCAGAATGGCCATCATAAACAAAGCAACAAACAACAAGTGTTGGAGAGGTTGTGGGGAAAAAGGAACCTTAGTGCACTGCTGTGGGATTGCAGACTGGTACAACCATGGTGGAAAACAGTATGAAATTTTCTCAGAAAACTTAAAATGGAACTGCCCTTTGACCCAGAAATTCCACTGCTAGGATTATATCCTAAGAACCCTAAAACACCAATCCAAAAGAACCTATGTACCCCAATGTTCATAGCAGCACAATTTACAATAGCCAAGAGTTGGAAACAACCTAGGTGCCCAGCAGTAAATGAATGGATCCAAAAACTATGGTACATTTACACAATGGAATTCTATGCAGCAGAAAGAAAGAAGGAGCTTCTACCCTTTGCAACAGCATGGATGGAACTGGAAAGCATTATGCTGAGTGAAATAAGCCAGGCAGTAAAAGACAAATACCATATGATCTCACCTTTAATAGGAAGCTAAACAACAAAACAAACAAGCAAGCAAAATATAACTAAAGACACTGAAATAGAGAACAGGGGGACAGTGACTAGAGGGAAGAGGGGAGGGAATTTCAGGGGAAAAGGGGAAGGGTTTACAGGAACAAGTATAAAGGACACATGGACAACAACTAAGGGGGGTGGAAATGGGAGGGAGGTGGGGGGAACAGGGGGGATGGATTGGGATGGGAGTAAAAGACAGAAAACTGTACCTGAACAACCATTCTAATAATTTTTTTTTCAAAAAAATAAATAAAAAGCATATGTCAGTTTACTGTCACACTAGTTATTTGTCTCCTTTAGCCTCTAAGTCTAGAATGAAACAGCAACAACAACAAAACCACTGATTAGAAAAATGTCAAAGGATCATCTTACAGAGAATCTACTATGAAAGCCGCTTCCACACATGGCCCTTGGTTCATGCCTTCTCTCCTTTCTTCGTCGCATTGCCTTGGCCTCAGTTTTAAGGGTCAGGTGAGAGAGAGCTTGGCACAAACCTTCCTGTGGATATGCTTCTGAGACCCGCCCACCTTGGCCGGCCCAGGTGACATCGTTAAGCACGGAAGGAAGGAGGGAGCGATGGGGACGTATTGTCAATAATTTTATCTCTCACCTTTCCCTCTTTATCTCATGATTTTCTGCCCCACACACTTCCACTTGCAAACACTAGTGGTGCTGAGGAAGTAAGAGAAATCCTAAATAGCTGGAACACTCAAGCCGTAGAAAATCTTGCAAGTGAAATCTGAGTAGATGGAAGAGTCACAAGACTGGGTGCCTCCAACGTGCGTTGGAGAAGGGGACTGAGAAAAAAGAAAGCAAGTAAAAGCTCAGTTGAAAAATGAACACAAGCCTTGGTGATAAACTTTGAAATGTCTTTCATCACTGTTCATTTTTATCTTGAAAAACATGTTGGTGGTGTTTAGTCCCAAGTTTCTAAACCTGGTGTTCCTCCTTAGCCGCGATGTTATCGGCTGGAAGGGAAAGCTGGCCATGAAACTGTTATGTTAAGCACTTTTCCACAGGAACTTATTGCTTTAATAAGTTGGGAACATGCTCTTAAGGAAAAAAAAAAGTCATTGAAGATTCATTAGAGGGGGAAACAAAAACCCACTTGACTCTCCAGAGAATTCACACTTTCCTTACTGTAGAATGTGGCACATACCCTGAGGTCTTAGCAAAGAGTGGGAGTAAATCAGTGGGAAGTGAATGGTACCAACGTTGTGTTCCCAGGCCCAGCGCAGTGAGACAAGAATACACAGACCCACAGTGTGGACACCCAGCAGTCACTCCCGTGTCCCAGCAGACCGGGGATTCCAGGATAAACAATGCCTCATGCAGGTAAGCACTCAATAAATGTTTTTCAAAAGGGTGGATGAATGTTAGGAAACATATTCATGCTCTTTGATGACTATATTCCTCCCAGCACAGATCAAATTCTCACCTCGGATGAGCGTCTGGGAAACAAATAAAAATCAATTCACATCCAAGAGGATTTGCCTATCAGCATAATCTACTGCCTTGCAACCTCTTTAGAAGTTAATGTTTTACACTAAGAGTCTCACCGTTTTTAACCCACCCCGACAGCAATATGTAAGCTACAGTGAATGTCTTGATGGCCTGCCTCAATAGAAAGATACAGATTTTTTTTCTTAGGCAAGAGAGTTTTTCAAGTTAATCTTATTGGTTAAAACACATCTTGAACACACACACACGCACACACACACACACAATACATGGGACTTAGCAAGATCTGTTTATGGTTAAAAGAAACACTACTGGTGTGAGTCACCTGGGTGCCCAGTGAAAGGGAAAACAGATGATTTCCTCTTGCAGAACTGAACCTCTCTCTGGCTTTCCTGGTTTCCCACCCCTCCCTCCACTGTCCTCTAACACGGCAGCCTCAGCAAAATCTGGGCATTTGTCTTACTAAGGCTACAGAGTTTGGATACCTTTGCATGAGGCTCTTCTAAAGTTTCAAGTCAAAGGGGACATAAAAGACAGGGAGAGGAGAAGAAGGGCTGGATTGGATGCTCTCCGTGACTAAAACCCAGCACCGTTCCTCAGTTCAAAGGCATCACCCGCTCACCCGACGGGCTCTCTGGATGATTGGAAGTGGCTTAAGCAAGTACATGTGGGTTTCAAGAGCCACTGAAGTGTCTGGGAAGGAGGCTGTCCACAGAGCAGCCATGTCACTCAGTTGACAAATAAGCAGGAACGGAGTGGGCGATGGGCTTCCTGGGGGCTCCGGGGCAGGGTGAGAGGGAACATCGGCAAACGTGGGAATAATAAGAGCGTGCACCATCCTCCCCGTCCCTGCTATTATATAAATGTTATATTTGTTAGGCGAGCTCCCTCCCCAGCCGCCCCCCAAGCAGTCACAGACAATAAAACACCAGAAATCCCTGAAGAGTGGTAAAACGCTGACATGATTTAAGAAGGAGGACTCTGATAAGAAGATAAAAATCTAATAAACAGAGTCTAGAGAACCTTGGTGCGTCTCAGGCGCTTGCCAGTGTAAGCAAAACCCTCCCAAGGAAAACAAAAGGAGCCTTAATGGTGAGGACATTCCACTCACAGACGGTCCGAAGGAGAAAGTGAAGGCCGTGACCTCCGCAGGCTGCCGTTATGAGCGCTCTGACAAGAAAATATTTGATTTGGTTCAAGAAGCAAAATCAGTCACTGGATTTTTTAATATCTTTTTTCTCCAATAAAGTAAATAAATAAAAGAATGTATTTTGTATGCATGAGAGAGAGAGAGGTACACGCAGTAAATATTTTCCCCACCTAGGTAGGTTTTCTGTTTAACTTGCTCTTAATTTCTTCTCGGAGTTTAATCAACCCCAGGAAAAGGTGGATTCACAGGCGCATTGATTTCCCGTTTTTAATTAACACAAGGCTCCCGAAGGCTAATCTCAAGTTTCACACATGAATCTGCAAATATGGAAAGACATACATTCTCTGCAAGAACCAGGACAGGAAAGCCGGCCTACAAAGCATGAGTTCACTGCCGAAGGTTGGGGAAATGCTCAAAGCCTTCATTGGGATCTTTGAAATCTAGAACAGAGTGTTTCACAGAGAAATGCCTACACGCTGCCCGAGCTCCCAGGCCAGTGCAAAACAACACCTCTCAGATGTTGAAACCCTGAGCAATGTTGTTGGAACATGGTAATAGGAAATACTTTTGTAGTTATGCATGCCTTTGGTATTAAAAAAAATAAACAGAATGTGAGGAGGAGGAGAAATGTTTTGTGGAGATTTTGAGGGACTCTTCCGTGCCTTTCTAAGAGCTTCAGTGCTTGCCAACACTAGTTTTTACAATAAATAGCATCATTTTAAGATTTCTGGCTTTCTTCTTCACTGATACAGAAGATAATTGTACTTATGCCAATCAAGCATAATCAGTTAATATTTACAATATAAATATATGTATACTGTAAATATATATATTTATAACATACAAATGTTCAGATTTACACATGGTATGCAATGGTTTTCCTGAGCTAATGTTATCCTCTTGGTAATAACAGTTAGATTAAAGAACTCTGTAATTTTTGGACCATATGTTGTATTTAGAAAGTGAACTAAAAGCATGGGCCTAGAAGTCAGGTAGCCTGGGTACAAAGACTTGAACTTGGCACCATCCGTTCCAGCTATACGACCTTGAGCTAGTGACTTAACTGCTATGAGAGTCAATTCCTTCATTTATAAAATGGGGTATAAATCATACTTCTCTCCAAGCGCATGGATTCAGTGAGTTCATTTATGAAAAGTATTGAAAACAGCGCCTAACATGTAGTAACAATAAGCTATTATTGTTTTTTAAAATAAAACAAGTAATATGTGCCTGTCAAAATTTTGTAGGATGTAGAAATTTATTTTTTAAAGAATGTCTTATTTCTAACAGCTGGAGATGACCACTACTTTCCCCAGTTCTTATACTTTCTGTGTAGTTTTTTTTTTACAAACTTGGGATTATAGTGTATGCATGTTTTTATTTATTTTTTCTTTCATATTAAACATTATACATGATAAATAGATATATAGATAATATGCTCTCATATGAATATAAGGAAGTTTAGTTAACCAAATCTTCTGGATGTTTGAATATTTTACTAATATATATCATGATAAATAATGCTACTCAGAACATCTTCCATAGAATCTCATTCCTGTTTTTCCTACATGCTTTGAGTGATTAAAAATAAATGTTGTACAACTACATGGGGAATGCCAAAATGGTCACTGACTAGTTCCAAATTTGAAAGCTGGGACATAGCAGAAGTTGAGCCCCTCGGGGTCTCCATTCAAATTTAGGAGGAGTGAGGTATCTACCCCTTCTAAAACCAAACCTCTGGATTTCTTGAAATTTATTAAACAAATGATTTAAAAACCAAGGTACATATGAACATATATAAATGTAATTAAAACTAACAGGAATGGATTGACTAGATAATGAATATGAGAAAGTAGGCATATCAACTGAACACACAATATTAGGCTCATTTGTAAGCTCTACAGATGTCACCTAAAAGCACTGCAAATTAAAATGAATAGAGTCCACCCCTAAAACACCCGACCCTGACTTACGGTGCCTGAGGACATTTCCTGCTATGTCGTGTGAGGACTTCTGGGATGACAAGAGTTCTACCCCGTTGAGAACCATCAAACACCGTGGGTCAGAAAAAGTCTACCTTCTCAATTCGAGCTTAGGAATGTTCATAGTTAATCTCAATTTGGGTCTTCAAATCCTTTTATTTGAGACTTCTTCCTAATTCTCAGGCTGCAATTTGATCTCTCAAATAGTGTAGGTTTCACTGTCGTTTAAAGGAGGCTGAACACTAAGCATTTCAGACCAATATGAGTGAGTTCTAATTTCAAAAATTTTTCCAAGACTATTTCAATAAAATTCACAATGCAATATACACATCAGGTATCATAGAAATGTACACTTAAAACCTGTACAATCCTATTAACAAATATCACCCCAATGAATTTAATTTTAAAAATCTATAAAATATGCATGTGTGCCTCCTTAGCAGTCATTTCAGGCACAAGAGCCACTTCCTGCTGAGTGTGTTTAGTTTTCTATTATAAACACAATTCTGGTTTTTGCAAATGCAGGCAGTATGGATTTTGTCTACACAATAATAAAAATTTAAAAAATATTTTATAAAGAAATAGGTTAAGAATAAAAATTTCAAATGTATAGAAACAGATGACATGTAATAATAGATTCTTGCTGGATTATCCCATTTCTGCAGTTTAGAAAAATGTATTTTGTAACCAGAGAAACACTCATGATTACTTGACAATCTCTGAATCCAAGAAACGCCCTGGGAAAGGAAATTTACCAACTGGGTGTGAAAAAACGCACACCCTTCAAACCCTGTTTGACCAAGGATGCACTTTTCTGAGCAAAGAGAGACCAGATGAGATGCTTCTCTGTTTTATTGCAAACATGATGCTTGCTCACTGTGACGTGCCAAAAATTACCAAAGAAATCCACAATCGTCCCCTTATTACAATTTCTTACTCTTCATTGTTTGAAGGTGACAAAAGTTAAATGTCCCGTCATTCACTTTTTCACAGTGTGACAATCATAGCATATTTATATAAAATAAATATGATTATAAACTTGTATATCATTATATATAAACTTGTAAACATAAAATAGAATCATATCCTATATTACTTTACGATTGTTTTTAAAATTATCAATATATTAAAATATCCTTTTTTTTCTACAGTTATCCACAGTCATTTTTAGCAGTATTTTTATTTATCAATAAATGAAGACTTTGTTTTTCCATCTTGTTATGATAATTGATTGAAAAGTAAAAATTCTAATGAAATAATTTGGAAGGTTCTTTGGAGGAAGTCTGAGTTCCAAGGGACACTGAGTAGTTGTCTGTTTTGGATGAATGATATTTTTTAAGTTGCATTCTATGTAGGTAAGCAGAGGTCGCCCACCCATTTGCAATCTGTCAGTGTGACCTGATTCCACAACTGTCTCTTTTGCTCTGGCAAAAGCCAGATAGAAAAGACCGCATTGCCATGAATAATGTCAGAAGCATCTACATGAGATGGCACAAGACAAATTCTTGCAAAATCAATATGTATGGAATTTGGAAAATCTGCAAGAAAGGCAGGACACTCAGTTACACGGGCCACTTCTACCCCGAGCAGCCTGCATACGGTTCTCTGACTGCTTGCCGTCCAGATGATAGGTGGCCCACAGTGTGGAAGAAATGATGGGAAGGTAATGGTCCTTATTCAATGGAAGCGGAGGACCTTCATCCCTTTTGCTGGATCTCCTAGTTTTTCTTCCCCTCGCCAAATATCCCATGGGACCAGCCTTCTCTAATTACACCAGGATGCCATGGTCCACCACCATCCGCCTGGAGAACAAGTGTTCTGCCCCAGGACACTGGGAGCACCTTCATAACTTGCTGGCATCTTTCCCTTCAAAAGTGAGAGTGTCTTTTTGTCTGTCGATAAACAATTAATCAGAATTGCTCTCCTTTAGTTATCTTCCCAAAGAGTTCCAAAGTACCACTCTGGGAAAACTTGAGACATCCATTTGCTGCTTTTTTTCTGATAACCAGGGAGAAGATGTATGCACCTTGTTGTAGAAATTTGGAAGGAAACAAAACTTTGCCCAAAGGAAAATATGGAAGGGGAAAGGAGGATGTGACATGATTTGAAAATGAAAAAGACAGAATATACTTGAATGGAGGTAAGTAATCAGATCGACCCACAGCACATCTGATGCCGAAGATATTCACCCAAATTCTCATGTTCTGTGTAACGACTTTACGTCAGAAGTGCCCGGAAAAGAAACCTGCATTAACACTCTCCTGTTCCTCCACGTGGCACTCCCAGGATTCCCTCAACCAATGCATCCCTTTGCCCCCCTCCCCAAACCCTCTAAATGTGCATACCCAGCCCAGGAAGAAGTCGGAGCCGGTCATTGTGCACAAATCATCTCCTGGCTGAAGTTTTTGGTGGCAGCCGAGAGAGGAGAAGGGAAAAAAAATTAGAAAAATTTCAATTTCAGAACCATTATTATTTTCATTAATCATAAGAGGCGCTGTCACCCCGTCCTTATTCTTTAGAAGGAGATCTATTATACGGTCCATTTAGTCCAAGCCATATTACCTCATATGTTTTCCTGGCTGACCAAATAAGACTTAAGAGATAAAACAATTTACTGTTCATTATGATCCGTGTCACTGGAATCAATCTATTAACCTACATGAACTGGATATGTGACGATATCTCACATACACGCTTCCTCAGTTTAAAGGAAAGGCAAGAAGATGGGGAGGGGGCGGAGAGAGCGAGGGAAAAGGAGAGGGAAGGGAATCAGGGCCCATAAAGTCAGCAGACGTATAATTCGCCAAGGCGAATACAACTTCATTTTCCAGTGCCCATTGCTGCGCCCTCCACATCTTTGCGCAGCCCCTGACCTGTAAAGAAGTCTAACAAATTGGCTTCTATTGTGGAGCCAAAAGGTGCCATCAAAGAAAGGACGGTTCGCTGGTCCTAAAGTATGATGGGAAATCTCGGGCTGGAATAAAGAGCTGGCATTTTATGAAGTTAACCCATTAAGGTCAAAAGCAAGCAGGAAACGACAGCCAGTGGGGCCAGCAGGAGGGAAGCCCTCCAGCCTTCTGGTTCAAACACGGGGCAGGCAGCCCCAGGTTCAGCGAGAGTCACACAAAGTTAAACTAAAAATCAGCCTTGCCTTCCAATTTTCATCAATAAAAATCCCGTTGCTGTGTTTCTGGATAGCCCCTCTGTTTCATATTCTCTCTCTCTCTCTCCAGAAGGACCATGAGCATCTCATGCAGAGGAAATGACTCCATGGCTGGTCCACCCCCACACACAAATGTGCCTTCGGAGCAGACGGTAGAGAAGGAGCAGAGTCCTAGGCTGTGGCCCCAGCATCCCACTGAACCTAAGTTTGCATTTGCTTGTTAGCAGTTCACCCGAGCGCTGGTTTGCGTGGCATGTCAATCTCCTTCTGAATCTCTAGAGCTCAGTCTGTGGCGACCCAGCTCAGAGTCAGACCTCACCTTGAAAGTCATGAAGTGTCACTTCGTCCACATGCTGTTGGTCAAAGCAAGTCGCAGGGCGCCTCAGATGAAAGGGGAGGGGAATATACAAAGCATGAGTGACAGAAGGAGTGGTTCATGGGGGGACCATCTTTGGAGACCTACTGCTGCGATGATGATGGGATGGCCTCACTGACAAAGTGACATTTGAGCAGAGTTCTAAGGAACATGAGTGAACATACCACATGACATCTGAGCACTGGGAATGGAAAGTAAAATATCCTGGGGCAGGACTACTCCTGATGTGTTGAGAAAACAGAGGCCAGTGTGGCCGGAATAAAGCCAGGTGAGTGGAGAGCATTAGCAATTAACTCAGAAAGAGGGCCACAATGGATAGCCTGAGAGGCCACTGCAAGGAGGCTGGATTTTAGTTTGAGCTGCATGAGAAGCTAACTGACGATGCTAAACAGAAGAATGATATGATCAGGCTCATAGCTAAGAAACTATTCATCCAGGAGAGCTTCTCATTGAGGACCTGAACGACCACTCTACTGAAAGCATCATAAGTAACCAAAGGGCCTAGGTCTCAGTTTTAGGCTTCCCCAAAACTTATCTTCCATAAATAGTTCAACTTCCCTTGGCTTTACATTTTCCATCTGGAAATTGAGGGGTGGTCAGAGAAAGAATTTCAAAGAGGGCTCGCTAGCCCATCCCAAGGGTGGGGGCCATGGTCCCACTGATCCCTCTTGTTTTGACCCAAGAAGCATTGCATTGCTCTGCTTCATATGTTGGACTTGCTTCCATGTAAGGTTTTGTTTGCAGAGAGATTTTTGCTACTAAAATTGCCTTTAAAAAGCCACCAGCCTAGAGGAACTCCAAATTCTTTGCAGCTTGAAAGTCCATGCATCTGTTGCTATTGAAGAGAGGATAAAATGTGTATAAAAGTGGGGAGGGGGGCTTGCCTCGTTTACAAATGGAAGTGATGGTTAAATTTTTTCCTAGGAGGCCTCACGGCTGAAAGCTCTCACCTCCATGCTTTGTTGTTTACTTCTCATTGTGAAGAGGGTAGTATCTGGGGAAAAAGTTGGCGAATGGAGGTGAATGATAAGATGCCAATGTAACCAAGACCAAACCTTAATTTTTGGAAGCAGGGAAAACTGCACCCCAGGGGCTTCCAAACAGTCTCTGTCTTTCTAGGTAGAGACTGGGATTTGCCTTTCAGACAGGCCCTCTCTTTACAATGAAAGGGCCCCCTTCGGGGAGACCTTGCAATTAACCTTTGTTGCTCCTTGGGGAAGTCTCAGGGCTTCAAAGCTGGTGAGTACTGGAAGTCTAAGGGTTTGGTGAAGCTGTGTCCCAGCAGAAGCCCAGCAGAGGTTTACCACCTCTGGTAACTGCTGTGGCTTCTGGGCTGTGGTGCTTCCTACACCCTCAGGTTTTTTGTAAACTGCTTGTAAGAGTCTGATCCATTCTCCAAAGGTGCTGTGGGAAATGAGGAAAAGTAGTGTGTTTGCCTTCCTGGAGGTCAGAGAGGGGACCAACTGTGCCCGAGAAACTGCGGTTTCAAAAGGGTTGTCTGTACAGTGCAGCTCCAAGAGAGGAAGAGTTGCCATGGTCACGGCGGCACTTGGAGGGTCCCAGAGAGTACGCATAGACTGCCTGCAAGCCCGAAGCAGGGAGGGTGCAATGGACCTGTCCCATGGGAGCCTACAAGAGCTGGGGACAAGTGGAGGGGACTTAATGTCCAAAATTTTTGCAGATGGACCTGTGCAATAAAATACTGGGCTCAGAAAGGAGGGCGCTCTTATTGGGTAGTCACTGGCTGATGGGACCAATGCTCCATGTATAATAGGAAGCCCAACAAGGATCCCGTCTTGGATGCAAAGCCACAAAACATCTAGGCAACAGAACTCCAACTGGACACTGTAACTGCTCTGAGATTCTGGCGCTACACAGCATCCTCCAGTTTTGGAGAGAGGGAACCCATTCTGGAAGCAAGATCGTACTGGCTCCTCTTCCTCAGGTGCTGACATCTTCTCAGTGTTCCTTCAATACTTTTCTCTCATCGAAGTCAACCCAGTCCCTCAGGCAAAGTATTTTATTGATGGGAAATTTTTCTTCCTTGTTCCCCCACTTCACTAAAATCCTTTACAGAATCCTACATAATAAAGAATACTTTGACCATCTTTAAGGAAAAAAGAGAGATCACTCCGTGTCTTAGCCCAATACTTGGAATAGAGTAATCACTAAATCTATGAGAACTGGTATGTTTGCCATTATTTTTGGTGCTGATGTTATTATATCAACACATTTTCCTCTAGTTCAACATCTCAGTGCTGTTCAGGAGAACTTCCAGCAATGACGGAAATTTTCTGTTATCTGAGTTGTCTCTCACATGACCACTGGCAACAAGAGGCAACCAAATACTTAAATTGTGGCCAGTTCACTGGGAAATTGAATTTTTAACTTTATTAAATTTCCCTGAATCTACATTAGAACAACCACAAGATAGTTGAAGCGTAGGCCCATTTTTCCGGGGTAAAAGTTGGAACATCCTTATTGTTTAAACCTGTAGCCTAGAACCTGCATCCAAACAACCTGGGGGACTCTTCAGGCCCCAATCCTAGAGTTTCAGATTTCGTAGGTCCACGGGATGGCCTGAGATTTTGTAGTTTAACAAGCAATGCTGATGTGGGTGCCCTGGGGACCAGACTTTGAGAACTGCTGCTCCAGAGAGCCCCACCCCCATGCTTCTCAGCTCTGGGTGCACATAGGAACCACAAAGGAACTGATGCCCAGACTGTGCCCCTGACAAACTAAACCAGAACTTTTAGAGCTCCAAGTCATGCCTTTATGTATCCAAGGATTCAATAACATTTTTAAATCAGGGGCATGTGACATTAGGTCAGTGTTTCTCCAACAGGAATGTGCTCATGAATCAGCAGCACAGCTTGAGACAAAGCAGAGACTACCGTACTGGGTCTGGGATGAGACCGAGGAGTCAGCGTGTCTAATGAGCTCCCAGCTCACGTTGCTGCTGCTGGTCCGGAGGCCCACACGCGGAGTAGCAAGGGAACAGATGATCCCTGAGGTCAGTTCCAGTCTTTAAGATCTGCAAGTCCAGAACTAGGCAGGCTGTTCGGATCCCTGCATGCCCCGCCCTGCCCCCTTGGAGTCCAGAGCTGCTGGGGGGAGAGGGAAGATGCAGCCAAGGCCAGCATGTCCCAGGAAGGACGCAGAAGAGTGGCTCGCACAAGGCAGCTTGGCCCTGGCTGAGAGGCAGGCTGCCGACTGTGAACTACGCAGGCGCACTCCTACCTCCAAGTGGGAGGGGAGCGGTCAGAACCGGACTACTGCTATCAAAGTCCGTAAGACGGCTGCGCTGGTTTCAGCCACAGGAGGAGAAGGGAGCTGGAGACCAGTCTGCCCTGTGGTTAACCGGGGCTGGCCCCGTCTCAGAACTGTCAAGTTGTCCTCTGCTAAGATCCTGAGATTAAGAAGGAGACCCAAACACCGGAGGCTGGAGTCCGTGATTGAATAATAATCAAGGGGCAGTACAGTACTTGTAATGTCAAATAGAAAGAACACTTCATGTTTATTTTTCTCATTTCAGGGTGAAGGGGAGTTCCAATGGAGGCTTCAGATAGTGAGGGGAAGGGAGAGAAGGAGCAAGCCAGTCCCTCAGAGGGAGTCTCAGCAGACACCTGGCAGCATGCAAAACCTTTTCGTCAGTCTCAGGGGAGGGGTGTTGGGGGCAGGAATGCACATAAGAATAATGGGGAGTTAAAAACTCTTTCAAAACTATTCCACTGCGAAGCTATATATTCTTTTCTATATGTTTGCCACACTGGTTCCCACCAATCATGCCTCAAACAGGAAGAAAAATGTTTCTTTTCATACAATTGCAGTCTATTACCATGAGGGAGAATATATTTCATGATAACGATTGCCTGGTGGTCCATATAACATTTTTCCTTCTACCAAAGGATGAAGAAAAAGAGGAAGCAAAATATAAAACCATCCAAAGCAAAGTATCTCTTCTGAATTTCAAGTAGATGACCAAGAAGTAGGACACGCCAGGAACCATTATAAATGGATATTGAACAGTGGTGACTCAGATAAACCAAGGTGAATTTCTCCAAAAGTGTTCACTTATAAAATTTTTTAGTTCTCTCTCTCTCTCTCACACACACACACACACACACACACACTCACTCACTCACACACACAGAGGTAACCTGCATCGCTGTTATAATAATCCAGGCTGACAAATAGAAGGGGAAGTACAAGAATGCAGAGAGCACTTTAAAAGGTAGAACTGGACTAGGTTTATAGCAACCTTCCCACTGAATTTAAAATTTCAGACGAGAACATTTCTCTCTTGTCTCCAGTAAAAATGACTCTATTTGTTCCTTTTTCAGGACCCCCCGAAGGGTTCTGTTCCAGGACCAAATGAATAATGATGCCTTAGTTTTCATTGCAACCTTTTGCAAGAATTTCACAATGCTTCGGAAAACTGACCTCATAAATCTTTAAAACACCCTCAAGAGGTAGAAGGCAACAGTCTCAGCCCCGTTATGCGGGTGAGGAGACCGAGGTGTGCTGGGTGAGCTCTCAATCTCGGAGCTCGATAAAAGCTTACTTTACCATTTCTAATGAGTGTCTTCCTCACTAATGTGTCATGGGGGCCAATGTCCACAGGCTCAAAGAACTCATTTGGAAAGTTCCAGGAAATGTCTTTATGTTTTTTTTGAGGTCATTATACTAACTACAACTAAATGATGTAAACAGTGGGCCAATAGATGCATACTGGCTCCATATGTGTCACGTAACATTTTGGGGGGTGGTAGAACTCACCTGAACCCATTTTTAATATGTTTTGAAAGACAAGACATCTGTTGGCCCCAGGCCTGGGTGGAGTTTCTCCCCGTCACAGTGTGGTACAGCAATCTGCAGGTGTTAGCCTGTTCACAGCCCCTAGTGACAGAACTCAGTGAGACGGACGTGACTAATCAGTGGCGCTCTACCCTTGGATTTGTCACCCTTTCCTTTAACTCCAGCCCCTGCCACATTGAAGCACCCACTGCAGAGAGGTGCAAAGGCTCATGGGCAAGCCAGTGCTCCTAGAAGGAGTGTCATGCATTCCTTGACATTAACCTCTCTTCTCACGAGGGGCCAGCCTTTTCTGAGGGAGAGAACTTAACGCGTGGATGGGGACTTCTCATGGCTGGGCCCAAGGCATGGAAATTGTCTTGGACATTAATATAAATGATTAACTTATGACACTCCACGATGCAATCGGTTCTGCATCTTAAGGCAACAGAATGAATGACATGCTTCTTACTCCTGGTGGCTTACCTGTCAGGAGACAGGTAGCTTAGGACACCTTAGGTTAGGGACACCAGGGGTCATTAGGAAGAATATGAAGGACACTGGATAAATAGAGGTGAACCCAACTGGTGGAGATTCTGCAGGTGAGTCAGCAGTAAAGATGGATTCCCCTCTGTCACGCCCAGCACCAGTCCTGTAAGAAGATACCCACCCGATCGGACAGAAAATTCTACTTATGTCTTCAGTTATTTTTTTGTTTGTTTTTTGACCGGTTGGATACTCAAAAATCAGTACTAACTTGACCTTAACACAGTTCTTTAGGAATAAAAATCTCTGTCCTGTACAAAGAAGGAAGCTTGTCTGTCTCCTCCCCTCTAGGTCAGGGGGTTCCTGACCTCAGGGGGACCCTTTAGCTTAGGAGCTGATTGCTTTCTAAGGGGACCCAGCCCGCTTCAACTGGGGGAAATTATTTCTTATTCAAGGCTCAAATCTCCTTCTCTATCATTTCTACTCATTTATCAGTTGAATTTCCTGGATCAATACGAGCCTCTTCTCTCTTTCAAGAATTTAAAAGCAGCAATGATTCCATCCTCCCATTCATGTTTCAAATATTTCAACTGCCAGTCTTTTATTACTTTTTCTTGAGTCAATTCTATGGTATGTTAAGCATTAATATAAAGAAAATAAAGGGCAGCCCTTTTTAATTAAATATAGACTTAACTCATCAACTTAGACTCACACGCTATTCTCAGGAAGATCACAGAGCAATACCGTGGCTGTTGGAACAGGACATCTAAGCTCTGCAGCTCGGGGAGATAAAAGGAAGGTTTCCAGCTGGGTGGGGGCCAGCCCCCCACGGGGGCTTAAAAAAACATGGGGTAACTGAGATGGAATTTAAACACAAGTGAAGAATAAAACAGTTATTCTTCAAAAAAAGATAATTATGCCTTATAACAATTACCCTGGCTATGAAGCAAAATTAGCATAGTCCTTTCTAATTTAAACCTGTTGAAAGTGGCTGAGCAGACTACAGAAAATGACAAGGTTTACAGTGCAGGCTTTGGTTACAGTGATGGCAATTGGATTAGTGTGGCTTTTTTTGCTGCTGACAGGAACAATTATGAAGTTATCCATACATGTTAGCCATTCCACACTACCGGAGGTCTCACTTTGCTGGCAAGCACAGTCATTCCACACTTCAGGTGGGTTTTGTGTATCCTGTTGTTACTGGCTTAAATTGTGATTAGTTATAACTTATCACTTATAGGTTTGATCCCTCTTTAGTGTGTCCCTTCCTTTCTTCATTTCCTTTTCCTTCATTTCCTTCCTCTCATCCTTGGATCCAAGGAAGATGAGGAAGACTTGGAGGTGGGCTTTCTTACAGGAATTTTTCAAATTTACCCACTTTGTTGTAGTAGGGATCTTATTCCAGCCTCTCAGTTTCTGATTCAACACTAGCTTCATTTCCACTCACAAGCTCACCAAACTGAATAACCATCTTTAGTTCACTCTGTGGCACAGTTTTCTTCACTGCTGTGTCTGTTACACCGACCCATTTAATTACTTGGCACTTTCTCATGTTTCTTCATATTTCAGTTACTGAATTATCTCCACATTCATGTAGGGGAACTCGTTTGGACTACTATTTTGTACAGCATTCACATCCTTCATCTGATTACAAAAATAAAAACATATCTTTATTTAGTAAACTTCACTTCATTACTTAAGGAAGAATGACCATTTTCAGTGTAGGTGAAGTCACCCAATCGGCTCACGTTACCAAACACACACTGATGAAGAGTTAGTGGTTAGGTGGGCTGTGGAGGCAACTTCATTAATAAAGATTTCACCCAGGGTTTCCTGACCTCGGGGCTGTTAACATTTGATCCACATATTTCTTTGGCACAGGGTTCCGTACTGTGCACAGTTAGACCACAGCAGCATGCTGGCCTCTGCCCACCGGATGCCAGTGTGGGTAAGCCCCGCCCCCGGCTGTGACAACCTGAGGTCTCCAGCGGTTGTCAGATGTGCTGGGGTGGAGGAGGGCGCGCAAAATCACCCCCGATGGAGAACCACCACTTTAACCCAATCAATAAAGGTCTCCAATTGTAGGGGGGAAGAAATAACACTAGTCTTAATAGGATTAGCTTGTCTGCTACACATGTCCGATTATTGGCGATAGGAATTTATAACAGTCTGAATCAATTAGAAAAGTTGTGTGGAGCTGCCAGTAATAGACACAGGAAATAGCACTACTTTAAATAAGGTAGAGGGTTATTGTTCCATTATGCTAAAAAAGTCTGGGAGGAAGCCCTTCATTGCTGCTGGTCAGGTAGTTTCTATGATCCTCACAGGGCTTGGGCTTCACATCTGTCTTTCTGCTTTATCATCCCTCAAGTTTGGCTTCCCTAATATGACTCCCAGATGTTGGTGGAGTGCCAGTGACAACTACCTAGAAGCTGGAAGAAAAGCTGGGACGTGTATTTTTCAGCTGAACTACTGCCTAGTGTTTTGACGGTAAGAAAAAAATAAAAGGAGAATGTATACGGTGTTCACAACTAGCTGAGTCTCCTATTATTCTTTTTTATATTAAGACAGATACTTCCTCAAAACTCACTATGTGCTGGACATTGCGAGGCACTGGAGATAAGTAAAGAATGAACCTCTCTATCTGAAAGCATATATTCTATAGGGATAGAAAAGCATCAATTGATTAAGTAATTAATCAGTGAACCGCAACTGTTATACATGCTGCAAAAACACAGAGGATGCTCTGAGCCTCTTAGAGGCAAAGTGGCTTTTCCTGTTTCTTCAGTAATGATATGTGGTTTGGTACATAGAATGTGCTCAGTAAGTATCGGACAGACAAGGACTCATCAGGAGGATATCAAACATTTATACAAATTGTCTTCATATGAATTTCTGAAATCAAAATAATAGCATAGCTGTACAAGTCAAAGCCAGTCCATTTCCATTCTATTTTACTTTCACAGATCGCTACTCAAAGCCCTGGTTGCAAAATGTACTATCTTCAGTCCCAGAGAAATTCTATCCCTATATTATGTGAATTCACCTCCGCTGATGTTTACACCAGAAACGCCAGCAGCGCCAATATTTTATTTATTACATTATTTCTGCAGTGAATGTGAATTTTGCTCAATGACTCTACCACGGGGGGCGGGGGACACTCAGAAAACGAAGCTGAACTCCATTGCTCCTCCAGAATATTATTTGTATAATCCTCGCATGCATTTATATCCTGCTTCCTGTGTAAATACGCTCGTGCCGGGTGTGCGATTTAAAGCTGTTTTAGAGGAAACTAGACATCCATGCATTGGGGGAGTAAATAAACTCACTTCAGCCACGTTAACCTTAAATATGACTCTGGCTCGTGCGGCGCTGAGGCCTCCCCACACCCGCGCGCAGGCTCATCTAGAGACACATAAATAAGAGACTGTCAAAAGTCTCCCCATTATTATCCGGTATCATCCAGTCAGTTCAGAAAACAATAACAATTGAAATATGTCTGCACTAGCAGATACCTTCTTTTTATTGCCTTAAAAGATATTTCTCTGTGGCTTTATTTTGCTACCCAGGAGCCACGGGCAAACTCAGACACATCCTGCTTTTTTTGTGTGAAACTACACTAGCCAGCTCCCTTATAGGGATTATATAAGGAGAGCCCAACTCTGAGATTTTGTTTCTCTACTGCCACTCAAGTTTCATTTAAAAAAAAAAAAGTCTTCAAGACTATGTTTTCTAACATCATAGTCATTATATGTTTTCATTTTTAGATGTTGAATTGGCAACAGAGCTGCTTTCTCCCCGCAAACCCCAAATGGTCAGCGACCTGAGCATAGGTAGGAAATTCTATGTGCAGTGCATCAAAAATGCACACTTAGTAATTAAGCAAATGCAGCAACTGAAAGCACAGTTATTATTAATGAAATGGGAACTAACTGGCTGAGGCTTGGAATGAAAGTTATGTATAACTGTGAATGGGTAAAGCACTGGTATAAATCTTCCCATCAACGGAGTCGAATATGTTTCTCCTGGCACTACTAAGATAATCGAGGTGAAATCTGGGGGAATGTTTTATTTTTATGTTGTTTGCATTATCTGAGTGGTCTGCTGGAGTTATAGAGTCTGTACTATTTAGTGCCAGGCCGGGAAGGGCAAGCGGCCAGCACCAAACAGGCAATAGTTCTATTTATATTAACTGTTTCTGCATCTTGTAGGTCTGCCTTTCACATTGAAGACCCGTGGAAGCCAAACTTCAGGTCCAAACCCAGAGTGGAGGGAGGAGAGAAAGTCAGTTCATGGGAACACCGTGAGGATGGATTGTATGAGCTGGAATGGCCATTGTTAAAGAAATGTAATTTTGAATTTGAGTGAGTGTGTCTAAGAGCAGATTTAAGAGTTATGAGTTGATTTTTTAAAAACATTGTCATAGTTCTTTAAATTCTCATGTAAGCTGTTTCACGCTCTATTTTTCTTTCACAAATACTAATAACCTATTTTATCCGAATACAATTTGAATATTTAGGTATTCTGCAAATAGTAAAAAAAATTAGATGTTTGATATGCCAAGTTATTTTTCAATATGGTAACTTAAGTGTTTGCTTAATATGCTTTTTATTATAGGGTGTAGCCTTCGGTTTACAGACTTATTATGAGGGCAATACAAAGAGTTCTCATATATCCCACACTGAGTCTTACCGACCTGTTAGCAACACCTTACATTAGTATGGTGTGTTTGTTGCAATTAGTGAATGCTATCAAATACATTAATATTAACAGAAGTCTATACTCTATTTGGATCCCCCCATTTCCCCCCAATGTCCTTGTTCCATCTAGAATCCCACTCAGGACACTGCAGCACATTTTGGAGTGTGGCGTCTACAGACTCCTTTCGGTTATGGCGGCTTCTCCAACCTTCCTTGCTGTCCACGGCCTGAAAGGTCTCGGGAGGACTAGAGAAGGGTTTGGGCAGCACTTTCCTCTGTTGGGATTTGCTGGTTTTTTTTTATGATTAGACCAGGATTATGCATTTTTGGTGGAACGACACAGAAGGGCTGCTCCCATCACACCCCACCTAGGGTCTACACTATCACTGGGACTCATCACTGTTATTAGTTTTGAGTCACCTAGCGGAGGGAGTGTGTGTCAGGCTTCCCCACTGGGAAGGTGCTCATTTCCTCCTGTTCCCACAATGCACTGCTGTGAGGATGTCTCTGCATACCATCCACGCTTAAGGATGAGGAGTTAGGGTTCCCCTCGTGAGGGCAAAGTATATACGTGAATTGCTTGAAGTGTTTTCCATGGGAGATATGCCTGTTCTCTCCCATTTATTTATTCGTTCAATAATTCATGTCACTGTGGGCAGGTGGATATTCATTTTATACTTTGAATTATAATCCAATATTACTTTATGTTTTATTTTTATTTTTAGGAACCAATAATGGCGATGTTTATTTTAAAATTAACATTTACTCAAGAGAATGACAATGAATTTTTTACACAGAAATCTGTGTGAATAATCATCTAAAATTGGATAATACTCAAATGTCTTTCTTTCAACTTGGAAATTCACTCTAAATCAAATTAAATCTAAATTTTGGTATATCTATACTCATCAGTGAAAAGTAAGAAGTTACTGGTATGTAGAACAATGTGGATTAAATTTAAATACCTTATGCTAAGTAAAAGAAACAAGATTTTAAAGTTTTTATACTACACGATTCCTTTGAGGGGGTGTTTTATTTTTAAAATTTATTTTAATTGTTGTTCAAGTACAGTTTTCTGTCTTTTACTCCCATCCCAGCTCACACCCCCAGTGCTCCCCACCTCCCTCCCATTTCCACCCACCTTAGTTTTTGTCCATGTGTCCTTTATACTTGTTCCTGTAAACCCTTCCCCTTTCCCCCTGAAATCCCCTCCCTTCTCCCCTCTGGTCACTGTCAGCCTGTTCTCTATTTTATTTGTTTTGTTAGTCAGATTGTTCCAGCTTTGGCCACTGGACATTCTTCTGGCATAGCCTGTGTCCCACTGACACACCCCCGTCAATATGGGATGGCTTGGCCAGTACGTCAAGCTTTATGGCCTCACCTTGTATCTGCCATAGTACTTGGACCAGCCATTTCTCCAACAAACCCTGGTCCCTTTTACTGATGAGTGGTATTAAAAACCTAGACGTGCATGCTAGCTCCCAGAATTTTTGAAATATCGCCTCCTACACTACTATAGAATAAATGCTCAGCTGAATTACAGCAGACATTCTTAAAAGGAATGAATTATTACTCATAACTGCCTTCTGCATTTTATCCTCACATTTGCTTAAAGCAACTAAATTATGTAAACTTGTCCTAGATTTTCCAGACAAGAGACTCCATTTTGCCTACCGTTTTTACCTGACTGTTAAATCTAATTCTACTTCCATAAAAACAAGCAGGAGGAGTTGGGGCAGGGGTGAAGAAAACACCGTGGTGTGAAAGCAGCCTAGCAAAAGCAGGCAGGGTTTCCTCACCAGGTCCTTATTCAGCTTTTAGAGCAAATTCTTCAGCAGATGAGTGTTCTAGTGTCTCACACTGATTGCTTCGAAAGTGGGAGAATGACTACATTTTAAGAAGCGTACAGACCTACTTCTCCTAAGAATACACACATATTCCCATGTGGATACGTACTAACATATTCAGTCAGTGACCATGTGCTCCCTACAGATAATGTACAGATTGTGCGTGCCTGTGTGTGCGCCGTGCGCTCGCACGCACAAACGTACACACACTCACCGTCTGAGGACGTACCAGCCTGTGAACTGTGTGTTTCTCACCATCTGCTCTGTCACTGAGTTTTATACATGTGCTCATTTACGATGTTTAGGCAGAGGAATGAAAGCTGTGCACAAGAGCAGATTATCGTTTAGAGCGCTCCGGGGTGAGCTTCATTTTCCCCTCTTCTTTTTAGCAAGAAAATGATAGGAAACATAAACCGGAGGAGCCCTTAAAGCAGAAAAATGCAGGAAGGGATGCGAGGAAGCTTTCAGAAATCCGCAAAACGCGACAGGCGGACCTCCAGCTTAGCGGGAGGGCCCGGCTAAAATATGCAACATGGACACACGTGCCCAGGATATAGCTTCAGCACTTAGAAAAAGATAAAAGTGGTCTTGAAAGTGAATGAAGTTGACTCTCAAAAACTGGGTTTTAGATGTTGAATGTTTAATTCGCTGATAAAAGGGACCTGATTTCCTGCACAGGGCGGCCATAAATAAAATAAAAAAATAAAAAAAAGCACATCTTAAAAGAGAAGCAATGAACAGAAACTGACCTTTCTGTGAGCAAGCAGATGAGAGAAGGTATTTGGCTAATCCCAGCTGTCTCTGATTGGCCAGGCGGCCCCGTGTTGAAAATGTCTCCATCTGCGCTAATCTGCTCTCAGTTGGATGAGCTGAGGCCTTCAGAGTTAACCTGACATTTAACAATAATTACCCTTTCGGATGACCCCGGCCCAATCGCCTGCTCTCTGAGAAATCTCTTTTTTTTGTGCATGCTTCCAAACCCCTCGACTTTTGTGTTAGAGATAGGGAGGGGAAAAAAAGATGAGATGATAACGTATATGTGTGTAAACACACAGAAGTGTATGGTTGTGTGTGTTTATATATGTCTACATTATACATAAATACTTATACAGGACCGGGCACAAATAACACCCCCTTTATTTCATTACAAACTCTTTTATTACATCGTCATAAGCATGGAATTCTGTAGCATAACCATATCACACTCAAGCACGCCATGTGACATTGTAGGTGAAATGTTCAAATTGACACTATAAGTGATGATGCCCATGTTATTACCTCACCAACCACACTGAAGCACAGGCGTTACTTCTGCCGGGCCCTGGGTAGTGTCATGCATGATGACTGGGGGTCTCTAACTGGTAATGGGCCTTGTGTTAATGTCTCTCTTACATTGTCCTGAGCCTGTAGTTCATCAGTACCGTGTGGTGTGGAAAAGCAACAGAGCAACACTGTCACCAACTAAGGCAGGACAGAATTTGTTTACTGGCTGTTTTATTGAAATCGAAGTTTCAGTCTGGCCTTGCTTGAGCACACAAGTGTCCCTTACCAGACACCAGGAGAAATGGTGCATGAATGAGGTTCAGACAGAAAGGCCAAGTTCAGAGTCATGGAGGCTGAAATGTGGTCATTTCTATTCACCTGAGGCTGGCTTTGTCTTTTCTCAAAAAGGTCATTGTGATCAAACAAACAAACAAACAAAAAACACATCTGGGAAAGAAAACTCCCTTTCCAGGTCTTATTCGATTAAAAAAATAAAATAAAAAGCCTTTCCCAGTTTAGACCTGCATCTTTCCAGAGCTTCCCTGTCAGGGGCCATGGTAAGACATGGCCGTTTCTAACACGGATGTTTAGTAAGGAGCTTCCGTAGGGCTG
Source organism: Artibeus jamaicensis (assembly GCF_021234435.1). Taxonomy (NCBI): domain Eukaryota; kingdom Metazoa; phylum Chordata; class Mammalia; order Chiroptera; family Phyllostomidae; genus Artibeus; species Artibeus jamaicensis. The sequence continues at coordinate 7,952,518 of NW_026522049.1, read as the reverse complement.
AAGGTCGGAATTGCAGAGCCACCCAGAAGTTCAAGTGCTTGTCCTAACCTTGTCCAACATAGCAGGCCTGGTTAGCTTGCCAGAACTGGTCTGGAACTCCCACGAGCACAATGCCTTTTAAAATGTGTTGAATTTGCATTTTTGTCAACTTGGAACACCAAGAGAGTATTATGTTCTGGCACTGTGTCCTCCTACCTGCTTTCCTATAAATACAGGAAAAGCAGGTATGGGAAGCCACAGGAGTGACACACCCAGGGGAAAGGCGTGGTCAGCGGCCCTGCCCCTCCAGTGTGTCCAGTGTGCTTAGTCCAGAGCCGGCCCTCCAGGCCCACTCGACGAGGCCGGGAACAGCAAGCACAGCCCAGCCTAGTGCACCGTTGCCAGCTCCACAGAGCCACCTTCTGTGGGTCTCAGCCCATGTGCTTGTCTGTTGGGGGAACTCTTCCCTTGAAATAATCCCCAGGCCCATCTATCCCTTCACCTACCTACTTACTTCACAGGGTTTAAAGCGAGTTGCTGGGATTGTTTCTTTCATAGCCTGGTTCCTCACCATGGTCCCTGCCAGCCAGCCTCAGAGGCTGTTGCCGTGGCTTCACCCTCATTAGGAACACCTTGAACTGGGCGAACGGAGGCTTCTGTCACAATAGGCCACCCCAAGATACAGGGTTTGAGTATTTATTATTTTGAGCTGTAGGTACTTGAAAAAGAGCAAATGCAGGGAGAGACCTTCTCTGAAATCACTGGCTCTGACAAGAGAAATCTTCCAAAGTGAACTCCCAGGGAGGTTTCTGCAGTTAGGAAGGAATGATGGCTACCATAGGGCAGGGGACCAGAAGTCCCCACCACACCCAGGCGGACTTTGTCACCAACCCTCCTGCCACCCTCTTGGTCTTCCAAGGGCCCATTCATCTCTCCTGAAACTCATCTGCTCTTCCCCCAAGAGGCCTATGTCCACCTCTCCTCCCCTACAAGATGGTACTTAACCTGAATCCTAAAGCCACTTCTTTGATTTACTCAGTTTTCCTGAAATACCCAAGGACTATTTTATTATAGGGGTCTTGGCTAAGGGTGGAGGGAAAATGACTTTTTTCTCCTCTACAATTCCACTCTTAACAGTAATTCCATTCTCTAGCATCACAGTCAAGAAGATTGACAGACTTTTCCTAGGTATCTCTTCCCTTGTCTGCCTTCAGTAGTAACAACACCAAGTGTTATTTTACTTTTATTCCATAATCAACCCCTGAAAACATGCAAGCCGCGAATAAAGTGGACATGATCTGGTCTGGAAGATTACCATGACTATTACCATTACCATTACTATTAATTACTGATACTATTACTATTATTATCACTGCTATTACAATGACTATTCTTGCAGCAGGAACCCTATTGCATAAAGTGCTGCCTGGAAATGTTTCTGCCATGCTCAGAGCCTTCATCACTCAAAGTTTACCTTGAAGGAAAACCAGTTTTTTGAGTGTCATATGCTGGCAGACTTCAGTTGCTCTTGTGTAACAGTTGGACGACTTCCAAAATGAAAAAGACGTTTGCTAAGTTCGTTTGTCCTACAAGTCCTCAAATGTCCCGCTTCCTTAATAATAACAAAAATGAGCATAGAGTCATCATCTTTACCAAAACAAGTCTTTTCCCTTTTAGGAAAAACATTGAAAATATGTTGTTCTTTTTAAAATGCCTATTGGAGAGTGTTTGGGAGAGCTTGAACAGTTGAAGGATAAAAGTCATTCAGTGGCTACCACTCCTTTTCCTGTTCCTAAGAATGGTCGTCAATAGCAACAGATCTATCATATTAACCTTCATAGGGAATTGACTAAGAGCCAGACCAAATTTTCTATATAAATCATTTTATTTAATTCCCCAAACAATTGTTGTTAGCAGGCATTGTTTTTCTTTTTAGATGTGAACCACAGGAAAAGACATCTGGAGAAGTTATGGGATTTGTTTACTGCTATTTCTCAACCTCAGGCCCACTGACAGGTTGAGCTACCTCACTCTTTGCTGGGGACTCTGCCTGCACATTGCAGGGTATTTAGCACTACCTGGGGCCTGTGAGATGCCAGGAGCACCCATCAACAATGCCCCCCGCACAGTGAAATCACCCCCATCGGAGAACCACTGACCCAGGGCCGCACGCCCAGGCAGCGACATGAGCAGAAGTAAAAACCAGCTTCCTCTCTCTGCATAGGTGTAATCTTACTCCAAATACAGTTCGTATTGTGTGTCTCCTATTTAATGTGTGTTGGAATTGGCTTCCCCATTCCTCTTTTATTCACTGTTCCCTTTTTTGGATAGTAGACATAAATGCCTTAATGATTCTCTTTACACCTCAGCTTGTTTTCTTCTCTATTTATGATTTCCCTGATGCTGTGTTTCCCAAGCTGAAACTTCTGAGTCACTATGTGTGTATTTGGTAAAATGGTGTGTATATTCACTGGGCCAGCGTATAATCTAAGCAGCCTCCTGTGAGTCTCTTCGCTCTGCCCCTGCCCTACTGGGTGTACTGGAGGTTTGTAATTGGTGATCTTACTATTGTGTGGCCCCTAAGCATCCAAGATGGGCTACAGTTCCCCTTCAGAAATACAAGTATGTGGGTCGCCCTTAATGCCATCATGTATTAAGTTTTAAGTAGAGCACAGCAATGAATCCCAACTTTGTTTAACTTACGAATATGTATTGGAGATCCCCGCCTCTCTGGATCTGACTGGCCATCCACAATTTCCCAGGGAAAGCCCAGCCAATGGAACAAGTTTATAAACACTTCCAAAAATAGTCTCAATCTTCCTTATTGGAATCCGCTAATACCAGTTTTTTCCAATAAACCCCGTCTCCTCCCCAAGAGCCCACCACCTGCAGTTCAACCAAAGAACAGATAACAAAGGAAGCTTATCTTACTATGATTTGCTAGATTCAGGGTAGGCTGCTTTATATATGTTATCTCATTTAATCTGCATGAAAACTATTATTATTTGCATTTTGTGGGAGAGGACATTGAAATTAGCAAGTTATTTACCCAAGGTCACAAGCCAGGAAGTGGTAACACTGATATCTTAAACCAAACCCCACTGGTTGGACTGCAACCAGATTAATAAACCTCCAAGACCTTTATCCTGACAAAAGCCCTAACACTTAGCGACACCTTAAAGGTACTTCTACATCCAGCACCAGGGGTCCCACCTTAGAATTTATTAGAAAGCAAATCTGAATCTCAGAGTGGGTTCCAGAAATCCCTTGAAGAAGCCCCTCAAGTAAATGTGATTCCTGTTCAACTTTGAGAATCGCTGCCTCCCCACTCTCTGCACACCCCTCCCATCAGTCAGCACCATCTGTACCTGAATATGTTTCCAGTAAGGACAGGTTACATTTGCCATTGTGTGTGTGTGTGTTGCACAAAAAGCACCAATGGTAAGAAAGATTTTCTGCTTTTACCTGAACTTAGAAAATATTTACACTTTTTCATTTCTTCATTTTTTTCCCCTTTGCTTTTCTGTTCACCCTATTTAAAGCCTATCTTCTGACTTCTTACACCTCTTTCTATATTTCTCCCTGTGGTTAAGCCTGATTTCTACAAGACTTTCGTCTGGCAGAGGCTGAAGAGAATGACCAATTCCAGCCAATGATTCCAATACTACTATTTTCATTGATGTATTCATTCCCTGTGTTGAAATGGTGTCCATCAACTGTGGTGACCAGCTGTTTGCTTTGCAAGGTTTTCTATAATGCTTTAGAACCACTGAGTGGTCTGACGGCACCACTGGATTTGTTTCACTGGAGCGGACTACCTGTCCCAAGATGCACTGCAGGTCCTTAAAGGAAACCTCTTCACACCACTGCATTCCCCACTTTCACAGTCAATCAGCAGTGTCTGCCAAGTCTGCACTAAATGGGAGAATCGGAGCCCCACCCTTGCGAATGCACCCTGATCAGATCCAGCCACAGAAGCAAACGTCGTCAGAGGGAATAAAATAATAGGCATTCTCAGTTCGGCCAAAGCACACATGCCCGGATATGAAAACTGCTCAGACATACATAGCTTTACTGCGGACACTGGCAACTGGGTGAATGAAAGTGAAATAAACAATAAAAGCCAGAAATATGTGAGATAAGAACATTGATTCAGCACAGGCCATGAAGTCAGCATGCCTAAGCCAGCTAGTTCCACCCTTGTCTTACATTTCAAACGAGGTCACCTAATCATTCATCGCTAGTTGTCAATGAGGTTCATTGGCAGGTCAGAAGTGTAGCCTTTCTTTCATAGTATTCTAGGGTACTACCCAATTCTTGGTAGCTACCTGGAGAACCCCAATAGGCCAATAAGCAATTCTTTCTGCACAACACCCAGCCATAGTCAATACAGCAAAAACATATGAGCGTCTGTGACTTACCTTGGTCCTGCAATTTTCTCTGTGGAGTAATCAAAGGAGTTAATTAGATCACACTGGAATGCCTTTCAGGGAACTTCGGAGGTCGAAATGTCCCCCTTTAAAACCATGGAGCATTGAAAAAGCTCCTGGTGAAATCTTTCTGAACTAAGCATGTCCCTATTCAGAAGAAACTTAACTGCATTCATGCCTTTTATCTCCACAGCCCTACCCCTGCTTTATTTTTTAAGTCGCCCAGACCTTGTCTTTCCGATAATGTCATAATCAGCGGGCAGAAAGCAAGGTGGCTGATAATTGTTCTTTATGTTGCTCTTTGTTTAGCAGCTGATTCAATACATCTAGGTGGGTCCCATTTCATCACCTTCGTAGTAACAGAGGTGAGAAAAATCAATGGCAATCAGATTACCTTGTTAACAGAAAGGCTAAAGGGCCAGTGTGTTAAGTTCACAGGGCATCCCCTTTCATTTAAAACATTTCACTTTTTTAATTATTTATCTTTATTATTATTTATAGCAGCGAGCCCAGAGCGTTTCCTAACGCTGAGTATGGCCTTGCATTTGTCTTCTACAGAGTCAAGCATTTCTGCCACGTCACAGACTGTGTCGGGGACCCCGCCGCTGCCGTTTCTAAGTGCTCGGACCGGTCCTGGAAGACTCCCGAGACAGGGCTGATTCTGTGATCCACGCTGTCACGTGATGTGGTATCTACCGCCTTGTCTGTTATTTACTGTTGGTCCTTACTAAGATCACTGTTACCATTCACAGCAGTAACGAGCCCTGAGCTAAGGGACAGGTATGATGATGTGCCCAAAGAAAAAAGCCCTCAGTGTGGAACTTCTCGATGAGAGACATGATTGGGGGCAGCACAGGCCAAAATGATAGAGACAGATGGGCAGCAGCCCACACGGGGTGCTGGGTAATTATGGCGGAGGGAGAAGGGGTGGGTGTGAGGAGGATTTTGAAAGTGGAGAAGGATGTTTTGTTCTCGCAAACATGTGTTTGTTTGAGCTGGATGGATAATTCAACATTTTTGAGAAACCAAAGGCATGCTTTAGCTTACAATTCATAGATGAACTGAAAGATATAAAAGGTGTGTTCGGCAAGGGGGCAGTTTCACTCCAACTGGTTTGCTCATAAAGACCAAGAGTTATGGCAAGTGACCACTGCTTACCTTTCGTTATAAAGCAAGTGGCCAAGTGCCAGCTGCCTGTGCTCAGTGAGGAGACTTGCAAGTATCTCCATGGGTTCCTTGATCTTGAATTTGTGGGTCTGCATTCTTGGGGTACTCAGGGAGAAACCCATGGGAACATGAACTTGGTCTGAGTTTCAGGAGGTGGGGCCAGGAGTGAGCTCGGGTGAGGTGGCCCTGGAGGTCAGTATGGGTGGGCAGCGGCCCCCTACCTTTGTACTGTTCGTCTCTGGAAAACTGAACCCCACTCAGACCGTAACCTGAGGCCATGGTACCTGCTTGGGTTTCATTCTGGTTCAACAACGAACACCTTTCAGGCCTCATGGTAGACAGACATCACAAATGTTTGCAGAGGACTCAGACCCTTTGGCAGAGAATATTTCAGAAGGGCTAGACTGAGGAAAGAGTCTAGTCCACACATACAACACAGCAGGACACGTTTCAAAAGCAAACACCACTGAAGTGATAAAAGCAAAAATGGAAGCCTACAATTCTAAACCAACAAAATGGGATGAACAAAATGTGCATCAGGCAACACTGAAATACGTAATTAGGAGACGATTCAGCCTTCTGAAAAAGTACGTAGCCTGTAATTAAAGGTTAAGAAGCCCAATATAAAGTTGTATATACACCATGATTATAATTATAAAATGCATCAGCCTATGACGAAATATTTCAGATAATAAACACAAATGAATAATAATTGTGTTGGTGGATTCATGGTGCAGAAAAAAATGTCTTGGTTTCCCAAAGTTTCTGTACTGCTGTCATATTACTTTTATAATTTAAAAAACTTACTTAAATCACTCAAAATGACCCCGCTACCAGAATGGTTAAAATACACTGATGACCTCTTCAGTATTTGCTCATTGCCTCATTTTGTATAATTGGTGGCTATTATCTGAATTAAATGATAAGAGCACCTGGAGCTCTTGTGGAAGCACTTTACTGCTTTGCTCTCTGGCTTCTCACGGCCAGTTCCCTTCCACAGTTTCTCTCCCCCTGAGCAACTCCTGCACCTTTCTGGGACTTTGTTTGTCCAGGACAACTGTCACCAAAATGCAAGTGCTGCTATTGGCTTCAGCTTCTGTTCATTCGCTCAGTACAGCTGCATACTGTTACGGAACACGGTTGGACTTTTCATTGATGCTTGTTAAACATACACAGGCAGAGATGAATACTTGGATAGATTTAAAACCCATTAGGGCAATCAATCTTTGTATTCACGTCATCTTTCTAGTCAATTGAATCTCTGTCTCAAAGCAAGATCTTGCGAATTATAGAAATGCAGTCAGTTGGTGTGTATATTTCGATGTAGGTCTCACATACCTTTTCTTCTGCTCCTCAAATGCAGGATGCTCATGAAATGATGGCCACTAAGTCTTGCAACTCTGTAGTTGATGCCGTCCAACCAAATCTCTCCAATCATACCTGCAGATGTGATAGAAGGATATTAAGTTTCTGGCGGGAAGATTTGAGTTGGGAGCTGGCTGCATCTGCATGTATGAAGTTAGGTGGCCTTGACCATGCCCCAAGTTCTCTAGTTCTTTATATGAAAAAGAAGAGAGGGTTATGAAGCCTGTTTTGTGTACGCCTTTGAGATCATAGTGGGAAAATCAAACTAAAATAAATGAGAGACAGATGTTAGAGTCACTTTTATTACTGATCAAGAAGAATGTAATTGTGTCTTAGGTTTTTTTCACTGTTTTTTTTTTCTCCTTATTGCTCTTTCTCCATTTTTCTCTTTTGTTATTTTTAGAACTACACCACTCTTTTAAAGTTTAAAAGTATGGAAACGGGGGTCCACGGGAATTCCGTGACCCCAACTTGCCCTCTAGATTCAACAATATGCTAACAATCAGTGGAGAACAGTTTCATGTTTATGAGTTTACAACCTATGATATCTCCTACGTGCTTGAAGAGACCTATTTGCCTTTGTATCTAATATATGTACTTCCTAAGACTGCTTTCACTGATCCTGCAGAACGACCACAGCAGAGATTTCATTTGTGCTACCACTGCCAAAACCTTCCTTATTTGTCCCTTTTCTGCATTATGTCAGCAGGCCACACACACCCCACCCACAGAACCCAGCACCCTGTGCTGCAACAATCCACTGTTTGATTGCACTGTCTCTTTAATTCCTTGAAGGCAGGGATCCTTCTTTCTTTTCTTTTCCAAGTGTACAATTTCGAGATCCAGCAGGTTCCAGCTGAATTTAAGCAAGTGAGGAATATACATGCAAAGCCTTATGAGAATACAGTTGACCCAATGGATTGGAACAAGAACTGTCTGAAGCCCTGGCCCGGCAGCTCAGCTGGTTAGAGCATCATCCTGATATGTCAAGGTTGCGAGTTTGATTCCCAATCAGGGCACATACAAGACTCGAGCAATGAATGTATCAATAAGTGAAACAATAAATCAAGGTTTCTCTCTCTCTTCCTCTCTCTCTTAAAAAAAACTGTTGGATATAAGTTAAAGATTGAGAGAGAAGAGAGAGGCCTTAAATAAATGGTGAGATTCTTCAGACTTTATCCCAAACCATCAATATTTATTGAGGGTCGTGTGAGGAGGGAGTTAGGCAGATTAATCAGGTGGAAAGCAAGACAATCCCTGGATGAAGAATGAAGTCAAGAGATATTGTCCAAGTCAATAAGGGCCTCCCCAGCAGTTGTGGATGTGGGAGTGAAAATTCTTGAATAAATGTCAGAGGGCCACTGTGGGCTCACCTCTAAATGCCAGTCTCATCCATTGGGCCTGGTCTAAGTCCTAGAGGTCTTGACGAACTAGGTGTAAATGTGTGGTAAGTGGATTTATTCTTTAGTAGATAGACGTTTTATATAAGAAGTTCACATCAGTGATATGGAAGCCTCTCTCAACAGGCATATTTATCCGACTAGTCTGATGTTGATTCAAACGATACCATTTTGATGAAATGAATTGCATACTCACTTTTGTATTTTTTAACTAAAACAATATCATCTTATAACAAAGACTGAACAAAATTTGGGGCTTTTAAAAGGTCTACTAACCAAATGTATTTTGAATGTTCACTGGGTAATCAACTAATCAGTCAATCGCTTTAAGTCCCAAAGGAAAACAAAGTGTAGGAGAGAAAAAAAAAAGAGGCAGATGATTGATTAAGTTCAACAGAGTCTTCATTTTCCATCTTTTTGTGTGTGTAAGTATCCTTCAGTGTTAACTGGATTTCAGGTTGAATCACATGTAACTACCAGGAACCTCTTCACCATAGAATCCCACCGCTGGAGCCATTTCAATTAATTAAGAGTTGCAGAGGTTAGCAACAATCTTAGGCGGCAGAATGAAATTATTTCACGAAGTGGCAAGTTCCTCATGTGTTTCTTGCTTCCTCTGGATTATGACAGGCAGAAATTGAGTTGTGTCAACAGATTTTTTAAAGAAACTTATCCCTGGGATGACTTCAAACACAAATCCAATGACTTATGTAAAAACAAATAAGTAAATACATAAACAGCCATGTAGAATCAAAAGGAATTCACTCCTAGTCAAGAAGTTCTTGCAACTTTGCAAAGCGTGGTGAAGTTAAAAATGAGGGATCCTTACAACTGTTTCCATCTTTCTTAAGCATATAAAATATCGAGGAACATCAGTTAAAATAAGAAAAACAACTTCCAGATAATCAATTACTGTGTGTTGAAGTTGTGTTTGAATCCCTGCACTACATGTATTGAAGTCAAGAATAGAAGGAAACTATGATCTTGAACTTGGTTTCTAATTGTGTTCTTTCTCCAAGATGGGGCCCAGCACAGGGTGTGGCCTCGTCTGGCCTCTGGCCCTTATGGGATGGAGCAGGGTCAGACATGTGTGAACATATGTGAGGACCTGGAGTAACGTAAAGACTTGTTTAGGGGGTTATCTGTCAGACTGAACTTCAAAAAAAGTTATTGAGGAGACTGTGTGTTGTGTCAGCTAAACTGAGTATCTGGGACCCTATTAAAGATGAACATTTGAATGCCTTTTCCAAGAGCTCAGCATGATATATTTTGAAAAGTGATATGTGTGTCTTGGTTACTACTAGTAGCTCTTATTCCTCCGACCCTGAAGAGAGGGAGAAGTGTCCTGGCCTAGGCCTAGCCCTCTGGAATTGCATGAATACGTGTGTATCTATAAGACACGTGTACCCATGAGCTGGTTAGCACTCAGCAGGAAAAAGAAATGAGCTACTGATACATGCAGCAACGTGGGTAGACCACAGATCAATTGTGCTGATGAAATAATCCAGAGCAAAGGGGGAGCACAGTCAATGATTTTGTTTGCAAAAAATCCTTGGAAAATGGAAATTAACCTACAGTGACAAAAGGCAAATCAGTCCTTGCCTTATGATGGGAGATGAGCGGGAAGGGACTAAAGTTCAAAGGGCACAAGTAAATCTTTGGGGAGCGACAGGTGAATTCACTGCCATAACTGTGGTGATGATTTCACAGGTGTCCATGTCTGTCAAAATGCATCAAATATTCATGTTAATTAAGGGCACTTTGTACCTCTATACAGTGATATTAAAAATGACAATTTTCGAGAGATACATGAAGCAATAATTATTTTGGTTTTGGGGTAAATCTAAAGCTTGACAATCACCCAAACAAACAAAGTGGAGAGACTGTTTTAAAAGATTTTATTTATTTATTTTTAGAGAGAGGGGAAGGGAGGGAGAAACATTAATGTGTGGTTGCCTCTCACATGGCCCCCATTGGGGACCTGGCCCACAACCCACGCATGTACCCTGACTGGGAATCAAACCTGCAACACTACACTTTGCAGCCTGCACTCAATCCACTGAGCTACACCAGCCAGGGCCAAGAGTGAAGAGACTATTGATTAAATGTTTTAGAAGTCAGAAATGTGCTGGTTTTGATGATAGATAGACAGACAGATAGATGATAGACAGACGAGAGACTCTATAGCTAAAACGAGTGAACTGTCCTCCTTCCAGCTCTTTAGCTATCACAGTCAACACCAAAACATGGAAGGGTCTTCATTTTTACAGCAGGGCAGCGTGAAGGTGGAGAGGGTCAACGGTCCTGCCTGAAGCCATGAGGCTACAGAGAACCCAGCACCCAAGGCCTTCCCATGATTCCTCTGTCTGTGATAAAACTGGAAAGGGCCAGAAAGAGTGGAGAGCAAAGTCTTCCTCTCCCAGCCTCTTATGCCCAGAGCTTGGTCACTCTCAGAAGATAGTTAACAACAGAGCCATATGTCTCATTTAACCCCTCTGCAGATTTGACCATGGCTACCCAAGATCCTAACAGGAATTTGTAGAAAGTTCAGAATGTTCGCAGCATAGGATGCACCAACTCTGCAGGGAGGTTTTAGTTCATTTTGTGGCACTTCTGCTGCTCTAGCAAGATATACAATAACACTGAACTACTCGTCAGATGACTTCCAGGAACAAAGCACTTTGCAGATCTATTAGGAAGCCATGAGGTCAATGCCTAATGCTTCTGTACGCCAGGGTTTGGGCCTTGCAGTCTCCCATGCTGGCCAGGCTCCGAGGGAAAGAATAAGGCTTTTAGTTTGGAAAAGAAGTAGGAAGCAGCAGTTATAAAATTTTATAATGAAAAATAGTGTTCCTTTTATCTTATTAAACTCCCCAAACTTTTATCGCTGAACATCACTCTTGACTTTGAAAAGCGAGGCTAAAATAATTATCTGGTACTTTTTTTTTTTTTTTAGAGTCGAAGATTAAATAAAAGAAAAAATGTTGTCCAGCAGAGAAAAAAGCTTTTGGAAATTTAAACTGCCAATACTACTAAATAGCAAACACTAAAATCTCCCCAGCAAAAGTATGAGTTAGCTGTGATTAATTTTATTAATTTAGTGCATTTGAACAGAACAATTAATTGTAAGTAAGACCATTTGGAAGCTCAAGAAATACTTTTGGTTGAATCTCAATCTCTCTCTCTCTCTCTCTCTCTTTCTTCCCTCCTCCTTCCCCTGACTTTTATTCAGCTAAAATAATGACTCTTAGAAGTAATCTAAGAGTCATTAATAAAAAAATGGTAATCTAAGAGTCAAGAATGAAAAAAAATGGTAGCCTAATATAAAATCCTAGAGGGGTTAGATGCAGGACAATAGAGAATTTGGATTATCTTTAATTTTGTCAAAGATTTTACTTATTTATATTTAGAGAGAGGGGAAGGGAAAAAGAAAGAGAGGGAGAGAAACATCAATGTGTGGTTGGCTTTTGCACGCCCCCTACTGGGGACCTGGCCCACGACCCAGGTGTGTGCCCTGACTGGGAATCGAACCAATGACCCTTTGCTTTACAGGCCTGTGCCTAATCCATGGAGCCACAGCAGCCAGGGCGGGTTAGCTTTGATTTTTAATATGCAAGATGTCATGCTATCAAGAAATTTCACCCAGACACTCCTAGCACCATCACATTGTCAAATTAAAAGTCAGAGACAAATATTTCTGTCCATTCAAAATAAGGAGAGAGTTTTGGAGATACCTAACAGTCTCAGTATGAAAGGTGGGGGGCAGCAAGAAGGTATTTTTCTCACATAAAGAAATTATCTATTCATCTAATTCCAATTTGATGAGTGACTCTTTTGATGAGTATCTAAGACAGGTCTTCCGGATACGATCAATGGGTCTTGAAATGCATTGTTCATCTGGGGCAATAGTACCATAAAGTGTTTTTCCCAGGGACTCTAGTAACTTGCATGATTATATTATTAAAATCTAGAAACACATTATATATATATCCTTGTCTCCATTCTAGTAAAACAATGGGGAGCCACCATTATCTATGATTTTATTTAAATCCCCTTGAATATTTATATATTCATTATCTTAGACCATTAGTATAGTCCCTAGAGTTCAAAAACTATCCTTGCTTATAAATGATTAAACTAATGTAAGCTCTTTAATTTAGGATCTCATTTAATTCTCACAATAACTCTGTGGTAAGTACTCTTACTGTTCTCTTTCTATCAATAAATCGGAGGTATCAGCAGGATGGGTTAAATTTCCCAGGGTCACAAAGGTAGAGTTGGTGCTAAAATTATGTCATGAATTCAGGTATCATGATTTTAATAGTCTGAATGCTTCATGACTGCCCTGTTTCAGAGATAACCTCTCAGCACTGGTTACTGAGATTTGAAGAAAAGTTATATAATGATTTTATATATATATATGTATATACACACACATACACACACGTGATATATGTATCATGATTTTATGGGAAAAAAGATCCTCACTATAATAAAAAATACTTGAATAATTGATTTTACTAACAACTTTATTAATTTTTACACTTGAATTTATCATGATTCGAAAAAATCCTATTGCTTTTTTTTTCTATTTTTGCCCCTCCATAATCATAATAACAAATTATCAGTAACAGTGGCATCAGCATCAGCATCACCATTATCGTTTGGTTGACAATTTTTTTTATTTGTTTATAATGAACACTGTGGAAGGAATTCTGACTGTGTACCTTTGTCCTGTGTTAGGTTTCACACTTAAATAGAAGTTCAAGTAGAACGAATTTAAATATAACTGCTGATAAAATTAGAGTTGACTTCTAAGAAATAGTTGGAAGGTGTTATTGGACAGAGTAACTTTGTTGATAAAGATGATGCTATTATATTAATAGAAAAGGCTTCTCTTTGTCTCTGGGTCTCACCTGTTCCTAGTTACACAATGATATCTGCTGGAATGTTGAAAATCAGGAAGGCTATGTGTGTGGTTTAGCAGCTCCTAAAACTATTTACTTAAAGGAACAATACTTTCCACTGTGCATTGTAAATGAAGAACTGAAATGAATGTAGTACCATTGAATTTAATTGGAAGATTTAGTCAGGCAGGCAAGAAAATCCCCTAACCAGAAATAGCGACATGTGGGCTAGTGTTCTAGCCACTAGTAATTGCTTAATGGTACGGCGAATCCCGGCGAAAAGCCCGCGAGATAGTCTTTCTATTAGTGTAAACCAAATTCAAAGCTTTGGTTTGCTTGCTTGAGTATTATGTGCACTTATGAGATTAGATTAATAATAGCCCGAACGGGTTCTGTTATGGCAAGCACAATCTTAATGTTTCATGGCTTTAACCATATTATTTCAGCAATTGTCAGGTCTTAAACGAACCTCATTATTACAATCTAAGCGACTTTGAACAAATTCAATCCCATAACAAAAAATGTCTAAGTCTCTCCTTCCACCCCCCTCTTTGGACGACTTTCCTATAACCCTGCAGCACCTGAGGAACCTTGGGTTATCCTGTATTCCACTCATTTGGTAAAGACCTAGGCTACCCCCGTCCTCCTCAGTGTTCCCGCAGCTCCTTTGTGGCAACTCTTTTCTGTCTGTACCCGAGGCTATGACCTTGCTTTAAGCCCAGTCGTCTAGCTCAGGGTGGGGACTAGAAGCCTACAGTTAAGCCTCTGATATTGCAAACCCTGAGCCTTCCAGGGTTTCTTCAATCCCAATGGTCATATTTGTTTTTCTTTGAGGTTTAAAAATCTTAGAGACTCAGTTGCCTCTTAATCAAATTGCGACTCATCGACTTCTCTGAATAAGCCATTAACTTCCTGCTTGTCATTTCACCCTTCGTTAACTCCATTCCCCTTTCCTGTTTACCCATCTCTATCAACATCATGTTATAAAGTTATCCAGACCTGAAATGCAGGGGTCGCCTTGGAGCTTCGCCTTCATGGACCAGCCTTGAAGACCTACCTAGCCAACCACCGAGTCCCACCAGGGGTTCCTTCACACCTATCGCCGCCTTTTCATGCCGACTGTGTTCAGACCACCTCCAGCCTGTACCACTACGTAACTGCAGTCTTTTCTGAAACGGTCTTTCAGAATCAAGTCTCTTTCTAAATTCATACTGCTGCCAGTCTGAACATCCTCAACAAACAAACAAAACTAAGGCTTTAGAGTATTCAGGGTTAATGGCACTTCTGTTATAAGGCAGGTATTCCCACCTGCAGTGCATATATATAAGACTCTGAGTACCACGGGGGAGGCAGTCTGGTCGGGATGCCGTGGTGGGGCGTGTGCACCGGCACCCGGGGCCTGCGGGTAGACTCTTCCAGGTCTACCACACGGCCTCCACCGTCTCCTTGGTCCCCTTCTTGCCACATTAGGAAGGCACCTGGTGAGTCAGGTTTCTGTAAAGATCATGTGTAAACCATAGCTAAGAAGTGTCTCATGTATAAGAAAAGGTCAAGTTCAAGTAACTGTTCAGCAACTATGAGCTGTTCGGATAAGTTATACTGCGTCACTAAATCACTGGCATTATGCTTTCAAAGATGATTTGCTGATACAAGGAAATGTGCATGATGTAATGTGTTAAGAATGATATTAACAGTCATGGTCATATTACTAGGGAGCCTTTGCTGAATGCCCAGCCCTTCCCCTGTATGTCTTCCTTTAATGTTCACTGAAAAGGTACAAAACTGGTTAAAACTGGACAGTTTTTCTTTTAATTTATATATTTGTAATCAATGTATGGTTGCTTCTCATGTGTCCCCTGCTGGGAACTGGCCCCTGCTGGGAACTGGCTTGCAACCCAGGCATGTGTCCTGACTGGGAATCGAACTGCAATCCTCTGGTTTGCAGGCCCGTGCTCAATCCACTGAGCTACAGGAGCCAGTGCCAAAACTGAACAGTTGACTCGTGCATTTTTCTAAATGTTGTAAGTGAGCACTTTATGGGTTTATTAATAAAAAAAAGTACTATTTCCAAAAGTGAAATACTAACTCAGCATAAACATGATTAGGCATCTCATTTATATCTTGTCAGAGGAACCTTTCATGTGTCCTTAGAGGATTATGAACCCACCCTGTGATTACTGCTTAGCCAACTTACTAGAATGTATACCCCTCCCTAAAGTGTAAGCTCCTTGGGGGAAGGTGAAGACTGCTGTTGAACGCAGTGCTGGGCACAAGACGCCTTCCCAGAACAGCCACAGGGACGAACTAGCTCACCGTGTGACATTAGGGAAGTCTATGTGTTCTGAATTTTTTACGGTGTGTAGATAACCCCTTAGGTAGGAAGAACAAAGACTATTGCTTTAAAAAAGCATTTCTGATTGTTTCTATGAAGTCACATACAAAAGAAAACACTTGAACAAGCCAAATGCCCCCATGGCTTATTATACTCATTAATACGTTGATATCAATTTATAATATAAAATACACATAAATGATTTCAAAACTGAAAACAACCAAAGAGCAAAGTGGGAGTCTCACAAACACCCCACCAAACCCTAAATTCAATAGAGCACATCATGTCTCACTACACGAGGGTCTCAGTTCCTGCGCTACATACTTGTGGTTTCCTAAGACATTCGGTCGGAGGGCTGGGTGCTCTGTAGCCCGAGGACTGGGGAGGGGGCATCTGCGTAAGCTTGGCTGTCAGACCACCAGGTGTCTGCCATCTCCTCTTGATACATCAGCGTCAAAGGTGGCCTCTCAGTGACAGGGACATATCTCACTCTAGTGGAAGATACCCAGTGTGGGGCCCCAATAACTTATTTGTATCAAAGATGTCATGGCTCACTCATTTTCCTCTTCATTTATTATGCCTCATATATTCAACTTAGGAAGACTGGCTTCTCCCTTCACGGTGAGCCAAGCCGGAGTCTCCTGAAATGACTGCACAAAGCTCCACGCGCCTCCTAGACTGGGGACACAAAACAGCCTGGGAAACTTTGGAGCTTCTTACAGTGTCCCCTGCCACCCGGACTGAGGGATGGACATAGAGGAGTGGGAGCTTTGGCCCCTAGCCTTTCCACAGTTCGAGTGCTGCCAACTGAATTTTGTCCTTGCTTGTTTGTTTTCATGATTCTCATACAGCGATGCTGGAGGGTGGGAGTGGGAAGCGTTTGAGATCTGGTTTTACTCCTCTGTCTTCAATAACAGGAAGTTCAAACTATTGTAATCATTTTTAAATCATCACGGCCATGGGAAAATGGTTCAAATAAATAGCCCATAGCCATCGCTTCTGTAAATAAATTGGGTCTCTTGAGAAGAGCTCCTGGAATCCAAGGAAAAGTTCAAAAGGAAATTCCAATCAATATTATTAATTGATTCATATTAATATGAGAACCATTACTTACTCACATCTCCTTTGGAAGTAACAAATGATATCATATTCTTCTAAAGGGCCTTAAACTTGAAAGAATATAACATTAATCCTGTTTGCTTCTGCTTCCTCTAACCACAGAATATGACAGAAACAACCTCAAAAATTATGCACCAAGAATGCTAAAATAACAATGGGATCTATGGATTTCTTTTTCTAACAGCTGTTCTGTGGGGACCAACACCTTTATCATCAAAAAAAAACCACAACAACACAGGGAATTATTCATTCTGAGCATGCTTTTGATCACTGCTTTACTTATGAGTTTTCAGGCTGAAATCAGATTTTAAATGTATGTGAACAGGCTTTTAATGAATGTCACAAAATTATATTATTCCAGGAATGATTGGACAACAATGAGTAAGCAAGCCTTAAAAATTTTATAGCACAATCACATTCACATAATGATCATTGAAATTCTATTCTTTCCCCACTTTTGAAAATCCTCCATTTTTCTTCACATTCAGAACAGTTGCATTTCACAAAGCTGATGTGATCTGGTTCTTTTTTTTTTTTTTAAAAAAAATAGACACATGAATCTGAGTCCAACATTTGGGCTATGACTCATGTAAGCTTCACGTTTCACTCACACAGGACCAATGAAAGATGCCCCCAGGATGAATTTCCTCCTGCACCTCCAAAGATGAAAGACTCCTACTAAAGCCATGAAATTTGCCTCCAGCTTTCAAAATGGGATCTCCAAGTTCATTACTTGTGCGCCGCTCCCGTCAACTGGAGTTAAATCCAGCGAGCAGAATCACCGCCTGCGACCTTGTCTGCCATTTAGAAAATGACTTTCCAACCACAGAGGGTTAATTCGGAGCACACCTCGTCATAGGAGGCTTTGTTTTTATCTCCGAAGAGACGCAGCTACGGCCATAACCAGGGCATTATCTGTCCGACACTGATATTTCTGCTGTCAAAAAACAGTTTTGTGGGTTGTTTTCCCCTAAACCTCCCATATAAGATCCAAACTACAGCCCTGGGCCCGTGGCTTCCTCAGAAGCGACCAGATTGTGCTGCTCTCACCGAATGTCATATTCGCGTTCTGCTACGGTCGCAGCCAATGAGTATTCTGGCATGAAGAAAAGTTAACTGAATTAGGGGCCAGTTGGGACGCTGGGTGACCTACTCTTCGGGAACTGAGTCCTCTGAACTTTTCCATCTCGCTTTGCCTTCATACTTTAATAGGGACCGCATCCCCATTAACAATGGAGCGGCGACAATAAGTGCCATCGGGAAAAGGAAATTCAATTTTCGTGGGGGATGACGGCCTTACCTTTTCGCGCTTAATTGGCCGTATTGTCTCCAAAAGTTAATTGGTTACTTAGTCCAGGTAGTTAGTAAAATGTTTAGCTGCGTCAAAAAGCTCAGGCTCCCACTGTTAATGGGGCATGAAATGGAATGTTTGATACTGCAAATAAAATCAGTGATATTCAAGGATGTTATGGTAGGTAATGCGTTGAAACTGCCATTTAATGGGTCCTGGAAGATTAGGGTAGTGTCAGCCGGAACCGCCCGGTCTCTTTTCTGACATTGTTAGTTGCCTCTTCATTTACTTAACGGCTGTCTGCACTGATTACATAGGCATAAACTCCCTACAAAAAAACAACAGAGATACGCTCTATTAGCAGTCCAATTAGAACTATTTGCATATTACAGTTCATTTCTGCTTAAGTGAATCCCTAATACAACTTTAGGAAAAAAAAATTCTATTGTGTCATTTGAAAGAAAGAGGAAAGAAAAAGACTTAAAGGTGATCTCTCTCCTCCTTTCTTTTTCTCACCTCATTTTTCTTCTCTCTGTCACGGTCTCTCGTGCTCTCCACTTCTATCTCTACCATTCCCCATCCACCACAAATAGTAGAGAAGAAAAGGAGAAATTATAAACTCTAAGCCAGAGACAATTGCGCGGCCACGTGTGAAGACCAGGGCATCCCGGTGATGGTTCAGTCCGGCACAGGGCAGTGTGGTGTTGTGTCACGGTGGTGCTTTTTATTTAGTGCCGGGGAATGTTTTTGAGATGCTTCCTGTTTGCTTGAGATTGACTGTTGCTTTGAATTTTGGAGCCCAGTGAGCTAACATCTATAACCGCCTGCCTGGTGAGCCACAGCCCCTGACGGGATGCCTGTGTCACTGTGTGTCACTGTGTGTCAGTGTCCCAACCAGAGGGAGCAGAGGCGGGGTTCCTGCATCTGCCTCTATGCCTCTGAAGGCTCCCACCACCTACATCTGGTGACGGTCACCTGTACGCAGTGTTCGCACGTGCCATCGTTCCTTGCACACAGGGAAGGCAGTGATGGTATGGTTAGACCAAGATGAGAGACCTTACTTTGTCAGACCTCTCTCTCTTTCCAAAACTTAGTCCTTAGACATAACCTCTTGAGGTCGGTTGGTTAGGTCACTGGAAATATTTTATTTACATTGTTATTACTATTAATCATGGTGATAAGATAGAAATCAGAAGGCCTTTTGTCGAGGTGGGGACGGGGGGCCTTCACTGGCATAGGCCCTGCTCAACACTAATGAATGAAAAGCAGTAGCTTTCTTAAGCTGAGGCCTTAAGAATGGACCGGAGGCGTGAAGCTTGCTAGTGCCGTTTGCAGAGAATGTTGTTAAGATGCTCGGCGGAGGTTCCATCAGTCCCAACCCACTCTGGGTCCCGTGAGCCCACGGGAGCCTCAGAGGCCGCCGGGAGAGTTCTCAGGCGGCCGAGGAGGCCGTCTGTGGGGCAGGGGGAATGGCCTCCTGCCCAATGTCTCTGATAGGTCCTGCTGCTGGGAGGAGGAGGACAGTGACGGGGGGAGGGTGTGACGGATGGGACAGTGCCTGTGTGGCCTCCTGAATGACAAGAGGAGGAAGACGCTGTGTTGGGGAGTGTCAAGGCTTCATGAGTGCTCCGTAGTCCCCCCCGCTCACCCCGCTGGTGCCTTTTCCACCTCAGGCTGAACATTTGATTTGGGATGGATCGGTCATTCCTTCAAGTAGATACAAGCAGGGAGAACACACCAGAAACTGCCCCCGGAGCCTCTGGACCCAACAGCAGCGGAGGGAGGAGTCGGAGAGGATGGGGAGTGTTGATTTGGGGATGACTGTGACGGGGAAGCCCGTGGGGCTCACATGCCTGCACTTAGACAGGACCCTGGGTCCCATCCCTGGATTAAACACACGCCCTTGAGTTTCCCCAGGCCCGAGACCAAGGAAGGCCCCCGCACCTCACAGTGACTGGTCCTCTCACGCTGACCAGATTCCAGGGTGACATGTACGAATGCAGATCGACTGCAGCCTTGGTTGGGACAGGACATCATGACTTCGAAAAGCCTGGGGACATTCTCGATGTCACGTGTCTACGAAAACAGTTCTGGAGTTGTCCACAACCAACAGGGACCAGAAGGGAAAGAGCGAAGGGGAGGGCACACTCTTTGAGAATCGCCAGCAGTTCCTAAGCGGCCCTCTTTCTTTGCCGTGACTAACCTGTCACGTTAAGGGTCACACACGCACAACTGCGAGAAAACGCAGGGAGAGGAGACACCACTACCAGCAACAGCCATGCAACCCCAGAGCAGTGGGAACAAACCAAATGAGAAACCCATTCAGAGGGCAGAGTGGGATCCCCAATCTGTCATTTTCAATTCTTGTCACCACAGGCACGGACACGCAGTGTGATGCATGTGGGCTCTGCCTGACACAGGTTTTGCTCTGATGCCCCAACAGATCCATTGTGCCCTCCCTCCGCTTTTCTCTGGCTCTCGTCACTGCCACCAGCAGACGAGCGCTGTCGGGGGCAGAGGCTGACGTGCCTGCCCGCTGCCTGGGTGCAGCGGCCCTGCCAGGGGCGGCGAGACGGTGCCAGGGACGGAGAGCAAACAGCACGGAGACGCACACTTTTGCCCCTGAAAGCAGTCTTTGCACCCTGCCAGGAAAACAGCCCTCTGGAACAGCGCTGCCTGCTAGTAAAATGGACTAAATCAGTAAACAGTGATTAAGGCTCTGGCTCCGCTGACTGTTGTCACCGCCTCAGACACATGGCTTCTACACACACACACACACACACACACACACACACACACACACACACACAGAAACCAAAGGGGGGGAAAACCCAGCATGGCCAAAGAGAAAGCCTAGAGGAAGTGGGGTGAGAAGTCAGGGAGAGAGAAGGATGCGTGTTCCTTCGCAGGCAGATGCTCTCAGTTCTCCTGAAAAGTAAAATGAATATTTCAGCATATTCATTTGCCTCGCTTTTTGGGGGCTCGTGATGAGAAGTGCCTTCCTAAATAAAACATCAAGTGATGAATGCAAGCAGTAGTTTGCTCAGTTCAGCATCCACTCCTTATTTGTCTGGTTCAATAATATGAATAATACACTCTCAGTTTATCAGATAGGTGGGACAGATCAGAAGCAGCGCGGAAAACCAGAATGCGTACTGTGTGGGAGAAGCACGTCGCTGCATGGAACTGACTTCTAGAGTCAGAAAAATAAATTCCACGTGGACCAGCATGCATTCCTATCAATGGATCTATTTACAGATCTATATGTACAGATATATCCGTGTGTGAGTGTATATATCCTGATTATATATTTATAAATGTGTGTGTGTGTATCCTGATTTTCCATCTTCTTGTAACACTCTAACCAAGCTAATGGGAATTCTGCTTGGTTATCACTCTGACAGTGCTTTTACATCACACTCACTGTACCTGTGCTTTGAAGCAGGCAGCCTTTCAAGTCCACCCTACCACCTGTATAGGTGCCCAATCCAAGAACAAGCAAGATGCTGGCTACTGTAAACACGGTTTCAACAAGTTCCCTCCCAAAGATTTCTGCTCTAATTCCCGTCCATGTAGACATTTGGGGTTACCGCTGTTCTTTAACCCCATCAACAACTTCTCATTAAGAAAGTCGAAGTTGCTAATGCAGATTTGAAAGGATATTAGGCCCCTTCCTAAGCCTCCTTAACAACCCCACCCCCCACCCAAATATCAGGCATTAATCAAAAGAAACAACTGTGATGATCCCTTTCCTAAACTACCCTTGAACCTAAATGTGGATCTTGTAGTCCAGCCAAGGAGATGGCCGTTTTACATCAGCCTCTCTTTCCCCCCCACCCCAGATTAACTTAATCTGAGCTCTGCACCACAGTCAGGAGCCGTCTTCGAAGGTTACCTGGTGGCTGCCGGCATAATGAGGGAGACAGCACGTTCTAGGGGAAAGCACATGAACACTGCAGTGATTCAAATGCTGATTCCACCCCCCCCCCCCAATTAGCTGAGAGGATGCAGAGAAGGAGCTTGATTTCCCTGAGCCTCCGATTCTTTACCCAACCATAGACGTGATAGCAAGCGACGAGACAACTTATGGTCGTGCCTTGCAAATTACAAACTCACGTGCACATTTGATTACTACTTACAGACATGTGTAACATAAAAGGAAATAGTATTACAGTTTTTCCTGTCATCAAAAATCTAAGGGAAGGGAGAAGAAGGCTGGGATACTTTGATCCATTGAAGATGTGACTTAGAGGAAGAAGAAGACTGAGACACGTGGAGCATCCCACTTTAAGCTCTGGACGACGAAGGTGTAATCCGAGGGCGCCTTGACCTTGGAGAAGAGAGAAGTAGAAATGGCGATGGGAAAAAAATGGCTTCCTTCCCAGCATGGCCAGTGCCAGCCACATTTAACACGCCTACAATACCTCACTGGACAGATTATCAAATGGGGCCCATGGCCCCTGGACGGGCAAAGTTCGTGCTGTTTGTATACAACATGAATCATCTCCCCATTAGGGGAGAGTGATCAGAAATGATTTTATTCCCCTGGTGCGCCTCTGTTAATAAGAAGCTGTAATTCCTCGGAGAAAGCAACGGTGAGAGAAAATTCCACCGCTGTGGCTGTGGCCCTTAATCAGAACAGCGTTTGGGACCCGAGGTGCATGGAGTGAAATGCAAATCAAACGCATGAACATACCCACCTAGATTCCCAGGCTACTTTCATCATTGATTAGCCAGCCACATGACCTTTTCAGGAGGAGAAATAATTGGCAGTTTTAAAAAACGCAGAATTGATCCCATTACTCAGATAGAATTTTCCACCTTTTTCGAAAGAGATGCTTATTAAAGAGGTCAGTTCCTCTTTTTTTTGGGGGGGGGTCATACATATGTAAGTAAGCGTGGCTATTATGTGCCTTCTACGAGAATGGACAGCGAGCCCTAAACGCCCACGTGCAGACGTAGTCAGGTCTCCAGCTTTCCTGTTCGCCAATTACAGTAATGCTGATGGCATATCTAGTTTAATGCACATGGCATTAAAGCAGTCCCCCCTTTTCTAGGGAAATCTAATTACACCAAACCCAAGCACTCAATCAAACCTGTTATTCTGTGGCTAAACAGCCTGGCGTTAATGCAATTTGAGGGGATCCAGGCCGTGACTGGAAACGTCATGTATTAACAATATCTAATAGGGGCTCCCGTAGGTAAATGAATATGCTAACAAGCAAGATCACTGCTAAATCTAATATCTTTAAGCTGTTTAATTCCAAACAGTCCCTTAATAAATCAATTGACCGGGAGAGCTGATGCCCCTATCAATTATTCAAGAGGGCAAATAAATATTTCAGATGATTTGATAGGAAGGCTAGTGCTGGTCTTATAGAAAGCTTTGCATTTCATTAGCCTCTTGCTAAAAGTTTTATAATGAGCAGAGCACAGGTGGCATCCCCGCTGCAGAAATGGGAAGGGGAGAAATAAGAGGTTGCAGATCAGGGAAGCTTCATCTCGGCCTTATTCCATTACCCATACTTTTCTTTTGTAATGTGAAAATTGGAGTCAAGTCCCCCAAAGAATTATCATTCTTTGCAATCACAAAGGAAATTAAAATGATCAAAAGTATGTCATATTGCAAGGGTCCTAATTGTAATTCCTATTGGAAATGCAATTATCAGATACTAATATCACAGATATAATTTATGCAGGTCCACATCCAAATAGCCCTTCGCCAAATATTTAATATGATCAATTCCATTTTCCAGAAGAAGAAACTGAGTTCCTCAAGTCATTTGGAAAGTGCTCACTAGGTCACCTGTATCTGAAAGCAGGGGCTTTTTTCCCCCCACAGCTTTTGAGACCATTTTTCCTATTAAGAGCATACTTCCCTGTCTAACGTGGTATCTGTCTTAGGAATAATCTTCATTCAGGCTTCTGATCCTTTGTACCAGGAGGAAATGAAAAAAAAAAGAAGAAGAAGAAGGAAAAGAGGAAGGCTTTAAAGAGATCGACATCATTTTCCTTAAGGTGCAGTGTGAAGTGTTGTGCCTTTAAAATGGTCTTGGCCAAGAAATATTAGGGAAAAAAATGAATGAGTCCCAGTTACCCTGGGACACGTGGCCCCTCATTCCATTGTGTGGTGCTGGGGCCCCAGATCCTGCCAGAGACCCTTGAAAATGCTGGTGTCTCAGATAAGTATGTCCATGTTATCTGTGAAAGTAAAGGCTTTGTCCACCTTTTCTTTGGAACTACTCAACCACCAACTTTATCAGATTTTGCAATTCCAGGCCACGGAGCTAAAAATGGCGAGTCATCTCTTCACAGCATTTTACAGTTTGCAAATGTAAAAATCCCCATTAAATTACTGGAAGCATTACTGCTATGCTAAGAACTGCAAAGGAGAAAAAGAATTCAGACGCTCTGAAAAATACAGCTTAATTGTCAGAAGGTTTGAATATGAAAACAGTTGAGGGCTATTTTTCTAAATGGAGAGACCCATATAAAAATCACTGAATGAGGATTTTCTGCGCCGGCAGTTACACTCTACGAAATACTCAATGAGCTATGAAAGAGACATCTCAGCTACAGAAAAATCATAATTTAAATGTTAGGTTTGTTCATTTTCAGCTTCATGAATTAATATAGTGAATCCTTTCTATGATCCTGTAAGTAAAATCTGATCATGTTTAGAATCAGATTTTGGTGCTGCCTCTTATCAGAAATATCTTTTGGGGGAACCATCTAATTATTTATTTGAATAACATTCGAAACCACACAGAATGATGAAAGATTGGAATGAGGTGGTGGACTGAAGATGTGGGCCCATACGTGCAGCCTGCCCTGCTCCAAATACCTAGGAATTACAGAAAATAAATACTTTCTTAAACAATTACCTCCACTTGGAAAAAGAAGGAAAAATCACAATGCATCAGAAATTAAAAAGAAATCTCAAGATGGAGAACATGTGAAATTAGACAGAAGAAGGTGATGAGAACCAGAAATCTATCCAGAAAGAACTACAGGAACTAAAGGTGGGGTTATCTCCAAAAAGAAAGGGCAGAAGGGGCACCCCATAGAGTGACACTTGGGCTGCCTTTGAGGATTTCAGGGACCAAGCCCACTGCAACTCCCAACCTCTCTGAAGGCATCAAGGGATAGTACGGTGAGACCGCAGCTGGAGTGTGGTTCTCACCAGCGAGCCTGAGCCAAGGACACTGCCGCTGGAGGAAGGCCTCCGTTAGGTACGTAAATGTGCGCACACGTCCGAGAAACACATGCAAGTGTGTAAATACAACCACAGCATTGACCTCCACACAGTACGCTCTGGGGAAAAGAGAGAGTTCATGGAGGAAACAGATCAACATTTTAACACAAGCACTGTTGAAATCCTAAAAGGGATGGAAGGAGCTGTACAATCCAAACAAAAAGCAATGCAAGATTTTGGAGGTGAAGATTCTGATCATGAAAATACTATTATTTTTATTACTAGAACTGCTGGTAGTAATGTAAATTTGCTGCAGTGAATGAAGAGCAGGCTCAGCACAACTGGAGAACATGGTAGGTCATCTGGAAGTGTCTAATCTAGACCCCTGTTGGGATATTTGACTAGAAATTGATCTTACACCAACTCCTGCCAAAGACCAGCTTAAGACATGGGCTGGTTCAGTGTCTTGGCTGGAGGCACAAAGAAGCCATCCCTCACCTCCCCTAGAACCCCCAAGTTTGATTCTCAGAGTAAAGAAGACCCTCGGGCCACAATTACCAGGGCCAATGCACCTGAGCTTCCCAGGGCAATGCCTTCTTGAGATCAACAGTAGGTGCTGCAGATGACATTTCCTCTAATGTCCTTCTGTTTGACTCATCCCTCCTATCAGCCCTCTGTGGATAGAGTCATTAGCATCATTTTATCCACAGGTGTGAGGAGGTACATAATATTCTAATAGCCATATTCTAGAATGGATATTTGAAAAGAACCTGGTAAAACTTCGCTTATTAATAGCAAGAAAAGCCTGGAGCTGGACACTAAAGAAACTCAAAAGAACTATCCACCTTCAACCCTTAGAAGGAGAAAAATGATCAGAATCCAAGATGACTTTTCATAAAGGTGGGGGGAAAAGCATGGTACACAACCTCTTATTTCTGATGCATTTGAAACTGAAGCATTTCTAAAACCGTATATTTATACAACAGCATGGTGCAGTACTAAAAGCTACATTTTCTTAGAGTTCACTTTTTGAGTCATTGTGTAAATTGGTTTACAACAGTTCACTTTCAAGTGTAACAGAAAGCTTGAAAACTGCCCATGTCCGCATATTGCGAACAGGGAGACTGAGTCACGGGGAGGACCACCAATTTTCCCAAGATCAGTCCGTTCTCCCTCTCTTTTAATTTGACAGGATTTGCTGCCAGCCGCAAATCATCACTGATCGTTCAGAAGGCTGCATCCGATGATACCTTCTAACACAAACAACTGAAGCTGCGTGTACCTCAAAGAATCACTTTTATTTTTGGTCTGTCATCATATTTTGGAAGTTAGAAAAAAATCAAAGCAGTTTGATAGACTAGTCTAAAATCAAAGTATAGACAATGTCCTAATCTAATTAAAAGTATCTATTGCCCCAAGTTCAGTTTTCCGCCATTTACCAAGAAGTCTTTGACCCTGGGTGATGCTATGGATTCTGCAAACACCGTACACAGCTGTTCTGGTGCGTACACAACAGGCATACTGTGCTCCGCTGGATTTGCTCAGAATAGTGTTATAGGCACCAAAGAGATGGTATTTTATTAATACTTAGTACAATATTTTAGAAATAATTTCCAAGTCACAGGTGAAGGGGCCTGGGAAGGAGCTGCGTGGAAGTCAATACACTTGAACTGCTGTCTTATTTCAAACACGGACCGAGCCACACGGGGGATGAGCCGGTTGTTCATGTGCCCATGCTTTTCCTCTGTTTTCATTAATTTAATTCGATTCCATTTATATGGAACCTGGGAGCAGCATTCCCCTGCAGTGTGCCCGCTCCGTTCGTCAACCGAATTGGAGTCCTCATCCTGCCTTAATGGCTGTGAAGGACTGAGAAATTAATAGCTCTCTCTTGAATTAGTAAATTATATTTTTCCAAAGAGAGCAAAGTAGCTCGTAAAAATAAGTGACTAGAGTCACTTGTACTTTATTTTTAGAGCAAGTCTTTTTATGCTACAGTTTTAAACTCCCTTTAACAATAACACCTCCCATTTATAGAGCGCTCCAGACTTTTCGAAGCACCAGCAGGCACATTATCCTATTTTATCTCCACAACACCCTTCAGACTGAGGCGGAGACCTGCGAAGAGGGCCCGGTGCTGCAGTCTGAGGAACCGAGGGGCTGACTGGCTTTTCACAACAGGAGCAAACGGGCCTGTCCTCCGTCTCCTGGCTGCTAGTCTGGAACGTTCTGTGATGTCCCTGCTGGCCAAGAATAGGCCAACAGTGAAAGCACTCATGGAAAAAGAATTTCTTATTAGTAAAGATGTGTATACACTGATAAAAAAATTAATATAATGCCAAAAGCACTGTGTTCATTATAAGAAAATAAGTCCTTAAGAACATTAATACCTGAATTGAGGAACATCATTTGTTGTTCATATGTCAAACCTGACCTCACACACACACACACAAATATGCATATTTGTTAATAGAACGGTGAATAAATCCATCGTCCGATTGGAATACGTAAGTCTAGTTCTAAAAGTTACTCTACTGAGGTGTGTGTTTTTATTAACATTTTAGTTTTAGAAGAAAAGAAGTATTGGTTTGACTTGTAGCTTTTAAAAAGTGTCATTTTAATATACTGCTCCATTTTCATGAACCACTGTTATCGTGTTATCTGAAGTACCACACGTTGTATGGAGTCCTCATAATATGTCCTTATTCTACCTTTGGACATTCTTTGCTTCCAGAGCTCGCGTGTCCATGAAGAGACTTCCAGTGACGTCTGCCGAGCTCGGTCACCCACAAGCACACTGTGGCTTTTCTGAGTCCGTGTTACGCACCCAGGCGCCACCCTGAGTAACAGACCTCACAGGGGAAACACCGTCGGGCCCTTTGGTCTCTGCCATTGGGAGGGAAACAGTAACCACTGATGAAAACAGAACACGTGAGAAGACAAAGACAAAACACTGTGTGAATGCAAACAAGAAAATTAGTAATTCTTCCTCAATTATTCTAGGAGGCATCACAGCAGAGGAAACCTTCTGTGGTGGTTTCTGCTGGGCAGGAGAGTGCCCCGAAAACCCGGGCGGGGGGGCAGGCAGGTGGCAGGTGGGTGAAAGGAAGGGCTCAGCTGAGACACAGGTGCTGGAGCCCCAGAAAGAGGGTGGGAGGGGAGTTGGGAGCAGGGGTGTGTGGGGGCCAGGCAAGAATGGACCTGAAAAGACATTATGTTATAAAGGTATAATCTCTTTAAAAGAATATAGTATAATAACTTTTTTTGGCATCACTTTCCATTTAAGTGGTTTTTTTTTTTCTCAATTCATGCATCTGTGGTTTCAGATGTATATTTCTGTGAAAAAGAGCCTTTAATTTACTCCTGGTAAACAACTTTGATAGCAAATTCTTCCTAAGTTTTTCACTCTCGTCAGCTCCAGAAGACAAGCTCACTGTGAAATCCTGGATCATTGTGAAAACATCTAGGCTAGTTTTATAATAGTATTTATCTTTATTGCTGAAACCCCAGCAGGTGAAGAAAAATGAAGACAATTTGGTAAGTAATGGATGCAGAGATGACTTATTGTTTTTCTGCAATGAGAAATAAGCACAGTTTATTATGTGACCTTTCTTCAAGTGCCTGTCAAGAACTCAGAAGTAATAAAGCTTTACTTGCAAAGAATGACTGATTTCAAAACATATACACTTAAAATGCTGTATCTGTTTATTAAAAGCTAATCTTCTATTCGCACATCTGGAGAAATAATGATAGATGTAATTTCCACCCAAAATACTCATGGCTGCCCCCCATATAAATTCACATCAACTCGTTCACTCTTTCTAATTACATGTTTGAATATACTTCAGTTTAAAATGCATTAAAAAAATAAGATGTCCTATAACATATGTGTTTTTTTTTCTACTCCTATATGAAAGGTCATCTTGGATTCTAATCATTTCTTCCCTTGTGAGGATTGAAAGTAGAAAGATCTTTGACTTTTAAGGTTGTCTGCTGTCTGGGTCTGGGCTTTTCTTTCTATTAATAGGCAAAGTCTTAACAGTTTCTTTTCAAATATCAAATCTAGGATTTCGCCTAATTTAAAATGAGGTCATTTTGGAAGAAGCATGTCTATGACCTGTCTTAGAATGTGCACATCATAAATATTGTTGCAGTAAAGCTTCAGTAATTCTGCATCAAACACTGTGGTGTATTGAAAAGATTCTGTTGCATTGAGTCTGCCTGGTATGCTAAATTTCTTAAGACTATTCACAAACGAAATGACTTTTTTTTTTCTTTAAGGCCTAAACATGTACTACATGTTCCCTTGGTCGGGCCAAGTTTTTATTAAGCTATTAAATAAAAGCTCACTTTACATGAAAAATTCTTATTAAATATAAAAGCAGAAATGCTCTCCGCAGCACAAAATTAATAAAATCAATGAAAACACAAAAATTGTAACCCAAGTAGAGTTGATTTGTTAAGGTATATGGAAGTAAACAGTTTTCAATTTCTATTTTATTTTCTATAAAGAAAACGAGAACCTATTTTTTAGAATATGCTATTGAAAACATGTCTTTTCTGTCTAGGTTCTGTAATTACCAAAACACTGAATAATCATTCTACTCAAGAAAGAATGTGTTTGGGTTTCGTGACTCGAAATGATTGCTTGACCAAATGCACACACACAAAAAGAACACACAAATAATAGTAAATCTTATACTTTTCAAAATTGTCAGAAAAGAGAGGCTTGCTTTGAATTTCATAAGCAACAATTTCATAAGCTTTTAAGTTTATCCATATAGCTCATAATCTAAGAAGAAAAATTAAGAAAATATGAGTAATCCTTTCATATGATATATTCTAGGCCAGGTACAGTTTTGTTCTGTTTTCATATTTTGATATAACTGTTTGGCTTTGGGTTTTGAAAGGATGTTTTTTGTTTTTTGTGTGTTTTTTTTTGAAGATTTTATTTATTTATCTTTAGAGGCAAAGGGAAGGAGAGAGGGAGAGAAATATCAATATATGGTTGCCTCTCGAGTGTCCCCTGCTGGGAACTCGTCTGCAACCCAGGCATGTGCCCTCCCTGGGAATTGAACCACAATCATCTGGTTTGCAGGTCTGCGCTCCATCCACTGAGCTACACCAGCCAGGGCTTGAAAGCGTTTTTTAGAAACTGCATTTTCCTTCCACTTGCTTGGTATTGTAGCTATAAGTCTGAATGAATCAGAAATATAAAAAGTAGAAATAAAGAAAGAAAAAGAAGAGAAAAAAATCCCAAATAATGAACCCTTCTGCAGATAAGTTATTGAGCTTTAAAAAAATTTAATATATATATATGTTCCATAGTTGTTTTTTTCTTAAAATGATTAGAGTTTGAAAACTCTATTGAGTTTCTTTAATAAGAGATAAATTGCCTTATTTTTACTCAGAGGAAAGCTTACATTGCACTTCATTTGTAAAGTAACTTAAAATATTTGAGATACATAATTCTTCCAGAAAATCCTAACAGCAATTAAAACACAAAACAAAACGCAAATTGTTGTGTGCTCTTTGGTAGGACCATTTGGAGCATGGCACTCAGGTCTTTATTTCATTGCTTCCAGAGGAGAGAAACAGAACGTGTGTGGCGTGCGGTAGATGCGCATATGTCTTGTGTTCACTTCGCGTCCTGGGAACTGACCGGTTAGTCTGATGGCTGACATACTGGGAGGTCGTACCAGACACAACGAAGAACAAAGGAGTTCACCAGAGCAAACTGGGAGTCGGGTCAGTCTAATTCATTCCGCTTCCATCCCAGTGGCCTTATGATACATTTTTAAACCAGAAATTTTAGGACACAAGAGATTCAAGGATTGATAAAAAACACACATTTGTTTTGTAAGTCTCCAAAAGAGTATTGATCAGCAATTCTACCACACTTTTTTTCCAGCCACTTCCTCAGCACCGGTGAAGTGATGCAGAATTAGAACTTTGTAAAAATTGTCAAATGTATTGTCAATTTGTACGGTACCTCTCTGTATTGTCTTGAACCTATTTTCTGCACCGATTTCTTAAGACACGCACACACACACACACACATTCTGACATCCTATAAATCCTCGGAACTCAAAGCCACACAAACTATTCCTAAATCTTCACTTTATTTTATTCTAAATAAGAAGGAAATTCTAGTGAATAAGACAGATGTGAAATCGCATTTGTGTCATTACCCGTCAGTACATTCGAACTACAATAAGAACTAATTTTTAAAATGCAGAACTTCAAATTCAGAAACTTATCAGTTTGATATGAGAGTGTGGGCCATATGCCCCACACCTGTAATGTGTAAATCTACTGAAACTCAGCTCTCCCCATTTTGAGGGTCCCCCTGCTTCTTACTGTATGACATTTCCAGACTGCAGGTGTGGGAGGGGCTCACCTGCATTCGCTTTATGTTTGACAAGAGGGGCTTCCCATAACTATTAGAGCCCGCTCCAGGCCCACTTGATTTGAGGGTTGTTGTCAGTCACTTAAGAGTGACATGGCCGGCAGCCCGGGAAGAATAAACCCATCGCCTATTAGGGAAAGCTTTGATGTCTAGGGGTTGCCGATGCCCACACTGCTTTGTGAAGGTGGGGAGGATCCGGAAGTGGGAGTGAGATGAGGGGAGGATGAGGTGTTACAGACACGTGTTCCGCCGGCTTTCCTGGAAGGCTCCAGCTCGGAATAACCTGAGTGAGCAAAGCAGAATTTGTTTCGTGTTGGCTTTACTGTGCTTTGTGGTGGTGGCTCTGGAAAGAGGAACGGGATAGGGCACATGTTATTTGTCTCTCTTTCCGATTATTAAACACTGAGATGAAACCAAACATTTCAGGACTGGTATCGTACGTCGGTCTGTTTCATAACTTGTCAGGACCTGGCTGATCTCTGCTTCAGCATCTGCCACACATTTAGCCTTCTTATACTTCCTGATACTCCATCTCACACATATCAGAAAGTAGATTTTTTTAAAAATTAAAACTTGGTTTTAGAGAACGGGAAAGTATTTTTTTTGTTGTTATTGTTCTAGAAATTACAAATGCCTTTTTGTCCCTTGAGCTACTGAGTGACTTAGTAATACTATATTTTCAAGTTGGGAAGTCAATGAAGTACAGCATTACTTAGGTAGAAGTTGCAAAATTTTATAGAAAAAAGTTGTTTCACCCAAAGGAGTGTGCTTTATTTTCCCATATGTTCACCATCAATGTGTTCTAGCTTCTCCGTACCTCCTCTTGAAGAGGCTGTAAGTCTGATTGGAACCGAGGCACTTCCCCTCGTGTTGCAGCTGCTCTTCACGCTAGGCTACGTGATTCGTGCTGCAGACTAATCATTTCGCACTGGTTTAATGCTGCTCAGGATCTGCAGCATCTCTGAGAAGGGTGACGGGCATGTATCACCTCCTGGGCTGTGTTAAGCGGATATCTCGAATTCTCACTGCATCGCCACTCGGTGTGCCTCCCTTGCATGTTGTCACCGGTACCCAGGAAGGGTGCCCGCTCCCATTCTGTCTGATATCTTGGTGAAGGAAACGTCACGTTGCCTGCTTTTTTCCCCTTGTGAATGAACCAAGGGAATGCCATTTGTTAAAAGGAGGGCCTATTTATGAAAGTACAAATTAAACCTCATATTACTCTCCCTAAAACTACAAATCTGAGTCTTTGGAGGGAGTCAGCCCTGCTGGACGGTTATTCCTGTCCTCTGTTGTGTGCCTGAAACAACCCAACAGCACATTTTTATCTCGTTAAAAGAAGTGAATAAAAAGACAGAGTAAATTGGATTTCATAGAAATGGGCTTATGAGATATATGTATATATACACGTACATGTGTATATCAAGCTATACACATATGTGTATATATCTATATCTATATATCTATATATACATAGACAAAGGGACTATGTAAATGTTTCTATATATTTTAAATAACCCGAAATGATGGAAACTATTTAGCAGTTACAGTTTCTGTCTTAAAAGAATGGGGAAAAATAAGATAGTTCACACCCCCATTTAAATTCCAATTTTTTAACAGATGGACCAAGACTAATGGTTTCTTTCTTAGAAGCCTATAACCCTAATTCATGATGATTATTAAATATCATTCTTCATTTGTTTTTCCTATGGACCTCTCCATGTTGGTTGGTTAGAATTATCTCGAAATAACTGGAAGGGGACAGGATTAAAAACTGTGTAGCTTAAAATACGTAGCAGGTGATCCTCTGTGGCATTCATAACAATGGTTAACATCACCTTCTTGTTTGCATTATGCCGACTGCGACGTGAAAGGCTCTTCCCCCACGTCGTGGTCCTACCACACTCGACATGCACACTGACTTTTAGCAAAGCCCACTGAGTCTCTCGGTTTGGGAAGATGAGAAGAATAAAATAAAATGAAGACAGCCACGAATGGCTCTTCCTACTGACATAGTCTTATCAACATTGCCAATAAGGTTTTATCAGCTTCAGGCATGAGGCAAATCCATCTTATTAGTGTGAAAACTAATGAAAGATCATCCTGACAATGATAATTAATTGCAGTTGTTGACAAGGACCGAGTTCCTTGGCGCTCCCCGTTCGGTCGCTCCTGCCCAGTCTCTCCTCTCTCCTCTCTCAATTAGACGTATGAAAAGCTCGGCCCTCCCCTTTGAGAAAGAAGCTTTTAGATTAATCATATTATCTTAAGGTTCCAAATCTCCGTGCCTGCGTGACCTTTCTTCGTTAGAATCCATTATCTTAAACTATCACAATAATCCTGGCTTTGGGGAGGGAGCGAGGGAACAGGAATCAAACCTAATAGATGGCAAATAAGATTAATCTACGATCTAAGTGCCGATTACACTTGGCCCTGCCCTTGAACACCCAGGTGTAACCTTGAAATTCACAGCCTCTAAGACATGGCAATTGGATTGAGTGTCCCTAAAGGCCTGAAGGGCAGCTGGCCAAACTTGCCCGTCACTCCCCAGCCCAGGTCCTGAGCTGTCTCAGCCTCCCCTCTCTTTCTACTTGTGGAATTTGGCAGCTGGGCCTTTTCTTGTTTGTGTTGGGATAGTTCACATTTTTTAGATAAAATACTTATTTTGGGTCCTTGGTTTTTGTTTGTCAGAAGCACCCGGCCATGGAGAGAATGAACTTTTACCTGGACCTCACAAGAGGAAAACAAATGATCCGGCCCCTCAAAATCTGATAGCTGGACCAAAATAAATTCAAGTCTTTGCCTCTTTCAAAACACTGACATTCTGATCCCTGAAACTACACATGTTTAAGAACCACCAAGGGGAGGGGGCGGAAAAAAATCTTCCTCGCAACATTTGTCTTCTGAACTTGGAGCTGATTATTTTTCTTCCACATGGCCTAAGGTCTTAGAAAGGACACCCTTTGGGGAAGATGGGACATGACATTGGGAAGTTCAAGCTACTGGTGACACAAACGGGAAAAAAGATTGAGCTCAGAGAAAACAGTTGCAGCCGAAGAGCCGCTTCGCCGGGTCAAACAGAGAGAAGGGAAACAAACCCATAACATGTTCTCATTAAAAGTTGGCCCCGTCTCTTAAAATTCAAAGCCGACCAGAGAGAACGTTCTCTCAGCCTGGATCGGCGCAGCCCGGGAGGTGCTGACGCTGTGCAAGACAAGATATGATTAAAGCCGAAATGAGGGTGAGAAGGGAAGTGAGGTCCAAACAAAGACGGACAAGTAGTCTTCACAAAGATTAGAGGTAAAACTCTCTGTAGTGTGACCATTTCATCTGAAAACAAAACAAAACAAAACAAACAAACAAACAAAATATATATATATATATATCAAAAACAGGCAGGGATGCCTGCTGGGGGGGTCAGTCCTAGGCAGTCCTGTTAGTTTAAGCTCATCTCAAAATTCTCTCTTCAGCGCAGTGAGAATAGCAAGTTCTCTCTCAAAATAGAACAACCTCGGCAGGGCACATTTTGTGAAGGCTTTCTTGACTATTGGAACAAAAAGAAATGCATATTTATTCTTAGTTTGTATTAAGACCTGTAGCACAAGGACTTCCACTCTGCAGTTCCTGAGTGGTTATTCTGTAATTTTCTTGTAGTTTTATAACTTTACTCCTAAAATATTCAAAGTAAATAAATCTGATAAGCAATCTGTTTCATTTTTCTCTTTCAAAATTAAATTGCAGGATCATTATTGTGTTGCTTTTTTTTCCTTAATGGGTTTAATAAAACAGGTCTAGAAATAAGATTTTTCAGGGACCACCTTTGGAAAACGCAGTTCTGAAGCTTGATTATTTCAAAGACATGGCTGAAAGACGATGCTGGACCCAGATGAGCTGCATGAACTTGGGCTTTCCCACGACATCTCGGAGTCTCAGTTTGCACAAGTGTAAACCCGGAGAAGGAGTATCTCTGTCTATTTGGGGTGGAGGATTTCCTAACTGTGTGAATGAACAGGTGTGATGATGGCTGGCCCATCATGCAGCTTACGAGCTATGTGACCCTGGGTAAATTGCTTAACCACTCTGCACTTTAACTGTTTGCATTGTTATTGACCTTGATGTAGCCATTATTAAGGTCTCAGTCAATAATACATACATTTAGTTAAAAAAAATTTTTTACTGTGAACTTGGAAATGCTGAAAAAATAAATATTACTGGTTTCTTAGATTTTTTAAAGGGACCATAGCTGAAAAAAATATTAAAGAAATAAAGGATGCTGGACGCTCTGGGGAAAACACAAAGGACTCTTCGAGGCTCCTTTCTCTGGTGTTAGGACAGTGGCATTTTGACTGAATGCAGAAGCCCTTGTCAGCGGTCCGGGGAGGGTTAACTCACACCTCGGCGGGAGTCTCATGCCATTAAGTCAGGGAGAGTAATGAAATTTCATTTAATTTGTCAGGAAGAAAGTGCTAATGTTAAAAGGCATTTAATAAAAAAGGGAGAGATTCTTTGAAAGGGAGTCCTTAAGTAATTACTTCAAGTGTCTTAGCCCTACTCACCAGAATATTTACATTAGTGTCTTACAGAGCCCGTGTGTAATTAAATTAGTGCAGCATTTACATTCCCTGTCTTTTTTTAAGGAAGTATAATTTTATTAATAATCCCCCTTAAAAAGAGAGACACACAGAGAGAATGACTTGATCTAATCAAATGAGCTGTTAGTATTTCTCCGAGATGTTCTCACTTGAGAGGCTTGCAGCATGAAAGGTGTGTGTACGCGCACACACGTGTGTTTTGAGGAGGCTGGTGGGTTCCCTCACAGGGTGACTGTGCTCCTTTCTCATTTCCACTTGGAAGGATGCCATCTTTCATCTTCTCAGACCCGACAGGAAGGGGCAGGTCAGCAACCACCGACTGCCAGCATATTGCACGTCCTTGTCTGACCCCGGTTCGCTCTTCAGCTCATCTGGGAGCAGAGGATGGATATGGATGTGTGAGTGGAAGGAAGGGCTTGCGAAGCAGGGTGAAGCGGGCTCGTCCCTCATCACTCCCCTCCGCACACCGAGAAGCTCAGCGCTATCGCCACCACTGACAAGAAGGGCAACTAACAATGTGCCGGGACCGGTGAGGGGCCCGCGGGACCCTGGTGACAGGGTGTGGACCTCCAAAGGCAGGTCAGGTTTAGGAAATATTAAGGTTCTGAAGCATTTCTCGGGAAGCAACCTGCCGCTGCTTTCCAACTGGATTCATAAAACTTCTCATGTGTGACTCCGTGTACGAATACCATGTGAATGTTTCAGTTGGGTCAAGTTTGTCTTCTGTGAGGCCGCAGTGTCCAATCTTTTGGTGTCTCTGGGCCACATTAGAAGAAGGAGAGTTGTCTTGGGCCACACAGTAAATACACAAACACTAACAAAAACTGATGAGCAAAAAAAAAAAAAAAGTTATAATTAAATTTATGATTTTGTGTTGGGCCACACTCCTAGCCGTCCTGGGCCATGTGTGGCCCTCAGGCTGCGTGTGGGTTGGACACCCCTGGGGCAGCAGTGTGAACGTAAGTCAAAGAGACGTATAAAAGAAGATAGATCTCATTAAGATGATTAGAAGATTAAATGAGGCCAGGTTATTAGAAATGTTTGTAAACCACAGAGTGTTGATACAGCCGGAGTGGCTTCGCTAGAACACAGATCTGATCATGGCACTTCCCTGCTCCCTTCCGATGCTTTTCCATGGTAAAAAGCCTCAGCTTTCCAGCAAGCACGCCCCGCCTCTGCACGCATGTCCACAAGTCTCCTCCTTCGCGAGCCTGCTCTTCTGAACTCGGAGCTTCAGTCCATGAGCACTCCCTGAGGGAGTGCCTCCAGGCCTGCAGGCCTGCCCATGTTTTCCTCTCCCCCAGAGCGGGGCTGCGTTACACAATAGCCCCTATGCTCATGCGGCTATTTACACTTAAATTTAAAAATTAAATCACACTAACAACTTGGTTTGTCATCTATCCTCACCACATTTTGAGCACTCGATGGTTGTATCGGGACACTGGCCACCATATAGGTTCACGGTGATTAGAAGATCACTGCCTTCTGACTTAATCATTAACGTTTAAGCTTGGATATCATTTCCGTAAGGAAGTCTGTCCCACCCCGCTCCACGCCTTGAAGAAGAGATAGACCGCCCTTTTCAATGCTCCACCGCATGGAAGCTGCCTGTGGGCTTAGCTGAATGTCCTGCTCAACCTTGAACCCAGGGAGGTCAGGCACTTATCTTCAGTGCTGATGGGCACAGAGGGCAAATCACAGGAAAAGTATTCACTGAGCGATTGATTACTAGGCCCCATTCTAGGTCCTTTATATATATGATCTCGCTGAGTACTATTTGCCTTCACTTAGTGCCTAAGTGGGCACTGTTTGTTATCTCACTATAGCAGCGTAGAGGCTGAGGTACAGGGAAGTAAGTCGCTAGCTTTAAAAATTATTTTAAAAATTATACCAGTTTTCCCACCAGCCTGACTACGTAAAGCCTGGTTTTCTTTCGATACGTCCTCTCCAATTTCTCCCTTCAGCGCTCAAGTGTAGTGTGAATGAAGAATAGCGTACCTGCTCCACAGTGA
The DNA here is from genome assembly GCF_021234435.1 of Artibeus jamaicensis. Classification (NCBI taxonomy): domain Eukaryota; kingdom Metazoa; phylum Chordata; class Mammalia; order Chiroptera; family Phyllostomidae; genus Artibeus; species Artibeus jamaicensis. The sequence continues at coordinate 7,914,320 of NW_026522049.1, read as the reverse complement.
AGAAACCTAAAGCTCGGGCGGAAAAGACAAGCGGAAAGGCGATGGGCCAACACCGTACAAATCAGAAGTGAGGCTGTTGTGGCAAGTGTTCAAGTGACACAAGGCATGCGAGCAAGGAATCTGAGATGCCGACTCTGAGTTTCTTTGGCTTGAACATCTTCGTTTTTCTGACTGCCCGAGTCATGTTAATTAGTGGTATCAGTTCTTCCTCACAGTTGTATGTTATTGATGTGAACTGTTGCTAATGCAATAACTAGACAGTGTTTTCAACATACTAAGAGGGCGTCTATAAATAGGTCCCTACCCTGACATTAAGCTTCCTTCATGACTACTGTACCACTACAGCTATTAATAAACCGATACTGTGGTCACCCACCTGGACTACTATTGTTATTGTTACTTAAGGCTGAATGTTGATACTGCGAAGAAAGGGATTTCTGAAGAACATATTTAATGCAAAACTTCAGTTGAGTGAGTGTTTCATTAAGACTGAAACTTAAGACTGTTTTTCTGCAGTGTCTAAATACATGAGTAAATATAGAAATGAGGAATTAATTAAATTCCCAATGAGACCATATTCCATTTTGTTTAACAACAACAAAAAAACCCTACGTATGAAAATGGGAAACTTTATGTTCTGGATCTCACATACCTAAAGGTAATAGGTAAGTCACACTTTGATGATTTAACGTCAGGCCAGCACTAGTCTGTGAACTTGACATATATTGACCCATTTGTTCTTGGTCAGAAACATACAAGATAATTATGCTCATTATAAGGAGGAGAAAATTGAGGTACAGGACTATACTGACTTGCCCACATTATACAGCCAGGGAAGGGCAGGTCTGGGGTTTGAAATCTACAGTGGTTCTGGGACCCCTTTCTTCACCCTGGTCCTTGGCTGCCTCCCCCATAACAGGGCCAGACACAGGCAGGCAAATGCACAGAGCAGTTTATATACACAGGAGGAGTCAAGGATGGCTCTTCTAGAGAAGCAGGGAGCGTAGCAGAAAACTCTCCATGTTTTTATTGGAGGAGAGCGTTGGGTGGTCCAAGTGTACCTTTGACTATCAACACATGTCTAAATAGGAAGCTACGAGAAGAGATTTCTAGTAAAACTGAGCTCTCCCATTTGACCACTTTGCCTGGTTCCATGAAGAAATACCAGGAAACAAATATTTTATAACCCATTTTTACACTTTTTCTTATTCTGCAACGATATCACTTTTGTTCAATGGGGACAAAAGCTTCAGTTGATGTTTAGGGAATTTTTCTAAGTTGGTGTCACTCAGTGATTTCTGATTTTTAAATAACCATGTGTGTCTGGCTACATTCTGATATTGGCCCAGGTAAAGCTAAATTTACAGTCCTTTTCCCAAACATCAAGAAAAAAAAAGAGTAAAACCAAGGCAGCTTAAAAATACGTTCACAATTTCCTATTAGCAACACCTTCAATCAAAACCCAGATGCAATTTTTCCTCCCCATCACAAAGTGTCGCCAATGACATTTTACAAATAGATGGACTGCATTCTTTCTTCGGAGCTATTTATAAAGACAGCACAATGGTTCACCCTGGCATCTGGCCATCTTAGTTACTTAGCAGAACTGACCACGGTCCGATCTGATCAGGTCTGCAGTAATCTCTCCTTCAGATGAGAAGAATTCAAAACATGGAAGCCACGGAAAAAGTCAATTCAAGTGAATGGAAAACACGTCCCTGCCTCTGAAAACCTTGAAGTCGTTTTTTTAAAAAAAAGGCGATTGGGGTTTTTGACCCCGAAGCCCCTTCTACAGCAGGGAGCGGGGGGGGGGGGGGAGAAAAGACCAGCAGATCACTTTGCTTTCCCAAAGAACGCTTTTTGAAAAAAGTAGCATTCCACGGGAAGGACATAACACAGCTAACCCTTTTAAACGCAATTAAAACAATTGCTGACATTATTTAGAGTTAAACTCCTGGCAAAGAAAACATCAAATATCCAAAAATCATGTTTGCGACATTAAAAAAAATAACCCAACATATTGAAATGGGGGAAACAGACTCACAAGTAATGACTTGTAAGGATGTGGTTAAAACTATTTATATATCGGGTTCTATTTGTTTTACAGCTAGTGGTGCACGGACAGCCGGAAAGGTTATCTTTGACAAGGTTTTAGCTATTATTTTCTTCCAGTGAAATGGTATTTCTTGAGAAAAAAAGGTCTTTGGAACAAAATAACAATAAATCCTGATTTAGATACATAAACCTGCCATTGATATCACATAATATCAGTGTTCTTTCTCACTCGATACAGGCGTTTTAAAGATAAATGGTAAAACTGAACTGGAAATCCATCTGGCCAGCTGCCTGCTCTAATGAATAACCCCACTTTGGCTTGTGCAATGTAAGCAGAAAGTTCTCTCCCGGCCTTTTTCGTCTGTCATGAATCTACGAGACGGCCAACATAATATCTGGGCGACAACGCCGCGCTAACAGTGCAGTGACTTCCATTTTCTTTGCTTTCTATTGATTTTCACTTAATAACTGGCGAAATACTAAACGTCCGCCCTGAGTACCTAATAAATCCTGCCTGAGCTTTTTATTGAGGAGAATTTAATAAAAACAACCATTGCGGCTGAGGGATTTTTCTTCTGGACAGAACGTAGGGGTAGGGGACTGCGGGGTTGGGGCAAGAGGAAGCCATTTGATCTTTTTTTTTTTTTTTTCATTTAAACGGGGATTTTGTCCCCTTTGGAAAAGCAGGCCATGTCAAGGATGCCTATGTGACTGGACTGGGTCACTTTGAGAAGTCACTGTGTGTTCTGCATGTGGCCTCTCTGGCCAGCACGAGGGAGGAAGGGTTCAAGGGCTGGCAGAAACCAGCTTTCTGGACCCCTGGAGTCCTCTGATACCTGACGTCAGCTTTGGCCAAGGACTTTCTCATTGTTAACAGTGGCTGTCAACAATGTATAAGAACATGCATTTCATGATATCATATAATCCTTATTTTGGATCGGATACTAGAAATGCAAGCACGGCTTGCCTGCTGGGAGTCCTTGGTTAGCTTCAGCAGAACTCTAGATGTTAACAGAAGTGGTAAGCATCTATTCCACTCAATGCCAGTCTATGGAAACAAACTATTCCAGTCAATGCCAGTCTGAGGCTCAGAAATTCACTTTTTGAGCAAAGATCTATTTTTGTGGTTCTTAAACCACCCCCACCCGAAAAATGGGAAGCATGAGCTTCTTGTCCCTGTTTTTTTTTCCTATAAACTTCTAGAACAATTTTCATTGTTGATGCCTCAGAAAACCTCTTTACTCTGCCGTGTGGTCTTCACAAGCATGTCACAGCTTATGACTTTCCTCACCCTTTACATTTCAGTTGATCTTGAGACTATTTTCAAATCACTGGGCTTAGTGAACACATGTATTAGAATTTCCTCCTATATATTCAGCCATCCCATGCCATTCTCAATAAAACTTCTAACGAAGAATTCCCCTATGTAGAAAAATGAAGAATAGAAATCTTTCCTTAAAGTGAAGCCTTTTGGAACAAAATCCACAGATTCCAAATGTGAGTATCAATGTTATAAAGCCAAAGTCACTCAACCAAACCTACGTGTGACCCAACTTCTCATGGAAGGTCCCATGGCAGCTTGACATGAATGATAGTGCAGGCTTCCTGCCAAAGGACCTTCAGGGAGATCTTGCCTTTTTCTCCTCTGAGGTTTGGTTATTTTGTCCACGCAACAAGGATACCATTGCTGAACTAGCACAGTTGACATCACCTTGAGAAAACCCATAACCGGATGCATATTCCATAAGTGATGTCAATTTGTCCACTGAGGTACCTCGATACTGAGTAGTGTTTAATCGACCTGGTTAGAGTTCAACATTGGTCAGATACCCAAAATCACCTTTTTTCCCCACAGTTTACACCTGTCTCACTGAACTATTCTGCGCCTGGTTTTTCTCATTCCCGAAATGGAAGAGACACTAAAGTTTTTGACGCTGTGAAAGAAATGGATGCATGTGAAGTGCTAAAAAAAAGAGCTCCGGATGTAAACAATACGCTTTGGGTGACAATGACATGTCAGTGTAGGTTCATCAACTGTAACAAATATACTGCTCTGTGAGGAGAGGTTCAGAATGGGGAGGGGTGCAGATATAAGGGGGTCAGGTGTGTGAAAACCTTGTGTACGGCTCCCAGTTTTTCTATGAGCTTAAAAATGCTCTAAAAACAAAGTCTATTAAAAAGAAACAATAACAGCAATAACAAACCCCCGAGAATTGCAGTACACAGAAACACTAAAAAATGCTCGCTTTTATTGCTTACACATATTGCTCAAGAATAATTGAAACAAGTTGTGAGTCTTCACAAAGCAGGGCCTGATCACTATGCTGATGAGGAGACCTGCACAGAATGTAGATACCGGTGCCTTTTGGTGAACCCTGATTTTTCTGTGTGGGGCATTGCACCCTTTCTTTCTCCAGTTCTCACTAAGAATAAAGCGCATTCAGTGAAACCTTGGATATCGTACTTTGGTCATTTTGCTTTGCTACTTTTTCAGAGGAGGTGTGTTTTTTTTTTGGTGATGATGTTTTATTGTTGTGGTGGTGGTTGTTTGTGAAACCTGGTCTATTGTATCCTTGGCAAAATGTTCTGGTTCCATGTAATAAGATAGCTAACACCGCGGAAAATTCAGCAGGGCACAGAGCACATCCCCGATTTGAGATTTTGGCGAGGATGCATCAGACTTCCACTCTCGGGTGCTCGCTGGGCTGTGGGAGGCAGGCACCCTCTCATCGGTTCGCATGAAGGTGTATTGCTATTCAGATAATGCCTTCCACTGCTCAACAAAAGGTTGTCGTCCTGAGCTGTGATTGTGACAAATGATTTACTATTAGGAACATTCTGTAATTATTGTTCAGTGGGACTGCAGACCGATACATCATTAACATGATAGACGGCCTTTTATATCAGCAAAAATAACTAAATTAATAAAAATGGCTTCATTCCAAACCCTGTCAGAAAGCCAATACTCAGAACAATCAAGTCTCAGTGATACCTGAGAAAGCCATAGTTTATATCCCTCAACAAATCATGTTTTATGCATAAGTAATAAAATATTTGTATATATAATCTCTATAATATGGATCTGTGTAATGTACCCGATTTTTATAGATACCAGCTCCAAACGAAAATATAGGATATTTAAATATTTTCTCTCAAATGGTCTAGATTTAAATTTATGTTTTTATGCAATTGGATTGCAGTTTTAGAATATTAGGTTCTGCCTATTTCATTTTTTTCTTTCAATTCTCAAGCCGTGGGAAACATTTTGATGAGCATCTTGCAGACTAGCATGTCTTTCCTTGGTCTTCCTTCTCTTCTTTCTTTTCTTCCCTCTTTTCTCTTTATCAACACACTCCTAATTTATGCTTTCAATCCTTAGCCTCACATTTTTCTTTTTCACACAGAATTAAAAAGTAAACTTTCTTAGGATGAAAGCAACTTACTTACCCCCAAACACCTCGAAACCTCCAACAATATTTACCTCTAAAATGCCTCACTCCCAAGCTGCTGAACCTCAGGTAGATCCTCTGAAAAAAACTGACCAATAAGCAGTGATACAGGAAGTGAGGGGGCAGGGGGCGGGGCAATTAGGCCAAAGAATTCTATCTTAGGCATAGAGGGCTACCTGTGGAGTTCTTGCGATGACTGGGAATGTGAGAACAACTCTGGTAAGTTCTAGCTCTGCCTACAGAAGCTTTGGGCTGATGACCTTCATTTTAAGTCCCAGCCAATCTTTTTCAATGTGGAAAATCTTGATACACAGAAGTTATCACCGGAGAATAGGGATCTCTCTGTTTTTCCATTTCAAACGAACATGAGCCCAGAGAAATAAAATCTACCCCTGCGTCTTTTAGTATCCTTGTTCCATGTTGCTGTGATTCTTATATAGAAGATACTTTAAAAGGTCATTAACCATAATATTCAGTATGATTATGTAAATTTAAAAAAAATGAGTTTCTTTAAAAAAAAACTAGGTTATCTGGTAAAAAATCTAATATTTTTAAGAATATTATGTACTTTTCTCCAGTATGGCTTTAAATGCAAAATACCCTTCATCTTGCATTGGGTAAGCATTGGGTAATTAAGACATCTGCCTCATTCTGAAGCATTGTTCAAAGTGTATGAAGTGTATGCTAAGTATGTAGAAGAATCCAACAGCTTGGCAAACAGACTACAGGAGATATTTAAATGAAAGATTAGGATGAAGGAACTGAAAGGAGGGAAAAGAAACTATTTCCAAAACTTAAATGATTATAAAGTAAAAAGTAAATGACTATATCTAGGACATTATTTCAGTGTTAAAGGTGTAGTTAAGTTACTCCATCTGCTAGCCAGCAGTATTGCTTGGAAACCTTCAACAGAAATCATTAACTGTCTTGCTTCTGTACTTTAATGGGACCTTAAACTGTTGAGGTAAATGCTTAGGAGCATAAATGTAATGCTTAAAATTTAATCCCATAAAGTACAATTAGTCAGACTATTTTCTTGGACCTAAGTTTGCGAAAAAATTGAATACCTGCTTGGCTTTCCAATATATTTGCTGTCCTATTATTCTAAAGCAATGAATTATACAATTATGATCATCAGTGGTTTCAAGGAATGAAAAAATGTTTCTGGGTGTGCTCTTGGAATAGACTTACAGAAGCAAAGTGTGGGCTATAGGCATTCACATAAAAACTTTAAGATATATCCTAGTAGAAATCACAATTATGTTACTAGGTTTTTGCACTTTACTGCCAACAGTAAATTTCAATAAAAAGTGACCATTATAATAATGGGATCTACATGGACATCTAGGACTAGAGCCTCTCCCATCAGGGAAGAAATAATATAGAACTCATCTGTTTCCCTTGCTATTCTTATCAACCTTTTTGGTTTTCTATCTTTCTATGTATTGGGTCCACAATCCCTGGTCTAAAACTCTTAGGGGAAGATGCGTTAGGATTTTAGAAAGTGCCATTGCACTATGACCGTATAATCCACCATCACCTGTGGGGTCTGGGGTGGCATATTGTTGCAACAACACACATGACCTTCACACATGACCCAAATAAGGACTACACGCCCCCTACAACAGTTTGGGTCATATTTTGCTCCCTAAGAGTTCAAGTCAGCTCAGATGGTCTCACACATAGATCCTTACCATCCCCCACCCCCAAATATTAATCTTTTAGGGGTTTTTAGGTTAAGGAATCACAAATAATGGGTTACAAATCTATAAATAAAACAAAAACAAACCTCTGAGCCTTCTGTTCATTTAATTAGAATCTAAATACACTTTTATACATTTTTTAAGGTTTTCTTTTTCTAGTGTAGTTTTAGGTTCACAGCAACATTGAGTAGAAGGCACAGAGATTTTTTGTCACCTTGGTCCTTCCCATAAGCCTGGCCTCCCTCATTTTCACAAGACCCACTAGAGTGGTACGTTTGTCATAACCCATGGACTTGGACATGGCTTTATCACCCAGATCTGTAGTTTACCAGAGGACTCACATAGGTATTCCTAGTCCTGCACATTTTTGCAGGACTTTCCCATTCTTAGTAGTAGCTTAAAGTAGTAGCTTCCATTTAGTACATGCTCAAAAAATACACTTTATTCTTTGAGTAATTGATATTGAAATATAATGAACTCAAAATGACTGTTAAACTCCACCCACTGCCAAAACTATTTTCAGAAGCATTTGCATCTTTGTGGAAAAGGTGAAAATATAGTCTACAATTGCCTATGCACAAGACACTTTACTAAATATTGACATGGTTTTAAAGGCAAGATTTCTATCTGAAAGATTTGGAAAAAAAGTTTATTATGGTAGCTCAGCTTTTCAGATTTTTCCAGCCTCACTGAGATCAGTCTCTGAGGCTGGCTATATTCTCCAACATGATTGAGAACTGTAGCTCGGAGTCATTTAGATGATATTACAAATCATCTTAATTTTGAAAGCAAAGAAAGTAAAGAAGTAATCCCGTCAAGTATTGCTGAAGGTGAGGGGGGAAGACCCAGGTAAGGGACCTCCTCTGGGTAGACATGGAGAGAATCACCACCCTACAGCCACGGCCTGATCAAGGCCTATTTTAATCCCTGTCTTGTCTGCTTTGGCCTTCTCCTAAAGGAAGACAAATGCCCTTGAAAAGGAGTCTTAAAAGTATGATTCACGGACGTGGGAAGAATTACCGGATGCAGACTGGCCTAGAGTGGTGCCTGCCCCGGAGGAGTCCGAGTTTCCTTCCTCTTAATCTGAGCGAGCCATTAAAAAGTTAGTCAGCTCCCGGGAGGCCCTTCCCAAGGAATCTCCTAAAAGGAAACGCTGTGCACTGCAGAGGTGATGTACCTTCCTGGGATTTAAAAAGCCAGGTTCCCGGTCAGAGGCAACCGATGCCTTCACAGGGGCCGCTGTACTGTGCCTTTTAAGAATCACCCTTTGAATTGGTTAACAAATCAGAGGTAAGCAAAACAAAACAAACACACAAAAAAGCCCCCAAACCCAGAGAACAACTGCTCTCACACCCCTTATTTACTTATCGCTCTCAGCAACTAAATGCCGAATAGGACAGTTGCACAACTGTTGGAGCAGCACACAGCAAAACAGGCAATAAATCGATGATTCTTAAAAAGAGGCTCGTGTGCAAGCCGTTCATGTGTTGTTTTCAATCCTGGGACTGTTTTTAATTACTGGATGTAGTGGGAAATCTCTCCCAGGGACAGGGGTGTGGGAGGGGAGCAGGAATCCGGGCTCGGGCCTCAGGGAGAGCAGTGGTAGCTCAGTGTCTGGGGGCTTCAGGGAGTCAGACTGGAGAGTTCATGCCCTTTTATGGCAAAGTGACTTCTGAATTTGCCTCTTTCATGGAAAGCGGACCGTGGCTACAGAAAGCAGCAGCTGCGAATATTTGTAAAGCGGGGAGGTGGTCCCATCCCTGGACATGAATTCCCTCTCCCCCCCCCCTACAACCAGTTTCAGAGTCAGTGGGAGGACAGGGGAGAGTGAAGGAGGGCTTTGGAGCATCGCGATTCCTAGCAAGGAGCTGAGTTCTATTGTGTTGTAGACAACAGGTAAGATGGCCACCATGTGCCGTGGATGAAGAATTTTTGCGTTTCCTAAGTGCAGGCTCACGTTAGGAGAAAATGTCCCTGATAGTCGTGAGAACTCTGGCACAATTCTGTGGCTCAAATGATATCAGGACGTGGTTTGAACATGTGCACAGTCTTTCAGCTGATTACTTAAAAGGGCTCTCAGCGGAAAATGGAGAGGAACTATAAACAGAGAAATGGAGAGAAATTAAAATGCCGCAGCTGGCCCGTGGCAGGAAAACTCTACGTACTGCAACACAGACTGTTCGAGAAGACTGGGCTGGGCAGAAAGAGGAAGGCACATTCTTATCCTTATCTTTTACTTACATTGTCTAGTTCTAGATGGACTGGAATCTGAAGTGCTGGTGGGTTAAAACAAACAAACAAACAAAAAAAAATGAAGGATCTTTGTTCCTCATGGAACTTAATGTCCTTTAACTACCAGGCAGGATTTTGATACTAAATTTTATTACAAACCAAGATCCACCAAGAAAGAAGTTTTGGGAATATTAGGATTTGCGTATGTTTAATAAATACAAAATCTTTAGCACATGAAATAAAAGGCAAATTTCGGGGAAGGTGCGTTTCTATATATTTATCAAATCGTCAAGTTTAAATTATCTGATTAAAAGGCAAAATTGAGAGAGACATTCTAAAGCTGCCAGTGTAGTACCTAACTTGCCATTAAAGATGGTAAAATTATTCACATTTGATCAGCAATTTGTCCCATTTTTTCTTGTCCTCTAAACTATAAAAAGAGCACTCAGAAAAAATTCCCCTTCCTTTTTTTTTCCTTTTCATAAAACTCAACCCACAGGCCTGCATATTATATTCCCATTTTTCTTGTGTGCTTCCTTCTGTGTATTTTGGCCGCACTGGTGGAATTTTCTGTGATAAGGAGACCACCAGTCCAGTGTGCGTGGTGTGGGGTTGGCCGGGGGAGCGGGCCCCTCTGGGCCTCCAAGGAAGAGGGCCAGGAATCCCAGGGCTTGCTCGCTGCCTGGGAGTTTTCTGCTTTTAAGTTAACTACGCTCTTCCCAGGAAGCCCACGTCTGGACCTCGGAGGTTCCACAAGTAGCTCGGTGACTGGGCAGAAATTCCCGCACTGCATCCGTGACATTTCCCCAAGCGTGCTGCAAAGTGGCAGGACAAGCCTAGGGGTCAAGGCGGTCAGGGTGGGAGCTGCTATTGGATCCTTGAAAAATTGCAAACCCACTTCCATCGTGACTGCAAGTGTTTTTCTAAAGAACATTGCCTGTTCAAAGCTTCTCATTTTGACATCATAACACATCAGCCCGTTGTGGGTATATTTTTTAAAGCTTTAAAAATAAAGGTAGCAGGAGTCTTCCAACTCTGATCATTGGCCATGTGTGATTGACTCTAATTTGGTGCACATTCATGGCTCACAAAGGCTGTTCACTTGCTGGACTGTGTTGATGACGTGAGGATAAAGAAGATGAAATTGGAGTTTGGTCAAGTGGCTCTAATGGTTAGTAACCAATTTTCTATTTTTATCTTAATACAGTTTTCCTTCCGGATCAGTTTGGTCTCAGTACTGACTGTTTTCCACCGTCTCCTTTTATCGATGACTTTTAATATGTGACTTTGTCACGTGACTAAGGGGGGGCTGTATATTTACTTGTCCTTTGACTTAGGGTTGGGCGTGTGGCTTGCTGTGGCCAACAGAATGAGGTGGAAAGGGCTGTGTGCCTTAAGAGGCTTTGTGAGTTTCTGCTCCCTGTCATCCACCTCTGCTCTGGCCTTGACGGGCGCAGGCCTGGCCAGAGCTGCTGGTCCAAGAGGAGGATGAAACCCCAGAGATGCGCAGAGCAGAGTCCCAGCTGAGCCACCCCAGCCAAGTTCAGCTTTGATCCACCAACCCCGGCTGACTGCAGATACGAACGCGATAATGAACCATAGCTGTGGCTAAAAGCACCACCCTTCTGAGTAGTTGGTTGTACACTAGTTAACGGACACAATAAGCTTCACTTTTCCTTTCATTTCTACACATTCATTCTCCAACATCAGCTGGACACCTAATAAGCCCCCAGGCCTGTGGCAACAGCCTGAGATACTAAGCCCTAAGTTCCAGAGGTAAGAGATGGACTGAGCAGTAAAGAAAATCCATGGAAAAAGTGCTGGAATAAAAATACGACGCATCGGGTGCTAGGGCGAATCCTTAACAGGGTGCTACAAAGGCATTCTGGAAGAGGAGGGATATAAAACCGAGGAAAATGTTAAAGAGCAAGGACTGATTAGGAAGGCACACAGGTTGGATTTGAAAGGGAAGAAGGACAGAAGGTCATTCCAGGCATAGAAAGTGTGTAACATTTGCAAATATCCCCTTGCTGAGAAAAAGCCTGGTGCTTTTGGAAGCAAGGAATCTGGCACAGGCAGATAATATGCCTCACATTTTTTTAGGCTCCACATGGTTCTTAACAAAGCAAGGTCAGGTGTGGTTCAGTTATTGGCCATAGTATTGGTCACTGTCTTGAGTAGAAGCTGGAGGTGATATTTAAGGAAAGTCACCTCAGACTTGCCCAGCTCTCTATTTAAATTCCGACCTAACTCCGTGAGAATGTCAGACGAAGGCAGGAAGTCTTTTGATTATTGGTGGTGTTTTTCTCTTCGCTTCCTGCTTTGATCCTATAGTGCAGGGACCGGACTATTCTAAGGGGAACTACTTCCTTGGTATTTTTGGCATGTCTCTTACCAGGAAACTGGTGGACGTGTTAGGGGTACCCTTTTCAAGGGATTTCCACTTAAACCAAGGGGGGCTGCATCCACTTCCTAACCATTCAAGGCTTTAGCCATTCGCAGTTCACTCTCTCAAAGCCCTGTGGGAGAAAGTCAGGAAGTTCTTATAAGGCTCCGCCGCCATGGTTTCTTAGCTGCCATTTATACAAAACAGTTGTTTAAGGGGAAAGACCTGGAAAATCAGTATGTTCCAATCAGAAGGATTCTCTGAGGTCATCAGGCCAGTCTTGCCCATTTACCAGCTTGGAAAGACCTGCTCGGAGAACCACAGAAGAAATGAGTGGTTCAAGGTCTCATTGATTAAGTGCAAAGTTGGGAGCGGACACTCTGGTTCTCACCACAGGCTTAGTATCCCACCCCTTGCATTCTTGACTTTTTACACTGCTCATAGTGTCTAGAATCTGAAACCTGAGCCCTGGGCGAAACTTAAAAAGAGAGAAAACAACATGTTTCCAGTGTCTTCAAACAAGAAGAAGCAAGCCAAAAGAGTGAATGGGGTCCAGGATTGTAAACAGAACTGAAGAAACACGTTTCTCCTGGCTCAGTGATTGTTTTTCGATGGTAAAACTCATTCAGTTTGGGATGTGGGTGTATGAAGCGGGGAAGCGGACAAGAAAGGAAGCAGAGGCAAGAAGACATGACTTCTTCTTCTGTTGAATTGAATGTTCTGTGACTTTAAATGAAAGCTCTTGTGTTGTTGGGCAAATAAATTTAAACCACTTAACATGGCAGAGAAGGTCAGGCAAGCTTATTATAGTGATCATAGCGTTACAGCTATTGCGATTGACCGCTGCTCTCTGGAATCACCAATAATCAGAGACCGCAAGCTGTGTTTGCAGAGAAAGGTCATCATTCATTTTTTTCAAAGCATTAATATCTTTTGTTTGTTTGGCTCAACATGAAACAGGAATCGATAGAGGTAATTCACAGAGCAATTAGCCCCTCATCTGTCAAACGGCATCTGGGTGTATTTAACAAAAAGACCTTTGGAAAGGTTTAAAAAGGAAGAAAGTGCCTGTACGATCAACAATTTATATTTTCTACATGACATGTTGTGTATGTATCTGTGAAAAGGGGGGCCTTGGGACTAGGAAAATATACATAAAGCATGCTATAAATCTACACTTCAATGTTATGATGTCGCTGCGTAGAGACAGACCAAAAAGGGCTCAGATTACATTTTTGCCTCGTCCCCACGAAGGCAGCAAGTGGCATTTGGGATTTTTGTACCACGGACAAACGCAGCCATATTTCCTAGCTTTCTCAGAGAAGGAGACCTCAAGGAAAAACTTGTGAGCCATGCGACAAATTGGAGAGGGTCAAACACCTGGTACCAATGCTTCCTTTGGCCATGAGAGCCTATGATTTCTGAGCTGGGCTGGGCCGACCAGCCACAGCCATGTTGTGTGACCCATCCCACGAGACAGCTCGGTCCCAGCTCAACACCAGCCACACCACGCTGTGTTGCCACTGTCTCCACATCTAATATATCTGTGTTCAAATAAGAGATGAAAAAGTGACATGCAAAACCAAGTGAAAAGGCTTTCCTGTTTTAAATAATGAATTCAGGTCTCTTTTTCCTTAATGAATTTCAACTGAGTGTACTGATGCAGTAGGTATTGTGGGAGTAGCTTCCTCCAAAACCCGGCTCAGGGACTCTCTATGTGTTTACACAAATGCTAGTTCTCTCGGCAGGACCAGATGTATTTCGGGAATGCGGTATTTTCTTTGCAATTCTCTGGCTCTTCTTTCTCATTTTTTTCTTGACTTTTCTTTTTTTCTTTTTCATTTTCCTTCCCCACTCTCTCCCCATTTTTTTTTAAATTTAGATTTTCACCTAGACCATGAGATCATGGCCAAATAAGAAGTCATAACATTAAAAAAAAAGTTCCAAAACTTTTGCTCATTCTGTGACTTGAGAAAATGTGGTTTTGGTCTGAATTTTGTTTTATTCTTAATATCCAAATATTTTAACAGGTTGCTTATTCTTCTCTAAGGCATTTTCAAGATAATTGTGAATGTCTTATCTAGAAATTATATTATACAGTTAAATAAAAAAGCAAGAGATATTAAACTTTGAGTATGATTACAACTGTGTAAAGAAATCACAGCAAAAGAATGAAAGGAAATAGTTCCTAATGTCTTAGGGTGGAGGGCTTATTGAGGTAATTTTTGTCTCATTTGAAAATTCTGCACTTTCTAAATTTTCTATCATAAACATATTACTTAGTAATTCAAAAAACTGAAACACTTAAATTTAATGCATTAACACAAACAAGGCAATCATTTCTTTGCAAAGTCATTGTATTTTGCACTGACCTCAGATAACCAGAATTTTACCTTTTGTAGGCACTGTCAAATACTCTTAGAGCATTTGTTTTTATGGCTAAACTAAAATCAGTTTTGGAAGCCCCATAAAACTGTAGAGAGCATGTGAAAATCGAACCTGACCACAAGGTTAAGTCGGGGGCAGCGGGGTACCAGGAAGCAGCTCATAGGACACTTAGATTTCTGATATAATGAAATCCTGTCATAAGAAAATGTCATTGTCTAATATGTGGGTTCATCTTATTTTTCTGAATGTGGAATTTAGTCCTGGAAGCATTCTGACCCAATATTCCCTTCCTCCTAACTTCCCAAATTTTTTGTTATTTTGTTTCTGTTTACGTGAACGGTGTCAGGAATTTTTAGGCATTCAATACAATGCTTCCTTCAATTAGAAAGTTCCTCTGTAACCCATAGACACTGGCTAATAATAATTTTCCAAACTTCCAGTTACTAAAGCAAACATCAGCGCCAGCAGTTGCCTAGGATCTATTTTGTTTTCATGAAAATACCACTACATACTTCAACAATAATCCCATCATCCCACCTTCCAAATGGTCTTGCACAAGCAAGGGGTCATTATTTCCTTGCTGGACTATCTTAGGGGTGGGTCTGTCTTCCACGGGCTTCGCACATTCCTCTGATTTGTAAATCAAACCTGAGTTAGAAAGATGGGCTGCCACCTCCTCCGGGCTCTGCTTAGTGTCACCAGGGTACAGTTCATCAGACAAACACCTCATAAGCATCAGTTCTGGCTGCCTTCCAAGGGAAAGCCATGTCATGCCATTGAGTAACACTTAGGACCCAATCTTTCATCCTCCTCCTCCATAACTAAATAAATTGGGGAAAGGTCTTGCCCTGTCTCAAGATAACAAGAAGTTTAAAGAACTTACTAGTGTTTCATGTTGCAGACACTAAGCTTTAGTAAAGTGAACAAAAACAAGATGGCGGCTTTCCTGAAGTTCAAAGGCAGCTCTGATAGCAAATGAATACTGACAATGCTTGTTTCCCGGATGGGCACAGATACCACTGCTAAAACCAGCTAAAAACAGGGAGAGGATTTGGATTGAGGGATAAAAGAAAATGAAAATAGGTTTTTTCCTAATGCTATCCTACTCACAACCTAATCACCTAGAGCAGGAGTCTGCAAACTTTTTCTGTAAGACACCAGGGAGCATTTTCTGTAGAACACCAGGAAGTAAATAGCCTATGCTTAGTGGACTATACACTCTTTGTAGCTCAGCTTTGCTGCTGTAGCTGAAATAGCCACTGGACTATGTGAACGAATGAGTGTCCACTGTGTTCCAATAAAGCTATACTCTAGACACTAGATATGAATTTCATAGATTTTTTCATGTGTCACAAAATACCACTCTTCTTTAGATTTTTTCAAATGTTTACAAATATAAAAACTAGCCCTGGCTCACAGGTGACACAAAAGCAGCCAATGGGTTCGATTTGGCCCCTGGGCCGCAGTTTGCCCGACTCTGTGCAAGGGTTCAGAAGTTCTAGTTCAAGTTGTTTACTAGGTTTTGTAGAATGACAGGCCCTTCTTGGCCACCTCTTAGATTAGTGACAGCTGTTTACCATTTAACTATTATTTTCTGTGAATAAAGGTGTTTTTCTTTCATTTGAATCTTTTGTTTTTTCAGAAAAGGCTCATTAAACATTTTTCACTCATTGAATTTGGAAGAGAATTTTAATTATGTGTGACTCAGGCATGGGGAAGGCAGAACTTGCATTACCAGACCAAATTCAGCTGCATATTTTTCTATGTTAAAAATAGTTTCTTAAGGTAAAAACCTGACATAGTATAAAATCTGATATCAATTTAAATTATAAGTTATTCAGGCAATGACTATATAAATAATTACTAAATAAATTTGAAAAATATTGAATATCAAAAGAACATAGAAGTGGAAAGAAATCAGAGTGCAAAGTTTTACATGTGTGCATATGTACATTAAAATGTCATCGATATTTATGGAGATAATGGGGGCTAATTATTTCTTAATGCTTTCTCCTATGTTCCAAATATTTCGTAAGGTGTGTACTGGTTTTACAATTAGGAGAATATAATGAACACCATAAGAATACCCTTTGCTCCCAACTTTGAAAAGCGTTGCTGTGGGCAGATCTGTGTTTCTGGGGCGGCCCTGGGTGAGGAATCACGAAACGTTCTGTGTGATTTATTGACTGCTAGAAGGGTTTGTGATAGCGTTGCAGATAACCTCCAGTGAGCTCATAAAAATGATTACCTGAACGTTATACAAATTCAACATTTTATGACATGCAAATAAAGAAAAGGAAGGAAGAAACACGAGATAACACAAATAAGATCTCATAAAAGGGACAGTGATAACTGTATGGGCAAAGAAATAATGGATGTTACTAAGTTTTGTGAAATTTTGGCAGGTCAGTAGAACTGGACAAAAGTGAGCCAAGACTCCTCCCTCACTTGCTATTCAAAAGAGGAACAAAGCACTAATTAATCTCCGGCATCGAAATCTTATTTGTATTTATGAACAAAGCTTTTTTAAAAGCTTGCCTTCCTCTTCATTTGTACATTTCCTAAAAACTTGGCTGAAGCCAAATAATGGAACTTTCATTCATGGGGACAAGGTCATAAAGAGGGATTTTTCTGTGTGTTGCTCCGTGCATTTTTATTTCAACTTTATGAAGAAAGCAGATCTCAATCCACAGCCCAACATATGAGCTCTGCCTATGGTACAATGTTCTATACACCATGGGGAGGAGGTAAATGTAATGTATTTTCTCCTTCATAAAAAAAAAGAGAGAGATCTTTAAAAGATGTCTGAAAAGAATGTCATATTAAAGGTATATTATTAAGTGACTGCTTTTAAATTATCAAGCATCAAAATAAGAGAATAAAAAACTAGTGGTTTCTTAGAAGTGAAATAAAGGCATCTCAAGCATTTGATGTATTTTAGCTTATAAGCTTAGGACTTAATCATTAAATTTGTCATGTCAGTAATTTTAGACTGATAATACTAATAGAAATATACCTGAGAGAGAGATCATTGAGTGCTTCTGCTCTTCTCTTCCTCTCTCTTTCTTTTTTCTTTTACTGCTTTCACCACGTCGAAACCTAGTTCCCAAGTAATCTACTTGACTGACGGACTTGTAAGAGGTAAGAGAGAAGAAATTACGGCTGCAGGACCCAACTACTTTACTTCACCTTATCAAATGCACTCACCAATTTATGTTCTTAGCAGTGTTCCACCATCTGACAAAAGTCAGGACTATTCTGGGGCTTTTTGAGCCCTCCTGTCTCCAGGGATGGTGACGGGATGGTGTCAAGTCTGTCTTGACGACTCAGATCCAGCCAGCAGGTACCACCCGCAGGCCACTGATTGATTTCAGCGTGTTCTGGGTGAACGGAGAAGAAACGAGTATGGACTTTACTTTTTCCTGTGCAGTATTGTAACTCTTAAGTTTTCTTTAACACTTAAAACTCATCTCAGGAAAGGTCAGCTCTCAACCATAAGCTGCTGATTGAAAGCTTCTAATAAATTATAGTCATGGATGCTATGGGTAGGGGTGCTGCTTCTATTCTGGTTGGGTTCCACCAGGCACTCGCTAACTGCACAAAGCTGTGTGAGGTGATGGATGAATTGTATACAAAACATACTTAGAGACAGACACTGTGGCTGCTCAGAGTTCTGGAAGACTTTGCATTGGAACTAGCAGATGAGTAGGACCCTGAAGGATCAGTATGTTTGAATGGGCGCACAGAGAAGAAGAGGAAACAGAAAGTACTGACCTGTGTTAACAACCAATGTGTTGTGTCCCAGGGATCCTGTCGGTTCCTATACACATGTTATCTCATTCGTTTCATATCAGAGGAGAAAGCTGGAGCTCAGAGAAGGCAGAGTTTGCCAGAGAGTGCACAGCTAAGAAACACAGGAAAATGGACTTGAGCTCTCAGATCTGCCTTGTTTTGATGCCTCTGTTCTTTTCAATGCACTGAACCGTATCAAGGCTGTTTTTTGAAAGGCAGGCTGATGGGAGCAAGGGTGAGAAGGTGTGAATAAATGAGCTTCAGGATGACAGCGCTTCCTTCCTGCAAACAGTGGTTGAATAAAGCAACAACCGAGAAAAAAATTCCTAGGGAGAGTTCCAAGATGAGACGCCACCACTGACAAGAACTTGTCAGCCCTGAATTAATTTTCTGATTGCAGAAGTATTCCATGTCCACAGCAGCAAATTAGGATACTAGAGAAAGAATCACCAGCTACAGAATCGTCCAGTTCTACCCACTCATAACACTCTAGTATATTGCTTTCTAATTTTTTTATCTTTCCTCCAACTACATACATACAGTTTTTACAAAATTAAAATTTTGTATTCTCTATTTTCTAATCTGATATCTGATTTAATAACACATCACAGTCTATTTCATCTCTTTATATACTCCCTGAAGGCATTTTTAATGTACAGAGATCACCCCATGTGCATAGATTACCATAACCTATTAAACTCCTATCACTGAGCACTGAATTGATGTCTAGTTTTTCTAGTTTTTAATTATAAATAGTGTTCAATTTTTTATGTAAATCATTTTGTTCATTTCTGAACTTTCTTTGAAAAGTATTTTTACACAAAAATTCAGCTTGTCTTATTTCCCATGATAGAGAAAATGGAAGTCTAAATTTTGATCTCGTCCCATCCTATATATTGAAGCCCAAGGCAGACCCTTGAAAAGTAAGCCAACATTCTAGCAGAAGCCTACGCAAATCATCATCATCGTCATCATCATCACCACCACCACGACCAGCACTTCAAGG
The DNA here is from genome assembly GCF_021234435.1 of Artibeus jamaicensis. Classification (NCBI taxonomy): domain Eukaryota; kingdom Metazoa; phylum Chordata; class Mammalia; order Chiroptera; family Phyllostomidae; genus Artibeus; species Artibeus jamaicensis. The sequence goes on along the minus strand of NW_026522049.1, from coordinate 7,895,309 downwards.
ATCTAATCATCTTCTACATCAGGAAGAGAAAGAGAAAAAGACTGAGGGACAGAGATGGAGGTTGATAAAGAGGTCAATGACGCAGGCACGGAGAAAGAAAGGGAGAAGGGGAAAGACTGCTTTTCTTTTCTCAGGAACAGGTGCATTGCCTCTGGGTAGCAAGCTTTTTTAAACATCAAAACCCCTGGTGGTCCAGGGGCTGGTGGGACACACCCTTTTCAGGTTTTGTCCAGGTGGGTATTGGCCTTTTAACATCCAGTAACATTCAGAGGTAGAAGGACTCCATCGCGCTGCCAATGCATTTCCTCATTTGGGGAAATCACACCGTGAAGGCAGCCACCTGGGTTGGAGTCCTCGCTACTTGGTTTAATGCTCTGTGACTTCGGACAGGCCCTTTAATTTCTCTGAACCTCAATTTCCACAGCTGTCTGCGGAGATAATAAAGCTACCTGGGCATGTTTGCATCGTGGGGATTAAATGAGACCATGGATCCGCAGGCAATCACACACAATCACAGAGGCAAAGGACCGTCTTCATTTCCTGCATTTTAAGAAAGCAGAGTTCATTGCTTCCATGAGGTTTTGAATCCCTGGGCACTGAGGATTCAAAGTCATTCCCAGCCCCTTTGGGGGAAATCACAGTCCCATGAAAAAGGCAGGGAAGTCAGCATAGTAACATAGCAACGAGCTAAAATGTCAAAGGGACAGAAGGTGGTACAAAAGAGTGTGTGTGCCCAAACAAGGAAGGGCCATACCTCTGGGGGAGAGGGCTTAGAAAGAGCAGCCCTTGAGGTGAGTCTCCCGAGAGGGGTACATGCTTGCCGGGCAGGGGAAGCAGAGCCGGTGTCCCGGACACAGGTTAGCGCTCGGTCCTGTGCTGGTGGGGAGATGGGCGGCGGTTGGCATGAGAGTCCTGACGGGGTTAGAAGTTATTTAATGCCACTTCCTCTGCAGAGCCCGGTCTGGTCCCTTACACAGGAAACCCTCTCGACCGCCTTCACACTTTAATTGCACCACATCTGTGAGTTTCTTTGACATTTACTACTTCCTGCTTTGCATTACAGTTATTTGTGTGCTTACTCTGCTTTCATTATGCACTAGAGGGACCAAAGCCTGTTTTGCCCTGGTATTCCCCACAGTGCCTTCAATTTAAAATTTTACGTATATACACACACACACACACATACACACATATACACACATGCAATTATATATAGATACATAGACACGTATGTGGACCTAATTTAATACATACATTATGTGAATGAAAACCAATGTATTTCACACTCACTGTCTACATTGCGGTAGGGTTCTTGGCTATTTTATTTATGGACCTTATGTTGGTGAAAAGAGACATCTTTATTGTCATACAGCTTGTCACAAATTAAGCATCGATGTAGACAAGCAATACCGTCCCCTTCGCCTGTGAAAACTGCCTGTGCAGGTTTTGCTCCTGCTGTCAGAGAAATGGCTTATTTCCGATACAATTGGTTGTTCTAGCACAGACAGATAGAGCTATGTCTTCTCTCCACTCAGCTTAGCACCAGCTCCTCAGGCAAAGGCCAGGGCCTGATGAGGAGCCCCCAGAAGATTGAGATTTGCTGAGCTCCCAGCAGAGATAAAGACAGTCTGGGATGCTGGGTGGTCATGTGGCTGATTCACAGACACTTTGTCTCTCAATGTGTTGGGTCCAGACCCACTTCATTCAACTAATGAGCTATGATTCGCTCTAAGGCAAAGTTGCTGAGAAGGCTGTTAATATTCACCTCATTGCCTTATTACAAGTAGTAGTAGAATAAAACTGTAGTACAATAATATCACTTATACATTTATTGAGCATTAATCATGGCCAGGAACTTCCTAAACTCTTTGTCAATACTAACCCAATTCACACACAGGGTGACTCAGGGACTCGGCCGCCATCAGCATCCTCATTCAACAGGTGTTGAGACTGTGGCACAGTGGACCACACCTGATAAGTGGTGACCCGAGTTTAAGTCAAGGCCAAACTGATATGGAGCCTGGGCTTCTCGACGTTTATTGATCCACCCAGTGAAGTAAGCAGTATGGTCTCCATTTTACAAATTAGTTGCAGAGACTCTAAGCTAAAGTCCACACACTGGAAAATAGTAGAGCCAGACTCTGGAGCCCAGTCGGTCCAACTCTAAGCCCTGAGTCAAGTTTGATGACGCCGTGGTCATCACTATGTGGCACCTTTTCATGGTGCTCTATCACATGGTGATATCACATGGCCATTTCACTACATTTTGTCATGCTCAGCCCTGAGGCTCCGGTTCAGGACAGAATGGCTCGAGGATGCTGAAGAAAATACCCCAAAGGGGTAAGGACACAGGGCGCGGTATACCACCATCATGGCTGTCTTTTGAATACTGAGGGGATACAAGGACGAGGGAAGGGAACCAGGTGTGCCTTTATGTGCAGACTCAGGGCTGGCCCGGTCCTGGCCACAGGCCAAGCCAAGCAGACAGCTCACACACGTTCGTCAGGGAGCAGAGAAGAAGGCTGCCCCAGCTGGTGAGCTCAGGGTTGAGTACAGCAGGAAACATGACAAATGAAAGTAGTTGACCCATTGATACCATTGACACTTATTATTTCTAGAGTCTCAAACAGATGGACCCCTGTTCTGTCATCAGAGTGGTTCTGTTTATATTCCACCAGATCTGTGGGATCTTAAAAATTAGATCAAATGGATCGCCCCAGCAAACTTTGCTAATTAACATGAAGTATCTATCTTACGGGTCTTTTTCCTTCAATGAAATAGATAGTAACGCCGTCAAGATGTCATTTCATTCCCTGAGGTTCCGAAGCTATCTAGGACCATTCATAGCGTGAGGTATGATGTCTTGCCTGTTTTGAGGGTAAAATCAGTGATGTGTGTTTATTTATAGAGGGTGCCTGCTATTGTCTCTCTCAAATGAAATCTGACAATTGGAAGTGTCTGCAAGAAAGCGCGGTGAGTGCTGCTAAATAAGTGCAGTTGCGTAGAAGCAAGGGGCTTCCTTCCCACCCGACTAACTAAATTTGACACAGCAGTCATGGTTTCTTTTGTGACCATCGACAGCTCGCTGTATAACAATAACCCCTCAACCATCTCTTCCTATCTCTCTGTTGCTGACATTAAATTGTTAAACAGGTCAGAAGCGGATTACTGGTCAGATAGGTAGACAGTATAATTAACATCTTAGCAGTATAACCGGTTTATTAAAGATGCTTAACAAATTGAGCAAGAAACCGAATAGGTTTCTTTATATTCTTGTGTTACTTTGCTTTCCCACTGTGGCCTTGCTAAGTCAAGATCCCCCTTTCATGTTCTCTAAACAAAACTTGGTAAGATCCTATGACTTTCTAGTCTTTCTCAGGTTTTGGAACTCAGGTTAGCCTGTTTTCAAACCAGAGTCTCACATTGGACTCATATTTCTTCTCCTCCATTTCTCCACTGTCCCCAGGAGACACTCAGTCCTGGCAGCCTGGCTGAGAAAAGGGGGCCTGGGTTTTCTGTCACAGTCTCATCACTCTTCTTCCTCTTGGTCAAGCTCTTCGGGCCTTCCCGACCTGACTCTGATCTGGAAGCATAAACGGCACATCTGGATTCCTCGGTCCTTGAAGGAACTTCTGGTGTTGGAAGGAAAATGTCAGGGGAAAAGGGAAAACAGGGGAGATGTATCTAAATTGTTAGAAAGTCAGGTTGAGGCAGGGTCCTTAGCTTACTGACTCCCTTTGCAACTGGGCATCTTCTGGAAGATTCTGCCGTGATGTCTCCAGAGGTTCTTGTCCCCTTCTCCCTTGGCCTAGCAGCCTCCTGGGCAGCTTTGGTCTCTTGACCCCTCTTTGATCTTCATGCCTCCTCTCTTGGAGAAGGAACCCCTGAGTCCTCTCTGCACACTCTGAGGGTACCTCAAGGTGCTAGAGTTGTTCTCTTGAGGACCTCATTCTCCTCCCAGTTATCTACAGAGTGGGAAGGAAATACCTTCTCCCCAGGTACTTGCACACCTCAAAGAGCTCTGAGATTTCCCCCCGTGATACTCTCTGTAGGCAGCCTCGAGTGAGGGGAGAGGTTGAGGGGGGTGAGGTACAGTCAGCAGTAGCAGGTTCGCCTGTGTCTAATAAGCACCCAGAAAGTGTCTGGCCTCCACAGTGTTTGGCTTGCTGGTAATTGGAGAGTGTGAGGTCCCTGTACTTCTCATTTGCAGTTGTAGCCCCTGATTTTGATCCCAGGGAAACACAGAAATGGTCCTATATATATATATATATATATATATATATATATATATATATATATATATGTATCATGTCAACATATATATGTATGTATGTATGTATGTATCATGTCAACTCCCCTCCTCTTTCCTCTTGCTTCCTCCACCACCTGAAGAGCCAATGCACTTAGCACCTAAACCAGAACATGAGTCCTGGAGGGAACTTGCCAAGCATTCTTCACCTTCACAGTGAAACCGGTCCACGTGGCTCCCTTTTCTTGTTCTGAGTTCTTTCCGGAAGCAGTCATGCGTTTGGCCACCGTGTCCACTTGTGACTCTTGATTCTGTCCTTGTTTCTAATCTTTGGGAAGCACAGGGATGAGAGACACATGTGTGGCAACCAGGGCCGATGTTGTTCGCCAGGGTCAAACGGGCGCCGTGCCGCTGCCATACGTCCCGTCCGCTGCGCCCCTGCTTCCTACAGAGCCAACGCACTTCCCGTCAAGGGTCCTTTAGAGATGTCCATGTGGCTTCTTAATAAGCACTACTCTGTGCCTTGCGCCTTACTGGAAATAGGCTCAATGCTGACAGATCTGACCTCTTGGTGGGTGGAGGGGAGTGAGGGGTCAAAGCTGCATTTGATCCTTTGTTCCACAGACTTACTTCATAGCTGACCGGTCACGTTTTGATTTAAACTTCTTCCCCCACCCCCCCAGGCCCTAGACCAGCTCCTTACCTTGGAGCATGTTCCCTTTGCTGATCTCATACATTTTTATTCTATTTGATACTTGATGTTATGCTTGGATTATAGAACTCCCATTCGGTAAAGGTTCTGTAACAAATTGTTCTTTTGTCCCATTGCCAAGGATCTCAGACCGAAAACATATTGGGGGAAAAAGCCAGATAAAAAAATAAATGGAGTCAAAAATTAGGCGCCGGCTAATAAAATCAGATTTTCTTGACACTTTTAGTCAATGCAAAAATAATTGTGGGAATATAAAAGGTTTTTTATGGTCAATTATTCTTGTCTTAGTAAGTATCTATAATCATAGCACCCTCCGAATAGGTAATAATCTTCCACAGAGAAAAGTGAGACTCCCCTACAGATCCATAAGAAAGGGAAAACGTTATCACATGCATGCATAAAATATATTAATACTGAAATGTGCTGGCTTTAAGGTTAGATGGGTAGACCTCTTTTTTTCTACCTGGAAAAAATGTATACACTATCTGATTTTATTGGGCTGCTGACATCCAATTGATCTGCATTATTCTTAGCTGGCAAGAGGCCTATAGACCTAAATGCCTCAGATAATAGGTATTACAGTATTAGGTAAAAAGCCTCCATGCTGTCTGTAGCAATATCAAAAAGGTGCAAAGTGTGAAATAAGGGAGATTAAGATGACACCAGAAAGCTTTGAATGAGGTGTCATTTTGCATTTAGAGAGACAACCAGGGAAGTTAAGACAGAGGGAAAAAAAATGCCCCTTTCTCACCAGCTGCCCTTAAAGATTTACAAATGATCTGTTAACAGAAATGAGTTTCTCTTGGGCTTCAGACACCATTTATTACTCTGGGAGAGAGACAAAAAAGGAGATGGAAAAGACTGGGAAATTATGCTTATTTGAAGGCAAAATGCTTCCCATCAGCAAGATGATGAAAATGTACCGAAGGTGTCAGCCAGATGTTGACATGTTAATATTTTTCATGAGCTCTTTCAGTGAGGAATGAGTACAAAGAACTTTTTGGGTGTTCTTTAGAATACGAATGGCAACGCATTGTTAGGCAAGATGCCTTGCCTAGGAAGTCACATTGTATTTGATGATGAAGAGGAAGAGGAAGCACGTCCTAAATAGGGGGCTTGAACCTCGGTTCCCTGGCTGCCTCCCAGATGTCTTGAGCTACGAATGGGCTCATCTGATCTCTCCTAGTCAATTTCATTCTGGAAAGTAGCCAGTGGGCCTAGTTCACGACCCAGTGATGTCATTATAATTCATTCTCCTTCACCACAAAGACTTCGGAACTTTCCAATTTACAATGGGTCTTTTTAATAAGGAAGAGTGTCACACACAGAATTTTTAAGTGTTTCTAATGATTTATCTTTTTTCTCTTTTTTTTTCGGTTTTAGACTCAGAATGGCCTGTCTTAGTCTTAGGGAGGCTGGACTATCAAAACCATCCAAAGAATGTCTTTTTTTGTTAAACTTCATGGTATGGTTTAGAGGCTGAATGCAAGGGGGATCTTTTTCTAAACGAAACAGAACAAAAAAAGCAAAACTTGATCTTATGACTAAACAGAGTAGAGCACCTAAAATTTAGTCTGACTTAACCAATGCTTCATCTTGAACCCTCACCCAATAACTCTCAGTAGGGTGAATGCCATTTTTAGCAACAGCCACAGTATTTGCAGCCTGGTGTGGCGGGTTGGGGGAGGGGCCAGGGGCTAAGAGAGACACGTGTTAGTCATTTGGAAGAAGGGCTATGGCATCATCCTGTTTCCCCCAACACTTCTCAGGGGCTGTAAGAAAATACTCTCGGAGGAAGATCTTGCAGTAAACCCGGCCCGGCATCGGGGAGTCAGGGCTCTCTCCCAGAACCTCACCTCTTTGAACTCGGTGAGCCTTCCTTGCTAAAATAAACTTTGCCGGAATGACTTCACTTATCCTTGGCATGGATCTTGAAAAAGCCCAAGTCGTACAAGCCGAGGGGATGATCAATGCGTTTGTGGCCGGCGCTGCAATTTAACTTGCTCTGTCTGACAGATGTGGAATAGCTAAAGAGAGGCTTTACTTGTAATCTTCTTATCACCTTCCCCCGGAGTGTTTGTGTTCCCTGCACTCACTCCTGGCTGAGGGTTAATGCTAAGAAAGAGAAATTGCCCTTTAGTGTGTCTGACCCGGCGACCTGATAAAGCCTGCCCCGGACACCTCAGGAACCCTCACCTCTCTGGGCTGAAGGGACCCTGGCTTTGTTGGACTGACACTGCTTGCCTTTCTCCTGGAAGCTCATTAACAGGAATAACTTGCTGTAATTATGATGTACTGGGGGGAAAAAAAACTTCGTACCTTTTTTCCCCCACTCTTTTTCTAAAGTGGATTCTGAACCCACTTTAGAAAAGTGACCCAGATTGTCACTGCTGGACCATTATTAGCAAGAGACTTGGATGAGGAGAGGGTGGTGGGCCAGTCAACAGGGCCGGAGGCAGAAAACACGGGGACCTAGTTAGTGTCGATGTGATTGTAGAGACAAGGTCAAGAGTCACAGAAGGACTGAGGGGTGTGAGGAGTAGAGCAGGAAAGGAGAGAGAAGAAATGAGAAAATCAGAGAGAAACACACACATGAGGAGGGTGGGGGCAGGGAGAGAGGTGTCCAATGAGACGTAAATCGGAGTTGGTGCAGCTCAAAAGAAGGGCAGCTCGGGACACAGTGGTGTGCAGACGGGGACCGCACAGAGAGGGGATTGACCTTCCCAGGAGGCGGTTTTCTCGCTTTCACAGAAAGCTGAGCCAGCGCAGCGAGCCCGTCAGCCTCAGGTTCTCCAGTGTCGGGCAGCTCACCCTCTTCCACGCGGCCCTGAGGTACACAGACATCTCCAAGGTGAGCACTTGGGGCCTGGGACCAGGGGAATGTTTTCTCTCTAGGGAGCAGGCCCTGGCTTGGGTGAGCCCTCGATTGACCATTGTCAGTGGAGCAGCTTAGTGACAACCAGCAGTCACGGTCATGGGGAAAAAGTGTTGTCTCTGCCAAGGACACATGGGGCCAGGGGCTCCCAGAGAGCCGATGGAAGGGGGCACAGGAGAAGCCTCACAGAGGAGACCCAATAATGATGACACCAATAACAACAAGAAAGGCAACAGTTTCAGCGACAAAACTCACACAGCGGCCGCTATGCTAAGCTTCTCAGATGGGCACATGTCTTCTGTGAACATGTATGTATCTGTGAATATATATGTATGTAAACACATGCTATCGATCTATAAATGTTCACAGAGTCCCTCAAGGTAAGAAATATTATTATACTAATTTTATACTTGAGGATATTAAAGCTTAGAGATCTTGCAGAACTTATCTAAAAAAAATAGGCCCACGTATTTATAAAGTTTGATCATGGCAGATCGGATAAAAATGCACCACTGTATCCATGGGGGCCATGAAATACACGCTCAGACTGAGAAGGAAGGAAAAAGGGGATGTCAAGGGAAGGAAGACGTGATTGAAAGACCTGTGGGAAAGCAGTTTAGTGAAAGGAAATACGTTGTTCATAGGAAACTATCATACAGGCAAGAAAAGAAAGCCCAGAAAATTGCTCCTGAATGGAACAGCCAGGACTCAGCTCCACATTTCACGACCACCCTTTCCTGCCACTTAAGGCAGGTGTGGGAAGAGACCTTCAGGGTCAGTTGAAAGTCTGATGATCACTGATTTTGGAAGTTGTACTTCAGGGGTGGACAATGGTGATTTGGAATCAGACCGAGGTTCAAATCTGAACTCTGTAACCTGGGGTGATGCGTTTAAATTCTCTGAAGCTCGTTTTCTCCATTGGTGAAACTGAGGTCTAATACATAGTTCAAAAGATTGTGAGGGCAAATAAAGGTATGTGTGTAACTTGTCAACACAGTGTCTCCCTCTAGCCATTATTTTAATGTTCCAAGGCCTAGATATTATTAGAATGATGTCCTGTAATATGTGTTATACTCCTAAGTTTTAGTATCTGTGTTTTAGAAAAAATGGTTTTTGATTCCAGACCAGGTTTGAATTCTCCCTGACAATAACCATTTGATTTAATCCTTCAAAGTTTTCTACAGTAAAATGCCAATTTAAAAATAACTAACAGTTTGGGAGAAATATTTGTAATATGCATGGAAAAAAACAGTTGTATCAAGAACTCATAAAGCTAAATAACCCATTAAAATAGTCAAAGAACAGGTAGTTCATACCAAAAAATTACAAATGGTGAATAAACACTGGAAAACACGCTCAAACAAGTTATTTTTGGCCCGAATCTCTGGAAAAACCATCATCATCATCATTATATACAAAACTCATTCTCTTATTTCCTCTTGACTCCACACCTCCCTCCGATTATCACTCCATTTCTCTGCTTCCTTTATAGAAAAAAAAAAAGGAAACGCATTGTCCATACTCACTGTTTCCACTTCCTAGACTCTGGCTCACTTTTGAATCCACTCAGATGCAGGCTTGTTTTCCTCTCTCTCCCCCTCCCTCTCATTTCAGAAGAGGACGTACGCTTGTCCTGGAGTTGTTGACTGCTGTTTTGAAGTCATGGGTGAAGCTGATTCTAGAAATCAAGATAAATCAGAAACCAGTCCTTAGTGATATCACAGAGAAATTTGCCTAACTTTAAAGCCTCTAGTACTTCGGGACTTTTCTGTTAGCATTTAACCAGTTGGAATTTTGTTTCCTAGGATAAACATAGTGAGTTAGACCACTTCTCTATGAGGTTCTGTGGATAAAGATGGATTCCTTATGAGGAGGGAAAAGGGGGGAGGCAGCTTTTAAGGAGAAAATTTCCAGAGATAATGAATGGCCTACAGAAATGCCAGTCAGTGTTCAACCTAGACAATACCTGCAGAAGTGTACCCAGAAGCCCAAGATAATTCACATTCGAGCCGAGTCATACGAGTGACAGAGTCAACTAAGATCTAAAAGGGTTTGTAAAAGGATGAGTGATGGGTTTTAAATATATATGAAACCCTTTGAATTAAAACATATTATTGGTTTAGGATTCAGACTAAAGCAAGTTTAAAGTCCAAGTTGATCAATTTATTATTGAATTTTAAAATGTTTGCCACCCCACACCCTCCACACACACTTTTTTTTTTCAGTTAATTAAGGCCGGATTCAACCATGACTTTTGTGAGGGGCTGGGGACAAATTTATGAGTAAGATACTCAAGTCCCTATCTAATAGTGTACAACACAACAGGGAAGACAAATGTCAAAAATATTTGTTTTATTAATTATCAGCATAGTGACAAAATTTCTTGGGTTTGAATTTTCAAAACCCCAATTAAAGTCCTTTAACCTTTTTTTTAGAAGTGGACTCTTTAAGCCCGAGATTTAACATCTCCCCTCCACAAACGGCTTTGAGTCCTTTATCCATCTCACTTCTTTCTGTTCTTTTGGGCCTCAGAGAATGAGAGAGAGAAGTGGGAGAAGGAAAGTGGGAACTGAACACCCTCACAGGGGCCTGGACAGATTCGGGGAAACTCTGTGGTCCAGGGGAAAGGAGGAAAGGGAAGGCTAGTGAGTCTTTGACGTAGAGCGAGCTATGAAGCCACTCCACCTGCAGACAGCTTAATTCGAAGTTCTACTCATGGCATGAAAAGTGGTCACCAAAAGCCTGCATTATACACCCTGCTGGTCAAAACCTTTGCCGAGGCCCAGATCCTGCTCCATGCCCCTTGTCCGTGGGCCCGCACACGCCTTTCTCTCTATATTCTGCCCCTTCTGTTGGGCTAAGTGATTTTTACACAGCATTTGTAAACAACTTTTATCTAGAAAATACTGTCTCTTTACCCAAATTGTACTTCCTGTTTCTTAATGCCTACGGAATTATACATTTTAGGAATATAAATTACGTTCTAGTTTATGGCCATTACTCATCAACACTCATCCTCATAAACAATATTTTTATAGGACTTCTGAACTGGCAGAATCATCAGTGCAAGTATGAGGGGTACTGAGAGGGCACCTGAGAAGTAGAGAGGTGCTTCCAGAGGGAGACGCATTGAATTGCATTTTTTACAACTGAATAAGAAGTTCCTATCACTGAAAATGCCCTTAGTGTCTTACTGTGATGATTAAGTCTCCTGAATTGAATTCAGTTCTTTCACTGCAATTCTCCATTTTTGTACATCACCCTTTATAAATGCTTAAAGCTTATATTAAACACTTGTTCCCAACACAGAACAAAATAAATGGTCACAGCACATAAGGTTATCAATACATTTGAGTATATTTATGTTTGGCAGAGTCAGACATCCTGACTCTATGTTTATAGATACTCATGTTTATGTTATAATAATGTACACACAGTAAGTATATATGTATTTGGAGAGTGCTTCATTACATCTCTTATGGTACCGAAGAAGATTTATTATGTGGAAAAGACAACCTCCTATCTTCTCTCTCCTATCGTTTCAAACAAGAGAATTGTTGTCATTATTATGCTCACTGTTATCTTCAAACAAATTCCCTCATGGTCACTCTGTGGGCTCTTGAGGGACCGTGATTTTAAAAAATGAAGCAACAACAGCCAACCAGCAAACAAGAACCATCGTCCCTACATTCAAGGACACATAACTGTTTTTGGACAGAAACTCTTAATGTATACATATCGGTATGTTAAAGAAAAATGTAACCATACAAAACGGCCTATGTCAAAACAAAGGAATAATAAATTGACGAATAAGATCGTGTTTGAGGTGGACATGTGTGTGTTAGTTGGGAAAGAGTTTCACGGTGAGGGGGTCTTAAACCATCCTGGAAGAGAGGATGGGGGAGACGGATATTGCATATAGAAAAAAAGGGAGAGAGAGAGGGGAGGGAGGGAGGAAGGAAATTTCTAGAGGCTTCCACTTTTGCTCAGGATATAGAAAGAAATAAAAGACTTTAGCGCCCAAGGAAATAACAAGAAATCACTAGCTGAGCAACAGTACAAAAAGAAAACCGCATACTTTTCTTTAGTACCACCAAAGAGCTGAGAACACAAAGACGTCCGAAAGAACTGAACTCAGGAAGGGGAAGACTTTTCCAAGTAAACGGACTACATAGGACACATTCAAACCCAGGGGCAGTTGCTGAAGTTGGGGGCAGATGGGGTGAAGAGCGAACCTGTCAGAAAGGACGGTCTTTGCTTAGACAAGAAGAGACCCGCCAGACTCTTTGATGAACTTATGGGCTGCCATGGCCGACGGAACCTGGAGGCGCCCCAGCTGCAGAAGGAATCCTCTGGGCCGAGTGGTGTACAGGGGATGTTAGATGATTAGGTGGAGGTGGGAGTGGGGGCGGGGAGACTCCACAGGCTCAGGGTCTGGAGCCTTGGGATCTGTTTCCTGGAGTCTCACTGGGGGCCCACAACCAGGCAGCTCTGTCATCTGCAGTGCCACAGTCCTCTGGGCTTGGACCTAGGGAACTAGAGAGACTACTCTGTCTTCTTAAATTCTTTAAAAGTCAAAAACTCTCTAAAAGACTAAAGAAAAAAATCATAACAATGTTTTATTGTCATATGTGGAAAAAACCTCTCTCGAGCCTTTTTGCATATGAGCTGGGAGACCTTGGAGCATTCTAGGGTTTTCTGAGGAGTTGCATAGTCTTTAATGCTGCTCATTAGCGAGCTGGCCTGTCTCTTGTGAAGCATCCGGTGTAGCTTTCTCAATGGGAATATGAGATTTTACGTCAAATCACATACTAGTGATTTTCTCCAAATGTCCTGATGAGATTCACTATGGAAACAATTCACCACCGAAGCCATTCTTACACCAGGAGTGAAGCTCCCAGTGAATTAACTCTGCGGTGCTGGGAGGCACAACAGGTGGATACTCTCATAAAGCCCTACTGTTGAGTGAGTGGATTCCCAACTGATTTCCCAAAGGTAGGTCCCCAAGGGACTGAGGCCACTTGATCCCATGTAAGGGAAAATGTGAACCAGGAAAAGTCAAAGGGGAAAGAGACAGAAATCTTAACCCATTACGTTTCAAACATCTTTTGCAAATTTCAGAAACTCAGATGCAGCCCACTGATGCCTCCCTCCACCTCTGTGGGCATGAGGAAGTGACAGGTCCCGAGAGTTGAGCTGCCTCAGCTTCCCCATGATTGGCCTCCAATTGGGCTGTGACTATGTTTTCATCAACATTGTTATCTACAGACATCCTAAAATGATATAACATAGCTATATTTCCATCCATATTGATGTCCTATAAATCCTCTCATAGCCAGCATAGTGCCCTGTGCCTAAAACAGTTTTTACGTTTGGTAAACATGGCTGCAGGTGAGCTTTTCGAGTTAGTCAGATCGAGCTGAACTTAATCAGCAGCATAAAAAAATGTAACCAGCGTGATGCTTATTTGTTGTATAGTTTATAGCAAAGTGAGCAGAACGCAGACTTTGGAACTGCTTACTAGCTATTTTTATTTGATTTTACTTTTTATATTTTATTTGAAAATTTTTTTTAAAACCTTTCTTAGACTCTGTTTTCCAACCTTCAAAATGGGAGAAATGATATTATGCCAGGGACTGTTGACTGCCTGCCCACATTCGTTCTTGCCTTGTTCTGTGGTGAGACAAGTCCCAGCATTGGCTGGGCACATGGCCGTCCAGAATAAAAGCTGGAATTCCCATCCTCTCTTGCAGTCAACTCAGGCAAGTGAGAGGTCAATGTCACATAACCACTTCCCAGAGTCTTTCTGAAAAGAGAGCCAACGCACATGCTTGCCTTCCCTCCTCATCTCTTCCTCATCTTGACGTGCAGAACAGACGAGACACTAGAGGTCTTGGACCACAGGATAGAGAAGGGCCACACCCTCAGAGGAGTGGAGCAACAGGCTGAAAGGCGAGTCCCCTCCGGTGGGACTTTGACGGGCAGAGTCACAGTGTCACTGCTGAGCAGCTCACCTCTGCGTATTTCTGTTTCAAAGGAATACCACCTGGCGTATTTAAATAATAATGATTCTGAGCTGCTGTAGCTCCTGCTGAGTTTAATACAAATGAATGTCTTTCTAATAATTAAATACACAAGGTACCTAGTTCTGTGTCTGGCATGGAACTGATGTCTAATGTGAGTAGCCACTCAGCATTTGCTTATTATCTGGATACATTACATTTGCCCAAAGAGGTGGCCCTCTGACGTATTATTTATACTTCTGATGCTAGCTAGTAAATATCTTCATTCTATAATTATCTGAAAACAAGCCTTCTTAATGACATCTACATGTTAAAGTTTCTAGCCTCTTTTATGAACTGTTAATATAAGAACCTTCCAAAATCAGATTAATATTTTGCTACTGTGCAGAATTCTCACAATGTACGAAGGTATAATTTTTCCAGGCACCTAGTTTTCATCCTATTTTCAATTTTTTCACCTTGCTACTGTCAGCTATAACTTAGAAAACATCTTTAAATAGAGATCTAGGGGGAGCAAAAGCACTGCAATTTTAAAAAATTTATAGCACAAACATCTGTGTACACAGTTTACAAAATGACCAAATTTTATCTGCTTAATAGAGGTCTATGAAGCCGGATTGGAGAGGCCTATGTTGCAATCTCCGTGAAACTGAAACAGAAGGGGGAAAATGGCATTATTCTTTTCTTCCAGAATGTGAATGTATTTATTATTTTTAAAGATTTTATTTATTTATTTTTGGAGAGAAATATCAATGTGTGCTTGCCTCTCATGCACTCCCTACAGAGGACCTGGCCCGCAACCAAGGTATGTGCCCTGACTGGGAATTGAACTGGGGACCCTTTGGTTCTCAGACTGGTGCTGAATCCACTGAGCCACACCAGCCAGGACCCAAAATGTGAATTATTATTACTATTATTTTCTTAGTGGAGGAGATTACACCCATGTTCAGTCCTACCTTCTCAGGACCCTCTTTTCCATGAAAGTTGCCTTTAGCCACCATGCACTTCATTACTTCTTTCCTTTTAGACACCTTGTTTGGCTAACTACAGGGCTGAGGCCTTTGGATAATGACTTACAGCTCTTTCCATGAAAGGTGCAAAATGCAAACTGAGTCTAAGGCAGAAGAGTGCCTTGCCAGGAGCAGGGGGGTGGGGATCTCCCCACCCACCACACCCCTTCCATGGAGCTCCCCCCCCCCGCCCCACCCCAGGGACACTTGTTGGAGAGCACACAACATGACATCCACTCAGGCAGGGCCCCTGGAATTAATCTCACTGGGTGCATTAGGAAACACTTCCCTGACATTTGCTGTCCCTGTCAGCCCTAATAAAGAGATTTTTACCCGTGTTTGCCTATTCAACACTTCAGCCCCTCAGCCAGGTTTGAAAATTATTTCTGATGTATGGCTCTCTCTCAGGCTGGTGTCACCTTGCCTGTCAATTATGCCTCAAAGCAAATGCTAAGTGAATGCTGGCTGGTAAAGTTAATAAGAGAAACCTTTACTCAAAAACCCAGGCAGAGGCTTGCAGAGGGGATCATTCAACCAGGCAGTAACGCCACGGCTGCCTGTGATATTTATAAGTGAGATGGAGGTACAGGAGCATTCCAGCACACCGAGGGAAGAGGCATTTTTGCTCCTCTCGGTATCTGAAGCTCGGCCACTCTGGAGAACAAAAAGACCGTCGGGATGAAAGTTCATTGGTTCCGACCCCTTCAGATGGGGGTCTGAGTCATGCCCAGGTCTTGCAAAAGGGAAACAGTGTTTTTCTTCAGTTTGTAAATACGAACTGTTCGATTTCAATACAAACCCCAGACATGGGAAGGCTCTACATTGTGCTGTTTTTATTTTAAAGATTACTGATGTAAGTATATCTTCATGGTTTATATGCGTGTTAGATATTTGACAGTATAAAAATTACTGTTATTAAGTGCATTCGTGAGTCAGTGAACGAATGAGTGAAGCAAATCCGCTCAGTCTCTGAAGTCCCTGGCCTCTGTCCACGTTGGTAGCGGCTGGACCGCCTGCTTTATCTGTCTGCACTCAGCCCTCCTGGCCCTCTCTCCTGTCCTCATATTTTCTCAGTTCTCACTCACCCAGGGTCTTGCACTCACTGCTGCTCCTGTCAGGAATGCTCTGTCTGTGCGTCCTCCCCTGGACAGCTGGGACTCATCCTGGCCCAGCTGATGCTGTAGACTTTGCTCTCAACCTGCAGGAGTTCTCACCTTCTGTCTCCTATCCCATCCTTTCCTTTTGCTTCATGGCACTTATTACAGGTAGTACTTGGCTCAATACTTGCTATTGTCACTCAACTTGAAGCAAGAAAAAGAACAGGTCCTGTGATTCTTGATCTGTTTTAGTCCCAAGAATATAGATAGCACAGTCCTAGCTCATAGTTAGCTCTCAACAGTTACACATGAATGCATAGATAATGGATGAGAAATGACATTTTAGATATTAGGATATGTCTGTATGATGCTTATTCTCTTAGAATCTGAAAGTACATATGCCATATTCTTCTTCTGCTTTCCACATATATAATACATGCATTAAATACATTTTAATTATTGTATAAAATAATCCTTGCCATCTAGAACTGCTACTGGCAATAGGTTGATTATCTAGCACTTTTTCTTCTGCTTCATAGTTTGTGTAGCTGATAAATGTCTGACTTCTCAGTGAAAATACAGTGTCCTCAAAGTTAGAGAATGACATCAGCCTCACGCACAGTTCCTCCTTGAATATATCCATAAAGAGGTCTCGATATTTTCTAATGCTCAGCATCATTTTCCAACAGACCTGGCGTGCAGTGCTCTTAGTTGTTCATGTGACAAGCATCCATTGAGCATGTGTTAGTTGCTCAGTATTTTGCCTGGCCTTGGGCCACCGGAGATGGAGGTATTCTGTATGACCTCCAGCTCACACTGGACATGACCTGGTTAGAACACAGCCCACTATTTCACGGATTACACTTATTTTTAGGTCTAAGGTATAGATAGATACCCAGAATGGCACGGGAAGCTGGAGTAAGCTCAGATCCTTCATCCAATATGAATAGATTAAATAATACCATGATCTCACTAATGATTTACCTAGTCCAAACCTTCACTGTCTCCAAACCTTGGAGATGGCTTGGCCACAGCAGACTTCCATGGCCAACAATGTTTACCCCCTATTGAGCATAACCACGAAGGCAGGGTTTCATTCTCCCCTAAATACTGTGCATATAATAATTGTTTTCAAAATTTCACAGTGTGAGCCCATGATGTTCAAAGACTAGTTAGTTACTCTTGATAATTCAGGAGAGCTGAAGCTTAGTAAGAGTGGCTTAAAGAACTTTGACTTTGAACATGGCTCAGATGAGGCCATGAGTTGGACCGTGGTCTTCCTTTATCTACTGCTGTCCCATCAGGCTGCAAAATTAGACCAGCAACATTTATGGGCACTTGTAAGGCATTGCATTTTTCACCCTTTCAATGGCCTTAGGATGAATTTAAGTAAATGTGCTTGTTTTTCCCTCCTCCAAGATATACATTTAAACCATGTAGAATACCTGTAGTCACGTGAGCGAAGTAAGCAGTGCCAGGACTTTATTTTGCATATGAAATAAAGGGGAAAAAAAGGAAAGAGTAGTGTCATTGAGGAGGCTTAGAACTGAGCCAAGATAGCTAATTATGAACTTACATGAAAATGTATCCTTCATGTCGAAATCACTTAAACATGTAGAAACACTGAACATCAAAGTTACCGAAATGAATGTTTTCATCTACACATTTCTGTATTTAGGTACAGGTTGACAATATATATAAAAGGACATTATCATTGTAGAATTGTGTGCTACATTAGCATTGTAAAAGTGCAAGAAAAATCTTTTATATGTTCTGGTGATATATTATCATTGTAAACATGTATAAAAATAAAAAAAATTATAAGGAAGATGGTAAATTGTTCTTTATTCCAGCACCTAATGATAACCACTAACATTAACTTTTCTTGTACACACTATAAAATAATGTGCCCTGATTGTTTTCATTCCCGTAATACAAGCTATTGAACATGCTTCTCTTTCATTGCTGCGATATAACACTGTATGGGTACGCCGTTATTTATTGTTAAAGATTTTATTTATTTATTTTTAGAGAAGGGAAGGGAGAGGGAAGAGATGAAGAGAAACACCAGTGTGTGGTTGCTTCTCACGCTCCCCATACTGGGGTCCTGACCTGCAACCAGGCATGTGCCCTGAGTGGGAATGGAACCAGTGACCCTTTGGTTAGCAGGCTGCCACTCAATCCACTGAGCCACACTAGCCAGGGCAAGTTAATCAATACCTTATAGTTTGAAATATTTGTTAATTGATTTCATAAATTATGTTACAAGGAAAACTTTAAAATGATATTCCTTCTATTTAGATTTTAGATTTTTTAGTGGGATAAACTAGTAGGAATATAATTACTTGGCCAAAGAGTAGGGAGATTTTTAAGGCTCTTGATTAATAATTCTAAATTGTGTTCAACAACAACAAAGTAATTTCAGGTGTAAGAATAATTGTTTCTGGGGTTGAGACTGTATACAAAACATTCAAAATATCTGAATCAATGACCCTAGTCTGCAGACCTCTGACTAATGAAGGAAAATAGGAGAATTATAAAGAAAGAAAGAAGGAAGGTGCAAGTATTTAAATTTCTTAAGCATTCACATTAATCAACTCCCTTTACAATGAATGGCTCTGTTCCCAAGGTGCGCATGTCTGCTGCCCAGTTAAAATAGCCAATCAAGCTGCATAATCGAGATGATCTGTCTTAATTCACTCCACCACCCATTTTAAGTAAAAATATTTTGGGCAAACTCGAATCACTAAATCAGCAGTTCTTGATCTTTCAGTGATTGAGAACATGATGAAAGCTATTGATTTGCCTAGAAAATACATGTGCCCACAGAATCGCATCTATATCAGGATCCACGCACCCTCACCACGGTCTTTCCATAGTCCCTTCGGGTGTGCAGAGACTTATGATTAAGAAGTTCTAAAAAAGCCATTAGAATGTCTCTTTAAAACGTTTGATAGGGAAACTGATGGTGGTGACCTTTAAACGCCATGTCTGAATATGGCGTCTGAATATGGAGGAATAAGGCACCCAACTTGTATCCACAGAGTCATCAACTGCTCTTACTGGGAGAGGAGAAACGTAGATGCATTTAGTTAAGAGGGTCTCAATACTCTGAGGCCTGAAGATTCCTTTGAGAACTTGATGAAAGTAATGGGCCATTTTCCCAGGGAGAAATCCAGACACAATCTGCCCCGGCCCCGAGATAGCTCTGCTGGATGACAATGGGCAGATGGGTTTGAGGATGTTCCGAATTCTCCCCTCAGAGTCCAGGCTGAGAGTCCCTGAGTTCTAATCTCACCACCGCCACTATTGTGCAGGTGAGGAAAGTGAAGTATAAATGTAGTTAAAAGATTTGCTCCTATTCATAAAAAGAGTCACTAGCGGTGCTGGAAACATAATCTTATATTCTATAACTTCTGATTGGTACCCATTTTACAGATCATAAAATTGAATTAAAAGAGAGAAAGTTTTCACGAAGGTGTAATCATTATGTGATAAGCAGAGAACTATATTTCTAGGCTCACAAGCTGATACAGGGCTCTCTTCTCCTCACCAAGAAGATAATCAATTTGTATTTGGAACATAAATTTTGGAAATAGATCAATTAACTGTAGTAGTCAAGTTATTCGTCTTGATCAAAAAGTGCATTTTCACTGAAATATTTTGTGATTGGCTATGGATAGAAACTCCATGTTTAAGAGCTAACCAGGTGTTTTTGCAAACCTGGCAAATTCACAGTACAGATGTTAGCTTCTCAGTATGCTTGTCCAATCTGCACGGGCAAATATGAACAGGCTTCTAATGGAGAGTTCTCTCTGCTGCACTTTAAAATTGTATACTTCCATCCCTGAAGTGGACAGTGATCGTCTGGCTTTATTGCTGAGTGTGCCATGTCTACAATGGGTAAAGTTCTGCAAATAAATGTGAGAGAGAGAGAGGTGTAAAAATGCCCTGGTTTTGATGAGGTCGTTTACATCTCCCAAGTTCCAATCTGGAGACACAGATACCCTGCCCATCATGCACTTGCTGTCTCATTGCACCACTGCCGTGAGAACCATTGGGTTCTAGCGAGCCCATTGAATGGTAGTTGGCTACTGGGGACTGAGGCAGGGGGTTGAGTTATAACCAGGACTCCGTCAGGACCTTCACAGTTGAGGCTTCAGGAAGGTCAAGGTATGGAGCAGAAGGGTTGTTCACAGCTGAGACCTAGTGGCTTTTTCTTTTCTGCTAGATATATTTAAGTCTTCTTCCCTAAATAGCCACTTTCTGTCACTCATGATATGAAAACGGTAACCGTTCACACACCAAAGATGACGTTTGTGTCCATTCAGAACTAACTTAAAATAGAGGGGAGCAGTACTTCTCAGGACTACATCAGCGGTGAGCTACTAGAAAAGGATAATGAAGGAAACGTTTTGGAATAAACAATGCCTCCTTAGTTCAGCTTAAAATCAGCTCATTTTGCTATGAGTTCACTAAACTGGCTGCTAGCATTTTTTGGCAGCGATACGCTTCTTTCCACAGGGTTGCTCCTGCACACCAGCCAGCTGTATGTCAAATGGACCCTAATCAAGTGGGCTGATCACCAGTGATCGGCTAAGAGGGACACCATGTTCATGACCATTTCCTGTTTGACCAGACCACATGATCTCTGGGGAAGGTTTTGTTGTCTATAGAAAGGTGAAAAAGAGGAGACTCTTTGCTTTTCCATGTGGGCGTCCTTGTCACAGTTTGCCAGACATCTCGTTATCTGGGCTTAGAGAGACAACAGAATGGGCAAAACTAGGTGGGATCGCAGCTCTGTGAGGGTCCCACATGCCTTCTTTTCCTCATCGAGCTTCAGCTCACTCCTCTGTGACTCCAGACAGCTAGAGCTCCCTTTTGCTTTGCTGCGAAGCTTCAGTGAGGAAGCACAGAAACACTTAGTTTGGAGCACAGCACACAATAAGTACTTAATAAATGATAGCTCTCCCCCGTAATAAATGTAAATAAAATGAAAAGTATTTTCTTTTGTCCTAGAAATGTCTGATATGTTAAAGCCTGAAACCTGGAATGACTGAGATAACAAGCTTCAGTCCCAGGTGGAAGGGAGGATGTAAGTTCTTTCAAAAAATCCGAGAGTTGCCCTTGGTGTGAACACCCACCTGCCTCCACTCGCTACTGCAGCGGGCAGGTCGGTGTGGAGCTCTGGTAGTCTGCTGTATCTGCGGTGGACAGAACAGCCCTCTTTGGTGCAGGCGCAAGAACAGTGTTCATAGTATGGGTGACAGAATTAGTCTGCAGTAATGAGAAAATGTCACCTAATTTCACTGTAACAAAAAGAAATAAAATATTTCACTTAGTTATTATCTGAAAATAAAGGACATTTTTCCCCCCAACTAAATGTAAGTTTTTAAGACAGTATTTTCTACCAGGTAGCAGAATAACAACCTAGGCTAGTTCAAGCCGGCGGCCAGGCACAATGATTCGTTTGAGTTGAGGAACTTTCCATATAATCAAGCTTAACATGCATTTTTGCAGTTGTGGAGATACTACTGTATGAACATGTGTATATTTCCAAATTCAAATAAAAGAACTATAAAATATGATTCAAGCCATCTGCTTTCCCTCTTTTCTTTTAAAAATACATACATAAAATAAATTGCTGCATGGATTTGTAGAGGGCTGTATACATTTTACTCAAAGACATTTTTTTAAATAGCCAGGTGACACCTGAAACAAGGGCTTTGAAAACCCATAAGAAATCCAGGTGACCTTGGTATCCAGCCTCCCAGCCCTGAGGCTGGAAACTGTGGTCAGCCCAGCTGGTTCCAGCATGACTATAGAGCTGGTAGACCCAATTAGCTGAATTTCTCCATCTGCCGGGGAGGCGGCTTGGTCTGGGCATCACGGGCCATGAGGTACATGATGCATGTGAGGTGGAGAATAGACATAATGATTGGAGTAATTCAACAACAACGACAACAAAAAATCAGTAGAAACCTTGCTTCTCCACCACCCAGTTTTAATTTATCAGTTTGCTGTATAAAGCCTGTCGGAAAGTTGAGTCTGCTCCCAAGTCAGAATTAGGGCAGCCACATCTGTGCAAAGAGGTATTTTACACCACCATCCTCGCTGTCATTGTCCACATCAGCCTCATGTTTATTACCTGTCTGCTGTGTGCCAGGGGCTGGCGAAGCCTTCTCATACATTACACCTGCCCAGTCCCTGAGCCAGGGTGTGAATTAAATACCCTCTTTGCAGCTAAGAGGAGACTGACATTCAGAAGGAGCCTTTGCATTTGACAGTCTGAAACAGGATGAAGATGCACTTGTTCTGTTCATGCAAAGTCATTTTGTGTCATTTTGCCACTTGTTTCACAAGCACGTATGGAGGGCCTCTCACGGACCAGTCACGGCATGACAGAGTGGAGAAAGGACTCTGGCCAGCCCCCTGGGGTTAAGTCCCAGCACTTCTGCGACCTACTGAGTGACTCAGTTCAAGCATGTACTGCTGAACCGCTCCAAATCTATCTCCCATCGAAAGATGAGGAGACTGATGCCAACTTTAGAATGAATACAGGGTCTGGCACAAATAACGCCCTTTTTATTACAAAGTCTATTATTACAAAATCGTAAGTATGTAATTCTGCAACCTAATAATGTCACACTCAAGTGCATTGTATGAAATCTTAGGTGAAATGTTCAAATTGCTGTCCATCTCGTGTGAGACAGTCACGTACCCCGCTGGGTGCGTACACTCAGGCGGGTGTTACTTCTGCTGGACCCTGCGTATGGTGCCCCAAACTTAGTAGGTATTCAGTTAAACAGCTTTGTTCTTCTTTGACCCTCTTAGGACAGACGATACCCCATTACTGCTTTTAGAAAAATGAGAAATGGTTGTTGACTCTCTTAGGAAGTTTTATAAAATATTGCTAAGTTTTATTCTCTTGCTGAAAAACAATAAACAACCCCCTCTGTGGTAACTTTGATGAGGAAAAGTCGATCAAGCCACTGCCATTAAACATCCCGGTTGAAAGAAGGTCCTGAGTCAGGGCTCCAACTCGTCTTCTGGGTCAGCGCCGCGGTTCTGCCTCTCGGTGATCCACTCAGTCCCCAGGGCTTGTGAACAACACCCGTCCACACTGTTTCTGACAAGTGAGGATGGATACCATCAAACTCCTCTCCCCAGAGGGCAGAAATCCAGTTGTAGGTCTCTTGCCTTGTAAAAAGTGCAAAAAAAATGCATATTTTTATGTTTTGAGAATATGTTTTTGCCAATTTGCACTGGGAAAGGCATAAATATAAAAAAGGGAATTTCCTTTCCTCCGAATAATTAGGAGAGAAAAATGTAGCTCTCAGGCACATCTGCTTCAGTTTTTCCGTTGTGTATTTAAAGGGAAAGGCTGTGAAAAGAAACCCGTCTCTTTCCGCGCCCCCACTGCACAGCTGTGGTGCTTGTTCATTGTGAAGTGTACGCATGCGCACTCCACACGCAGCCCCGAGTAAAAGGCGCTGTGGTTCCTATGTAATAACAATTTTATTTACGTTTGTTTGTATTGCATCTATAATCATTGTACTTGCAAATGCATGTATTTTATTTGTCACTCAGGTCAACTAAATAATAATAATTCACCATTTCTTTCTACGGAAAGAGGACTTGCCCTGGCTCGTCCCTTATTTCAACGATGACAAAGCTCAAGTAGGTTCAATACCTGGTCAGCGAGGAAATGACCGGGCTCACACAGTGGGAGACGCTACAGGCATTATTTTCCGGTTTAAGGCCTGTCTTTCTTCCGCACGCCGTGGTACTCCTAAACAGTGAGGGCCCAACTTGTTAACAATTCTGTCTGCTTAATTCGGAAAGCACATCAGGTACTAAAGAAATCTGATTGATTTACTCTCTCTGTTATTTCCACACTGATGCCGCACATTGCAGGCAGGGTGTGTACTGATCACTGAACGCACTAGGACCTTTGAGGAGGGGTTTGGTGCAGGCTGAGCGAGCCAGCTCGGCGTCTGGTCCTTCAGAGCTGGATGGGCACTGAGAACAGAGAGGTCTGATTCATCTCCCCTCTGGCTATTTCCAACCCAAAGTTCTCAATGACTTTAAACACTGTTAGTATGACCCTAAAATGTGCTGTCTCATTTTCTTGTCCCAGAGCAAATGTTATCTTACTATTATTATTTTTTTTCTTATCTAGCATCAAATAGTAACACAGGGCCAGGTCCCGGGGCCAGATTGAAGGATTAGGCCCCTTTCACTGCCCTGCCTACACCCACACCTTTTGCTAAGTAAGTTTGCAGTCTCTCCCACAGGAGCAGACTGGGCTTCCCCACACCTTGACCTGGGGCTTGGCCCCTTGACTTCCTTGCAAGTTGGCAGATTCCACAGAAGCAGGAGACAGAGGTGAGGCTGTGTCATTGAGTGACTTTGCCTGCTTGCATTTCTACTAAGCATGGTGAGATCTTCCCCCACGTAGTCGCTGCCCCTACACCCTGGGCCCCAAAAGGATTGTATGTGGAGCAGACCAGAGCCCAAGCCACAGGGGGGCGAAAAGCCAAGCCCAGCTAGATTCACTGATTTGAGCAGAATAGCCCAGCTGACCCCAGTGGATCTTCCGCAGAATCACAGCCACCCAAGAAATACACGCTCATTCTAACTAACCCCATGCTTTTGTGGGGATAGATGATTGATAAAGCCTCTGAAGTAGTATAGTTACAAAATACATAGACATAGTTGAGTCCAATCTTTATAAATCTAAGGATTTTTTTAAAGGAATGGTTTCCAGGATATCTGTTTGTTACTGTCCTCCTGTAGAAATTAAACCCCATTTAAAACAGTGCTTAGAGTACAACTCTTGGTTGAAGAGGTGAACAGAAGTAGCTAAGAGTCACTTCCCTCCATCATTATCATGTTCTTCATCCAAGTACTCGAAAAATCACTCTTTGTTTCATTAACTTACTCAGCAAACTGCTAGTAAGCACCTCCGTGTCGCTGACAGTGGGTTTTTCAGGATGAGCAGCCCAGATGTGAGCTCACAGCTTAAAAGAGAGACAGCGATTCAAACCAACAGTTGGTTCACAGTGCAACAGGAGGCTAAAATGGGTGTGTGAATGGTGTGGAATTTGAAGGCAACTTTTAAATGGAGTATGCATTTATTGCCCACCCAGGGCTGATCTGTGTGCCTTATAGGAATTGTCTCATTTAATCTTCAGAGCCCTCTGAAATGAAAGAGAAATTCCTAATATAATATTTCCATTTCCCAGACCACAAAAATAGCAGTCTACAGAGGTTAAATAACTTGTCCTGGGTCAGGTGTCCTGTAATGAGAGTGGCTGTCTTTGAATTTGGGCAGTCTGATTCCACGGCCCACACTCCTCACCAGTATTCTACGGCTGGAGATTAGCTCATAACAGAGCCAGTTCTTAAGGGATAAATGTTGAGGGCTGTTGGGTGGCCCTTTAGGGACGCTGCTAGCTGGCCGAACTTAATATGCAAGGGGCTTGTGGCTACTGTAGTTTGAGTCGCAGTGGGATTATTTTAGGGGTGCAAAGCCTTTTCTTTATGAGGCTCACGCTAAATGATGTCAGCTACCAAGCTTGTCTTTTCTTCTTATTCACAAAAAACGCTGACTCACCCGCTTTCCTGGACTTCTGAGCACAGGTTCACAGGGTGTTTTTCAATCCCTGTCTTTTTTGACTGCTCTCTGGTTCTCATACTGCCATCCACTGCATTCCCTTCAGGCTTCCAAGGTGTGGTGCCTCTCTGCACTCCCTCCCACTGCCCTGCCTGTCCTTTCCCTGTCTAGGATTCCTTCCCATTTAAAAGAAATCTGTTGCCCTGGCTGGTGTAGCTCAGTGGATTGAGTGCGGGCCTGCAAACCACATGATCGAGGTTCAATTCCCAGTCAGGGCACATGCCTGGGTTGCAGGCCAGTTCCGGGCAAGGGACACACGAAAGGCAACCATACACTGATATTTCTCTCCCTCTCTCCTTCCCTTCCCTTCTAAAGATAAATAAATAAAACCTTAAAAAAAAAAGAAATCTGTTGAGGTCCCTTTGGATTCTGTTTTTCTTACTCCTTCTTTTTTTCCTTTCCTCTACTAATGTCTAATTTAGACTTTCCCCCACGCGACCATGGTAAAGCCACTTAACTGCTCTATTTGACTTTTTAATCATCCTAAAATAAGTTTAATTTGGTTGTTTTGAGCCTTAAATGAGTGAAAATATGCAAAGCACGTAGAAACTTCCAGAACACAACAAACATCAAGTACATTTTAGCTGTTATTCAATAACTGTCCCGAAATTGGATTCTATATTTAAACCCATTTACTGTCCCCGGATGTCCCCTGAGTACCTCAATATCTTATCCGAAGCTGAATCATCTCACCACGAGATCCTTCCCCTGGCTGGCTTCTCTGAAAGACTGACCCGCTGTTTCCAGATACGAGCCAGAGCCGGGCTGCTGGCTGAGGCTTTCCACACTCCCTCCCCTCCATCTCCCAGTAGTCCCCAAGCCCTCCTCTTTCTCCTCTCAAGCTTCCCTCCCACCTGCCTCCTGCCTGGCATCTTCACCACTGCTGTCATGCGAGGCCACATCTTTGATGTGACTGTTGTGTTTGTTGCCGGAATGGGGGCCTGGATAATTGCAACTAATCCCCTCCACCTGGGTCCACTTTCCAGTGCACTAGTCACTGGACACCCAGGGTGCACTTCTGAAAAGCAAACACATGCACTCCTCTGCTTGAATCCCTCCGTGGCTCTTCACCAGCTTCAGCACAATGTCCACACTTTCAGGCGAGCCTCCAAGGCTCCCCTTCACTTCAACACTGTCCTCTACTTCACTGGCTTGAGCTCCTGCCAATTCGCCCCAAGGGTCCCACAGCTCAGTCCAACCCAACTACTTGCATTGGATGATTCACGTTATCTTCTAAATTCCTTTTTTCCCACCTACAATAAGGCCCCAACTGGAGGCTTTTAAGTATAGAGCTCAAATAAAAAGTTCTAATATGCAAGATAAAAATAAATTCAGATAAAAGAAAAAACCGAACTTTATTAAAACTTTCATGAGGAGTTATACATATAATTATATAAAGCCAAAAATCTTTCTGGGTTGTTGTAATCTTTTCACTAATTTTTCCCCATTTAAGAGATAACTTCTTTGTAAAAGACATCCTCCGTTTTCTCCTCTTTTTATAGCTTAATTCACATTATTACTCCATTCGAGAATCCCTCTCCCTAAGCTATTTTAAAATAATGTGATTCTGGATATTGCAATAAGGTGTCCCATTCCATTTTCAAAAATCACAAATAGATTGACTTTTAAAAAATGATGAATACCATTGGGGCAACCTTCATGGTTTCCTCTGTGCGTGTGTATTTATTTGCATTTTCTAAATTTTTGAACTTGTACACTTATATTTGTAATAAAAGTGTGACTAAAAGTGAAACAATTACCAAGCAGTCAACGATGTATAATATGTAATAGAATCTACATACATGTTCTCGTTGCATAAAACCCTTAAAGAGGTAATGAGTTCCTGAATGCAAATGCAGAGACACCTGCTAGTTAAAGGGGTACCTTTAGATGGACCCCTCTTCAGGGCTTGGCCAGAAGTAACTTTTAGAGTTTCCCTCCAGCTTAGATAGATAGCACAGCCCCTGATGAAACACACGGTGACTCCGGATCTCACTCAGTATCGCTACCCCATAGAATTGTTTGAACTGAACTCGCTTTAACAGGATTTGAGGAATCTTCCCACATCTTAGTGTGCATAACGTTCCATATTTCATTCCTAGCTTCAAGCTCACAGGCTTTCTCTGTCTCGTCCTTTCCCACCCGGTCCCCTGGCTCTGTCCCCACACATCTCTCTACACTGCTTTGTTTACCGTGTAGGTGACAGGACACAAACCAGGATTGGGGAAGAGGGGGTGGGCCGGGACGGACTTTCAGTTGGCTTTTAGGACATGGGCTATAACTGTAGCATTTGCATCTGGCATTTTGTGGCTCAGAGCCCCTCATCTTCTGCTAAGTGTGAATTCCAGTCGGGTGATTCATCCTGACTTGGGAGTTCTTTGCTGCTTCTGCTCCGGGAGAGAGTGTGAGAGAAGAGGGGAGAGGTGTCTCATTCCTGCGGAGTCTCTGAGCACTCTGGTAGCTTTTCCCATAGCTGGGAAGGGGATTTTTTCCGATGAGAAACGCTGCAGTTATGACATAACAATTCCATGTTTCGCAACCCAACTCGCTCTTCTCGGTGCTTCCCCCTCTATTTCCCACAATGCCAAGTCGATGGTGAGATTACTAGTACAATTAGGGCTCTGGAAAGAGGAAAGTGGAGTATTATGGCCTTGATAACCCTTCGTGGAGAACGAGGAACAACTCCGCCACCCAATTCCAATTTTAGAGCTGGATTCAACAATAAGAGCGAATAGAAGAAACACAGGAAAGCAGATATGTGTTTTAAAAATCATCCATGACCAGAAATGTTTATCTAGAAACGTTAGGCTCCGGCAAGATGTCTATCATCTCCTCCTTGTATATGTATTTGGGTAGAATGGCCCTTATCTATTATCTAAGTACTTTTACAACCTTCTTTTGGAAAGGTCTCGCTGGTCACACGTACCTTAAGCTGGAGAGGAAGGCAACTGATTGCATTTTCTAACTGAAATAGTTTCTGTAGAACAATGCAAACTGTATTTATATCATTGCTTGCAAAGAGGAAGACAAATGGAATTGTCACTTCCACTGGGATGGGAATTGAAAGTTTCTTTGTTCGGTGGGCAATACATGATTTCATCACCCAGATAAAGCCATGTGGAAAAGTTCAAACTAGAATTGCTAAAGCTGTGCAAAGGCTCAATAGTTTGAATTAAGACACAAGAATTTGTACACAGTTTGATTTCCAGCAAGTATAAGGAAGCCACGTATTTTTTTTTTACAGAGGTGTTATCATGGGTGAAATATTACAAAAAAGTTTGCACCTATGATATGCCATCTCTCCACTCATACCAGTGCTCTGCATTGCCAACCCATGCCCCACTCCACCCTCCCTCTGCATTGCCATAGGTTTGGGATTTTACCATTTGTTTCCTATTTGTAGTCTTCTCGCTGGCTCCCTGCATTCAGTCAAACTTCCCCAGATCTCTTTTTACAACCATGAACCCTCTTCCTGTGCCTGGATTAACTCAACAAATTAGTGAGAAAATTTTTAATTAAAAGTTGCAAAAACCCAATTTAAAAGTATCTAAACTAATAAAGGGAATTTATTGAGCCATGCAAATGGGGAATGTGAATGGTTGCTGCAGATACGGCTCTCGGGCTATCATTTCGCAGGATAAAATCAGGACCGAATTGCTCCCTTCGTTTCTTGACCTTGATTAATTATTCTTGCCTTATTCCTCAGATAGAATCTCAGGATGCAGAGACAAGACAGCGAGCTTTCAGAACCCTGGTGCAAAATTCCACTCTAATAAACTACTCTGTTGGAAAAATAAGAGGTCTTCCTTAATATACTGAGGGGGAAAAAACCTTGGGAATAATTGTGGTTAGCTCTTTTGGGGTTATGTCCCAACTTTGAATAATTAAGTGCTATGTGGAGAGGCGGGAGACCCTTCCAATATGAAAATCTGGATTAAGAACCCAGGACCCTAACAAGTGTCTGGTACCCAATAACACACGGATGGGCAAATGATGGAACAGCACAGCATGAGAAAAAAGACAGCAAAATAAATGGTGACAAAAGCATGTTCTCAGTGTCCCAGTTGTTGACATCACGGTGCATTCAGTTTACAATAACTGTATCTACTCTGTGTAAGGAGACAGAAGGAGTCATGAGAAGTGCAGTCAGAGTTAAAAACTGTGAAAAGAATAACATTTAGAAATAGGAGCTGGATGAATAACACTATTGGTTATTGGAGACTGGAGAGAGCTAAAGAGAATCAGTGGACTGGGTGTTAGTTTAAGCCTTACAAAGAATGAAGAACAAAGAAACAAAAAGTGGGAAAAATAAGAGGGAGAAATATATTTAGAAGATATCGTACAAATAAGGGTTATAAAATGTGCACATTAAAAATTCTAGAAAGAAACTCCAGCGAAAATAAGTCAGAAAAAATAGTTGAAGAAATAATAGGTGAGAATTTTCAACACTCAGGAGCAATAATATAGTATAAGATACTAGTATAATATTTACTATAATATTAGTATAGTAGAATAATATGGACAGGATATGCCTCATGCAGGAAAAAAAAAAAAAAGACCGCAGATGGAATTTCAGAAATGCAGAAACAAACAAAAACCAGCAACAAATAGTACAGGTGTAGGTAAATATAAATGATTATAGGATATTAAGCAATAATAATATCTTATGTTTTAAGATATAAATTATTAATATATACAAAAATACATATAAAAGTTTGAAGGTAGGAAAAATAAAGGTTAAATGTTTTAAATTCCTTCTTGGTCCTGTAAGAGGAAAACAGAATAGATGTTTTACTTTTAAAAATAAAGCAGTCATAATGTGTGATATGTGTGACAACTATGATAAAATGGTCAAAGTTGTCATTTTCAAGCCGATAGAGGTAACAGAGAGCAAAACTGGATTGCTAAAAGATAATCAAAATAAAGACACGGGTATAGAAAAAACGTAATGGAATTAGTGATGATCAGAAATTATATTAAATATAAATTAACCAAATCCTTTAACTAAAATACAAAGATTGTCAAACTACCAAAATAACCTCAAAAATAAATTCTGTGCTGTGTGCAGGAGACATCGAAAGAATTTGAAGTACAAAGATGAGAAAAAGATGTACCGTGCAAACACAAACAGAAAACTAGAATGCTTTATTAATACCACACGAAAGTAACTTTATAGGAAATATGAATAAAAAAGGGTCATTCATAATAATAAAAGTGTCCATCAAAAGAGATGATATAATTATCTAAAGCAAATCTGTCAGGACCATATGCAAAGTCTAGAATCATAGTAACTGAATTTTAATAAATTTTTCTTAGCAATTGACAACAAAAACAGGTGACAATAATAAAAATAAAATTAAAAAGAATGTACAGTTTGAGTTATGGTACTCGAAACTTTGACGAAATTTTAACAAATTTGTCCATTTAGTAGATCCTAAAGCAAGCCTCACATGAATTTTAAAATCCCAAATTATGTGATGTAAAATCTGAACACAAAGTTCAGACTCAATAACAAGAAAAATGAAGTCCCCCCGACCCTGAGGCTTTATAATGAGCCTGAGCATCTCCTCCCGTTACTCTTGCTGACACTATTTGTCACTGTCTAAATGTCCTTTCATTTAAGGACAGCTTCCCCAGTGATGAGCCAAGAGTTTCTAGGGACTTGGTTAAGGCTCTAAGATTTACTTTATTTTCTCTCACTGGCTTGTTTTAACAGTGAGAATGTGAATATTATGGCTGCAATTTTGTTTCTAGCCAGGAATAACTGTCCTCTGCCATTTTAGGTCTGGGTGAGGAAATTCTTCGGTTTGCCCAGGAAATTCCAGTTTTATACATAAGGTTCCCATGCAATTATTAATGGCGTCCTCTTTCACGCTTACAATGTGTTGGTTACGACGAAGAATTGTTTGATATGTTTAGACTAATTATATGGCATAAATTAACTTTTTAATACTGAACTTATGGTTTATTTTGGCTATGATTATTACTTTTGGGCCATAAAATAAGACTGCTTCTAAGATTTTAGTTTATTAAGTGTGTAAGGAATGCCTAGAAGTAGGGGTAGGCAGATGAAAATTTGAATGATCAGCAAATATATACATTCCTATCATCCCCAAATATCTCTGTGTAAAAATTGAGATAGGAAACAACTTATCCCATTCTTTCAAACATTTAGAATTTAAGATCAATAAGAAAAAGCCATGGAACCCTACCCAGTATTTATTACTGATTTCCAGATTGCAGGGGGTCATGTTGACTTTCTCAGATACAGTTCAAAGTTCTGTATCAAGGCCATCAATAATTTTAAAACAACTCTCACTTGAATAAAGAGATCAGCTATGCTATCCAGAGAAATGGGAATGGGAAAGTGAAGCTTTCCAGGGAAGGATGGATCCGTTTTAGGAATAAGTAGAATTTTAGCCTGTGTACCACTATTCTTCGAGTCCAGCACAGTCTGACCGAACAGTGGAAGGTTTGGTATTAGCTATTCACTTGAAACAGTCCATTGGGCACACCTGTTAAGCGCCGGAAGGAAGAAAGAACCTGGATGTGATGTCTTCAAAGAAGGCACTCTAACTTAGACACTTTGAAACAAGTGCTGGCGGCTTTGTGGTGGGAGCTGAAGATGGAATTCTCTGAGAACGCGTCTCGGGGCTCCGAACACCACTATTTACAAAGACCCAGGTGAGGGGGTGACTGTGGAACTCCCAGCCAAAAACCCGTCTCCCTGACCTAGGACCACACCCATTTCACTCTGGTTTCATTTCCTTCCTGAGATGCCAAGAGGAGCAAAGACAAACAAATATGCAAATTGGAACCAAAACAGAAACAAGGATTCCATGTTGCGCATGGTACAATCCTCAGAAGAAGGCAATCACGGGAAAGAAAGGAAGTTTATGAACTCACGTTCAGGGCAGACAGGCTACAAAAGAGTTGAGCTGTCCTTCTAGAAAACAAAAATTAATTTGCTCTGGCCAAATTAAAATTAATTAAAATTATGCAATGTTGCCCTGGTGTTAATTTTAACGGTGAGGTTGTTGTGATTTAAGGCTACAATTAGTTCTACTGTTTGAAAGAGAAGCTCTGTAATCGAGACAGGACATTTTAATAATCCTGGTTATAAACATTTAATACATCATCTTTAGGGACTCACAAACACATTGTAATTAACTTTTACAACTGAAATAAATCAGATTGCATTAGCATATTGCAAAGGAAAAAATCATTTGCATGATTGAAAACAGCTTCAGAAAATTATGTGTAACAGGCTCCAGGCACACACCAGCACAACTTTTTACCAGGTTTCTTGTATAGGGATTATGTTTAACAAGTACAGTTTCTTCAGCTAATTATAACTTTTACCATACATGGAAATATCCTGGTTCTGAAGAGGCAGCTGAAGTCATTCTGTGGTCAGTGGGACTATATCCAACTATTGCAAACTAATTGGGGGCTATTGAAATAAAAGTATAGTGTGTATATGCGTTATTCCTGGCTAGTGCTAAAATCATTAGCAGGAAGAGGGATGCTGATGTTGGCTTCTCAGGCTTTCCGACATTCAGCATCCACTCTGCTTCCCAGAACACCAGCCCCTTCATGAGCAGCCGCGCTGTGATGGGTAAAATGTCAGTCTGCACGTTCACTTGGGAACTGAGCAAATGAAATAAGCTCTTATTAAATAGTGGCTGTTAGTTTTACCAAAGAGACTTGAGGTCAACTGAACCAGCTGGACACACCTTTGGCTACTGAGTGAACACTTGTACCTGAATAGGAGTGGAAAGAACAGATTCTGCAGTCACATTTCCTGGGTTGGAATCCTAATTTCACTGCTTAATTACTGTGTGACTCTGGAGTCTAGGCCTCAGTTTCTCCACCAACAATAGGAGGATAATGACATGTGCTGAAAAGTGTCATTATAAGGACTAAGTAAGACGATATACCTTAGAATGAGGTCTGAAACACAGACGGCGCTCAGTGAACACAATGATGACCGCCGTAATTGCCGTAATTGTGGGCTATCCTTAGGTCAGTGCCTAAGAGAAAAAAATAACCCCCTCATTATGGTTTGGGAGCTGGTGACATTCCTGCACAGAATTTACTCAGGGCTTCCTCCCAATGCATTACACGGCTCCCACCTCTCCATTGATTTACTTCATTATTATTGTGCCTCCACTGCATGCAAACCACAATCAGATTCGCAAAAGAGGGCGTGTGGGAGACTTTGGCATGGAAAACCATAGTCTACAAAGCAAAGTCTGGAATCAATCTATGGGTCAGAAGCGTCGCCACGTTATGAAATTAGAATGAGGGCACAGCCAAGTGCAGACTGCAAAGCAGGGAGAGCCCCCTCCTTAAAAAAGATACAACAAATAAAAGGAAACTTCCCAATAGGGGCAGAACCAAAGCCAACATGTATGGATTGATCCTCGGTCAAAAGTGAAACTTCCGCATGAGGCATGTGGGTGAGGACACCAGGAGGAGCCTGGAGGCCCTGTCCCAGGGCAGTTCTGAAAACGGCTAGGTCAGGTTGACGCCTGACACCTCCGTGGGGTGACACTACTGGGGGCACAGTGGGACCCTGGGTGGGCACGACCGGAAGGTGAGTTAAGGCTGGTCACCATGAGACCAAATGAGGCAGAGACAGTAGAATTTCTTATAATCAGAGCTTTACCAAAGAGGAATAGGTAGCTTTCTTTCAAGTAAGTACTTTGGTTTAGATTTCAATTTTATGTGGATTCTAGAAATGGATGATGAGAAAACTGTAAATACGATTCATTCCTAAGAGTTCTTCACTTGACTCTTGGATTTGAGAGAAGATGACTTGCACTTTGCCCCGTACTGGGGAAGGGAGTTGGGCCCTTCTAATAGGAACCTTCTCATTTCTCCTGAGGCTATAGTTTTATTGACTTCAAAGAGAAGTAGCTTAATTAACAGGAGAAATGAAGCCTCTTGCATAATTAACTAGACATTTACCTAAAATCAATAGTCTAATTGCCACACCTACATAGGGGATAATGTTCATCTTATTGAAAACAATTAATTTATATCTACATGTTAACAAGGTGATTGCAGTTTGTTGAAGAGACTAACCCGATCTGTAAAGTGATAATTTATTGAACAATCAATTAATCTTTTTAGTGCTGCAAACATAAACATGCGGTGAAGAGCCACACTGTGCCCGCCTGCTTACAAAGAGCCAGACCCCTATCCCCAGTCTCCTCTGAAGTGGCTCTAAGATGCAAAAGCAATGAACCAGATTTTACTTGAGCACTGTTTCTTCAGACAGGTTGTATTCCTGGAGAGCCAATAGCATGCAGGACTTTTGTAAATACCGAAGCACCAATTTAGTTAGACCGGTGTCCTGTCTTTACCATGGATTCCTACTCTAATTGTGCTTCCCTTTCGCAGGTACCCATCAGCCTGTCTCAAATGGCTTTGATGTACTCAGCTGCATACATACTCTGGACTTTCTAACCTAATAGTGTGAAGAACTGTTTCATATCTAGGAGAATGAATAATTACATTTATCTAGGAATAAGGGTGAATGTCAAAAAGCTTTAAGGCTTAGGTGGAATTAAATACCCCACAGTGTGCATACTTGTCCAAAATGTAATCTTTTCACCTGGATGTGAGGACTCCCAAAGCACAGGGCACTTCCTGTTTTATGACTGTTCTGAAAGCATTTATTTCTTCAAATATTGTTATGTCTTAATATGAATTTTCTTGCGTCTACCTTCAAACTTGACTATCGTTTACATTCTAACACTTGCATTCAAACTTTTCCCAATCCACTAAACACTTGAACCCCACAGTAATCACAGTATCAGCCTGTGTCTAGGTAGAAGAGGCAATTTAAGTATCCATACCAATTTCTAAGACTTGTACTCTTAAACCGAGCTGATGAAAGGCAAAGGGGTGTCTAGGTTCCAGACCAGGGATGCTCAACTTGGGGTTCCTGCAGTCATTCTTCAGCTGGGTTCTAGAGCTACAGGCCTGTGCTTTTGGATCTTTGTTGCATTTTTCTGTTCGCCAATTTCTAACTGCGAGGTAGCCTTCCCTTTCATCATGCATGTGGTTGACACATCGGGACAATGTTCACAGTACCCATGACTTGTCATCAAGAGAGATCACAGACATAGTCATATCATGTCAGCGATGCCACAGGTATCTCCCAGTATCTCATGTGCTCAGCGTGTCTGACATGATGGAAGGCACCGTGAGATCTCGTTATTTACTATGTTACAAAATAAACACGTACATTACAGCCCCACAAGCCTGTCTTTTGACCACTTTAATGCTGTATTTTAACGTGCATTTTATGTTATTCACTTAGAATCATTTCTTCTGAGACAGGCTTCACCAGACTCCCAAAGGAATCCCTGGGGAATATTTCTTCGGAAAGACACCTGCCTCGGAGTCCGCGAGAAAAAGGCAGAGCATGGCATTGGCGCACCTCCTTGCATGTGCACCAGGCAGAGTGGCTTCTGGATCACAAATGCGCCGGGGTGTGGGCTCGGACCCAGCTCCTTCCAACCGCAGTGCCGTTACCAACTGACGCCTGCTCTGTACCTCTCACCTTCCGTGAGCCTCCTGAGTTCTGGTCTGTGTAAATACTGATTGTGGCAATAGCCATCACCTATTGAGTACAGGTGCGTTATATACACTCTCTCACCAGGACACCCTGCAATCCCATGGGGTGAGTGCTGTCATTTAATAAAGGCAAAACATAGCTCAGAAGGTAGCAGAGCCAGTTCTCCAAATTCTCTGTGGCTCCCCTGCCGCTCACACCATCAACCGCAT
The DNA here is from genome assembly GCF_021234435.1 of Artibeus jamaicensis. NCBI lineage: Eukaryota > Metazoa > Chordata > Mammalia > Chiroptera > Phyllostomidae > Artibeus > Artibeus jamaicensis. The sequence continues at coordinate 7,858,864 of NW_026522049.1, read as the reverse complement.
TTCGTTTTGAGAGAATAAGGCTACATACGGGTATGGACCCACGTTGTACCGAACAGATACTGAGCATTTTATTATTACTGTACTACGTGGCCTCGCATTCCAGCCTCCACCTGGCTTTGCACATTGATTATCTGATGTTGTTTTGCTTCTTTACAAAACAAAAACAAAAGATGAAGAGGGAAGCCAAGGCACTATGTCGAGAGTGACAGGAATGTTCTAGGCAGGGTTGCTTCACTTACTGCTCCCCCACCCAGTGTGGAAGATGTCCGTGTGTCATGAGTCCCTGTTTTTACGTACAACTTTTATGCTAGGTACTGAGGGGTCATGGGGGTAAGACGGTTCCTGCCTTTAAGGGGCTCACAAGAAACTGACATGAAAACTACTACCTAAAATAGAAGACAAAATGATGATTAGAGATGACCTGTAAGTATTGCCATGGATGAGTAAGTCATTTAATTCCTAACATAACTCCAAGAGATAAGCACTAGCATTGTTGTCCCCTGTGAACAAAAGAGGAGCAAAGGCAGAGAGAGGTCAAGTGAATTGCTGAAGGACACACAGCACACAATGGCGGAGCTGGGATTCTAACCAGGCGACACGCCCTGCACCCGGCACTCACAGTGCACGCAATGTCCCGAGTGCGGTGGCATCAGCGATGAAAGGGGGCCAGGTGCTGACCAAGAACCAGGGGTCGCTTTCCTAGGCATTGCGTGGTGCACATCTGGACACCCGTTTGACTTGCCTGGATAGATTATCCCCTCAGAGTCTCTACTCTGAGAGTATGAACTGCTTCTGAGTAGTCCATTCTCCCTTCTGTTACAGAGATTTACCTGTTACTCATCTGACCTATGCAAGCAAAGCACTAATTGAGAGGCCTCAAAAAAAAAAGCCATTTAAATATTACGTAAGTTTTAAAATTTATATGGTTATGTTTCATTGAAAAAGTAGCCTGGGCAATTTTAAATAAGGAAAGTATCACCTAGGAGGAAAAAAAAATAAAAAACCAACCCAATGATTTTGGAAAGTACCACGTGCTCACTGCCCTTTCCCACAGTCATAAGTATTGACTTGTGTAATTTTTTTTTTTAAATTAGAGAGTTTTGAAGAAGGAGAGAGCACCGCATGACTCGGCTCCCATATTTTCAGGACCCCATCCTCTTGTACCAGGAGGTGAGGGAACATTCAACTGCAAAAACAATGCTGTCTGTTTATTGACCTCCAATAAGTTTTTTTGTCCATAATCATTTCTCGATTCAACAAGGGAGAGTTTTTTTAAAAAGTTATTTAACTTTTTTCCATACTTTTTCCTCATCCCAATATAATTTAAAACATTTCAATAATTCCGGCCCTTGACGTGAGTCCCTGTTTAAGACAATGATGCCTCTCGTTTTTCCATGGGGTTACTGAAGTCATCGCTTTTGACGATACTGCCGCGGTTATCTAATGTATAGTTTTCCTTTTTATAAAAAACACACTCATTAGAATGCCTCACTAATGATAAAAGACTGATTTTGTGACTCAGATTTGCTTAACGGCTCCAATGGGCCCTTCAGGATTCTGTGTCCTGGGTGCACACCATACTAAGAACCACCACAACCTAGAACGAGAGTTAAAATGTTCTCAATAAAAGCCCAGTTTTAGGCTGAAGTGGAATGGGAGGTCCTCCAAGTTCTCAGTGCTGAGTTCCTAACACAGAAGTCGGGCACAAGCCGGTGGGGTGGGGGGGAGCCAGCACTGCTGTCAGAAGATGCCAAGTCAAGCCAGAGCAAGCACCAGATTAGCAGCAAGTCTGAAATTAGAGTTGAGAAGAATTGAAGCGAGGAAGCAAGACAAGGGAAACTATAATTTGTACATTGGAGGCCCAAGCAAATTTGTCTAGACAGGATTTGGGAATAATGAAGCCTCTTTTCAAAACCCCCAGACGAGCCCAGGAGAAGGTCCCCCTTGACGGATACCAAGATCTTGGTGTTATAAACTCCCTGCCACGTCTCATTCCTTTCACTTTAAATTCTTAACTTGTCAGGGCTCACCACATCTTTACTGAAAACAAACCCTGCAATTTCCTTGGACTGCAGGAAAGTGGGCCAAAGGTGGGTTCTGGCTGACGTCAGGACTCTGGAGCGGGAGGGCTCAAGGTGAGGGGCAGGCCACACAGGTAGACCTCCGCGTTTTATCATTACAAAGGGGCTAGTTAGCACTGACACCTCTGAAAAATAGAGTTTTCACTTCAGCCCTGCAACGGGCCTCTGATAGTTTGTTTCTGAAAGTTTGGCCCATTATCATCAGTTCTTCCTGGCCTTCCCTTCTCTTGTCCGTCTTTAACCCTTGCTGGGTCTCGCTTCCTCGTCCCGGGCCTCCTCTTTGCTTCCCTGGAGGTGAAGCTGCCATCCACGAACATCCCAGCTAATCTTTCCAAATTAGCAGAGCCCGGGCCCTGGAAGTTCTCATTAGATGTGCAGGGGAGATTTATCCAGTCTCATTTGCCTAATACGGAGCCTAACTTTGGGCACCTGGCCCCTGCAGTAGGGGGTACGGGAGAGTCGGAACGGGTCTTTTGTCACCGCGATGCAGACGCACTAATTTGCGCCACCTAATAAAATTACAAATGAATACAGCTTTATTCACATGGCCTTTATAGGTTATAATAACCTTGGTCCCCCGTAACCTCCTGCTAGCTGAATTAATCAGATCATATTAATATTTCTTCTGACTTTCTTTTAACTGGTTCTTCTCTTAATTAAAGGGGCCAAAGACGTAAACAGGGTAGGTGACTGGAAACATGGCGTCAGGTTATAAACAAGGCTCATTAAAAAGATGGATGAGCAGGCAGACTGCAAAAATTGCTTACTGCGCAAGTATGCATTTTGTAATTTCCTGACGACTAAAGGAACTAATGCCAGACCCCGCCCCTCCCTTTTCCACATGTATACAAGATGATAATTTTTGAATGCTGGGGCTGGAATGGCAAAACCGGGAGCCTATTCATCAACTAGAATAAGGACCTTCACATTCTAAGGCTCCATTCCCACAAGCCCCTAAATGTGAAACACAGTTGAAAGTGGAGGAAAGAAAAAAAGAATCTAAAAAAAACAAAAAACAAAAACAAAAACAAGAAATGATTTGAAAAGAAAAAATAGGGAACTTCTAAGGGAGAACATTAAACCACAGTTGAAATTGAGAGAGAAAATGAGGGGTTTCTTAAAAGATTAATCTTCTGACCTTGCACGTGTTCAAGTGTGCTCAGGACACCCACGCGTGTTTGGTTATACACAGAGGGCCATGGAGAGCTCGATCTTTGTGCAGGAGAGTGACAATGGTTACAGGGCACAGTCCATAGCACCAGGCTCACCTGAACTTGTAACTACAACAACACAGTAGAGCTGGAACCGGTATGATTTAGGGAATTCGGTTCAGCTACACTGTAAATACTTTGCATCTACGGAAATGTCGGTGCAATTATTCAATAATGACAAACAAATAGGTCAAGATAGATGATGTAAATATCTGAATTATGTTGTTCATGTATTCTATAAAATATGTTTTATATATTGCACTTATAATACATAAATGTTCATATTTATAATACATATTTTCGCTCGTGCACTCAGGTATGTATAGATGCTAATCCGGCTGCAGTCCTCATTTTAAAAACTTCTGCTCATGTTCAGGTCACCGAGCAAGGAGAAGCCTGCATTTCCACCCTCAGGGCAAACTCCTAGCAGAGCCCAGCCCCCGACTCACTGCCCTTCCATCTTCCTCCTCCACAAAAGGGAAAGTCCTCCGCACAGGAGGGTGCCCTGCGAGACCTGCTCCTTCAGGAAAAGTTAGGAGGGAAAGTTTACCTGATCCCCTCTCATTTTCAGGGAGGGATCTCATCCTAATTCACCTACGCGCTTTGCGTAAAAGGAAAGAACAAGGGGGAGGCTAAGGTGGAAAGGTAAAAACCCGTGTTTACTGGAGACTTTTGTACCACACACAGCCCGTGGAGGCCTGTAACTGTGTGATTGTTTCTTTCTCAAAAAAAAACAAACAGGAAGATTTTTTTCCCCTGCCACTCTTGTTTTTCAAATGAACTGCTGCAGGAATGACCAATAGTTCTTAGTCCAAGAGATTCTGCGTAGATAGGAGAATACACATACACACACATATATATATATACACACACACACACACTTAATGTGTATAACGTACATTTAGATAACTAAATATATAATACATGTTAGATATATTAAATGTAGGAATAGAGAGAGAACAGTCTGTACTTCAGATATTATTTTTCTCCATGGAGCTCCAACTCAGGACACGACATACTTTTTCTAAAAGCAAGTCTCGGGTAGGCTCCAGCGAGCGACCAGTTTCCGAGCATTCTCTGCCAGTGCGTCCTTGGCACCAGGCAGGCAGGCCAGGAGACGGGGTGTGCAGTGTAGACAGGAGGTTCTCCCAGGGGGGCTCAGACCAGTGGCCTAATGGTTTGGGGATCCAGCCTCCAGAAGCAGCCATCACCTGATGCTTCAGAAGCCAGGCGGGAATTTACGGGACCCCTGTGGGAAGTAGGCCCTTGGCAAGGGGGACGATTTCACGCATGGGCCGGAGCCGGCAGTCCTGAAATCTCTGGCTTGAGAAATCTCGCGCCTGGTGAGCTCATCTGCCAGTGCAGGATGGGGTTCCTGTCTGCGCACTGCACAGCTGACAGGGAGACAGAGCCCTGTGTGCAGTCCTCGTCTTCGCCGCCTTCGGCTGTAGAGGAGGCTGCTAAATGCCGTGGCCTGACAATGTAGGGGCTGCACCGTGCAAACGTGTCGGGCACGACTGCCGCAGCGAGGAGTAATGCTTCGGAAGAAGGGTCAACGAAGGAAAGGAAATCATTTCCATTCACCTTTCTTTCTTTCCTTTTTTGAAGTGACAGCTTAATATTCCGTTGTAAGAGGGCAGAGGAAAGTGGATGGAGAATAGAAGCGAGGCTGTTCGCTTTGTGATTCCACCATTCCCTTTGAATTTGAGCAAGATAGTCTGGAGGTGGTAAATACGTGCATTCATGTTTTCAATGAGGTTTCCCTGGTGTAAAATCACCCTGACATCTCATTTGCACTTTGTCCTAATAATTCTCAAATCGTAGTTCCTGGCCTTCCATGTAAATGTTGCACATTAAAGCCTTTTAATTTTGCTTAAGTTTTTCCTTATTGCCATGTCTATTTCAAAAATAAATACACCTCAAGGATAAGGCATATTACTTTCATCTCAGTTTTGTGTTACTGATTTTATATCTAATAACCTTCTATTTCAGTATTAATTTAAAGTGTGAGACTGGAGATGCTTGTTTCCCACATTCTTCCTAAAATGACTCAAGTCTCTGAGATACTTTTCACGCTCTCCTGTTAAAAATGTTGACATGGTAGTCGGCATTGGCGAGCACCCTACATCATTCCCACTGAACAAAAGCCCGATATTTTCACGTCTCAGGGACGAGCCGTGTCTATTTTTTGAATGAGCAAACTCCTTTTTCCTCCCCTTTTGATCATTTTCCTGAAATGGGTGCTCTCTCTTTCCCTCTCACCATTTGTCATTAGAGGAGTGTAATTTCATGACCCCTTCCTTCTACTTGCAACTTCCTCTAAACAAAAGGACCCAATAAATAAACACGGGAGATAAGGTTTCTTCCCCCGGCCCACCCCTTCCCTTGGCTCTCTGGCGAGGCCAGAGCCTCTCAGTCCTTCAAATATTGTCCTGAATTAGTCTCCGCGCTGATGCAGTGAGGCTGGAGTGCCTGATAATCATAAAGACCAAATGGGCTCCCCGCTGGAATATGTGTATCGACATATATTTTTTCTAGGACTTTTGGCAAACCTATCTTGCTGACTACACTGATGAAGGTTGCGAGTAATTGTGTACGCGTTTCTGTGAAAGATAAATGACCTTCCTTTCCAAGGACGCTTGGCCGGGCCTTAATCCTGAGTGTGTGTGTGTGTAACTGTTTTTTGAAAGCCTGACAAGGCATCTTGATCATTTCCTCATTTTGAGGCCTGCCCGCGGCCTCGCACACGGCCCCCCTCTCTGAAATGTTATTATTCTGTCGTGAGGCCTTCTTCGGCCAGGATGTTGCTTCATTTCCACCTTTTGTCTCGGCCTGAATGTGAATGATGCTCTTTCAGCAATATACAGCCGCTTAAACTCCCTGCTGTTGCCTTACATAAATATACAACACCCGTCTTGCCCTATAACTCACTTTAGGCCTGGAAAAATAGTGACTTCCTTTATTGGTCAGATTCTCTCCCAATTCCCAACAGCTGTGCGTTCTCACCTCTGAGGATCCTTATCTTCAAGTTTCCATTTGTCTCAGCACTATTCCAGGGGACTGCCAATAAAAATGATTCCCATTTTTATAACCCCTGAGAACGCAGGAGCCAGCTTCCCAGAGAAATGGATCCCCCCACAAATCAACAAACAAAACCGCCACACAACTTCCAGAAAGGGGGTGTTTTGTCTTTAGGGGAGATGGCCTTAAAACGGAGCGTGTTGGGGATTCAGTAAGACTTGAAGTGTGGCCTCTAAACCCATGAATGATATTCAAGAAAATACGTGTTTATTTTCTGCCCTAAGAGAACAGATCGGGAGGTAGGGATTGCAATCATGAACAGAACACCTTTGTAGGCACACTGAAGGTCTGTATATGTGAGAGACTGCGTCTTGCATATCCAGCATTATCTTCCTTAATAGACTTAATGACTCCCTGTGCCTTGGCTTGGCGAGTGATTTTAAAGTGGGCAGGCTCTAGTCCATCTCCTTACTAGAGGGGATGATGTAGGAAAGTGGGAGAAGTGCTTTTGCAAACTGAAATTTCCATGCCACGGCCAGGCAGGAACGAGTAAAGGCGTTTTATCTGGTGATGGGGGAGTGAGCCATGGGTGTGAGCTAGGCTCCGCTGCGGAATTCAGGGCTACATGCGCTTCCCACATCTGAGCCTCAGGTGCCGAATCTGTCAGATGGGGGACTTCACATCCCTCCCGCAATTCCTTTGAGAATCGAAAAAGAAAACATGCACTCGTGAGGGAAACTCAAAGTGCTCTACACATGGGAGCTCTCGTGTTACCTTTTTTATTCTCTGTCATGAAGCGATTACTACAGACAACTTTAAAATAAAAATGCTCCGGGAGAGCAGGCGCTTGGGAGGAATGGGTTTGGTGGGCCAATGCGTTGATGCCACAAAACCACATGCTGGAGATCAAGAATATTAGTGAGTCAAAGCTGCACTTAGAGAAGATAGAAACTCAAAGCACGAGGGAATTTGCCAGATGAAAGTCTGTGGCACCCCCTGTGTTCCAGCATCGCGACCCCCCCATGGGAGAAGGGAAGACGATGGCAGACATACAGCATGTGTCAGAGGACGGCACATGGCACGGGAGTCCCTGGCCACGTGGGAGCTGCCGATTGTGACTGTCATGCAGAACTCGGGCTTTGGGACTTGTGTTCCTCGCCCGCTCCCTGCATCCAACATCACGCAAGATTATTTTGGAAAGTCGCCTAGCTGCGTTGAACACATTCAGCCTGCTCCTGAAGACACCTCCCAAATGAACTCCAACTACTCTTTCAACAGTTATGCTGAATGGGCCCTAAAATGTGCAGTCTCTTCATTTCCACACCGTCCCCTTAGATGTATGTGCAGAAGTAGCTCTTGGAATTTCTCCTCCCCAGTCTCAAATCTCCAAAACCGCCCCCCTCAGCCCCCGAACAGGAAAAGACTGCAATCTCAGAGAGCCCGCCCCATCGGAGGCAGCCCTGCCTTCTATTGCCCATTTCCTCAAACAGCTGTGGGTGGAACTTAACATTTTCTCAGGGTCAAATGGTCCCTTGTCAGTGGGGCCGTTTTTCTGCTCTAAATGAAATGTTACAAAATACATTTTCCCCCCACCAAGCTCTGGGCTCGGAGCTGTTTTATTTATCTGACTGTTCTGAGGACTGTAAAACATGCTGTTTCACATGGTAACATAAGCTCTTTTTTTAAAGTGTGCCCTGAGTATTTGCAATTGTTATCAGGCCCAGATGTATCCCACTGTCGGCGGGAAGCTCTGCTACTTGGCTCAGATACACAGAACGTAATTAGCTCAATGGCCTCTGTGCTCAGTTCGTTGTGGAAGGAGCCCTGAGGATTACCATTTGCTCCCCTGCCCTTCTGCTTTGCCCCCGACCTCCCCCCCCCCCGCCGCAGAACGGTGACAAAAATTAAAAACCCATTGTTCGTGGTGACGCTGTTCTCAGAAGAGCAAAGGCATGTTTTGATGGGGACTTTTGAATAAAAGGGAGGCCGTAGCAAAAGTTAGCTGGGGAAAGGGGCAAGATGAAGAACAGCTCGGGCTGGAAGTAGGCAGGTTTGAGGGACCTGTAGGAGGGAACAGTGTCCTCAGTGAACCTTACTTAGGACGGCATGTTGGAAAAACACAATCAAATAACTCTGTGTTCTTCTCTATTCATTTCTCACCCTCTTGAACTTAAATTGTTAGAAATAGATCCAAAAAGGAACGTTAACATTTTTTAGGCAACACTTCCCAACAGGGACTCCATCCCGTGGTTTGCCCCTGAGAAAAATTCTTAACTAACGTGAAGAAAGTAAACATGGTAAGTTGTAACCAAGGAGCAGCACGAGCTAACCGGATCTGCATGCTTCAGCAAACTGGTCAGGGTATTAGTTTCAGAAAAAAAGGGCAAAAACAAACAAAAATAGGTGGGTCGTTTCCCCGATGCAGTGTACATTGGTGGAGGCCACGTAATTCCTTCCTGACCCTTGCAGGAAATCAGTTTATGCCCTGAAGCATGAAATTTGATTGTAATTATTTTAGCTTGCTCGGCTACATATGTTATTGATGATCTTTCCTAAAACTCACCCGTCTTCTAGAAATCCTGCCACAGTACTTGACTCAGTGACCTATAAGGTATACGTAATAGAAAATAAGCCATGCAGAGTTTTTCTATTGATTGCTCTGGACGAACTCGGTCTTCCTAAAGAGCAGCCTGCTGGTGCTACGCCATGGCAGCGTATAAAAGGGGATTACATTTCCAAGTGCCTAAATATGTATACAAGGTGCAAAGCCCACGGGAGGGGGCCAACCACCTGGCAATCAGATGTATTTTAGAAAGCCCAAAGTTCCAGGAGACACCTTGCCCTTAGATTATAAATTGAAAGCTTTGTTTTTCTCTTTCAACTACAGTGATGTGGCAAGTTGGGGCAATTATACAGGTTTCTGAGCATACTGTTGAAACTAGATGTCAAGGTGAAGACCCCAGCTAGCCATAGGCACTTATCAAAGTTTTGGAATAGCTTCCCAATTCCTCACTTTGCCTTCTACTAAATAAGTGAGCAAAAAGACTAGGTATATAAATGAATAATAAGTCAGCCAGATAAGCAAGTGAGAAGATTATAATGGTCTGAGGCTTGTTCTGAATCCCAAAATGGAGGCTTGTGGTATTCGTGATTATAGTTCTGAAAGGAATCACCTTCCCAGCGGCATCTTACTGAAGAAAAATCAAAGGCTTTTCCTGGTGGGCAGAAAAAGTTCTTTTTCAGAATAGAGGAAATATACGGCAGCATATAGACATTTTCTGTCGTTTTGCTCTTTGGAGAATGTTGCCTTCCATTCTGAGCACGAAAGCATCATTGGAATAGAGTTAAATCTGGACTGGAACTCACCCTCCGCCCAGATGCCCGGTTGGTTAGAGGGAGCTTCACTCAGAACCTGGGAGAGCTTCAGGTACGGCCTCTTCCTCTTCACACTCTGCCTCCCAACACGTAAGGCAGCCCTACTCTGCCCTGTGCACCTGGCAAGAGCTCTGTGTACAAACATGCACACCGAGCTCCACGGACCTTCCATCCCACCGAGTGAGAGCAATATCTATTAAAAAATGCAATTAATTCTTGATTATCCCTGTAATGAGTATGAGGGAATGGCCAGAGAAACAGGACCCCAGGTGATGGCCAGGAGGGCCCGGAAGCTTCCCCGAGGAGGGAGGTCTGAAATGAGATTCGAAGCTCTAGTAGGAACTGAGCGGTCGGCGGGGAGATGAAACCCCTTTCACACAGAAGAAACGTCTCTCTTTCCCGGTGAAACGCACTCTCAGTGTGCTCGGGGGCCGGAACTCCTCATTCAGAGGAAGAGTCAGCCTCTGCACGTTCAGGACCAGAGGCGTTCACGAAACCTACTCCGAGAGTTGCCACAGAGACACCTCTCATCTCAGGACATCCCCGGGACTCTGTTGGACTCCACTGCGATTTTCCTTCAGATTTCACTCCCGAGGCCCAATTTTCTCCGGTGCGGCATTAAACAGCCTCTCGTGCAAGAGCTGCGGGACCCCCTACTCCGCAACGGTGCCCCTGAAACGAGGCTCATTTCAGGGACAAAGAGGTTAGGCCATAAGGTGGTGGAAGGATGATTTTACAAGATGACACAACAGGCAGAGAGGAGGGTGGAAGAGAAGGGGCAGATAACCGGGCAAAGGGAGGCTCTTTTAAAGACGCCCCCTGTATGGTTGATAAAGGGGGCGCCTGTGCCAGGAAGAGCCGCAGCAGACAAATGATGGAGAGAGAATGGGAGAAAGCACACGGGCCTCGGAGTGAGGACATGCTCACACCCATCGTTCCCGCCCAGTTAGACTGTGCAAGCTTGAGCACCTCCTCTTCGGAGGTGACTTCCCCCTGCAGCCCTGGTTCTGCAAAGTCAACATTCCTTATGAAAATCGAGTTGTATTCTGTATATTTAATACATCATCTCTAAGGATAATCATTCTGGAATCTGAACTTGTTTCTCTTATCTAGCTCCGCTTGACAATGATTTATGAACCAGAAAACAAGACAGCTTCATTTTCATAAAGCGAAGGGAACCTTCTGGGCCAGGAAACTTGTTTTGACTAGTAAGCCGAAGCAAACATGACATAAAAGTCAATACAATGGCACCACTGGGCTCTCATTTTACAGAACAACTTTCTCCCCCAATGCGGCAGGATGGCAGCTGAAACGGTGCGCTCTCCAGGAGTGATCTTCCCCTGCACTAATTACCAGGCTGGTATGATCAGGACAGATGCCGCCAAGAGATGGGGAGAAGCACATGCCAGTCATCCCCTGGAAATGTCCATTTCAGTCAGAGAGTGGGAGCTGAAACTGTGTTCTAAAGGCAGCATTTTGCAGTTCCTTTAAAAAACCCTTTGATGTCTTTAATGTACAGCAATGGAAATATTATTTGCCTGATGTGGACCCACGTTACCTGCAGTAAAAGGTGTTCATCATGAAATTGCAAAAAAAAAATGATGTGCATGAACCACGGGAAGCATTGTGCAGACCATCTTTTCCTATATTCAGTGGTAAATCCATGTAATTACAGTAATAAACTCTGCATGTTTAGAGATGAGGGAGGGCCATTCGTTAGCGTGGTGGGGGTCAAAACAGCATGGTTCATACCTGAGCATGACCACTGATTTGGGGCAAGGCTTTATATTCTCTGTACATCAGCTTTCTCCCCACTAAAGAGGGGATGATTAATAGCAGTAAGAATCTCACAGAGTTGTTGAGAGAGAATAAAGGGGGATATTACGCTTTGTGTGTCTTTCATTGTTCTCGTTGCGCAGTTCAGCAGATGTTACTGAGTGCCTGCCACCTTCTTCTATCTCTTTTTGGAAACTACAACAAAGGTAGGAACTCTTTCAAAGGTGTCTGCTATTCTGAAAGGCAAGAATGGGATTTCTCTGAATCTCCCGTAGTCATCCAACAGTGGTGACTGAAGTTACAGCATGCACACGTCTGGGGGAAGGGGAGGTGGTGCCGTAAGCGTCTGATTTAGTCCGTGAAGATGGTGGTAATGGAGCCACGCACATCGAACAATGGGCATCCGAATGGACTGCATTTGGCCAACTTCAGCATCTGAATAATTGGTTTAAGATCATAACCTGCTTCCATACTGTTGACGACTAGCTATGTAGGAAAATAGCACATAAGATACTAGAGATCTTGTGTAATTTTCATGTACATTAAATAATCTCTGTCTAGCTTCCATTTAAATTGGATATGCTACAGAAACACATTGCTATTTGTGACATGAAACGCACAGTTTAGAGGGGTGCCTTTTTTTTTGCCTATACTAAAGACTACTCAAAGTCATTTAGTTTACTTCATTTTATTAGTAAAATCAAAAGAAAGAATTAGAGGGTCTGTCTTACAGAGTCATCTCTACTGTTAACTCTCTTTTTTATTTATCTATTGTTACTTTTTTATTTTGAAATTTATGTTCAAAACATGCATACATTATGAATTATGTGCATGCATGTTTCATCATTGGGGTTTTTAAAAACACCCTCACACCTCCCTTCCAAGGCTAAGAGATATGCGAACAGTGTGTTAAGGAATCTCGTGGCCCCTCTCCAACACATACCCACACCTTACTCCGCCCACTCCTCATACCCTTGCCCTGAATTTGTGTTAATAATTCTCTTCCTTTTCTTTAAAGGTTTTTTTTCCTTAATAGGGATCATTAATCAGTATGAGATTTCGATTTGCTTTGTAAAATTGTGATGCCAATGGAATCATATGTGTATACTTCCCTGTGCATTTCTGCTTTTGCTCAACAGGAAGTTTGCAGGCCTTGCCACTGGTCACACATACAGCTAGCTGTTCCTTCCCTTTCGCACATGGTATAGCTTCTATGGCATGAACATAGTTCCCACTGTAGGGACATGCCACAATGTGTTTTCATTAGATGTTTGATGAACACTTGTGAGGTTTCTCCTTTTATGCTTTCCTGGATATCCCTGGGTACATTTATCAGAATTCCTGTAGGTTTACATTTGGAAACTAAATTACTGCGTGGAAAGGTACACACATTTCCAAATTATGTGATAAGGTCGACCTGTTGTCCAAGACAGTCACATCCATTTATTCTCCATGCAGCAGAGGACTGGCTTCCCATTGTGTCATGTCGCCACCGCGCCAAAATAATGAGCAGATTTGTAGAAAAACGATTTAAACTAGGGATGCTAAATCATCAAGGGGACGTTTTAATTTTACAGTCCATTGTCTGAAACTCTTATAAATATGGTAACACTTAACTAAAGTGTTCTTAGCTAATGAACTCAACATTGGCGTTTTCTGTGGAGCACTGAACGCAGAGTCAGGATACCTGCCTGGGGCTTGGCCTGGCATCATGGGACCAACAAAAGTATTGTACAGACTCTGAAAGTTCCAAGGCAGACACAGGGAGCTCGACTCTTCCATGGGCCATACAGACACTAAGGAGCCCACCTTTCTCCCCATGTGCCACACTTGGGCGTGGGCAAGAGAAGGATATGACAACTGCCACCCAGGTCTTATGACAAGAAAGGAGGAGCCCAAACAGTTACATGTTGACTCATTCTTGTTATAGCGATGAAAGAAGACTATTCAGGTGAGAGCAAAATCTCCTTTTAGCTCTAAGTTTTGCAATAGTGTCTTTAAATGTTAATGCAACCTTGTAGAGTAGCTATATAGAGCTGTTCGAACACATGAATGCCCATAAATCCTCAGTCAATGATTTTGACTCATTTCTCTGGCATTTTACGCATCAAGATTCAATCAGAAGATATGTCCTCGGATAGGATCAAATGTTGTAAGCTTGGTAAATTTACAGACTTAAACAAGTCTAATTCATAATGATTTCGAGCAATAAATAGACTAAATGATTTTATGACCAGCCATGTGACTGATGAGGGGAAGTCACGTATCGACAGATATTAAAAATGTACTCATGTTAACTAGACTGGGTGAACGGTCACATATTCACAGGACAATTTCTTAGCACATCAAATTAATGGTTTTCCTACAGATGAAGAGGCATAAAATACTTTTAAAAGGTTAGGTTAGGTCCTCATGTGGTGACCAGACCCCACTGAAAAACACACGATTTAATCATTTCCTTCCTGAGAAAAATCAGCCCTAGTTACCGTATAATGAATCCATCAGCACCAATTATCGTATTGACTATAAAAGTTGGCAAACTATGGATTCGACCCTGCCCTGTCTTCTTGCTCAGGTGGGTAGAGAGACGACCCAAAGTATGAACCGTCTTCTCCTCCCTTAAAGGAGCAAGTGCAGTGGGGACATGAACTTTAGGAAGGGATTTCCAAACAAACGGAAACAAAACTATTTAACTGACAAAATGTAAACTGACATTTTCACTTTGTGAAATATATCTTGGAATAATTGTACAAACGAGGAATGTAAAGACCATATGTGGCGATGGAAATAATGGTCCAAATTCTTCTTGGGTTATTCTCAAAATAATATTTTTGAATGGCTCACGATAATAAATATTTTAGGTGCAGTGAAGTAATGTGTTTGCAATCATTCTGGACTGCCTAGTGAAGTCTCCTTGTCCATTTTCGTGTTATTGCCTTGATACCATCTACACGCCGTCTTGCTGTAAACACCGAGGTGTGTGTGTAAGTTCGTGAAGAAAGACAGGGACTGAATTCATCATGGATCAAGATGTCCTAGTGCCTTTCAGGTGGTGCCTGTTTATTTCTTGCAAAGTGTCCCACTGGGGGTGGTCATAGGCAAATAGGAACAGAAATTTCAAGGGACAATAGAGGAAATTACAGACTCGTTTACTTACTGTTCCAACCAATGTTTATTGATTACCTACGCACTAAGCTCTGAGCAAGGTGCAATGATTCTGACGGAAAGTAAGACGCTCCAAGACTCCTTAATTTCTCATTTGAGGACGTGATGGGGGTGAGCAGGGCACACACCCAGGAGGCAGTTAAATCCACATTTGGGGGCATGTGTGGTAAGTGCGTGGTGTTGATGCCGCCAGCATGAGGCTAACGTTTTGTCTGGTGCTCTAGCACGGACCTGAACTATGTGTGTGAATTTGCCCTTCTGTTAAGCTATAGGATAATTTCACTGAGATTTCATTAGAGGTAATGAAACTTCCCTGGTTGTGTGTGTGTGTGTGTGTGTGTGCACACTTATTCTTATTTTGGGTATAGATGTCATGCTATTGTTGACAACAATTAAAATTTTATGATCCAGGTCATATATGAGAATATTTACAACGTTAAAAATAAACATGACCCCTATTAAGATGCATATCCTGTTTAAACACAAGATCAAAGCCAAGTTTATAATTTTATTGCACTCGCAAAGCCCTGCGTGTTTGTTTTTGAAATTTAAAACACTTATAAAACTCTTGCACTGTTGGGTCTCTGGGTTACATTAGCATTGCAGATAGGCATACATGAGCCACTGGGCTCCTCACACAAAGGAAGAAAAAGCCTGGATCAATTTCTTGATTTTGTTTTCAAATTAAATGCGGGTCCTTTTGAAATGCACTGTGAACTACAGACCATATCGTAATGTATGTTCGTTCATAAAAATGGGAGGCATGTATGTGCAGAAATTTCAAAGGCATCCGATCTAGACCTTGTCTCCCTGGCACCTCCTACCAGAGTTTCGGGTCTGGCCTGGGCCCCTCTTGCCTGCATGTGGAGCCCCCAGATCTTCGGGCGAGGCGTGCAGAACGGAAAACCCCTGGGCACGTGACAGAGCTGTAGCAAGTGGGGAGCAAGCGTACCCCAGAAAGCCATTCATTATGTTCTTGCAATCTCCTCTAAAAGGGCTGCCCACCCCTAACTACATATTTATCCATATTTAGTTGATAATCAATAAAGGAAAAACGGTTGCATTATTTTGATTAAAATAACAACACTCCGTGTTACTATGAAATCGCATTGAAGAAGCCAGAATAGGGGAGAAAGCAGTTCATGCTCCCCTCCAGCCTGTGATATATGATATTTTCAGGCGGCGAGGAGAGCAGACACATTAAGAAAATAGTGCTAATGATATTAAAGTACTTTACAAGGCTTGTTACTAAGAGCTGACAAACCTGTCAAGTGTATAATGTAGGAGGCCATCGTAACGCTCTCAGACAACCATACCTCCACCCCATTTCACTGCAATCTCCTAATAATGGAGCCGCTATAAATTCTAGCCAGCAACGGGACAGAGCCATGGCTTCTCACCCCGGTGTGAGGACATGATAAATATAAAAGAAAATGGCTGTCAGTTTTGGCGCCCGAACCTTATTACAAAGTCTTAATCTTACTGGCCTCAGCACCTTTTATCACCGCCTTGTTATGAGCTGATGGCTTTTTTATTTGCTAGGAGATGGAGGATGTGTCATTTGATGTCCTTTTATGTAGCCACTGCTCTGTCCTCTCGTGGAAAAAAAAACATTTTATATGTTTATTATAGTAACCGATTAAATGCAAGACTCGCACAGTGGGCTCAGGTATTGTGTGCTTCGGAGGAATCGGAGTCCGGTTTTAAATGCATCATAATGAGTGTTTACATGAATGGGAAGCAAATAGGAAATTAATTTTTCTCGGCACTGGAGATGGAGCAGTGGCAATAGTCACGGTTGTTTATTCTCACTGTTATTGTTGTCGGGACTGGTCATTGTGGGTTCCAAGGTCAGCCGGAAATCCCAGCTCTCACTTTTCTTTTTACTCTTTAAACTTCGAGCTTGAGGAAGGAGGCCCTGTAAACATAGTCCAGCTCCCACTCGGCTCAGGTTCCATCGGCTTGCTCCTTCAGATGAGATAAGTTGCAATTATCTAAATATTGGTCTGGAAATCTCACAGCTCACTTCCCATCTCGTTCGAGTCAGGCCGACGAGAGTCCGAACTTCACTTGCACCGCTGACCCTGCCAGAACCTTTACCCACCAGGACCGCTGCAAAGTGCCCAGGGGGACCTTGACGGGCTGGTTTCGGGCTGTGGCCAGATACTCCATCACTGGATCTTATCTTCACTTTGTGTCCTTGAACTTCCACGGCCCTGAGGGGCTCTCCCGGAGAGCTTTATCCTGCCTGATGTGCCTGCTGGCTGAGAATCGGTTTCCCGAGTGGGAAAATGACTGATTTTGTTCGGGGGCTGGACCTGGGTGGTGTCGGCTTGCACGGCAGCAGGTGCTCGGCATATGTTTCTCTTCACCCAAGGCTTTTGCATCCAAAGTCAAAGGCCAAGGGTTGCTGGAGATTTATTCCTCTATATCTGGTAGGAAATCGCCCAGGGGGTCGCTCCTGTTACGTAGGTCACGTATCTTCTGTCTGGGAGGCACCATCTGTGGGTAGCTACCAAGACTGGTCTAACACAAAATTTCGGTCACATGACAGAGACCTCCTTTAACTCCATCCCACCAAAGACCTGCCCCAAGTATTTGACATAATACATTTTTCATTTTACTAAAGGGACAGAATAAGCCAGTAAACTGGGCGTTGTAGACACACGAGTCACTTTCTCTCCTTATCCATTCCATTGTGAGAAGTTGGCTGAGTTACGCAGAAGCCTGTTTTGGCCTGGGATCAAGTTCTGGCCCGTGAGCAGGGATGGAAAATACCTGAGGTCTTTTTCTTTGAAAACGAAAGTGTTTGAGCGCTCCGTTTCCTGAGTGCACTTGACATGTGAGAGTGGACGGCTCCTAGAGTCGGGTCAGCACCTTGGCGTCTCCCGGGCTGCTCTCGGCTGCAGGAGTATTTATGCCTAAAACTCGGCATAGGCAACAAGTGGGCACTGAAACAGCTCCTCCTGTGACTGTTCCTGAAAAAAGCCGTTCGTGATTTGCCACTATATGAGGAGGGGAAAAAAACTGATGAAAAACCTAATACATCACAAATTGCATGTCTAGAAATTTAATTAAAAGGAAATAGCCCGCCCTATATGAAGGTGGGCAGTCCCCTTCCTGATCTTTTGAAAGCTCCTCCTCTTCCCTCCTCTTTCAAGAACAAGAAGTACTTGTCAGGGAAACCCGCACAAGCGTAGTAATGAAAGAGGACATTCTGTCACGGACGACTTACAGGTGCTTGGCCTCTTGGAAACTGAACCAGGTCAGCTGGTCTGCATGTTAAGGCAGCTCCTCTCCTGGGCTTTGTGTACCCCACAACCTGCCTCCAAGCCTGGGACACCCACTCAAATTGTGAGGGTGTTTCCTCATGTCTGAATCACACATTGTAAGTGGCAGAAACTTTACGTGTGGGTTTTTCTGTCATCTCTCAAGCACCCTCTAATATAAGTTAACATAAACATAAATATTCCCATTCAGTGGACAAGAGGATTGATGCTGGGTCTCCAGATAAAACCCGGGATGTCCAGTTAAATTGAGATTTCAAATACAAAACGAACATTGTATTAGCATGAGTTCCAGCCTCAGTAGTTCATGGAACATTTTTCATCCTAAAAAAAAAAAACCCACTTGTTGTTTATCTGAAATTCAAGTTTACCCAGATGTCCTGGATTTTTATTTGCTAAACAAACAAACCTCAGTGAGGTTCAAATAAGAATTTGCCAGTTTACACAAGTCATAAGTGGCAGAGTTGCTATTAGATAGTACGAGAACTGCCAATTGTTAGATTGATAGATACTATCTCATGCAGTCCTGACAATGTGATGATATTCTTCTCCTGACCCAGATGAGGAAACTGAGGGGACCAGGGTGTATGTAACGTGCTCAAGGTCACTTAGCTGGCAAGGGGGAGTGCAGCCTGTGACCCATGCTTTCAAGCATGCTATCCCACATCTGGGAGCTGGGGTCCTGGCTCTGCCTTGCAAGTTCCGGGATAGACATTGCAGTCTCCAGAAAGACACTGGAAGCAGGTCATCCAGAGGCCCAGTTCGCATGGAGTGTCAGCTCCCTTTTACAGGACTGTTTGAGTGAGATTTTGCCACGAAGGGCGTCTTCAGCAAATTGCCTTTGGCCTACCCTGAGAAGGTCAACAGCACGGAGGGCAGTCTGACTTGCACTGAATGAGAACCAAGGTGCAGAGGTCTGGTATGCTGCTGTTTCCCACTCCTAGGAGGCCACGTGGGGGAGAGAGTGTTGGCAGCAACGGCGTGGGTGAAACTGGAAAGGTCTTCAAACACATGGGTATGTCAAAAACCAGCAAAATGTTCAAAAGATGCCAGGATCTGCAGACACAATTGTTGTGTCAGAAATCAGATCCCTGTGACACATACATGTATCTTCCCCCAAATGGAGAGCAGGGTGAGAAGGGAAATGAACTTTAGAGAGAGGAAACTATGTTGACCTTTCTCAGTCTCTTCAAGATCTGTACTCAAAGGTAGACCTTAGGACTTTTATCTTCCCTTCTAAGCCTTAGATCTGGCCCCCTCTAAATCACCAGCAATACTCCTAGAAGATCTCTGGATACCCAGGCGACACAACACATGAATTACGCCGTTACTTAGGTATCGTTTTGCTTATTTTGCTGTCTATAGGCCATTGGGTGTTTGATGAGTCCATACTGGAGCCCTAGTTTTGCAGAAATCTCCATCACGCTGCCCAACACTCTTACTAAACCATCGATGCATTTTCTTTCTCCTCTGCCTATGCAGCCTCTTCTAAAAATGTCACTGTCCTGATTAATTTTCTGTCCCCCTACATGTTCGGATGACACACGGGAAGCAATTCTCTCAGGAGAAGCGACTTCTCACACCCTGACTATTTCAGGGGGCTACAAGTCAAGATGGAAATTAGCGCACCCCCCAGAATCTTCACACTCGGGAAGTGGAAGATGCTTTAATTACCCTGTTGTGACAATCCTGTAATCACGTGACTAGCACTGTGGCCATGCATTCACACAGCGACAGACAGAGCATTGACAACAATGCTAAGCGGTGTGCTTTAAGGCTGTTTGCATGAGCAGGATCACTGTCTTCTCCCAGTGCTGTGCATAGTAATAAACGGCACAGGATTTCTCCTGTGAGTTTAAAACAAAAGTCTACTGTAAATATGCCCGGCTAGTGAACCGTTTTAAAAATTCCACTCGTCTCACTCTCTTCCCAGCCACGCCCCTTCCAAGGTTAGAGTTTAGCTCTGAGACTGAAGTCAGGATACAGGAGGGCATTTCAGAAGGAGACTGTGGAGATTTCCAGAATGTTCTCCGAGATATGACCCTTTCCCCTCCACAAGGCAGAGGGAGCAAGGGCCCATGAGAAACACCAAATACTTTAATGCAAAAATAAAGAAAATATATGCATTCTGCACCAGGGAGTGTTCTGTATCTGCGTGTCCTCTTACACGTGTTTACGTATTATGTAAGTGTGAGTTTCAAAGATCTCAACTCTTTATGAGCCAAGACTTGACATACTCAAGGAGCACCGGAGGAGGGGGTGACTCGGAGGAGAGCAGGCGCTTCAAACATATTCCTCTCTGCAAACAGCGTTGTGATTACGTGTGAGAGACATTTGGCTGGAAGGAGCTCTTGAGTGAGCATGGCCATGGTCTTGCTCCCTCTGGGGCGGGACTCCATGGGAACCTCTCTTACAGAAAGGTTTGGTCCTGGAGTTCCTCGAGTCTTTTCAAGTGACACATGGCAAGTGACCAAATGTTCCAGCCCACATTGGCATGCAGGGAAGGATAGCGTCCTGTCCTGCAAACCTATATGAAGAAAATAGTAAGCTGAACCCTTCCCAGAGAACATAAAAGAATACCTAAGGAAGTGGGGAGTGGAAGTGGATGTCAGACAGAAAAATTCAATGGGAAAACTATATGAATTTTCCTAACTATATTTCCTATGAGTCAAATATAATTCAAACCAAAATTACAGGGCAATACTTAATGTCACTTGACAAACTGACTCCAAGAAAACATACACAAAGACAGTCAAGAAAACTTAGAAAACAAGAATGTGAATGGGATGCTAGTGGATTAGGTCACAAACTTATCTTTTAAAAACTATGTCATTTCAGGGTCATCATCTCTAATACTATTAGCATACAAAAGCCAGAGCACTAAAACTCTAAGGCCAGTTGGAAGAAAAGTTAATAATGAAAAATACAGCCCTGGCTGGTGTGGCTCAGTGGATTGAGCACTGGACTGTGAACCAAAGGGTCACCGGTTCTATTCCCAGTCAGGGCATATGCCTGTGTGGCAGGCCAGGCCCCCAGTAGGGGGTGCATGAAAGGCAGCCACACACTGATGTTTCCCTCTCTTTCTCTTTCCCTTCCCTTCTCTCTAAAAATAAATAAATAATCTTTAAAAAAAAGAAAAGAAAAACATAAGATGGGACAAAAGCATGTTTGCAGTTGTGTGCATGCAAAATAATACAATAATTAGTAAGTAATAGTACGAGAATGAACTGTGTTTTGTGTACTCACTACTGTAAACCTATTTTCACCCACTCTGTAGAATAAAAGATAATAGCAAGGCAGATGTGAGACCATTGATTAAATCCCCCACAGTGACAATGGCTTCTGGGTTGTGTGTGTGCTCTCTCTGAGCCTGGCACTGCGCCTCCTGCCTCATTGACCTCTGACAGACACAAGTCACTAGCCCCACTTCACACATGAAGTAACCGGTGACCACAAGTAGGTTAAGTGGGTCCCTAATAAGTGCCAGACATGGGATCTGAACCTGTGGCTGCAATCTCGTGCTCATTGACACTGGGACGGGCTCCCTCTGTCAATGGCAACCTCAGGATGCAGTTGCCAATGATGAGGGAAACCCTCTGCATTTTATTTCCCGTGATAAAAAATTGTTTCTTCAAGGAACCGGGCCGGCACTTGATCAGTATTTGCAACATGCTATCAAGCTCATTTTCATAATGGATATTTCTATTGGACAACCAGGCATAAAAGTGATAGTCTTTGACAATGAGGCCACAGACCAGTTGAAACAAAAATGTCTTATGGAAGGTACACTTTAATTTAATTTAAGTCTCGGAAAACAGCTCACCCAAAAATGACTTTTGCAAGTCACGTACAGGATCTGTCGTTTTGCATTGACCTCTGCAGGCCTGAAATATATTGTGCTGGACTTGCAAAGCTTATGAGAATGATATTAAAGCTGGTAATACTTTTAAATCTTATTTTATACCCACTCTGATGTGTACTTCACTGTGTACAATTCTTGGAAGCAATGATATTATGGAATATTCTTAGAGAGCTACTAGTTCTCTTGTTAATTAGAATTTGACAAGGTTAATTCAATTAGTCACTGTAAAGGTAGAATATACATATTCAAATACAATGAAAAGTAATGCATTCAGAAGAATAGTTCTCTCTATATTTTGATACTGAGTAGATTTTATTTTAGGGTGTTTTTTTTAGTGTTAAGGCCTAGCGCTCAGTTTATTAAAATTTGCATAGTTTGTAGCATCTGGAATGTACCTTACTTTCATTAAATCTTACACTGTTGACTATAACTCTCCTATAATCTATTTCTATTTTAATTTTCACTCTTCAATAATCTTATAATAGAAATTAATCTTCTTTACTATGCGGTATCATTTGTTTTGTTAGCAGAACTCAGTTCTGCATCACACATTCTGCCTACTTCCCTTCATAGTTGGCCGTTCTCCACTAATGCTGGGAATAATCAATTGCTGGAATAATTAATAATATATCACTTCGAAAATAGCTTTTAAACCATGTAAATATTGAAGTAACCTTAAAAAAACACTAGGCATGTGGCATGCATAATTACCGTGTTCCAGAAAGGTGAAAAGTTATAAATGATAGGGCACTTTAGTATTCCTAACCAAAATGTTCCCAAAACTGCAAGAAAGCGAACAGCTTCGTACTTTATCAAAGTATTATTAATACAGTTTACTTGGAACATAGAACTCATTCCCCTCCGGAATGACAACATGAGAGCAGCTAATGTCTGACAAGTGTGTCTGGTGTTGCGTGGGGGGACCACAGTTTACTATTTATGGACACTATTAACGTGTATATTTGCACATGTCAATGTACTCAGGTTAAGTTTTGTGTATTAAAAAACCATAGCGTCGCCTACTAGAGGAGATAGAATAGTTCTTTTCTCTTTACTTCTTTTTAAAGACACACAGTGGGCACTAAGAATACAAACGTGTGCCCGGGGTTTTCACGGCAGCTTGTATTTCAGCATGAAATTCAATATTTGATGGTATATTAGTTGCTCATTCGCATCCACCATTTTTTACATGAACTGGATTATGCATAGCCTAGGATTTAGGGGAGATAGTATACAAATGAAGTCTTATTGCTATGAACAATTTGCTGCCTCAAGGTAAAATGCCAAAAAGAAAAAACCCCAAAAAACTTTTGCTGTATTTGCAGTAAAGTTATTTTAATGTGACTCCATTAAAATCTATTCAAATAAAGAGCTGAGACAATAAACTCTTTAAAATATTATTCTGAAACAAATACTGCATTTTAAAGTGGGCTGAACAGGCAAGGTCCTTCACAGTCATACAGTTCCCTATGCATGACATTCTTGTTGCAAAAAAAAAAAAAAAAAAAAAGGACACCTCTCTGTAAATGCCCTTTTCAAAAATGGGGGAGAACAATTTCCATTCCAAGTTGGGTCTGGCACAGTCTCTGCACTCACACCTGAATTATTAACTTGGCTAATCGGTACATTCCCTTCACAGATATTGCAGGGGGAGACCAGTCCCATTCCCTGCCCAAAATTTCACCAAATATCGATTAGCAAATTTTTATGTTTAAAATGAAAACAACATTAAACACAGCTAATACTCCATTATCTTATATAAATCATGCAAACTACTTACAACCCCAAACTGGTATATTTTGTGATAGCTGAAACACAAGAATTTGGTCTATAGTTCCTCTACCTATAATCTGCATTTTACAACTGAACAAAAATCCACCCCCTGAAAACCCTCTGTAAAGGATTTTTTTAAAGATGTGTAATTAGGACACCTGCCTCCAATCCTTTGATGGGTTTTTGGTTCATTTCTTGGAAGAAGTGTTCTTTCTGGCTGTTTCTTTTTTAATCAAAGCTACTCTGCTAAATTGCCTTCCCACCAGACCTCAGAATATTAGCAAAGGCTGGCCCTGGCTGTGCCGCGATTTGAATATTAACAGTCACTGTTTTACAGCCCTTCCATGTGAGTGATGCACTGTACCTTCCCCCAAGTCAGCCGTCATTTCTTCCCTCCCTCAGCCGGCCATGGCCCTTGGAACGTTTGCGTGGTGTCACCGTGAATGTGCTCCGAGCAGAGTTATACGGCGTCATTTGGAGAAACATTGCGTTAATAACCAGAGTTCAAGGGCAAAGGATATAAACGGAGCAAATTACAAGTCTGAACAGATATATAGCTTTTGCTAAAAGGGACACGGGCTGCTACTTTATTTACTGGGCACTGGAGTGCTTGCGGAAGGTGCCGGAACGCACCAAGGCATTTTTAAATGACCACATCACAGCTTAAGAAAACAACCCACATTTTCAGACTAGAGAGAAAGCTGGTACAAGGATCAATGATTCCGAGTTTCCTAAGGAGAGGCTCCAATGTGTCTTAAGATTCCGGGGTAATTTCACAGACAGTGATATTATTTCATGTGCCACACAGAAGAGAAGGCAGAAGCCTGCTGGAAACATTTGATCATTTCGAACTGCAACTTAGCGCAGTTTAGTCACAAACTTCTTGCTATGATTATTTTAACCCAGGGTTACCACCCTAGTTCAAAGCCAACACCGTGGAAGATGGATTTGTAAAAATGCTAAATGTTTTTACATTGACTTCAGACTACTTCAATAATTACAGAAAAGGGGAGCCAACAATTCAAAAGAGGAGGGAGAAAACCAATTAAAAAAAAACCAAAAGGACAACTTCCTTACCAATCAAAGGAAAGAAAAATCAAAGAAATTAGCTCCACCTGCTACATTACCAAACATTTTTATTAGTGTTCTCAAAAGAATGCCAAGAACACTGTAACATATGTGATCTAATATTTTCCTCTTGGTAAGATGGAAAGCTGTTTGGTTTGTAAATCGGCTTGGAAACTACTATAAAGATATCAAATATTCCTAAAGCATGGCTGTCTCATTTGAAAATGTATTTGAAAATCAACCATTTGAACCACAGAAATTTTGCATTAGGATGTTCCTTATTGTATTATTTACTTTACTAAAATCTAAATATCCAACAATGGGGAAATGTTTAAACAAATTATGTATATGCTCAATGAGAATTATGCAGTTATTGAAGTTGATTAACAGCAGTTAATATTCTCTACTACTATTAAAAAGTTCTTTTGACATACTATATGAAAAAAAACCCCACAAAGTTCAAAGGTTCTCTTCTATAAGTGTTTAAGCATATATTAAAAAAATTCTAGGAAGAAATATGTGTGAATTTAACTTATGGGTGCATTTTTTTTACATTAGCATTAGCCTCACAGGATTAAATTTCTTTTAATTTTTTTCTGTTCTCTAAAGTTACTGGTACACTATTACAAAATGGTATTTAAAAGGGAGGCGCACCCATACAAGTCCTTTCTCCCCCCGCACCACCACTCACTCCCATTTCAGCCGCAATGACATAAAATACACTTCTGTGACAGGATTCAACCTCACCTACTGCTATTTTAAGCAGGGCTTTCATTTTCTCAGTGATGCTCAGGGCTGGGGCAGAAGGGCAGCCGGCCCCCTCTATAGTGCAATTAGATAGAATAAGATTTCCCTGATATAAAGAAAAAAAACCCACTATTTTCTCCAAATGATTTTGCTCCTAGAGGCAAATGAATCAACATACAGACAGGACTGACTTATTTCCCTGACACTAAATGCATTACCTTCAGCGCGGCACCTCGGACAGAAGGAAATACTCGCAGGCTTGTCCTTCAGTTGCCAGGGAAGAGTCTGGATGATACACTAGCTCTCCACCGGCCCCAGTCCGGAGCGGTTCCCAGCTCTCCCATTCCTCCTGGTATCCGTCTGCTTCCATCCCTACTCTTAGCCTCATGAGTTTTCAAAAGGACACTTCTCAAATCGAATTGCCTAAAACCCGTGTGCTGGCATCTTTTCACAAGGGTAAACAAAACCCAGTCAGATTGCTCACGCGTTTTCCACATGTAAAAGGTAGATAAATTATGAAAATTACACACGTTCAAATATGCCCACTATATTTACGACACATTCTAATGATTGTTTTTGGAAAAAGTTTGATAGCCTATAATAAGGCATCATCGTATAGTTTTATCTTTCATAGACCATTTTTTGAAACTATTTTCAATGCTCAAGTTGCCTGAGATCAGGGAGGCGAGTCTCAGGACTGACTTCATAACGGTTTCTCAGACGCCGATAGGGTCATTCACACACTTGACAAACAGGAGCTAGAAACCTTAATTTGGAAAGGGAAGGCGCCGGGATTGTTCTGGTGGTGAAATGATTCGTCAAACATCGGCCCTAAATGATGCGGGCTTCCTCGCCCTCCACTTTCCCAGAGTGCATTTTCCTTTCTCCCACAGAGATGTAATAGAAACTAATCTTGCCAAATCTAAACATCCCGAGCCCGGTCCTTTTGTGCAGGCATCCCTCTCTGGGCACTAGGTGCAGGGCCGTGTGGGGTCCGCGCTAGCCAGCCCCCATTTACATTCGCGGGTTCCCCGCTGTTCGGACCACAGCCCTAAGACAGGCCATCCATCATCCCCCCCCCTCCCTGCGCGCGCGCCCAGCGCCACCACCAATCGGGCAGCAGGTGGGGCCGCACCTGCGGGACAGCCCTCCGCTTTCCTCCGCTTTCCTCATCTCTCCCCCGAGCCGCCCTTGCCAGCCCCTGCGCTCTCCAAGGCCAGAACCGGACAGGTAGGCTCGGGTGTCGGGGCAGTGTGCGCGCCGAGACCTCCCCTGGTGGCGGGCCAGGCAGGCAGCGGGGATGTGGGAGGGGAGGACACATTCCCCATTACCGTGCACGCCTGCCTTGATTGGTCTGCCACCGGTGTGCGTGCGCGTGTGCGCGTGTGTGGCCACAGGGACCCTCCCTGGGTCCAGCCTCTAAAAAGTGGAAGAATTACGATGCTTACCTTGGGAAGGGAAGCGGGAGGGAGGACACATTTTAGTGACAGAATTCGTTGCCTCTGGTCTGTTTCTCTGACGCACCCCTGGTGGAGTTTGCTGCTAACTCTGAGCTCGGCCTGGCCCCTGCGTGCACTTCTGGCAGTGTTCCTCGGCCACCTCAGGGAACAATATTAAGACAATGCTAATAACTAGTCTCTCCAGGATGCAATAACTCCCCCAGATAGAAACCTAACCCCAAATAGAAACTGAACCTAGATCTCAAGGGCCATAAGCACAGACTGTAATGACTCAAAAAAAAAAAAAGCTGAACCTCAAACCACCGGGAAGCCTTCATTTTCCAGATAGGCAACTAATCAGACAGTGGCCACCTGGCCTGTAGGGGCTGTTCCCTGGGGGCAGCTCTACAGCCTGCTGGACCACGCCAAGTAAGGGTTTTATAACTGGGTTCCGTGCCTCCCAAACACGGGCTGTATCATGTAATTTGAGAACAACTGAGGACAAGCTGAATCCCTACCCCTCCCTCTTTCATGTTCTGAGAGTGAATCTGTGTAGACATTAGTTCTGTCCAGGCAAGGCCTTGAAACAACAGACCGTCCTGCTGGTGGCTTCAAGCCTTGAAGGCTTCTCAGAAAAACATATTTCTCTGGGGGGCAAAAAAAGAAAAAAACAGCAAACACAGCAGCCAGCATCAAGTGCCAATGTTCCACCCCTGTCTTGCTTCGGAATCATAAATCATGGAATGGAGAGAGAGAGCATGACTCCAGCTTTCCTGCCTTTAACAACTGCAAGCGGTAATGCCAGAAGTGAAGGGAAGCAAACATGTGGACCGGAGCTGCGGGCTGCAGGCTGGACGTGCCCTTGGGGACCTCTAGGCCCCTGTCCCTCAGGGCCTCACGGGGCTGAGGAGGGGCCCTTCTCCAGGAGAGGGGTTCTCAACCGGGCCTCACAGGAGAGTGCCTGGCTCTTGTCTTTGTTGCCGTTGCTGTTGGTGTCCAGAAAGTGCCTGTGCCTACAGTGATGGGCATGTGGATTCTGTCGGCCTAGGGTGCAGTCTGGACAGAAGCAGCTCTTCCAGCCACTGAAGTGCACACCCCGCCCCCGGCCCACATGCCAGTTCTGTCGCTTCATGGGGTATAATCGTCACCCCTTCTTCATTCCTCACTGTCTGCACCCCTGCC
Source organism: Artibeus jamaicensis (assembly GCF_021234435.1). Lineage (NCBI taxonomy): Eukaryota > Metazoa > Chordata > Mammalia > Chiroptera > Phyllostomidae > Artibeus > Artibeus jamaicensis. Next base: position 7,830,877 of record NW_026522049.1, on the reverse strand, counting down.
CCAAACACACACTCACAGCCAACATAGGGTAAACAAAGTCTCTCTCTCTCTCTCTCCTATTTTTGATTCGTAACTTGCTCCTTAGCTTTCTGGTCTGTTTATTTCAGGTGCTAAAATCTTATCACTCCTCTTCTGAATACCTTGAGAGCAGCCTTCACTTCTTGCTATTGATGCTGTCATGTTTTTCATTGTTATTTAAAAGACTGCCTCCTGGCAGGGAGGAGGGAGGGCAAGTGAGAGGTTGGCTGAGGGCTTTTGAAGTCTAGGACATTTTGCCCAGCACTTGGGGAAATTCCTCCTTTGGCTGTGACTTTGGTTTATTCGTGCAGGGTCTCCCGGAGCCTCCTCAGCTCGCCCACCAAAGTCTGGCTGCCTGTTTTTTTCTGAGCAAAGCATTCTTCCTGCTCACTAAAGTGGAACTGGAGTTTCTCCTTCCCTGCATCTTTCTCGCCGCCTTTCTGGGTTATGTTGCACACTTTTCCTTGAGAGATAGATGATCTGTTCTTTGATTAGACACCCTGACCTTTTACGGGTGTTGATCATTGATCTCCATCTGGGCTGGACAGAAAGCTCTTGACCCTGAAAAGTTACCTCGCTGCCAGCACCACAGGGAAATTCAATTTGTGTGGCCGCACGGCCACGGCGGCGGGACTCCTCCTCAATTAGGATTTCTGGAGTGATTATTTTAGTTTTATTAAGCAGGCGGTGGCCTCTGCTTTCCAGCTCTAGCTTTTAGTTACAGTAATCAATTTTTCAGTGTAACTGGTTGTAATTGTCGGCTGGGATATTGAGCTTTCACGGGTTTAGACATAGTGTGTTCTCACGCGGGGTCTTCTCCATACCTCCCAGACAGATGGGTAATAATACCATACATTAATACCTCCACATTGGTTTATGTGTGTTTGACCACAATGCAAGCATAATTATTTTTGCCCAGTAAAAGCTATTAGAGATCTATTTGGGAGGTTTTACGATCAATAGCTCCTGTGATATTTGTGTAGCAGCCACAGAATAATCAATTGAAGGTCATATAAAGTAAATTACCGCCCCCCTATAATGATTCTTTCTTCTAGATGAGAATTGGGTTTTATTATTTCATCAGGATCCTCTCCCGACGCATGCTCTGTCTGCTTGTGAAAGACAGAGATGAAAGTTGGGAGTATGTTTTGAACGCAGTATTACTATCCATTACTTGAATTTATGTTATCGAGTTATTGAATTAGTGGATCCACACTGGAATTCCTTCAAAACCCTCTCTTATGTACTCCGTGACACAGTTAATAACAGTCACGAGCAAATGGGCGTCTCTGGCTGCATGGTGGAGTGAGTCACTTTGCAAAAGTCAATCTTTGTAGCTGTCTCTTTAAAGCAAATTTAGAGTTGGTTAAATGTGTTATATTGACAGTGTGACCGAGCTTCTCTCTTCAAGCCCTTCCGGAGAGTGACTGGTGAACTAAGCAGAAGAGGGAGTTGGGAGTGCTGAATACTAATGCAATGTCCACCTTAGCTCAAGGTGAAGCTGGAGACAGCAGGGGCAGAGCGGGGGGTGGGGCTCCCCACCTGCCTTCCTGGGGGCCTCTCCCTCACCCAAGGTGCCTAACCTGAATTTCAGACTTGCAGCATGAGCCGGGGCAATGGCCATGCCTCTATAAAAGATTGCAATTTGCCAACCGGAGGCATGCAATCCCCCAACTGTCTTAAAGGGACCCATTTTCAGAGTTTAGCCTTTCTTTTTGAGGGTGCAATCAGTTGTGCACTGAAAAACTGAAGCCACAGTTGGATAACTGCAGGCACAACAGGCCACAAGAGGCCTCTTTGCTCCAAATTTTGTACCTGCGACTAATTGCACTCACAGAAAATGGGAGTGTGGTACGAGCTTTTTTAAAAATTTGGGCCAGTAAATTCTCCATGGAGGGACTAGGGGAGGAGAGAGACGATTACTCACTTTCTCAAAGACAAAGGCAGATAGAGATATCGTTTCCGTGGCACGCTCCATCTGGTCCGCAGAGCACGAGTGGGAGCCAAGGCCCGGGGACCATGAGTGTGCTGATCGGCTGGGACACGACCAGGGAATTGTGACAGGTCCCAATGTACAAGCAATAATCTGTTGAAAAATACAGTAGGAAAAATATCGGTGAGTTTGTGACTATAACTTGTGACAAATTAATGAAGCATTTTAGAGTGACTGGCACAAGGCATTTTGTTTCCTGTAAAGAAATGCTTATTATAAGTGCTGTTACTTCTCATTTGCTTGGGGTGCAATACATGGAGAAGTTAAGAGGGAGTGCGTCTAGATGTTATCAAACGGTGAATCAGGAGACATTTTAAATTTATATATAACACATAGTTATGGATTTACACATCTATGAATGTATTTATACAAATTAGATGGTGTGTTTTCATATACATATACACACCTGCACATATAGATGTACACATATTTTATATGCATACACGTATTTCATTTATGTTTTATGAGCCTAAAAATAGGGTGGCCTGTGGTCCGGGTCAGTCCTGAGTTATTTACAGCAGCTGATCCTCTGTGTGGAGGGCCTCTGGGACCTGTGTCACAGGGACCCTGTCCTACTGTCCATTCTGTCCAAGGTGGTGACAAACTAGTTGAGCCCAAAACCAAGAACATGTTTCGTTAAGTCACAAATGACCATGAATGAAGGACCCAGTCTGGAGATTAGAAATCAAATATGAAAAATAACACTGGGAATGTGAGAGGCTGTTCTTGCAGGAATAGTCTGAGATGTAATCGGATCCCACCAACAAGTCTCGCAGCCAAATAAAACAGGGGCAGGCCCAGGAATCAATGAGGGATAGCAAAGTAATAGTTAACAAGGAAAGGAGTCCATGGTGCCATGGCAGACCAGTCTTGGAACGCCCCAGTGAAGGGCCAGAGTGAGGACATTAAAAGCCTGGGACTGTACACCTTGTCTTCAGTTTATCCGCCACCTCTCTACTGCAATTGTGGGCATAGGTCAGATTTTGAATTTTGAATAGTTATTTTTCCCCATCGAATGAGCTAAGGGGAATTGTTAGGCTCTCCCACAAGCTTCTTTCAGCAATTGGCTCGTAATGTAAATAGAAAATCCAGCAGCAGAGCCCTGGATGCATTTTGGTACCGATAACGGCACTTGTTTCCATCTGGGTGTGTTGGCCTGGAAATGTCCTCTCCTGGGAAAGTGCCTTCAAGAGAAGAAGAACCACTGGAAATACAAATTAACCCTCATGCAGCTTTTTAAGGGCCACCCAACCCGCACCAAGATAGGGACATTGGAGATGGTACAGTATGAAATGGTCTATAAGGAAAAAGAAATAGGACTGTTTTTCTTCAGAGAAAAAAGTAGGAAGGATTTGGGAAATGGACTTAAGTGAGAAATAATTTCATATGTACAGAAACACATCCTATGAACCATAAAAGTTAAAAAACAAGAATGTTTACAAACAACAAAGACAAGCTACAAACAAATCCAGCCTTATAGGTAAAAAGAGCCCTATGCAAATGAGGCATTAAATGAACTGCTGTGATTGGAACACATTGATGATGATAATGGTGACAATCATTAAAATCACTTCTTTCCAAGTTTCTGTAACGGCCTCACACTCTCTAGCATCTCCTGGGACTTACTTGCCTTACAAACCCCAGCCTTGGATTAGTAACTCCACCATCCACCCTCCCATACCTGTGCCTGCGGCTGCACTTGGCCAATGTGGTCTGACCCTGGCTAACCTTGGTTTTGCTTTAAGAATAAAATCCCAAGGCTCAAATGAAGTCATACCACCTCCCTGCAGCTCTACTGGGACTCCCCATGAACTTGGACAGTTTAAAAAAGTCCATGCCTTCTCCAGTCTCCTGAAACTTCAGGTTACTCTGAGCTGCCCTTGCTTCAAATGTCACCTAGAAAGTAGATGCCATCAGTTGGGAGTGTCTCACCTTTTCCAAAGTTTTAAATATTAAAAAACTCATCTACCTCTGCAATGTTTCATCTTTTTCCTTCAAAATTGCAATGCATGAAAAAGCACCCGCTGCTTTCAAAGGCCAGCCCTGCCATGCTGGTTCTCAACCCCAGCCCCTCATCCTTCTCAAGAATGTTGGGGACTTTCATCCCTTGCTCTCCTGCACCCACAGTCTTTCTCTACTGGATCAGCTTACAAACTCAACAGTATAAACACCTACACAAAAAAGCGAACAAACACACATCAAACTCCATCTTCGGCAAAAGATAAATAGCTGGTCTCTAATATCTTTGATCCCCCTTCTCCTTTGATTAAAGAAACTATGCTTATACCTGAGCCCATAAGCACCTGTAATAGATACCATTCTTTAGGTTCCCCAAACATTCTATACATACTGGAGGAAAATGAAACAAAGCAACCCCAAACAATGTAAATGAAATGGCTTCTGCAAGTGATTGGAAGAGCTGTTGATAGGCGTGTCCTATAACAAGGTCTTACCTGGGGACCTGCCATTTTTAACAGCGTAGAGACAAGCATGAAGAGCAAAAAAAAGGAGGTTTTACTAGAAAGAAGGGTGACTGCAGCGTGATTTGCTGTGGGCTGTAGGGTGTCAGGGGCCACTTGGAAGACATTAAGTGTCCACAGATGAGACAGCTGTTTCTGACTGGGAGCAGGGAGTGACCACTCAGAATTTGCCACTGCGGGGGACAAAGAAACACTCTCCATAAAGAGGTTCAGGGGAGAATCCAGTTGAAGAAGAGAATAGAATTACTGGAGGCAGTTGAGTTTACTCATGGAAAAAGGATTTTTGTCCTGGGAAGGACTGAGCCCGCTGGCTCCCCCATCTGCAGGACACAGGTCCTCCTCCACTTCTTCTAGCTCCGCTTCCTCGCAAGTTCCTGCTCTTACCAGTGAAAGTGTAAGGATTTGGGTTTAAAATGTCATCTGAACGGTAGTCTTCACGCCTATGAAGTCATGGGAAAAGATTAAAATTAACACTCCCATTGACAGATGACCTTTAGTGAAATCGAGAACAATTTCCACAAACTGGACAGTTGGCCAGAAAAAGAGAAATCAATCTCTCACCCCTGCCATCAAAATGTAAGCTGAAAGGTCCTTCCTTTGCACTTCCCTCCCCCGCCAGCTCCCCGCACCCACCGCCTCCCGTGGGAATGAATGACCACTCGGGCTCTTTAACAATAGGATATCTGGTTGGAGACTTTTTGGAGGTGGTCCGAATTTAGCTACCACTTCTATTTTTTGCAGGTTAACACCTAAATTTTTCACATTGACAAGAACTCTTCAACTCCCAGAAAAAGATAAGGAGACCCAAGGACAGGGGACATGGAACTGGACAGCCGTGGGAAATGGCCCACATTGTGGGGGGGGTGTGCCTACAAGAAGGGTCCATCCGAGGAGTGGTCCATCCCATGGGATGTAGCTTTTACACAGATTGCTGTTTCTCAGGCCCGGCAGTGGGATTAGGGTATGGCCCAGTTTTGTCTGGCTGAGTCACTCATCTTAAACACAGGGTGTTAGGGGCGGACCACTGGCGTGAAACTGATACCAGCAAAAACTCCTGGAAGAGGTTTTTACTCGGTGCTCGAGTGGACTGTGCGTTTGGGCCCCACTTAACGCTGGTTCTAGACAGAGGGCACATTGGAGGGAGCTGGGTCAGAGGAGGACACAACAGCAGTGGCAACTTGGAGGACCAAGGAAATTCGACTGCCCAAGCAATATGTGGCATTCAGTCTAGTGCCGGAACCAGAAAAAAAAAATGTAAGAAGACTTTGACTTGAGCAGTAAATCACGGGAAGACCCAGGGTAGGAGAAGCCCAACCTTCCCCTGTTGTGTCTCTCCTCTACTCTCACTGGAGGAAAACAGGAAGGGCAAAAATGAATTTCGGTTTGGGTGCTGTTACTTTCTGTTTTTGCTTTCATTTGTCAACTCACTTCTTCCTCTTCTTTCTCTACTCACATCAGCCTCCTTAGCCAGAGGGGGATGTGTGAATTACCTCGGAATAACCCTCGAGTACGTCTTCAGGCTCAGACCCTGTTGTACAAACACAATACTGTGATCCTGGGTGGGCATCTGTAGAGGGTACACGTGTGTGTTCACTTGCTTTTCCGAAGTGGGCTATACTTCCTGCACCACGACTCGGCAATTCCTCACGAAATTGCATCTGAATCATCTAATATAATGCCATTGTTTCCCTTGGTAGTGGTTGTACTATAGTCCATAGCATAGAGGTACTGGGCTTACGTGTTTCTCTTCTTTTTCTCTTCTTTGCCACTGTGATGAGTGCTATAGCAAACAGCCTCCATACCAAGGTGGGCAAAAGTCAGTTTGTAGTTGTGAGTATACCAAACACCGATTTTATTCTTATATTATTATTATTCCTTAATTGTTGTATTGTTTTCCACATGAACACCTGCAAACCTACTTTGGCCAGCTCTGTGCTGTGTAAAGAAGAAAGGTTTCATTTCTTGAGGTGGATTCCTAAGAAGGGTGCTGTGAAATGGAAGGATACACGTATTCTTAATTTAAAATAGGCTATCAGATTTCTTTCCTAAACTGCAAAATCTCTTCATATTTTTACTATGGGGGAATATACCTTTTCCTGCATATTCCTGCCATCAATAGGTAGATTTTTTTTTAAGAAAATCGCCACCTTGATGAACATAAAGAGATGCTTCACTATTTCGCTATTTTCATTCTCCTGCTGCCATGCAGCTTTGACCCTTTTTGAATTTGTTCGGGGCCATCCGGACCTCTGCCGGCTTCCCACCCCAGGCTCGTTCTGTTTGTCTCCTTCCCGACAGTCTGTAAGAGCTCTTGGTTTACATCAGCCATTAACCCTTTTTCTCTATTACCTCGATAACAACAACAAAAAAAGAATCTGTGTTTGTTTTTTTTTTTTTAAGAGGCAGAAGATAAAAGGGTCTGAAATTCATTCAAAAATGAAAATGCTCAAAACATTCCCTCTTGGAAAGATTTGCATTTTAATTGGTATCAAGCCTGCAAAGAATGAAGGTCTTAGAGATACTTCTAATCATCAAGGAAAGGGTATAAATCAAACCTCTCTGATGGCTTGATTTGCTGCAGGTATTTAATCTGCATGCACCACCATCGCTGGGCGCGTGATGATGCTGGAAAGCTGACTGTGTGTTACGTTCAGAGTTACCGTCTTGCCGTGAGGGAGGGGCAGGAGCAACATGCCAAGGGAAGCACCTCAGTGGACATTTTGTTTGGTTCTGTTTCCACCTTTGTATTGTGGTAAAATCCATATAACATAAACGGTTTAACTGTCTGGTTTGCTCCAGTGGCATTAAGTACATCCACACTGTTGTGCCACTGTCACCGGGCTCCGCCTGCAGGACTCTGGCATCATTCCAGAACTAAATGCCATCCCCATAAACCTGAACACCCTCGTTTTCTCCTCCTTAGCCCCTGGCAGCCACCATTCGACTTTCTGTCTCTCTGGGTTTCTTATGGTACTTGTCTTCTTGGGACTATCTTTTCTCACGTAGCGTACTGTCCTCAGAGTTTATCCACGTTGAGACATCTGCCAGGTTTCCTTCCTGTTTCAGGCTGAGCAATATTGCACTGTATTCAGAGCCCTCGCTGTGTTGGTTCACTCATTTACTCACCGATGGGCAATCAGGCTGTGGCCGCGTTCCAGCCATTGTGGGGGATGCTGCCATCAACATGGGTTTGCGTCTACCTCTTCGAGGCCCTGTTTCCAGCTTAGGTATGTGCCAGAAGGAGAACTGCTGGGGAGAATGGTCATTCTATTTCTGTTTTTTGAGGAACTGCCATAGTAGTTTCCATGGTGGCTGAACCATTTTACATTCCTATTAAGAGTGTGCAAGTATCCCAATTTTTCTACCTCCTTGCCTACAAGTTTCATTTGCTGGGATTTTTTTTTTGGGGGGGGGGCAGTGTAGTAGTCACTTTCTTGAGTATGAGGTAGAATCCTGTTATAGTTTTAATGTGTATTCCCCTCATGATTAAGGATATTGGCCAACTTTTCATGTCCTGATTGGCCATCTGTTCATGTCCTTAGCGGCCATTTGTAACTTCTCTGGGAGGACCCTTTGTTTTGAGGTTGCCAGAGGCTTGCTCCCACAGAGAGAGCTGACCTTCAGTTCTCTCAGACTCGGAGAAAACACATTCTCCGTGTTCCTAGAGCATGCAGGCGATCTGGCAAAAGAGCGCTGATCCTTGCCCGGATGATTTAGAGACTACGGAGGCAGCCCGAAATGGCACAGCCCCTCCCCACCACCCAGAGAAAACAGCACCAGAAGTCACCGGACACACCGTCTCCTGGATGTGGTATCCCATGGCTACAGACCCCAGCTGTGGGTACCAGAGTGGGCTATACCACTCACGACTGGTACACACTCGAGCAACTCGGATATGGCGCAACTTTAGGAGAGGGACCAGGACTCGCTCTTCTGTAAGAGCAGGAAAATGCCTCCTAGCTGTCCTAGAATCATGCGTTGACCGGACATAAATTGTTTGAGATTAGTCTAACAATAGCCAGAGGGCAGTGGGGAGAAGGGTTTTCAGGAACTAAGATAAAGGACACAGGGACGAAACCAAGGGGGAGGGTGGAAGCAAGGAAGGGAGGGAGGTTTGGCTGGGGTGGGGTGGGCGGGGGGAGAAAATTCAGACAATTGTAATTGAACAACAATAAAGTAATTTAAATAAATAAAGAAGAAAAGAAAAAAAAACCCGTACAGGAACCTTACTGCTATGGCAGCTTATCAGAGCAGGCCGGTTTCATTCTGTGAGCTGGTGAACCCTGCGGAGCCCTCTGCAGTCAAGGGCCCCACATCCGCGGATTCAACCCACTGTGGGTCGAAAATATTTGGAACGAGAAAGTTCCACTGTTCCTGATGCGTACTAGCCAGGCCTGTGACAGTTGTGTCTGTGCTGAATGTGCACAATTTTTGTTCTCGTCATTATTCCTTCAACAATACAACCTAACAACTAGTTACACAGAATTTGTATTGAGTTAGGTATAATAAGTAACCAGAGAGGATTTAAAGTCAAGTACACGAGAGGATGTGCACAGGTTGTTTGCAAATACTATGCCATGTTACATAAGGGACTGTAGCCACAGGTTTGAGCAGCCACAGGTTTGGGGGTTCGCCTGAGGTGCCGGAACCAACCCCCCAGTGGATACAGGGGGGTGACTGTAACCATTAAATCCCTTTGTTGAAGCCCTGGCTGGTGTAGCTCAGTGGATTGAGCATGAGCCTGTGAAGCAAAGGGTCACTGGTTTGATTCCCAGTCAGGGCACATGCCTGGGTTGAAGGCCAGTTCCCAGCAGGGGACGCATGAGAGGCAACCATACATTGATGTTTCTCTCCCTCTCTTTCTCCTTCCCTTTCCCTCTCCCTAAAAATAAATAAATAAAATATTTTTAAAAATCCCTTTGTTGAGTGAGAATAAGGCAGCATTTTAATTTTGGTTTCTTAAATACGTTTACCGACGATTAAAACCTCCCCTTCAGGAACGATGTGAGAAGGGAGAGACTCGGCCACGGTAGGATGTCCTCCTCAAAGGTAGGATTCGTAAGATAAGACGCCGAGCCATGGAAGCTGCTCGCTCCTTCCCTGATCCAACCTGAAGGAAGTGCCTGCAGGTGAGCGACCAGCCTGTGGACGAAGAGCAGCCTCTCACAGATGACAGCTGAGGTCCCAGGGCAGGCGGCTCCACAGCCGAGCCCACACCGGGCGCGCTGGTCGTATCCCGCAAAGTTCTCTCCACCTCCACCTCATGGCAGCCAGGTGCTTTCTGAATCCAGAAAGATCACTTTTACCATTTGCATCACAGTGGTTTTTTTTTAAGTTTGGAAAATATAAGTAATAGAAATTAAATCTGCTGGTAGGCCAAGTATGTTATGAATCATGGCAATGCTGGGAAGAATTTGAGCCAAGAGGATATTTTGGTTTTGAACGAGTAATATAATGCAGGCCAAAATGGCTTCCAGATTTGAACTTCCAAAAACACAGTGACAATTCATCGCATCCCTTGGCGGACAGATGGGGCGATTCCCACCCCCAGAATGGAATAAAATTTCTAGGAAAGATCGTAATTGGCCAGCATATTTCACCTCTGGAGGGCAAGGGAGGAGGAAAGATACAATAGGGATTGTGACAATGCTGTCACCTGTAAGTCATCAAAAAACCTTTATATTTTATAAATTCTTGTCCGGCTGCATAAACTGCACTGGAGGCAAGGACAGCCTCCAGGAGCAAGCGAGCAAGCAAGCAAGCAAGCAAGCAAGCAAGAAAACAGAATAGAATCAGGGACCGCTTTAATGGCAAAGTGGTCGTAAACCAGTGTATTGGAATTTCATCAATATGACATCATTCCCGGTTTGCCGTGGGAGAGCCCCCCGCTCCATTTCCCTCCCGTCTCTGCCTCGTACTCATCCCCTTTCCTCTTAAAGAGATGATGAAGCTGCCCGGGCTGCACAGAAGGATAATAAAAACCTGTATCCCTTAAGCTGAATTCAGCCCATTGAACTGCACAAACAGCAATAAGGAAAACAAAGCTAGCAGGAAACGTTTGCACACAGCATCTGTTATGATCACATAACCACGAGACAGCTGTTTAATCCCAACTGTTAACATAAGATCATTTGTGTGTTTGAAGAGCAGTCCCATTTGGATTTCTCCCTTTATTTATTTATTTTCTGGCTTTTCCAAGAGAGAGGCTTTCTCGGCTGTAGGATGCGATTGGTGTTTTCTGCCTTTCACCCCGGGCTTCCGAAATGGGAGAGACGGTGTGGTTTTCTAACTATAAATACTCAGAGGGACAGAGGACGGCTGTGTGGTCTCCTAACTGAGCAGGGCCTGGCCCTTCCCCAGCCTTTGGGACCTGTTTTGTCCGCTCCTCAGAACATTCGTAAGCTATTCTGGTCAGATGATGGGAAAAGGCCCTCCCAGGAAACACGTCTGGTGGTCCCAGCCTAATTCTGGTCGGACTCGAGTTTTCTCAGCACCACCCAAGCCTGGAACCGATCCCTGTCAAGTGCGGTTCCAAAACCCCAAAACAAAGTCATTAGCTTCGTGATCTCTTCGCAAGGGTCAGGGAAGGATGTCAGCCGTTTGGGTGGCCTGGTTCAGTGCCTGCATTGCAGGCCTGAGCGGGGCACCTTCGATGGCTGATGATGGGGAGTTTCAAAATCCCACTTCTTCTTTTTTTCTGTTTACATCATACCTCACGGCCTGCAGACTTTCCACATGCTCAGCAGAGAACATGCACATTTCACAGTTGAACTGTAGCCAACCAGTCACGGAGGCGGTTGAGGCCAGAGAGGAGCAGTAAAGAGCTGACCACCTGCTCCTGGTGAAGGGTGGGGCCCTGTGCACTTGGACAGGCAGTAACCTTGAAGGCTGCCCAGCATTAGCCTTGCACAGATCTCCCTTCAGCTCCTTCGTTAGCTCTTTCCTCTCAGCAAATTCTGCATTTTGATCCCAACGTATAATAACAGGTATAACATCACGCTTATCTTTCAGGAGAGTTAAAAGCTGAAGTCCTTCTAAAACTTTGAATAAATGTCTTACATCTGATTCTTAGGACACGTTCATTTCTAGGTCATAGGAACCTTGGGGATATAAGGGGCTTTTTACTTCCCTCCCATTTTCTTTTATTTCTTTCTTTGTTTAATGCTGATGCTTAATTGCATTTAATTTTTGACTTTTTCAAAGTGTTATTGAGAAATAAAAAAGTTGCATGCATTTAAGGTGAACTGCTTGATGGTTTGATATGTACATACACTGTGAAGTGATCACCACAGTAAAACAAATTAATATTTTTTATTTTAACTTCAAAAATGTAAGTTGTTTTAAGAGTAATTGACATCTGTTTGAAATGAAAAATATCCCAGTAAAAAAGTCTGAGTAACCTCCGAATTTCTGCTCAGCAAAACAGCCTCTCTTCTCCTCTCTCGTGGCTCCAAGCCCTCACATTTATTGCTTTATTTCCCTTTCCTGTCCTTCAAAGAAAACTTAGGAGATTTCTATAGACATCAGTTTTCAGAGATTCAGTAAGAAAAACAGAGGTAGTTATGGTAGCAGTCAAAGCATATTGACTGCCAGTGTCGGAAAACATTAAATGTTTAGGTTAGTCTATGGGGCAATTTATTATCCCTCCTAGATCAAAGGCTTCTTTCTACCTGTAGTGTGACACTCTTTATCACTCAGAGAAAGTCTGCAGCCTGCTGCAGTGGGTGAGGGGAGCCACTGTGGTCCCTGAAGATTATGGACATTCATCTTGCTGTTCGACTTCCCCTCCATGGGACGAAATCACCCACACATCAATGGGAGAAAACCTTTATCGACTGATTCATTTCCATGTTTTGTTTCTGCAGCTAGACGGGATATCCTGTGAGGTGGTGAAAAGAGAGGGAAATTTAGCACTATCCGTTTCTGATTTGCCCTTATTATTATTATTGTTATTTCTACTCTCGGGATGATACTCCATTTGCCTACTGATTTCCATATGGGGCACCTAGTTTTGGTGATTTTTTTTCCTTCGCTCTCTTCTCATTCTACCCTAGTTAAAAAATTACTCTTGGTCAGGCTGTGGAAGAAAGCTTCTCTTTGCTCCATAAGCAAATCATTCCATTTACTATTTGTTACTTTTCCTAAAGCTACATCATAAATTTGGTATCACGTATCCTACCTTGACTGAATGCAATCCCTGGTTTAATTTATGTGTTTTGTGTACGTATGGAAACAGAGAGATGGTTTTGATTGATTTAAGAAGAAGAGGAACGACCCAAGTGCAGAGGGAGAAACTCCTCCGTGGGAGCAAGCAGGCCAAAGTTCCACGTATCTCTTAGGTGCTCATTAGTCAGCTGAAACCGGGAATAAATACCCTACTGTTCGGGGCCCCCCTCCTGTTGCTGCTGTAACAGGAAACATCAGTGAGAGGAAGACACAATCTGAGGAACACGGGCCTCCCAGCTGGACACTGACTAATTCACATACCACGCTCACCTCGCCGGGACACTTCGTCCCCGTGAAAAGAACCAGACGCATCTGCTGCAGCCTCGGGAATATTTGAAACAGGACACACTTACTTCTGAAACTTCAGCTGAACACTCAACATTGTAGAAAAGTGTTTGTCTGGATTATCAGGCTTTGTGGCATTTCTGCCCAGTGCAAAATGCTACCATTTCAGGTAGGATATGTCGTTGAGACAAGGCTGGAGGATTTTCCTGGTTGAGGCACTTGCGTGCTCCACCAAACATGAGACGGCTCTTGGCAAACGACTGTTCGTTGGGGAATGGTGATTCCACAAACAAGCACGTTTGAAAAGAGGACAGGTAGAAAAGAGATGGCCTGGCATCAGAGGGAGAGAACCTCTGTGAAATTATCTGATTCTAAATTCACCGAAGACTTCACTTGGCACGGCAGGGCTTCCTGGTGCCAGTAGCTGCTTCCTTTTTGCATACCATGCAGCGTGGAATGAGAGCTCTCTCTCCAGCTGGGCACATTGAGTGGGAGAAGCCAACAAACACACCAGTTGGCAAATCGACACTAGAAGTGCAGTTTAGAGATGGGGACAGTAACCGGTCGGAAGCTACCAATTTGCAGGCCCTGCTCCACCTTCCTCGACTGTGCAACCCAGCCCTCCCATATGGGGCAGCCCTCATCTGCTTCCTCCCCAGGTCTGTGGCTGAGGCACCCACTTCCCCTCCTCCAGTCCATCCACATGCCTCCTGGCTTCTCCAGGGTCTGGATCCAGGGCCTGCGTGGCTGTGCCATTCTGGGTTTCACTTGGCCTTTTTCTTGTCTACACTCCCTTCAAGGTCAAAGCAGAGGCCCCAGGAAGGCTTTGCTTATCCCACTGTTTACTCCTGATTTTCCATACCATACTAATTTCCTCATGGTTCTCAATAATGAGCTTCTACCTGAGAACTTATTTCACACCCTTTGATAAGACACAGGGAATAAAATTAGGAGCACCCCAAACATTTCAGAGGGCTTGTATCTCTGTTAACTTTGGAAAAAGACAAATGCTTGCTATCACCTCCAAATCCTTGGACGGTGGCCCCTCTTCATTCCCTTCACAAACCACGCCCTGGCCCCCCAGCCAGCAGCACTAAAAATGATTTATAAATGTCCTCTGGCGGTAATGGAAGGTCTGTCCAAGTCCAGCTCCTTCCCATTGTCCTTGTGGGTCTGAGCAGGCAGAATCCTGCGCGATAGGCAGGGTAGACTTCCTTTCACTTGTCAGAAATATTCCTGGGAGCGTTTTACAGCCTGAAACGTGTGTTTGAAGTCTGTTCACTGGTTTGGCTGCTTTCTGACCGTTGAAAAACTAAATTGATGGAATTGACTGGTCATTTGGGCATTGACAAGAGGAAGAATGTTTAATATTTCAAAAGGCTTTTCATTGAGCAAAACTACTTTGAGGAAATCGTCTGATGAAGCGTTTTATGTGATCAGAAAAGGAAACTTATGCCACCCCATTTCTGACTCCTCACTCCCTCAAACAACTGGAGTGGGAAACTGAGGCGATTATTCCAAACACCTTTCTTTAATTATAGGGATTGTCTAGGTAAGCAGTGTGGGGCCTACATTTTTGCAATAATTATCTTAATTTGCACTTTGTTTTGGATGGGAAGATACATTAATTTTGTACCTGAATTCTGCAGCTAAAACATTTGAAAACAGAAATGTGCCCAAATGCTAAGTAATACCACTAACTTGACTTTTTAAAATCTTACATCCCTTTTAATTCTTTTCAAATTTCCTATACCAAGCAGGCATTGCATTTATAATTTGAAACAAATGACAGTATCAAAAATGGTATAAAAATGAAATGCCTTGAATGAACCTGTAGTGTTTCTCTCTGTGTGGTCTTGGGTGGGAGAGGGTCACAGCCACCTTTGGAAAATGTCGTTTGTCACAGAGCCCTTCTGGTAACATGCAGTACCTGGCTACTTCCTCACTTTAAAGACCGCACTGAATATCAGGAGCCTGTCCAGTTCAGTACACTCAGAGATCACGTTCAGGTGTGTAGGGCTGACCTCCATGAGCAGGGTAGTCACTTCAGATGAGCTCTCATCCTGGTCTGTCCTATGGGGCTTGCTCTTTCCATCTGAAGAAGACATCCTCGTCCTCCTTCCAGCCCATCTCTCTTCTCTTTAATGAAGCCAGAAGAAAAAAAGCAAGACTAGGAATTACTTTAAATGGCTGTAATGAAGGCAGGTCCTCAGCACCAGCCAGCTCTGCCTTAGGCATTGACTTCTCCATATTGTTGTATTCATGGCCCCAAAATGAATCTGCAAGATGAGAAGTGTGACCCCCATTTGGCTAATGAGTAAGACTGAGGCTTGAATGGAGTGTCCTGTGCCAAGTTCACAGAGCCAAGAAATGCAGACATGAAATTTGAATCCAGGTCTGTCTGAGTCCCAAACTTCCACGTTTCCTGTTTATATCCCACCGTCTATGGTACCATTGGAAACAACCAGAAAGGCTCCAGAGGGAACTAAGAACTTTTCAGCTGTCTCTCAAACCAAGGAAGACTCTTTCTGTGCGGCTCAACAAACTCTACCTGCCACTTACTACTGAATATTTAAAAACCAACAACAGAAACTTGAGACATGCCCGGGCCAGTGACAAATAAAACTTTCCCCCAGAGAAGTATACGTTCGAAATCCTTTTTTTTTCCAGAACTCACTTTGAGGTAGCGCCTTTATTGCCTTGTGTCGTTAGGAAAGAGAAAGCAAACCCTAATTACTGAACTTATTTTTGGCCAGATGTGATACTTAGACTCTTTTATATAGACACATACTTCTCACACCAAACCTGTGATGTCAGTTCCTGCTTGCACAACAAGGACCACTTGGGTTAAGGAACTTACTCAAGGTCACGAGCTATGAGTTCCAACCCCAGCCCTTTCCTCTCCATAATCTGAGTCTTCACCTTCTACAGCATAGAGGTCCTCAACCTGGCCTTCGTGATGTTTGGGGCAGAATAATTCTTTGTTGCCAGGGGATGTGGGGAGGGCGTGGGGGCCGTCAGTGCATTGTAGGGTGTTCATCTGCATCCCGAGCTCGTGCCCGCTGCTAGATGCCACTGTCACACTCTTGGGAAATCAGGACAACCAAAACTAAGTAAAAGATGTCTTCGGACTCTGCCGAATATCTCTTGGAGGAGGGGAGGGGAGAAGGGTTTCTCACTCCTAGCTGAGAACCACAATTCTACTATTTATATCCAAATTGATCCCTGAAGAGAGAAATAATTAAGTGGGTTGGTCTTTGGACATTATAGTTCAGGAGAATTTATTTAATTTTTTGTTATTGTTCTTGGAGTGAGTTATAGATTCTGAACAATAAAAACCTGAATTGTAAGAGAACACAATATTCACCTCAACTAAGTTATACCTGTATCTCTCCTAGAATGGGGGAGAAAATAATAGCTGGAAGATGTCTAATTTAGTTAGATTGAATTGGACAGGATTTTGTGAAAATTCAAAATTTTTCTCATCTATCCAACCACAAGGAAGGAGAAATTGTCCATATTCGCCTAGTCAGATCTGAAAGCACTGAATAAAGACAGGCTTTGAAGAGATTTTGAAATCTATTTCCCACTTCAGAGTTGAGAAGCAGCCCACAGAACACACTCTTGTTTGTAAAAAAAAGCCACAACGGAACCTATGAAAATACCACAATTGCTCAGCGTAGGGAGACCACCAGTCTTCAAGAAGACTCGTATCTCACAATATGGTAAGTGGCTGCCTCCTACTATGAATGAAATGGCAATTTCCAAAGAGAGAGAAGTGATGACCCGAAGCCCAGGTGAAAGAAGAGGGAGACTAAAATGTGGACTTCAGAACTTGGCAAAAAGCACCTCTGCCTGCCAGGTTATTCCGAGTTGCACCACCAGTACCTATGCCCTGCTTTGCCCACGAGAGTCAGCCCGAACATCCACCTTTATCTCGGCAAAGATGTTAGCACACCGGCCCTGCCCTCGGGGTCTTCAGGCGTCTCCCATCTCTGTGGGGCTGGACAGGTCCCCATCAGGTAAGGCTCTGACAACACAGAGCTGTTCGAGGTCCCCCCTGTGACCTGATGCCATCGACACTTCAATACTGGAAAGACGCCATAAATACTGTGCGCTCATTCTGGAGCATGGAATAAAAGGTCCTCACAGGAAGTTACTACCAATGATCTGCCACAAAAAAGGTCAGGGCTCTGCTTCCTCTCCCCCACCAGCCGTGGGAGTCACCCCAGCCAGTCTGGGCCAGGTGAAGGGGCTGCACAAGGAGCGAGCCCTACAGAGCCTTGTGGGAGAGTGGGGGAACACTGGGGTGTCCCTCTACCATTACATGACCAAGATGTCTCCATTGTCCCCAACCCCTGCAGAAAGGGTACCGGCCGGAGACTGAAGGGAGGGGACAGAGCAAGGAGGAAAATGTTCACCTGCAGAGAAATGTGACTCAGAGTCCTTCGGACCCAGAACTGAAAGTCCTCAAAAGCTCCCCCGCCCCAGGCGACTGCTTGCCCCTTGCCCCCAACTGCCCAGCCCTGTCCCCTGACCCTGAGCACCAAGGCTCTCCTTCTGGAAACTTGCTTGCTGAAGGAAAGTCAACTTGGCACTCATGTTAAGTATTGACTATCTGTCTTAAGGGTGAGGGCTGTAAATTCTCTCTCCTAAGATCCAAGTCGATTTGTTATCAAATCAGGCATTGAGAAGCTGATTCATTGCTATTCGGCGCTAGGCTGATTTATATGCAGAATGTAAAACAGATGCCTTATGTGATACATATTTATGGTGAGTGCTGTTCTAGGAAGATTTATTACGGATTCCTTTGTCGGGGTTTGCATGAGCAGAGCCATGATGACTTGTATTTCCTCTCAGCTGCCAATGCCAAACTCATTAAAAAGAGGTGTGACTATTAATATACATTGTAATACTGACAGGCTCTAATTTATAACACCCTGGCTGCTTGGAGTGCTCTCCTGACTGGAGAGGTGGTTTTCTGCATTTCCTTCTCTGTAGCTAAATGGTACAAATGGAGAGATGTCTATTTGTCTATTCTCTCTCGCGCCCTCTCTCTTTCTCTCTCCCTGTCTCATGTCTCTTTGTCTTTTCCAGTCATCTACGTCAAGTCACAATCTTCTGGAGGGAAAAAAAAATTCCATGGCAATCTCTTATGTCCTTCTCCACTAGGTCAAACACGCCAAGACTTCATAGCAGAGCGGAGCTGCGCTTTAACGCCAGGTTCTTCTCGTCGCTGGCACACTGTCTGTCTGGGCTGAGTGAGGGAGGGAGAAGTTCGGAGCTGGCCACATCCCATGTTCCTGGCAGGGACCGTGTCTGACATGAGGCTCTGGAGCTGCAGACCCTGTGTTGCCGTGTGCGTGGAGGTCAGAAACCCACTGCCCAGAGGGCAGCGTCCGGGGAGGGGCAGGAAGCAGGGGACTGAGCACAGGCCTCTGCCGCAGTGGGGGCCGCTGGTCAGGGGAGGATGCAGGTGAACCAGTGTCACCTGGATGTCCTAGCCAGGGAGCCTGGCCCTGATGAGAAGCACTGTCCCCGGGAGGCAGTCTGACCGGTGGGCCTGGGCGCTGGTAGAGTAACGGACACGACACAGACAGTGTCGGGGAAAATAGCCTTTCCTCCAGGCTGATGTTGAGAGGAAGTGCTTCCCAGACAGAGAAAACGGTGCACGTAGCTCGGTTTTGATTTCCGTGTCGGGAGCCCCTGAAAAACCACATGCAAATGTGTTTTTAATGATTCCGTGGGAGGGCATTTGGGCCGCAATCAATTCCTGTTGAATCTTAAAGAGTCGACGTGGGAGAAACAGGTCAAGTGCATGGGCATCATGTCCTCTTTGGGATGCAAGGCTGGGAATGAATACGTGAGTTGAGCCGGGCACCCCACGCCCAGCGATCAGATAAGTAATATTAGATAGAATGCAGTGTACTAATAAAAACAGATCAATGCAGAAACTCGTTGTGAACAAAATATCAAAATTTAAAATAAAGACAAAGATTGTTATGACTGGGGCTGGAGAGGCTCACCTGTCCTTATTCCGGCTTCATTATAAATGTCTATAGGCCTCACTTACTGTGCTCGAATCCCAATCCCAGGCAAGGTGAGGAGACCCTTGGTCAGGGCCTAGCCTGTGTTGGGCAGGGCACCACTTAGTAAAAACCACTCCCTAGTGAGTGAAGAGAATGGGGGGGGCAGGAGGGGGGGGCACCCTGCACACCTTTTAAAATCAACCCAGGACCAAGTCCCCAAAGTGCTTCTCACCAGCAGCTGATGTCCTTTGGTAGCAAATGAACAGGGGTCTTAAGAGATGACAATTTGGTGTCCAAATAGTATTGATCTAGGGAGTCCTCCTGCCAGAAGTCTCTTCATTCCATGCTTACGTTTAACCATCTGTTTCTAGAATGTCCCTCACGGAAAACCTTTGCAGGTCAGAGAGTTTGATGCAATGCCTATATAACCTATACCTCTTAATCTGTGTCTTCTTAACAAGACACTATCAAAGTCCCACTTGCAGTCCCTGGCCAGAGTCATGGGGGACGTCCACATTCCTGGCACCAGGGAAGCACTGGGGTTGTTCTCAGAGAAGAAATTCTGCAAGGAGAGGAAGGAAAAGCTGCACTCTTGTCACACACCAAAAATGTTCTAGGTTTCCTATTACAAAATTTTTAAAAAGCGGCATCTGAGATCTCCTAGATTTGAATAATTTTTGCCCGTGTGCACAGGGATAAAATTTTCTCTCTAATTAAACTCCCATGAGGCTCAGGCTGCTTTGGAGCTGGTTGCACTCGGAAGATGTTTTTCTCCTCCTCCTCCTCCTCCTCCTCCTCCTCCCCTTCCAGCCTGTGT
This sequence comes from Artibeus jamaicensis, assembly GCF_021234435.1. Lineage (NCBI taxonomy): Eukaryota > Metazoa > Chordata > Mammalia > Chiroptera > Phyllostomidae > Artibeus > Artibeus jamaicensis. The sequence continues at coordinate 7,811,029 of NW_026522049.1, read as the reverse complement.
GGAGCTTCCCAGAACCCCACTGACAAGCTCAGAAATGTCAGCAGCCTCTTTCAAACCACTTGGAGAGGGTGGGCAGCCAGACAGCCAGGCAGCCAGATAAGAAGGGAGGGTTTCCCTGGCCCTGGGCAGGTCATGCGGTTGGTCCCCTGGAGCAGTGTTTACAGAGAGGAATTAAATCGGTGTGGTTACAACCCAGCTGACATGCTCCACAGGAAGAAAAGCCATCCAGTGGGCTTGTTCTCTGGACTGTTCTTTTTGAGTCAAGTGTTTCCTTTTTACACTGAAATGAATAAAACAATAGCAAAGATTCTCCTTTGAAAACACTATCGATCATGTGGTATTTCTATGGCCCTAGCATTCTGCTTTAATAAATCCTAACTCCTAGTCATTTGATGCCGGTCCAAACACCTTCAGAACGCAGGCGCTAAACCGGCAGAACCAGTCTGAAAACAGAAGGGCTTCCAATGGCTGCCTAGGTAGCGCCGGGTGGCAACAGGGTTCAGGAAAATCTGCCACTGTGGCCAGAAATCGAATATGGGTCAGAGGAAAACCTCTCTCTGTGTCCAAAGGAGTGATCACATGTTGACAGCTGGAATTTACATGGCTCCTCATTCAATGAGCTAGTGACTTCTCTGCATTCCAACATCGGCAGCACAATAATGGCCTAGAAGCAAAGTGACACATTACACGCAGTCCGGCCGCCCTGTCCGCGCTCTGAAGACCCCTCCTCCTCCTCAGTTTTCTTCACCTGCCCGCCACGAGGGCTCCCAGGGGCATGTGGCTGAAGCCCACACCCATTGGGTGGTGCCGACATTATGGGTGCTTGATTTCATGGGCCTTCTGATGCGTCCCTGACTGCAGGATATGAACTCTATGCTGAACGTGAAAAACAAACAAACAAACAAAACCCAACCAGGACAGGATTAAAAAAAAAAATCCCTTCTACTTTGATATCAGCTCAAAAAAGACTGTACGTGATCAATGCTGTCTGCATCAAAAATCTTGTCAATATCACAAGCCCTTGGGTACCTTGGGTGTGCATGGCTTTCTTTATGAACTTGAACACAAAGGAAACATGACCTGTGGGGTAACCGGGGCTATAATTAATGAGAATGGTTTTTATTGCCTATTGTAAAAAAAAATGTCATTTGAGAAGAAATGTGAAGTTCCATAATATCTGACAATATGCAATACTGTCTTTGACTATATATTTATATATGTGAATATATATGTGAATATGTGAATATTTATATATGTGAATATAAATATATATTTTACATGTTGCATATGAACCTATGTGGATTGATATGTCATAATTTGGACAACACCTTACACTTCTTGGGTAAGAGCTTCCATTAAGAAGTCCCAGAATTTTTCCAGGAAAATCGCTGTATTGGGAATAACATCTGTTTATCGTGATAGTGTGTACTGTTTACCAAAGCCTACAAAATGTGTAAGACATGTATAAAATGATCCCCAGGCTTGTATTAACAGCCCATTCAGTATAGAAGCCTCCCTGTTTAAAGTATGCATTCTACTGATTATGAAGAAATACATTACTACTTCCCACACTACACTAGGGCCTTGAAATATTGGAAAGGGGAAAGAAAGAGGCTTTATGTATTATGAAGCTGTCATTAAACTTTAATCTCTACCACTAGGGGGCAGAATGAAGTTCCTTTCTAGAACTGACTGCTAGGCAATCAACCATCACATCATTGTAACATTGAAGGCACTTCAAAAAAGACTCAGATGTTTAACTATTGTGCTAGTGATCATACATTCATATTGGGCTGCAGGCCAAAAGAGAGAAGAAAAAAAAAGCCAGAGATTTGCAGCTGAAAAGCTATAAAGTGGTGAATTTTACCTTAGAGCAAAACCATCTTCAGTGACAAAATTTCAAAGGCCATATGTATGCGATTTCCATGAAAAGCAGGCCACCCTAAATTTCTTTGTTTAACTGGAAGCGATCGTCCTCACGGAACAAGCAGGTTCTGCTCTGTTTACTATGCTCTTATGGATTCCACCTCCCTCTCCCGGCCTGCCAGGAGGAGTCTACAGAAGTGTTGTTTGTTGCCAACAGGTATTTCACTACAGCGCCCCCCACAGCATCCTCAAGGATATTACCTCAGGTGCAACATGGCAGCAGGACAATAGAGTATTCTGGAGAAAAAAATTAGCATGCTCTTTTTTCTTTTTAAATTAAACCCTCCAATCCAACCTTTATTTGACAGTAACAGCTCAAAGTTCCTGATCCAATTTTGCCAAGACAGAACAATTATGATTTTCCCCCCAGGTGGTTAAAACACTAAAAGTGATGAATCAGTAGGATTAGGGAGATTATTTCTCACAGATAGATCTCTGAGTCAAAGGATCTGCTGAGAACTTTTGAGACTTGATAGCCAGATATGTCTAAGATACCTTACAATATTAACACACCAAGACATAATCCATGGCACGTTTTCAAAGTTAATAAATTTAAGAAATACATGTGGGTTGATGGGCACAGTCCACCTGTCAGGTAGACACTCTGAGAGTTTGTAAACTCAGATTCTGAGACGTCTTGTTGTTTAAAAAAAAAGCCGGATTTAGCTGGATTCCTATTTTTAGTAAATGGTGGTCCCCAGAAAGCTGGAAAAGTCCCCAGTGAAGGGCTGAGTTTGGCATCTCTCCTGCCCCCACCTGGCTTTCAGAGACAGTTTTGTAAATAGAGATAGTGAATCCCATCTTCCTTTTTTTCCATCAGGGGTGTTACCTGATACATATCAATATTTCCTGTCAGCTCCCACCAAGCGGCATTGTGGGCCTTATGGTAACCTTCGGTGGCTAAGTAGCGTTTGCTGAAGAAGTCAGCGCACTCCAGACCTTTTATGCAGCCTGACAGCTGACTGGGAGGAGGCCCACTAACTTTCTTAAAGTGTGCAGCCATCCGTTTGGCGGCCGGCTCTGGGGGTTCCACATGAAATCCCCTTTAGATAAATTCATGCTTGCTCAGGGTGATTAGGTGTCCAGCTTGGCTGGCTCACCCGTCGTTAAAAGCAGGGCATTCTTGATCAGTTTGCAGGGTGGATGTTGTCTTCCATTAACTACCTATTCTGCAGCCTCCGGGGCTGGTGGAGGAAAGTGCAACCCCAACTAATAAATGAGTCACAACGTGAGAAAGAAAAGAAACTTTTCCTCCCCCCCCCAAAGATGACAGGCTGAGGTTGACAACCTAATCCTTCAGGCTTGTCTTACTCACTGAAAGGCTCAAGCAATGTCAAAGGAGCCATCTGATAACCATCTTCGTGCCAAACCTAACAGCTTTATTGCAACAGGAAACTTTCACATTAAATTTCCATGTGTTTTCTCTCCACAGTCCTTCTTAACTTTACTGCCTGCCCCTCCCCCTCTTTCTTTTCTTTTCTCCCCACCCCCACTCAAAAAAGAAAGATAAGTCGTCCCTGCCTCAAAAACCAAACAGAAAGTGCTGCAGAGGGGCCAGCTGGGTTATAGTCAAATTAGTGGATTATGATTATCTTGGGGACACTGGAAATCAAGTTTGTTACTGGCAGGTCCTGGTTCTGTGAGAGTTGTTGGTAGCTTAAATGTAAAGGGTGCTGGTCAAGCAACAGAATGTTATTTTCTTAAGTGGGCAACTGCTATTGTTATTTGTCCTTTATTATTTTTTTCTTTTATTTTGTTGCTCTGGCAGCTACCTGCCACCAAGTTCACCTCTAATTTTAAACTCATTTATAATTAGAAATAAAGCCAGTTTTCGCAGACACATAAAGAATGTTTTTCTGTGGATTTAAACTCTCAAACTGGAACAGATCAGGTGAGTGGGGTACGAATCCCAGAACGAGGAGAAATCTCTTCGGAATTGAAAATATACTTCGGGACTTGAAAATATACTAAGTGCAGACACTGTGGTATAAATCAGTGCTGCTTGTTCTTTGTGTATAGTTTGGATGTCACGGGGAGCGTGTTTCCCGTGAAATAGAGATCCTTCTGTGCTTAAACTTTGTGACATTCTTGCTGGGACAGTTTTATGTTTTCGAAGCTAAGGGATTCATTTAAGAACTTTAAGGTCCATGGTTTTTGTTGTTATTGTTTTAGGTGACCATGGTCTCCCTTCTTCCTGTTCTGAAACCAGTTGCAACAAAAACAAAAACCAGATAACAACCCGGTAAAGGCGAGCAGAATAAATAAACAGTCGTTTTCTGCTAAGTAAAATATTTCCCCAAGGTGAGTTCCTTTTCCAAGGGAATTATGGTAGATCTCCATGGTGAGTAGCAGGCATTTTCTACCGGTTTGATTAATGTTTAGGAAAAAAAACCAGAACCTCAGAAAATTAGCCTATTGTATAATTATGTGTCAGATTGGAACAGCAAAGCATCTTAGTTAAAAATCTTTTAAGAAAAGATTTTCCCATTTCCTTCTAAACATTTGCTAATTTAATTGTGTTAACTCTCAGGTCTGCGTTATTGGTCAAGTGGTCGCACTGATTAGGGGTAGACAGGGATAGAAATTTCCACCTGAAGAAACTCTTCTCCAGGGTTCAATCAGGTGGTAACCTGAGTTACCAATATAGAAGCAAAAAAATGGTATTTTTCAGTAAGATCTCACACCTCTGATAAACCCAACACTGTGAGAGGCTTCCAGGAGGTTCTGCCGAGTTTGTTGAACTTTCCATATTTCTATACTTGAAACAAATTCCCTACCTATCCGCCCCCTCACTGAACTCAGGGAAACACAAATAACTCCTAAGCTTTGCACCGAAATGAGTCTGTTTTGCTTTCGTGCCTAGCATTGCTTTTCAAACTGTTCAGCAGGAAAAAAAAAAAAAAAGGCTTCTGATATTAAACACCAGCTATTCACATAGTGTCTTCCCACTTATTCTAGGTTTTGTTTCACCCCAAATCAAGTTATTCGGTATTTATGTATAAAGGGTTTCATAGCAGGTTTATTGCATACATCGTATTTCAAATACCACATATAAAGCAAACACATATGGCATAAGCCTATATCTATGACATACACTCATACATGTATATGTGTATATATCTGTGTATATAAAATATGTGCAATAAGCCCATCACAGGAAAAACCTCTGAGTGTGTGAAAAGGAAGAATCCCGGCTTTGGTGCTATGCTGTGTCCATTTCACAGACGGGGAATTGAAACGAGAGCTTGTCCCGTTGATGTGCATCCATGTGTGCGGGCAGCAGAATCAGCTGGAAGACTGGGAGCTTCCCTACGTCCCATAATTCCCAGGGAATGTACAAGCAAGCTGCTTTGGCAGAGGTGTGTGTGGGAGGCCCAGGCTGGAACAGACAAAAGCAAACTGAACCTGGGGCGGGGGGGGGGGGGGCGTCTCTTCTTGAGAAACCTAGAGGAACACAGCCGGCCCAGGTAGGTCCCCATTTCAACAGAGCCCTTTCCGAAGCACAGGACCGGCAGCCTGCTCAGAAGCCACCGGAGGGATCATTGCAGCTCTCTCTCCGGCTTGGAAAGTATTTGCAACAGCATCCTCCTAGCTGCAATAATAAACATCTCCAGCTGCAAGAGCTCTGCTGAGCAAGCCCGGGCAAAACAGTTCAACTCCTTCCCTTTGACCAGCTTAGATCTCCCCTGTCGGAGGGGAGTCCGGAGCTGGCCCTGGACATGTCCCCAGCCGTCCAGCTCTGTGTTTCCCCAGGAACACCCGCCCTCCCCCATCCCGCCTCTCCACTTTTGTTTTATTTACGAATATGTTGCCAGAATTCCAATGAGTTATCTATTCTGTGGTCCCGTCATTTTCCCACCGAGGCCTTGTCGCCGGCTGACTCAGGGTCCAGCCGCAACAGGGAGAAGAAAAGAGGAGAGGGAAAGAATTCTTTTCAACTTTTTTTTTTTATGTTTCACTCATTTCTCTCTCTGTCTCCCCCAGGCCTCCTCCCCCCCCCACCCCTCTGCTCCCTCCCCCGCAGCCTCCTGGCTCTCCTTCACCCCTTTATGTTACAGGATCGCTCAAATTGAAGATCAGGAGGGTCCTATAGGGAATGCATAGGATCCCTGGGAGAAAAAAGCCCCCAACAAGCTATACACCAGATGTATAACGTTATATGGTCAAACTGGCAAACACAAAAGCTGAAAAACAAAAGGCGTGAATTAGGGAGAGGCATTCAAAGGCGTGTTTTCAAAACAGGCCGGCCGAGAGCCTGGATCCCCCTCCTGAGACCAACTGCTTGAAAGAAAAGGTGCTAAAGAAAGAAAGGAAAAGAAAAAAAAAAAAAAGCCCATTTTTTCTAATTAGCCGAGGCCTAACAGGCCCTGAATTTCGCAACTAGTTTTCATCAAGGGGGCTGCGGCTTGTGAAAATGAAAAATATGCTTTTGAAACCTGTGATGTGGGCCCTCTTCGAACCAAAGCTGGACTCAGTCATGGGCTTCCTTTTTTCCCCCTCTCTCTCTCCCTGGCTTTTTGGGGTCTATGGGGCTTCCTCTGTCTGTAGATTCCCTCTTTCACACCCTTCCCCCAAAGTACAAATATTATTTAGGTTTAAAAAGAGAGCAGGAGGGAAAGCGACCAAGGTCCTCCCGCCCCTTCTTTCTGTCTCATTGGCAGGGGGTTTTCCAAGCCGATGACAACCCTGAGTCACTGTGGATTTCATTCCAAAGCACTGCCCCCACCAAAGGTAGGGGGACTGGTGGTGTCACTACAGATTTGAGTGCGTGTGTGTTTCCCGTGAGTGCTGCGATTCAGATGAAAAACTCTCCCCACCACAGTGAATTTAGAGGATGATTTCTCACTTTTTCCAAAAGCAGCCAGGCAATATTTCCAAGGCGACAAGGTGTCTTCCCTGGGCCGTGTTGGCTCCTGTGCTTTGAAGAAGAACACATGCGAGGATGATCTGAAAATGTTTTCCTTGTTGAAAGTGAACAAAACAGTGTCATGGCCAGAGAGGCTGGGCTCGTCTGCAGCGTGACAGATTCTGAACTTGGCATTCTTCAATGCCATTTCTCACAAGAAAACAAAACCGAGCCCGTGGGTGAGGGTTGGTGGGCAGCCGCCGTTTGGAAGAGAAGGGAGGCAACTTTAATTGCCGCACAGTCGGGCTGAGACGCCTGTGGTCCTGCGTGGTGTGTTTTAGCAACGCACGCTTGTTCTAATGAATTAGCCTTATTAGGGCCTCCTCATATTCTTTCATACAGAGCAGAGCTATTCTGAACTTCTGAATGCAACAGTCTTTTGATATTCTCACGCTGAAGGCTGGTAGGGTGGGACTGCATTTCCTTCTCTGTATTTTCATAAGGCTCATTTTTTTTTTTCCACAGCAGAAGAGTGAGCTGCAGAAAGATAAGAAAACTACTGAGTTTGCGGGTAGGGACCATCCGCGAACCCCTGGCCATCAAAGACGCTTGCCAAATTATTATACTAAAAATGTCTTTGTGTTCACAGAGGAACAATCTGGATTTTAGTTCCTCTCCTCCTGGCACACTGTTTTTGAAAAACTCGGTGGCATTGGATAAAACAGATTCATTAGCTTTGATTAACCTTCTTTAACTAGAGTTAAAAACCTGCTCTGGGCAGCTCAGCTACCAATGCGGTTTTAAGATACTTTATCATGTTTAAGACCCAATTACTGTTGCACCAAATGAGAATAAAACATCATAGTGAATCGAGGAACCAAACAGGCGCTCTAACGTGCATGGCAAACGATCATTAATTTATAACAGCAACTTTCCCATTTTTCTGGTTTTTCCGATGGCCGCATTTAATTCTAGTTGAATACTCAGGAACTGGGGGTGAGAGGAGAAACTCCTTCTCCAGCTTCATTCCTGGTGACTTTTTTTCCCCCATGTCATAGCTTCAGTTTAGATTCTCAGGAAGCTCTTTGGAAAAGTTCGACATAAAACGGCCAGGAAAGAGGAGAAGTCAAAGGAGGTTCTGTGGGACTAAGTCCCCATAAGAGAGAGAGGGGGGACCAACATGTGATGGCCCTTTAGGATTTTAGAGCAATTGGTCAAAGATCTGGAAGCATTTCTAGCTAGAAAATTTAAATATTAAAGGAACACATAGCAGTGAAATCAGCACTGAGTGGATTTAAAGAGTTCTCCCCACATGACCAGCAAACTTTTTAAAAGGGCTTCAGGGAGCCCCGCCTGTGCCTCCCTGGTGCACCTCATGTAGGAGCAGAGCTACAGGGTGGTGCCAGCACGCGATGAGTTAATTTTGGACAGGATTTGACTGAACCAGGAAGAATGAACAGGGAGATACTGCAGCTTCCAGGCAACACAGAGTAACAACAATTAAACAAGAGAGAGAGGGACTAAGGAGAGAAAATCTCCAGTCAGTTAACGAACCAGAGCAGCCCCAGGTCTGAAACGGATAAACCAGAGGCCACCGGGAACAGTGCTGTGGCTGCTGCTTGCTCTGCGCACAGGGGTGGAAAGCGTTTCAGCATTTGTGAGCCAACTGTGGGTTCCTTCTCATCTGCTTGGAAATATTGGGCTTCGCTGTATTTCCATAATAACCACGACCACAATCTCCTCTCCATAAACCACCCCCCAACAACAGATGTGGGTTTTAAAAGGAACTGGAGACACTGGTATAATCAGCCACTAGTTAGAGGGCTTTCATACTGAATTCTCCAGCAAATTCACAACAACAACACAAAAACCCTCCCAACCACTGATGGAATTAATCTAAGATCCTTGATTATCTGAAGTTCTACAAGTTTTCAGTTTGCACTTTGTTTTCGAATGTATGGTGCTTTATTTATCAAACTGCAGTGTGATTTCCCCTTCAGTTGGAGGCTGTGATTGTGAAACAAATAAATTGAAACTCAAGGGCCTGTTCTCTCCAAATTTAGTTCCATTATCACTTTGAGAATGCGCACTACTTGATGCTGCAAAGGGGGGTATGTGGCTGGTTATTTTGTTGCCAGCTCAGCAATGCGTTGGTGAGCACAATGCTTCCATAACTCCTTTTTGGGTTAGTTTATTTGTGTGTGTGTGTGTGTGTGTGTGTGTGTGTGTGTGTGTGTGTAAGTGATGATATATGGCAGCAATATAGCTTTCAAACATCTCAGGCTTTCTATTTTAAAGTAAGAGAAGAAGAAGAAAGTTTTCTAAAGACCTAAGTAAAAATAAAATGCTTTAAATAACTATACACTTCAACATAAGTTGGAACAGAGAAGCAGTGATTTTTAAAATACTGTACATGATCAATAGGATACCTCTACCATAGCTATAGCTTTAGTACGCATTGATGTGCACTGGTATGTATCTCACATCACCCCAGATATTCTGGAACATAAAATACATCTGACTGTCTTCAACAGCAAATAATTTTGGACTTGATGCAAAGCCATTTTGGCCTCAGTGTCATTGCCCATAACGGTGACCCGATCTGAATAGTTTATTCCATCTTCTTCCTCTGAACATGTTCTAAGAACATGTTCACAGGACAAAAGTATAGTTGGGTAAGGAAAGCAAACTGAGGTGTTTTGTTTTTGTTTTGTTTTGTTTCGTTTCATTTTAAACTTACGGTGAAGATCCCTTTGGCATACTGCCTCTGTGTCTTTCTGTCCTTAGAAGCTGGAGTCACTTAACCCCATCCTTCAGGTCCAGCCCTGAAATGGCTCTGGGAATCTTCCTGACCCTGGCCAGGGGGGGACTTAGAGAGCCGTAGCCATAGGCCAGAGTTCGTCAGCCAAGTCCGAAGTCCTCTTGGCTGCTGAACAAAATCCGCTGTCCATTTCCAGAGACCAGGCTCCAGGCTTATTCCCCAGGACACACTTCTAACTCCTAGCCTAGGTTAATAGACTTCCTCACGCCCATGAGTCCACATACAGCTCAATGCCTTGCTTTCTCATATGGTTCCCTGCTCTGGGTTCCCGACAATAAGTTTGTAGAGAGAGAATTTCCCATAATGCCAGTGCTTGACACTAGAGAGCCTTGGGCTCTGCTATACGTACCAGATGCTGTTTCCAGACATCCCTGAAGCCCTGCTTCACCTTCCTTGCTGGACACCCACCAGTCCACTACTCTCCAGCCTTTCTAGAGGTCTGAACTTTTTAAAGGTCAGTGCCCTCCCACCATAGCCCAGGTTCTGACCAAGTCTTCTCTGTCTGGTCTCCCTCATGACTTTTGGAGCTGAGAGCAGGCCCAGCACAGGGCATGAAGAACAATGAAAAGATGTCAGGGGTTTTCGGTAGGTTTCCTCACACTTATCCCCTGTCCTCACCACCTTCTAATAGCTCCTACATGCTTGACCCCTCTGTAACTCTCCAGTCTCCACTAATTACGTTCACCCCAAATGATGGGAATTTGGCGTCCAGCATTCGAGTGTAATCTTAATGTCAACCTGCAGAAAAATTTTATGGTCTGTGGACCCACACGAGGAGCATCCATGAACTTAATACAAATTCTATAGCCATGTGCAGAAGTCAGAGAGGTGGTCCACCTGGATAATTTCAAAAGGAGGCAGCCACGAAGGAGAGGACGATCAAGAAGTGGGGAGAAGCCGTCCCATCATCAATGAGATAAGACTCCCAGCAGCACGTGCCCCGTGAAACAGACACAGGCTGGGCTCCTCACTGCTGCCTCCTCATTCCTACTGTGGAACAGACCGTGAAGCTCACATCGCAACTGAGAACCTTCGAAGACCCAGCCGATGGTGTCTGTTTCCGCCTGCCAGAATAATCACCCTCTAACAGGTGCCCTCTGACACACATCCAGGTGTCATCTTGGATAGTTGAAAGCGGAGTGACAGTAGAAATGGTGATCTGAATAGCAGCTTCTTGCAAATTTTTCTCTAAGAACTTTGAAGTCAATGGTTCTCCAGGACTTTGGAAACCAAGGGCGGGGGAACCACATAGTGGTCAAGTTCTCCTCAGTAGAGGTTCAGGGTCAGCTGAGAATTTGATTCGGAGCGGCCCAGGAATTACTTACACAGAAGCGAGAGCACTAGCTGCATCTGCAGACAGCCCGATCCCGGCACAGCCATTGCTCTGCCGAACCACGCGAACCCCAAAAGGGTTATATGCATTCACCACCACCCGAACACAGCCCTCCCTGCTTCTCAGACCAGTACTGTCCTCTCTCATCAGCTGACCAATGACATCACAGTCTCACTTACTGACATAACCCCTTCTCTCAAGACCTCCACTATACAATTGAGGCACAAGTACAACTCTGCAGGTCTTCAAGGCAAAGGCCCCTTCCGATGAACAGTTGCCTACCCATCTCTCTGATGTACTCAAACCTGACTGGTTCACAAAGAATCACTGCCAGCTCTCCTGCCGTCCTCCCATTACTGTCCGTCCTGGCAGCTCTGTTCCTTGGGAAGCCGCCGGAATGTTCTGCTGTTTGTACTGCTTGTTATTGGTCCCAGAGTTCGAGTTTAGGAAACACCTTCAGTTAGTGTCAAGCTCCAGAAACCACTTCCTCTGCCAGGACCCTCGTATTTTCTTTCCCAGTTCCAACACCCCCCTAGGGGAGGGAACAGCTTTTCCTCCGTCCCCGCTACCAGATTCAGCCTCACTGTGACCACCTTGACTCCTGGGTCTTGAAAAGCCAGGAAGCCAGTAAAAGGCTTGTTATTCTTTAGCAAGCCAGAGATGTGGAAGTGGAATCCCCCGAGAATGAGCAAGTTTTTTACTAATTAGCTCTTTACTGCCCACCACCCCAGCTCCCCCCGCCGTACACAGTCTCTGTTGATGATGTTACAGGCCCCACCTGACAGGCCACCCCACCTTCTGCAGCCAGCTCGCCGAGTCCGTCATCACTAAGAACCAGAGACCCCTTATGCCTTCATGGACTCTGACGATGTGTAATGCTGGCATGGCCCATGGCAGTTTAGATGACACTTTCACACGCACTGGCCCACTTCATCTTCGTGGGAAAGAGGCTGACTCATGTATAGAAAAATAGAGAGTTTGGTGAGACACTAACCGCACCGAGTTATTGAGAAGATGTGATGAGGGGACACTTAGGAAGGGACCACACAGGTGCTCCGTGGAGCTCTCGTCCATTCCTCCCCAGAATGGAGTTGCCACATTCTCCCCTCTATTTGCAGAAAGAGCACACAAAGGAGGGCGATGGCCAGGCAGCTCTTACCGTCTTCCCTAGCTCTCTGTGAAGCCCCTCTGTCAATTTCCTAAGTATTAATTTAGGAGTTCCTAAGTTTCCCCCCGGGAGACTATGTGTTTTCAAGTATATTGTTGATGAGAAATGTACAAAGAAAAATGTCATCTGATGCTAGACCTACAACAGTGTCTCATGAAAGGGTTCTCCATTCTCCCCCTCTTTCAGGTGCTCAGGTAGACACGCAATCTCTGCTCTGGGCCTGGCTGTAAATGGTTCCCCTCTACGGTGACCCACGGCCTGTGGGTGTTCCGTTTTCTGAAAAGTGCGTGGGAAAAGGCCCACCATGGTCTCACGAAGGTTTCTGTAATTTCTTACTCTTGATGACTCCGTCTCACCCATTGGCCAGAATTATGAAAATCGCCAATGCTTGTGATGTTTGGAAAAGTGCTCACTTAAGTGAATGAATCATAGCGTCATCTGCAGTGTGACATCAGAGAGGGGTAGCTCACTTCTGCCACCAAGTTTAAGGTAGAAGACTTTTCCTCCTTGTAACTAAACTGTCTCCATGACAATTCAGCCAACGCCATGAGAAAGTTTACCTTTCATCCACGCAAACCAAAAACTGAACAACAAAGTCTCTGAGCAGGATGACCTGGATCTGATTTTTATGCTCAAAATTAGTAATATCAGCCTGGATGATTTATCCATGCATTTCGCACATAGGTAAGGGGCAACCTACCTGTGCCTGTGATTTTCTAGGCACTGCAGGTACAACAGCAATCAAAAACAGCCAAAAATTCCTTCTCTTAAAGGATGTGAGTTTCCAAATGGAACCATTAGGTCCCTCTACTTATGGCCTAGAGCTGGTCCGATTTCTCCCATGCTGCAGTAGGTGACAAAGGTGGTTGTGACTTCTGACAGAACCCGCATGCTCAGTGCTGTTTCTGCTTTAGATCAATGACAGTACAGATGAATCAATGACAACTTTGTACCTCTGGGAGCCCACTGCCACCACCGCTGGTCATGCCTGGAATCTGGGTACAGAGGCGGCTGTGTACCAGTGGCTGACACACAGCTGGCACAGGACATACTCAAGTGCACGGCATAGGAAGGGCCCCTGCATTTGCCTTCGGTGCTTGTGGGAAAACATCAGGGTTATAAAAAGTCAGCTTCTTATAATCCCCCCAGCCTTGTATCCCATTCCTTAAATTTTTATGAAATGACATTTAACATGTTGACTGCTAAAAATAAAGGGTTTGCTTTTTTGTTGTTCTTCTTAATTTTTTTCAAAGGGAATCTGACTTTGATTCAGTCAAAAAAAAAAAAGTCCACCACCAAGCAGGGGGGAAAAATGAGTGTTGGAAATTATGGTATGTTTCTCAGACTCTGGAAGAGACTTGAATTAGGTTCAAGAAGACAATGTACTCTCTCTTGTCCTGCTATAAACCAACAAATAAACAATCTCTAAAAGCCCCGTTCTACCGACACAAGACATCTGGAGACTTTAAGAAGGAATGCGCATTCTTGGCAGCGTGTCCCAGCTCGGAATCCAAATCCTCGGAAGTTCACACTTCACCACTGCAACCAAAGGCTACCCTGTCGTGATGTGTCTCCATAAAACCACGTCAACATTGTCAGCTCTGCACAACGTCTTCTTAAAAAGTTGATGAGCTGAGGGGAATGTAGTTCCATCCCATCAGGCTCTGGAATGTGATCCTATTTGTTGGTTATGCACAGAAAGGTACGGCGTGTAATGCGCAGCTCATGATGAGAATGCTTGAAAAGGTCATTGGCTCCGTTCAGATAAACAAAACACATTCCCCATAATACTCTGGCATGATCGTCAGAGAGTTAGAGCAGCGAGAAGATGGGAGAGTGTAAAGAAAAGCAAAATTGGAGGCAAGTCAGTTAGGTTGCGGGGAAGACTATTTTTAGCAGGCTGAGAAATTGCTAGGTGGAAGGGAGTGGTGTGTGAAATAAAAATAAATAAATGCTGGCCACAATGTCCAGGGTATCAAATAGGGAGCGATGGTTGTTTTAAATGAGAGCCACCTTAGAGAACACCGAAGTGCTCTCCTCAGGTCTCACTGTCCCCCCGGGGATGGGGCTCCACTTTGCTCAGTGCAAACCTTCCTGCCCCTTTAGACCTTATGGAAACAGGAGGAGAGAAGAGGGATTCTATACTTGAGAGAAAGTTGCAAAAGCCTCATGCTGAGAAAATAAAAGCAATTAATATCGTATGCAAAAGGTATCCTTACTTAAAAAGTCCTTAAAAAGTATACTCAATAGATTGGTGTGTGTGTGTATATTTATATATATACATATACTATTTATATGTATATAAATAACATGATGGACATACTATGTGCTAAATAAAAGTACTATTTATTTTACTCTCACAATAATTCTAACCCTATACTCAATATGTTTATACCACCATATTTATGAGAAAAACTAGGCTGCAGGAATTAAATAGCCACCCCATTATCTCCAAAAGGCAAAATGAGACCTGAGCTCCCAAACAGCCTTTTCTCCAAAGCTCCGTCTCTCAACCACTCACTGAGGCTTCTGAATAACCAATAAGAGCAAGGCACCCTGAGACGCCCCAGAAGAATTTCAGGCCTTGTAACTGACAACTGAGTGCGTGGTGATATTAAATTATTTTTCCAGTGTGGCCTCGCCAGGTGCTGAGTTCATGGACTCTCAAAAGAGATCAGGTGTGGAAGGAAACAAGAGGTGTGTCTGCAGCGGGCTTTAGCTAAAGCTCACCTTGAAAAGCCAATGGTTTTCCAAGGCTGACAGCTAGATTTATGGGGAGGTCTTGCCTGACGAACCTGGGAAGTCCCCGTTTCCCTGCAGATAGAACGGCATGCTTGGCCGGCAGCACGCTGCCGTCGGCACCCCACAGAAGGGGGGTGTTTGGTGAGACTCCATGTCGAAGGGTGCTGCTTGTTCTGTGAAGCCAGGCTAGGGTGAGCCTTGGAGACCACCACAGAACTGAGGAGGGGCAGTGAGATACCTTCTCCAGCCCAAAAGAACCTTCCAGAAGGGCAGCTCAGGGGACTGCTTTGAGCTCCCCTGTTTGTATCAGTCGTCCATGCCTTGGGGAACAAAAATGCCACAGTGAAGATTCCAAGGGGATAGATAACACCCAGCGGCAACGTCTGAAGTCCAAAGCTCTCCACTTATGGTGTTGTCACTCTTGTTGCAAAAGGCGTTGTGGCCGAGGATTGGGTCAGAGCTTCCGTTGGAGGTGCACGGAAGGCTATGCAAATGTCTATAGGCATTTGATGGGAGGGAAAAAAATAAACAAATAGACCTCCCCAGATTTCTACTGACTACTGGGTAGACAAAAATTATTTTTCCACTATGGCTTCACCAGGTGCTGAGTTCATGGACTCTCAGAAGAAATCGGGTGTGGCAGGAAACACAAGGATAGTGCTTTTCTAACCTATCACCAAGATTTAGAAGAAAACCAATTTTAACTTATAAATAGTGAATGTCAATCTATGTTGTATTAATTGGTCTTCACCAAAGATTTTGCCCACTGGTGTGCTGGGGAATGGCGACGAATAAACAACAGTATGAAGATTTAAAAGAAGAAGGAAGCGAAAAACACACACCCTAAACATGCAACATAATATCAAGAGTTTGGGGAAAATAATATATTTATCAAAAAGCATTACTGCAGCAGCCTATTACTTCCAGAATTTAAAGTTGATCTCATGTATTGAACCACTTTGAATTTTTTACTTTTTAGCCATTTTAAATAATAGCAACTTGAAATGTGCTTGGCTGTGTATAAGATATATAAGATGTTAATGTGATTATTTACATGTATAGTGCATATGTGATACATGTGCATGTATTGTCATCCATAAACATATATGTACATGTTTATATTAATGATGTAATTTATCAGATGTTGTCACACCTCTTCTCCCAAGGGACCCTCTCATAAAATGTACAAAGTGCTTATTCTCCAACTTCTCCAGGCAGATTTCAAAAATCTCCTGACCATCTGCAGATGCTAAGTTTGTACCTGTGCTAAAAATCTTAGCAGACTCCACAGTATGACAGCTAGGAAATGTTGGGCTCAGTTCTGTATTGAGTTTTCTGTGCTGGAGAAAAAAATCTTTCCCTTTACCCGAGAAAGATTTCCAATCTGCTCTTAATTCCGGTGGGAATTGGGACTGGGGTAGGGGGGAGAGACATGGAAAAAACTTAACTCTATGACTTCCCCTTGGCATTTTCATTTCTCCTCTGCTTTTTGAGCCTGAATTAGGTTGTCAAAAAAAAAAAAAGCATGAAATTCAATAAGGCCTTACTACTGCTCACCCACTATGTGCAAGGAACAGCTACAGTTAGTAGGACAACCAAGAGCAGTTATCGCAAACTACCTGCCTGTTTATTGGTTGCAGCTATGTGTATGGCAGAGCTCTTCCCGGAACTTCTGCTTGTAATGAACCAGAATGTCATGGAAAGAGCGCTGAACGCTGCGGTTAGGGGGCATGTTTTCAAACTTATGACAGGTAGGGGCCCAGATGAGAACATTTTCCCATCTCTTAGAGAATTGGTAGCCCTTCTGTCCTTCAGAACCAATTACATTTTCCTCCTGTGATTGACATGATGGAAAGTGTGACGCTGTATGTTTTAGCAATTTCAGTGGATTCCTATCAAACCGAAGAGATTTCAGTGGGTGTGACCTGCCCCAGTTCATCTCCACCACCAAGACAAGTAGCAGGAACCTGGAGGCACTGTCCCTGCCGCTGCCCTGAGGATGTGACATCCGCACTTGCCAGCAAATCAGGCTAACCATATTTTTCAGCCCGGTTGTGGAAACCCAGCTTTGGTGGACCTAACCCAAGTGAGGCACAATTTCCCTCCCAACTGGATGTAGCACTTGAAGTAACTACAAAGCCTGGTAGAAAGTGGGATTCTTTCCTAAATGCACAAAGAAAAAATATATAAGACAGTGAAGGCGCATTTTAAACCACTTCTAAAACTGGGGAGAGGAATCAAGCAGGCAATTCTAGGGAGAGAGTACCTGGTCGACTATGTAATTTCTAATGTGGTTTACTATTCAAAAGGATGGGTCAATTAAAAATGAAAGTCACATAGATTACGAAGGCTATTTTACAAAAAAATGATGGTGAGCTTTGCAAAGCAGCATGGTTACTATGTGAAGTGTGGAACTGAAACTTCATTTTTCATTCCTGCCCAAACCAGCAGATTCAAAAACACCATAAAGGCACATGAGATTTCCAGCTCACGTTTCCAGCCTCCAGGGGTTTGAGAAACTTCATCGATGTGAAGGCCTTGATCGTGATCCAAACTGGAGGCGAACTGCAGATATTTGAGAGTGACCCACTGCTGTTTTAGGTCCAAATTGGCCACAGAAGACCCAATGGGCCATTACCTCATTGTTTATGCTTGCGAATTAGAAATCCTTTTTAAAATCCCAAGTTATGAGGTTAAAAGGGGCCGGCCGTATCTCTCAGCCACTGTTGTTTCATGCTCTTCCGCTTCGGGTGTTGGCCACGCATCTCGAGTGGAGTTGCTGCAACAAGCAGCAGTATTGACAGGATGATCTATTCCCGCCCTGAACCCCATTCCTCAGCACCTTCAGGACTCAGGAGACAACAGGAAATGAGCTTAGCAAACTCCATTCTATAGAGCTCCACGTTCTACGTATTTAGTTAGAGTTTAAGTCAAATCGTGACTCCCCGTGCCCAGTGAAATAAAGAACACATTTCTCATTGAAGGATGGACATGCCTTACACCATATACATGTCTTGTCTTGGGATGGTGTTGTCACAGTGAAATAATATTACTGTGCATATGTGCATGTGAACGGGGGGGGAAGTAGGGTTACAGTTACGATACAAACAAATAATGCAATAATTAATACATCACCATACAAGAATAAACTGTGTTCTGTGTGATTACGACTGTAAGCCTAGTTTTGCCCAGCCCATATATATTAAAACTATGTATACATGCGTTCTTCGTAGGGAGTGCGGGGAGATAGTAAAGTCTTAAAAAACAAACCGGAGTTAAGTTACTAGAGTCTGAACTGTGGTAGTAGGAGAGGAATAGGAAGAAGACATGGAGCTGTAAGATATTCAAAGAGGAAAGAATGAGGCACCCACAAAGGTCACGTGACTCTATGGGTAAATGTTATCCTTGCCATTATTTTCTAGGTGACGATCTTCAAGATCAAATCATTAGTAAGTAATAGCCAGAATTAAACTCCAGGTACACCTAACTTGAAAGGGAGTATTCATATCTACTTTTCATATTCAAGTTCAATGATTGCTCATACAAGGAAAAAAGACTACGACAAGTGGGAGTCTACATGAGGACGCCTCTGTTCACCTTTTGGAATTAACTGGTCCTTCTGTGCTGTTCTCCATGTTCCCTCTGTGACCCCTGATGTTTGACTTTCCCATGGGCTAGTGTTAAAAGTTTTCTCCTTCACCAGAGGTAGTGAGGGTAAGAGCCATGAAAAGCTGACCAGCCTTCAGCATATCCAAGCCAGAGGCTGGGAAGAGAGTTCTGAACCTAGGAAATAGGAAGCGGGCAAAGGAAGTTCAATGTCACCTGCATTGCAGGTGTGCGGAGCCCTGGAAGGGGCCTGGAGGGTCTCCTTCTTCCCTTCTCTGAACTAGAACTGATTGCTGCTCAGGTTTAGGGAACATCCCACCTCCACACTGTTTTCAGGGTGAAGTACGCGAGTGCAGTGTAACTGATCATAAGACTCTAAAAAAATGAAAGGGCCGAAGAAAACTCAAGCACTTTTCAGGTTGCCTCTTGATGGAGATATACCAGGGTGGGTTCCATTGGTGGAAGGCCACACGGTTGTCCTGGAAACTCCAAAACTGAGCAAGATCCATTCCAATGGAAACTAATCTTTGCAATACCATGGATGCCACCGGGCAGTCTCTGCGTTTGTTTTTTAAATTCAATTTTGACAGCCAAAGTTACTTTCTCCACCTGCTTGCTGTTTAAGACCCTCTAACTCTGCTTGCAAAGGGTCTCTCTGGCCTGGGCCAGATGTGCGGAGATTCAGCTGAAAATCACACGCAGATGATATAGTCCAATGATCTCTTTACCGTTTGTTCAAAAGTGTGTAAAATTTAAATTTATTCCATCACTAGGCACTTAGGCATCAGAACATGTAAAAGAATCAAATGACAAGAGTTCAGACCTTCAGTGTATGGGGGAGGGGGAGTGAAGGAGCAGAGAGATCACATGACCAATACACTTAAGATAAAATGTTCACTGCCAGGTAAAAGGAAGGCGGCTGATGTCACTTCTTATCTTTGGGAACTTATATATTTATGAGTGTTTATTCCATTAGGCCATTACAAGGGACAGAAAAAGGGCACATTTTATGGGTTGAAAAATTCCCACAAGAGTCACAAACTCGGCAATTAGACATGGGAAGGCATGTGGGGGTACTCAGCGCCAGATCCCCTTGGCGTGGTCTCCCTGCTCCATCCCCCAGAACCCGTCTGACTCAGGCAGCGGGACTTCTGCCTCTTCCCTTGAGGTGTGAGTTCCCAGCCGCAATATTTTTTTTACTAGTCAATCTGAATAGTTGTCTCATGAATTCATCATAAAACCATGAGACCTAAAGTGCCTGAAACAGCATTCATTTTTTCCTTTAAATAGCAGAATTCAAACACACTGTCAGAAGCTTAGGTTCCTAAGAAGAAAAATACCCCATAACCTCTAATGGGAATAAGTAAAATCACGACACACTCCCCTCCCCTGAAGTCTACTTGGCTCCTCTTTAGGACATGGTATGGGGAGGGCCATCCGGCGTATGACAGGGAGAGATAGGTGAAGTTGTAATCGGCACTAAAAACCCCAAAGGAGATCCAGTCTTTAAACTCCCATGATTGGACCATCTGGTGCTCTCAAGAGCATCTCAGTTTGTTAAGCACCAGCATCTGGAAATGAGGTACCACCAGACTCTGCACACAGGGCCTGCAGGCGGTGAGTCCTGGCCGTCTGCAGCGCCCGGGGCCCTTCCTGGGCTGAACAGAAGAGATCTGGCTGAACTGCATTTTCTCTAGCTCTCTACCCCCGTTTCAGGTAGGATCCTAAACAACACTAGTGCTCTTTCATAGTTTTAGTCATAACGGTTCACCATGCGGTAGAATAAAAGCTAAAACCAGCTGGGAAAGTTTCAAACAGGGACTGGTGCTTTCTCTCTCATCTAATTAGTAAACGTCACAGAGTGGGATCTCCATCAAGGTACTTCGTACCCATTAAAAGTTCACCTTTCTTCATTTTTTTAAATGCAGATTTTTATCACGTAACGCTTTGTTAATAGGATCTGCATCATTTTCCCCTTGGATTTCAGGAGAGTGTAAGGCATTCTGCATCACCTGTCAGCTGGTGTTTTATGGGGCATTTTACTCTTTAGGATTTGGGCTTTTGACAGAGTCTCGGAATTCTCTAATTTTATCAATGAATGCTAGTAGAAAGCCGTGGTGTTCTACGTTCCTGATGACAGTGAGTCTCTGAGTGAGTATGTCTCTTAATGGTGACTTTTCAGCAGGAGGGAAAAACGAGTTGTGAAGACAATCCTTTCACTACTATACTGACCCTTGAGGGTCGTGGGAACTCATCTGGAGCAGGGGGAGAGCGGCTTGAGAAAGCCAGGAGCTGGGGACCCGGTGACAAACAGGACATCAAGGACCCAATGAAACACATCTTCTAAAGAGAGAGACAGGTAACAGGTAAATAGAAAAAAATGTGTCCAAGAATCTAAACGGCGATGTTCAAGGATATCCCCTAATGGGCTGCCCTATAGAATTAATGAAAGTAGTGAGAAGGGAGTGAGTGCTTCAAATAGGGGAGTAAGAAAAATGTCCCTGAGGACTTCACGGTTCACTGAAGTCCAGAAGATGAGAAGGGGCTCACCACGGCAGGCGCGAGGGACCGGGAGGTCATGACGTGCAAAACAGGGTCAGGAGGTGGGAGGACCATGTAAGAACTGAAGCTCTTCTGGCTGGAGCCCAGGAGGGCAGGCCCCGTGAGTAGACAGGAGAGGGTGGCCCACGAGGGGCTGAGCTGGGAGGGCAGATCAGACAGGGCCTGGCCATGGAGGGGGAAGGGGAGGCCCATGGAAGGTCAAAGATATAAACTGCAAGTGTAAGATTTGAACAGGTGGGTGTGTGAAATAGAGCAGCCAGGAAGAGACCAGAATGTGGGGTGGGGGTCTGGGCGGGGGGAAGATCCAGATGGCCAGTGTGGACCGATTAAGGACAAATATAATGTCTGCAGGACGTGCAAGGCCCTCCCCATCCACCCCTTCCCTCTTCCTTCCTCCTACATTTGTTGAGCCATAGGGGATGGGGGGGATGAAAACAAACAGGATTCCAGCTCTTTAAGAGGATCACCATCCCTGGGAGGCGGGTGTGGGAACACAGACAGGTAAACTATGGAGCCCAAGTGGTAAAAGTGAGGTGTAAAGGGACCTGGGGGACAATTAGGAGACAGCCACTTTCTCTGCCCCCAGGATCGCAGGGGTTCACTGAAGTTAGAAGGTACAGCTCTGTCAATACTTATAACCGTCTGGCCCTGGTGTCAGGATAGAACCAGGGAAGAGCACTGGAGGCAGGTGAAATGCACAGAAAAAGACTTGAAGGTGTGAAAGAAAAGAACAAAATCAGGGCACATTGGCCGTGAAGGAGGGTGTATCTGAGGAGTGCCATGCTTGGGAGTTTGGTTGTCATCTTGCAGACAGAGGGTGACCACCATGTGCTTTTGAAGGACCACCCTGGCAGCACCCTGTCACTAGAGGGAGTGACAGAGAAGTGAGAGACAATAGGCACTGTCCCCCCACCAGCAGCCCATCTCTGGATGCCAGTTTCTGAACAGAGAGGGTGATTCCAGAAGCCATGATATGAACTCCCAGGAGCTGGAGGCTATGGTTTTGCAGCCTCCCCTTCATACCAGAGCCCAGTGACAGCTGGGACATGCTGTCACATCTTACAGCTCTGGGACAAAGGGATGCAAGAAGAAAGGACAGGGAAGGCTCTTTATGACTCCACAGTAACTCAGAGATTTACCCAAACACACTCCTGGCCCCTGTTCTCACCTATTAGGTCACAAACTCACTTTTGGCACCGTGCAGTGTTCCAAATAAATAGACAAAACACTCTCTGAACCTTCATCTCCAGACTCAACCTGCTAAGGGAGGCCTGGACTCGAGAAGATGACGAATGCGCGTTTTTCTAGTAGTCCTGCTCACGCCCTTCAACTAGAAAATGCCGTTGCTGTTACAAAGTAGAACAAGCACTTACAGTTTCCTGGAGGTTTCTGAACGCGCATCGGCGATTATATTTGAATTATAAAGTCAGCTGCAACGCGAGGCCAGACCGAATTCCAAGGCTGATTCATGGGCAGCACATGAAAGCGAAGAGGCTGCAGCTGGCCCAGCTTGGAAGCGATGGTCCTCTAAAAGGACAAATTGAGCAAGCTGTTGACAATGACCTTGCGATTGAGTATTGTTCTGAGATTAGTTTAAAGAGAAAAGGGAAAGATTCCACACACCCTAAATCATTTATTAGCGTAGGCTGTGACTGATACAGTTCGCAGCCCAGAAACAGAAGTTCAGACTCGGGCTCTCTGGGACGTGTGTGTTCAAGCCGCGTTCAATTCCAAGGCCAGTGGATCCAGGGAAGGAACAAGATGAATTCCATTTTTACTACAAATTTCAAGGGGGATTACATCAAGAAATAAAGAAAGAGCATGCTGAGGCAGGGAGACAGAAATCAATACATCCAGGTTGACGGATTCAATTGGAATAAGAAGAAAGTTCATTGGTGTATCAACAACAAATTCCCTTGCTTTAAGACGGTATTTTGAGGGAGTATAAATCTTATGGACTACTTCTCTAGCCACAGGACTACACTTGGGTTGCTTTATTCAAGAGAAATGATGGATTTGTCTCACTGTGAGTTCTCACCTTGCTCCCTCTTTGATCTACGACAAACACAGGCGAGACAGCAGCCAACGGGAGGATCGTTAGTTCCTTTAAGCAGCCTTGTGCTACAGTGGGAAACAATGAGATTGTGGGGAAGGGTCGCCAAGGAACACGTCTAAGGGACCGGTGGACAAAGCCAAAGGGGGTAGGGTGGAGGGTGGGAGGTAGGGTGGGTGGGCTAGAAGAGAGTGGTGGGGGGAAAATGGAGAAACCTGTACTTGAACAATAAAAAAAAGGGGGGGGAATCCTAGTATAACCTATTTAGTTGAAAGAGAAAATGTTAAAAAACGGAGAAGATTGTGATGGAGACCGATTTGGTGCTGCTGCCATTATTACGTAAATGAACCAAAGGTCTTCTCGTTAAGTTTTTAAAATTATGTTCCCAGTCAACAGCAGACTGATTGGTACTTTGATTTCAAGGTTTGATTGGATAGCTAAACAACTCTAACAACGACCCATCAGAAGAAACACTGTCCAAGAAATGTTTCCAATTCTTCTCCTGGGAAGCTATGCTAGTTGGTCTGAATAGGAAAAGTTGGTCAGACTTTATAAACAAAGGACAGGTCATAGATGGTTTTGCCTGTCATGCTGGCCCCTGGACACCGCATGTGTGGCCCGGGTTCTTCTGGCAGGAAGTCAGAACAAACCTTGGTAAGTTTCTACACACTACTTCCCTAGGTTTGGGGCCAGTGGCCGACCTTGAAGAAGCTATCAAACTCTACCCCAAAATCAAGGCCTGCGAGTTGAGACCCTTTTCTTTCCTTTTCACACTTTATTTTTTTTTTTAATGAAAGGATTTATTTAAGCACAGGTTCAATCCAGAGAAGAAGACAGCTGTTGCTCAGCGGGCACACTGCTGCACAAAGCGTCCTGCTGGGTGGCAGGAGCGTTTCGATTCCCCAGAGATGGCCTTGCCCTCGTTAGAGTGCCTTTTGGAGGTAACTGGGGCAACGTGTGGTGAAAGTCCTGTAAAATAGGTCACCTACCACGAGTGAAAGGAGAGAAGTCACTCAAAGGGTAGCCAGGAGCAAGGGCGGATCACAATTCCGAGAGGAGAGGATTTAGTGATTGTTACACGAGGAAACTGTGTCCAAAGACCCTTTCAAAGGGCTTAAGAAAGAAGCCTTTGTTGTCGGGAGTGATAGAATCTGCCTCCCTTCCCTCCTTTTACACATCACGGTATCCCATGACACACCACGCACACCGTTTAGGGAGGCGACTGTCATGTGATACAGCTTAATAAACATCGAGATGTAAGGTTGGTGTCCTGTTCCCAACTCCTGCCCTACTTGTTGGATCATATATTAAACATCACAGTGAGCCCTGTTCTGGGCCCAGCGAATGCCCAGGCACAGTTGAATGGACCGGCTATACTGCTTCTGTTGTTTTTGTTAAGCCAACCTCTGCGTCACCCCATCCTCACTTTTACTGCCTGATTTCACCGTTTCTCAGAAGACATGTGAGCCCAGGAAAATGGATCCTCCCAGGCACTTTAACCCTGTCTTCCGACTTTTAGTGAAAGGTCATTGCCCAGACAGTCTTCTAATTAGATGGTACACATGCCTATTTACCGAAGTTGTTTTAAAAACAGGGTGCCGTGTTCTTTTGGAAACCGAGTTTTAAAATCTGTATACTTGGAACAGAAGGCATTTCCTGAGATGGCTTCTGTATTATATGCAACCCATTTTCATGTCCGTTCTTGGTAGTGGTTAAGGGCATGCTTTCACTCACCCAAGTGATGATTAATAGTTAATATTTACGTAACCTCACGCATACTTGTTGAATTAACTATTTTGTAGGATTTTGCTTCTGCCGCCCCTTCACATGGTCAGAACATTTAGCCTATGATTCTGATTCATTGTTTCACTCTGTATCCTCTTGTCTTACCAGTGGGACCGCTCAGAGTGGCATCGCTGTGTGACCCGTCGGACACCAAGCAGCACGCTGCATCTGAGGCAGGTGACATGCGTTCCTAAGGAGCTGGCTCACCCCAATCAAAACAAAGCATTTTCTTTTAAGATCGCTCACACACGTAGGCTCCACAATGGCCCAAAGTCAAAGAATTACATGAAAACACAAGAGGCGTGAGACCCTTTCCCACAGAATGACACTTTGCCACAGAAGGGTGCAAAGCAGCAATGCAGGGGTTCTCACCCGGGGTCGACTGTGGCCTCAGGTACTTTGGCCACATCTGTATACAGTTTCAGTTGTCACCGTGGAAGGCAGGGGACCTCTCCACAGGCTTCTTTTGGGTAGGGGTCACTGATGCTGCTGAACATCTCACAATGCCCAGGACAGACCACCCCCCCCCCCAACAAAAATTAATCGTCTCCCTAAAGTGTCTGTTTTGCTGAGGTTGACAAACCCTCTGACTGCATATTTCTGTGGCACTTCTGCATAAAGAAAGTAAAAACCCAAGATGGAAAAGTGAGATATTGGGAAGAACAGAGCAATTGCTCCTTTGTAGTATCTACCATAAAGTGGGTAGTTACCTAACTTGTATCCAAGATCCCTCACTGAAGATCATTTTGGAAGCAGTGAATTCTTCAGAATGATTCCTGAAAAAAATACATCCTGTGGGTCTTTGTTACGTGACGATTTCAGAATGAGGTTGACATAGGAAATCCTTATCCCATGTCAGGAAATTCTGCTCTGGTAAGAAACTTCTTAAGAATGCAGGTTTTCTTTGCTTCCCAGAAATCCTTCATTTTTCTAAAGTCTCTCTCTTGGCTTCACTAGGGCAGATGTTTGGGACATAAATCTGGGATAAAGTGCTGCAGAACTGAATGACAAAAGCCACTTCTTTACTTTGAGGTTGATCTCGGGACTGCTTTTTCTCCTGATTCCTCCCCTTGCAGACTGGGAGCAATGATAGGGTTAACAGAATAGCTTAGTCTTAAAGCCCGCTCGATGTTTGCATTCTTTTTTTTCCCCTTTTTTTCAGAAGGTCAAAAAGGACACCAATTAAAGGCAGTTATGAACTATATTCAGACTTTCCATATTTCTTCGCCATTCCAGTAAAAGTTCCTCTCCAAGGAAATTTGGTCCAGAGACGGAATGAAAGAATGAAAGACATTTTATTTTCTCTCCTCGATGTTGGCAGTATTTCACTCCTACATGTCTGAGATTGTTTTCATCTCGTACAGCACTTTGATATTTGTGGATGTGGCTCCATGGCTTAAAACAAGAGCAGCGATAACTCATACTAATTATTCTGCTTGTATCTTAATGCTTGACAAGAGGGAAAAGAACTTTTTCTGCCTCCATGATGGCTGTAAAAATTAAGAAACCCAGGAGGGACGGAAAGATCTGTGTTCCTGCTCCAGAGCTGCCCGCCCTCCAGACTTCCTGTCCACGCAAGCCGGGCAGCCCTAGGCCGGGTGCGTCTCGTTCTCCTGCAAGTTCTCGCCCTTTCTGGTGTGGGCCCCGAGTCTGAAACAGACGAGAATCGCCTCCCCCTCCCTGCCTGTGGTCTTCATGTCTCGTCAAGGTGCAGGTCCGGCACATCAGGCCTTCTTGTGGTAACCCGGCATTCCCATTACGTGTCTCACAGAAGCTTGGCCTAGACATTGGGCTTGGGGGCGGGCGGGGCGGGGGAACATCACATGTAATCCGTTTGAACTTCTGTTGGATATTTGGAAGTCCAGATAGGTTCAGTGTGGTAGTCTGAAACATAAGGAGAATATTCGTGGAATGGTCTGGCCTACGGAACCAAACAATGAGCTTGCTTTAGGAATGGGGAGTAAATAACGGACTTGTTTATATTTTATTGTATCTATAGGCCGCTTTGAAGTGGGTCTGGAATAACAAATATTTACTTCTGTTCTGTTGGTCCCTTGGAATAGGGCCGGCTCCTCCGAAAGCTGAACGGGAGACCTCAGAAGGGAAACAGGGTGAGCAAGGCCGTCTGGAAGGGGAGAAAAGACCGTGGGGGAAGCTCTGGAAAACCCTCCCGAAATGAGCTCCCTTGCTGCAAGTCCCCTCACGCCCCTGAAGCAGCTCCGTGTCCCTGTCCCCAGCTCCCCCTGACCTCACTAAGAGGTAGGCAGAGCCCTTCTTTCTATGGAGGAGCGGGGTGTCTTGGTCAGGCCTGAGCAAAACTGGGGCCTCAGGTGCAGACCTGCCTTCCTCTCTGCAGAGTGGAGGTAGGCTGTGACTGTGTCTGACAGCGAAACCCACTTCCTGACCCCTCCGTCACTGACTTTCCTCAAAAGAGATCACTTTGAGTTTGGTGACTACGCAGTTGATATCTGGGTGAGTTTCGGCTCCGGAGAAATTTGTGCTGAAATTCAGATTATTATAGTTCAGCAATCGCCAAGGAATAACTTAAAGGGCCAGGGGAAAAGTGAGCCATATAGAACACTGCTCAGTAAGTCTCCTCCTTCAAAGCACCACACACAATATGTCATAATACTGCAACACAAATACCTGTCATTACTCCATCCGGCTGTGACAGTGTTCCCATGATAGTAGTAAGAGATGTGCGTGTTGGAATTTAGCTTGTACCTCCCTCATTTTCAGGTGCTGTTAGTGGGGTGTTTTCCTAGTTCCTTCCCCAGAATTAATCCTGCCACCTTGATTATCTTTGCTATAACAGCGTTAAAGATAGCTCCTGGACGTTCACCCAAAATCCCAAATGATTATTTTAGCTCTTTCCACTTTTTCCTCTTCGAAAATCATTTCCACAAAGTCACTAATAAGTAACCATACAGGCTAATTTGGGGCTCACTATTTCTCTTCCCATGTTTTATTTGGAAGTAATAAAACAGAAAGAAAGCTGGAAAAGTAATAAAGTGGAAGGAGAAAGAGTCAGTCACCAAATCACTGAATGATATCCATAGACTGGAAACTCAGTTCTGAAGGGATTTGTGTCGGGGGTCCACTTAACCTTCACCATGGAGTTAATACCCGTGAGGCATAAATGAAGAAAGGAGGGGCTGGTCCGTGCCAGAGCTGAGATCAAGCGCTAAATTTATATCTGTTATTCTTAAGACTGAACCCTCTCCTCTCATGCTGCTGCTTCAAGACAAGATTGCACAACCCACAGGGCTCGTCATCATCGTCTTGATATCTGTGCATCTATGCATCTTGTCTGTGTCCTAAGAGAAGCAAACCCATCCAGTGGTGAAGGTCTCTGTGAGCGGTTTCAACTTTTTGCATACGCTCCAGCCGCAGGCGCGTGCTGACTCAGGAGGCCTGGGATGGGGCCTGAGCTTCTGCATTTCTAACAGGTTCCCAGGTGATGCCCAGGCTGCTGATCTAATGTCTATACCTCAAGTAGCAAGGGGACTGTGGGAAGACAAGGAACTGAAGTGTCTGGAAGCAGGTTTAGGGACAGAGCCTCGTGAAAAGTGAAACTTGGCTCTCCTGCGGCAATGTCTTCCGTGGATTTCGAAGCCATTTGCAAAACACCTTAGGGGCCAGTGTTTGCTTCTGATTGCCTTTGTTCGTCAGCGGGCTTGGCGCTCTCTACCCACATGCAGAACCGCTGAAGTCCACAGCTGTTTTGTTTGGACAGGCTGGTGGTGAAGTCTGAGCTTGCACACAAAGGGCTTATCATCAACACGAGCCTTTCCCTGACAGCTGTTTTCCTTCCCGGCCCCAGGACTCTGGCCAGAGGACAGGGATAGGGCTTGCTGGAGGAAGAAGTGGGGGTATCAGCAAGCTCTATAGCTGCCTGGCTCAAGACCTGGGGGAGTCTCACGCCCACACACCAGATTAGAGAGCAGGTTTGCACTTTGATCCCTGCACCAGCACACGTATGGAATAAGTGGTTTGATAAATTCATTGGTTTTGTATGTAAGGGCTGGTGTAGAAGCAAGAACTACATTATTTCTTATACTAAAACAAGGCATTTCTCTAAATTACAATGAGTGATTTCCAAGTCCCACTGCAAAACCTGCCGTGTGTGTAAATATGTGTGTCCAGGACTGAACAGCACACGTCCTGCCAGCACGAGGTGAGGCGTATGAAATCAGTACTAGGTATGTGGGTGCCACACCTCCTAGAGCTCGTGAAAATCAGGGTCCCTGTCAGTCAGCTGTGCACAAGGAGAGGAAGAGGCGCCTTCAGTGACTTCCTTGGAGAAGGAGTATTTTGTGCTGGTGAACTGCTCCCCCTGGTGGACCAGGGATTGATATGTCTGTTCTGGGGGAACATACAGGCTCCTGCTGGGGAGGAAACTGGGCGGCTTCAGGCAGACAAATGGACCCTCCAGGAAAAAAGCTAACCCTCTGAGCACCAGAAATAAGTTGAACCCCTAGCCCAGCCCCTGGATGATTTTGCGCATCGCCGTCCCGCAAAGCACAGAGGCCAGTCTTGCCACACTCTCCTTGCCGCGTGGGTTCTCATGATCACGGCTGTTTTGAAATTGTGGATCTGTGTGCATAGGAGAGACATGGAAAACTCCAAGTTCTGTATCTTACTGTATTCACCTTTAAAAAGCATTCTGGACACTCACACAGGGAAAAGGGCCCCCGAAGAGAGGAACATTCCACCGTGTACTCATTTGTTTCCCCTACTTCCTGTTTACTGCGCTCCTCTCTGCCAGGGGTTCATGCTGCTGGTGGTTAATTTATGCCTAGATGCCTTGTTCCACATGCATGCTCTCAAGATAAAAGTATGTTTTCTGATTTTTCTGAGGATCGTCTCTGTACTAACATGATATATTTCACCGGCAACACAGGTTATGTCGTTGTTTTCTTTAAGGAAAGTTTTCTGCCTGCCATGCTATCCACAGAAATACTGTTTTGCAGGTCAGATGAAGATGGGAACCTGTAACAACTCTGGCTCTTCTGATTCCGCAATGAGTCGCATGGCAGCCTCAGCCCAAACAGTGTACAGGCTAAATAAGGAGGTATTTTAAATATTTATTTAACAAGACGCATTTTTAAATAACCTACATATGTACACAGAGCGTGCTTGGCCTGTACATTATTGCCAGGTCAATTCCCACGTTCTGATATATATAATTAATTACCTTACCGGTCTATTCCTCTGAAAACCAAAACAGGAAATCAATCAGTGATAGCAGGTCACTGACGTCAGCAAAAATGGTAATGCCCTCTTGTCCATGGGTCGGAGAAAGGGGAACTGAGTCTGGGGTGGCGGTCCCCCTAACTGTGTCCAAAAGGCCAGTTTCTAACGCCACTTTGGTTGCTTGCTTTTGAAGTGTAAACTTTTCCCGTGTGCTGTAGGTGGGCAGGGAATTGCCTATTTTCTAGTCTGAGATAAACTCAGACAACATATGCAGGGGACCTGTGCACCTAAAGTCAAAGCATATCATGCAGCATTATTATATTTAGAGACAAAAGCAACACAAACACCGATAATTTGGGTAACTTCTTGGGAGTCGAAGAGATGAATATGTTTCATGTTTTGGCAGAATCTGTGCATCTAGCTTTACTTTTCGAGAAGGAAATATAGACAGATATGTTTGTCTTTTCCTCTCAGAATGGGCATCCGTCCTATACAGTCTTTCACTGAAACTTATAAAGGATGAAAGTATTAAACTTCAAATTTGTCATGGTTCTAGAGAGATTTCTCTAGGGAAGAGAAGTTACATGAGAACCATGGCATCTTTGCTCTTTAGAGTGACTTCCTGATGATGTAAAATGAGTAATCATCTCAAGCACCTCCAACAAGTTTGGGGTCTGGGTCAGCGATGAGACAAGCTCACTTCACTTCAACATAGTGTGCATGGCTTACCAACAACCCGGCATTGAGTTCCGATTCTCAGTTCTGTGAATTAACTTGCCAACTTAATTCTAGCCCGTGGATTAGCAATATTAATTACCTTGGCCCCTGGCCAAAGCATCTGGAAAATTTAGTGTGGAAAATCATTTAAAATAATTCATTCATGCCATCATGACAAAGCAACCCATTGCTTAAATGACCTTTTTGCTATCGCCCAGTTGTTTGGCCACAGTCTGAAACATTCCGCATTAAATTCGCGTTGGGTCATTTTGCCACGCAGCGTTGGGGAGAAGCATTAAATCTTTGGGAAAATAAATAGCAGCAGCGACAAAACAGATTGGATTTTAAGTCTCTCCAGAGAATTACGGTGAGTGACAAAAGTCAATTTCAAAACGTTACAAACTGTACGACTCCATTTCTGGAACGTTATTGAAATGGCAACGTTGTAGAGATGGGAACAAATCAGGGGTCAAGGAGGAGGTAAGGGTGGGAGGGAAGTGGGTGTGGCTATAGAAGAGAAATATGAAGGATCCTTATGATGATAGAAATATTCCTTATCTTGACTGAGTATCAATGTCAGTATCCTGTTCATTATCATGCACTAATGTTTCACAAGATGTTAGCTTTGGAGGGAAATGGGTAAAGTATTAATCCACATGATTTCTTCCAACGGCATGTAAATCTCAAATAATCTCAAAATTAAAAGTTTCACTTAACTAAATGTCCTGCATGACTTACAACCCAACAGCTCTATTATGCTGGACTTAAAGTGAATAAAATACTGACTCTGACACTTGAATCTCATGTAACCTTGGACAAACATAGTCAGCCATTCTCAGCCCACTCCCCTGTCAGTTGGGTGGGAATAAAAACACCTGCCTATTTACTTCACGAGCTGTAGTCAGGATGAAATGAAATTGGAATGGTAACTATGAAAGTGCTTCCTAATCTTCAGGTACGACCAAAACATCAACACTTGGTGGAGTCAAGCTGTATGCCAGTCTACAAGCAAAGTTAACTGTGTCCCTTGCTTTATGTCTATTTGGTAGCATGTGAGGCACTTAAAGAAGCACTGCTAAGGAGAAATCCACATCTTGTACCATGTCTTTCTTGGGCACCCAAGAGTTTCTACATCCAGCGCCTGCAGTGACTCTTATCTGTGACCCCGTCACACTCTGAAACTATGGGGACCCTCTTGCTTCGCTTCCCCTACACACTCTGAACCAGCCCTCCATCCTGGCCTCATGCTCCTTCCCCTGCAGTCTCCATGGCCCGGCAGGCCAGGTCACCACCGACGCACAGCCCCTCCGCTATGCTGCTCTCCCTTTGCACCACCTTCTTTCTGGGGGAGAATCCAGCCATGGCATTGGGTCCTTTTCTTTTTATTGCATCCCCTGCCCCCAATATTGAGACTGAGGACTAGAGAGTTTGCAGTGATGACGTTGATGGTTTTTGTTACATTTCACGTACTATCACCCTTTTCCGAGTGAGGCCCTGTTAGTAATCTGCTGAGAACACAGAGCTATGTCAACGTAGGGTGCTTAGGAAATATTTAATTAACCAAGAAATGGGTACTCCATACATTGCACAGATTGTTTTTTCTGATTCTGATTTCTGCCATGTGACGACATTTCTGAAAACCCCTTATGTATTTATTTGCTCATTTATTCATTCATTATCTTATTTTATTACTCATAAACCCTGTGGATGTGAAGATGAGTCAAATAGAATCTGGAAGGACACTCATGAAAGTAACAGTAATGGGAATGTGGTCCATGATCCAGTAGAGATGCGAAGGTGCCATGGAAAGAGAAGGACAGCAATTCACTGGGGAGCCTTCGGCGTACCTGGAGAAGGTGGAGGACTCGTAAGCCCACAGGGGCCAGGCGTGCAACCCACTCCCGTGGGGAGGTATGGCAGGAACTGTTCTGACCAAATTTGATTTTAAAATGTGGGCCTGGCTTTTCTGGGACCAGGAATATTATGCTTAATGATGATGCTATTTGGTGGGTTCCACCTTCAATACATAACTCGGTTGTGAATACAGTTCATCACCAAACCCAGTACAACCCTTCTAGCCCAGTTCGACCTTACCGTCCCTCAGGTCAAGTGCAGCAGCCTCTCGCTGAGCTTCCTGCCTTCACGCTCGCCCTCCACAACATTTTCTCCACTCGGAAACTACAGGGAGACGGAATGCGTAAGTAACTTCATGCCACGTCTGTACTCAGTGACATTCTATCTCACTCGGGTTAAAGCAAATGCCTTTACCTTGGTCTGAAACCACATTTCTTAGCTCAACATTAGCATAACCTACACTGTTATTTAAAAGTGTACATGGCTGACCCTCAACCCCAAAAGTTCTGCATGATCTAAGGATGGTACCATCCTCTCTCTGCTGCTGGCTGCTTTCGTCACCTCCTGTGCTGCCTGTGTAGGAAGACCTCTGACAGCCCGGCCTAAGCATCGCTTCTTGCCTTCTTTCACTTCGTTATGTGTCTTCAGAGGTCGCACATGTACCTGTTGGCTTATGTGCTTATAGGCCTCTTCCCCAATAGAGCGTCATCAGCCCACGGGGTCAGAGATTTCACCTCCCTGGTCTGTTTAGTGTTCTACCCCCAGTTCTTATACCAGTGCCTAGAGACACACAGGAGGCACTAAGTTAGTGAATTTTAAAATGACATGAATGGACAATGACAAGTGGAAATAGGAAATGATCTGGGAAAGAGAGGGGAGACTTATAAAAAATAAAGAGCCAGGATAATTTTCCTAAGATAGAGAACCTTAACCATTTTAAACAAAAGTCTGCCACAGCCGGATTTGTCTTTTAGGGAACTCATTTGTGCTGAAGTTCTGAGAATGAATCAGCTCAACAATAGTGTTAGCAGGACAAGAAACACCTTTTAGGAGACTCTTGTAACCATGAGAAAGATTCAAACAAAAGATGTGACACATTTGGACAGCGCGGCATGGAAAGAAGTGGAAACTGAGCCACAGACGGGTTTGTTTCAGGGACGAACATAGCTACAAAAGAGTGGTCACTGTATTTCAGCCTTTATAACTCACTGCTTCTCTCTCTCAAAGGCTTACCTATGTGTCTTAGGCGCTCTCTCTCTATTCTAGTTCAACAAATACAACTTAAAGCAGGCTTAAAATATACAAACTTAAGACATCTCCAGAAACCAAGCAGAGGTCGCCTGAACCATCCCGGGCCCCTAGGTGCTAGGAGTCCCACGTGAGGCACCAGTGAAGCTGGCTTCTCTACCACCCTGCCTCCTGGGCCATGTCACACATTAATTGTCCCCCTGTGAAAAAATGCCACATGATGTCTGTTCCGTTCTCAATCTCTTTTGTCTTCTGCTTATGCACCACTGTCCTAGAGTTCCTTCAAAGCTGAAATAGAACTAGGGCATGATCTTAGCACATCCTCAAGTGATTACTTTTATTACTTTTTCCCCAATGGAATAAACTCACAATAAGTAAGAAAAGCTTCCTCTGTGAACGAACCCCTCAATATACCCCTACACCCTTCAAACTTCTCTAAGCTTGCTAACCTAATATTAAGTAGAGTCCTTCCCCTCCTCCTCCCCATTCTTTCATCCCTATCGTACTTCGGTTAAAAAAGTAAATCTAATTAAAGGAGCACGGGAAATGGAAGCTGTTTAGTGAAGGAGGGAAGCTGGATCTGCGTAACTTTCACCGGTGATGGGGCTTACAAGATGGAAAATTCTTCAGACTGCTAGGCAAAGTACTCTCAATGTCGTAGAAACATCTGGTTTTCCTTGTGTAAAATCTTTTCCACGAGGTTGGCGGAGATTTTTATTCTAATTGAATTTGTAGTTAATTCCAGATAAAGATGAGTTTCTTTTTTGCTGATGCTGCTCAAATCAGGGGACCCAGCCCCACTACTTGAAGCCATTTTCACGCAAAATTAATCAAAAGAAGTGGGAAGGGTGGTGTTTGGCACCAGCGAGCCTCCATTTTTTTATGTTTGGGGGGAAGAAGGACACTGTCTAATGCACTTGACTCCTGACTAGGTCTTTGGAGACCTGGGTCGTGGAGATTGGGAGACAGACTCCTGCATCTGAAAGGCAGTCGTTCTAACCAATGAAGCAATGGCATGGATACGCTTTGCCTTGAAGATGATTTACCACTCTGCCTGTGAATGTGTATCTGGTATTAATGGATTGGAAATAGTTTGTTTATTATCTTAAATCATTTAAAAGAAACTAACGAGTTAAGCTTTGCAGTATCTGTAATATTTGTTCAATAATGTAATACTCAGATGAACAAAACCAAAAAAAAGGATAAAATACATGTCTCCCCGAGACTTGGATATGCCACAAACTTGAGAGCCTTCTGCCAGTACAGTGGCCTTCTAGAAGCAAGGTTTTCCATGGGTTATATTTTGGATGCTATGCAATAAAGGAAGACTATGAAAGGACAGTTAATTTCTTTCTCAACCAATCTTGATAAATAGATAGATCTCCCCACTCCCTCCCACAGAACTTTCTTTAGAACAACACCACAGAAGTTAAAACAAAGACCTACAGCCCAAACTCAGAATGAGAAGCGAATTTCGGCACTCTGCAGATTATTGGGGAGCCTGGAATCCCTGCCCTTTCCAGGGTCACTTCACAGAAGCTGAGTCCCCATTCCCCCGGAGGCTTTGCCCCCAGGTGAATGGCACCCCCACTCCTCTTTAGAATTAGAGCAGAGGTGTTCATCAAAAACCATGGGTGTATACTGTAAAGTAACCTTGGCATTTGCAAAGCTGACAATATGGATGAACCTTCACCAAAATGTTCTCATTCTTATCACACTTAGGCCCAAAGCCTAGATTCTTCACTCTTTCTCCTTGAGGCATCTCTGTACCAATTTGTCCAACTGAATGAGTTGGCTTTCACCTGGACCTCTTACTGCCCAGAATGTACACTGAACTCCCGCCACATTTTTATCTGGTCACGATTGTTTCCGCAGTCTCCTGCTATCTATCTGAGCGAAGAAGGGCAGAGGGAATATGACTAATCTATTTCTTAAATTTTGTGGACACTCAAGAAATGATTTTTAATTAATGAGCTCAAAGACTTGTAGAAGATTTAATAGGGGAACAATGCATCTTTCTTATCTGGCCCAAGTTGCAAGCAATCATATGCAATAATGAGAGGCGTTGGCTACGTGTGGTCCAGTTAAATGCAGTAAGAAAGTGCTACCTCAGAATAAGAGTTGGTTGATTTCAATATTTTTCAAATAACGCTGCCATGAACAATCACAGAAATACATTTCTGAGTGTACCTCTGGTGATCTCTGAAATCTGTATCTCATGGGAATGAACTACGGGGCCAAAGGATATAAACGTGAGTCTTCTGGCTTCTCATTAGCATTGCCTATTATAATTAAGTATATTAATCATTGAGAGATGAAAGTGATATCTACTTTTTGTTTATATATATATATATATTGATATAGATATAGATATTATAGATGGATGTTGTATGTGTATGACTTTCTCTGGCCAATGTCAAGTTAGAGGGTACGATGCCATTGTGACTTGAAATGAGATTTTGTGACTGGAAGGAAGTTGGGCTGCGTGGTTTCAAAGGATTCATCCAATGCTACAGTTGGATAATTTTTTAAATGATCAAGATGAGGCCTGGAGTGAGCCAGCCGCTCAGCCAGCCCGAGGAAAGATGTGTTTACAGAATGGGTGATGGACGCCTGGCCTCCTCGCTTCATCCCGGGAACACATCTCAACACATCCGAGGTCACGAGGTAAGAAGGGATAGGAATTAACTACGGCCTCTCCTGACATATGTCAGAGTTAATTCTACTTTAGATGAGTCTTAATTACGCTGGTGAAGTTTAGGGTTTAATAGAAAGAGCCTGTTTGCTGAAACTGTAACTTTTATAGTAAGGACTCAGAAAGGTTTAAAGTCAAGTTCACTTTAAATGTACTGAGCTTAATTTGAAGCTACAGTATTAATTTTTGTGGTAACAAGCCCTACATCTCTTACAGAGTGGTTGGCTTGTTGTCTTTCCCTGTGTGTGAAATTACTCAGCCCAGGGAAGACCCATGCCTTCTAGAATATATTTAGCCTCTGATTGTCTGGACTTGGTGCACTCAATTCCAGTACTCAATTTTTAGTCAAATTTATTCTTCTTGTAGAGGATATATGGCTACAAGCCTTATTAACAGTTGTTTTTCACTATGGCTAGAAGCCACCCCCTTTTTTTTTTGACAGCCTACTGTGATGAACTATGGTATTTATAGACAGTATTTTTTAATTGAGGTATAACTGACATAAAATGTTGTATCAGTTTCAGGTATACAACTTAAAGATGTTATATATCTATGTACATATATAATTTATACATTTGTATATAGAATGTGTGGTGATCAACACATTCTGTCCTGTTAACAGTCATCACCATACATAATTGTAACTTTTTAATACTGATAGCATCACTGTAGGGGAAATGTATTCCTCTTTTTTTTTTCCAAAAGAAAAAGCTCAGCTACACAGAAGTAAACAACATGCTCAAGATCACATCTCTTACCGATGACTGAACCGGGGCTCAAACCCGTGTCTTTTTGACATCACCGCCACCCACAAAATAATTTTAAGTGAGCAAGAATCACATAAGAGTTTCCGCACACTTCCGTTGTGAAACCAGATGGTGGCTGATCATGGCTGTTTTTCACAGGAGGCGTCCGGAGGGGCAGACGACTAGGAATGGGTCCTCAGCCCCTCAATTCAGTGTCACGCCCAATTTAGCAGCAAACACGGGGTAGTTAAAAGTCCAGTTATTGTTTAATCTTTACAGATATCTGTTCCTTTAAGGGGTTTTGCTTATGTTATTTTTTGGACTTTTTTTTCCCCTAACAGTTAGTGTTTTTCTTCTGAAATAATTAAAGGGAAAGGAAGTTTAAAGAGAGGCTGAGTGACATGCAATATTCCCTAATACCCTCTTGTTGCTTTAGGTGATTGGTACACTTAATTACGGAGGGTCCTGGGTCTATCATCGACCAGGGCCTGACCTGGGGCTGGGAAGGAGGGAGCTGTAACCTGACCGAGCCCAGGTGTGTGCCTGGAGGTCACACACTGGGGAAACATGTGGCCCCCGTAAGCTTTCTCAAGTCTGGCCGTGCCTTTAACTATTTCGGGTCTTTCTCAAATGTCCGCATTCTCTCCTGCTTAGGCAGTGTCCACATGCTTTCCTCTAGATTACAATTTTCAAGTTGGCGGGGGAAGTACATAAGGTTAGGGGCCTCGCTGAAGGCTTGAAATTCCAAGGCAAAAAAATAGAACTCCTCCCTCCAGCACGTCCCGGCTCCGGGCACTGTGGCGATGTCCTGTTTACTGGGCATACCCACCCCCACCCACGGAACACTGGTTATTGAAAAAAAACATTTTCTCCTTCCGGATCACGGCATTTCTTGATTTTTTCCCCTCACTTCTCTCCTTCCTCCCCTTCTTTCCTTTCTTCTCCCTTTCTTCCTTTATTTCTGTCTATCTGTCCATCCATCCGTCTGCCTGCCTATCACAGGTAAAGCAGAAACACACGCGTCCAGCACGTGGCGTTAAGGAGAACACATTGACAGAGGATTTGTTCTCTGTGGATCTTCCTGCCCTGCCAGAGGGATTTATTGATACACTGGATGGATGGAGGAGACTCCGAAACCCTGGACACACATGGCATTAGTGAGAAATTAGATTCAAGTGTCTTCCTTAAGGACAATCTTATTGTAAATTGTTCCTGAGCCACGAGATATAACATGTTCAGGCAAAAGCATAAAAAAAATGACCATACTTGACATCAACAAAGAATGTGCCGTTTTTTTTTAATACAGAAGTACCTGCATCTAATTATTGAAGTGGTTTGCATTTCAACCTTTTTTTATTTGCAATTCTGTTTGCGAAAAGCAGTTTAAAGCTGACAACACACTTGCCGGAGTGTTTTTTTTTAAATAAAGACAATTGACCTTATATTGAAGACTGTCTTCTCTGTGAGGATTAATAACCCAACTCTTCTCCACTCTAAACCACACAGCCATGGGCCGTATTGGTCAGCATCCTTTCAGGATGTCATGTAAGGCCCTTAGGAGGCATTTCTGTACAGACACCCATTTGGCCAAAGCGCACTTGAACTCCAGGGGCCTGCCTGATGCCAGCATATTTAAGCAGAACTTTTCTGCCGTGTGGCCAGATGTTCTCTTTCCTCCTGGCTCAGGGGCAGGAGGGGCAGTCAAGGGAACGTGGGCCTTTGAGTCACAAAGTCTAAAGAGCAGAGTCTCTCAGTATATGTAAAGTTTGGACAAGTGGACCCTTAAGAGACTCAATTCATATATTAAGCAGGAATTAAATAAACACTCAGTAACACTGCTGACAATACTGGGCAAAAGCCCCAACAGAGGAATGATCCGACTTACTGCCTGGAATCAGTAGATGCTCAATAAGCCAACTGCTTGCCCTTCTTTTTCTGACGGGAACACAGCGCTGTGCAGGTTCGGAGGAGTGGCCCATCCCGTCCTCCCCGTGCTCCATTCCCTGCGTACTCTTCACACTGCTGTCCCTTCCTTGCTCCTACCTTTCCTGTTGATGTTGGCTTCTTTTGGTCCCCGGAGCGCCGTGGCCCCTCAAAGATAATAGTGGCCAATTAGAATGCTCTGTCCCTTCTGATCGCTGAACTGATTCATCGGTGCTCTGGACACTACCACTTCTTTTCATGTTTCTGTCTTCCCCTGACTTCTCAGAGGATCTACTCTGGCCACCAGGGAGGCCTCTCCTATGCCTTCCCTCCAAACGCCCACCGCTCCTGAACATGTTCACATCTTGCTGCGTGCTGGTGAGAGTTGGAATTCTCCCATTTACTCGTGGCTGGCCAGCCAGCTGAGTTTTCTGTATTGTCAGGTGATCTGAATCTGGGCTCATGCGCCTGTGAAAAGGAGTCTGTGAAGCCCAGATTGCAGACAGGCCTACTATCCCTCCCCTTTCCCCACTGTTTCTCCTAACCATCTATTCTAAACCCGAACTGGAATGATGGAGCTGGAACTCCAAAATTCCGGCCTTACTCAAACTCACACATAATGTTGAGAAGCATTGTTTCTTACCACTGAATTCTGGTCTTTCAAATTTCAAAACGATTAAATACCCAAGTACTTCATGCTTGTGTTACAGATTTTTTTCACTACTTTTTCTCTTGCTTATAAACTAAGAGGCTACAATTTTATTTATACATTTCTAAGACTTTCGGAAAATAAAACAGAAAAGTTGATGAATATTCAAGAGTATTTATGTACCCATTACCAAACAGGTATTTAAACTTTTAATTTCTGAGAATACTAGCATATCAGTATACAGTAGTAAGAGTTATTTTGAAGAAGCATGTCATAATAAATACGTCTGAAAGGATGTGATAAATATAGACAGATTTGGGGGGGAAATGCGTTTTTCAAACAACTGGGCCACAAAGCTCCTTTTTGGTGGAGCACTTTGTGGCCCTGGTCCTCTACTAAAAACACTTTGGGAAATAAGGGGTACAGAATCATCTGAAATGTACGTACAGCACGAGAGGCAATTTAATAACAGGACATGTTTAGGTTATAAGAAGCCAGCTGAACAGATTCAAGGTAGAGTGGGAAGTCACTTCCCTTTGTTAAAGTTAGTAATAATGACAAACGGACCCAAATCCCAGCACAATGTTTTCATTGACCCCAAGATTCTAACCAGGATGACTTTGAATTAAGGTTTAACATTTTTTAAAGAGTGAATTCTGCACTACTTCTTTCTCTGGGCTGTGAGACAGGTCTTCAGTATGTTTTCTCAAGCAGCTACTATGCCCAAATCAATTCACATAATCTGGATTTCATACACCATTCAAGAGGGGAAAATGCAGACAATTTATTTTCATTCATAACCTAAACTATATGGCCATAGCTCTGGACTGAACCATTCCCAGTGGGTAACTATAACCAAGAACTTATATCCTATTAACAAGCACAAGTCATTTCTGATTTGAATGTTATGCTCTTAGCCTATGGTTTCCTCTACTGTGAAATTCAAATAACTCAGTAACAAGCTCACTGTGATAACTTCACGATTTTCATCTAGAATTCTAACAGGTATGGTCGGTTCAATGTGCATATGTCTTTGACTCTGTGAGGGAGTGAGACCAAGGTAGGCCAGCTGTGTTTCCACTTTAACAAATGATATGAAACAGGAGATTGCCCTGTAGTGACATTGAGACTGGACCTGCTTTGATCTAAAAGCTCCACCTTTCACCACACTGAAAACCTTCCCAATCAGATCGGGGAAACTGAAAACAAACGCCTGGGAGAAAGTTTCAAAAGCAGGAAAAAAAAGAGATAGAAGCGCAAGTCAACATCACGTTTGGAGAAAAGACCCTCTACATGATATCAAAGCACTGAACTGCTTTTTTTTTTTTTTTTTAACCTAAGGAGACAGATTGTTGGAATGAACAATTGTTTACATTTCCAAAAATGTGATATTGAGTATTCTGAAATTGTGGTAGACAGTCTTTGGATTTGCCTGTCCACCATCCCTTCACTGTTCACAAGGTCTGCTAACAGCATCTTCAGAGAAATTCCCAGCCACACTCCACACCATCCAAAAGCAGCAAGGTATCAGGGTCTGCTGTTCCTGGCCCCAGGAGTAGGCAGTGGCTACACTGATAGGATTCTCTGTCCCAGGCACTTGAATCTTAGCTTGGAGAAACTGCATAGAAAAACAAAGCTGGTTCTTCTGTGGAAAGCACCCTAAAGCGATTGCTCTTCTATTCTTAGGCCATTGATTGACATATCATGGATGTCCTTTCCTGCTTGGCTTTGATGGTATTTCAAGAATCTAGTTACAGAGTCCATTGGGTTTTTCATATGCCCCAGTTCTGTCATCTCAGATGAATCCTGACTGCATCAGCCAATCAGATGAGCAGCCCCTTCCTGGCTGTAGTTCAGCTTCTGGGCCCCTTATGTCTTCTAAGTACAACCTGGACATCCCTACCCACCACAGTGTTCACTAAATACCTCAACGAGTCCCTAGGCTGATGAAATCTTGCCACAGCCCTGTTTCTCAATGTTAAGCACTCTGGAAATAGTGACTTAGCCTTTTTACTGAGATTTTTTTCTGATGAAAGAGATAATACATCAATAGAACCTCTCTACCCCAATAAAAATGCTATGCAATTGTTATAGTTGATAAGATGCAGAGCCAACTTATGGGAAAGAAATTTGGCCCTAATAATAGGGGTCCCTCTGATTATGTGCCTATAATGTGCCAGGGGTGGGAGGGAAGACTGTGGATGAGGTTTGTGAAAACATATTTCTAAACCCAGAAGTAAAAATAAAAGTGGAAATTAAAAGAGAAGAAGTCAATGTACTGATCTGAGGACTGGCAGACTGTGACCCCCAGGATGAGTCCCACCCATCCGCACATCATCTGTGACAACATCTGCACAAGGATGGCAGAGCTGAGTGACCGTGACAGAGACCACATGGCTGGCGAAGTCAAAGATATTTACTACCTGGCCTTTTACACAGGGAAGGTTTGCCCATGCCTGGAATTAATCATGTCCTATACACCAATGAGAGACCTGGATGAATTTTGGAATGATGTTTAGTATCCACCCCTATTTTGACACTGCCAGAGAGAAGGGCATTTGGAAATCCTGGTTATAAAAGCTTTATTTCTATCACTGTTCTACCTAGGAATAGTCAGGTAACTATTCTGAGCCTCAGTCTCCTCCCTGCAAACCTAAAATATCAGTAACACCTAATTCTCAGACTTACGGTGAGGGCTGTAATCGTGCCCTAGTATGACCAAATATAATCTATGCAGTTTAAACTGCCTTAATTTTAATGAAAAACACTCAAGACTAGTTTCACAATTCCCCCAATGTATTCTCCCTTTCTAGAGACAATCACTTCTATGGATTTTTGTTAAAATTTTACAGGATTTCTGCCTCCAAATTATTAAATAATATGCTATTATTATTTCTGTTTCTTTACCAACTTGAAATTTCTCTATCGAACTCCCATTATAAGAGATGAAGATTCCAGGTGCCCTACTCTCTGTTTATCTTTCTATAACTCTAGTTAAGATGATTAAACCTCTATATATTGTTGCATCTACTTCTGGCTTTTTTTTTTACCTTTCAACTTCTGTCAGATGCAGCACCAT
This sequence comes from Artibeus jamaicensis, assembly GCF_021234435.1. NCBI lineage: Eukaryota > Metazoa > Chordata > Mammalia > Chiroptera > Phyllostomidae > Artibeus > Artibeus jamaicensis. The sequence goes on along the minus strand of NW_026522049.1, from coordinate 7,768,080 downwards.
TTTTAATATATTAACAACATAATTCTATTATGTTTTGAAATCATTACGGATTCTGTATTTTTCCAAATAAAAAGCACTGTCATAAGGTATAGATTAACTTAAACATGTTAACAGTTATAAGTCATGAAAGAGACAATCGGGTACTTACTATATTTAATTTAGAAAATTAGTACTAGAAGAACACATGAAAGATAGTCTATGCACAGAGTACTGCTGCAGAAACACTTTCCTACTTTTATGTTTCGACGGAGCGATTCTTTCCCAAGTCCCTGCGTACACCCCTGTCCACTCCGGAGCCATCTGGAAAGCTGCTGAATGCTATTTCCGAGGCCCTCTTGCTCCCGGTGCCACTGTTACCGATGTTGGTGTTTTTTGAACCCAGGGTGCTGTCTCTGCCATTTTACCACGTTACCGGGCAGATTTACAAGTTCAACCCAGAAGAGAAAATTCATGCTCTCCGTAATATAACCACTGACTTTATTGCTTTTTAAAGTGGCCTTTAAAAACTATGTCTCCAGCCACCTCTATCCCTTGCAAGTGTGAAGTCTGGGAATCATGACCAAATCTGTGAGAATTTTTTCTTTGCCTGTATTATTGCTAACATGATGTTTCGTTCCAGAATAATAATAATAGAATAATAATATTGATATAGAAGTTTCCTTCCACCTCGTGTGTTCTGTTCTCTCTGTCTGGTGTTACTGTTAATTAGATGTTAAACTTTGGGGGTTAGCTCTCCTGCTTCTTACCTTTATTCTCACATTTTGTCTCTTTTTCTGTGCCCTACATTCTGAGAGATGCACTTATCTTTCATTCTTAAGCTTGTTTCCCTTTTTTTTTCCTCTCCCTCTGCCATCATATTTTAAATTCCTGAGAATTCTTCTGGTTCAGCAAAAGTTCATTTTTTCCAAGTGGCCTGTTCTTGTTCGATGAATACAATATCTTCGTACATTTCTGAGGATACTCATTGGAAATTTTCTGTTTTATCCCCTGGAGTCCCTGTTGGGGTTCATTCTTAATTCTATTTGTTTCTTCCTTTTTAAAAATAATCTTCCCTTCATGTTGAAATACTCCTTAACTTTCTGGAGCTACAGATATGTCCTTATTCACACATGAGGAAAGAAGAAGTTTGACTCCGGTCTCCGAGAAATCAGGTGAGGCTTGCTTCTGGACTGATGAACTTTGAGTTCGGGTCATGGGCAAGAGTCTCCTGCGTCCTGACTCTGCATTGACACCACGCTCTCTCCAGACAGCTCGGTTCCTTTCTGGAATGCCTATGTGATGTGCGACGCGCTTCGCCTGGCGTAAACACTGATGGCCAGCAGTCACGCCTGCTGGGATGGAAGGGGCAGCTGACTCTCGGTCATCACCTAACCCTCTCTGTTAGGCTCACTTCTCCCTCCCGTCTAAGGCCGGCACCTCTGTGCACCCTGCCGGCCACTGAGCACCGTCCCAGGCTCAGTCCCCTCTATGATCTTTCTGGCCGTTTGCTTCGTTGACTTCATAAGACAACATCGCTCACCGACTTTCTGCTTCCAGAAATGTGGCTGAATTTCTGGTTCTCTGATGGCCCAGGATTTTGTAGGTTTATATATCTGTCTTTATTTCTTATTATTCTTTACTATTATTTCCTGGGTGTTTGGAAGGTAGAGGAGGGAACTTCATATGGTCAGTAACCTATCCCAAGCTAGAATGCAACGTTCATTCTACAAACCTCTGCGTACTACTTCGACTATGTCTGAGTTATTTGCTTTCCGTGAACAATAAGTTACAAAGCTATGATATTGGAAACAAAGGAAACAGATACCAGATCCCACCTCCTCTCCGAGTTTAGCTACGTTAACCCGATTCACACGGCACTCACCTCTCCTTTGGCAAAGATGTTTTGCCATTGTTTTTTTAAAAAATAGCTATATGATAAAGCTGTTTTCAGGGTTTTTGCTTCTCTAACATTGCACACATGCATCTCTTAACCCCCTTTCGCATCCCCTTCAAAAGATGTTTGAACTGTCACCTTTAGGGGCTCATCTAATTTAGTTCCACTGCGTCATGCAGGTGGAGGATCCTGGCCTTGAAATGAAGGAAGAAACGAGTGTATTTTACGGATGCTCATGTCTCAGAGCAGCACTCACTCTGGGCGGGTGGAGACTGTTCTCCGGTTAGGAAAGGGTAAACAGAACAGGGTGGCAGAGTGACGGGACAGCCACCCAGGTGACCTCCCTGAATCCGTTTTTCACACCAGCTGTGGCATATTGCTCTGAGCTGGGCTGTCATTGGTCCCTGCTGCATCAGGCTGGCCCAGGCTGGCCCAGACTGGCATCCTCAGATACTCAAAGGGCTTCTTTTTCCTTTTCTGTCTTCCTGCTTTTCTTTTCCTCCTCCCTCCCACCCCACGTTGCTTTATGAATACCGGAATAAGGGATCTAGATGGAGAAGCCATGGATAGCTTTCCAACTTCAAAAAGTAAAAAACTACAGAGTAGAAAGCAAGCCCAGACTTGCTGAATAAGGCTTCATTATTTCCCTTTTTCCTTCCCCCTTCCCTTTGCCCTGCCCCTCCTCCTTTCCTCTCCTTTTCCTCATCCTTTTTGCCTTTCCTTCTTTATTCCTCCTGCTCCTCCTCCTCCTCTTCTTCCTTTGAAATGAACTGTTTCATGTATCAAGGCCTCACAAAAGCTGCCCCGGTTTCTGATAAGCATCTTCAATTCTCCAACGGGCAAAGCTGTAATCTGATGTTATCAGGAGCGGCAAAAGTTAATGGCTAGGAGCCAACGATTTGCTGAACAAAAAGGTGTGGAAAACATCCACCTCAGCAGTTTAAACAACAAGTGGGTTGCAACCAGTATGAGGCAGCTGCACAGAGGGAAGTCACAGGGAAGATGCTGGGAAATCCCCGAGTTCCTCAAAGAGGCAGCTTCCTCCCTGGGTGGATGCTGATCCTGGACTCAAAACCTCTGGGAACATTGAGGGTGTTTTCCTCTTCATGTGGGTACCCTCATTCTGGGTCACTACAGATTCCAGAGGTATGGTTAGTAACTTGAAAGCCAGACGTGGCTGCAATGATCCCAGGCTAAAAGACTCTTTCAGCATTCTGGGTACCACGGGCTCTTTGGCCTTTAAGTAGGTATTATCCAAGATAAACAAACAAAGCCAGGCACTCAAGTGATGAGGGCAAATTTAAAGCAACACTATATTATTGCAATAGGAAGAGTCCAGTGTGAACTGAATTCAAATTTGATGGGTACAGGGGTGTTTTTAAGGGCAAATGGGAGAGTAGGGGAGTGGGTGAGGAGGGACTCAGTAGACTCTGGGAAGTGAAAAATTACAGAAAGTATGAATCAGGGTTGGTCCATGTGAAACCCATGTGGTTTTGCATACCCTGAAGTTAGGCTCCTACCCACCTATACAGGTGGAGAACAGAGGCCTAATCCTCAGGCGCTGGCTGGAACAGGCCCCTCCTTCTGGCAGCCTTGAGTTTGGCTAGGTTTATCCTAAAGACATGGCCTTGAGCTGTTGAAAGCTATGTTGATGTTTGCTCAGTCTTTCGTGGGTCGAGATTGGAGTCTAAGGGAGAAAGGGCTCAGGGGAACCTGCCTAGGGTTTGGTCAGGCAGAGAATCTCTTCCAGAATATCAGGGGTCTGTTCGACAGAACAGAATTTTCTGCAGCAGAATTCTGGCTCCAAATTTTAGAGCACAGATTAGGTAAAGTTTTTTTTTTTTTTTTTTTAATCTGTGTTTAGTGTTCTCTCAGTAGGGGCAACTTATACCAAAAAAAAAAAAAAGTTCACTACAGTGAACTTTTGAAAGAAAGTGAAGAACTCTACTCCAACCATGATGAAAAGGAGAGCACTCCACTGAAAGCCAATATATTTTACTGGTAAGAAGCTGGCTCATCATGCATTGGCCTTCCATAGGACGGGTGTTTCTATTTGTCAAAAACCTGTAAAGAAAATACAAACCGATACCTTCAGGCGTTCAGGCGCAGAGGTGAATACACAGAGCAAAACAGGTTCGGACAGAAAACAGAGATGACGTCTGGGTGTTTCTCCCTGCCCCTGGTATTCATTACTCTTCCCACAAGGGCGTGTAGTCCAGAGATTAACATTTCCTATTTCCATGTGCTGGAACGTTTCTGCGTGCTAGTAAGAGTGCCCAAAGAAAATGTGGTTCACACCGACTATTCAAGACTGCACTTGCCAGGCCATATTTTTGAAATCTCGTTGCTGTTTTTGTGAGCTAAACTTTTGCAGGTGGTAAGGTGGTGGATGCAAATATCACAAAGTGAATGTGAGCCAATTAACCAACAACCGCATTTTATGAGGTTACAACCATCTAATTGTTTTATGTCTGCAGCTAATTATTTCTGGGAGATGTTTCTGCCTATGGAAATGGAGCCTGTTATAGTTGAGTGTATAGCAAAACAAAAGTTCTCCTGTAAGTACATCCAGGGCAGGGATCACATCCTCTCCATGCCTGTGTACACTTCCATAAATCACTGTGAGACCATAGATCCTAAATGAGTATGAACAGCAAATGGCAGCACAATGCTGAAGTTTGGAAAGCAAATTGCATTCCTGAATGTAGAAAATGCTATCCAAGATATAGCCAACATGTGGTTGGCATTGCTATTAACTCATTGACTCCTTTCTCACAGACTCAAAGAATTTTTGAGCTGGTAAGGAACATGGAGGTCATCTATGTCAACAACAACTTTATCTGAAAATGTGGACACTATGGCCTGGATAAAATATGTGACCCACTCAAAGACTCATGATGCTATTGAATCTAGCCTCCAAATGCACTACATCTAAACCAGTGCCCTTCCAACAGACCCAACACGTCCTCGATCCCTTCTGTAAGGCGTTAGATGCAGCACATGTCAAGGGAAAACATGTCTCTTAAACCCACATGCCAGGCCTAAGGGAACTCCGACAAATTAATTTTACAGCAGGAGGCTAAACTTGTTCTTATAAATTGGTCTGTCCAGACAAAGTAGTGGGCAAAATATGTAGTTTTAGGCAGATAGATTTTATTTTTGTTATTATTGCAGCTGCTCATTGATATTTTAATGCAAGTTTTTATTGAGCTATGCCCCGAGGCTTTTGAAATTAAGGGTTCAATTATTTCTAAAATCTAATAATTAAGTAAATTAATGAGCCTAGTCAGAAATCTGGCAACTTGACTGTAAGGATTAGACACAAGAAATATTACCAAGAGGGAGTTATTTTCCTCTTTACAGAAAGATCTTTTAAAATAGTCGGACCAGGTTTTATGGACATAAATGAAGTGTGACACTGAGATGGACAGACCAGCCGGGCGCAAACCTGGGTGGCGATACAGCTAAACAGCCGGCCGGGTTGGTCAGGGCAGACCTTGCCATCTCAGTTGCACCTCCCACCCCCACAAACCTTGCCCTAGCAATTCTGGGTTTCAGGAAGCGAAGCCTCCGGAGAGACAGAAGAATATTACTGTGCCCACAATTCCTTCACTGAAAGATAGCCACTGGTGAATCATACGTTTGGGAGAACACAAGCATAATGTCCACTCAGAAACCACAAGATGAAGCGAGTTAAGGGAACTAGGGATGTTGACTTAGAGAAGAGTGCTAACAAGAGTCCATGAGAGGCCTCTTCAAATACTTCAAAAGAGAGCCGTACTGAGGCTCAATGACCCTGCAGGTTGCACCCAGGAGCCGGCTGTGGCTTCCACAGTCGTACCCGCTGCACTGCTTTGCTTCTAGGGCAATACCCACGCTGGGCCAGGCTGTGCAGCGTGGCTTTCTGAGTCCACTCTGAGAGAAAAGCCCGGGTCTCTCTAGTTACCCAGCCCACACCGGGACTCCTCCACAAATCTGGCTTGCACTCCAGTCCCAGCTGCTGACTTTGGGGTTCGGTCACATGCACAGTCACCCGTCCTCCCACAGGACTGGCTTGCCCTCCTCTGTCCGTGCTGGTCTGCAGGGTGTCATTCATCCCAGGCTCCCCCTTGCTCCTTCTCATCAGCTTCCAGATTCTCTGTGCTGCCTGCAGGGCACCCGATTCCTGGACAAAACTCAACATGCTTGTGTAATATCTTGACACCAGGAGTGCTTATCAAAAGGAATTTTGATTTTAAAAAGATAGAAAAACTTCAGCATAGTATTTTTCAGTCCGCGTGCTCTTTGTGGCTCACCACAGGTTCTTGAAGCATCTGATCACAGAGGTTCAGAAACATACTCGCTCCTCTGAGATCCCACAGCAAGTGAAGGCAGGCCTGGAATAGGAAGGGCGGCCTGATGGCAAAGCCCATGTGGCGTGCACCGCGGTCCCCTCCTCTCACTATTTCACGCTCCGGATTACTGCACCAAGACAGTGAGAAATGCAATAGGACTCTTTATGGATGCGGTCTGGTGCAGTCCAGGTGTGTTCATTATTCACGCAGGACATAATTATTAAAGCCAGTGTTCCAGGGCCTTCTAAAGTTTAAAAGCTCTTACGGTCTTTACTTAATTCCTTATGGAACAAAAGATGTTTTGTCCTGGAAATTCCGGTTGAATAAGGCTAATGAAATGAGCACATTTTCCACAAGCAGACCAAAGGATGAAACCTGGAAAGAAGGCGAGAGTCTTGAAGATGGAGTGAGAGGAAAATGAAGAAATATGTTCAGACACATGGCCAACTGCCCAGGGGTGGACTTCTACACAAAGTCTTTCCCCGAGGCTCCCAGTCTCAGCAGAACCTGCTCTGAATTCTGCTGGCTCCTTGGTCCTTTCACCTGTCCTTCAGTGGCCGAAGACGGATGACTGGATAAAGAAGATGTGGTACACACATACAGTCGAATACTACTCAGCCATAAGAAAAGCGGAAATACTGCCGCTTGTGACAACCCAGGTGGATCTTGAGACTATCATGCTGAGTGAAATAGGCAAGCCCAAAAAGTCAAGAAGCCTATGATTTCACTTACGTATGGAATATAAAACTGAAAGCAACAAATGAACCAACAAGAAAAACAAACAAAAACTCATTGACGCAGACAACGATACGGTGGTTACCGTGGGGATGGGGAGTGGGCGTAGTAAAAGGTAAAGGAGATCAAATATTTGGGTGGTGGGCACAGTACGCAGTATACACATGATATGTCATAGAATTATACACTTGCAACCTATATTATTTTATTAATGTCACTCCAATAAATTTAAGATAAAAATAAAAAAATTACTTAATTGATAGAAAGAAAGAAAAACTCCTCTTGGAACAGGAGCTGGAAGTGATGGCACAGTATGAACAGTTCACCTGGCAGTCCAGCCTTTATACAGAAGAGTGAGATGCATGAAAATGCCACTGTTCACTTGACTCCCTCTGGGGGGGTGTAATCCTTGCACGTGCAATTCTGGAAAGAGCTTAGGAGATTTTTAAAAAGCCACAAGTCAACATCCTACTACAGATAATAGGAATTCTTTATTATTTCTATGATTGGTTCCAAAGGCAAGTGGTAGTTCTGGTGAGAACATGAATCGCTATTAGGGGATTTTCTTTCTTCGTTTCCTCTAGTGGGAGTAGGTTGCCAGTAGAGTTGGGTTGAGTTTCTTAAAACTCTTGGGCAATAATGGAATCTAGTTGTTAACCTATGCTGTTAGCTATCCCAGAAGTTATTAATTTGTAGTAATGGTCAACTGCCTATTTCCCACCCCTTAGGATACACAGAAAAGTGTTTGGGATCTATCTGGGTAAAAGCACAGCGTAGGCATAAGATCATTATCATCTATGACACATTCAGGTCATGTTTCTTCCACATTTTGTTAGTTTCAATGAACCAGGGACTGCTAATGAATGATTTCCATTGGATAATTTTGTTTTTTCTGTTTCAAGTTTCCAGTTGCCTGTCTGGATTTCATTAGCATTGCAATGATTTACCCAAGAGGGCTTTGCTTCTTAACTTGATTGGGTAAGGGACATCGAGGGGGTGGCTGTCTTTGTGGGAAAGGGAGTTTTTTTAACCCCACGGTGATTGTATATGTGTGTGGAAGAAGTTGGAGGAATGCAATTTTCATTTGCAGTTGACGCCGATCTTCCTCAAATTGTGGTCTGTTTAAACTCCTGCAAACATATTTGCCAGTTGGACACCAAAGTTATCAGCATGTTATTACTAAGAAAAAATTATGGCCATGACAGCAAAAATATTTAAGTGATGCATTAGAAAAGTGTCTAAAATCTTAATGGCAGAGAGGAGAAACTGGTTTTCAAAATTTATCTTTGTGTTTGTTCTTGTATTATTCCTTAATTTGGTTTTCTTAGAACTCTACTACGCGGCTCATTTTCTCATGTCCTTTTTTCTTCTTCGTATAAAGGCAATAATTTCACAAGTATAAGTAGTTCAAAACAGGACCAAGGCATTTCATCAAGTTTGCAGAATATGACATAAATAGAGAATCAAATCATCTTTTTCTCTGGATTCATCTGTACTTTTTGCTAACCAATGTCACAACGTTTTTTTAATTAAGAGAACTATTTAATGAGATGACCCAGTGCATCGGCAAGCTAACCAGCACTTCCCCATCCTCCCCGACTGCTCACAACCATGAATCCATCAGGTATAGGAAGACCAAAGCTTTGCTGGGCATCAGGACTGCCGCCCTCTGGCATTGCCCATCTATGCATTGATGGAACGCCATCCAATGGGACTGGACATTGTGAAGTTAGTTGTTTTACATGAGCCTCGCATATTCCCTACAAGCAATAATGGCTCTTTGCCAGGACAGTTTATGTCTTTTGCCCACTTATTAAATTAGGTGAGTCTGCCTTTTATTGATTTGAAGGATATCCGACTGGCAAATATCCTATGAAAAGGGCTCGAAAGCCTCAGTTGCTACCCGAGAGGAGTGAGCAATGTCAGAGCAGCCATGCTGTGGTCACCTGAACCTAGGTATTTGCCCATGTGAATCTGCAGGACCACGTTAGGAGTCGACAGATAGTTAGGATTTATGGTTTGGCACATTTGACAAGGGCATGAAGGGACACTTGTGGCCCATGGCAGACCACCAACACAGGCGAATCAAGGAGGTATAAACAATTCAGTTAATTAAAATTATTTTTCACATATATTTTTGAAAAAGCTATTTTTCAAAATAGTTAAATCATCTATAAAATTAATAGAAAAGATATCATGATAATAAGATAGGTAAAACATTTTTAACAGAACTGAACCTTTTTAGTTTGTGTTTAGAAAATTTTATTACATCCTATTAAATACTTTAAAAAGATAATCCCTTTGCAGTTCTGGCAGGCAATGTCCTCATTATTGGCAATGAAAGTAAAAAGTGGCAGAATCCTTGGTGGTAGGCAGAACTCTAAGATGGGCCCCAGGATCTCACCCCCTGATGTATAGGCACTTTATGATCTGCTCCCACTTAATTGTGGGCAGGACCAGTGAGTATGAGAGATATCATTCCCACGGTTACATTGCATTACAAAGCAAAGGAGATTTTGCAGATGTGATTAAGGTCCCTAATCAGCTGACTCTGAGTCCTTTCAAATGGGAAGTATATCAGAGGGAGGCTGATCTAATTAGATGAGTCCTCAAGGAGCAGCAGCAGACCCTCTCCTGTAGACCTCAGAGACAGAGTCGCCATGGGTCCTACCTCCACAGTGAACTGAATTCTGCCAGACCCGAATAAACTTGGAAGAAGAGCCTGAGCTTCAGCTAAGAACCCAGCCCTGGCTGATACCTTGACTTCCACCTAGGGCAATTTCAGGCAATAGAATCACATTTGTTGTATTACAGAAAGCTGCTTTTTGCCCATAGATTTGGGGAAAAGATGGTGTGCATCCATTCTTTTGCAAGAATTACTGGCTTCTGAAAACACTGGTGCCCACAACTGAATGAGAATGAGGAGGGTCCGTAGCATATTTAGCACTTTCCCCACTTGCAACACTGCTACAGACCTTCTCACTCTTGACAATGAGACAAAGAGAATGCATGATTTATCTAAAGTCGCCTAGATTTTCTTAGAGTATTCCAAACATTAGAAAAATCTTCGAATGACTGTTTTGTATTTGGGCCCATATGGAGAGAAATGGGGGTAAGAGAACGTCATTTCAGCAGAGTTAGAGTTTGTTTTGCACCTATGCACATCATGATTTTTATTTCAAACATTTAAAAATTTTAGAACTATTCCTAAATGCAGATTTCCCCTACCACTAGTAATTTTCCTAATTATATAACTTAGAAAAATGGCACCCAGCCCCTCGCCCACACACACTAGGAAGAGAAAGAAATAAATGGTATTTAGCACCAAGTAATGTCACTTTGTAAAAAATGGGGATCTGGTTACCTTGATCTGTTCAGAAAGAAGGCATTTCTAATTAAAGAGTCCAGTCCATGAACTTCACCATGGTTTTTTTTCCCTAAGTATATTAAAGTGTATGATATACATAAAGTCAAGATCCTTCAATACATATGAGCATGAATATTGTGTTTCTTCGGTGTTATACGAGTGTGTTGTTTGTAAAAAGCAAAGCCACAGCTATCGGAAAGCACCTGAGAAGGGTTAACTGCCCCCACACCCCGCCAAGCTTCATTTTGTTCCACGCTCTAAGCTTTAAGACAAATATCTGTTTTTCTTCTTTAATATCCAGTTCCAAGCTCAGTAGGGAAGAGAGGACAAGACTCCACAAAATTCACTTTTTCCTCAGCTAGAGTTATAACATAAATAAGACATACAACCAACTTTTCATGCTTAATATTTCCTTCGTACTTCAGAGGACACCTGCCTGGGGGCCTTGCGACTAATGGGCTATAGAAGGCTCGGTCGCTGTACAAATTCTGTGGCCCCTGCATGATGTTCAGCTGCAGATCAGTGATTCTAGAACAGTCCACCTATCCGAGTCTGCTTACCAAGCAAATTTTTCAGGACTTGAAAGTCTCTTTATCATCCCACCCCTTTGGAAGTATTTTGAGATGTAACTTTTGGCTTTCCCTGAAACTGTCAAATACTTGAACTTCCTTTGCAATGAAAGCAAGTAATCAGATGCACTAAATAAAACCTACAATTAATGTGCTCAGAAAGGTGAAACTCTACACTGGCTATTAGAACTAGTTTGCTCAAACTGCGTCCTAAGGGCCCTAGAGCATTGCATCTACCTCCATTTTAAAACATGTTCTGATGGGGGGAAACGGGCTCTTTTTTAGACTAAGTTTGCAAATGTACATTATCCAAATTTACTTAATAAGCAAACTTATTTTTTCCTCCTCTGCAAACAGTTTGGGAAATAGAGTCTTAGAGAAATTAAATAAATTTTACCAGGGATTCCTCGAGAAGATGGTTCTGAGCTACATACACTATAATTGTTGTTATTTATTGTTTTTTGCTCAAGTCTTGTTTGGGGGTCAGAATTGAATAGATGCCCATGATAGCCTTCCTCTTTTCCCCCATTGTTCACAGAAGCTGGGAGGAGGTGGGAGAAGGTGCTTCCAATATTAACACTTCTTGAATGCCACTCTGTATTTCTCACCGATTCCAAAGGGCAAAAATCCATAAAGGTGATCAGAGTGAATGGTGATGTTACAGGCCAAACAATGGCCATTTTGTACAGACACCTTCTCCAGCAGTTTGTCAGAGTAAAAAAAAAAAAAAAACAGATTTCTTTAAACCTTTGCTTCTACCGACCTTGTGTAATGACCAAATGAGAAGATGGCATCATTTCATAGAAGAACTGAGCATTTCTGAGTGTGGATATTTAGGGGTGTTTCTGGGGGTGGGTGGCCTAGAATCTCCTGCAGGGTGAGCGCCAACTGCGAGAGAAGAGGCTGCACATTCTGACTTTCAGATCCCTCCCCTCCCGCTGCTGAGCCTCTGACTCCATCACCTCGCTTCCCAGTCCTTGCTCCAGGCCCCTGCCCACCCCGGGTTTTATTTTATTTTTTCATCATCTCTGAAAATGCAATGGAGAATAAAAATGTGGTGAGACCTGCCGCCAGCACCTATGCCCTCCAGTTCGAAGCTGACAAAAATGTCAAGAAACTGACAGTAAAATATGCGAAGGAAAAGCACTGCAAACAGAAGCCGGCCCAGACTGCGTGGGGCTTTCGCCACACTCTATGGAGGTTTCAAACAGAAAGAGCGGTTGGGGGGTGTATTAGCTCTAACATCACTGGCTAAATTCTACCCTATGCAAATTATGTAGAGAGAATTCTACAAAGGTGAAGCTAGGGAAGATGAGGGGAGGTGGGCAGATGAGCAAGTGGACGGATGCACTGGGAAGCCTGTCTGCCACTTTCCGTGGGAGCATCGTTCCACCTCAGTGGATTTAACAGGGAGAGAAGGCTGGAGAGCTCAGCAAAAGCAAGGTGACCTGGGCCTCTCTGTGCCTGCAACAGTCAAGTGATATGGTTGAAAAGTTGAAATATACATTTATTTTCTTGGCCAACCTAGTGCTAGATAACCTGCATAATTTCCCTGAACACTTCAGTGTTTATTCACTATGGTCCTAAATGGTTCGAAGCACATAGTGTTGAAGCGAAAGCATGTGTTTGAGAGATTGTGACTAAGTGCTGTCACTGTTCTCTGAGCTCCTGATGGAGGCTGGGTTTTTCATTTACTATTGAATTTCATCTGCATGGTTGTCCCACCAGGTAAGATTTCTTATTGTTGATTGTTTTTGTTTTTGCTTTTCCCCTCACTGGAGGAAGGAGGAAACCAAAGCTCAGAGGAGAGTAGCTTTCTCAAGATCACAGAGTTGTTCGTTGACACAACTGAGATTTAAACCTACAATTTTCTGGTTCCAGATGGCCCTTTTGATTCAAAGATCCATCCCTGAGAGGAACGTATTTGTTCAATTTCTTTAACAAATACACTTAAAAGCTACCACTTCAACAGAGCACACAATGTGCAGCACATTATAAACAAGAGCTGGAGATGGTCTGTATTTATCAATTTGAAATTACAATGGCCATTTTCTTCCTTGAACAAAATGAGATGCTCTGAACATGGGCTTTATTTTCTCATCCTTTCACAGGTTGAGAAACCAAGGCACATACAAATGAAGTGTCTATTTTGGTTACAACTAATAACCATAGTCCTCTTGTAAAAGTGGGAGAAGCATCCTACAAAATGACTCCATCAAAGCAGAACGGGGTTCATCCCCTTCGACACCAGATATCACAGATACGTTTATAATTGATGCCTTTAAGGTGCACTTGAGGTGCCCTGCTTAGCTTGGGGTGTGCACGACTTAATTGCACATTAAGTTGGCAACTCATGCTCTTAAAAAGAGGGGGAGAGAGAGAGAGAGAGAGAGGAAAAAACAAGGAAAAAAAAGAGGAGCAAGTGGGAAAGCATACAGAACTCAATTGCCCTTGAAATTTGCACGCAACATTTGCCACGGGCAATTAATCTGCACACAGAAGGAAGGGAGGCCCGTAATCTTATGTGACTTATCCCAGGCATCCAGCAGGTGACTGGCAAGGCCAGAAGCGGACCCAGGGTGTGTGGTTTCCTGTCCTCTTCTGACCAACAGACAACCTTCCCTCTCCTGACAGGCAGTGGGGCCATCTGCACACCTCCACTGTGATCACAGCTATAAAGTGAGCCATAAAACTGCCATTGGAATCCAAATGTCATATCAGTGGAAATTTCTAAAGCCCATAACAGCTCCAGTGATAACCCCTTAATGTTCCAATAGATCCCTGAGGGCAGGACAGACACAGCTTCTCCTTCAAGATGGCCACACGGGCTTGGTGCAAAGCCAGAACCTGCCAGTGTCCATGAGCCCCTACCCCCCTGGCACACGTTCATAGATTTTATTATTACTTTAAAAGCAGACTGTAGGGAAGAAAGAATAACAGCTCTAATTCAATTTACATATGAATAGAAGGATATGTGCAGGTATTGGGAACGAACTCCTGGTTATGAGATGAGCTGCAGAACAAAGCCCTCCTGATTAGGAGTCTTTGTGTGAGGTGGCAATGCTCTCATTTATTTGAGCTCAAGTTCAAAGTGTTCCCAAGAGACTGTGACCACTTCTCTGAAAACTTTTCAAACATTACATTCAGCAGTTCAACTTTTTCCCTTATTTAAATGATGCCAGTTTGCATTTTATGTAAATAGAAGGTATGTATTTATTTTGAGTGAGAGATACAAATATAAATAACTTTTATGTTGGGATTAAACCTCTTATATTTTAATTTGGGCTGACAATGAGTGACAAACAGAAACAATATTTTAAACAAAATATAGTGAATATAATTGCTTATATTTTTCATATCGGTCATATATTATTTCAATAAATGGTCTATATCAAACAACAACAACAACAAAAAAACAGAAGCAAAAATGAAAACACAAGGTGGTTTTGCTACACATCTTCCCTGAGAGGAAATCAATAAATAACATTTATATTTCTGCCTACCCAGAAATCTGAACTTTTAAGTTTTGGGCTAGAAATGGGGAAATAATTTACAATGGGAAACATTTTGCACCTTCACTCTCTATCTGTACCAGAAACTAAACATAAATAGGAGACGGATTTACAATTAATACAGAGAAGAAGTCTTGTTTTTTACAAGAGCTCCCAACGCCACTCTTAGCAGCATCCTTTTGGCTCAAATCTTGTTTACCTGATTTTGATCAGGAGTCTGACCACAAGCTTTACACTGTTAATTGCTCTCTTCACTATTTTCTTTCCAAAATTCACAGACATTACAGAATCTGTGTTTCCCATTGCAAAATTCTACAAATTAAGATGCCCTTCAGAGCTCTCTCACGTCTAAAACTGTGTTGATAATTTTCATGGAACAACAGAAGCTTTCTGCTTCTTTCAACACATAACCAGTGTAGTTGTAGCTGAGTTCCACTAATCCCTTGAAAATGTGTCTTAGAAAACTTCTATTTTTTCTTACAGTCAATTCCTGATTTTCCTTGGTAGTAGGTATGTGGCATAATTTAAGTGGAAATTGAAAACTACATATTGGATTATAGGGATATAGTCACGTAAGCTCATAGGAAGCCTAAAGGAAGAGTGAAATGCCCAGGAAAGTAAAAATTAAAACCTATTTCTCCCACTGGCTGTGTTTCTCTAAATGGTACTAGCCAAGCAGAGATACCATAATTTCAAACTAAGTTGATGAGATATTTATAAGTTAAGAATCCAGCCTTGACTTTCTACAGACAAAGTTTCACGTTCTGCCACCTACTAACCATAGGATTCTGCAGGTCAGTTACTTCCTCTTGTTTAAATGGAGGTATGAATAGCATGAATTCCTACATTGGTATGAGCCCATCAACTGCTTGGTGCCACAGAACAGGATCCCATCATCTATCATATAACAATATTGTTATTATTAGTAGTAGCAATACTGAGAGATACTAAGCCCAAAACACACACAATCAGACGTTAAACACAAAGTGCTCAGACACAAGTCCAGTCCAATAGAGTGCCAGCAGTCTAGGATATAGCCCTGGTTAGTCAGTAGGTTCCCCTGTGGTTTTGGTCTCTTGTTCAATTCTTGTGTCATCCCCAACATGACCTATTTAACATCCTTTCATGAGTTTCTTTTCTGCTTAAATACATCAGGGTCAATCTCTGCTCTTTGAACTGAAGAGGCCCTACTGATGCAGGTAGTATCTTTAGCTCTGTGAAATCGCTACATTCTTCATATAAATTTGACTCAAAAATGTACTGTCACTCCAGTGGCAGAATACTATGCGAGAGATCTGAAAGAGTTAGTGCAGCTTTCAGTGCAGAGGTTGCATCCTCTGGGAAAATATACCTCGCTGCGTCTGCGTAACAGTGCCTCAGGTCAATGCAAGCCAATGATGCTCAAGTTGGTGGAGTTTAAGATCAAGCAAATGGGTGGTTCAGCTGCCTTGACCATTCATGTCAGTCTTGAGTATGAGCCCATGCATCTCCTTGGTCTCAGCTATGTAAAGCCACATCCCAGCACAAAATCTGGATGGATTATAGTAAATCATGAGAGAGCTAATACTGAACATTTCATGTTTCAACCCTTTTCAGTAACAAGAATTTCTATTGAAAATAAGACTTAGCAACTATGGTCAGGAATTTTTCTGCACATGCCTCATTTAAATGCATCCAAATAGTCCCATAGCATTATTTGTGAATGCCCAAGGTTGTGTAGAAAGTGGACTCTGAAGAAAATGAATCTTCCAAACTCATTAGATTCTTTATCTCATCAGTGAACAGAATTGTCCATGTCAGAAATTTGAAATCTGAATAATCTTTAAATGTTCTTTTATCTTTTTAGCCTGCTTCCTAATATGTCATTCCTACAATGGATGTCCTAAAGCTACTGATGAAAGAGAACTTGCATAGCCTGTAAACTCAATGAGCCATTAAATAGGTGACAATAATCTTGATAGAAGTTTGGAATATTTAATTAGTGCAAAAAATACTCATGGCCAGTGCACTCAATTACTTCCACGGATACTCCCCAAAATATCAACCAACTATTTTGCATGTCTATGAAATGCTTTGAAAGACATTTAAGGATGAAATGGGAGATAATATTTCATCTATTAATTGAGGACTTGACATGCTTATGCATGTCCAGTAATAAAATTTCAAAGTGAATTTAGTTTAGATCCTTGAGATATTTTTAAAGGTGACATTTCTACCCTTAAGGCATTATCTGTTGTATTTATTTGTTCTTGTGTTTTTCTAATTCAATCTTCCTTTGAAATTTATTTTTGTTTCCTTTCCTTTAAAATTTGGTTCTATTGGTGGTTTGTCTCCACATTTTTTAAACAGATGCCTACCATTATCCCAACTTAATTAGTTACTTTCCTATTTTGGGGCAATTATGTTGCTCCTAATTTTCCTCTCATAAATAGATAATTTGTGTTGAAAATAGTTTGTAGTGTGGGTTGTTGAGTGAAGTTGTGAAAGTGTAATTACTAGGTTAATAAATGTGATGATCTTTTTTAAAGACTTAACCATGTTAGATTATGTGGCAATTCAAAAGAACATATCTTCTTAAAAATACAATAATTTTGCACACACCAGTGGGACATATACGTAAGGACAAAAACTGCATTAAAATTTCATTAAAATGTGTTAACTGTTTTCACTAATTGTATTCTCGGTGATCATGTTGGTATTGCTATTCTGAGA
Organism: Artibeus jamaicensis; assembly: GCF_021234435.1. Classification (NCBI taxonomy): domain Eukaryota; kingdom Metazoa; phylum Chordata; class Mammalia; order Chiroptera; family Phyllostomidae; genus Artibeus; species Artibeus jamaicensis. The sequence goes on along the minus strand of NW_026522049.1, from coordinate 7,750,978 downwards.
CAGGTCTGGGAACAACAGGGGCTAAAGCAAATAAGCAATTACTATTCTGGTCCCATCGTCCTCAGTGATCTTAAGAATCAGAATCCTCACAATCTGGAGAAGAAAATAGTGGAAGGTAACCAAATACGCTATAGGCTGAATTTGAATAGAAGGTATTAGTATACACTCATAATGTATTTTAACCTTAAAGGAATGCATATTCTTATTTTGTCATGGAAAAGGCCTAGAAATATTGATCAACCCAGTAACAATGAGCACTCCTAGTCCCAAAATTTTGAATAACTGCAGAAATGTAAATATGTAAAATGTTTGAATCTTTGAGTTCATAATTACGCTACATGAAATTATTGTTGCAACATGCTAGACAGCTACCTTATTATTTGATAACTGGTTAGTAAAGGGAATGAATAAAACATTTATATTGCTTCTCCTATAAGAACTTTAGCACCAAGATAACCCGGTATTAGATTAGGAGAAATAATCGTTTATGGAAGTATTCCAGCTAATAAGTGAAGATAATGACAAAATATCTCCATTTTATTTTGCAACTCGTAATGAACTTATGGTTCTAGGCATTATGCATTTTTGGCTGTTAAGACTGCAAAATGATACATAATCAAGTAGAATGGGGCTTCTGGTGGCAGAATGGAAATTCTATATTACAAAATAGTTTTAACCAGGAAAGAAAGACAAGGGGAAGAGATGGGGAGGGGAGGGGAGGGGAGGGGAGGGGAGGGGAGGGAGGGGAGGGGAGGGGAGGGAGGGGAGGGGAGGGAGGGGAGGGGAGGGGAGGGGAGGGGAGGGGAGGGGAGGGGAGGAGACTCCAGATCTAACTTCCAATTTATAGGAAATACAGAGAACAAAGAAACACGCTAAACTCCACAACAAGTATGTACTCAGAAAAGCACAGATTTCTGGAAAATCTAGTAGTGATTTCTTTCTCAAAGTTTACAGAAAAACAAAAACGGGCAGGGAGAGATAAATGGGCAGTGGCATCGGCCATTCTCAATGCACTCCATTCTTCGGATTCTTACTTTAAAAGTGGTTAAAATTTTTGACATTGTGAAGCATGAAATAATTATACATTTGAACACTGCCTGGATGTTTTAAGAATTACTTTGGATATGATCGTTGTGAGACGGTGAGGTTAGAACCATCCTTATCTGTTAAATATACTCACTGAAATATTTACGGTTGAAATAATACAATCTCTGGGCTTTGCGTCCAATTGCACTGGGAGGTGAAAATTGGGTGGGAGTGAGGGTGCGTCAGGGCAGGTCGCTGATGGCTGATTTGTATGACTGAGCAATGAGACCCAGTGGTCTATGATACTCTTTTGTTTCCTCTTTGTGTTTGGAAAAATAGCAGAATAAACATATCCCTTACTAATGTGGAGGTAAATCTACAGGAAAAAGGAAAATGTGAAGGTGGATGCTTCTGGGAAGAGGAATGGGGGTAATAAGAAGTGGTGTGCCCAGAAACCACTATTTCTTTTTATTATTTGCTGTTCAGTGTTTTTTTTCACCTATAAAAGTATGTGCATGTATTACTCTGTCAAAAACAAAAATATAATAAAAAAACAAAATGTGTTTCTACACTTACCAGTTTTAGCAACTTGTCCTAAAGAAGATCTTATAGAAGCAATACAACTGAACGAAATATCTGCAGTACATAAATTAAGTTCACGAAAGTGTGGTCGCAAGGATGCGTAATTGGAATCAGGCAGAACGACCGTGAGGAGAGGATTCATCTGAGGGCATGCTGGCTGGTAGTTTAAAAGAACAGTATTGTGCTGTATGTACTGATCCGGGAAGAGTTTACTACACACTGCTGATTAAAAAACAAAGCCATTAAACAATGTAATGCAATGTGTAACAACATATATATTACTTTCGCTTTTAGAGTGGTACTAGTCTATCATCAACCTATTTACTTTCCAGATACTGCAAACTTTATTTGCTAGTATATTTACTAATTTGTATTGTCACAGTCACGATGTTTATCAGTGGCCTTAGTACTAGATTTTGAGCTCTCAGTGGGCAAGAATTATGCACATTTGATTTGCTATTTGGCATTTTATAAGTTGTTTTGCAGATAAATATAGAAATGATTTTAGTATATACATCTTAAAAATTGAGAAATGAGTTAACAATTGTTATTCCTTAAGGGCTGGAATTAAAATTTGTGTTTTCATGAACATCTTTTCTCCCTTTTCATGTAAGAATCATATATTTCTTATATAATCAGAGAAAGAAAGCCAAGAACTAGAAAAAAATGCAAGATAAATCTTCAAAACAGGCATACCATCTGGACCCAAATATTTTCACCATTGTTCACTGACCCAATAATTTTTCTTGACCAAAATATGAGTAAAATGTGTGACTTCCTATAAAGTTACTTCTGGTTCATTGGCAAATAGCAGCCTATTGCACAACTGAGTGTTTGCTTATTTTTTCCCTATATTATTATTTGCAGAACAAGTAGAAAGTAGTTTGTTGCTGAGTAGAAAGAACATTCCATCCAGCAGTTTCTCAAAATGACTTTTATTTTGATGGATATTTTTTAATGAACCTAATTTATGTGAAGGTTGTCCTGTTAAAAGTTCACAAAAATACCACGCATGATTGATCTGAAGACTGTGCCTTGATCCAAAGACAACACACAACAGCAGTCAAATATACGTTTTATGGGTTTTTGTCTGTTTTGCAATAACACCGGAAAACATTCTTTAATTAAAATTTAAAACCGTAACTGATTAATTTTCTGTGTAAACAATCCGTGTAAACACGGAATGTCAGCATTTTGAGGCTATGCGAGTATAAATTGTCCTTTCCTCGACTAGCCATTTCGGGAAGAACTTTGGCACAAGCCAAAGGTCAGAGTGTGACCTACGGGGAGAAGGGCTTGGAGCCTAGCATGTTCTATAACTCCCCTCCTGTCTGCTTAGCTGAGACCTATCGGGGCTGAGGAAACTGTCCTGTGGGGTGTGACAGTGTCGGCCAGGGCCTGGTTGTCCCTCACTTGGTAGCTCGTTCTTTACCAGCTGCAAATGGCCGAGGCTCCCAAAACGCATCCAGTAGTTGGATCTGCTGTTGCCTCTTTGGTATCTCAAGGGAGACGCTCCCAGCTTTGGGGCCACAGACACAGCTGTGCCCAGTTTAGACTGAGTGCTCCCATTTGGGTTTTGTTGTTCAGCACTGACCCCAGTTTTCTCAGGAGCCAGAAACCAACCTCACTTCCGTTTGGCAACTACATGATTCTTTCTCTCTTTCTTTAAAAACAGAGGGGAGGTTTTAAAATGTTACTTAAAATACTCTTAAATGACTTTTCAAGGAACATGGAAATATGTTGCCAGGAAAATGGGAGAGTATATTCAAAGTAAAAAGAAAAAATGTAAAAATCTCTGCTTAACCATTTGTTTAAAACTTGAGGTAAAAATGCTCATAATCAAGTTATTTTTATTTGACATTTATAGCCTTGCCAATAATAAATTACACTGACCTTTGCTCTTCTGGAGTCTAGAAAATGACCAGAATCAAGTTCCTCCTAGGTTGTGTAGGTGAGAAGTTGGGGTTTGCATTTCCAATCTGGTTTCACAATTTTGGCTTCACTTTAAACCTTTTGCTCAATTTGCCCAGATCGAACGCAACAAATAATCCACTGCAGGGTGGGGCCTCAAACCATCCCAAGTAAAATTCACACTCCTGGACCCAGCTCCCTTCCTGAAGAACTTATTTCCATTGTGGTTATGCACTGAAGCTTTAAAATTCTTCCACACTAATTAATCATATTATTGTTATTACAGAAAGAAGAAGAAATGTGAGGGAAACTTCTTCAAGTAAAAAAACTTTAGTCTCCTACCCTATTTCCAAAAGAGGTTGCGTATTAGCACATCATTTAAAATTGCACATGAGCCCTGGCTTGCTGTAGCTCAGTGGATTGAGCGTGGGCCTGCGAACTAAGGGATCCTGGTTTGATTCCCAGTCAGGGCACATGCCTGGGTTGTGAGTCACGTCCCAGAAGGGGATGCACGAGAGGCAACCATTCATTGATGTTTCTCTCCCTCTCTCCTTCCCTTTCCCTCTAAAGATAAATAAATAAAATCTGTTAAAAATAAATAATAAAATTGCACATGCATCTGCAAAGGAATTGATTAGGTAACCTCTCGTGTTGTTCATTAATAGTGTTTATTAAACGCCTGATTTAATAGTTCACTTACTAAGTGGTACAGAAGATAAAGACTGTGTATCCCTTTCCCAGGGAATATAGAGTGGATATGGAGTTCATCAGGAAGCTCTAGATACGAATAGTAAAGAAGGCGCACTTAGAGAACACCTGCTAGAAGCAGAGACATAGATATCGTCTTATGTAGTCTAAACATTACCATGTCCTTGTAAGATGAAGCAATTGAGGTTTTATGAGGTTAGAGAACCTGGCAAGAGACACCAAGACAAGATGCCCAGGGTCAGGATTTCAGAATTTAAACTGCAGTGTGGTTTAGTTTAAGGGCAATTATTTGTAACCTCATGGGCGATGGAGTCAGTCAGGCAAAGGGATGGTGTGGGTCTTTTGATTCGAATGCAGAGGAAAGTCGGACCTGGACCTTTAGGTAAGAGGCAGAAAAGCCTATGAGGTTAGAGGGGAGGCACAGTTAGGGGTCATTTTGTTGAGGATGAAGGGAATGTAGGGGCCATGCAGGTGGGGACACATAGGGCTGCCCTTTTCACTGGGCAACGAAGTACCTGGGTCGATTCCACTTCTTACATCATGTTTGTTCTTTTGCGAGGATACCCTAAAACTTGGGTCTTTCTGCCCAGAGGTCATTCTTTGCAAACTCCTTTGGTAATAGGGGACTCATACCTTTATTGCTTTCATTCACATACCTGTAGGTCTATCTTGGTCTGCATGGAGCTAATAGAAGCTAATTTTAAAGAGCCTGGCCAGGGGTCCTCACTAACACACTTGGACTTGACAGAATAAGCACACGGAGTTTGGCTGGGAAAGGTAGATTCCATGGGCCAAAACAGTGATCTGCATGCGCTAAACTCTTTTTCAAGGAGTTGATATCATACAAAGGCGGACGGATCAGAACTTTTATCCTAGCTGCCTCATTTTCCAGGCCCGTGACCGTAGATAAATCACAGCTTCCTCATCTGTAAAATTAGAATGCGTAATAGTACCTGCTCTGCAGGGTTGTTGTGAGGATTAAATGAAATAACTCATATAAAGTGTTTAACACCACAATGGGCATATTTATGACTCCATAAATGTTAGCCATGGCTAGTGTAGGCATGGGGGTTATTCATTCCCGAATTCCTAAAACAGCTTGTCTTTCTAAACTTGCCTCTTTGGCAGCGTGCATAACTCCTTGGACACGACTGACTCCTCATCCCCATAAACGCTAGTGGATTAATTAATATCTTCTCTATAAAATCCTCAAACCACGGGACAGGCATGGAGAAATAATAGCTGGTATTTTGTTCTCCTCTCACTCTGTTCCGACAAATCCCTCCCCACCCCACCCCCTCTGCCCCCAGAATCACAGGCACACACACGGCATCATATTTCTTCATGTTGAGTTGGAAGGGGTGTTCATGTCGATAAGAAACCTTCCTCCCACCCCACTTTGTCTGCCCTGCACTTAGGAACCAAGGTTGAGTTCAAACAAGGGTCAGAGAGATAAAAGCCTGAGGCTTACCCACCAATTCACTAGGCTGGTGCCTAAAACTTCCGTCATTTATTTATGGCCATTAAAAAGGATCAGCCGGGTCCTGTGTCATAAAGGATGTAGGCAGAGCCTTCTGCCGTTTATTATCCCCCTTCAGACGGGGACAGAGTGGGCAGATGCCACTCCCCTGGACATGCTGCCCTGTGCATGTTCTCAAGTCCAAATGCAGAGAGAGAAGTTTGCCTTGCTCTCTGTGGAACATTCTGTTTTCATCACAAGGCTAAGTGCAGGCATTTTGAAATCATTGTCAGAAACAGCACATGCCGGCCAAGGCAGGAGAAGCCAGCTAGACCTGGGAGACAAGAGGACAAACACCCGTGGCTAAGGCTTCCAGACGGGAAGAGATTTACTGCAGCCATGGCAGAGACTATTTGTTATGGCGAAGATAAACAGGAGGCCCCTTTCAAAGCCAGTGGTCATGTGGAAGGTGCTAGAAGCAGCCCTGGGCAAGAGCGGTGCCCAGTCGCAGTGCCAGCTGGTTGCCCATGAGTTGGGTCTGCTGTGCACAAAACCATCTCCTGTTCTGTTCTGTGCACTGGCCCTTTTGCATGTGAGTGCAAGGGAGCACCAGCCAGCCACGGATCTTCCCCCCGCCAAAGGGCAATGTGCAACAGATTTGAACTAAAATGCCAGTCCTAATGCATTCAAGAACATGCAAGGCACCAGCCCAGGGAGCCAGGGTAAGAGATGGTCTTCGAGATCCCCGCAGTGGCTGCTGAGCTCACAGGAGCCTGAATGGTGCCACATCCCTCCCGATCCAGATCCCCCGGAGCTGTCTCTCTCTCCTCCACTTTGGCAAAGCCCCACGATCATAACATCAGATGTGGGCTTGTCACTGTAATGATCCCATGGCTATGAATAAAAACGGCCTGGGAACAGATTTGCAAAGCGAGTCGCCTTTCAGGATGGTGAGCTGCATGGACCGGGGTGCTGCTCAGCCTCATGGGTGTGTGTGTGTGTGTGGTGTGTGTGTGCAGGTATGCACTCTGATCACGTTGAACTTTTAGGGATTCAAGAGCCCACACTGCCTTTGATGACACTAAAAAAATTTTTAAGTCTCATTTTGTAGCAGTGTATTGAGTCTCTGAAGCCAGTGTACATGTGGTTACTATTTGCAGAATGTGGCATTTTCTATGAATAGTAGAAAACAGGCCCTGGATTGGCCGGCTGTCGTGTTTTGACAGGGTTGTCCTTTTTTTCTGGAATGCCATTTTCCCTTCCCCCCCTCATATTTGAGCAGCAACACTACCACGTTTTGTTTTTTTTTAAGTGGACTGAGAAAACTGATGAATAATGAATTAAGAGCTGGAGTGGGTCAGGGGTTTAAGGCACAAGGAAGCAGCCCCGCTGAGGAGAACAGCCCCAAAAAGGAGTCATGTCCCTGTGCTGGCTGTCGGTCCGATCATCTCCAGATGGGGCCTCACCGGGCCCCAGAAATGGGAACAAGGTCAGGAACCAGATTAGTTAACCATGGGAAGCAGGAGTTTCGGGCTGTTTTGTTTACAGCAAGCTCATCAGGCTGACGGTAAAGTACCCCAGCTCCTCTCTGCTCAACCAATTTGGTTCCTTCCAAGCGTCCGGGGCCCCTGCTTTCCATTTCTCTGAATTCTGCACCTTTTACATGTCCACGCACATGACAGGAATGGAGTCGACAATGAGAAATAATTTGAGCTCTTAGCTGTGACACACATCCATCAGATTCAGCCCCAGGGTGGAAACCTGGGTGTGAGGTTTCAACTTCTCGGTGAGAGATGGAGTTTGCTGGGTTTAACCTGTAAGCCATTATTACACACACACATACACACACTCACATATACACTCTCACACAGAATATGCCCTCTTTTAATCTCTTGAGAATCTGAGGCTTTATGTTTTGTTCTGAGTCCTGCATGTGTAAATTAAACGTTCATTTTTAAACTGGATTTAACCACTTCTTTTTTCCCTCACGATCACTTTCTTATTTCTCCGTTTCTTTTGTTTAAGAGGTACCACTTTTTCCTTTGCTTTTCAGGGACCCCAAGCCAGAGTGACCTCATGTCGAACACCTTCCCTAATCAGTCCTTCAGATTTACAGCGGGAAGGCCTCAGGAAGGACCCTTCCTTCCAGCTCAGCAGAAAGAACTGATTTTTGCATGGGGGGAAAAGAAAACAGCTCTTACATGTAGTTTGAAGAGCCATAGTTTTCTGATTAAACAGCTTTGTCTTTCATGTTTAAATGAACAATGTAATTACTGAATTGCAAAACTGAAACCAATTGTTAAAGAAGTCTGTGTTTGGCTTGGACGCGGTCTAATGTAAACGCAGCCCTGGGATCTCTCAGAGCGGCAATAAGAATATCAAACGGGTCATGCACTGCATTATCATTTCCTTGTTATTTATGTTTGTCCGGACTTGACTCAGTCACAGGAGCCTCTTCCTCTCAGGACGTTTTTACCTATTAAATCATCTTCTGCCAGGAACCTGTCGGCAAGCTTTTTTCTTGGAGAAAATGAGGTTCTAGAATTAAATGGTCGTCATTATTTCCTTGATTTGTGTGGTGGTCACCATCTAGTTTAATCATTATGTACTAATCAGATGAAAATGAATGCATTTAGCCATGCAATTATTTTTCATAAAATATTTTGTGTCTCTATCACGTGATGAACTTTATGCTACAAATTTCCAAGGTCATGAAAAAAAATTTAAAAACTGCCTTGAAATTACTCAAGATATGAGACGTGAAATACCAACTATATAATCAACAGTGAAATATGTGTTATATCTGTGAAAGATTTATATATGATATAAGTGTATTTTTGGTTTTCTAGTTTCAGAGAAAACCTTATGGCCTAAAGCTAATATCACCATCCATTCATCTATGGATAGAACCCTACCAGGCATATCTCCAGGACTGTACAGCTTAATGATTCTAATAATTAGTAAAGTTAATTTTAAGATGACAAGGAAAGTTTCAGGAGACTTGCACAGAGACCATCTAATTGGAATGATTATTATAATACCTTTCACCTCGTTTCGCAAAGGATTGCATAATAGAAGCTCTTCATCTAGGAACTTAACACGTACAATTTTAAAATGAGCAGTTCACTCATTTAACAACCAGTACATATTAATCGGCAAATATGTGCACTGGATCCCTATCTTGTGTTGTGTAAATAGTAATGAACTAAACAATTCCTTTCCTTGCACAGACACAGAGTACAGGCTGGTGAAGGGAGACATTGTACAAATAAACACATAATTAAATATTGAACAAAGTGCTGTTAAGGAAATGAGTAGGGTTCTATGAGAGAGAAAATCGATAAGAAGCATGTGGTTTAGAATGGAGAACAAGGGACAGGCTCCCTGAGGAACTGGTGTGTGATCTGAGAATTGAAGATGAAGGCAGGTAAAGGGGACGAGAGAAAGTGTCCCCAACAGAGGAACAACATGTGCAAAAGTCTCAGATAGGAAAAAGCAGCTGTATTTCAGAAACTGAGCAATGCTGGTGGGCTGAGGATTTAAGACACAAGGAAGAATTGTACAAAATGTGAGGCTGGAGAAGTAGGCTTCGGGAGTATTGTGGAGGGCCTCATAGGACAAGCATAAGTCAGGGTTGGCTTGGCTACGCTGCAGTAACAAGTAACCCCCAAATCTCAGTGGTACAGTGAAATCAGAGTTCATGCCAGTGTGAACATCTCATGGTTTGATGTGGCGGGGAAGGTGGTAGTGGGTGCAGAACTTCTGTCCACAGCATCAGGAGGCTCTGCAGTGGGGAGGGGCGTACAAAGAAACACAGGTACTTTCAATTGCCTCGACCTACTAGAGGCTCTTTTCACCAAAAAATAAGTCTAATGAGGAGAACAAGTTCATAATGCCCCCACTGGGATACAAATGGATTTGGAATTATAGGTTAGTTGGGTGCCCAGTGTAAATAAATTATTTGGCTAAGCTCTATTCAGAATAAAATGTAAAGAAAGGGACTTGGTGCTTCATCCTAAAAGCTATCAGGCAGGGTTGTAACATAGCCTGATTTCAACAGTTCGGTGGTTATGTTAGTAACAGGGTAAAGGATGGAGAGAGTAGAGAGGTTCCTCCTGGCCTCTCAGTAAACCTATGAATGTCACATCAGTTTTTTCTTTCTTTCTTTCTTTCAGGCAAACAACTTAGTCTGGTGTGCCCATCTTTTTTTGCGAAAAACTAAAACTTACAGCTGCTTTTGCTTGTGAACCTCACAGAGGTAAAACTAACCTTTGTTAAAGTTGAGTCCACAATTTAAAAAGATAACAAAATAGGAAAAAACTTTACCAAGTTCGAGAGTCAGGAAACATAGCAAACAAGTTTTAGAACTATAAGAAATATAAAGGTTTAAAACATAAGTGAAGAATAAAAGTCACCAAAAAAGCAATGCCAGCAGATAAAATGTAAAAGAAAAAAAAAAAAGAACTGGAATTATAACTATGGAATATAGTCTTTGAAACATTTTAATAGTAGTTAATATAGTTAAATAGCAAGTTAGACATATGCAAATATGTATTAGTGACTTTAAATTCATATTTGAAAATGAATTAGGGACTTGTTGAGAATTCAGCCTAACACTAAAGAGAATACCGATGACGATGATGAGATCGTGGGATGTGGAGAACAGAGCGGGAGAACCAAAAGGGAGAATGGGAGAAAGGATATTTCAGAAAGGAAATGCTCTGTCACTTTACAAGACCCGCTCCTCACGTTTAGGAGCCATGTGAGTGAACAACAAGGAATTAGAAATAGTGTTACAGGGGCCATGCAGCAAAACGTCAGGGCATGAAGGAGAAGGGAAATCTTAAGCTGCCATTAAGAATCATCGCAGAACCTACAAATGCACACCCACCGCCTAAGTGGACACTACACTTTTCAAAGAAAAGTTTAATAGAGCACGTAAGACAATGCAATGATAACCTCAAAGTACGACCGGAAAATAACGACCAACCTACACTTCTGTTGCCAGGTCAATTTCATTCCAAGATGAGGGCACAATGAAGTTATTTTGTTGAAAGTCTAAGGGAGTTTTCCATGTATAAAAGCTTTCGGAAAAAAGAAAATTAATACAAGAAGAGAGCAATGATTATGACTAATATGGGGAGGGCATGAAAACATTCTGTACTATACCCTGATGTTGATAACATATGAAAATAATTATCACCCTACAAACCTCAGTTCTCATTTTAATGTGTCATACTGAAACAAAGCTATGTATTCTTAATTCTATTTGTGGAACTCAACATAGCCATAGAACCTGTATCTCTCATGGTAACTGCAGTTGGATAGTGGAAAAGAATAAAAATGTCCAAAAGACGCGGTACTTAATTGTGTGGAGAGATGGGTAAACATTTAAAGAAATCCTAAAACATATTTTATTATCATTTATTATCATCTAATGATCTCATTTTTAAATTACTCATTACATTTCATTTTCTATACATTGAGATTTAAGACATTATACACAACTGCGGTATATAAAGGTATATGTGTGTATGTGTGCATTCTGTTAATATTTGGAAGTGAGTGTTCTGTATTTAGTGGGACCATTATAGAAAAGCAACATCTGTCGTATTAATTAAGTATTAATTCAATGTAATGAATGTTCTGTCCATCTCTCCCAGCCCTTCCTTCATCTTCCTGCAAACTCACTTTTATCTCTCTTCTACTATCTACATCCCCACAGGCTAAAACGGTGCCCAGCATTTTACCATGGTAACAGCCAACCTCCCCAACCTTGCTTCCTTTCTGGTTCCCACCATCTCATTCTCCTTCCTTTCACCAAGAAGCCTTTCTAAAAATGGCCAGTCAGCTGTTAATATTCCTACTTTAATCTTTTTCTCTAAATTTCTACTGAATACAGATTTCTTTTTTTTTTTTTTTATTTTCTTCTCCCCGGCCACACCCCTAAAACTCCCAACCATACCCTAATAGTCTCATCCAGCCTCTCACTCAGATATCAAGACAGTTAGCGAGGTTGAACTCTGCATCCTTCCTGAGCACCTAGCCTGGCTTGGAGTTGTCATGCTGCCCTGGATTCTGGCAGCCCCCCTAGCCATCCCTGTTTAGTCATGACTGCTGTTTCCTCTCCCTCAGCTCCTCTCCAGCCCCAACAACTCCTGTGTTAGATGATAGACTCACGTTCTGGGTGGTTCATGTTCTCTAGTGCATGTTTGTTATAATCTAGTATCAATTAGCCAACCTGGTGGCTGGGAGTTTACAGTCCAATCCCTTATAAGCATCTTCACTGTCTCACAAGGCCTGAGAGCAACTGTAAAACCCCGTACTCCAGAAGAGATTTAGCAGGGAGGAGGAAGGAGCCGAGGGAGACTAGAGACACATTCTACACCATTTTCCATTATAAATCTCTTGTCCAAGGCTGAGATTGTGAATCACAAGGCATTTAATTTGCACTGCCAAGTGGGAGGATGAACACTGTGAATCAGCGTGCAGATGAGTTACACTCAGGAGAAACAAATACTCATGGTGACTGACTGTGTTCCAACTGTAAACACATTTCTTCATTGGCTAAGCTATTAGATATCGGGCAATATTGTCCTTTTTTTAGTTGCCTTGCCTCTTCTAAAAATAAATGAATTATGTATTCCAAAATGTCCCCCTCAGTGACCAGAGGGGAGAGGGAAGGGAATTTAAGGGGAAAAAAGGGGAGGTATTTGGAGGAACAAGTATGAAGAACACAGGGACAAGAACTAAGGGGGGTGGAAATGAGAGGGAGGTGGGGAGCACGGGGTAGGGGGGCTGGGATGGGAGAAATAGACAAAAAAACTGAACTTGAAAAATAACTAAATAAAATTATTAAAAAAAACAAACAAAAAAACAAAGTGCGAATGCTTTTCACACTAGAAACTCTACTACTGGGATGTTTTTACTGAGTATATACTGTAACTCTTTTAGTGGAAAAATGGTTGAAACATCGTGCATGCATATTAATAGGTGGTAATTCCACCTATTCAATAAATGGTAATACATTCTTTCCAGGAGTGTCATATTGCCTTTAAACATGTACTAGAACTATATCCATTGATAAACAAAATGTAAGTGCTTAAATAATTGCCTGGTACATATTATGTATGCAATAGCTAATGGCTTCTGTTGTTATAAAGTGTGAAAAATAAAGATGCTGGTAAATAGCTAAGTAAAAAACGAAACAAAATGTCCCCCTTTTGCTCCTCTAGGAAGTTGGGTTTTTTTTTTTAATATAACTTCAACCAGTAAGGTTCTGCCTAAGTAGAGGAGCATTAAAACCTTTCCACTAGGTTTGAGGCCCCTCTGCCTGGTGTGGTCTTCATATACCGGTGAAGCATCAGCCAAAGTGACCGTCAGTCAACTTGTGTACATGCTGTCAACTGATAAACTTGTAATAAGGGGTAGGAGTCTGCCACCGGGACAGAAATGCCCCAAAGGAAGCATTTTATTATTTTTAAATTGGAGCTATACATAGATTCCTTCGGGGACTCATGGATACTTATGCAAAATCTATCCTCCCTTCCTTCTTATTGACACCATCTCTGTTTTGTTGAGAACAGAAATGTTATCAGTTAAAAATTATATTTCTATGGATGCTAGACCACTAGCGGCGATTACATAAAACACATTTCTGATCATTTATGTGTATTTCTGGAACAATTTAGCTTTCCTGATGTAGGCTCCACTTTTTTTTTTTTCTTGGTTCTAACTCCTTTCTGCCATCTGGATGACAGTTGTGATGGCCGGAACTACAGTTGCCTTCATGTGCCTGGTCACAATGGGAAACTTGAGAGCATTTCTCTCTACCAGCTCTGGACAGTTTATCTCTGAATTTATTGTTATATGGGAAGAACAAAAATCTCTATCTCCCCTGACCCCTGGTTATTTGGATTACCAAACCCTAAATGACGAAGATTCAAATACAATGAGTCAGAGCAGCCTATAAGAAAAAAAAATTGAGGCCTGCAGGCATCTGGTTTGTATCCTAGCTTTGCCAGTTGCTAGTGTGAGACCTGGAACAAGGCTTTAAAGCTTCCAGTTCCCTCATTTGTGCATTGAGGTTTATCATACAGAACTCCTGCCCTGAGGCTGCTTGGAGGATGGACTGAGTTAGTGAACAGCTTCCATAGATGGGAATTAAAACTGTTGTGTAATAACATCTTAGAAGAAAATGTTGTATATGCTCTCCAAAGTAATATATATCCAGAGGATTCCATTTAAAGGCGGAGTCTGGCTATTTCTGACCCAGTCCATTTGTCTCATGCACTGCCAGCAATATCACTGTAGCGGAAAACGTATTTCCTGGTGTGCTGGGTGGTTGGAGCAGCACTTAGATACAGGTACACTAATTCCAGGTCAGCAAGAAAGATTCCAAACCACTCTGACGAGACCCAGAGTGACCCCTTTTAACTCTTGAGTGAAGTGTTATTTTACTCACCCAAGAAATCACTGGAAATGAAATAAATCTTCAAGAGGAATGAAATTGCCAGGGGGAGAGAGACACTCTTTTCAGGGTAGTACTCTTGAGCTTCTTGATTGTTGGTATTGTTTTTTAAATAAGAATGCAGAGTGTTGGGTGTGTTTTCCATTTCCCTACAACCTCAGCATTACTGCACTTTCTAAGACACGTCCTACTTTCTCCTGTTCTGCTACTTTCTTCCCCCTTTCAGAGTTGTGAAAATATTAACAGGGTGTTTCCAAGATCTCAAGGGTATCTTGGCCGTAAGTTCGGTGGACCATGTGTTGGGACAAGAGCAGAGAATGTGGTGACTTCTACGTGTTCCAAGGAACAGGTGCATCTGAGAGCTTCGGGAGATGGAGGATAAGGGAGGTAGCTACTGTGTGGCGACCAGAAACCAAAGCAGACAAGCAGGTTGGAACTGATGGGCCTGAGGATTCCTGGGCTCTCCACACTCTTTTCTTCCTCTCTCCACTTGAAGCCTTTATCTGCTTTCTCTGTTAAGTAATTTCCTTTGCAACAGTGTAAGAATTACCAAACCCAGGGCTTTGTGGCCACCTTCTGTGGGACAGTTACTATTATTGTCTACATAATGACTTCAAGGTCACTAAATGGACTACTCCCACTTCTTCACTCCACGCCTGACTGCTCTGGTGCTTAATTGGGATGCATCTTGGTTCTACTCTAAACTCATATGTGACCCTGAAGATTCAAAATCTCCATGGAAATTCATCTTTAAGAAGAATCCAAGTTACAAGCCTTAGACTATATATCTTGACAGGTGACCCCAAACTAAAATCAAAGCCAAATTTCTCATCTGTATTCCTCGGATCATGAATTCTCACTCCTTCTGCAATGCTCTTTCATTCACCATCAGTCATCACCGTTCATTCACCATCACCATCAATCACTGCTTTTGATTTCACTCGAATTGTGGTCAAAGCAAAGCGCCACGGTGCTTAAGGACTGGGGACTCTGATTCAAACAATTGAACAGAGACTGGACGGTCCCCTTTGATTCAGTTGCCATATGTCAGCGCTTCCTGTCTGTCCCGGAATGCTGCTCCTTTCCCTGAATCACCCATCCCGTGTCCTGCCTTTCTTTTCCTGACTTGGGAAGTATGACTTCCGTCCCTGTCTCTGGAGACTTAACTGCCATTCTCTCGCTGGTGTGTGTTTGCTTATCAACCTCTCAGGGAGGTTGCTGTTGAACAGTCAGGAGGAAATGCTGATCCATACAGCACATGTGTCCATTCTTTGGTAGCTGCAGTCGATGTAGCTTCAAATGATGTTTAAAATATCAGTGCTGGCCGGGTTGTTTAAGGTTGCTGAAGGGTAGAAATGGCAGGAACCATCGTATGGAGGTGGTTCAGAAAAATGAACACAAACTGACTAGGACTACTAGGAAGCAAGAGCACAACTTTTCAAAGACAGAAGTAGATTCCAGTGAAGTCCATCCACACACAAACATTTAAGGAAGATTAAACCTAGGAATGTGTATTTCGGTTGCAAAGTGATATTAGTATTTGATCAGTCCTATGCCCCTTTTTACGTTTCCACCCCCAGGCTGAAGCCGCTGCTGGAGGAAGTCACAGGGTTGGGTGCAAGTGACCACTACATCGTCACCCTATCCAAATCCAGTGGGGCCAATAGTATAGACGGATCTCCATTGACACTCTAGTCAGGATTCCACCATAACTCTTGTAAATATTTGCTCTGTCCTGGAAAAGAAGAGGCAGGAATTCCCTGCCTGAAATCTGGAACACTTGGGGCTACCGTGCAACAATTCAGCCTGTTTGGGGGAACAGCTGGGGCTGATAAACTGATTATGATCTTTCCTCTTAGGTAATATTTGTAATGTTGTCTGAAAGAATATGGCAGAATGAGCAATTTCTAAACATTTCTTAACCATTTTTGCTTTGTGTAGAGATCATGGTCCTTTGCTCTTTTCGTCATCTGTCTCATCAGACAGATTAGGAAAAATAAAGCTCGTCCCTCTTCTGCCAAAGAAGGTAAAGTGATAGCACTTGTTTCTCTGTGGAGGCTCAAATGGTACCCCAGGGGTGTAATAAGGAGTCGTATAGGCCCCTGTCCAGGTTAGAACTGGTACCTGGTTAACCGCAAAGCAGCTGGACTCATCTCCTTCCCGAGCTCCCAGCCCTGAGCTACCCCAGCTTGGGCTCTTGCTGTCATTCAAAAGATGGGGCATTCACAGGGTCAGGTGCCATGTGCTAGAGGTGGTAGGGATAACAACTGGGTTCTGCTCAGCATTGCTTTTAATTAATGGGGGTGAGAATAGAGTATAAAGCATAAAACTCATGGGTTTTGTCTTTGAGAGATACATCTCATTGGGATAAAAATAGCAAAAAAAAGAAGCCTGGGTAAAGATCTCATTCTCTTTAAGCCATCGCTTTATTCAAACAACTTGTAAACCCTTTTATCTGGAAAGGTGAGAGGTTGCACAAGACACAGTATCTTTCCTAAAATGATAGCACAGGCTTCTCCTAAGTGTCTCCTCATCCTCACCGACCTGACATCTCCCTCTCCCTGCTTGGGCCAGATGAATCAGTTCTGTAAAAGTGCCACTGTTTGTCTAGTTTCCTAGACCTGGAACCTCACAGGCACCATCAATGACCCCTTTTCCTCCCTCAAAAGCCCAGACCGCTTCAATCATCAAGTCATCTCAATTTTACCATTGAGTTTTTCTCATATAACTGAAGTTTCTTCTGCACTTGACTTAATTCAGATCCTCTCTTATCGGGTTATGCATGGAGTATAATGAAAGCTTCATAACTCTTTCTTCTCCAATCCATCCTGTAGAAGTAATTGACTTAAGAGATTGCTTTTCATCATCTTTGCCCTTTCAAAGACCTTATATCTTCAGAATGAATACCGGATTGACATTCAGAATCTTTGGCCAGTGGTTCCAGACTATTACCAAATCATACCTCCCACTACTCTGATGCATAAATTCTGTCTTATGCTTCAACATGCACTTAAACCTGCTTAATGCCTTTGTGGGCCCTTCATATACATGATAAAAATGCCAGAACATTCCTGTCATACCCCTTCTTCAGAACTGAATTTAAATTTTACCTTTTCTATGAATCCTCTTTAATCCTTTAGCCAGGTCCTTTTCTTCCTATGCATGTTTTTTAAAAATATTTTATTCATTTATCTTTAGAGGAGAGAGGGAGAGAAATATCAGTGTATGGTTGCCTCTCATGTGTCCCCACAACTGGCCTACATCCCAGGCATGTGCCCTGACTGGTAATCGAACTGCGATCCTTTGGTTTGCAGGCCTGCACTCAATCCACTGAGCTACACCAGCCAGGGCTGCATATTTTTCTTTAATATTTACTCTCTGTACTTTTTTAAGCTTGTCAGTGCCATGTCTCCAAATGATCTTTAATTTCCTTCAGAATAAGGCCTACACTGAACACCTTTACGGGTCCCTGTGAGATCGGGCATAAGAATCCGTGCATGACATTAGAGGTATTATCACTGTTGATCAGTAGCAGTAAAGAAGGTATTTAGATTCCAAATGATGACTGAGAACATTAGAGTACATTGATAACTCCTCATATTGGAAAAGACCAGATTTGGAGTCTAAAAAATCAAATGCTCCTTAATGGGGGTGGGAGCACATGGCCATACAAGGTGTGCTCAACCTCCACGGGTATGCAGGGAGGTGCTACTGATTAGTCAAGAGATCAGACATGAAAGCGTTAGCATGAGCCTATGAGAGGCCATGAATTAAACACACCCTGGAACGCTCATCGTGTGCATCGTATGGAATCCGGTGGTGCCAGCATTCCTGCTTATAAACGGAGAGTGCACATAAACAGAAAGTTGTACAGCGTTTCTTGCCAAATCAAGGCAGTGTTTTTTTGTATGTTAAAATCATACTGCATTTTATACGTTTCTAATCCAAAATGGCATTAGGTAAAATTGTTCAGCTATTATGAAAAGGAGTTTGATGGAGCCTCAAAAAAATTGAACATAGTATTACTACATGAAGTAGCAATTTCATTCCCAGGTGTACACTCACAATCATTAAAACTAGGCTTTCAAATTCATATGCACGCATGTTTACCAGAGCACTATTCACAAAAGCCAAATGGTGGAAGAAGCCTAAATGTCTGTTAGTGGATGAATGGACAAAGCAATTGTAGTATACGCACACAGTGGAATATTATTGAGCAATAAAAATAAATGGTGGACTGGTACAAGCTAGAATGTGGATGACACCCCAGTTATGCCTGTGAAAGAAGTCAGACACCGCATCCCATAGCATATGATTCTGTTTATATGAAGTCTCCAGAAGAGGTATATCCACAGACTAAAGGCCAGTGGGTAGTTGGCAGGGCCTGGGAGGCTAAAGGATGAGGAGCTGCTGCTGAGTGGATGATGGGTCCCCTTCGGGGGTGGTAAAACATATTTTGGAACTAATAGAGGTGGTGGCGGCATACCACTGTAAATGTATTGAATGCCACTGAATCTTTACAATGTTCAATCTTATGCTATTGAATTTTTCCTCCCTTTAAAAAAATGTATCCCTTATCACAATCCAACGCGTTCAATAAAAGTACTTTTTCTAGTGCGTCACCAGCGTTCAACTGTGGGAGGGAAGTACTTAGATCAAATGCTTTCTCTGCCATTAAAGATTTTATAAACCATTTGGGAAAGAAGTCACAATCAAAGCAATTGAGCAATGATAGAAAACCAAGTATAATAAGGTGCTTCTCCAGTCATCAGAGAAGTGTACTTGCATGCTGACTTTGTTTCCTGTCCTTGTTTGGTAAATAGGTGTTGGCCCTGGGAAAGTCATTTCACATCCCTTGGTTTACGGAAAGGCAAAATGCAATAAAATGGCCTTCAAGACTTCTTCTGGGCCAAGAAAACCTGGGAGATGTTAAAGACAGGAGTGTGTGTCAGAGACAATGCATGTCAGGGAAAGCCAATGCCTGAGAATACATGAGGGTCAGTCGTCCTGGGAGAAATGCTGCAAAGAAAAGCTAAGAACATGCAGATTGCCCCTGACCCGGACCCAGAAGACTGGGTTGCAAGAGTTGCTATTGCCAAGCCATGAACTTCAAACCGGTTTTACTATTGAACTAATATAATGAGAAAGTGAATTTTCTGTAAAAATGTGAGTGTATCCCTAAGTTATAGCGAAGTCATTCATAGATTATGCTCTATTTGACTCATCTAAAAAAGGCATATTCTTCTCCAAAACTAAGACCCAGACATAAAAATTCTACAGAGCTAAGATAAAATCCACCAGCAACCCAGCAAAACACGTATTGAATTTGATCAGCACGACGATTACATTTCACTGCTTTGAAATTGAAGTTGTCAGTTGTGGATTTCGTCCTGTTTTTTGTACACTGGCCATTTTGATGGAATGACTGAAGTTGGGATGAGGAAGATTTAGGAGTGAGAGCCTGGATAGGATTAATCTTTCATATTAATTGTATATTACCCACCTCAGATCCACCAGTTATTTAGTTCCCAATATAAATCACACAAAACAAACTGCCCCATAAACAATAATTACACTAATGCCTTAAACAGACATTTTCCCAACCTCCCCAGAGTAGACGCGTTATTTATAAGGAGACTGCCCATGTCTGATGAAAGGCGATGGCTTAGGTGGCCCCTGGTTGTTGCACAGTCTTCCGCTGTCCATTACCATGTCACAGAGCCAAGGGGCCTGGAGTTTTTTCTTTCCACAAACACTCTTTGAAAGGTGCTTTTCTTCTTGCGTTTCATCTGGCATGTAAATTATCAAACTGCAAAGCTGCTTGTCCGAGGGGGGTTTGTAACCCTCCATTGTGCACACATGTCGCTGATGAGTCTCTCCTTTGTGGCAGTCGTTGTTTGAAAAAAGACCCCGCCCCCCACTTGAAGCCCCCCCCCCCCCCGCCTTCTTCTCTCTCCCACTGGAGAAAGGAGTGGAGGGTGGGGAGTATATAAGGAGGAAGTAGATACGCTGAGCACTTTCCTCCTATAGGGAGCCGCTTCCTGGCATAAGGACATCAATGGCTGTCACTTGAATGATGACAAAGGAGGAACAGCAGCGTGGATTTTGGAGGGGATGAGCTGCCACAGCTCCAAGCCCAGGAAGCCTGTGAGGACCTGCGGCCATGTTCACAAGCCGCCCTCCCTGACCCCACCCAGACTCTGCCAGATACACACAGGCGTGTACTTGTATACTCTGAGAATCACCAAGCCCACTGCCCTGGCCCTTCCTTCAGCTCCTTGCACGCCAGGGTGGCAGAGACACCTTCCAGAAAAGCAAGCAAAGATTTTTGTCCCTTTTCACACCTTCTTCAGCAAATTTCTGTGGCAGAATATTTGGGAATGGGAACAAGTACAAATGCAAAAAAAAAAGTGTTTATGAATAATGGAACATTTCAAATCCATCTGGTTTCTGAGACATTTTTTAGTTTCTCACTCCAGCCAATTATATAGCATGCTTGAGTGAGAAGTGGTTCTATCCTGAGGCTCATTCTGCTCTCAAATTTCTACATTGATAGTTGCTCCCAACCTCTGAGGTTAGTAGCCATATGGTAGTCCAATATGGTACTTCATACTCCACTTGTTATACAGGAGGTGATTTTTCTGGTGAACATAAATCCACATCGGAGCAGGCACCATAAAAGGGGGACCCAGGGTGGGCAAGCCAGAGGGCCTTGCCAGATTTTGGCAGCAGACAATGGTTTCCCTTTTCAGCATAAGGATGCCGGGCAATTGTTTCCACAGTTTGTCCTTTTGTTGCTTATGCTTACCCCGGTTTCCCTGAAAAAATGCCTTAAAGCCATGAACAAGATAGGGGGGAAATTGTTTTGGTTTTGGGAGAAGCCATTTCTTTCATGCCATTCTTCAAAGAGCTTGCATTTTTAAACTTTTTTTAATGGAACATTTCAATTTGTAAGCGCCTATATGTTTCAATTCCTGTATTTCAGTATATAAAACTGGAGATAATATGACAGCCAAGCTTCCATTGGTGTCTGTAAATAGCTTCAAAAGATAAGACCTCTTTTTAAAAAAATCTCATCATTGCGCTAAAATTTTGGATCGGTAATTATTATTGTTAAATACTCAATGGGTTTACAGAGTAGTGAGGACTTGACCAAAACAGCCCTTTTCCTGGTATTAAGAGGCCTCTGTGCGTGGTTCACTAGCGACTCTTCGTTTTTATGGATGAGGCTCTGAAGACATTATAAATGTGCTGCCTACAGCTGCATGGCCGGCAAGGAGCAGACTCTGCCCCCCAATCCATAGTATCGATGGTTTTGCCCCCCTCCTGAATTTCTGAGCTCCCAGGATGCAGCCTTACACTTCAAGAAGCAGGGCCAGTGTGGACAGAGCCAAAGTCAACCCTGAAGTTGAAACAATATTCGACCAGTTCCATGTCTGCCGAGCTGGAACTTGGAGACAACAGGAATATGCCTTAATGCATATGATACATTCACACCCAGGACACGTGGGGGTGAAGCCTAGCACCTCCTGGGGTGAGTCTAGGTGCTGCCACCCTTCTTCAGGTGGCCTTTTCCCACTTGTCCTCTCTGTGTGGCTACTGAATTGTAACTGCCGTATTTTGAACATCATCGTACCCTTTCCCCGTGGTCAATGCTATATATTCTGTGTGGAGGGACCAAGTAAGTACTCACTAGTATTAGTATTATAAACTCTACCTCCATTAAAGTTTTCACCAGTATTTGTCTAAAATTTTATTACAACTGCCTAGAATGGATTATATGATACTTGGAATAGCTCCCCAAGCTCAACTGAACAAGCAGTGAAAATGTTATAAAATGCCTAATAGTACATATCCCAAACCCCAGAGGACTTGTTATATATTTTGGATTTTCTGCATGACTGTACTCTCTGACCTTGGCACAGGTCATCACAATGGCCTTTCGTTAATGAGATGGTTTACTCTGTCAGCTCTGACATGGCAGCCTAGGTGGTTCCAAATGTCTGTAGGATTTTGTTTCTTAGCTGCCTACTAAATTTTAGGCGGCATGAGATATTTTTACCTGAAGCCTTAGAAATCATTCAATGTCCTTTCAATGCAAATGTATCAAAGTATTTATGTTCTCTACTTTTTAAGTTAATAGTAGGTTTAATTTATTTTATATTGACTGGGTACAAGATAACTTTATGCGTGAAGCAGAGATTCCCTTTTCATTAAAAAAAAAAAAAGTATATTGCTTTTTGCCCTGGCTGGTATGGCTCAGTGGACTGAGTGCTGGCCTGAGAAGTGAAAAGTTGCTGGTTCAAATCCCAGTCAGGGCACATGCCTGGGTTGCAGGCCAGGTCCCCAGCTGGAGACTTGCAAGAGGCAACTGATTGATGTCTCTCTCACACATTGATATTTCTCTCCCTCTCTTCCTTCCTCCCTTCCCCTTTCTCTAAAAAAGTCAATAAATAAAGTCTTTAAAAAATAAAAATAAAAAGTATACTGGTGTTCTTATTTCAAAGCTAAGGAAATCAAGATCAGCGGAGGCTGATGAAATCCAAGTGGCTTCGGTTAGTAAGTGAGTGGGAAGGTCCCTCACAGCAGCTTCCCCGGCTGCTCCGCTCAGCATCCCCCTTTAGTAACTGCTACACTCGCCTGCCCCCGAATCTCTGAAATCCTCTGCAGCACATCCATCCGTGTGGGATGAGGGCCACTGTGGTCTCGAGTTTTTAAAGGTGAGTTCGATCTTACCAACCGTGGTTGGACTGAACCGAATGAACACCCTTTCTAGCTGTGGTCTTCTGTCTGGCAGAGAAATCAGCACCTGATAACTCAAAGTGATGGCAGGTTATTGTATCGTGGGTAAACACGAGTGTCCCTCCTTTGTTCAGCTTTCGTGGCCGGCCAGAGGAGCTACGCATCAAAGAGGGAATCAGGCCTCTCACCTCCTTTAACCTTTCAAAACGAGTCTGCCCAGGGACCAAAAGAAAACTCATGTACATGCAAGGCAACTGCTGTTTCTTTTTGTGTATGAAGCACAGCACCGTTCTTCAGTGAGCTGGCCTCCCCACACTTAATTCACTTAACACTCAATCACTCCAATGTGAGCGAATTTTGTTAAGATTTTCCTGTTTGGTATTTGTGAAAATTGGTAGGGAAGGGAATTAAAAAAAAAAAAAACAGGAACAAATAGCTCTGGGCAAAACCAGGCATCTGAGAACAGATGGTGTGTGAGCTCCTACCACTGAGCATGGCTGACAAACCGTATCAGTGACCTGTTCCCATCCACAACGACTGCAAGGTTTGTGAGTGAGAATTCCCAGCAAAGCCAGAAGCTCCCCATGACCTTGACTTCACTTTGCATAAGTGCCACCAAACACATCTTTACTGGAAGCAGAATGGGATGAGAGCAATGACAGCAAAGTCCTTTTTAATGAAAATACTACAGGAAGACTGTGTCCTGTCATGCCAAGGAGAGAAAGAATACGAATTGTTACCATCCACTCTGATCTGAGGTGACCTCAAGAGTGTGTGGGCAGTTGTCTAATGAGCCCCCAAAGAATTTTCACAAACTGGGAGAAGTGGGACCTCAGTCAGCCTCCACCTTTTGTCTATTATTGATTCCTCTCTTTCCTTCC
The DNA here is from genome assembly GCF_021234435.1 of Artibeus jamaicensis. NCBI lineage: Eukaryota > Metazoa > Chordata > Mammalia > Chiroptera > Phyllostomidae > Artibeus > Artibeus jamaicensis. Next base: position 7,727,199 of record NW_026522049.1, on the reverse strand, counting down.
CCAAAGGTACAAAATATATAAAAACCAACAATTAAAAAAAAGACATTTAACTTGGCTAAATATCTCTTTTAAATTGGGGGTACAATTATTTTTCTAGTACCCTCATTTGCAAACCTCAAAGTCATCAATCACCTGTAACAGCCACTTGATTTCCACCTTGCCCTTGAATCCTATGTATTTCTCTTTAATTGTCTCTCAGATGTGTGGCTTTCTGTCTTCCCCATTGCCAGTCACACTCCTAATTCATACTCGCATCTTTTCAAACCTGGAATACTGTTACTGCCTCCCATCTGGTCTCTTTGTCTCAAGTCTAGTGATCCCACGCTGTAACTGTGAGAATGCTTCGAGAAACTTCCCTTCCCCCACCTCATGGAGGCCTTAGAGGGCTCTGTCTCCATCACCACCCTCTCAGATAATTATTTAGTTTCTCCAATATATAATATATTTGAATGTTTCTACCGTATTAATTCCCATACATTGTCATCTTGCCAAGAACCTTGGTGGCTCTGAGTCCCTACACTTGACCTTCTGATTTCAAAGCCTGTCATAGGTCTGACCAGTATGGCCACAGACACATATTGACTCAACGTGTATTTATTTATCCGCCACCGAAAGGCACAGTGCTTAGAGCTGGAATCCTGGGCCAAACAATGTCCCTCCCTCTCAACGAAGCTTACGGTCTACTGAACAGAGACAATAAATGAGTAAGTAAAATACATGTAGTGTACCATATCATATGTAGTGGAGGCAAATACAGCAGTGGAAGCAGACAGAGAAGGCCCGGCATTGGTGTGCAGTTGCAATTTTTCAAAGGAAAGAGTAAGACAATTGGGGAAGGAAAAAAATCTATGTTGAAGCAGTCGCATGTTTTTGAAATCTAGCGAGCGGACCACGGTAGCTAGACTGCAGGGAAAAAGAGGCATGAGAGCAAAAGATGCTGTCAGATAACAGAAGGCCCAGTCCTACAGAGCCCGGCGGGAAGTTGTAAGGACTCGGACTGTGCCGGAAACAGGTGGGAGCTGCCACGGGCTCCCAGAAAGGTATGACCTTTTGAGAGCAGACTGAAGGGGAGCAAGGGGAGCGTGAGATGGTCCAGTTAGGAGACATGGGCCATAATCCTGGTGATGACAATGACGTCTTGTGCCAAGGGTGTAAGAGTAGTTGGTGAAAAGCAATTAAAGTCTAGGTACATTTTAAGTATCGGGCCAACATGGATTTTTTGACACATTTAAGGTGGAGCGTGAGGAGGGAAGTTAAGGGTTATAGCCTGACCACATGCAAGGCCATAGTAAATGGCATTACCATTTACTAGGAACAGGTACAGAGGGAGAAAACTGGCAGTTCGGCTTTGAATGTGGAAAGTCTGAAAAACTTCTGGGCTGTCCAAACGAATGTGCGTATCCACCTGGCCCTCCCTTCCATTACCCTCGATCTCTACCCCATGCCCTGTATTCCAAATCTGTACTTAATAATTCATGGCAGAGTAATAGGATGGAAGTGGAAAACTCCTTTGGACAACTTTGGAGTAAAAATAATTGTCATTAAAATTTGGCTATGTTTCATGTTACCCGGGAGAGCTAGAAAATTCACTGAATGTCTTCGAACTTCAAATGACTTTTAAAAAATGGGAGTAAATATAATAATTCCATCTCACAAATTTATAAGAATTAATAAGGACAGTTATTTGAAACCAGTTTATAAACTAGAGTGATAAATAAATAGGAGATTATATTCTCCTGTTTTATGTTTTCCACAAATCTTAGCAAAAATCAGCTTTTCTCCCTTATTCAGAATTTAAGATACTTAGGAGATGGGATTTCTCATCTATTTTCACCCCTTACTGCGGGCTACATGGTGTCTTGCACATAATAGAAATTTAATAAAAGTAAAATTGTTTAATTCAGTTTATGTCAAAATCAATTATAAGAATGAATGAATAAAATGAGCACATTTGTATTTATTTATTTTCTGAACACAGTTTCATGGAGGAATTTTATCCACGAAGGTTCAGCATGTACAACTAGACTACAGCTCATACCTGCATCCAGATTCTTTTAGCTCAATGTTGTGGTTTTAGCAAATACATATAGAGGATGTCAAGTGAAATTTGAGTTTCAGATGAACAAAAAATAATTTTTAGTGTAAAGAAGTCTCATGCAATATATGGGGGCATACTCACACTAAAATATTTTTTCTGTTTATCTGAATTCATATCTAACTGGACACTTATTCAAATTTAAATAGTGCATGGAAACACAATGAAACATTATTTGTTTTTGTCTGAAATTCAAATATAACTGAAAATCCTCCTCTGTTTTACCTAGCGACCCTGTAAGTCCAGTCACAGTGGAAGGAATCCAACTCCAAGCCGCTGAGACCGATGCGGAGGAATCTCATGGACCGCGGGCCCAGCTGCTGGGAGGCCAAGGCTCCCTGCGGGTCTGCTGGCCAATGGGGCTCAGGGCTCCAGCACCATCAGAAGTCTCACTTCTGCTTATTTTCGCGGTTCTCTGCATGAGCCTCATTACTTCTGATGGTCTCATTCTGCAAGACACTCGAGGCTCCCATCTTCCTAGAGTTTTCATCAGACAGGAAAACGCCCTTTGTAATTGGTTGCTGTCACATAATCCTAGACACGGTCTGGGTTAATTGTCCAGGTCCAGATCACCTATCTACCCCCCAGTGCAGTAGCTGTGGAGGCAGGAATGGGGTATCGGATTGTAAAACAAACATTCCCAACAACTAGACCAAATACTCTGGCCGTGGAAGCATAGGGACCCCGGAGACATTCCAGATCACATATTTGAAAAGGAAAGGGGAAGCCATTTCTCCAAAGTATGGAGGAGGAGATTTCCAAAAGAAAGAAGAGATTCAGAATGGAGAAAATAATAGATATCCATTATCACTGGGCATCTAAATGAAAAAGATTTTTATGTCGGTGCTCTTCAACTGACTTCTTGTCCTTCATTTTGATTGACAGTTTCATGGAATTCTGGGTTATTCATTCCACTGTGACAAGTCTGTAGCTGCATGTTCCCTTTTTCTTGTGAGTCTTCTTAAGGAGATTCACAAGAAATTAATCATGGAATAGTTTCATGCGACGTTAGGGTCAAACCTTGCCTGGAGTGAGGCCTCCCATGCTTTTGCTGTGATAGAGACATTCCGCATGAGTAAGAAAGCCAGTGCCCCCACGTCCAGTGTGTCCTGTGTTGCTTGGCTGGTGCTTCACAATTCTGCAAATAACTCGTGGAAAATGTATGCAAATCTAAGTGGCCAGTTCATAATTTCATCCCCGAGGAAGCTAGCAAGGCATTTTAGTATGTAATGCACGCATAACCCAGGGTCTAAATTGAAAACGAGCATGTTTTAAACAAGTTCAGTGGAAGGAATTAACAGTAGAACTAAAAACACCATATGCTTATAACAGGAAAAGTCGCTCAGAGCAATATGCTGTAATGATATAATTGAGTAAAGATCCAATTGCATCAGGACAAAAGCTAAGACACTGAGTTAAGTTAAGCCTGGTAACTTATGCTGCCTAGTTAAATTGATATTTCAAAAGCAACGAGACTCTTGTTGTCTTTTATTTATATTAGGGAAGAAAAATATCTCTGGCTGGACTTCTGCTTCTAGTGATGATGAAGTAGGCAGTTTGGACTAGTGAGGATATCCAGAAAAGTGGGTTACATAGTCTCTTTGAAGATAGAAGGTTACTAACAGGACTGTGAAAAATGGTTAGGCCAAGACACAGAACAGGCCAGGGATCCAGCGAGAAAGAATCGAAGATTTAGGGTCCCTTTTGCCCTGCGGGAAGTTGCTACTCCGTCCTGCATATTGAGGGATCATCGGTGATTCTGACCATCTGGGAGAACAGAGAAGCAGGGATTAGAATCTAGAGCTCAGGAGAGGGGCCCGGATGAAAACCCTCGTCTGAACCGAGTCACAGAAGAGTTACAGTTTAGGAAGCAGGGTGAAGTGGAAGTGGACAGGGCCTCAGAGAGACAGCAGCTCAGCTTTGAATCATCTCCATCAGCAAATTGGATGAAGAGAATTCCAGATTGCTAATGCTTCCAGTACCTGGCAGAAACACTGTAAATCACTTCTGGAAGAAGATACATCATCCCAGGCTTTGCATTATTTCTACAAACAGTTTTCAAGGAATAATTTACAGTGCACAATAAAATAACAACGGCTTACAAAACAATACAGAAAGACCAGGAGAAACTTCAAACACTACACAAAGCCTCTTAAAGGTTTGAGATATTGGAGCTATCAAATATAAAATTTTAAATAAATGTGCTTACTCTATTCCAGGAGATAGCAGAAATAACCCAGAAGTTAAGATAAAAAATAAAAAAGAGAATTTTAAAAAGTATCTGGAACTCAGTTATAATACAAAGTATGATATCTCAAAACTTTTGGAACACAGCTAAAGCCATGCTAAAAGGAAAATTTATAGCCCTAGTAAATAAGAGCGGCCAAAAAGCAATAATCTTAAAATGACTTGTAGCTTAGAGAGAGCGTAAGAAACTAAACTCAAAGGAAATACAAGAACTGAAATGATAAATATAAAGCAAAAATTAATGAAATAGAAAATAAATATATAATAGAATGAACAAAGTGCAAGCAGTTTCTTTGGGAAAATAGTGTAATTACTGTAGTTGTGGTGAGTTTTACAAGGTTGTTTAGTGCAAAGAAATCAATAAAAACTATTTTATTGCTAATGTCCTGGGTCTATCATACATAAAGAACTTCTATAAATCAATAAGAAGAAAAAGGTAACCAAATTTAAAAATGAACAAGAAACTGGAGAAAGCACTTGATAAAAGGCTATATCCAAAAGAATGATAATATGCAAAATAATACTCAGTGTTATTACTTATAACAGGAACAAAATATAAATTATAAGGTAATAAGGTAACAATGCACCAGAAAATCTAAATTTTTTTTAAAAGCCCTGCTATGTGCAGGATTGTATGCACCCATACACTGCTACCAGGAGTGTACATTGGTCACAGGCACTCTGAGGAATTGTTTAGAATTTTTTCTCACACTGAAGATATGCATATTCAAACACACCAAGAGTCAGATACAGGAAAGTTCATAGGCACATCATGGCTCATAGACCTAAACCAAAAGGAACCAAATGGGAAATAATTTATGATCATGTCACAGTGGAATACACAAGAATATCAACGAGCTATGATTACCGACAAAACCTTGATGAATCTTCCAAGCATAACGTAGATAAATGAAGCTGGACCAAAGGAATACAAAGTGTATATTCAACACAAAGGTCAAAAACTGGGAAAACTGAACGACCATGTTTAGGGGGTGCACCAAGGTAGGTGGTTAATGTATAAGGAGAACAAATCATTTATTTTCAAGTCATGAGTGCAGAGAGCTTCCGGGGAAGAGAGGAAGTGGTGGATGGTAAGGAGCTTTTGGGAGACAGGTTTTTGGGAGCAGTAATACTTGTTGATGCATGTGTTGTCTACATGTGCACTTGTTTATAGTAACTTACTGAGTTCACTGGTACACGGCAGTGATATTTTTGTGTGTGTGTTATAGCCACAATAAGCACAGCTTTTAAAAGAAGGGTAAATAGCCAAGGCTGTTAAGCCACTTGAAGCTTCTTAACTGCACATCAGGTTGCCTAAGATCACAGAGCAGGTCCCTATGCCCTCCCCTCCACCCACGTTTTTGGGGAGAAAAAGACGGTTCCTTCTCTTTGATCTCTCTCTCTCAGAACCCTGAGAGCATCTACTCTCTGCCTCTCTTTCTGAAATTTGATTTAGTTATCTAATGTTCTAGGAACATGGGGTGCCACTTAAAAATCCCTTTTTCTAGTAATGATGTCAAAATAGAGGGGTTAGTGTGTTTTACCGTGTGTTAGCTGCACCGGCTTCTTCTGTAATGTAATTGAGCTACCCCCTACGGACTGAAAAGGGCCAAACTGATTTGCTCTCCAATTTGTCAGAGATTATGCCTTAAGACAAAGAGATGCCCAACACCCCTTCTAAACCACAGAAAACTGCATTTTCAATGCCACATGTAAGCTATGATTCCATGTGTTTGACCTTAGGCTGATTTAATATACACATTTTCCCATGTATTGCTACACACTGGAATTTGGAGAAAGTCAAGTACAGAGGATAATAACACAACACTATGCCTCTGGTCCATTGTCGTGCAACTCCGAATAAACAACAGAGACATCTGAAGGAAGGGTTCTGTATCTGATGCCTTTTAAAACATCCACACTGCCACTGTGTAATGTCGTGACTGGCCTCGGAGTCTTAACGATTTGAGAGCAATATGCAACATGGAATCTATGGGTAATATATGTATCAAACAGTCATACTGACCGTCATGAAAAGATCACAGAATTCAGGAAATACAAGCTCCCATTCAGACCCTAACTCCTACTGGTATGTGATACAGGACCATTTTCTCCATGGGCTTAGCTCTTGGGTGGAATGTGGAGTGTATAGTAGGTGCTCAATAAATTCTGGCTGAGCATTCACAACAAAGTCCAAAAATGATATGTTGGGGAATAATTTAAAAGGAAGGCACAATATTTGAAAGCATACCTTAAGAGATGACTGATGCCTAATTTGATGGTATTTTTTTCCCTTTTTTCAGAAGACAAAGGAGGAAGATCAGGAATGGGACGCACACTGCTGTAGCACTGAGCCCTTGCCTCTGAAACTCCTTTGGAGCTTTTTCTTTCCCTGCCTGAAGGTGGACACCAAGGTTCCAAGGGGCTCAGCAGACAGCCCTCTCTTCCGGTGACAGAATGGCTCTCTGATCAGCCACACGGTCCCTCCCCGCCTGAGTCCCCGTCTTTGTACTGGACACATCCAAATCGACATCTCCAGCACCATTGCCCTTCCTGAGCTCCAGATCCCAGAAGTCACAAAACAGATGCTTCCTGCATTCAGTCCGCATGCAGTTCTTTCTCTTTGAGAGGAATATTTTAATGAAGCTGAGAATACTAAACGCTGAGCCTTGACAGCACACTTCAGCCTGAGCTATATATATCCCAGCAGCCAGTCAACCAGAGGTGACCTGGAAGGGTCCTCCGGCTTCCGCTGGCGCTTTGAGGAATTGAGTTCACCTAGAGTTATGATTGGTTTGGAGCCTCGGGCAGTAAATGTGTAGCTGTCTGCACAGACGTCTCTTTTCATTCTACGGTTATTGCTGTGACAGTCTCATGTACATGCAGTGGGACTCTTGCTGCTATCATAACCCTGTCATACGCAAGTTTTAATTGACTTAATTGTTTAGAAAGTTAGTTTTCCATCAGAGAGAAGGATACCCCTGACTTTCATTGGAAGTGTAATTAAATGTGTGGCATCCTGGCCTCGTGAAGACTTAATTCACTTCGCCTGGATTTGTACTCCAGCCTCTCAAAATAATTTCCACCCAAATAATTGGTGCTTCCCTGGAAAATAGTATCGGGGAAAATGTTCATCACTTCTGCCCCAGTCACTCATTTATTTAACAGTATTTATGAAGCTCCAGGCACTAGGCTAGTCAGCGAGAACCTCAAAATTAAATAAAAAACTCGCTGACGACAAAAATTCAATTGGGTGTTGAAGACTGGGGACCACAAAGGGAGGAGAAGAAGTTTCTACACATTAAAAGACACCCCGTGATCTGGAAGAGAGGTACTTATCTACCTCATTTAAGTCTTCTGAAAAACTTCGTTTCCTTTTTTTTCCATCACTCTTCTCATCTCTCCAATTTTTGTTTGGCCCTGACACGCCCCTAAAAAGGCTCCAGCCAAGTCCACCAATGACTTCTTTACATCTAAAAATCACAGGGTAGTTTACCAGTCTTAGTTCTACTCACTTCCTTGAAAGTTCGGACCTCTGGCCTCATCCCCTTGTTGACACGCTCCTCCAAACAGTCTTTTTGCTTCTCTTTCCTTATGTGCAGGAGGCTTTTCTTACCTCCCTGCTATTCCTCCTCCCTGGGACTGGACTGCCTTTGTGAACTCTGGAGGCTCATATCTGTAGCCCAACAAGGAAGATGCCTTCTTACATTTCCCACTTACCACTTACAGATGGTTTATTGTGATAGCCTATTACTTGTTCTCTGGAGTGCATACACTTCACTTTGATCCTGCTTATATTTCAAGCTCTCACATGTGCCTAGAACTTTAAAAAAAAAAACGTGTTGAATATCGAATGACTCAAAGTGTGCCCAAAATATTACCGGGAGCCTAGTGGATGGAGTAGTTCATTTAGCCTTGACAATGACTAAAGGTTTTGTAATGGAAATGACACTGGAATCGGGCCTTGAAAGAATGGGAAGAATGATACAAAATTACGTGTCTGTCCCCGAGCAAATACCTTAGTTATGTTCCTCCTCACAACCTAATAAGGGAAAATGCAGCTGAGCTGATTGTTCTGACCCTCCCTCTGATTCAAATGTGATCCCCTTCCATGGTTTGGTATTCAAATGAGGTGTTAGCATTAGCCACTCATAAACCACCTCGATTCTCACTAGGGGAGAAGGTGACCTCACTGTAAAGGGTGTTTGGTCTCCAGACCAAGACATTGTTAGCCCACAAAGTCAGATGCAAATCAGAGGCTAAATTAGTATTATTTCAGCTTGTACCTTTAATCAGCAGAGGTCAGAGAACAAAGACAGGCCGGGGAGACCACGAGGCTCTCGGCAGAGGATTATTGCTCCGTGGCTGCTCTGTCACGTGGACACCTCTCCCCTAGTTCTGAGTTATAAAACCGGTGGGCCTGGGGCTGCCTTTGGATTACAGCCCCTTGAAGTGATAAACATGCTGTTTCCCTGAGATTTGCCCCAGGAGATAAACATTTCCGATGGGTTTTTCTGACAAAGCCAAGAAAGCTAATAATTGCCATGTCAGGCAAAGAAAAAAACGTGAAAACTAATTCAGTGTGATCCCTTATGAAAGAGGGAAAAAGAGCAAAGATGATTCACCACTGGAAGCTTGAATTGTCAGAGCCCTTTGAGGATCTTTTGAATAAGCACATCCACCAGGTTATAAATAATGACAACAGACAGTAATTTGCATGGATTAGGGTTGTTAACATTTATCAATTTCTGCATTTTAAAATACTCCCCAATTGATTAGGAGTGTCTCTTTGTAGTGAAGGATTGATAGTGGGAGGGAAAGAATCTGATGAATTTAAAACTCAGATGAGAGAAAGCAAAACTGTCCAGATCGAAACGGAGATACCATTAGTAGTTCCCATAAATCAAATCATGTTTATAGTAAGGGTACAGTTGAATTACCATCTGGACTTTTTAACCTTGACATTTATTTCCGAATCGTTCCCTAATATTGGAAGTAAACTTAACCCTTCCTTTCATCTCCAGGGTTTGCCTTGGTGCCAGTTCTGAGAGCGATGATCTGATTTTTGATGGGGACAGAATGTCATTGTGTGCCATGAGGTGGGAAGAACCAGAGAAATTCTTGCGTAACATTAAGCTATAAAAGAAAGAAAACACACTTAGCTATAAAGCCAGATCGGCTGAGAAGCATTTACAGCGAAGTCAGTGTGGAGGACTAAGGGGAAGTCTGTATTCCAACTGCGTAAGTTTAGGGCACATAGATGAGGCTTAAGTGTGTAATTAAATTGATACACACACACAGTCTGTGTACCTATAGACAGGCATGACTACAAAGAGAGAGTGAGCCATATGGATTTTTCTAAGACTAATTAAATGGCTAAATAATTTTAATTAAGTCACTTATATCTAGACCCTTTGGGGGCTCTTATTTCCCTTATCAGTTTTCTACTGATAGTGTTTACAGTGATAGAAAGGAAAAGCCAAAATTCACATGCAAAGTCCCCTTTTCTTTTAAATGTCTTGATTTTAAGACTTTGCAAGGCAGGGTTTACCAGCTGCTTCAATAACTAGTTGTGTGCTGAGCATGAACCAGGTGCTCAAACAGGGAAGGAAGGGACTTGGGCTGGGTCCTGGGCTGGGTCCTGGGCAGGGCTAGTGGGAGGGGAGGGGCTGAAAAGAGGGTACGATGCAAGAGACATGGCAGTTGTCCCTCATGTTTGAAACCGAATCATGGAAAAGCAACTCCGATTATCGAGATAGTCATTCTTAACCTTAATAGTAATAGACATCACTTTAAAGGGAAAGACATATGATGCAGAGGGAAGTTTGTAAAATACAAGGTGGTAGAATATAAAGGCAGAAGAATACAGACTTTGGAAACCAGAAAAGCCTAGATTCAAATTTCAGCTGTCTACCAGCTTCCTGGTAGAAAGAAGGTGGGCAAGTTTCTGAAATTTCTCTAGTCAAAATTTTCCTCCTGCACAAGATGAAGATAATATCTACCTGGCAGTTTTAACACAAGGCCTAACTAAAAGACAATAGAGATACTTATTTGGTATGTGGTAGATGACAGCAATCACGGTTTAGACAAATAAAGCATTTTCACAAGTGTGTCCTTTACTGCATTATGGGAACACAGCTAGGTGGATTTCTACCCAACTGAAAAGGCGTAGGTCTTAAGATAAAGTCCAAGCAGCATGTATGAAATTTGCATGTGAGGGGCTTAGACAAGCTGCAGAAGAATGAAGACATGATAAAGCAGACCACCCCGTGGCTTCAGATATCAGGGCCCCACCCCTCGATGTAAGTTAGAATGGAGTTCGGTCCAAACAGAAAGTTCCAAAGTGCCTTTGAGTGACTTTCCACCCAGTATGTACTGTGTTCCAAGGCAATTAGCAAATTTATTAATGGTTAATGATTCTCCGTATCAACCCCAGGGATGAGGGGGAGGGGGTAGTGATTTCACACAACCAAGCACAGAAGTTTTCCACTCACTTTACCAATCAACCGGGGAGACTGTTAAGGGGGAAAAAATGATTTTTGTTTCTTCTCTCCCTGGCATGTTCGCCCTAGGATTTTCCCACAGTGGATTTATGGCATCTTACTTTCTGACCCCTTTGCAAAAAGGAATTTGAGTTAATGTGCTAGGGTGGAAGTCGGCCCATTATTCCTGCCAAGGTGGGGTTCCTTCAAAGGCATTTAGGTCTGGACAACATTTGTGCAGAATGACTGGTCCACTTGGAAGTGATGGGTCAGAAAACAATCTGAAATTAATATAGAATGGTGAGTCTCATTCCTGTCTGATTGGAGCCGAATTTTAGGAGCAGAGAAAGACAATCACTCAGAACTGGAATCTTTTAAATTATCTTATCCTCTCCAGCTTCCAGACAGCTCTGATCTCATGATTAACATGTTTGTGAAGTTCAGCATTTCTAGTGCCAAGAGAACTAAAATGTGTACTTTTTAGAAAAATATATTGCTCTCACTGGAGATTCTCTCTGTCTCCCCCTGTCTTGCATCTTTAAATTTTACAGTGAAAGTCATTCATGGGATAGGACATGTTTTTTTCTGATTTTATACGTAAACTGGCTCATTTGTCACTTTCGACTGTATTCTGGCTGTGGCATTTATAGTTGTGAATGTCAGGAACTTTGATCCAACGGAGAAACTACCTGTTAAAGCTATCTAATTGAAGAAAAGTGAGTGTAATCTACTACGTTTTGTTGTCAAGTTTCTTTTTCCTTTTCAGCATAAATAAGAACAAGCTGGCTCCCAAACTTGGCTCCTGGGACTGAGACCAGCTTCTGCTCCGTGGGCCTTGCACCGAGCTGGTCGGGGAATCTCTTTTGTCTGGGGACTTTCTTTAGAATCGCATCGGTGTCCAAGCTGCTCTCAAAGGTCGCCTGGCTAAGTTTTTTTGAGTCATTGTATCTTCCACTTGGAGCTGAAGGTTTTTTTTCACCCAGCCCTTATTATAGATGACCTAACATTTTGCTCCGGGGCTGATGCCAGAAGCCTTTTCCTTTAGTTCCTGGCAAGGCTGCTGCCATTTCCTCTCGCTCTCCTTCCTGAATTTACCTAAACTCAAGCTCCAGGCTTTTGTTGAAATGCTTTTCTCCCTTCCGCCCTTGTGTGCCCCGTGTCACATTATCTGCAGAAGGTTGCAACCAACTTCCCTTCACTGTGGACACAGGAAGGGGAAATGGAGAGGCGAGAAGTTACTGATCTGATTCTCGAGGTCAAGGGTGTGGGGAGGGTGAATGAACAATTCTCAATAGCTTTCACTGCAGTGTGTGCTTTCCTTTGTTGGCCATCCCTTGCTATTGTGTTGGGAAGGCTTTTAATAACCGCCAGCAGAATTGACTAAATGGCAATACCAGGATGAAAAGGACTCGGTAAAAAATCATACGTGCGCAGATGCCTGGGTACATGCATAGCAGATACCCAGCTGTTTCCAGAGGATTTAATGGGCCTGCGACTTTTCTCACCCGTCCCAGACGGTACCAAACCGACTCTATTATATTGAACTCTCACGGCATTGCAGTAAAAGGAGCGTTATTTCTACCACGTTCCCAGGGAGAAAACTGAACACTGAGGCTTCGGGAAGAGTGGTGCTGCCTTAAGTCACACGCAAGCAGCCGAGGTGCCGTTCAAATGCATGTCCATACCTGGGCTTCTGTAGTAACACTGCCATGAACACAGGGGTGACAACTTGGCACGGTGACAGACTAAGGGCAGCGGTCACATCATAGGCACATAAATGCTGAATCACTATATCCGTGTGCATTTGAAACGAATATCATCTTATATGCCAACTGTACTTAAATGAAAAATAAAGGTATGTCACCCATCCCTGCTCTTCCCGACCTCTCATCTTGCTCTAATGTACACGCACACGTGCTGTTCACTTGGAAACCAAACTTTCAGGGTACGACAACTCTTCCCCATCAAAAGGGCAGCGAGATTATCTTCCGCATTTAAATGATTCTTTTCTGGTACAGCAGGCTAATTAACGTGAGCACATTTCCATTCTTTCAACCCAGAGGTACTTGCACGATGGCTCTCAAGGTGCCTGCAGGTCGTTCACTGGCAACCCGTCTCTTGCAGAACCTTCATTTCCATAATTAGACCCCTCTGCTCCACCACCTCTGCACGGCTGATGGTAGCCCTGTGGCTCTTCCTTCCCATTTATGATGATTGTGAACGAGGTCTCTGAGTCACACTACAGGCAGGACCCTGCTCTGAACAGGGCTCTGGGATCCAAGGGGCCGATGCCTGGAGTGTCAGGGACAAGGCAGGGATCACACGGAAGCCAAGCCCACGAACTTGAGCTCCCCAAGACGACTGAGAGGGTGTTTTGAAAAGCACAGGAATAGGTTACTAAATACGCAAATGCCTTTGGTTTATTATTATTGCTCCATAAGTGTCAGAACAAGTGAAGTAACACATCAAAGGTAGCATCTGTGTTAAGGAGGGAGGGCTCTGCATGAGTAGTGGAGAGAAAGACATTGGGGAGGTGCTATGACCAATGCTGGGGCTGGCTCCAGGTCAGAAGAAGCAACCCTTCACTTGAACATCTCTGTGGCCAAGCCCAAGCAGGGAAGCCAGGGGTAAAGGGAAGAAGAAAAGAGCAGAGAGGAAGCAGAGGCTGAGGGAGTCAGCCATGTGGGGAAGTCAGTGAGGACACACAGAAAGGATCTTTACTTCCAATGTAGAAGTTGTCTTCTCTGTGGCCCAGTTCAAAGGCACATAGTAAAATCAGTTGATGGAGGGAGGTCACAAGGCAGGCAGAGGTCAAGCAGGTGGCTGGGAGGAGGATCCAGGCCCTCTGGCCCCTAGTCCAGTCCAGCTGCTCCTCCCCTGCAGCCGGGGCCATGTCCAGGACCGCTGAAGGGTCACCAGGCACCCGGACACAGCAAAATGACACAAAACTCACCAACTTCTTTGCAGCGTGAAAGCAACTAAAAAGGGCCATTTCAGAGACATTAACCAGATCATTGCCTAACAGCCGTATTGCCATGTCAAAGAACATCATAAAATACACATTGATCCAATCCGGATTCTTACAAGAAGCAGAGGAGAAAAATGTTTAAAGTACTGTATACCTGAAACATTGAAAGATGCATTACTTTCTAAAGCCAAATTGTAAGGGTAGCTGAGAGCTTATGCTTATTAACATCGTTTTAATTTTCTATTCTTAACCTGCTTTTTATGTTACATCCTTGAATGCCTTTGTGATTGACAAAACAAAACAGAAATTAAAAAAAAACAAATATTTTCTTCTAAAATGAGGCAATGTATATCCACTGTAGAAAATTCGGGCAATATACAAACAGATCAAGATTTTTTTTTTAAAGCCACATATCAATGCAAACAGATGCGTATTTGGGGGTGAGCAAAAGGCCTGAGATCTGGGTATGAAAACACCCAGGTCCAATGCCAACCCTGGCTCTCCCTGGCGGTGGGTCTCTGGGAGAATTTGTGCCTTCGAGGCTCGTTATCTCCAGCACAAAACAGAGTCATTGAGAATGTCCGTAGTGAAGAGCTGCCTGAGAGCATCCAAAGATCTGTGTCTAGCGCCTGGCCCAGCAGTATTCTACAGGTTTGACTGCTCGCTAGCTGTGTACCCTGCTGAGAACTCACTGGAAACTTGATAATCTGTTTATTAGAGCATTCTGTGATTCACCGTTTAATAAAGCCTTTTTAAATGTCAAGTGGGAAAAGTTTTGTAATTTTAATTGTATAGATCCTAAGAGGGCTTACTGATGCAAGTATTCATAGATGTTTGACAATTTTGATTTATAGTATATAGTAGATTTTTTGGATATCAGTCTAACTGATATTGCTGTTCAATAGGTAAATGTTGATTTTGTTATGTTGACTATATAACGGGCTACTTCAGAGAATTCTCTTATTAGTTCCAGTATATATTTTTTCAGTTAATTATCTTGGATTTTTTCAGTTAGACAGTTATTACAAATGGTAATAAACATGTTTTATATTCACATTTATTTGTCTTGTCATGTTGCATTTGTTAGCATTTTAAGAACAGTGTTACATAGTAACACTAATAGCTAGAATTACTCTTCTTGACTTTAATGGAATGACTGTAGTGGTTTACAGTTAAAGCATAGTACTGGCTAACTATCTTATTATATAAAAAAATACTTTCATAGTAGAGAAGTATCATTCAATCAACACATTTGTTAAAATTTTTTTATTCTAAATGTTGAACTTGAAAGATAATGAGATGAGTAAATTTTTCCTGCCTTGATATATTAATGATATAGAATATTGATTTTTTATTGAATCCTCATAGTCATTATTTTATCATGGAATATTAATGATTATTAATAAGCTACTGATTTTATATTCATTCATTATATAACATTGATTTTCATTTATTGTGAGAATAATTTGTTCAACAGTGGGGAGCCATAAATATACAAGGATTTTTCGACTAATTGACTCCTCTATAGCTGAGCAGGACAACCAACATGGAGCAAAAGATGATGTACTAGGAAATAATGAAACTTGAAACAACTGCTCAGATACTTTGGGCAGTTTTTCAACCATGAAGATGTTTATTCTTTTCCATTACAGGGGCCGTGTGAGACTAACCTTGTCACTCTCACTTAAAGCCTTCCAATGGTGCCCACCAGAAACCTCTAATCTTTCTGCTGCAGTACATCAGGCCCCCCAGCGCAGAACCCCTGCCTCCCTGCCTCCCCTTTTTTATTGAAATTATTGGTGTAATATTGGTTAATGTAATTATAGAGGCCTCAGGTGTACGGTGCTGTAGTACTTCATCTGTAGAGTGTACTGTGTGTTCACCACCACGAGTCAAGTCTCCTTCCATCACCACTTATCCCTCCTTTACCCTCTCTACCTGCCCCTGCCCCCTTTCTCTCTGGTAATCACCATAGTGTTGTCTGTGTCTGTGAGATCTTTGTTTTGTTTTTTGCTTAACCCTTGCACTGTTTCACCCAGCCCCACACACCATCTCCCCTGTGACAGGTGTCAGTCTGTCCTCTATCCATGAGCCTCCCTCTTCGGATTCATTTCTGACCAGCCGCTCCCTCTTACTTTATGCCCGGAGCTCTCCAAATGCATCCAAATCTATAACACCTCTTGCCCTTTCAGAGCTGATCGTGCCTTCCTGGAAAGTTCTTTGCTACCTTTCTCAAAGGTTAACTCCTCGATTGTATTTTACGATCTGTTGAAACATCACCCCAGCCGGGACCCCTTTCCTTTCTGTTTGCCTCCAAAAAACAGTTGCAAAGGGCAACTGTAGAGAACATACCACGTCGAATTGAGATTATCTTCCCACAAGTCTTTCTTCCTGTGCTTCTTCGTGGTAGGCGCTGAACTGAATTGCCACATCATCTGAAATATTTTGTCTAGAAATCTATTTTTATAGTTGTCTTTTCTATTGAACCAAAAGCTTAGAGCTGCCTAGTAGAGCTTTTAAGATCAAGCTGAGATAAGATCAAGATACATTGGGATATACTGAACCGTATCATCCATATCAAAAGCAGATGATATTGGCATTTTTGTAACTTTACAGAGAAACAGGTATGGTCTCTGTTGGCCCCTTTAAAAGGTTTCAGGAGCTCAAAGACCCCCCATTGGTGCTCTTGGGTTTTGGTAAAGCTCCCTCTGGGATTTTCTGATTTCTAGTTTACCTCCAAGAGCCGGTGGAACTTTTGTGAGCAAGAAAACAAAAACAAAATAAAAAACATGTAGGCCTCTTTCATCTGTGCATTTCGAATGAGTTCCCAGAAGTCTTATAGCAGTGTTTTGAACATAAGAAGGCATCTGTGGTAATATGTGTTATTGGTCTCAATCAAAGATAACTCCAACTACTGTTATCTATGCATCCCTTTGGCATACCTGCTGGATTAGATAGGGATACCTCACGGTTCTTCACAATTCTTATTACACACACACAAACTAATATCATATTAGAAAGAAGATAGTGGCTAACATGTTCCTAAAAACTGATGGGTTTTGAAGGATGTATAAGACATCAGAGACTGCCTGAGGCAACACCCTCATTTTTCCAATGGCAAAGGTGGTTCAAAGAAGAGAGTATCGATCCTAGTCACGCAGCTGGTTAGTAGCAAATCTGGCAGTGACCTCATATCCCAAGTCCCATCCCAGGCCTCTGTTCATAACAGTGACAACCCTCTCCACTACCCAACACTTGGTCTACATGCAAAATAAGAATTGGCCCTGGCTGGGAAGTTCAGTTGGTTAGAGTGTCATTCCAATACACCAAGGTCGTGGGTTCAGTCCCCAGCCAGGGCACACACCAGAATCAACCTGAATGCATCAATGAGTGGGAACAACAAATTGATGTCCCCCCTCTCTTTTTCTCTCTCCATTCTTCTCTCTCTCTCTCTCTAAAATCAATACATATTTTTTTAAAGGAAAGGAAAATGATATGGGAACTGGGGCAAATCAATTGTTTTCTATTTTATAGGCAAAAGCAAATTACCTCATTTTGCCCCACCTCTCTATTTAGGACTAATAACACTTTCACTTTAACGATGCAGATACTCGCCTCGGGCCCCCCTTCAGAAGTCCACACACCAGATTTCGGGGTCACGCGACGTGTAGCATTTGCATGGTGTTGCACTGGCTCACATTTCTCTGGGATCCTGCCTTCTGTTCTTGCCACATTTCTTTTGTGTATAAAATTGTGGGGCAATACTCCAGCTTGCAGTTAAGCTGGCTGACAGAACAGAAATGGAATCAATCCCTGGGAGCAATAGATTCAACCCTGGGAACCTCTAGCACATGCTGGCAGCTGCTAGCAAGCCTTGTGCGGTACATGCCTCCCAGGGATTTCCTGGGATGCTGCTTTTTAAGAAAAACATTTATAAAAACTACCCACTGTGCAAGTCTAACATCAGTTAGTGGTTTCCATGCAACTTGTAGAGGCATTTCACAATTCTATGAAGAGAAAGTAGTGACTGTCCTGTGAGGGGAACTGCTGAGGGAAATGGGGCCCTGAGCTACTAGGGGAAAAAAGATCTGCTGGAGGCAGGAGCACTGGGTTCTGACTCTTTGCTTTCTCCTTACTCTGTTAGAGAGAAATCTGATTAGGGGAACAGGATTTTAAGTACCCATCGAATCTTATTTTTCAAGAGTGTAAGAAACGAGCAAGCAAACAAAACCCACGAAATTTTAGTATGTAAGAAGCAAGTAAAAAAAGATATAAAGAAATTCAAAGAAGAGAGAAACAAATAGAGAAATACACCAAAGTATCCTCAAGTGGATGCAAATCAATAGAATAACACTGGACAATTTTATACACACTAAATGAAAATTAATTAATTAATTAATGATCATTTCCATTCAAGTAAAAGTGCAGTTAAATTGGAGCCTGTGTGTATTGGCTTACATTGGGTTAGATTTGCATCAATACTTTGGAAAGCAAGCTATCAACAGGTTGAAAAATACTTGGAAGTACCTACACCCCTGGATCCAGAAACACCCCAGTATATTTTTATCCCCTTGACCAAAAAGACAAGCTAAGCACAAAGACACTTTACTTCATTTATTTACAGCAGGGTATGATTATTTATATGGAACTTTTTGTAACTAGGAAATTTATAGTTTAATGTCCAGCAAAAATCAAACAATTATTCTATGTTTAAGGAAAGAAATATATTTATTTTCCTTCTCTCTCTTTAAAGGGGTGACCTCTCTTTTGAAGTTGATGTGTTAACACAAACCACATTTGGCTATCTGTGCATTTGAATGTACAAACAAAATATATATGTATATATCTAAATCTATATAATCTAGACATACGTGTGTTATTTAAATGATAACTTATTCTTCTGCATTTCTTTTTGGATCTATGGTAGCTTTCCTTTCTTTGGCATTACGACGTTTGTCTGTGCCGATTCTCATGGATCTGCAGTTTAACAGAACGGCATTTCATCGAATCATGAGCTACAACTATTCAGCCCTATCCTAATGATGGCTTGGCCTAGTGGTTATCAGTGGGAGCTCTAGAGCAGATTTCTGGGCTCTCCCACCCCTAGTGTGTTACCTCTATTTGCTTTGTGATTTGGGGGAAGTTATTTAACTGTTGTACCTTGGTTCACCCAGATGGGCATCACAAGAGTACAAACCACACAGAGTCATTGTGAGGATTACATTACATAATACAAATGAAAAGCCCAAAGGGCTTCTTGGGAAATAAGCAAGGCCCTGGCAAAAATTAGCTCTTATTACAAACAGGGCTATGAGGAGCATCCTCATACATATCTCATGAGATCTCTGGATTACGGAGCACGCCGTGCCCAGCGTAAATGGTGCCCAGGTGCATGTCCGCCCCCCACATCCTAACCACACGTTTTTGTGGTCAGATAGCAGCCATGTGTATATATTCAATGACAAAAAAAGTCAGTGTACAGAATATACATTTAGTAAAACCTCCTACGAGTTAATAAAAATATTCTTATTAAAAAAGGAAAATCAGTCTGAAAAGAAAATTAACTAAAAAAAAATCTGACGTTGAAGAGTTAAAGGGGATACTTGACTAGTCTGTGTTAGAAATCTTGTTAGTAAGTAACCCAATGTGCCTTTAACACACATCCCCCCAAACCACAACTGGCCTTTGTCCGCTACTACATTTTTTCCCTGTTAATCAGGCAACGATCGAATCTTTCCTTCTCTAAGTGATGTGTAACACCAGCATCTTTCCCCTGGTTTCAGAGTGTTAAACAAAACATTTTTTTCGAGGAAGATTTTTTTCTGAGCCAAAATTAGCTAGAGCAACTTGTAACACATGTTGTGTTATCCACGGATGCATGTATGCATTTAAAAAAACTCTGTGTAGTTGTTTCTACAAATGTATGAATGTAACAGGTGTCCAGGCACACATGTGTTTTTCAGAGCTACTGGTGGTAAAAGCAGTTGATATAAGTGATCTCCATTAGCATAGCCACATGGCTAACACAGCTATTCATTTCAATTCACGTGTATTGAAATCGAACAGGAATTTGGCAACTTGGAGTAACCAGCGGTTGGTCTGCTCACGGGCTTCTGAAATATATGAGGGGAAAAAACCTTTCCTAGCCAATCTTTGACGTGCTATGTTCCAAAAGATTTTTTATTTTAACCCCAGTCTTAATTGCCCTTCAGTATCAAAATTAATTGTGTTTTCCGCTAAAAGGCCAGTGCAGCTTAAGGTTGCTCCAGGGTCTCAGCCGCCCATGCATCTTCTGTAAGTGGCTTGATTGCCGTCTGCGGAGAGGAGTGCTGGGAAAGATGTGCTTGACCGAGGCTATACATTACAGTCCAATTAGTGTGAGAATCACTACATGAGTCTTTAACTTTATCTAGTGACTGTCGGAATCTCTAATGGAGACCACAGACACAGTGGGGAGGGATGCAGAATCTACCCTCTTTGCCAGCAGAAGGGGAATGGCTTTGGCTGTGTGCCAAAGGACTGCCAAGGCAGCTTCTCTCAATTTTCCTGTCCCCTACGTGTCTCCATGACCCCTGCCATCCAAATGAAGAATGAAAAAGGAAACTCAGAATCTTCAAGGTGCATGTCAGTATAGGCAGCACTGAGTACATATTAAGTCTACAGACAGGGACCTGGGTCAGAATTTCAGGCTACTTGAGTTGGGTTATTAAAATTTCTTGAGCCTTCAGTTCATCAATTAATAATGAAAATGGTAGTTTCATTGCCATTGTAGAATTATTAGAATTGCTAAACAGCATCTTGACTTAAAGAATCATAACTGACAAGTAACAAGCAGTTTGTATTCTTTTAGGTTAGAGAATAATAGTTCTAAATGGGTTCTGAAGTCAGGACATTCAAGTTCACTCATCACGACTGTTCATTGTGTGGTCTTCCAAAGTCGGCTGCCCCGTCCTGACTTTAGAAGGCCTTTATTTCTCTCCGGTCATTGAGCATTTTCTAGGTCCCCTTGAGCTCAACTCTCACTTCGTGGTAAAGGTTTGAGTATGGGGATTCTCTGACCCACATCATGGAAGGGCTGGCCCCATCTGACCCTTGTCTTGTGATGCCCGGTTGTCAGCATGGCCTTCTGAAGGCAGTGATTGCTCCTGTTGTCCTTTCCGAAAGGGTGACCTGCCCCCTGACCCGAACCTGGCAGTGAAGCCTCCGCTCTCCTTCCTGATCTCTCCTTGGCCATCTCTCTCGACATTCTTCCATCTCCTGCTGGACACGTTACTGGTTCTACTGAGACCAAGGAGAACGTAGGCTACTTAATACCCACGGACTCAGTAATTTACTTCCTTGATTTCCCCTTCTCTGAGAACAGAGCCTTTCCTTCTCTGACACCATGCTAAGCAGAGGACGTATTAATTGTGTCAATCAAGGGACAAAGTTTCACAAAATGTCAAAGAAAATTCAACATAGTGAAAGGTCAGGGTCATCCTGGGTATTGGCTCTCAGGAAAGCCCTAGGAAGGATTCCAGAGGGCCTCCGCAAAGTCCGCACAAGATCACCCCCTGCCTTAAACACCAGCTCTATGGTACATAAAGGCTGTTCCCCACATACTTGTGTTGCCTTTTATTTTCAGTTCTTCAGGAGTGTAACCAAATGGAGAATGATGGCGTAACAAATTTAATTTGTGTTCTCTAATACATCATGAACTTGATAATGTGCTTGTGATGTTAAAATGAAAAAAATAACTTTATCGTATTTCCTACAGTAAAAAAAAGTTATCAGGATAAATAATTTAGGGTCCATATGGATTAGAGGTGAGGATATCAATTGCTTGGCATATAGAAGGTGCTCAGTAATGTTACATATCATTATTACAGGGTTCAGTTCGCTTTGTTTTACTCTCCTGGGAAACTTATACATATTTTTATATTATTTATACGGAAAAACACTTTCCCAGTTCCAAGTGTCCAATTTATAAATGTGTTTCTGTAGTTACACATTTGGATGTTGTACATTACCTGCACTAAATAGATACAGAAACTCAACCTGCAAGTGGTAGGAGAAAAAGCAGTGCCAGGATCTTATCACTCACATCATCCTTGTATTTGTGCCTGTTCCCAAGGCAGCCCAACTTTAGAAGTTGGTAGAAAGCTTGCCAAGTTTAAGTTGACTAAAAGAAACAAGATTTTCCAAGCCATTTTATCTAAAAAGGGCCTGGGGGGTTATGAGGGCAAATGAAAAAGATCAATAGAAAATAACTGAGTAAAAAATGGTCCAGTTAATCTTATGCTTATAAATAGAAATGCTTAACCAGAGAAATGCCTAAAGACAAAAGCACAATAACATTTATTGCCATTTTTTTAAAAAGGCAAAACAAAGCTGAGTGCACAGCTCTGGGGGACCAGACTAGTAAGCCTTTGACTGTGCATGTGTACAGTCGAATACTCAGCAGCTGATCAAAGCAAGGATAGAAAATTGTTATTTTTTCCTTGGCTGGTGTGGCTCAGTGGATTGAGTCCTGGACTGCAAACCAAAGGGTCACTGGCTCGATTCCCAGTCAGGGCACATGCCTGGGTTGTGGGCCAGGTCCCAAGTGGGGGGCGTGCAAGAGGCAACCACTCATTGCTGTTTCTCTCCTTCTCTTCCTCCTTCCCTTCTTTGCTCTCTATAAGTGAATAGATAAAATCTTTAGAAAAATGGTTATTTCCTGCTTCTTGCCATCATGACATCTTCATGCTACACTGCAAGCTGAGTGATCTGTGTATGTGTTTGTATCCAGAAAGCCATACACAAAATGTTCACAGACTAGATATTCTGGATAGTTAGTTACTTGGTGACTGTCAAAAGAAGATATTTTTGTTTTCAACTGATAGTTTGCTTTCTACATTGATCCTATGCTGTATAGTTACAAAATGATTTATAATTACAAAGGGAGATAACTGGTTATGCTTTCTTTCTCATTGGTGTATTTTTCCTCTTAGGGTACGTAGAAACATTCGTGCAGCTAAGATTTGCTAGGAGAAGAGCCAAGCCGTGGCTGTTAGTGCCAGGACCAGCCCCTAACAGAGAGTCTCCTCCCCCCACTTCACTGTCAGCAAAGCGAACTCTCCACAGATGGTAATGGGTTTTAATAAAAGCATTTTTTTCTCCCATTGCAACAGCCACCACATAAAGAAAATGTTGGGTTTCAGATGGATTTTTAATTTTCTTTCAGAGCTTTTCCAGACTTTCTTGTGAATTTCTTGCACCTAAAGGGCCTGGACCAGTTTCAAGTTTCCCCGCTCCCTGGGGGCCCTGCGGGCCAAGTTCAGCATCCAGGACTGGCTTCCCAGGGAATTCGGGTTCTTGCCTGAAGACCACCTGACACCACCCTGAGCTGCTCAGAAACGCTGGGAATGCAAATGGGAGTCTGACCCGGACAGGTGCTCGCCTCTTGGGGATCTGTGCCTTCTCTCCAGTCTCCAGAATAGTCCGTGGAAAGTCCTATTGCTCTCAGCCCCAGCCCGGATATGCCATCTGCCCTCAGCCCAGACTTGGTGGCCCCAGCTAAATTTAGATGCATTAATACCATGTGCTGGGAATAGATGGTGCAAAAGGGCTCAGCCTCATCTCTCCCCCAGCCCTGCCTTGTTACCTCTGACAACCACTCCAGGCTGTGAAGAGACCTGTGTCACTTCCACTCAGCTCCAGCCCAGCAACTAAGTACTTTCTTACGGGGAACATCAATCTTGGATGCCAAAGCCTGACGATTTGCATTGCAAATCGCCGACCACGGTGACATTTCACCACTGGGAGCAGAACCTGAGCCATCCTCCCTGGTTAGAGCTATAGGGGGAGAAATCCACTTTGTAGTCAAATTGAGTGCAGAAGAAAGGCAAGAAGGGGGTGGGTAGAAAGTATTCGACTTGCCTTTCGCATGGCACACAGGATATTTTTTTTTTAAATACCAGCTCACTATTCTTTTCAAACCTTGAGCCGACCATTCCTTCCAGTACTGCAATGGGCCCTAACCACCCAACTTCCAACCCATAGCCAACACCTGGGCTATGCATCATCTTTTCCCGACCCCACAGCTTCTGTAATTTCCTGCCCCATATCTTAGGTGCCATTCGGATCTCTTGCTACTTTGATTCTTTAGCTTTTAAATCTTAAACAAGAACTCACCTACAAATCATTTGTGAAAGCCAATCAAGTACTATAACACATTTACAGAAAAAAAAAGTCATTTTTATCCACAAGGTCTGCATATGTGTTTGACAACAAGCATTCACTGTTGCCTGAGGTAGCTCGAAAGCTCAGTGAACGAATAAACACTCGCTGGTTCCTGCCGAGTGCAGTGCCCTAAGCTTCGTCTGCACACCCAGAGAGTGTGGTTCAGCTACAGAGCACAGAAGGGAGCTACTGAGTTAGGGTGACTGGTTGATGGAAAAGATGCTTTAAAAGGGGAAGAGAGAAGGTGGCCGGAGTCCACGCCAGGTTATGAAGGCTCTCGCACACCATGTAAACCAGTCTGACGTTTTCTCTACGTAATGCTCTATAAAACAACAAGGCAGGATGAGTGGGAAAGTTCATGGCTCACAAGGGGATGAATTATAGGCGCACAAACCAGGGGTCATAAGTATTTCCCCCCAACGACAGGGCTGATCGGAAGAGACTCGGCCTGTCAATGGCTCTCGGGTTTGGGGTGTTCATGGCTACCTAGGCAAGCTGCGTCTATCATCCCCACACCTCTGAACTTTCCCCAAATTAATGGCACAGTTTAACCTTGATGTTTCTTCTGAGCATATTGTGACCCCTGGGGACTGCAGAGTTAAGCAGGAAGTACCCCACAGGCAGGCCTGTCTGGGACGATTTCCAGACTTTGCGAGAGAATCTCGAACGCTTTGACTTCTCAGGGAAACACAGTATTTCTCCCGCAGCTCAAAGTTAGTACTTTATCTTCAAGTAACTATAAACAAACACAGTTTTGGCAATCACCACTGGGAAAAATAATGCTGATGGAGTTATCGAAAATTCCACTTTTACTCAGCCTCTTTCCCCACAGGATTTCACAGCTGGTTCGTGTTCCCTTGCATTCTTCAGCCGCGCTACATTCTGCTCAGCCTTAAATGGGCGAAGCAGAGACTGTGCTTTCTTTGGAACATGCCTTTCTGTCTCTAGAAACTCTGTTTTAAGCATTAAAACTTTCAGTTCCCAATTTGCCAGTCCCTCTGCATTTAAAGCGGCAACAATGTCCCCAGGGCCATCGAGTAAACGGGGTTGCACTTTCTGCAATTAATGAAACACATTAATATCATTACACTTTGCTCCACTTCTTTCCCCAAATTTTTAAATAAGGTTTCCAGGCAGCTCTGCTTTGTGCTGCGGAGCCAGAAGAATGATGTTGAATAAAAGGGGACGTAAGTGAGCAATATTTTATAATAAGGGGGAAAGCCATTTTACAGCATTTTTAGTTCTGTATGCCCTTTCTTGATGAATTGTGTTGACCTAAGACTAAATTGGCTTAGTACACTTTTCTTAAAGATACAACATGCTAATTTGCTTTTATATTAAACATTTAATTTAATTTAATTTAATTTACTTGCTTGATTCTGGGCCTATTCTGGAAAATATTTCCCTTATATCTCAGGAAATGTAAACTCCAATTTTGGTAGCATTGGAAAGCAATGAAAAAGACTAGTAAGATCAATGGCAATATTCTAATACCAGTACAAACACATGTGCGATTCAAATTTTATAAATACATAAAAATTGGGGAATACATTAAACTGTTCATTCTACAGTGTTATCAATACATAAACAGATTAATGGTCTGATTTAATTCAGTTATGACTTTCTTATATGTTTAAATTTTTGTAATGGAAGCTTCTCTTACTTTTGAAGTCAGAAAAAGTAATATATATGGATATAAAATTTTAAGCATATATAACTTGAAGTTATATAAACATTGCCTTGATCCAAAAACTGGATTCAGGCAACTTTAGATACAGATAGCCACAAATCGCATCTTTCAATTATTCTGAATATTGACGAGATTATTTTCCCTATCTTTGGACTTTTTATTGTGAACCTACTGTGTGCTGAGTGCCACACTAGAAGAATGGGCATAATTTGAAATATCCACTTAATGCACAGGCACACACACAAGGCAAGCATAATTTGAATGTCCCCTCGGCAGATTTACCTATCTAATTATGCTTTCCCTAAGCCAATATTAAAATTAGTTAGCACCCCCTAAGCACAGACCCACTAATGGTGGGGAAAGTGGCTTTGGAGTAGAAGTTAGCTCAGGGCATTAGCAGTTCAAGCTCCTCTGACTCTTTTCAACATCAAAAGGACTGAAGCCAGCCCCCTCTTGCAGAAAGTGTTGAGATGATTTACTACCCCGCTAATTCCTCATGTGTTGTGCTGTAAGCATCAGACCCTGGGCTGTGAGAAATGATGTCTTTCAGATGGGAAGTCAAGATGGTCATTAATGCTCTGTTCCACCCGGGCAGGACACTGGGCAATTCTAATGATCCTGGCGGCATTCCAAGCTCCAAAGCCATGCGCTGCCTCTCTTGAACACTGCCCTGAAATTTCAGCTGAGGAGCTGCTTTTCAGTCACCATCTAGATGGAGGACGTCAGACAGCTGCTAGACAGTGGCCTTGTCCAACTACAGACGTGACTGATTTCGATGATAATGCCGTCAGAACCATTACTTTGGATTTAGGTTTCATTAGTTGGATTTACAGTTCAGACAGGCTAGTTTCAAGGGGGATCAGAACTATCAAATGGCTAATGGTGCTGACGGCAACTGTTGCACTGCGGTGGCAGTTAGACGAGTTTGGAGATGGCTTTGTCAGTAGTTATCTTGATTTTGATTTAATTTGGCGTACATGTAGCGAATATTGTTTTCCTTTGGTGCAGCACTTGAAAGTTTAAGAGAACTATGCTCTGATGGTTGGAGTAGGTTCTGCCTTCCTTGGACAGCTACACAAATTGAGGCTCAAAGGGTTTGAGGTCACAGGGTGAGTCAGAGAGTCTAATTTCTCCTCCATTACTTTAACTGCCATTAAAATGTGATTTCCAGAGGCCTTGGAACAAGTCTGTCTCACTCACCAAGCACCTAGAGCCCCCTTAGGATATAACAGGCCCCCCAAAATATTTGACTTAATAAGCACAAAGGAGTTGAGTTTTAAACTCATGTCTCCCACCAAAGTAGGATTTTTCAACTTGGAACATATTCTAGGAACCCATTTTCTGGGCTCTTCAATTCTAACATTCTAATTTTTTAAATGATTCTATAAACAAAACAACATAAGTATATTCTACACTGTCTAGAAATTAAATTCTGCCATTCAATTTCACTGCTGTAATTTGCTTTTTTTTTTTTTGTTTGGGAGGTATTAAACCAAAATGAAGGCCAAATTACATCTGAGTTTATTATTTAAACAAAAGTGTGTCAAGGATGAGTGCCATATTCCCCTTGGAGACAGGCTCACTGATTGGATCGTGGTTTCATGTTTAACAGAGTGCGCCAGTGTGCTAGCACTAGGAAGAAGCTCAAAAAGACAATGAAGAAATTTCTGTCCCCAGTTTCCACAGGAATTGAATGAGATGCCCATTTAATGCAGTTATCAGTAATGCAGTAAGACAACACTGTGTTCTCGTGAACGAGAAAGCCTTACAGACACATCAACTGATTCATTAAAGTCAGTGTTCACAGATGGCTTTACAGGCAGAGTTTGGATCAGACCTGAATCTCAGTAGCCCCAGCGTGGTAAACAGAGTCTTCAAGGAGTAATTCTCTATATACTACATACATTGATATAGGACATAAAAATCAATGATGACAACGTGGAAGTTGAAACACAGAGATAAATTTAGTGCAGAAACACATCTGAGATGACGTTTCTACTAGGAACCTCAGCCTTACAGTTTTAGCAAAATGAAATCACCCACCACAGTCAAAGTAATGGTTTACTGAATGCTTTTCATTTATGAATTTGCTTAGAATCTTGAGATGTAAAGGAATTATAAGCATGAAATCATGTACTTAGTCTTTTTTGTATATATTTAAGTAATACATGAAAAATAATGACCAAAGTCACTGCTATGTCCTGTGGATTCTTCTCCTCAGTGAGTTCTACACATATATTTATAGAGAGATAATTAAAGAAATGAGCACTCTCTATATATTATACTCACATATTTTATATACAATGTATCTGTTATTTAATTTATATATTATATGTTGAATATATATAATCCTCATTTCTTTAATGAATTATAGCTATATAGCAGCAAATTTTCCTGAAAGAATTTACTGCATCATTGCCATTGTTTGCAAACTATAAATGTACTTGTTGTATATGTGCACATAAAAAATCAGTCTCAGTCAAAGGAAATAATAGATTTGTAAAAGAATAGAAACAAAACTAGGATGTCAAATTAAAATTAAAATGTTGGAAAAAGCATTACTATATTTCTTCTTTTAAGTTACTTTTTTCTTTCACTGACAGTATTTCAAATATAAATAAAAGTATGAGAAGAATTACTTTCATGTTGTATTATTACATTCATGCCTACTATTTTTAAATATAGGGCTCCATGTTTCACTTCTGAAAGGGATTATTTTTATTGGGATATAATTGACATACAACATTCTATTAGTTTCAGGTATACAGCACAGTGATTCAATATTTATGCACATTAGCTAAGATCTCCGCAATAAGCCCACTTATTATCTGTTGCCATATAAAGTTCTTACAATACTATTGACTATATTCCCTATGCTGTACTTTACATCCTCTGACTTATTTATAACTGAAAGTTGGTGAAGAATATTTTGAGACATGAAATGTATATTAAAAATTCATAGCACTTTTGGAACATTATTCACTTAAAATATTTCCAGAAGCACACAACAATGTTTTGAAGAACACTTGAAAACTCTGGTGAAAAATAGTAGGTAGTTATTGTACATCAATCAAAAGTATAAACAAAAAGATTTTTCTAAAGTTTTTAATTCCACCACTAAGGTAAAGATACTGTTCAATGTTTAGAGAACATCCTTTTGCCTTACGCACACTTTTACATCTTATGTACATGTAAATGTTATACATTTATAATATATACCTTTACCTTGAAGCCTTGTTTAACCAGAGGCCATATATGTACTAACAGTGACTCTAGCAAATGAATCAACCAAATGAAGCCAATAACATCTGTTTGACCACTGAAAAAAACTACGTAGAACACATAGATCATGCAATTGATTATTGTAATTAGATTCAACAGTAAAGAAACAATTTTTATGGGATAAAGGAGTTAGCAATACATTTAAACAAATGAATTATAACATCAGTTTTTCCCACTGGATCTAACATATGTTGAGCAATTACTGCATTCTACTTTTAAAACCCTGAATCTATAATAAAGTAAAAGGTAGAAAGGTGTTCTTATGCTATTCATTTGAGAAACTGCAGTGAACTATATTATTTGATAGTATCTCCATATTAATTGAGAAGTCTTTTAGGGGTATTCGTAATAAAGCTGGCCAATTTTTAATTCAGACTGACACTCAGAAGATACAGGCATAATTGCTATTGGTTCAGAATCTGGAGATAATCTGATATCAATCCTTGGCATTGGTTCAAGCATAGTAATACCTCATTAATTTAGACTTCTTCATTTGAATTTCATGGCAATTTAAACAAGGTACACTGTTCTTCACTCCCAAGGGAAAAAAGTTTCCAGCTGGGAGAAAAATAATCCCAATAAGATTAAGATCATAGGACTACAATATGAAGTATCCCATTGAACAAAATATTATAAAAGCATTCTTTTGTATACTTTCCTGTTTGAATTATTTACAATAAGCATATTTTTACCAAAATTTTTAATGTTCTTTAAAACACTGTTCTGTGCTTATTGAAGGAGTTTAATGGAGTAATGTTTCAAAAATGCTATTAATTTTAAATATATATTTAATTTCCCAGAATGTCCTCTCTTGTACAGAAGAGAAGGGCAGTAAGTGGTAGGCATTGATAACAAGGTCATGCTCAGTGAGAATGTTCATGGCCATTATCATCCAATACGCATCTTACGCAGATGAATTATTAAGACTTATTTAGCATGCATATCCTATTGCAGCATATCGAGTACCAAAAATGTACTGAGATTTGGGGGAAATTAAAATGTTTGCATATTAAACATATTCCAGTGTTCCCTGGATAAGTGAGGTGGTACAATCTAAGATTCTGTAATTTCTGACACTGGCATCCTCCCCAGGCAAAGCTACCAAGGATCTGTCTCTTGATTTGGGCCAACGCTAAGAATATTTAAGCACTTTGCAAGGTTTATTTGAACACTGAAACTCCTGTAAAAAATGTATATCTTGAAAGAAATAGCAAACAAGCTCAAGCTTTGTAAAAATTGCAATGGTTATGTTTTCATTCTCTGCCCTAAAAATGTCTTTGAATATCATTTCTGGGGAAAAAATTGGTTCTTTCAGAGTATGGCATAGACTGACAAAATTCCCATCTGGGGGGGATAAACAATTCCCAACTGACCCTCCTACAAAACCAAGGACTTTAATTAAAGCTTCAAAAATAGTCCTTTCTGTCTCTTTTAACTTCTACCAACAGCTTTAGGATTAGAAAAGAAGAGATTATTTAGCAGAAATCCAAAGGTTGAAATCCTTCAGTTGACTTCATTTATATTTTTGCTTAAAGTTTGACCATGTTTTCTGAAGATTGCCCTGATCTTTGTGGGAGAGCCAGTAGCTGGAAAAAAAAACGAACTTAAAAATAAAGGTTAATTCCAAAATGATCTCCAGAATACATAGTACAATCTCCTGAACAACATGCAAACGAAACATTCTAAATGGTATTTTAGTGCCATGGTTAGGTGTAACAAACAGATGACAGGAGAGGATGCTCTAAGTTGAGGGTAGCCAAGAAGAACACACATTTGCCGTTTCAGAGAGCATCTCTGTAAATCACACAGAGAAGAAAGCACATGTGGTCCTAGGGTCATTTCCTGTCCTGCTAACTGTCTCTGAAACAGTGAGGTAGGTTGAGTAAGTGCCCAAAGACCAGGAGTTCTTATCTGTTGCATAGAATATTAGCAACTCCATTTGGTGTAAGTACCATACAAGGATTCATTAATTACTGTTTGCAAAGCACAGCGAGGATGAAAAGCTCTAATCATTAACGATAACCGATTTCACATTCTCCAGCAAGGCCTGCAGTGATTTCTGCACAGAAAGAATGATAGAAATGAGCTTCCACATTGCATCAGTACATCACTTAAAAGATGACTCTTCAATGGACTAAATAGAATACGAAATGGGGAACTGAGAGATAAGAGAGTTTACAATGGTACTAATAAGATACACAGGGCATTTAAATGATTGACAAATAAGAGGGAAGCACACACACAGTTTACATATGTCCCTGGGCAAGTGACGTTTATTTGATCAAATAATTTAAGAAATAAGATTTCTGTGCCGCTTGACCCTAAGGAGTTTGGATGATCGGTCAGTGTCACCACATCAATATTGACTTAATATTTTAAAAGCTGTCTACAGAGGAAATATTAACACTACCTAGTTGACAGACTAGCATTTCCTTTGCCAAGTAACTAGTATTGGCTTCACTTTGCTTGACATCATAAGTGTTCAGTTGGAAAGTGAGAGAGGCCCTAAGTTTCACCAGAGCAGTGACTTTTTGTAAACTGTCCTGCCATTATCCATTTTGATAAGCATTTAAAACAAATAAGCAAACCTATTAATGGGATAGAGATTTATGGAATTCACCTGCTTGCTACAGAAGGAAAAGAAAAGAAACTAGAGTGGAAGAAGTTTATGTCTGAGATTGACTTACCAGTCTACAGTTTAGGAAGACTAAAGGGAAAAAAATATATATGTATACATATATATATAAATATATAAACGGAAAAATATATATGTGTGTATCTCACTCACCACACAGAGTGACAAAACGGTAGCTGTCATAATGTGCCAGTTAACATGTCCAATACAAGCTGATCGTTGAGTGTCCCCCAGGACCAGAAGACAGAAACATGACAAAGAACAAAGAACTTGGATCAATAATGCTTGGGGAAATAAGACAGAGAAGGTTATTTACTTGCATTGATCCGCTGCTGCCGTCGCGTAAACTTGGCCTGTTTTTCTTTTGTTAACCTTTAAGCCTGAGTGTACTCAGAGGCAACAAGGGAGCCAGCTAACAGGTGTAGATTAAGGATCGAAGGAGGTCACCGTACCTCTGTCACCACCAGGCACCCATGTAACAACATCCCTGAAGAAATTTAAACATCAATAGCCATAATAAGGGCAAATTTATCAAGCCCAGCCAGCTCTAGCTGGGAGCCCGCCTGTGTCCAGCCGCTTTGCCCTTGCTACAGCTCAATTGATTTGGACATTCTTTTACTAGAGTTGATTATCAATTGTGACATCGCAAATTTGTTAGCTCCCAAGTGCTGAGCACATGGTGGCTAGTGGCGTCTCTGAAGTGAAAACACCTGGACTGAACTTGCCCCTCACGAGTGAAAAGAGAGGAGGGGACCATCCTGCTGTCAGAAGCACAGGCCATGGGAGCTGCCCCTTGCCTGCAGTCCCGGCTGCTCCTGGAGAAGGACAGATAAGGAAGCAGCAGGAAGGCTGGCTTTCTGAGTCGAAAAGACTGGTGGAGTGGAGAGGAGTAAGCTTCTAACGGAAGGACCTGTTTGGAAGCCAGATCACTAAGCTCTTACTTATGCTATTTCCCTCTAAATGGAAAATCTTTACACATCCATCCCCCTTTACCAAAACCAGACCTTCTCAGGGAACAGTTTGGAAGCTACTTTCTCCGAAATCCACAATGTAAAGGTGGGTCTTTTCCATCTTGCTACCCCTGGATAACACTTACTCTTTTCATTTCTCTTTTCTCCCCTATTAGATAACAAACCACTAGAAGTTGAAGGTTGGTTTACACAGTTCCCTGTCATCCAGATCACCTACCACAATAGTACAAACAGCAGGAGTGTTTAATAAAGCTTGCTGGAGAATGAGGGAATAAATGAATGAAGAGAGACACTCACTCAAGTGGAGATAAGAATTCTGTGATCACATAACTAACACCAGGACATTTCAGAGGCAACTAACAAGGCCAGGTACTATGGTTAGACTTCCCTTTGGGAGAGATTTTCTCACACCTAGTATGTTTCACTTCCTTTCCTCAGCTGCACCCCTAGGCCTCTCTTCTGGGTCATGGGGCGCCCATGACTGCCAGTGATTGTCATAATTAGACATCCTTTGTTTACACTTCAGTGTAACTCAGGAGTATGTCTCTCAAAGGTGTGTGCATTTGTTAACAATGTGTTAAGAATGTTTGCCTCGGCATTCATGAGGGTATTGGTTTATATGTTTTGGTTTGGGGATTGGGGTAATACTGTCTTAAATGACTTTTATAAATAAAGCTATTAGTAATGAAGTAACAGACAATCCTTGTATGAAGCCTTATATCCATAGTTTCTTTGGATTTATAAAGAAATTTCATATATAATAGCCTTGTCTTAGTCTGTTTGGACTGCTGTAACAAAAATACTATAGACGGGGGCCCTTATAAACAACAGAACTTTTTTTCTCACAGTTCTGGAGTCTGGAAAGTCCAAGATTAAGGCTTTCCCTGTGTTATCACATGATGGAAAGGGCTACAAAGCTCTGTAGTCTCTCTCATAATGGCACTGATCTTCTACATGAGGACTATACCCTCATGGCCTAATCACTTCCTAAGGGCCCACCTCCTAATCCATCACATTGGGGGTTAGGATTTCAACATGTGAATTTTGCAGGAGACACATTCAGTCTCTAGCATCTAACTAGTAGGTACCAGGTGATATAAGCAAAGCAGATGTTAGTACCTCTGCACCACTCTTAGGAAAGCTGAGGCTCACAGAGGTTAATGATCAACCCAAGGTCACCCCGTGGATCACTGGGACTGGAACCCACAGCCTCTGCCTCTCAACTCTGCACTGGTAGATAGCCTCAGTTTTTCATCTCTATCCTCTTTGTGCTATTTCAGGCAAAACAGGTACTCTGCCAGAAAAAGTGGAACATATTCTGCAAAAGACCGTAGATGGAAGAAGTTGGGAAGCAGATGTGCAGTAAAGAAAGCACAATTGCCCGTTGTTCTAAAACAGAGCTTCTCACCTGCTCTCCCACCAGGCCCATAAGGCAGGTGGAACCAGTTCAGGAAACTACCTTACAACACCCCATCCTACCATGTCCAGAAGGGATAAATAGTGTATCAATTTATAACCACCCCAGCTTTACAGTGCATCATCAACTGTTTCCTACAATGGGCTACAGTGGCACCTGTGTCCCTATAAAGTGACAGTGATCAAGATAAGCCACAGAGCAGAGTGGCCAGGCACAAAGGCCATTCTCGGCCCCACCCGCTCCCAGTCCCTTCTGCACAGAACAGCCCTCATTAAGGCCCAAGGTGGCCTCCCTCCGAGGTGTCTGGAAAGCAGGTCTCCTCAGCAACAAGTCCTTTCCCGAACACATTGTTTTTTCAGCCCGCTCTTTTTGGGCATGGTATCCACATCAGGAAAACAAAATAAACTTTAAAAACCCAAACACCTTTCTAATGAGCACTAATTGGTGCCTCTGCTGATGAGATCTGCAGAAGGGCCAAGCTGGGACAGGGCCTTCGTGAACAGACCCCTTTTCCTGCTTACTGCGGTCCCCAAGGCGGCAGTAAGAGTTGGCGCCCGGGGACAGGTAGCCTTCCACTTCCCCGCGCATGCTGCCGCCCGCAGACAAAAGCTGCAGTGTCCTGTGCTGTTGCAACAGGGTTTCCTGAAATGTTCCCTCATCAGAGATGACAAGGAACAGTAGTGAGCTCTTCCTTTTTACCAATGGCTCCAATGCTATCCTCCAAAGTGCTGCTAACCCCTCCCCTTTGCACGCACTTGTATTCCACTTATCCGAAAACCAGCTGCCCTCTGTCTTCCAATTGCAAAGAAAAGTTCATTCATAATTACCACAGCATTTGACAAAACCCAGTGTTGTTCAGCATATATAAATCCGTAAAGCATCTGCTTTGGAGAGTTTAGCAATATGCACTGAAAAGCACGGTGTTCCCCTCATCAACTCAACAATCCAGTTTCTAGGAGTTTTTCCTGATGTAATAACTACATAAGCCCAGAAAGACATTCCCCACAGAACTGCTCTGGTATTAGCAAATTAGAAACAACCTAAATGTCCTCCCTAGAGGGCTGCTTACCTAAATATTTGTACACATATGCAATGGGCTCTCATGCCACACTGAAACGACCATATTCATGATATAGTATCAAACGAAGCAAGCAGGTTAGGAGGGAGCACGCGTGGAATGAGCTCATTCATAAAATACTGTATACCTGAATGGGGAGATTTCTGCAAGACTATTTCTCAAAGCATTACCTACCACTCTCATTCACTTCTCTGCATTGATCATATATGTATATAAAACAAGGTACTTTCCAGAAGAGTCAAAATGATGACGTGACTGCCGGCCAGTGCGGACAGTAAAATGCTCTGATACACTGGACAGCAGGTAGTTTGATTGTTGGGCTCCGCCTCTTTGAGATGGCTAGGTCCATTCAGTCCATGAGAGAGCCAACTCATGGGGTTCTCCCCGAAAAGCTAAGGCAGTGCTGTCTGCATGTATATTTAGTACTGCCATTCTCACTGATCACTCTACAGCTGCAATAGCAAAACAAGTGATAATATTCGGCCCCGCAGCCACATTCGGGACTTGTCAGTATGTTTTCCTAGCGCACGGCTGCCGTGTGCTTGGGGAACAAGCAGGCCTGCCTCCACCAGGGGCCTGGTGCCGTCTGACCCACTCACTCGCATTGGCCGGTTGGCTGCTGGCACCTTTCCCAGCAGTCATTGCTCTCCAAGCACGACATCTATCATTGCTCCAGTCGAAAGATGGCACTTACCTGATGGGTAGGCAGAAGCGTCTTCTCTTACCATATGCTGGAAATTGTCAGGGGCTGTTCACGCCAAGACTGATTACTCTGAGTGCCAGGAAACAGGCCTTTCCCAAAGCCTGCCAAAAAAAATACAAATAAAAATTTAAAAAGAACCAATTTTCACATATCAAATTTCGTGTTGAGGAGTTGTATAACAAGCTCTGCAGAGCAGAGGATTATGGACATTTTTCTGGCATAGACACTCTAAACACAAAAAGAAGAGCAGTTCTCATTTGTGAAATGAGAAAGGGAATTAAAAAAAAGTCTGACCTACATAAATATTCGGTTTAAACCTAGTGCCATGCAGGGTTGGAGGGGGGGCTCACCTATCCGGTATAACTTAATGAATGTTGAAAGGCCCACCTGGGTAGGGTGGCAGCTTCTGGTCTCATCATTGGAGTCATTTGGGGGTTAAGGCATTATCTGATGGAAGGTCCCACGGAATCCCTGTCTGTTCCTCTGGACAGGGCAGCACTCGGCCATTGTCTCCAATTATTGTATTTGTGCCAATGAGGTGATTAAATACAGCAGCTATGTATGTTTTAATGACATCACACAGAACTGGGAAATGTTTGGGGCTGTCACTGCAAAAAAGAAAGCCAATGTTTGCTGCTGAATAGAAACCTCTGTGCAGTGAAGGAGCCAGACAAGGACCCAGGCTCTGCGATTCTGAAGGGAGGTCTCCACAGAGGGACTTGGAACAGAGGAAGGAGGCAGGGCCCTGTGAAAAACAAGATAGTGACACCAGCCAGGGCACAGTTTGGGGTCTCAGGCTGGCAGAACCCCCTGAGCTACACTTGGGGACACTGTCAAAATAGAGAGGAGGGAATGGGAGCATGACAGAGAGAAATAGGATGAGTCTTGAATTCAAGGGGCAAAGATGTCAGCATGGAAGAGGCTGCCACCTGAGCAGAAAGTTCATGGGCCCTTGGCAATCTGAGGGAGATGCCAGGAGTGGATGGGGTTGGGCGGCTCAAGGATTAACCAGGGTTCAAGTCGGGGAGTTCACTGTGGCACCCGTGGGCAGGTGCTCTAGGACAGATCAAGCTGCTTCAACACACCTGTTACCCCTGCAGGCTGCAGCACGACAGCCAAATCCCTTCTAACTTAGAGCAGCTTCCTCTGATCTCCTTCAGTCGCCTGAGGTTTCTGCTCAGGAGTTTTCTGTTTGCTTTGTTTCCACCTGGCCATGTCCTCCTTTGCCAACGTTGTGTAGGAGAGCGCGCAACCGTGTGGGAGGGTGGGTTGGCGTATGTGCATCTTTTATATGTATTGCTAATTTCAAGTGTATGCTCTCCAGATGTCATTTTTTTTTCAATGACAACTGACATTCAATATACTTTTATATTAGTTTCAGGCAGACAGCATAGTGGTTAGATAATTATATAATTTACGAAGTTATCCCCCCCCAAAATCCTAGCACCCACCTGGCATCATGCTTAATGATCATAATATTGTTGAGTATATTTCCTATGCTGTACTTGACATCCCTGTGACTACTTTGTAACCACCAATTTGTACTTCTTAGGACATATTTGGACTCATTCATTCATGCTTGCTTTGGTTATTTCATCATTGTTGTCACAGGAAGGTCAAACTGAAGCCAGCATCAAAGGCAAAACGTTCTACAATAATAGCTCTAATCTTTTGGTGGAAGTGAGAAGCATCCACGGCCTCTGCTCTTATTCTGGGAAGCTCCAGATTTCATAACTCTTCTAACCTATTTTTGAGCTACGTTTTCAACTCAGAAGTCATTAAGGGGGAGAAAGTCCGCAGCGAGGGCCATGTGCTCTGAGAAACCTGGAGTCAGGCTACTTGAGTTCCTGTCCTGGTAACTCGCTGCCTGGGTGTCTCTGCCTTTAGTTTTCTCATTCATACAAAGTGGGAAATAATAGAACACATCTCATCAATCAAGTGCATGGAAGAGCATCACTTATCATTTTACTATGCATTTTTCAGTCTAATTCACACCAAAAGGCATCTAAGCAAAATTTAAAGACAAAGATATTAACAAAACACTAGCATCAATATACCATTGGTCCTTACAAATCAATAAGAAAATGAATAAAAAATGTGGAAAGACAATTCACAAAAAATGTGTAAGCAGTCCAAAAATCTACACAATAGCACAAAACATTTTAAAAAATCAAAAACACCATGAAACCATAATCACAAATTTCCCCTGTGGTGTTGGTAAAAAAAAGTCGATCATTTGAAGGTTGGCCAGTGAACTAGTGAACAGCTTGTCCTCAACAAGTCGGTGGAAATAAAAGTCATTGTGACTTTTTGAAGCCATGTCTTAGCAATGTTAAGCTATGTAGATTCACATGCCCAGAATTCTCAATGCTCAGCATCAGAAATATTTGTGCAAATCCACAACAAATAAATGTTTGTATTTGTGTCAAATTGTTTGCAATAGCAAAAGAAATGGAAAATAATCTAAATTTTACCAGCACAGAAATATTTAATCACTTAGGATACGGTACCAGAATAAATAGCCATTGAAACATGGATCTATAGTAGGCAGTGAGACAGGCATAAGCCGAGCAAGGACCATGGGCCAGATACAGAAGGTCACAAGCACAGAAAGCTCCAGGTGTCTAGTGAGAACCCGCTCCCCACCTGGGGTGACCTTTCCTTCCCTGGCATGTCTCCAGTCACATGGTAGATCCCCCTTGGAGGAGGAAGTTAGGAGCCGAAGAATGGACTCATGTGACACCCATTCAGGCACTTTAGCTTATTTAACCCCTACAGATAATATCTAGGCCTCAGTTCTGTTTCAGCTCCAGACAAGCAGCAAAACCAGACAAGGGACACCATGCCTGACATCAGGACCAGCTGCATCGGCTAATGACCCCTACCCTGGTGCCAACCAATGAGGGGAGACCACAATCGTGAAAGAACATGTTTGGAAAACTGCTGAATATTCTATTGAGATCGTCCTCTAGGACCTCCTGATGAACACCCTCAAGACGGAGGACCCAGTGCAGCTCTCGGTATGGAGCACGCCAGCGCCTTCCCTCACATTCTTCCACCAGGCACATTTTCCTGGTCTCTCTGTCTCCTAAGATCCAACGGAGCTTTGTCTCTATAACTTGTTTCCTGAGTCCATTTCTTCTATACCTCACTTCTTCTACCTCCGTGATTTTCTAAATAAACTTCCTCTTATAATTTGGGTCTTGGCTCTGAATTCTTTCTTAGTCGGAACTCAGGCACCAAGGTTGCTGAACCAAGGCCTGGTCGGACTCCATCATTCTAACACCCAGTGCTGTTTACCACCAAGAGATCTATATGTATAAACAGAAAATACAAATTGCAAAGTGGCTTTATTAAAATTTTATTGTTGAACACTGCAATTTTATTTGTGCCTATTGCAGGTAGGAGTGAAATATGTGTACCTGTGTTTTGTCAAACTTCAGAAGGATCAGAGAAATAGATGTGTCCAAGCTGAAGTCCCAGAAATTTTGTGTGGTCCAGCAACTAGGGGCAACCAAGCTGTGTGTTCAAAAGGCACCAGTCAGTGGTACAAAAACTTGGGTGTTAGCATTCTGAGAATCAGTGTTCAAAATTCAGCTTTGCACCTGCCTGGCTACATAAGATTTTGACAATTTCAACAACTTCAATCTTCTCCTCTAATTCTTCTAATTCCTTGCAGATTGATCATAAGAATTATATGAAATGTTTGTAAATCCTGTTGTACAATGTACTTTCAATCAATGCCATTGTCATCTTTCATGTATCAAGGCACATGTTTACCTTACTAACATTTCAGAGAGCAAAAATAAAAGATGATTTTTTTTTGCTTTTGGTGGCAATAACAATTCATCATAGGTCATGTCAGCATATAATATCCTAATAAGAACTTCTGATTATCAATGTCATTGATTAGTTTAAGAAAATGAGGAAACTATTACTTCATAGAAGTCATTGATAGAACAAACTTTTCAAAATTTTGAATTTTAGGGGGAAATGCTTAGCTTTGTGGTGACAGTCACCAAATGTGTCACGGGACAGGGTGTATTAGAGGCTCTCTCAGTCTCTGAAGGACTCCTTGTTAGACACTTGCTTGCACGGGGAGGGAAAAAGCCTTCCCAAAGCTGAGGGCCAACTCACCTTTGTTACTTTTGAATCTGAAAATACACTGATAAATGCATTTGGGAGGGAGGGAAGGTGGTGTTAGAATGTTAGAAATCCAGGCCAAAGGACCACTTCAATACTCTCTTGAGGCAGAAATTAAGTGATGAGAAAAAATCTATTTTGTATTATTCAGCAAGTTGATTTCTACATGAAAAATTCTTCCCACTTGCCCCATCCTCCTCCCCTGCCCCACCTAACGTTCGATTCTCTATATTGCCATTTACTCATACACGCCTACATACACACATTCCACAAAAATGCTCTTTGATTTATAAATTAGTGGGCAGTTTTGCAAAAAATGCAGAGAATATCTTTTGGTAAAATGAGTTTAAGGTCAGTTTTCAGGGTCCTTGGGTTTTTACATGCAATCTAGCCACATTTCCTCTCTCTGCTTTGCTTGTTTAACTTATTAGAAACTTGGGCACGGTTTTGCTGGTGTTGGCAGTTTTAAGGTATGGATTCGTGTAGGCTATTTACAAGATGCCAAGGGATGTCAAGTCTGGAACATGCGATTTGTATCCCACGGTCCTTCTCTGACACCAGAAATACTCTGTAGATTATCAGATCCATTTGCTGATATTTAACATCTTTTTTTTTTTTAAATCCACTCTGGGTTTTGGCTGTGATGAATTGTAATGTTTCTTCACGGTGAAATTGACAAAAAATTCTTTAAACATTTAAAGAGAGGAAATTAAAACTTTATAGTTTAATGCAAAGAAAGTCCTTTTCATTTACTTAAAAACTTCGCAATGACTTTGCAGCCAAAGCAATTCAGAATTTTATTTATTTGTTTATTTAAAAAGAGCACTTGTGGATACTCTCGACATGATGCAGAGCTAGTGAAGGTGTGATCATGGTCATTCTGAATTTTTCGGCACTGGCAGTACTCAAGTTATCAGGGTGGTGCTATGACGGTTCAGGATTCTCTGGTCCCATAAAATGTTAATATTTTCCTAAACACTCATGAACATTGCTTCCATTTTTAGTGAATATACAGAGTCATTACATGTGAGTAAAGATAAAAAAAGAAAATGGGTCTGTCATTTTCATAGTTGTTTGCATGCTGTTCAGATTTTAGTTTTCTCTGTCTAGCTTGTTTGCAGAGAGGTATCATGCTATTCATATTTCTTCTCCCAATCCATCCTACTTTTTCTGCTGGGGAGCAAGCATTTTACTCTATGCTTCAAGGTTCTTTTGGTTGGTCTAATAATTAAATCGATATAAGGCTGGCTATCAAAAGAACCAAATTTAATTATACAACCACATATGGTGACCCCACATATGTAAGAAAGTCAGAGAGACCCCATATATGTGAGAGGTTCTGAGACAGAAAGATAAAATGAGGTACAACCAACATCCTGAGCTAAGGAATAAAGCTAAGGGGCCTGAGGCTTGAGAGGAATAGATGTTAATAATATGTTTGCTTGGCTAGATAGGTCATAAAAAGTTATTTATAATAATAACCCTTATTATGAACAAGGCCCCCAATTTAAATTCTTTCGAGAGACAGAGAAACAGAAACATCAATTTGTTATTTCACTTATTTCTACATCTGGTTGATTTTTGTATGTGCCCTGACCAGGGATTAAACCTGCAACCTTGGCATATCAGGATGCTCTAATCAAGTGTGTTACCCAGTCAGGGCCCACATTTCAATTCTTTAAGGGAGATGTAAAAGTCTGCCTTAGGCCTACAGGGTCTTGATTGCATCTTCAGCTGGCAATACTCTGCATGCAAAGTGGCACATCCTGGGGAGGCCTATTATGAACTCCTTCACTCCAAAGCTCTGAACTCAGAGCACCATGAGTCCTTTTCGATTACTCAACCAGGCTGCAGCCTGGACCTGCCCAACTGGGAAGATAGTTAAAGTGTGCGACTATGACAGTGATGAGACCACACTGGACTCTCAATTCCTACATGACAGAGTCATGCACAGCTCAAGCCCACAGTTCTGGGAGGCTGACACACTTCTCTGCCTGCTACTGCACCCCATTTCTAGTCTCTAACTCCATTATCTCCGTCTGCAGCCCCCTGCTCTTGCTTGTCATACCTGCTGAAGATTATGGCCTAGACATCACCAGTCCCATCCAACAGGTTGACAATAAATATTTGAATGAATGAATGAGGTAGTTCCAATGATCTGCCAATGTCACTGTTACCTGTATGGCCACCAGAGTAATGGAAGGCAGGTGCCCCACTATGCTGTCCCAAACCAAGACTGCCCTACAGTGGCCTTGCTCATTCTCTTGAATGTCCTGAACATGACCACTCTTTAAGGTTGGGCCCAGTCTCTCTGAGTTGCTAAGTGAGCCTCTGAGAGTCAGCTGTTGGCAACCACCATCAAGATGGGTAGACCGGTGTCTCCAAGGAAGACAGACAGTCTCACAGAACAGTAGCAATCAGGTGTGTCCACCTCTTGATCATAATGGAATAGGACGAATATCACCATTCAGCAATCATGTTGAAACATAGACACAAAAAGGCCACTGCGGCCCCATAAAATGTCCAAATATCTTCCCCTCTACCTCTTCTTTAGCAAGAACAACACCTCACTTTACATCTACTAGACTAAAATCAGAATGTCCAGTGGCTAAATTGTCTCTGCATCCTGCTAGTGCCCCATTCAGAACAGATCCGTGCCTTTTAAAATCTTTCTCAAAATTCCTAATATAAATCCAACTCCTATCAAAAGTATTTCCTTTCAGAGAACGTGAGGCAGCTTATATGAAAGCATATACTAAATAAAATAATATAAATAAGCCAAAACAAAAAAAAGGTAGAAAGAAAAGGAAAAAATGTTTCCACCCTATGGATTAATATTTTGGCCATAAATAAATATCAAATAAGAGTCTGATTGTCTTGGAAGTGAGGGAAGAACATGTGACACAGAAATTTATATCGCTGTCACTATCCGAAAAAGAAAGAAAAAGAAAAGCACACTGGAATCCTCCGAGAAATAAAGATTTCCCTGACATTTCCCACTTCAGACCTGCTCTAAGCAAAGAGGAGCATTTTTGCTCTGCAACTGGAAATCATCCCATCACAAAACCTGGGCCTTTTGATCACATGCCACACTTTCAGTGGGGGCAAACAGAGTGAACCATAAATTTTATGTACAGTGAATTGGTCCTTCAAAGGTCGAGGCTATAAAATAATTTTTCTCAAACTAATTTGGAAGACTTGGATTAATTTTGCCATATACAAGTTGAATCTTTTCAATAATTTTCAAGTCTTTTTCTTTCCTGGAAAGCTTTTTTTTTGGATTATAGTTTTAAATATTAGTTTTGTGCTATTGTTCTTTTTTTCTTCAGAGACTTCAATTTAGTAAATAATATTCGTTTCCTGGTCCACTCCCATTTTCACTATTTTCTCTGACCCTTTTATTTTCATTCTCTTGCTTGTTTTCCTATCTTTCTTCAATGGCCCTTACTAAACGATCATTTGAATGTATCCTTCCTTGCAATGCATTATTCACCTGTGAGAAAACTCTCTTTTTTCCATGTCTTTCCTGAATAAAATAAACTTTAAAAAGATTTCTTCCTGTTTTTTTGTCTATTTTTGTTTTCACTTTCAAAATTTCTGGCTCAAGTTGGCTTTCCATACACTTGCTGCTTATTTGAGTGTATTTAATGCTACTTGAAATATTAATTTATAGGTGTCTCTGTTTCATGGTTATTTTCAAATGGAATGCTCCTCATTTAATCTATATATTTTGTGTCCTGATTTTCTTCAATATCTCTGCATAAACCCGACTTTCCACTTGTTTAA
The DNA here is from genome assembly GCF_021234435.1 of Artibeus jamaicensis. Classification (NCBI taxonomy): domain Eukaryota; kingdom Metazoa; phylum Chordata; class Mammalia; order Chiroptera; family Phyllostomidae; genus Artibeus; species Artibeus jamaicensis. Next base: position 7,683,499 of record NW_026522049.1, on the reverse strand, counting down.
TTTTATCATATTGTGGTATTTTGCGTGATTACTAGTTTGATAGAATGCTCACCTATTAAGATAACAGTCCAGATATTTTGGCCGGTTCTTTCTTTATTTATTTCTTTTGCTAATTTGTTTTGCAGCAGTTGAGATGGGAATTCTCAGCTTCTCAACTAAAGTTCTTTTCCGACATCCGGTGCTCTAAATTCCTCCCTTTTTCTCCTGGTGTCGTTCACTACACAAACACTGTTTCTCTCTCTCTCTTTTGGTCTTTTTTCTCATACCTGCCCCTTTAAATTTCACCTGCTCTGTTAAATTCAACCTACCATTTTAATGGTACATTCATTAAAAACACTTGTACAATCCGTGCTTGATCCATGTGGATACATTTTGGACTTAGAGTAGACTTGGTTTTCCAGGGTATTTAGTCCTTTTCTGTATTCCTCCACAGAGTTTCCTGATACCCTGAAAAACTGTGAGGCCTCATTTCGGGGAGTTCATTTGACATGAGGTGATGGTGGGGGTGTGAGAGGCCTTAAGCTGGGATTTGTTGATTTTTCTCTTTTGTAATCACAGTGATTTGGGAGGTTAGGCAGCATCTTTCTTCAAGCTATGCTGAGCATGTAATTTCCATGTAGGTCCTATTTTCCATCATTTCATGTTGTTTTCTATGGGAACGAGGGGGCATGAAGCAGGAGAGCTGGCATTGTGTTCAATGGCTCTTTCTTTGATTTAAGTTGAATTTTCATCATTTCAGCACTTAGCTCCTGTCCTTATATCATGGTTCTTAGGACATTTTTGTCACACTTATGCCTTCCATGACCTTTTGGATGGTAGAAATTAATAATTAAACAGAAAGAAGGCTGGCTAGAGAAATAAAATTTTGCCCTCAGTCTATTTCCTTCTTAGTGTGATCATTTTCTTTCACACAATAAACATATTCTTCCATGACATTTTACCAAAAGCTTTTTTAAAAGAGTAAATATATTTTAGCTCTCTTAATCATCACATAACCACTGTGAAGTGTTTACTATCTCTACTCTACAGATTAAAAACCCTGATACCTAGGAAGGCTAACTATTTTGCCCAAGGTCACACAGTTAGTGTCAAAGCCAGAAATTTAATGTCACTTCTATGGCAAGTTATGAGAAAAAAATACAAGAAACATCTAAAAATAAACATGCCATATGTGTAGAAATATTTCAAAGGCATTATGGTCTTTTAGCATATTTACAGAATTTAGTTAATTAGTGAATAATATTATTAAGCCTTGACTCAATAGTAATTTTGGCTGTAGACTCAACTCTTTCTAGTCTAGTCTATTTCTTTCTGGTAAAGAAATAAGGTAATTCATCTTGAGACTAATTTTTTTAGAGTAGGTAATATGAAATCAAATGCTCAATCCAGTACAGATAATCTAGAACTGCCAATTGTTTTAGTATCTGCTATAACTACTCTGAGATCATTTCCTTTCTGGGGATGGGGGTGGGAGCACCTCTTTGCTTACCTTTACCACTGAACGCCATTAGAACTTACAGAATAGTTTTGAAAAATGTTCAGTAGAGGATCACGTGATGTAAAAGTTTTTTGGTCAACTTGAAGCAGTTGAGTTTTTGAGACAAAGAAAAATTAGCAAATCACTTCTCACTTGCCAAGTGCTCACTCATGTTAAACATAATCACTTAGCAAAACTCCAGGAAACAACTAGGTGGTCATCTCCCCTCTTCATCTAAGCAGTCCTGTTCCTTCCTAGGCTTTCCTACATTAAAGACTCATCATCTGAAATAACACCTACATAACTCTTCTTCATAGTAAATGGCTATTTGGTTCACACTGGAAGGGAGAAAACAATGCAATAAAACTCGGATAATCCCATCATCATCGTCATGATGAGTAGTAGAATACTCTCTTAGCAAAATGATGCCAAATTCTTCATAGGCTGTGTCTGAAGACTGACCTATGGCAGAGACCTAACCAGTTAGTGGCTCTTATTTAAATATCTCTCTTTTTCTTTAAGTGTCCCAAGACAGTTTGTTAACAATCTTAACTGTTGGACAACAGCTCAAGGTAGTACATGTATATTGGGTTCTTGCAGCAATTCTGAATTTCCTCCCTTGGAACCAAATGTCAGCTTAAGATCTATTAGGGCAAAAGCTGTAAAGGGATTCCAGTTGCAGCATTTGCCTTCTCCTCCCATGTTCAAACATTCTATCAAGTGACTTGAAATAAATGACAATGCTAATACAGCTATGGGTATCCATGAAAGCAGTCTTAGGCACTCTCCTGGGCACACCCATTGTCTTCTTTCTTAAAAAGTGTTTTATTGGAAGAAAATATTTTAATGAAAAAAATCCTCTTATATGTCACTTCATTTTTAAACACCCAGGATGCTTCACTGCAGGCATGTGAACTGGATATGCACACACGTGTACCTGTGTGTGTACAGGAACCAAGACCAGCATTTGGAATATCCTCCCTCAGGCAAAGCAAGGGCCTGTAAGCAGAACTGTTTTTCCTATCAGCCCTGGAGAGTATAGGCGCAGCCCTGTGTGTTATTAATGGATAAAATCTGAACAGCAGCCAACCCCAAGGTGAACCCTATGCATTTAAAACATTTCATCAGACAGCTAAGTATTTTTTTTTCCAAGCAGTGGATATCTCTCTAGCCGCCACTCAATAGATCCAGATAGACGGGAGCAATAGCTGGGCTCACTAATGTGCAAATTGATAGTATGAGCTCTCCACCAAAATATAAACAGCCCTGTGTTTCTTAAGTGTCAATATCACAGGCGGGGTTGGTGTGTGTGGGGGTGGCAGATTAACCCTAGAATTATCCAGCAAAGGAAGATGGGAAATGTAAAGTCCTTGCCCAGGCAGTGGGCAGCTTGGGCTCATTTCTAGGGTGTTGGGATGCTCTGCTGAATTCTCTCATGTAGGATATCCATATTTATAGACAGTTGTGACATTTATAGTTTGTAAGGGTCAAGGAGGAAGTGGGTGGTTTGTAAAGTGATGAGGAGAATACAAAAGTTATTTACTTTATTATTTTCTATGTATTCTCTACTTAATTCCTAGAATAATTTGAGGTGTATGCTGATTATTTTCCATTACCATCCATCTTGGATTCTTTTCTTGAAAATTTCGTTTCTTTTCTTGCCCAATTTTCTGCACAGGGAAGCTGACTCCTACGGATTTGGCCTAACCTTGGCTACCTGGCCAACTGGCTTTCAATAGGAGGCCCTGGGAGTAATGATTCATCAGTTCATCAGGCGGAACAGCAAAAGCCTGGCAAATAACACACTTCCTGCTATCCCACATCATCCTGAGGTCCTTCCTTTAACATGAGGCCAATGTTTCTCATGTTAACCTTTACCTTGACCTTAACCTTAACCTTGGCCACGCTGACAATGGCTGGTCTGCCCATCCACAAGAAAATCACCAATGCTCTCAAGCAATGTTGCTAGGAGCAAACACTTTTTACATCTCCCACATGAACTGTACACCAAAACTCAAACTACTACATTATGGTCAAGTTCTATTAAAAATGCATCCTTAAACACATGGTCCCTGGAATTTCTATTAGGAATTCTGGGGTGCAAACCTCTCTTTGCATTCATGCAACTGCATCTATGCAGGAACTTGTATCCCACCCCCCGCCCCACCAAGATCTGTTACCTCTTTCCCACCTACACATCTACCCAAGTCCAAGTGTCTTAACATAGAACACTTGCCTCAGGAACTGCAACAGGCTGTGTCAGAACTCAGGGGTACAAAGAGAAGTGAAGGATGCCGGAAGGTAGATTTTCACTTCCGCAGAAGAGACTGGAATTAATGATCTACACCCTGTCCTCTCAGAAGTGTTCCTGCTTGGGTCAGGGGCTAACGTATTTCTTTAGTGGTTTGATTTCTAGTTGGTTAACAGTTGGCTTCTGCAGACACATACACATTCATTGTGGTTCTCATTCCCTCTCTCTCTCCCTTCCTCCTTCTCTCCCTCCCTCCCTGATCTCATACATCTCTGCCAAGTCAAGCACTACTTCTACTTTACACTCATAAGGAAAAAAAATATTTTCCTAAGTAAAAGGAAAGAAATCACTTGCAAGGCAGCCACAACTTAAACCTGTAATCGAGGTTAAGTTGAGCTCTTTTTGAATCCAATGCAAATAGGAATAAGACAAATTGCTAAGATATATACTATATATTTTTTGAGTGAGTGAGGGATATTTTAATGAGTAGTTTTAAACTATGAAATAAAATACAGTCATGATTTTAAACACAAAGATACAGGATTAATGATGAACGATAATAATAGCTTATCCCAAAACCATTTCCTACCACAGATACAGCTACTACTGATAGTTTACTTATATATTTCTTAAGACTAGGTATATAAAAAGATTTTTTATTTGTAATACTCATGCAGTTAAAAATTTTTTTTCTTTTGTTCTGTGGCTCTATACTGTTTTTTTATTTAGCATTATAAAATACATATAACGAAATTTAGTATTTCAACTCCATTTAAGTGTTCAGCTTTGTGGCATTAAGTACATACACAATGTTTTATAGCCATCACTTAATGACTGTGTCACTAGTCATGTGGGTTTGTAATTTTATTAGATATTTCCAAGATATTGTCCAAATTTCACACAATGTATACTCTTGTATGAGGAAACTGCTTTTCCCTCCATACATCCACTAACAGTAAGTATAATAAATACTTTTAAAATGTTGACAATCTTATGGGAGAAGAATGCAATATAATTTTCTTTTATTTTGCATTTGTTCAAAAGGAATTAGGTTGGCATTTTTCCCTTTGTTTATCCATTTGTTTTTATTTTCCTGAGAATTGCCTTCTTGAATCTTTTGCTCAAGTTTATATTTGATTTTTTCTGCCTTCTACACTGGTGTGTAGGAAGCTCTTTATAAATTGATGAAATTAATCTTCCATCTGTCAAAACTTTTTCAGTTTGCTATTTGTATTTTTACCTTATTTGTGGTATTTTTGCCATCAAAATTTTCTAAATTTTATGTGCTTGGATTTATTTATCTTTTCCTTTTTGGCTCATGTGTCATGATTTAGAAAGGACTTGATTTTCAGGATAAATACATTTCCTCCCACTAATTTGAAATGGTAGTTTATGAAATACTAAATTTCCATATGCAAAGCTCTATTTCTGGAGTCCCTATTCTGTACTTTTGAACTGTCTGTTCCTTAACCTGTACTAACAGATTGCTTTCATTATTGTACCTACATAATTGTATTGTACCATTGTACCTATACATCTGTATCACACCAGTATAATCATTGTACCTGTATAAAATGTTTTATTACATGCTTAATTTAGTCAAGACTCATACTATTCTCTTTTTAGAATTATCTCAATAATTCTCAGATGCACCTTTAAGATCTTCACAACAATAACCAGATAGAAAATAGAATGGAATTTTTTAAATGGCAACAAGAACATATATTCCCAATTAGACACATGGGTAAATATATAAACACACACACAGAGCAAGCTTTACACCTCTTAAGAACCATAAAAGAAGGCAGGGATAAATGAGAAGAGCCAGTTTATCCTGGACGAGGAAAATAACATTGTCTATTTGTCAACTCTCCTTACATTACTAAATAGTTGCAATTTAATACCAATCCAAATATCAACAGGAGTTTTCTTTTCCATTTAACTAAATGCCACTAAAATTCATTTTTAAAAACTGTATGTCTCTTATTAATCGTCCCCTCAGCAACACAAATCAGTGGCTGGAGCTTTTAAATTAAAGGCCTAATTAACTTCTTAAATAAGGTCCTTTGTGTGTCCTAGTTTTTGGTGGTGTGCCTTTTTTTTTCTTTCGGTTATGTAGAAACATAGACATTATATCTTTATACATATATTTCAGGTTGACTGGCTGCTAAAAAAAAGAACCCTCTCCTTTTGCTTAATAGCTATATAATTTTTTCTGATCTACAGTCCCAGGGTATTTGCTAAAAGGTCCAAAGGCCATATATCACCAACACAATGGAATACCACTCTGTCTTTTCTTATTTAAAGTGTAAGCGGCTCAAAAGCAGAGCCTTAGCTTCTATGCTCAACCACATTCCCATATGAAGCGACTCAAAAAAAAAATGTTTAGATAGTGACTTGAGTGCCGAGCTTCACATGTTCCCGATAAATTCTTTCTCTCTCTCTCTTCCTCTGTTTTTTTTCCACTTCTTCAACTGCTTTTTGTTTGGTTTTTAATCAGACAGCATAAGATCATATAAGTCTAAAATGTGTCCTTCACGGAGGAATGAATTTGGGAAAACATCAAGATTTTTCAGTGAACTGGGAAAATCATCCTCAGTGTTGATAAAGTGACTTTGGTAGAGACCACTAACATGCTCTGTGCTGAAAACGGCTGCCTCGCTAAAAATCCCCGACCTGCTACTTGTTTACGGAGGTTTCTGTCTGCTTGCTTGGGCTTGGGGACCCTTTTACTTGTGACTCCTTGGGGGGATCCAAATATCCCATTTGGATATTTAGGCACGCTCTTCCACCATTTGATGGGGGATCATGACTAAATTGAGAGTCCTTTATCCCTGGGAGGCTGGCAAAACATCTGATAAGCAAATCTCAGAGGATTTCAACGAGAAAGGCATGTCCTGGAGAAACTGTTTAAAGGGAAGCACGAAAGAAGTTGTATATATAGCATTCAAGTGTGCTATTTTTGAACTTTTTTTCTAGAGATTATATGGATGATGGTCAACATATAAAAGATATAAATGCCTGTACCCAGCTTTTTATAGCGTCTTCTCTCTCTCTCTCTCTCTCTCTCTCTCACACACACACACACACACAGAGGCATATCCATCATTTTACTACATTAGTTATTTTTACTAAAATTCCTTTCCTTTCCCAAAGTCTAAGGCTTTAATTATGGAAATAATCAAAGAAAACAATGTTCACATTTTAACTGTTTTAATTAGTTTGTAATCATTGCTCTTCCTTTGGAAAGATCTGCTTAAAATTGACCCTGATCAAGAAGATGCAAATAATTATTAACATTTTCCTCAAAATATCAGGGATATGAAAAAAATCGTTGTTTCATCAAACATGTATTAGAGATGATCTACACGCAAACTGGAAACACCCACCAGTAGCAAGACTTAATTAGGGAAGGGTCAACTGCGGCCAGGCCACAGCCGAAAAATGACTTGAGAAGCTGTAAAGTAGGTCTCAGGATTCTAATGCATTAGAACTTTAGTGAAACATGTAATAATACACATTTAAAAAATCAGTTATAAACTGTAACAGAAAAAAAGGTCCAAATTTGTCTACATGAAAAGTAGGAACTTTAGTTCACCAAACCAAAGATTCTGAAGACATTTGTCAACACTGCAAAACTGAGAAGTGGCTTAATGTACGGGCAACATTAGGACAAGCAAGGGAAAGGAAAAACAAAGCTGAACGTTTTAATCATGATTTAAAAGTTTTCAGAGACAGTTATTATTCTTGGTGCGGATGAAATTTTTTTAATACTTGATTCTTTTTTTTTGAGTTACTATATTTTTTGTTGTTGTTCAAGTCATTATAAAATATCTCCATCACTCCCTTTCTAGTCTTATATTATAGCCCTCTCTTCTTTAGTGCAGTGTTTGGCACAGGTGGGCCACAAAATTTAAAAAATGGGGGGACAGAAAAAGAGAAAGAAATTACTCTATTTCTCAGGGCTCATTGTTAAAAATATATTAAAAAGACACTATTATTTTTCCATGGAAGGGCAATGATCTACAGTAACTTAACCTTTTTTACTTCCTGTGAAGGAGTCCATCAAAATGCGAACATTAGTTACTTAATGGACATGTATCCATGGTGCTCTATGAAGTACATATTCTCAGTACCTGATACTGACACATCTCATCCTAAGCAAAGTGCTTTCCTGCTTTTACATATTTGGCTTCTCCCAGAAGCAGATCTTATTGATGACTATTTCTTAATTTGGATCCCTGAAGGATTCTTGGGCACACAGATTCAGGCTGAAGAAGTTTCCACTGGAGACTGGTGGCCATCACGCTCAATGCCAAATGGTGTTTTCAGTCTACATGCTTCTGAGGACTACTGCTCTCATGTAAATATTTTTAATGTCATGTGACTTTGCTGCCCTCCTGTGGCTGCTTCTTGGGGTGCCCAGACCTTGTTGATGCCTGTAGGTTCCACTGACGTTTTCACTAGGTCACCCCCAAGTGTCTACCTGCTGCTCTTGGCCTCACAGGTGGGTACTACCTCCCAAAGCACACCGACCACCAACCTGCGTGAACCTGTGTCCTACCAAGGAGTCCTGAACGTTTCTCCTCCTTCATCCAAGAGCCCAGAAACAATGCAACAACAGCACACCAGTTTTCTAAATAACTGAGGCATTTTTCCCTTTGATTTTCTGTTTTCAGCTCTCTCCAAGGTAAGAACATTCTGATACTCTCTTTCAGGGATTGAGAAATGCTCACTATAGAGGGCCAGGATTTGGGGGCCATCCCATGTCTGTCGTGGCGACTCAACTCTGCCATTGCAGCATGAAAGCAGTCACAGACAGTATGTGAATGAGCTTAGCTGTGTTCCAATAAAACTTTATTCAGTAAATGTTATTTCTAAGCAGGTGTACACTGGACGGGCCCCACAGGCTACCAGTCATCAACTTCTAGAGTTATTTCCTATCATATCAATCCGGAACTAATTTCTTTGAAAAGTGATCAATACATTGGCCTAAGTTAATCATTCTTTGAATTTAAATAGAGTATTTCTAAATATTCCATGTATAATTGAATTGATACAAATATTCATATTGGCTAAATACTTACTCCATTCTTATGTCTTTCTAAGTTGTTGTATGGCTTTTCCAGGCGACTTCTTCAAATAGGCATCAAGCAACTATCACAACTGATCTGTATATATTACTGTGTGGGAACATGGCTCTCTACGGAGACTTATACCTGGACTTATGGAGGAGTACACTGTAGATTATTTTTTCCTTAAACGTTGCTAATGTCCCACATGCAATTAGCTTCTAGGTCCTACTGGTTTATTCTCTAAATAGCTTTCCAATCTGTCACAATCTTTATAGTTCAGACTTATAGTTAAGTTTCATACCATGGAAAATGTTTTCCAGAGTATTTTTCTGTTCTGCCTCTAGTCTTACATTCCTATACCATCATGTAAAAGCAAATGCCCAAATGACCTTTGTGTAACATGGATCTGGCTTAATCACTCCCCTGGTCCGGTGGCTTCATGATGGCCAAGTCTAAGCTGCTTAGCATGGCACAAAAAGCCTTTCATGAACCAGTTCCTTTTTTCTCTTGTGAACCTTACCTCTTGGGCGCCATGCCAGCCTCTTCCATGGTACACTAACCATATTGCCCTTTTCTTAACCTTTTTTTCCCCACCACTTTTCACAGACCACCTGCTCTTTTTCATCTCACTTTCCAATCAGTTTTCATTCACTCATTCATTCACTCATACTTCCTTTCTTCAATATGCATGCAATCAATATCCAGCAAGCACATTTCTGATGCCCTGAACACAAAAGCTCTCCTGAGCACCTTCTTCCCTCCATGCCCATCACACTTATTCTTGCTCCATGTTCCAAATGCACTTTGTAAACACCTCCATTTATCACTCTACAGTGATTATTTATTCCACTTCTGTGTTTTAGCCATTAGACTATAAACTGAAAGGCAGAAGCAGTGCCTCAGTAATCTCTGTATTCCTAACGCCTTGCATTCTTACATTGTAGGCAATCAATAAGGATGGGATAAATAAATGAACGAGTGAGTGAGTGAAGAGACTAATGAACACCTTCCATGCTGACTGATGCACAGGATGTGTTATATACTTCATTTGACGTTGCCCAAATAACAAGGTATGTTGCTGTCATTAACTGAACACCAGAAAAGAGCTAAAAAATGTTGTTGTGCCTCAGATCCTACTTCACTTAACTGATTTTCAGAAAGCTCAGCTAGCGAAGTATTTGAAAAAATTAAGCAGATGCTGACTTCAATTACGTAACAGCTCCCCCTACCGATAGTGGGATAAGTAGGGACCTCGAAATTAACCATGATGCTGCATCTCTGTAAGCCAAGTTGGCAAGTCTACAAGCAAGGTGATCTAAAGATCAGGCAGCCTGCTACACTGGACATGTCCAAGTGAAGGGGTCAGGGGCAGGGCACTGGCTACACCAGCAAAGCAGCCCCGTCCTCACCCAAGGACAAAGGCAGCTGTGATTTTATAGCAGAGAAGCATTTGTTGTTACCTTTCCAACAAGTCTTTAAAAATGCTGATCTGAAAGACTGAAGCAACCCACTTGAGACTCATTTTCAGTATGGCAAAAGTTCTGAAACCCAGACTGCTAAATCTCCGGAAGCAGCTGGGTTCCTAATTAAAACAAATCGTTAATAGATTTAGCGGTCCAAATTTATGCTTTTCAATTAAAAATGCTATTGCAGTTGGTGTATGTGTGCAAGAGTAAATGTGTGAGTGTGTGTGTGTGAATGTGTGTGTGCATGCATGTATAAACAAACACGCCTACATTCTGGGCTTGGGTATTCCAGAGTTTAAAAGGCAGTTAAAAGGCTGGGTCAAAACCAAAATACAAAGGTTAATTGCATCAATTCTTAATTGTTTTGGTAACTTCCTGGAGTCTCTATGCATGTTTCAGAAAGAGTGGTGTAAGGACAAAAAGAACTTTCCTATCACAATTCTTTTAAGAAGACATTTTTAAGAGCTATTTTGTAAGTGTTAGCTACTTTTTGAGGAGACATTGTTTTCAGTTTAAGTGAAAAAGACATTTTGAGGTGCGCAGTTTTCCCTCAAGTTCACCCAGCAAGTCAGCAGAAAGGACCTGAACCCTGGTCCAGGTATATATCTACTTGTATCTCAGCAGGGTGCCATGTTTCTCAGTGAGGAAAGCCAAATTTTGTCAATGAGATGGACATGGGTCATCTAAAATTGTACTAGGCAATAATTTACGGTGCTCACAAGCAGGGCAATGAGTCCCACCTCGATTGGAGGATGCATCAATTTGTCAGCAATTGCTCTACTAACTGTACCCAGGTGCTCTCAAGGCCCCCAGTGCTCAGAGCAGGAGAGGAGCCCTGGGGGCCAGCTTCCGGGAAAGCGCACCTCCCAGTTCTACTTACAGAGCAACCACTTTGCCACTCTGAATTACATTCGCACCTAAATATAACTGCAGTGAACTTGTTGCCTAAAAGGAGTGTTTTTAGGCAACAAGAGAACCGGAAATGCATCCGACCATCTGGAGTATAGAAAAGACTGAAAGTTTGGGATCGGGGTCTGCACCTGTAATTGTAGGCAAATCAGTTCAACTATCTGGAAGCCAGTTTGTTCGACATCTAAATCCCATCTTATATCTTATATAAGCTTAAATCTTAGAAGTCATAAAATTTTATACATTCAAAATTTCATGAACTATTTGGAGATTTCAAGATAACTCTATAGCACTTGGTGAAAATACTGGCACTCTGTATGGCAGAAATGTGAGAATTGGGTGCTATAAAAACATCAATAAATCAATTTTGGAATAGTTCTTAATTTATATTGTTTCTTCTTTTTCCTCCCACCCCCAGTCCTCTGCTGAGATTCATTCTTCTTCTTTCTGATTCGTTTTTCAAGTCCTGTCAACAAACTTCCACTTCAGAATCTCAGAATCTGTCTCAGAATCTCAGATTCTGTCTCAGAATCTCAGACTCCAGATTAATGCTGGTTAAAAAGTAAACTTGATCCTACACAAGCAGCCCCTGAACTGGACTTCCATGAAGGTGTAAACTTCCTGGAGTTGCACGAAAACTGTATGTGATTGTCTGTGTGCTATATGTGTTAGGGGAGCCAGAGCTTTTCTCTGCTTTTCTAAAAGTTCTGTGACCCACAATAAAGGTTGTGAACTACTGGTCCATAGAATTTGCATTTAAAGTCCTGGGAAAATATTTCTTTGAAGCCAGGACAAATGATACTATGGTAAGAAATTGACACTGTGCATAAGGTAGCATAATGTGATTTGAATGTAGACCATACTGACTTAGAGCTTATTATTTTAATCTCTATAGCAAACACTAAAAACAGAGGAATAGCTTAAAAAGTCAACATACAAGATAAATAGAATATTAAAAGATATGGGATCCCCCCCATGAAGGAAATCAGGAAAGAACACACCAAAGAACTAACACCAAATGAGATAAAAGAAAACAAACAGAAAGATGACTTTAAGAAATATCAATTATTATATTAAATACAAATGGACTAATTATTCCAATTAAGGGGCAGAGATTATAAGATTGGATTTTAAAAGAAAGCTAGACCTATTTATATGCTATTTATAAAAAAATACACTTTAAATATAAAAACTCAGGAGTTTGAAAATAAAAGAGTACAAGATATACTATTCGATCAATAAGTGTAAGAAAGCGAATGCAGCTACATCAATATCAGACGAAGTAGACCCTAAGACAGAGTGTTAGTAGAGATAGAGATGTATTTCATAGTAGTAAGAAAATCAATTCATCAAGAAAAAAACTAATTACCCTAAATGCATATTTACCTTCCAAACACATGAAATAAACAAACAAAAAACATATTTAAAAGGAAACAAAAAATATTTGTAGATTTTGACATGATAGTTAAATCCTCACTACAAAATTGATAGAACAGGGTGGGGAGTGGGTAGGGGGCAGTGGAAACCCAGCACTTGCCTATTTGTATAATTTTTATTTTACTTTTGTATTTCGGGGGAAATGTTACCTTTCAGAAATGGGCTTTATTAAGTAATTGATCTTTCTAGTATATGTTGTTGTAAGAAAACGCATTGAGAAAGGAGGCAAGACACCTGTGAAAATGAGAAGTCTATACGTATATGTGGTACATTGAGGGGAGGGGTGTCCTTGTTTGAATTTGTTTTAAATACCAAATTCTATTTTGCACTATTTCATTTCCTTCCTTACTTCCACTTTTGGCTCCTCTATCACCATTCTTTGCCTCTCAGATTTGTGGTGTTTGCTTTCCTTTTCTTACCAGAGGATGAGCATTTCTCAGTCAGAAAGACAGCAGATGAGCAAGGAAAACAGCCAGCTCTGGCAGAACTTGTCTGTTGTAGCCCCAGAAAGACCTGTGGCCTGTATTCCGCAGGTAGTTGGTTCCAAAATGGTGCCTGTGGTCCCCTCCCTCAAGATGGCTAATTCACTCAGTTACTTCTGATGCTAAACTTTTAAAAAATTGCTTTTGATTAATGTGTGTGTGTGTGAGAGAGAGAGAGAGAGATGTTGATTTGCTGTTCCGCCTATTCATGCATTCACTGGTTGACTTCTGCATGTGCCCCAACCCAGGGATTAAACCTGCAACCTCTGTGGGAAGAGATGACGCCCCATCTAACTGAGATACCCAGCCAGGGCTCTGGCCACAGTCTTGAGACTGCATGCAGGAGAGCCAGCCAGAGTGTCCTGTACTCTGCAGTCTCCTTATAACAAGACGAGGGTGTGACTAAAGCCAGGCTATGGCTGGATGAAAGCCATCAAGCCTGGGGAGGAACTAAAGTAAATAGTGTGAGAAAAGCCCTATAACAAACGGGACTTTCCAACCCGCTTCATTACTCATGCCTACTTTTGTCTCAGAATCTCAAAGCGCTGACCCATTTCCCTGGAAATAATAATTAACAAAAGAAAAAAAACAGCAGTGATAACAGAACTTTGGAGGAGAGCGAATTCATTTGTCACATGGCTTTTAATTTTAATATCACTTTAAATTTCCACTAAGGACACTGTACAACATGTTCACAGGAATTTCTGCTTACAGTGTATTTCTGGGTTGGTTAAAAAATGAACTCCCACACTGTCGATAAGAAGTATGTCAGGATTATGCATTTTCATAAAAAGAGAGAAAGGTAAGCCACAGCAGCTTTGACTCGGTAGAATTCAGACTTCCTGGCTGTCCACCTGGTGCTCAGGATGAAAGTGTCAGAAATTCACAAACTTTCACCCAAAAGTATTTGGGGCTATCTTATTAAGGGCAGAGTCTGAGTGCTTGTGATGGGTTCACTCAGAATGGGGGCTGAGGTCTCCACCCATCTCTTTAAACACCCTCTGGTGCATGGATAGGGTAGCAATGACAGTCTTCTGTTTGTGTAAGGAAAAGAGCTTTTCTGGTGCTGCTCTAAATATTTGGGGAAAGTGCATGGGACAGAAGCAAATATCCCAATGTGTGATACATTTTTGCCTCAATAAAATGGAAGGAAACCTGATCCAGGGTAACTGTGCTCTGCAGTTAGGCTTGGGTTCAAAGTCCAGATCAATTATTTAAGAACTGCGTGACCTCCTTGGGCCATCTACAAAAACTCTTTGAACATCGATTTCCTCAGCAGTACAATGGAGACTTTAAAAGATATCCCTACCTTGGCCAGCATGTTCTGTGGATTAGAGTTAATAAATGTGAAGTGCCTGGTACTTCACGGTTTGTGTGCTCAACAAATACAATCACTCAGCATTATTCCTAGCTCAAATTATGGCGGAGCGGTTGCTGACCCTCCTTGCAAAGCCAGGAGGCATAAGGTGTATTTAACTCCTTGTTCCCATGGAATGTTGAAATCATCTGCTTGAATTAAACATACTCAATTATTCTGTAATGTAATAGTCTGGAGTCGTTCCCTAGCTTCCCTGAGGTGTGTGTAGAACACAGTAGAACAGTTTACATACTTGGGGAAAGGGGGTGAGAGAGAAAGAATGCATAGCAAATTCCATCAGGTCTGAGAGTGCTCTCAGTCTGAGAACAAATCATGGAAGTGGCCTGAAAGCCAGGTTGGGGGTGGGGGGCGGGGAGGGAGAGCTCTGAGATTCTACTGCTGACTCCAGAGGTCACATGGCCCTGACACATAACTTTTACCGAGTTGACTATATCTCACTTCCTGTAAGTGCCTGTCCCTCATGCTCACTTTCAAGGACTTGGCCAATCTCCTTGTGTAAATAGAACAATGCTTTATATTTCTCTATTACTCTGGAGCGACTATATCAATAATGCAGGAAACGCATCTGTCCAGCACAATGAGATTATTTTTCTGATTTCGGTTGACAGTTATGGTAATAGTTTGGCAAACAATCGACTCCACCATCAATGACCGCAGACTACAGCTGTTTTTAAACATCTCGGCCGCTTCTGGAAAGTTGGAAGATAGATTGCACATTGAGAGGGAGACGGAAAAACGTGCCATAAGCCTTTACGGCAGGACAATGATTAACTCTTTCTGTACATAAAAAGCTAAGGAAATATTGAGGGAAGCACAGCGTGTTGTCTCTGGGTGCTCTATAATGAGGGCCAGGTGAGAAATAATAATGCCTAACATTGCCAGAGGGGCCACAAGGCAGTCGGGAGCGCCGAGATATATCAGAGCACTGCTCTTTATATGGATAAACCCCCCAAGTCAGCCAGGAGTTATTGCAGATATGTACAGGGGAGAAAATTGAGAAAGAATAGTATCATCTCTTCAGTGCTGGTCTTGATGAATAGAGACAGCAGCTAGTCAATAATGAGCCATGTCTAGGATTTCATGTTTGTTTTTACAAAATAATGGTTTAACTCTACTTCTGCAGAAGTGATGAATAGAATTTCATATTTTTAAAAAAGAAACTTCTTCACAAAACATGTGTTATTCCTAAAAGTTCATAACAGCTCTGGAAGAGGCCTTATTTTCGATATGGATTTCTCTCTTTGGTGTTTTCTTTTTCCTTACTTCCGTTTCATAAAAGGCAGAATGCTGATCTTGCCAGTGGCCTGTGACCCTGGCGTTTGGCCACCATTGTTACCCAGGGGCCAGGAGCGCAAGCCGCCCAAGGAGCGCGGTGTCTTTGCCTCTGAGTTCCAATGTGAAGGCATTCGGGGGTGTAGTTGGAAAGGGGAGGTCACCGGACTGTGTGAAGTCCTCATCTCCAGGTGAGTTCATTTTCCTTGTGAACTTTTCACCTAGGCCCCAATTAGTATCCTATTAACCTCCTTAAATATGGAATTGCTAAGATCTTAGAATACTCCAAAATGGACTATTAGCTAGGCCATTTCCTGGCTCCATCAGTGAAAATGCCAACGTAGGTCATACAACAGAATTACCTTGATTAATTTCAGCTCTCTCCCACCGGGCGTGATGTCATGCAAGTTAAAAGAGATTCAAATTGATGCATCATTTCAATGACGGATTAAACAAGGGATTTAAAAGAAAAAACAAAACCATGTACAATTCCAAGTTTATAAGGACTTCCCTTTGTAAAGTGACACATTTCAAACGTGCTAAATTGATCAGTTATACAAATGGTGACTTTCCCTGAATGTATTTTTTAATGGCCTGTTCTCTGAGGTCTCATGTCGGAAAAGGTTTCTCTTCTCCAGCAATTACTCTGTTAGAGCAGAAACCCTCAGCATTACGCCCCGTACCCAACCATGGAGGCAGGCCAGTGTTTAAACGCACTGCGAAGATGCCATTTCCACTCCAGAGGCCTCTCAGAATGGCATTTGTAAATACAAATGGCTTTGCTAAGGCTAAAAAAAGCAGCAAACTTCACATCGTTTCTCAAATATTCCTAAAGGCCTTCCTTAAGAAAGTACTTAAAAAGAAACATCGTGCATTTTAATACCTCCTAGGCTGGTGTGATTTCTTTACAATAGGCAGATTTAATTTCTTTTCATGTAGAAAGCAAGCTTGAGAGGCTTATTAGCAATTTCGAATATCGCAGCACAGTGCGTCAAACAAATCTACATTTTGTTATTACAGGTAGGCTGATTTAGGTGAGAGTATTTGTTTCTTGGGATGTGGGATCTAACCAGTTCTTTAAGAGGCTACTTGCCTTCTGTTGACTCTCTTTGCTCTGAAATAAGAACATCTTGGTACACAGAAGTTAGGCTACATACAAAGGGCTGCGTCTCTTGTGTGTCTAAGGGACATGGCTCAGGCTGCCTTCAGGAACACGGACGCTGACTCCACCCTCCCCAGCCCTTGGTGGACAAAAACGCAACCTGCTTTTCTCATTCCAAGCGTTAAACTCTGAAACTGTGTCATCTTTCAATGCTGAAGCACTCCTCCTCAAAACAATAGCTATTCTCCGTGTCCTTATTTTTGCAATTTCTCCAGCAAGTGGTGGAACATCCAATAACTCGAAGAAGCATCTCTGAACCTCGTAAGGTCCACCCTGGGCTTCATGGGCACCCACTGAGCGCAGACTGGTCCGTGACACTGTCTATGGTGAGTACCTTCCAGGGCAGTGATTTTTCACTGGTGGGCTGCAGCAGACTGGTGCGCCCCAGGAATGTTCCACACACGCAACGCCTGACTATCCATTCAGGGGCACTGCCTTTTTTCTCCTTAAATTGTTAAATTAAAAAATGACAACAGCCAGCACAACAATGACCACCTGGTGTAAGTAAATGAAAATTATACCCACGTTTGGTCACAGGGGCAAAAAATATATTTTGGGTGTGCTACAGAGTTTTAGTGATTAGTTTATGTGTGCCATGAATTAAAGTTTGAAAATCGTTGTTTGAAGGCAATCAATCACTCCTCTCCTTTCTGATCAGCCCACTGGTCACTAAGAATGCAGGTACACCGCTACCTTTTAGAAACTGCATACCTCGCCACCGTCAGAGAGTGAAAGGTTTATGTAGGTTACTAAAATGCACGCAACGTGCAGAAGGGTAATGGGCTTCCACGGCCTCGCTCATCTACTCTTTGAGATGCCACTACTCTCTGGGATTCACAACCGAGGCATTCAGAGCTCTAGGATCGGGATGACAAGGTGGTCCTGTCTGTCACCAGAGAAATTACGCCCTCATATTCTAACATCGGGTGTCTCCAAGGCTGGCTCCATCCCCTCAGTTCAACTACTCGGCAAGTCAGGTAGAGGTGTAGGACTGGACAATGTGGCATCCGGAGAGAAATGTGGTGCCTGGAAACAAGAGGAGATCACAGTCCAGAACTTTGGGGCTTGTTTCTTTGCTCTCTCCCTATGGACGTTTCTGTAAGTCCCCTCTAACTGGTGTGTATATATATTCTCATCAACTTAATCTACGTATGCAGCTTCCAAGCAGTAAGACCTGTTTTCTATGAGGAAGGCGAGAGGAATTTGAACTCAGATATTTACACAGGGAGTCTTTCTGCCCCACCCACTTACTTTTGATCATTGCTCTGGTTGTTGATGATTACAAAAGAAAGGCATGTTTACCTTTCAATTAATAAAAATTGAAACTCAGTGCCTTGGTGGCACTGACCGCATTTCCTGTGCTCATCACTGTGGATGACCTTGTTCGACTCGCTGGTTTATAGTGATGGTGCCCTTTCCCCCAGCCTGTGAATCCCATCCCTTTCCCAGCAGGAAGCACCCAAGGAAGGTCTTCCTATGCATTTCCAAACACACCCTATGGAATACATTCTCATCAGGAATTTGCCCTTTCTCTGAACACTGTATCTCAGATATGGTGCCATTTTGGGTCCTGTAGATTTACAACAGATACAAACATCTGCTTGGGGTTTCACCGTACAGCTACCTCATGCTTTACTTAATTAAACAGTTCTCTCTCAATGAAGATTTAGCTTGCTTTCAATTTTTCACTGTTTTATCAATGACAAAATGGACATGCTTACTCAGATATCTATGAATATGTGTATATGTTTTCTGTAAATAAGATTCCAATAAGCAGGTCTCTTTGTTCCCCAAAACTGGCCCTCTCCCTTGTTCTGCCATGTTCTGATGATAGAATCAGGCCCTTCCAATATTTATCATCCTTCCCTGGATAAGTGCCAACAGCCTATCTCTTGACAGTCAGTGGGAACTGAAAGTATATCCATGTCATAGAGCCACAATTTTTATTTGCAATTATTCAGCAGCCCTGAGCTATGCCTGTTAGTCTGGCATTAGCTGTGGCTGTTAAACACCAGCACAGCTTGTGTGCTCCGCCCAATCCCTGCACCTCCAGCCTTTTGTCCAGGACAAAAGACTTTTCAGTGTGTTGGTTTCACTTTTTCACTTCTATTTGTACTCATTCCCCCATGTCTTCAGCACAAGCCCTGCTCTTCAGTCAGTCCTTCGTGAGGTCGCTCCTGAAATTACCATCACAGCCACCTCACCAGCATCCCTGTCCTCCAGCTCCTGTCCCCGTCCCATTTGCTGCCACACTGCTGCTCCAGGATGTGCCTAAAATGCCATCTGCCTGTTACAGCGTGGCCTTCACAACGTTCTTCATGACCCTGAGCATCAGCTCCTACCACCCACTTCCCCTGTGCTATCCCGAATCCCTTATAGGTACTGGACACATCCCAGCTGCTAGCCTGTTCTCTTGGTCTGGGTGGATACCAATCCTTTGCAACTCCATGAAGGCATCCTACCTTCACAGAAGGGTTCACCTCACAACCCTCCCTGCCCTAGGAGGTTATACCTGTCTTTCCCCTTTCTTTCCCCCAGTCCCTTATCCTGTACAAACTCAAACACAACACTGCGCGCAAATACAATGTTTGAGCATTGCTTACATTTTCTTTCCTACTGGTCAATGAACCCAAGCGTGGAGTCTATGATGCATTTCTTGATTTAGTATAGTGATTGCCACACAGTGAGATGAATGGCTGCTAAATGAAACAGTTCTAAGAAAAGAATTCCCTCTTGGCCAGACCCAGAGGTAGGCAGGTGTGAATGTCTGCATCCCCCATCATACTGCACACTGTGAACAAAGCCTCTCACACCATCACAGCACTGAAAATATCCAACTCTTCTGGGTCTAGTGGCAAATCTTAGATTGTTTTACTCAGTTGCTTCTCCAAGTTTGCTCATGCCTCCTTTCTGGGGCTATGCCAGGCCCCTCCCTTGCAGAGCATCAGAACTCTCTTCTCACAGGTTAGGGCTGTCTCACCTTACTAGAACAACACTAAGGAAGATGAATTTTCCAGAATGAGGCTAGCCAGTGAACTGTGGTGCCAGAGTAATCCCATTACTTTCACAGGTGTCGAGTCTCTTAGACTCACTCAAGTGCAGCGATGTTGTACTTTAAAGGGGAAAGGATATGGTAGTCATTGGTGGGAGGTTGTTCTTTAACGTTTTTCATAACAGAACTTCCCATCTTGGAAACCTGTGTATCTACAGAGGCAATGCCTTTATGGAGCTCATTAAGAGCATTACCGTCCTAAAGTACATATTAAAGTGGGTCAAAGAAGGTGATGCTAGTTATGTCCAGTTGCCTCCTGCCTGGAATCAAGTTAAAATCAACATGAGCCTATGTTTCTGGGCACGTGAAGTCCCCAATTTTGATCATTTCTATGTTAGCTCTGAACTGATGATGTTCATTCTTTTTAGAGTCAGGATTCATGGGAAAGAGCACAAGAGAAAATGAGCAACAATGAGGAATCATCAACTGAAATAATCTTTTGGAAAAGAGAAGTGAGAAACATTGAATGGTATATATGCATCACACAAATCCATGCAACTGTACTTTAGTATTTTAACAGTTGACCTTAGTGTGGATTAAACTGATGTACAGGATACCATATTTTACCACAATGTTTGGGCCCTGAAGAAGCAGTTCTCAAAGTGATGGCTTTGATCCAGCTGTGGACTGTTAACAGTCCTCTGTGAGGTCCTAGCACTTACGTCAAAGTTTGGAATCCATTCTGCCCTGGCTATGTGCAAATGACATGGATTTCCACTGGATGTTGGTGGCTATTAAATGAGTTACGAAAAAGTACTAACGTGATATCGATAAAACTAAAAGTAGCACACCAAGAGAGTTTACTTTAGACCTTCATCTAGTACGGAGCCAGGAAGTCTGGCTGCTCCCAAAAGCTGAGCAATGCTGCAAAGCTCCTGCCAGTCTGGTGTGTGAGCAAATGGTTGAAATTCCTCCCTGTTTCCAGGAAGTAAACTTTGTTTTCAGTGCATCATAGTGTCTTAGTGGGTTGTCCTTAGGTTTTAGTTGCTTCTGAGTGTGTATTAATATTTTACTTTTGTTGATGGTTAGGTTCTTGCATTTCATCTTCTTCATTTTAGTCTCTTTTAAGCCAGAGGAATTCAATCCTACCTTTTATTTAAAATAATATTGACTTTTGAAAGACGCTAGGCCGATTGATTGTGGAGTATGCCTCATTTTAGATGTGTCTTATTGCTTTCTCGGGTGTTATATTTTCCTCCTATCCCCTGCATTGCTTTCAAACTAGAAACCAGACAATCCCCATATTTTAAGGACAGAGGATTAGCGACTTTCATTGCCTTCTGCCGCATCACCTAACATATGCACAGGACTGGGGATTGGGATATGGATACCTTTTGCTAGGCCACCATTCTGCCTTTAGCAGTGATACTTCAGCACTGTGCAAATAAACTCTTCCCCAACAACCTCCCACGTCACAGTTCTACCCCCCACTGACAGTCCTTGGTTATGTCAGTGACTGGGGGTGTAAACACTGAAGGATACAAATTGGTGACCTTCTAATTATATTATTCCTTTTGTAGTTATAAGCCAGCCTTGTTCTCCAAAGAAGAGGTATGCATTTTGTCTACTTTACATAATTTTATTCCTTTCCAATGTCACTGTGATTTTAAGGTATTCTAATAAATGATGATCACTTTTCTTTTGGGGGTACCAATTTTGGGCAGCATGATTTCTTTACATCGAGATCCTGTGAGCTTTTGACATATGTCTTTATTTTCTGTCACAGCCGCATGCCACAGGCTCACCTTTTCTTTCTCCAAATGAAATCTGATATTAGCTATTTTTCAAAGAAGACTCTCCTTTGCCTCTTTATTTGAAAACATCACTGGTACTTAGGAACCAAAATCTATGTGGTTAGGTATGCTTACTGCTGTTGGAGTATCACTGTTTCTGGGTTAAGGATAGATAGATGGATGGAAAGATAGATGGATGGAAAGATGGATGGATGGATAGATGGATGGATGGATGGATGGAGAGATAGAGACATAGAGAGACAGATAAATAAAAATATAGTCAAATATAAACTGAGTGTATATTAATGTTTCCAATACAGATTTAACATTAAAGGCTTTAACTTAATGAAAAAATATCACTACTTTCCTTATAATGAAATCCTTGGCTCCTAATCCTATATACAGAAAAAACAATTCAAAACAATAACACACGTAACTACCAACTATAACCCTTCTATACAATTTAAGATTTATTTGGCATTTCTTCTGATCTCGGTCCACTAAAAATGTATAGTCAGAATATTGTCCAAAAGTTACTTGATATAATCATTTTCTCTCTGTCATCATCAACTTCATTGAAAAGTTAGGTTTATTTATTTTTGTCTCATTCCATTTTGGGGGGGGTATACATTTTTTGACTTAGTGTCATTCTTTACTGTGTAAAATCTTGACATCGCTCAGAAGTCAAACCCATAGAAATGATGCTCTCAGTCAAGTTTCCTCCCATCCTTATGGCCTCCACCCACAACTCCCTATTGAGGACCTTCCTAATTCATTTCTGACTGGCCTGTAAATGTTTCTCTTTGGAAAAATAAGTACATGCATGTATCTTTTGTCATGACTTACATTAATGATATAAATTGATTTCTTTCACCTAAAAATGTATCCTGAAATCACAGAGTGGATTCTTTGTTCTTGATGAAACACAGATGACATATCCCCTCTCAGGCAGCTCCTACTACCATCACCATTTTGTAGGTGACGACATCAAAACACATAGAAAAATGAGCACTTTGAGGAAACTCACTCAGTTTGGGAGTAGCTGAGGTAGAACGTGGACCTAAGCATTCCGCTCTTCGAGCCCATTCTTCCAACCCCATTCTCCCAGCATCTGGACACACACGGGCATCCTCTCACTCTCCCCTGAAGCAATGCCAGGGATGCTACCAAGGTTTTTTTCTTTCCTTCCTTCCTTCCTTCCTGCCTTCCTGCCTTCCTTCCTTCCTTCCTTCCTTCCTCATCCTCCCTCACCCCAAGTTCTTACAGCAGGAAATTTTAAGAAGAATTAGATCTAGTATATATAATTAGTTTTACAGTTCATAAACATAGTTCAAAAACTTACAGACCTTCAAAATAATCTATCCCAACACTTCCATTTCACAGGTTAAGACTGGGTAACACCCAGGTGAAAAAGACTGACCCACTATGAAATAGTGGCAGAATGACACCTTGAGTTCTGGTCCCATAAGTACTCACTGAAAGTTATTTTCACTATGGTACACATTTTGATGGGCAGGCACAGATAGCTAAAGTCCACACTAATACAGAGCTCAAGAAAAATAAGGCACCATTGCTTTTTGTTTCGAGCCTTGAGTAATGAATCCAGTAATCCAAAACCTTGTCATCATCTTCCTCCCTTGCTTAGTTCAGCAGTAAGCCTTTGACAGCTTTCCACTGAGCACAGTGAGATCTCCTGGTGGAATATCTCCACATCACACGTGAGGAACTTAAGTACACTGAGTTGTTCGAAAGCACAGCACACGCCTGAAATGTAGGCTCAGCCCCCACATTTCAAAAACAGAGTCCAGCTACAGATGCACTCCTGAGAGCAAGGCTCTGAAGTGCTAGCCTGCAGTGATTTGGACAGAAACACATTTCTGTACTACTGTGGAGTGTGCACATTATGTCCTCTGTAGGTGCATTAGTAGGCTTCTGCACTAAGTACTTCAGGGAAGTTGCCAACCACTCAGCCTCCCCTGCCAGTGTCCCAAGAGCAAGTGTTAACAGCACGGTCACAGCATGTGGCTCGCTGATACGGCATCTTACATCCCCAGAATGGCACCCCAACAGTTAGTGGAGAGTAGGATCAAAATTTTGACAGCTGTCATGAGACTGCACTTTACTCTTACCACTGTGACTTGAAAATGAATATCAGGTCAAATATTAGAGTGAGATGAAACCATGGACATGGTTCTGGATTATTCTACCCAGCAGGTGACTCCCCTCTGGAAGGCCTTTTTGTCCTGGTGCAAAGTCTGGACTTTGATAGGGCTTCCTGTAACCAGTTACCTGCCTTTCCCCCCATTTTTCATCTTTAAAAGAAAAGGAGAAAACAAAAAAAACAGTGAGGTGAGCAGTCTCACAGTGGTTGCTATTTAAAAGTGATGTTGGATTATTTTTATGATAAAATCCATGTATGCACTTTTTAAATATTTAAAATATCATGACAGAGATCTGGGCACAGGTTCGCATTACAAAACATCTTAGATTGGCAAGGTACTGTGGTAAGCCACTGAAAGTCTCAAAGCTACTAGTACCGAGTGTGATCCCTCCTTGTGTGTCTCCCTTCCCTCGCTTCTGGCTCTAGTATTATCCCTAATTTAGACATGAGGAAGGCTGAGTCACAGGGAGGTTAGATAACCTGCCCAGGTTCACAGAGCTTGTAATAACAGTTTCTATTCCAAAGGAGGTTTGTCAGACTTTGATACAGAGAAAAATTCCTCAATTACTTCTCTTTATCTAATAGTACCTACCAACATAATTTCTTCTGCCACTTCCCTCCCTTCTGCCCTCCCTCCCACCAAGGAAATGCTGAAAAGAAGGCAGCATTTCCTTTTAGGCTACCTTCACCCTGCTAGATGGATAGTTCCTAAATGTTTACACTGAATGTATTGACTTGATTTTTCATTGTAAATATTCTATGACTTCTCCAGGTTTTCTTATAAACCAACCAATAAGCAAACAAGATATGAGACACACGGTGGCAGAATCACTGAAAACAAAAACTTGGTTGTGGCATAAAGAAAAAAAATACGACAGAGGAGTTCATTGTAAGCAATTATCTCAGGGAATTCACCTTCAAAGAATGTCTCATTCCCTTTTCTCTCTGACTCATAAGTTTTATGGAATCACTGAGTACAATAATCCCTTGGCTTTTTATTCTGGAGGCCTCAACTCTCTATCATGAAGTTAATGGAACCACGGACAGCCTGAACTCTAGTCTCGGATGTGATGCACGCACACCCGCCTTTAAGTGTAGCATTAAGTCCACTTGGTTATTTCTAGGTGCACACATAGACACACACACACAAAAAAAAAACCTTGGCTGTTCACATGGAAGAGTTATCAAAGAACCCAAGCATTATTTCATGATAATGATAATGATCAGAATGGCAATAACACTGCCAATTCATCGACTGCTTACTGGGTTCCAGGCACTGTGTTTTCAGTTACATGGGTGGCCTTATTTAATTACTGCTATAATTGTGTATCAAGAAAGATTATGATTGTATTTCACTAACGAAGAAATTGAAGCTCAGTGAGTTAAGTGAACTTTCCCAAGCCACACAACTTCTAAACTGCGCTCACTTCTGTCGTTCCCCAGGCTTTCATGTGCTATATCAAGGCCTTCAGACATCTGTTGTGTTTGATATAGTGGGGACCTCAAAGGGAGTGTGACTGTGTTATCTGAGAACCTCCCTTTATGAATCACTGGATCATCACTTGCGTGTGGTATGTTAGGTACTGTCTGATTCTTACCTTCATCTCTAAAAAGTACTGCTCGCCGGAATCTGCAAATCTACAGAGGAAAGAAGCCGCACTCTCGTGTTCTCCCAGGCCCTGCCTGGTTCGTTCTGCCTATTCAGCTCCCGCTGGTCTGGAGCCGGGTTTTAAAGCTTGTGAATTTTGAGTTGGGAAAGCACATAAACTTTTTTCTCTCTGAAATAGTTTGTGTTGCACACCCTGGTTTGCCCAAGTCATTTGTCATTAGGAACTAGTAGCAGGATAATGCAAAAGAAGAGTGTGGGTTTTTATGAAATTAACTCCTCCTCCCCTGGTGATGAGAGCCCCTTGGTGATCTGTTGTTCCTCCTGCCCTCCTGGGGGGATGATTACATGTCTCTGATGGTGTTGCAAGCATACTCAGAGAGCTCACACATCCCTTTCCAAACTGGAAGCATGTGCTAATGGAGGAGAGGTTAATCTACATGGCTTTCTAGCTAATCACTCTGGCATCTCGCTTGCACAGTGTCCAGCGCTTTTGCTGGAATAGGTGAAACTGTGGAAATACACCAGCTCACTCAGAGGTAGAAAGCTCTTCAAAGCAGAGAGAATTGCCACCAAGAGCTCTTAGAGAGATCAAAATGTACCCTTTGTCTTATTCATTTTGGTGCTGATTTCAAAAGGCAACAGGAAAACAACACAGAATGGTATCCAGTATACTTGGCATAGTTTTTTGCCAATTTAAACTAATGAAACGTGTTGATATCCTGTTATTCACATTAAGTCCAGAATCAGTAACACTTACCAAGCACGAATCTTACCTGGCACTTGGTTGGTGTTACTGCGTACAAATGAACCCTGACTAGTAATGTTTTTAGACTTAATTGCTTTTTCCCCACCTTTCTAAATCAGTGTCTCTGAAGCCACAACTCTCTGTAAAGGTAGGCACTAACCATCACCCCCTTCTAGGAGGACACCTCTCCTGATGCCCTGTCCCCCTGCCTTGAGCTTAAGCAGAAATGTGTTGAGACTTCTGGGCTGATGGAGCTGAAATGAACAGATCTGGGCCTGATCATTCTCTCTGGCTCAGACTTTGGAGAGACACCACCTTACTACTTACTTGGGCACAGTTCTTTCATCAAAACATAGACTCTATCACTGATGTTTACAATCCACAAAGAGCGATGAAGTATCAGTACCTCCCCCCATACAACATCCAACTCCACATGACTTTCACTGGAGGCTGAACCCTAAGATTGTCCAGAATGACTCCTAGCCATCACTAATTGTTCCTATTTTTCATCTGCAGAGCTTGGCAGGTCCCTGACATTAGAGCAAAAGTCTTCCTACTAGGACCTTGCCAATTTCAGCTTCAATTCCATCAGTAAACAACTTTGACTGTGTTGGGAAAATTCCATTAATCATTCATGTTCTGGGAAGAATGATCCACAAAGGGGCTGTCAGCACCAGGCAGCAACTTTCCATTTGTTTGGTAATTAAGAACTCTAGGCCATCTAATGGTGCCAGGATGCAAATTCACGGTCAAGTCGGAGCCACCAGAATGAGCTTAAAAGAATTCACTTGCACTTAAACCCCTCCTGCTCCATGATTTGATGGATCTTCCTTGTTTCTGTTAGGCCAACAGCAGGCATAGTGCTTCAAGCTGAAATGATGCTCTTGGTAAAAGCCATTGCTTCTATCAAGAAGATACCAACTGTTTAGGATGCATATTTTTTAAACCTGTTTCTGAACTATGTTTTGTTTATACAAAGATACAAAGGCACGTTTCCCCTAATCAAACTTTTATGTCACCCAACGATAATAAATTGCACTTTGACTTGAAATTTGAATAGGGTTTTATTCCACTCTGCTGGGACCCTATAATGTTGCAGAACAGAAATCCAGGAAACTTCAGAATCTTCTGGGCAACAGGTTTTTCTTCCTTTTTTAAAATCTGAGTTGTGCATTCCTACATCTATTTTGAAATACCAGGGATGATGTGATACTTAAAATTTATGAGGAATTCAGCCAGGGCATGAGGAGAGGCTGTGAAACCAATCCTCTGGGAGATAAAGGATCCCTAAATGGCCCCTACTTGATCTTCACATCATCAGAAAAGTGTAACCACAAGGCCACGCTTAGGAAACCAGGTGGCATTCAAATGGCCCAGGCATCCTGTCATCGTTTGCTCTTCTCCTCTCTGCTTCCTGTCACTCAAATGCCTATCTGAAATGTCTGTGCTTCATAGCAGGCTGATGGGCGAGTCCAGCCAAGTGCAACTCCCATACTGATGGCAACAAAGAAGAGATGCTCTCACTCCTCCCTGTGGGTAACTTTGAATGGGCAACCCATACCCGCTGAGAAAAATGGGCAGCAGCGGATTCCCAGGAGTTCTTTTAACATGTTTCAACTTTAACTTTTTATATATTTATAGAATTTCAGGTGAGGCTCTTGTCCTTTCTTTAATTAAAATGTTTTTATCTGCAGGTGAGGATGTACTTTAAAATGTAAAGCCAAATTGAGGCTTGATAGTGGGCACTGTTTCCAAACTTGCAAAAGTATAAGAGAATCATAGTTGCTGAATATTAATTTCTTTCTCATGGCTCTGTAACTGTCGGTCTTGCTTCTGATACTTTCCTGGGCACTTCTTCCTAGCATTTTGATAATTTTATGAGCCTTGACAATAAGAAAAAACCATGAGAGAATCATTAGGAGTAATTTTTTTCACAGTGGCCTCTGCTCCAGTTAAAGGCATTTGTTGTATGTGATATTAATCGCTCACACCTACAACAAATAGAATGCAAAATGCAATAGAAGAAAATATTGCCCTATGTTCCCATCTCCCTTTCCACACAAAAGGTGTTTACATGAATGTATGCTATTCTCTTAGACAGTTTAAATATTTTAAAATATTTTTCTGTTTCCTTAAACACACAGGCTACATTGACTATGCATGTTTGAATTTCCATTTTGCCTTCAGAAATACAAAAAAAAGGGGGTCAGCCAAATAACAAATTGTTGCATTTATGTGTCTCCAATATCACATCTGTGATTTCTTTTTGGAATAAAGTAAAGCAGTTCTGTGATATTTTACCTCTAGGGGAAGTTAGTGCCTGTTGAACACACAGGCACTGATGATTTGTGTACATACATTCGGGGAGCTGTATGAGATGGTTAGAAATAGTAATGCTATTAAGTTCAAATGTTGAGACCCATTTTTCCCCCTGTCTTTCTACAGAGATCACGGTGCAGGAGAGGAGGATGGGGGTGGAGGTGAACAAGGAAAGGGCGAGGACAACCGGCCTCCACCGATACCCTTCTCAGGGCTCCTGCACGGCCTCAGCCAACTCTCTGCTTTGTATTCCATTTCCGCCCCCTGGACCTTGGCCACCAGCAGTCTCTCTCTTAGCCTCAGATCCTAATTCAGGAAGAAAATCGAGGCCGTGATCAGTGAGTTATTGCAATTACCAGACTTTCCCCAAGGTGCAGTGATTTCTATACCCATCTTTTTCTGAATCCTTTTTATCTAAAAATTACCAGCATCCTACCTTGATCCTAGACATGGATTCCTCTAAGTTTCCCACTCACTCCCCTTGTCTGCCACAACTGAGCCACCACTACAGTCTGGCTTCTGGTCCCATTCCTTAGGGAGCGCTCACCTCCGACTTAACCTGAGAAAACGAGAGATCGCCTTTCAATTTTCATCTGTCGTGTACTCCCTATTCTTCTTAGTCACTATTATCATCATTGCTTGAATCATGCCCCCCTCAAACGTAAGTTCAAGTTCTCATCTGACAACCTGTAAATGTGACCTTATTTACAAATAAGGTCTTTGCAATTGTCGCCAAGCCAAGACGAGGTCAGACTGGAATACAGTGGGCCCTGATCCAGTGACTGGTGTCTTTTTTTTTTTAAGATTTTATTTATTTATTTTTAGAGAGAGGGGAAATGAGGGAGAAAGAGAGAGAGAAAAAAAACATCGATGTACAAGAGGAACAGCAGTCAGTTGCCTCTCACACACCCCCTACTGCGGACCTGGCCCACAACCCACGCCAGGGGCATGTGCCCTGACTGGGAACCAAACCGGTAACCTTTCGATTTGCAGGCTGGTGCTCAATTTCCTGAGCCACACCAAACAGAGCTGGTGTCTTTATTTGAAGAGGGGAATCTGGGTACAGACACATAGGGAGAAACGTCAGGAGACAGGAGCAGAAAACGACAGGACGGACACATCTACAAGCCAATGAAAGCCGAGGATTACAGGCAACCACCGGATGCCAAGAGGAAGCCAGGGAAGGCCCTTCCCGTAAAACGCGCAGAGAGAGCATGCCATGCTAACACCCTGACTTCAGATTGCTGGTCTCCAGACTGTCAGAGAATACATTTCCATTGCTTCCAGTCCCCTCGTTTGTGGTGCTTTGTTACAGCGGCCATAGGAAAACAATGAAATTTCTCACTCCTTACCACTTTTACTGACTTGGCCTCTGTGTTACTTTTTACTTTCTTCATGGTTCTTTGATTATTCTTCTTAATCTCTTTCTCTGCTTGCCCCTTTGAAGCTGTGTTTCCCTGGGATACTTGCCTTGGCTTACTGTTGAGCTCGCTCTCTCTCCAATCTCTTCTCTCTACATTCTTTTCTGGGTTCACCCATGCCTGTCTCAACCATTTCTGCCCATCTTAGTCATGCAGGGCTTTCATGACTCAAGTGGCCTTATCGTAGCCAAGATTTTTCATATTCTCAGGCTGAGCCCAGAACCCCTCCTCTGAGCCTCATGGTAGCAGGAGCGAACAGCCCCCAGCATATACCACTTCAGTTCCCAGCACTAACCTATTGATATACAACTCTCTCTGAATTCTAAGGTGGCAGGGTAGGCAGAATTCTAAGATGAGCCCCAAGGTTCTTGCCCCATCGTATACCCCCTTGTATCCTTGCCTCCCCTCTAGTGCCAGGGAGATGCAGCGAGGGCTCCCAGCCCTAAATTGGGGTCACTGCCCAGTGAGACCCTGCACAGTGGACCCGGTTTACCTGTGCCTGATCCTCCGACTGACAGGACTGTGAGATAATAAGCCTGAGGCTTTTTAGTGTCGGGAACTAAGTTGTGTGGTTGTTATTGTTTATTTTTTATTTCTGTATCCCAGTTGCCTTCACAATGCACAATACCGATGCACAATGCTTACTCGGTCCATGTGTGGACTCAGTAATTTACTCAGGGAAGGTGGTACTGATTTATCATTTTTAAATGCCGTTACAAATAGCATTATTGTTATATTATGTTTATAAACTTTACCTCACCAGGTCAAAGGAGGCATTCTTCTCTCCCTGTTCTGTCATGCCTCACTCTCTCCACCCGCCCTGCACATGGGTAAGGTTTCTTTTCCACATTCCCCTACACCTTTCTGGATGAAGCTTTTGCTCTCTTATCAGCAAAACTGACTGTGGCTTCCAGAAGCTAACCTCTCAGGAAATTGTTATTCATAAAGTGCTTTGGAATCTTCAGCACAACAGGATACGAGGAGCAAAGTGTCTGCTGATGTACACGTATTGAAAACACATGGCAATGGCAGAAACGTAAATATCTCAGGCCCACAAATAATGCACGAGGCAGCGTTTAATTTCCTGGTGCAAAGGCTTTCCATTATTTTCTTCCTCAAACTCCCAGTTCCATCAAAGCAGAGAACAAACACAATTTTCTTAGACAAGTGAAATAACGAGAGCCAAAGCCATTATTCTACACCATTTAGCCTCTCAGTGTAGATAAATGTATAAACTTATAGGCCTTTGGAATAATGGTTGAGTGTGGTGAACAATTGATGTTTCTGACTGTGAGAAAAGTACTTGGTATAGTAAAGGACCAAGTTCATGGCAGATTCCCTTAGTAAATCTGGTCAAAACTTGTTTAAAGACTTTTTAAAATTTTAGTAAAATATACATAACATAAAGTTTCCATTTGAAGCATTTAAGTGTAAAGTTCAATAGTGTTAAGTATGTTTGTATTGCTGTGTAGTCAATCTCTAGAACATTTTCACCCTGTAAAACTGAAACTCTATACCCATTAAACAATTCCTCCTCTCTTCCCCCAACCCCTGAACCTCCATACCACTTTCTTTTTTTTTTTTAAGATTTTATTTATTCATTCTTAGAGGGGAAAAGCAGGGGAAAAGCAGGAGAAAGACAGGAAGAGAAACATCAGTGTGTGGTTGCCTCTCCAGCACCCTTTAATGGGGACCTGGCCCACAACCCAGGCATGTGCCCTGACTAGGTATTGAACTGGCGACCCTTTGGTTCCTAGTACATGCTCAATCCACTAAACTATACCAGTCAGGGCCCCCATACCACTTTCTACTGCTATGAGTTTGACTCCTCTAGATATTGTAGCAAAGCAAAATCATAGTGTTTGTCTTTTTGTGACTACCTTATGTTACTAAGCATAATGTCCTACATTTCATCTGTGCTGTAGCCAATGTTTAGTAGCCTCTATCAGATAACTCTGGGTATTTAGATCTAAAACGTGCCTCAAGTTATGAAGACCTTCTCACTGAAAGTTCCTCATATCACGTCATCAGGTGCCACGGCCGACCTCTCCTGGAGTTCAAAAGCCGACACAGGGACTGGGTCCTTGGTCCTCCCTTCGTAGCACTGAGCTCTGCAAAGTGTTTCTCTACGTGTGGTGCAAAACCTGAAAATCGTTTCCTTTATTATCCCTGCTAATACGTCTTCAGCTAACCTTCCTCCCTAGTGAAGACTACAAATTCCCCTTTAAATTCTCATATTTTGTTTTTATGTTTCAAAATAAAAATTATGATATTAATACCCTAACGAGGGGACTCAGGCCCATTCCAAAGAATGAGTAACTAAGATGCACCATGTGAACAAATTACTTAAAACCACTCCAAGTGGTTTTTTTTTCTGGCTCTTAGTACAACAGAAAAGCATTTTCTCACCCCAAAATAAATTTAACCCCCCAAAATAAAAATAAAGTGAAAAAAGTATTTTCTACATAACTTCTCAATTAATAAAATCAATTCAAAATTTTAATTTACAAAGATTGAATTTTTTTCTTTGGAAAATTAGGCTCTTGACCTTACTGAAAATTTCCTCCCGCAGGACACTGAAGAGGCCTCCAGCAGCCTCTGCATCCTAATAGTCACACTCTCCTGTGGCACCTTTAACACGGACTCCAGGTCATCGGTTGAAAGGGATGATGCTGTGACATGTGGGAGGAGAGCCGTGATCGGGGTTGGTCACACTACGGGGTTCTGGTGTGGCCGGCGAAGTTCTATGTCTTGACCAGGGTGATGGCGGCAAGGCTGTTGACCGTATAATGATTTGTTAAGCCACAACTATGTTTTGTGTTGTCTTTGTTATTATGCAATGAGAAGGAGGTGATATCATCATCTCAGAGGCCACATAGGAGAGCAGAGCTCTTCGTGGATGTGTGCCACGTGGTCATGGGAACAATCCAGGCTGCTTGGGGACCTTGGGCACGTTCGCTCCTCTAAGGCCTTTGTTTCCTTATCCGCACAATGAAGATACCTCGCAGGGCTGCCATGATGATTAAAGGGGATAAATCACATCAAATACGCAGTGTGGTGTTTTGCACTGGAAAAGTATTTGTTGAGCAATAACTATCACTATCAGCTCAATGGTGCAAAACTCCAGGGCAGGATGAAGACTCTGGATTTATAGGAAAGAAATGAATGTGAGGAAAAAAATGAGAATTGAGGGAAATAGGAAAATTGAACAGGAGAGTGAGGGACCTGTGATAAAAAGAAACAGGAAATAAATCCTTAGGGCAGAATGGGGAAGAGCCGGCAGGTGCCAGAGTGCTGGAATACGTTGTGACGCGTGATGATGCATTATATGGGGTTTTCTTTAGGATCCTCACGGGAGTCTTGCAAAAGGATGGATCTTGACTGCACCCAAGAGAGACTTTGTCTACATAACCATGTCACTTGCAGCCGACTCTCGTCCATATTCCTTCAGTCCCCAAGGCTGCACAGGTGGCAGTGACAAAGTAAAGCCACAAGATCTGATACTTTCCAAGAGAAGAGAGGTTGCGTGCCACAAGCTCTTGGCCAAATTCATCTCTGCCCTTCCCTGGGCATATGCAGGGGCTCCCATTAGTGCTCTTGTTTTCTGTTTGGGATGACTATCTTTCCATTAGTTTAATGAATTATGCATTTAAGCTTTAAAAGCATGCATTTCAAAGAAGGTGGACAGATTTCCCCACTTTGCTCACCTTTATGAGTACTAGTCATCCTATCATAAGCTAATAATCCATTGTCCTGGGACATTTTTCATTCCTATTCCAAAAAACTGAGTTTTAATGACTTTTGTGATGATCAGAATCATATATGTCTAAACACTTCCTGGAAGTAAAAACTAGGTAAAATTTAGCCTTTTAAAAAATGCTTTTTAGCTCACAGATTCTTCTAGAAAGATCATTGAATTGTGTGCTTCCGATACCTCTTCTCAGAAGCATGGTGCTCAAGGTCAAATAAGCCATTTGCTCTAGTTTAACATGGGTGACTGTCGAGATGAACAGATTAGATATATTTAAATAAAACATTCTAATAGCATGTTCTGGTCTTGGAGGCCTCAGGCAGCATACGTTGTATTTGTTAGACACCATGGCTTAATTACTCTCATAAATGAATTATACCAATTTCAATTTAAAACCATAAGTGTTACAGTTGAACTAGGGTCAAATTAAACTTTCTGTCAATTATGCAGATTACTTAAGCAATTATGTAAATTGTTAATAAATTCTTAAGGGATGTGGAATTTTTCTTGAAAAAATATCTGTTTTATGCTACCGGGCTCAAATACTCGGAGAGTGTGGGGACTCGGGAATAATGAACACACAACTCTAAATATCTGTCTTCAGAATTCTCCCCGGCATGAGGAGTAAATTGGGGCCTCTGATCAGCTGAGGCTGAGTGGGATGTTTTCCACTCAGGAACTGTTTGGTTTGGATTGTGAAGATGTACATTCTTTAGAGTACAAGACAGCATTAGAGTTCCAAGTGATAGGATTGGGGAGGGAAAGGTGGTGATAATGAAAAATCAGATCTGCTTTTTGTTTTAAAATTCTTTACAGACAGTGCACCTCTTTTTGGCTTTTCCTGGAACAGAGCTTGTTCATCGCCCACTAGCCCTTTATATGAGATTAAATCATGGGAACATGATGAGCCCGGAGGGCTGAGAAACTTCACGGAGTCTCCTTCTCATAGTCAGTGTTCATGACAGTTTTCTTGAATCTTACCAGGCTACCTTAAACCAAACCTACCTCTTTATACAAATAGGCAAAGTCATTTTGTTTTTACTGAAAGAAAAAACAAACAAACAAACAACAACAAAACCTTAGGTAGAAAAGCCAAGTCCATTCAATGATTTTTGGTTTCCAGGTTATCAAGTTAAATAACCAATTGAAGCCTCAGGGGAGCAAATATCTATGCACTCAGAATGCTTCGAGGACCAGCACTTGAGTATTTTTTTCCTCAGTGGCTTGCTATGTAAAGTTTAAACATACTCTCTAGTAAGATAAGTCCTCATTTTGAAATAGAACGTGCTGCTGTGTTAGGTTGCCCCACTCAGGCTGCAGAGGGGAAGGAGCTCAGGCCTCAACAGGAGCTGGGCCTTTACAATGCCCAGAGAAGTCAGGACAGGTGGTCAGAAGGTCGGGTCACGGGACATCCTGACCATGCTGATAGCACAGCTTTTGTGGTGCATGGCGACAATCCCAGTGTCTCCGTCCCCCTGTGACTCAGTAGCTTCCCCTTTCTCCTTTTTCTCTCTCTGCTCTGATTGACTGCTAACTCTTTCTGTGTGTTTTGACTCAGGTTCCTTCAAGAACATAGACTGGATTTGGTGCTTCAGGGGCTCTACAAAACAGCCTGCACACTCCAGAGAATCCTTAGGTCAAGACATTCAAGGGCTTTTGCTTAGTTATGGCCAGGATGGGAAAATGTCATGGTAGGAGACAGTGACTGCTATGCAGAGAACTGACCATGGCCAACTTTCCTCAGAGTGAGGCTGGGATGCTACCTTAGTGTGTATAGACATTTTCATGAGAAAAGGGCAAGGAATGCAGAACCAGTGTTCTATGGTGAAGAACTAAGTTCCCTCCTCAGAACCGTCTCTGAGCCTGGCATTTGCTGTGGCTGAAATATTGAGCTCACACTTTTTCATGTCATTTGTTCTCCACTCCAGGTGGGTTGATGGAAGAGACTGACATGTCCCAGAGGAAAAAAAAATGACTAAGGACCCCTAGGTTTGGAAGGGGGTACTTCACTATTATACAACTCGCCAATGCCAAAGCTAGCATTTGAATCCAGTTGAGACATTCGAAAGTTCACCCGTGACTAACTGAAGCCTAATAAAGGCAAACCTCTGACCCTGGTCCTCTGGGTTTCCTTCCTGGTGTAAGTGAACACTTGAACACAAGTATGAAATGTGTGACATATCAAAAAGAAAAGCACCTGATGCTATGAAATGTACATATTGATGAGGGCAATGCGAAAACGCACTGAATGCTAAAGTATGGTCCACCGAGGATGGCCTTTGTTAAAATCTCCAAATCACTACCTGTAAACTCCTGAGTATTCACCAGAAAGCAGAGGGCACGTGTACCTGGAAAAAACCTTCTTTTTTCTTTCTTTTTTTTTTTTTTGAATTCTTTATGATGCAGAGGAAAAACTTTATAAAATATTAGATGAAAAGACCCCTTTCAAAATGCACTTGCTTTGTAGCAACCTCCTTTCTGGCTCTTCTGCATACTTAAAAGTCATCCCCACCTTGAGTGCAGCGCTGGCTTTTAAAAAGACACCGCACCTTCCCAAGTTCTGACACAGAGCTACTGGGCCTGCATTTGGAAATGTCTCATTGTCCTCACGGTGAGCATTTCTGTGAAGGCGAGCAAAGCCAAACAAAGCCAAAAAAAATTTTTTTTCTAAACTGCCCAACCAACGCTTCACAGGCACTCTGTGCTGCCCCAGTTTCAAGGCTATGTCTGACTGTAGACAGAAAGCTATTTCGAGCATTGAAAACAGCCTTATTACCCTGCCATTTTTGCACAGGTTTTTTTTTTCCCTCCCTTCCCCGTGACATTAGAGAGTCCGAAGTGACATACATTTTTTATAGCTTCATAAAGTCGTCTCCTGACCGGGTCACCCTTCTCATAACTAGGGAGCAGAACGCTTGAAAAAACCCATTCATCAACGTGAAAGGAGGCTCTGTCTGCAGCTTCCAATATGCAGAGTCTGGCAAGATCCAGCTCAGTGCAAATGCTAACTTACTCCTTTCCTAATGCCAAATGACCCGCCCATTCTCTCAACACACTGAGGAGGACAAGGAGGGCACGGTGGCCCTCCGCATCTGCAGAGAGCTCCTCGAGTCAGAGCCCAGCACCAGCCCTTCCCGCTCCATGTACTGCACGCATTAAAAAATTAGTTGTATATGTATACTAATTAAATATTCAATTAAACAAAGATAAAATTATGGGGGGAAATTTGTTCTTGCCTAATGGGCTATAGCCCTTTCATTACTTTTGCACAGATATACATTAAAATTCCATGGAAAAGTGCAGAAACTGTTAGCCTGGTTTTTATTCTGCCAATGTCCCTCCTACATGCTTTGTTCAGACATTCGGACTTGGGATGGTCTAACCTAGGATCACGGGTGGATGAAAGAAGGTAGGGAAGGTGGGAAACAAGGAGAAAATTGTTACGGAGACTTCTGGTGCTAGGCAGACATCCCCTCCATGAGAGCAGAATCTTTCCCACGAAAGTGCATGGTGAGGGGTAGGAATGCGCAGGTTTGGGGGTTTGAAAGAGACATGCTCATGATGAATTTCAGCTCCATTAAAATTGGGGTCTCTGATGGACGCAGACCCCTGCAGGCCGAAGGTCGGAACATCCCCTGTCCCCCCCCTGCTCATGCCACATGGGTTTGTGTCCTGCCCTTTACTCTGCTGAAACTGGGCTTTAAACTTGAGTTAAGGTCACAAATGAATAAAAATGACCCACCACACCCCAGGACTGTGTTTTTATATTTGGGATTCTTGCTGTCGTGGTATTGAATAGACTGTATCTGTGCACAATCGTATGTATATGTGTGCATGTGATGCAAATATATATGTATTTGTATACACAGGGGTAGACAAAAAGTAGGTTTATGGTTGTGAGTACAGGAAAGACTTTATTCTCATATTATTTATTTATTGTTCTATTATTTGTATCACTTGTCTTATTGTTATTATTGTTATTATTTTGTATCTTTATTTACAATTGATCTCTTAGGTAATGATGGCTGATAATTTAACCCATTTTTGCCCACCCCTCTATGTATATATGTGTGTATATATATATATATATATATGCATAAGTTTTATGCATTTATATATATGCATAAGTTTTATAAGCCATAACCACAAACATATCTACATGCACACATGTATGAACAATTTGACCTATAACTCAGAAATAATTAGAATACTACTGAAAGAGCAACGGAATGATTGCTGTAAAATTATTTGCTTTACATTAAAAAAAATTGCACCCAGGCTGAAAACCCCCTTGTCTCTCTCTTCTCCTGTCCCCGCAGGCTGACAGACTGGCAAATCTGGAAAAGGAGACTGTACTCATTTTACTAGACGTCTGCCAGTCCCACACTGCATATAAGATGTGAGACTCTCACCCCGGTGCCCGGCCAGATCTGTTCCTGCTACCACCTCAAGGGTCCCCAACAGGAAAGAAATGGTCACCCTTCCAGGCCGGGCCTGACGGTAGGATACAGTAGCCCTTCCTCCTAAAAACAAAATCCACAGGGTCGTCGTGATGGGGATGTTGAAGAGGTGAGAGGAGAACTGGGAAATAAATGACACGTTCTCATCGACTTATCCTAAGAAGTAAATACAAGGCTGTGGGGGACTTTACCACCTATATTTCTAATTTTTTTTCTACTAAAATGGAAAACAATCCAAAAATGCTGCAAAAACAGCTTCCAAACATGAAAAGGATTCATCTTTTTAAAGTAACCATCGACGGCATCCAAGTGCACCTCTTATATCTGAAACAACAGAGGTAATGACATCTCATTTGATTTTCAGACCCAATTATAAATTCAAATGAAGAAAAACTAGTAAACTGGGAGATAGAGATGAGAAATAAACTGAAAATATAGGTAATAAAACAGAGAGATGAAAAATAAGAAAGGTAGGCTGAAATATAAAGAATAAAAAGACAACACATGCCATGTTTAATTTCAAGTTTCTAAAGGAAAGGACTGGGAGAGAAAAAATTGGAAAATATAATGGCTAAAAAATTTCTAGAATATTAAAACTAAAAAATGTGGTGAGGGGAGAAAACCACAAACTAATTTGCTGTACATACAAATGACATAAGCTAATGCTCCCAAAGTATATAAAGTAGCATAAAACTCAAGAGGAGAAGGAGGAAGAGGAAGAAGAGGGAAAGGCAACTTATATTTTTTAATTATTTTATTTATTTATCTTTAGAGGGGAAGGGAAGGAGAGAGGGAGAGAAACATCAATGTATGGTTGCCTCTCATGTATCCCCTGCTGGGAACTGGCCTGCAACCCAGGCATGTGCCCTGACTGGGAATTGAACTGCGATTCTCTCATTCACAGGCCTGTGTTCAATCCACTGAGCTACCCCAGCCAGGGCTTAAACTTATTATTTTTTTTTTTAGTGGACAAGAAAAACAAAGAATGCATGGAAATTGGAAATTTAAAGTAATTTTTATAGATTCAAGCAAGAGTGAAATCTTTCAAGTCCTGAAAGACAAAATCCTGTCAACTCAGAGTTCTATACTCAGTGACAACATCTCTTAAAGTGAAGAGAAAAGAAAGACCAGCATGACGAATTCATTGTCAACTTGTTTCCTTCAAGAAATGTTAAAGGTCCTTCCTAAGGCAGAAGGAATAAGATACCGAGAAATACTCAGACTCACATAAAGAAAGAAACAGCTCTGAAAAAGTAAAATAAATGAATAACTAAATAAAAACTTCATATTTTAACTTAATCTAAAAATAATTCACTGTTAAAGCAAAAATAGTAACAATGTGTTTTGTTTTGTTTTTTTAGTTTATTGAAAACTGCAAGGTAACCACTAAAAAAAATAATAAATGGGTACAACTAGTAGGCCAATAGTGGAGACAAAATGGAATGATAGTTCATATCGGGATGAAGGAAGACTTAGTCTGACATAATGTGAGTCCCCAACTGAGCTTAATGTGAATAAAAAATCTTAAATGTTCATTAGAATGTAGTTAACACACTGAATTCTCTATGCCTGGCTCACATGGATTGAACATATTAGAATTATAACTGTAGTATTTTCTTCTCAGAATAAGAAAATAGAGAAAGTCATATAAGATTCCCCAAACAGATACTTAATTAAAGCAATTCAGAAAAAAATGTGGCCTTGGGAGGAATTATCTAAACCAAACTTGTAAACTCCTGAGGCTCACCTGCTACTTCACTGTTTCTATTTCCTGCTATTCAGAAAGATTTTTCTACTCAGCAATTTCATTTACCAGATCACTGCTGACTCAGGACTATACTCCTTCCTACCCAGAAAAGTATATTAGTTGCTTATACACTTTGATATTTAATCAAACAAATGCATCTTACTCAGGATACCTTCTTTTGCCCCAAGAAATCAAGGAGATCCTAAATACCACTAGGCAACCAATGCAGCAAAATTTCCATGTCCCAGAAGATATGATTTCTCACAAGCTAGAGGTTTTCTCTGGCTTATTCCAGTTTTTCCTGGAAGCTTTATCTGGGAGGTAAAGAGTCGGGTATCCTAAAATTAGAAGAAAAACAATCTGCAACAACAATAAAAGCAAAATCTGCTACACCTTGCAAGAAAAACTACCGTCATGGAGGAGAAATGTAACTTGTCCTGCATTCATCTGAGATACTACTTTGAGTTACACTGGTCTGCAAACAGATTCCTTCAGTTCCTTGCAGGAGCCAGAAGATCAGGACACCAAGATGGATTCTCAGGTTATTTGATTCGTTGCCGTGAATCTCTCTACCTCCAACTCCCCATGCTCACGAAAGTAATAATGATGATATAACTATTAAGGCCCAATTTTATCCTTTATGCACTAATTAGAATTAATAACCAACGGGCATTGCTGTTAGATACTGTCTATTTGTATACTACAAAACAAGTGTATCAAAGATTTCATTTCATTTGTTCAGAGACAGAGGTTGAGTTGCAATCAATCCCAGTATTTGACTATGGCTACCAAGTTCAAAGTCTATTTACCAGCTCTACAGTCATGACAGTTCCATTTTCTTAGCATGCTCAGGGATGACTGGACTCCAGGGTACTGAATTTTGGTATATAAATGCATTTAAAAAACTGATAGATAACATCAAAAAGCTAATTTGTTAATTTCCCGAAAGACTCATTACTATCAGAATTATAATATTCTCTCTTAGTGGACAGATTTCTGCAGAAAAGTGTAATCAGGAGGTTATGCTTTGGAAGCCCTGGGATCAGAACAGGTGGTGTCAGCTCTTGGGCCATAGTTGCTGGGGCCACACATTTGGTGCCTATGCACTGACATCAGTTGTCAAGGGCCCGGACACCCTCTATTCTGCACTCTGCCTAGAGAGCACAGCCAAAGGCTCTCTTAAACTTGCTTTCCTTCATGGCTTTCAGGGCCACCAAAATCCTCAATGACACATTTTCTTTGAATATGTTAACACCAACAGTCAGTTTTTTATCAAGTATTGACCTGAGGAACATTCTGACTCTATTAAAGTAAGTAAGGTAGAGGTTCTAGTCCTCGCTACCTGTTCTTATAGGGGGCCTCCTTTAATGAGCCCTTGACAGCTTTCAGGGGCTAGTGAATGAGACAGCAATCAGTGTGTTAGGTTTTATGACTGGGTACCAGAAGGTTCTGCAAAATCCATACTCACTGCCTCAGACCTCTCTTGTTTCCCTTCGATGTTGGATTTAACTAGAGAAATAAAAGTGCCCCCTTGAAGCCAGAGGAAGAAATACCTACATAAATTGCCATAAAACTCAAGTAAATGTTTTAAAATCTTCATGACTCCTGATAATTAACACATTAAGTTAGTGATAAATTGCCCTACTATGTGGTAACCTGCTCTCTACATGCAACGGACCCTTATTATGGGGCAATGACCAGCTGGAGTTATTGACGAGTGGACAGCAGTGGTCATTTTAAAGGAAGTTCCATGAATTACTCTCAGGCACATATGGTAAAACATAAGAGACAAATCTTCCTGAACTTCAATAATGCAATGTTTGCACAGGGTAGGCATTCATTAAGTACTCATTGGAATGATTTCTAATTGACACAATCATTTAGCCACATATAACTAGTAAATGTTTTGTTTTCTTTAAAAATAAAAAGTAAGCCCTGGCTGGTGTAGCTCAGTGGATTGAGCGCAGGCCTGCGAACCAGGATATCGCAGTTCGATTCCCAGTCAGGGCACATGTCTGGGTTGCAGGCCAGTTCCCAGCAGGGGATACACGAGAGGCAAGCACACATTGATATTTTTCTCCCTCTCTTCTTCCCTTCCCTTCTAAAGATAAAAAAATAAAATCTTTAAAAATAAATAAATAAATAAATATAAATAAAAATAATAAGTAAGTAGACAGCTTTATGTTAATGCCATTCTTGAAATACGAAGTGGGTGGATTTTATACCGTGACACTATTCTTAGAATGTCTCAAAGATGCTCAAAGGGTAGGTAAAAAGACACTTGCAGCCTGGCTACTATAAGCCTGGTTATTTGTGTATTTGTATGCCTTTGTTGCCTGAGTGATTATCTCAAGATAAAGTCCTCCTATCAGCAAACCTATCAGGAGATCCAAGTTCTCCATCCAGGGAGCAGATAACCTCCAGGGCGAAGTACCCTCTTGAAGACAGGTGCCACAATGCCTCGTGAAGTCTTCTGCCTTTCCCCTGGTGCATCTGAAGTAATCACTGAGGGA
Organism: Artibeus jamaicensis; assembly: GCF_021234435.1. Taxonomy (NCBI): domain Eukaryota; kingdom Metazoa; phylum Chordata; class Mammalia; order Chiroptera; family Phyllostomidae; genus Artibeus; species Artibeus jamaicensis. Next base: position 7,641,079 of record NW_026522049.1, on the reverse strand, counting down.
CTCCTTATATCTGGAGCTTTCCCTAGACATCACTTTCTTTTCTCATGAAAGCCACTGCATTGGGATTACAAAAACATAGTAGACGTCTTCACTCGAACTTCTAAATAAAATCTCCCAGGAATGCAGAATTGTACTTATGGCATTTTGTCTTCAGATATTACTCAATGAACTCCGGTAACATTTAACATTTATTAAGTGGCTTACTATGTACCCACTACTGTGCTAAGTAAGCATTTTATATGTATCTCATTTAATTCTCACTAGAAACCAATGAGGCAAGTGCTATTACCACCGCTTTATGGAACCTGGGAGTGAGAGATTCACCAGCTGGCTCAGGACCCCACAGTTAAAAACAAGACGACTGGGAAATGTACCCAGACAAGCTGAGGCCAGAGATTCCCCTCTTAACCATGGAAATCTACCTTTCAGTGTAAAATATGCATTGTTAAAGCCCTATTTTCCAACAGGACTGGAGAACCAACTCAAGATTCTAGCCTTGAGGGATGCCAATAGTTCTGAGGCTAGACACTTAAAATCATGCTGTTTCACCAACACACAGTAGAAATTTGATTCCCAAAGGCAGACCTGCTATTTCACACAACAGGTTCAATAAAGTAATTTACTTGTCTTTATGGGTTAGAGGGACAGGACTGACGGTGTCAAGCTGAGTTAATAGAAGACCAGATGTTGGCTGGCACAAATCCTCTCAGCCAGCTGGAGAAGTGAGGAAATTATGGGCTCAATAAGAACATTAGCCCGAAGATGAGCAGATAGAATCTCTTACACTTGGGGAAAAACTCTGACATAAATAAAATTTAGGGAAATTCATGTTTCTCCATTTCTGGGAAATACCCCATATAAACAGATATCTCAGAATGCAAATATGTTTTATATACATACAATTAAAGAATGTATATCGTTTAACCCAAAGCTCATTAAGAAACCATCACTAATTAAGTGCAGAAAAATCGATCTCCTAAGGCCAGTCATTTCTTACTGAATGCCATCAGTGTAGAAGAGTGCAATCCAGAGAGTACAATTTTGGTTTCCCTCTGCCACAAATGCACCACTATAAAAACTACCTAAAACCCAAATATTAGGAAAATTGCAGAGATGGTTGGTTTAAATCCACTGAGAAAAATAATAGTGTCTTCTCTGGCTATCAGTAAATGAATATTCATTGATGATCTTACACCCTCCGAACACCCTGCTATGTTATTAGAGTTCTGAGTACACTTTATAAGAGCAGTTTCAGCCATAAGGTTTGGTAACTGAGGGCTCTTACCCTCTCATCTGACTGTGCACTTGGATGGCTCTTGGGGGATAAAGGAAACAGTTTGCGAAGGTGAACATGCTCACCGTGCCACCCTTTGCCTGGATTTCTAGCTGTGGTACCTCTTTCTCTTTCTACTGCTTCTCCTGCTACCTCTCAGTACTGCTGAACTTTAAGAGGCCCAGGAGAAAGAAGAAATAAGACTTTAAATAATTTATTTGGAGAAACAGTCAGTGAAGAGGAACAAATCATGTTTCGCTAAAAGAACCCGGACCTTTGGCCCTCCCCTTTTCGCTTCAGTACCTGGAGCCGGAGCCGGATTGCATTAGTGAAATTTTCATTTGATGGCATTTTAATATTCTGCCTTGATGACTTTTTAGCAACATTTACTTTCAGAGGTCTCGAGTGTTCCCTCGGAGGAAATGAAACATGTCTGAGCCCATTACAAAAATCAAAATTTAAATACCTCGACCACGTTAGGGCTTGCACACAATCCCATCAGCGCTTAAGCTGAAACTCACAACTATTCATTCTCTTGCTCAATCGGTAATGAGTATATTTGATGAAGCATTCCAGGGCCAGGGAACACAAGTTAGTGATCTAACTTAACCCGTTGGTTGCCTGGCCACAGAGGCCCAGGCCAGGACTTGATTAAACTGTAACATGCACATACTTTCTAACAGCACCAAAGCAAACTGCTTTGTTATGTCAAAAACAAACTACAACCCCCATAAGTAACAGGAAAGGAATGGTGATAAGACAGGTGCAGATTAGGGTGGGCATTCTTCAGGAATGACTCTGTGTCTGTACGTTCTACACCTCAACCTGTTCAGTTTTCTTTCCTCTGACTATGGCCATAGTTACTCCGTACTAAAAGCTGTTGTCTTCTATACTTGGAGAGTCACTGAATGCATTGTTTTTACCCATGTTCTACTCCCTGACTTCCCTGAGAATTTCAACATATATTCCTGCAAAGAAACATCCCCAGGTTGTGATCTCACTGTCTAGAGCACATTACATTCTACTCGGTAACGCGAGGCTGGCCCCAGTGTGTCTTGAATATGGATCTTGCATGCAAAAGCAACGTTAGTCACAGATATTGCTATTTGACATCACAATCAAAGCTTCAAAGATCTACTTCATTCCACAGATGATTATTATTTCTGAATGCAGGAGAGAGTTCCTCTCTCTCCTCTCCTTTCTTCAACTTCTCTTTCTCCCACCCAAACCGAGTGACTTAATAATCAATTTAAGGGGAAAAACGAGGAGGGATTTTGAAGAACAAGTATGAAAGACACAGGGATGAGGTCTGTGGGGAGGGGGGGATGGGAGGGAGGTGGGGAGATGGGGCGGGGGGGTGGGATGGGAGAAATTGACAGAAGAAAACTGTACTTGAAAAATAACTCAATAAATTAAAAAAAATAATCAAGTAGGGAAATCCACTGTGAACTTCAGGACAGCTTGGTGGTGCTCCTGTGGCTCAGCCTATTGTCAACAGGTTAGTGTTGACATTTCAGCTCCCGCTCAAGATTTCAGACAGTGTCCTTCACTGTGACCTTGCCAGGTCCCTGCCTTGGCTTTCTACTTACAGGGAATTAAGGACTCTTCCTTTTAAGAGAATGAAGCATGGCCAGAGGCCTGATGGGGAATTATGATTTTACCTGGACAGAATTTTTTCTGTGCATCTTAGATCATGGTCTTCTATTCCCTAGAAGGCACCTGTAGTCCACAGTGAGTGGCCTGGAATAATGGTATCAGAACGTGTTCCTATGCTCTCCTTGGGGGGTGCCGTTAGCCTCCCACATGGTCCAGCGCGGTCTGGTAGCTCTCACTAATACTTCTCATCCAGGGTGAGCAGGGGACAGGCTCGGGTTCTCAATTATTTCTAAGATTTAAATACTGACCATTTATCTGGAGGATGGCTCATTTAAGGTAAGAAAGACATTCAAAGTATTAGCTAAAGGCAATGCTCATTCTTCTTCTTGACGTGTTGTTTGCTGGTTGCCAGAGGAGTAGGGTGTAACTTCTATTTCAAAAAGAAACCTGTCTTGGTGTTTAAAAAAAAATCCAGGGTGCCCAGCAAAAAGCTACAACAGTGGAAAAAAGTGAATTTCAACAATTATCTGGAAGAGGGTAACTAAGGTAAATTCCTCTCTTTGCCCAGTAGCAAAAGTATTGAAAACCTACTTCTAATTCACCCTCTCCTTACTACCTGATCTTTAACTTGGTACAACACCATACAGTTAATGGTGCTTAGTCACACAGTTTCTCTCTCCCAATCACAGAGCTAGAAAAAGAGCCCTTTGAAAAATGAAAGGTGAAAATGCTTGGCAAAGAGAGGAAATCATGAAGCATTCTTAACTCTACCACTCGTGCATAGTAGTTCAAGTCTTCAACAATTTTAATTCCTCATAGAAACTTAGCAATGAAAGAAACAGCCATTCTCTCTTCTAACCATGTCTGCTCATCTCAGATATAGGAAGAGTTTTGCAGAATCAGCCAAGAGTCTTTTAAAACTCTTGGAACTTAATTAATTCCATTTGAAATTTAATAAAGTAAGCATGACAGTCACACTAAACTCATTCTAGCTTGCTCTCTTGCCTTTAATTAAACCACCTGTCACACATGGGCACATGTGGACATACGCACAGTGATTCCAACTGAAAACCCCTATTAGAGATAGCTTAAAGCTCTGCTAAGTACCTTCCATGTAATTCAAATCTGTGAGTGGCTTAATTTTTTGCTTTCTAGGTCTTTAGGCAAAAACTGTTATATGTATAACTCCTTTTTTTTTTTTGCCAAAAATCAATGAAAAACTCATGTTGCACATTTAAACTTAAACGGATGGATGGATGAATGTTACCTGTTACCCCAAAGCCAGCCCCAGCTTCTCTCTGTCCAGTCAACTTTACACTGGAAGCTTGTCTCCACCCTCAGGAACACCTCTTCCTTCTTGTGCTGTGATCCTTCTCTGCTCGGAGCTAGAGAGGGTACAATTTCAATTTGGTGTCAAACTGAGACTTGTACTTCCTTACCCCTTACTAGATGGAAATGAGGAAAAGGCACATAGGTCTGGTGAAGAATGTTTCCTGGACTGCGTTTTTATCATCAGTGTATTTAGGATACTGTGATGATGAAGCGGTAGCGCACATGCATAGCCTACAGTGACGTGCTTGGCTGTCTTCTATGAAGTGTAACCTGTGGTCATCATCATGAATATTGGTGTCATTGTTACTATTTTTACTGCTGAAAGCTTTTTCTTAAGCACTGGTGGTGTTCAATGGATATGATTCTTTCTCCTCCTAGCTCCACAGGTTCCCTTCGACTTTCTCTCTTTTCTTACACTTTTGGCTTTCACTTAACTGGCCTCTCTTTTTTGTTGGCACTTCCTCTCACACTTGTATTTTAACTTAAGAAGTAAAAGCAAGGATTAGACCTTTCAGTGACAGTCTTTTTAGAGACACATATATTTTTTACAAAAAAATATTAAGGGATAGAGAGGGATAAGCAAAAGACATAGAGTTTAGGCAGTGAAACATGAGGTAGCAGCTGGCCAGGAGGGAGAAAAGGATTGGTACACATTAGGATGTTCAGAGCTTCTGGGAAAAGAAATGATGGGTCAGCTCCAAAACGCTCAGGTACCAGTTACAAGCACTAGAGGTTTTGGGAGGGAGGGAGGGAGGGAGGGAGGGAGGGAGGGAGGGAACTAAAACTACTTGGAAGCTTTGTTATCTCCTAGAAATATGGGCAGGGTGATGGTGTTTTTTTTAAACTTCACAAGTATTTTTTTTCTTATTGTGGTTACCTGAGTCTAAGAAAATTTCAGCTAAAAAGAGAATTTCTTAGAAGTTTCTCAATTCTAAGAAATTAGGGGAAACGAAAAAAAACATCAATTATAATAGACCATGACCTAACCCAAGTAAAAGTTTCTACCACGGTAATGGGTAACTGCTTTCCTCTGTTCTTGAAGGTATTTTCATTTCCTGGATCTGTTAAAATCTCCTACAGGACAAAATGATTTGTTATGTTATATAAACTAAAAATGCAAAAATCTACACATCAGGAATTCCTAGAAATACTTCAGAAAGTCTTAAAAAGGATCTTTGAGTGAAACTGAAGGAGAAAAATTTGTTTGTTTGTTTTAGATGAAGGGCAAAGACCCAGGAGAATTTATTTCTAAATACTCAGTATTTGAATAAGTTTGTTCAATAATCATTACATAAAAATACATAATTTTTATGACATGGTATGTCATGAAAAGGGAAAGAATGTTGAGCTATAGCTAAGTCTTGAATTACTAAGGTGCACAAAATTCCCCCCCCAAATTAGCTAAATAGTTTACTTTTATCTATAAAAGTTATTCAAGGGCAACATAATGTTTGTGAACATGAAGGGAAGCCAGTTTTAGCTGAGAGAGGTGGATATTTCTTACGCCAAACCCGCTGCAAACTAGGGGAGATTACCCTGCTGCACGGCCCTCACTTGACATGCCTGTGTAATAACGTCTCAGGCGATAACACCATTCAACAATAATGTGGTTATAATTTGCAGTGGTTTTATAAACCTGATCCAGGACCTGTATATGGATTCGCTGACCCAGTTCCGTCTCCAATCGATCCTCACCCTGCCCCTCGCATACATTACGGACCCACCGAGTGGGACGCTGAGCTGCTCTTCTGTAACGTGAATTTATGCTAATGGATGTCTGCATATGCTTATATCACATATCTATATTAAGCTTAATAGTCTGTTACATTGCTTCTTAACCCTGTGTCCACACATGATTAACTTTCCTGATTTCTTTCAAAACCGTTATTAACACAGTGTAGCATTTCACTCAATATGTCACTAAGTTTCTCTGCCTCGTGCTAGACTTGGGGTGATGATAAAACTCAGCTTCTGCGAATAAAAATGCATGTAAAGATTTAAGGGCACATAAAGAGAGGCTCCTTTTTTTGGTGTGTGTTGGTAGAGCTTGAAGCTGGCAAGAGCTTCAAGTCTGAGCTCTTTAGGAGTAAATAAACTCTGACTGGCTTTCTCCAATAACGGAACTGGGTACATTAAGAATTATAGTAAAAACTGACCAAGATATATAGAGAAATAGGGTAATACAGAGACAGACTTAGGCAGTGACCCACATCATACTTAAAGTCCTCCTTCTCTGAGGGTTTTTAGAGGAATTCCAGGCCTTGGCAGCAAACTATTTTTAATGTTCCACCAAAACCTAATAGTGGATGATGCACGAGTAATTCTCAAACTTTTGGAACCTGCTTGAAAACTCCAAATTTCTCTACTCTTAACAAAGACCAGTTTAACTCTTGATGATGAAACCAGGTTAAGCATATTTCAGAAGCCCAAGTTCAGTCATTTATTTTTCTCATTTTCTATTGTTCCCTTCCCATTAGGAGAGCTGTTATTAATGGCAGTCCTCTGACGGGCACATGCAGCTCCATCGAGGGACAAGTCAGGCATCTATTCTTATTAAGAGAATATAGATTATAGTCCATGGTAACTCCCCAGGAGAAGACCACAAATTGTATTTGTTCCATAAATGTCTAAATGCCCATGAAAAACTCATTTTAATGTGGTTTTTTTCCCTATTGTTTTTATTAAGTGCAACTGGGTGAACTTAGCCCAGGGATTGGGGGGAACACATGTGTTCTCATACATAATTGCTGGGGGGATGAAGCTCACTTTGTTTGGTTCCCTTTGGGGGGGGGGGGACACCTGGAATCGCCTCTCTGGTTTCCTGCCTTACATGCCTGCTGTGGCCCGGATGTTCGTGTTGCTCCTGAATTCAGGTGTTGGAATCCTAACACCCAATGTGATGGTATCTGGGAGGGGATCAGGTCATGAGGACAGAGCCTCATAAAGAGGTCTAATGCCTTCAGAGAAGAAGCCCTGGAGAGCTCCCTCATTGCCTCTTCCATGTGAGGAGGCAGAGAGAACACTGCGGCCCAGAAGAAGACCCCCATCCCCATCCCCCAAGCTGGAGCCCTGACCTTGGACTTTCACCTCTGCACTTGCTACCCTTCATGGGCTACCTAGTCTGTGGGATTTTGTTACAGTAACCCAGATGGACTAGGAGAATGCCTTACTCTTTGCTGATTTTAATCTGTATCCTTTTGCTGTAATCAATTATAACTAGCAGTATAACAGCTTCACTAAGTCCCTGAGTTCTTTTAACATTTGTCTGGTCTGAGGGCAGCCTTTGGGGCCTGAGCCACACCTACTCATTAATACTGCACAGGAAACAGCGAGGGGGTGTTGAAGCCATCTGTGCCCAGCTAGACTTACAAAACACATTTTAAAATTGTGAAAATAGTGCTAATACTGAGTTGTCTATGACGTTAATTCATGAGTAGAAATAAAATAAAAGTCTATCAGACAGTATTAATAAGCAGGCTTTCGTGCCTTTGACTCTATCTTGTGGTTTCTCATTAATGAGAAGATAGAGATACCTGACCTTGAATGAGCATGCATGTGCATGCAACATACACATGTACTTACTTACCTGGATATACATACAAATACTATTTTAACTCATTTTTTTTACCAGTTGGTGAAACAAACGCATCTACCAAAATGAAGCCTGCAATGATTGATATCTGAATTACCATTTACTACTTTGGTTAGAGTTGACTGGCAAGATAACAAATAATTCTTGTTAAATTACACTAATTTCTCTCATTCCAAATCTGATCTAAAAACAAGTAAAATACGCACACAATGCCAGGAAATGTGATCTATAACTTGGCATATACTCTTAAAGTGATAACTAAGATATGTCAGATTTTATTACAAAACAAAGGGTGTTGGTTTTTTTTTTTTCCTGTTCAAATAGCAGTAGAATAATCAGTCAAAAAAAAAAAAACTTTTATCCCTCAAATGTGGAACAAGTAGGCACTTCACCTGGATTGATTCTTCTGTGGGCCATTCCATGGGATAAAAAGAACATTGGTGATGGACCCAGATAAGGACTAATAGAGTCAAACACAGTGGAATGTGAGACCATTATGGGGATTGAGTGAATTGCATAGAGGAATAAAAAATGGAAAAGGAAATTAGACTTTTCACTAGTGGAAAAAAATGACTGGGCAACTCTGGGATATGTTACAACAAGCTCCTGAATAAAATAAATAGAAAGTATTTTTCAGGCTGTGGGGATTGAATGAATGCAATCAATCTTCCTTGTGTGGGAACTACATCACTCCTACCCACAAGCTCCCTCTAGTGAATTAAAATCTCACAGCAACTCAACCGATAAACAGGCTTGAGCAATGACCACTTAACTAGGACAATATCCCGCATGTAACCAATCAGACCCACAATGACACACCGCAGGCTGTTATGAGCTTCTCCTGCGCTGAGCCATTTTACATCCACATTTTTCTCTTTCCTGTATTAAAATCATCTTAGACACACATACACAATCACCCCAACTTTGACAACAAGTGTATTGCATTATTTTTGGTGTCAAAAACTGACCTCATTCTGTTTGGTTCAGCATAGTAGTTACCTGTGTCTCTGGGAAACTGGCCTTAGTTCAGATTAATGTAAATGTTATGAAGTTTATTCAATAAACCCAACAGAGATTGGCTGGCTTTCTGGACACCTCTGCATCCTTTCCACTCAACGAATAGATAGCAAGCATGCAATGCATAAAAGGTAGTTTAAAAGGCCACAAAAATGAGACAGTAACTGCACTGGCTCCCAATAAATTAATAACTGTCATTAAAAAATAACACATGTTAAAGGAAAAGCAGAATGTGCAAAAAAATCAGACAAAAAGGTATTTCTGAAAACAAAATCATTGGCATTTGTAACAATCTGTCTCCCTGCTATTGAAATGAAAGACTCCTATCTGAATTGGTAGGCTATAGAATTTGGACCAAGGAACACATGGAAATACTTGCTCGACTAGAAAAGCCCAGGGAAGTGAGGCCCAGTTGCTGAGTGAGGAAGTGTGAGGAGGAGAGGAAAACATCTAGACAGAAAAATAGGGGAGCAGAGGAAAGACAAGGGGTTACTTGAGAGGGACAGGAAGTGAGGAGATATGAAAAAGATGGAGAGAGAAAAAAAGTGGGGAAGTGAGAATGATTTGGGCCTTTGTCATAAAATAAGGAGTTAAAAATATATCTAAAAAGGATGTTAACATTTTGTGATTGCAGGAGAAACTAAATCAACATCTGTAATCAATAGTCACGGAACACCTATATATTACTCTTCACTAAAGTTTTGGGGTATTTTAAAATCATTTTACGTGTATTTATAATGCCATACATAATAGGTACTCAATAATTGATGAACTGAATCCTCTTTGTACTCAATTTCATGGAGAAGAGTTCGCTTTTAAGTTTCTCATGCTGAGCCTAGAAACAATGGTAGGAAAATACAACTGGATGATGTCCTTTGCTCAGTGGAGGCACTTAGTGGATTTTTCATCTTGATTATGGGAGCAACCATGCTGGTGGACGGGAAAACTCGTGGGAAATACTAAGGTGGCGACCAGCTGGTGGCCGTGTTTAGGACCACCTGGGCTATGTACAATATGTGACATCTGTATGGCAACCCAGGATTAGCCATCTGATCAAAGACATTCCCTTTGAAGGCTTAGGCAGAGGACAGCACTGGAGGACTGTCTAGAAATTTTGTTACATCAGGGATAAAAATACTATTCCTTCATTCTTAGAATCTCAGGTGTCCTCTTGCTGGCCCTGTGCCAAGTTTAGCACATTTTTAACTAGTGATGTGGTAGCAAGCCAGCCCTCTGGGGGAAAAAATTAATAGTAAAAAAGCAAATTAACATCCCGACTTATAGCATTTGCCAATTCCCGTTGTGTAAATATTTCCACCCTGGCTGTTTTCAAGCTACCACTGGTTTCCCAACCAGTTCATAGTCACAAACTAGCTCCAGCCCACTGGAAACAACGATAAGCCCCGAGTAGGTGACAGGGGCCTCATCTATCCACAATCAGGGCCTACATCAGACTTGGAGCTCAGGTCTGGGGCTCCAACCTATGGCTCATAGGCTCCAGCCTATGGCTCCTCTTCCACGTAGTCACCTTCTGTGACTCAGCTCCCTCCTGGGACAGGGGGATCCCAGCCATGAGAACATTGCTGTGGGCAAAGGTCTTACCATGACCAAGACATAAATTTTCATGAAGTAACAAGAGGAAGGAGATCACCTATGATCAGCTCACCACTCTTTTTAGGTACACTTCACAAACTTCTCAACCTTTCCAGACACAATATCAGCATTGATAAAACCGAAATAATGCTATATGGGTATTCTTGTGAGGATAGCACGTGAAGGTAGACTTTTAAAAAAATAGCTTCTTAATCAATAAAATAAAAATATATATGCAAAAAAATAGCTTCTTGATTCACAAGATGTAGTATGGTCTGATATTTGTAAAACCAAACTGAGAATTAGTAAGAATGCCTCAAACGAAAGAAGAACTAGACAGTTACACTGTCTTATCAGATAGAATGAAAGGAGGTGAGGGACAGAAAATGGGCTGAGGCGCAGAGGGTGGGTGGGGGCCTGGAGGGAGGGCCTGGAGAGTTCGGAAGGGACTGCGCCACTCGGGCAAGTGACCTGATTGGGGGGGGGGCCTCGTGGCTGCAATCAGACTGCCTCCCCTGGCCCCTTCCCTTTCTTTCTCATCTTCTTCCCCTTTAAGCTATGAGCAGTGACTGAGGACAATAAGTTTACAGCATTTACAGTGAGGCTCTTTCTTGTTCCTTTGCCTGGTGAATGACAGAGAATTGTTTTACTGTGAGAAGCTTCAGAGAGAACAGGACTTTTCTTCCACCTAATCAAGCCAGAACAGGCAGCAGGCCAACAGTCAGAGCCTTGTGTCCGGGTGCCACTCAGGCAGGAGAACTGTTCACGGGGTCCCCAGGGCCCATCTGCCTCCCCAGCCTTCCCGCCCCTGGCTGCACACGCAGACCTAGCAACACTTCACAGATAAGCCCCTTGACTCTCTTTAATTCCAGCTTTAATTTGTCAGGTGAACTATCAGGGGCTTTCAGCATCAAAATGAGAACCTCTTGTAAAAGTCTAATTCTCAGTGGCGTTGGAACAGAGAACGAAAGAAAAAGTACTGCAATGCTGTCACCTTCCGTAAGGAAGTGCTGGGACAGAAGGGAGGGGACAAATGGGGAGCTACCAGGCACACAAACTCCACGTGACAAAAGCAGACACAAACACATGGGCAACTGCAGATTCATACTTGACAGCGAAATGGCAGCCACTTACAGCTCCATCAGGCCTTTCTAACTCTTCCCTGCCAATGGGGCATTAGGGCAAGAAATTGCATCATAGAGGGGGAATTCAGAATGAATAATAGGGTTAGCCCTCCATGAAAATGCCAACTAGAATCCTTAAAAGAGAAAAAAAATTCTGTCAAACTCTATAGTCACATCTGATGTCTTCAGCAGCCAAGGACTAAGATTTTCCCCTTTATCCTTCAGGCTTTTCTAGCTTAAGTAACTGGAAAGATTCCCCTTTAGGTTCATCTTCATAGAATTCATTTGTTTTGAATGAGAATTGTGGATGCTCTTTGCCTGTTTTAAGTTAATGGTGTCTCTCTCTCCTATACAATATGCAGAGGTTCATGAAATACAACTTACAAAAATATAAAAAGATAAGATTTCTAGGATTCTGTTTAAAATAATAAAATGAGAGGTGAAAAATTGAAATTAAAAAATAGAAAAATAAAACTAGACATCAAAAAACAAATGACAATGATTTCATTAAAAAGCTGAATTAAATAAGCTGTGAAACAGTTTTGTTATTTATTTGTGCATGAAAGAGAAGAAGTTACATGATAATCTATAAATACAGAAAAATTACAAGAGAAGATAGAAAATATTTTGAATGACTATGCAGTGTACCAAAACTTCAGGAATGCAGTTAATGCAGTACTTAGGGAAATTTTACAGCTCTAAATGTTTGTATTAGAAAGGAAGAAAGATCTTAGTCCAATTACTTAAGAAATTAGTAAATGAGGAACAAATGTAACCCAAAGAAAGTAAAGAGAATGTTAATGGCAGAAATCAATAAAATAAAGCAACAAAATAACAAACCAAAACCTAGTTATTTGAAAATATTTTTTAAATAGTTTTAAAACTGACCCAAGAGAAAAAATAGAAACGGGATTGTCAAAATTAGGAATTAAATAAGGACAGGTTGTGCAGCTGTTACAAAGATAAAGAAATATAATGAACAACTTTGTATAAATAAATGTGACAATCTAGATGAAACACATAAATTCCTTTAGAAACAAAGGATACCAAATAAGCCAAAAAGAAATATAAACCTCAAGTAGCTCTAATCACTTAATCATTTTTGTAATTAGGTTCTAAATGAATAACATTTCCCACTTCAGAGTTTGGAGAGAGGGCAGGGTCCCAAGACCACCCTCCATCCTGAAACCAAGTTTGCACGTCCCCAGTCGCTCCATCAGGCTGGGTAATTTGCTAGAAAGCCTCATAGAACTCACTGCAGCTGTGATATTTAAGGTTACAATTTACTGAAGTAAAAAGATACAGATTAAAAATCAGCCAAGGGTAGAGACCCATGATGCAGAATACAGGAAATTTCCAAAAGCAAAGCTTCAAATTGTCCCTGCCAGCAGAGTCATGGACAATGCTAATTTTTGCCAGCAAAGACTGGTCTATATGAGGTTTGGCCAACCAGAGAAGTTTCATGGAGCTCACTCACTAACATAGATACAGTTGACCACTCAAGTGGTCCTGTGGCTGACCTTTAGCCTCCAGCACTTAGGGAGGTGGAGCCATTACAAGGTGAACAGAAGCCCCACCATAAATTACATTGTTAGCCTATCTGGTGTGGCCCAAGACTCCCAGGTAAACAATGGCACTCTTATCAGGCAGGACATTCCGAGATTTAGAGATCACTTTCCAGGAGCTAAGATCACAGGCCAGACCTTTAGATATAGCAAATTCTTTATTACACACCCAAGAAGAAAACTCCAGACCCAGATACCCTCCTAAGTAAGTTCTATCAAACACTCCTAAGGAAAAAGTAATAATAATGCTACAAATACTCTTTCAGAAAGTTGAGAAGAAAATATGTCATTTAATAAAGGCAGTGGAACTATGATACACGACGTTAAGAAAGATACTGGTTTCAAATATAGACACAAAAATTCTTAACAGAATGTTAGCAAATTAAATCATCAAAACATAAAAGGATAATACATGGTACCCAAGTGGGATTGATCCCAGAAATTCAATGCTGTCTCATCATTTAAAAAACCAGTATAACTACCCAAATAAATAGAATAAAGGAGAAAGCCATATGACCATATATGAAGAGAAAAAAAATCATTTGACGTATTCAACATCCATTATTTAAAAAAACTTAAATAAACTAAAAATATAAATATTTTAGTTTGCCAAACTAAACAGAGGAGGAAACTTTCTCTGAGTAAAAAGCTATGAGAAACCTACAGTTAATCACCCTCAACAATGAATGGATCAATGCTTTCTACCAAGGAGCAAGAACAGGCAAAAATGTCTGCTCTCACCACTTATTTCCAGCATTATCTTGCAGTCTTGGCCAAAGCAATAAGGCAAGGAAAATATAAAAGCATATGATTTGGAAAGGGAGAAAAAAAAATAGTAGCTTGCAAGGAAAATCCTAGGAATCTAGAAAAAATGTTTAGAAGTAAAAGTAAGCTTAGTAAGTTTGAGGGATATGAGGTCTATATAAAAAAAAAAGCAATACAAATTAAGAAAAATTTTTAGAGGATGCTGGGAAGATGGCAACAGAGTAAGATGGAGCTGATGCTAGCTCCTGTACTCATGGGTGAAAATCCTCGCAGATCTATAGAGAAACAGCACAATAAACCATCGGTTACCCAGCATTTATGAAATTAAAAGACCAGAGATTGTGACCGACGCTGAAACACTGGACGGCGGCAGAGTCAGCTACTGGAGCTGGGTCTCATGTGGCCCCTGTGCTGCCACCAGAGCAACAGGCCTGGGAGCCAGGGAGTCAGGTACAGGAGCCGGACACTCCAAGCCCCTGTGACGGTCCTGGGAGACAGAGGAGTCAGGAACCGGAACGGGGACATTCTCGGCCCTTGTGCCGATGCCATAGCTACCGGCCTGGGCAACGGAAGGGTCAGTTGCAGGAGCTGGGACACCAAAGGCCCCTGTGTGGCCAACATAGAGACAGGTCTGGGCCCTGAGGAGCTAGCTACGGGAGCCGGGAGGTTCTCAGCTCCCGTGTCGCTGCCATAGCGACGGGACTGGACTCCGGGGAGTCAGGTACGGAAGCCGGGACTCTCCAAACCCCTGTGCTGCAGCAGAGGAGCCAGCTACAGGAGCAGGGAAGTTCTCAGATCCTGTGCCACTGCCATAGCGACGGGACTAGACGCTGGGGACTCAGGTACGGAAACTGGGACACTCCAAACCCCTGTGACGGCCCTGGGGGGCAGAGAGAGCCAGATACGGGAGCCAGGACATTCCCAGCCTCTGTGCCGCTGCCGTAGTAACTGGCCTGGGTGCTTGAGGAGGCAGCTACTAGAACCGGGACATTCAGCAGTGGTAGGCAACCAATGCAGGGACCAGCACGAGTGTAGGTGGAGACGAAGAACACCAAGAAACTTCAAGGAGTCTGCACCACTGAACTTCTCAAGGATCATACCACAGAAGTTCACACCATAAAACCAGGGTTTCAGAACAGATCAATTTTAGAAGCAGAGACTAACAAGAAGAGTCTCAAACAATGGGAAGACAAAGAAACAATCCCCAAATGAAAGAAAAAGCAGAAACTTCAGAAAGAATGTTAGATGAAATAGAGGCTGATCAACTATCAGATAGTGAATTCAAAGCACTGGTTATTACAAAGTTCAAAGAGCTCACAGTGAACTACCAAAAACTACAGGGGAACTACAATGATCTTTCTGCAAACTACAGCAACATGAAAAAGAAAATGGAAACTTTCAGCAAGAGACAAGAAGAAATGAAGAATACAATTTCAGAATGGAAGAACACAGTAGAAAGATTCCAAAGTAGGATAGATGAAGCGGAGGATAGGATTAGTGAGTTGGAGGACAAGGTAGAAAGCATCTCACAGAAAGAGCAAGAAAATGAAAAGAGGCTCAGAAAGAATGAAGAGGGATTAAGAGAAATGCAAGACAATATGAAACGTAATAATATCCGAATAATAGGAATACCAGAAAGAGAAGAAGAAGAACAAGGGATAGAAAACGTATTTGAACGAGTAATGAGAGAAAATTTCCCTAATTTGATAAGAGAAAAAGTCTCACAAATCCAGGAATCGCAGAGAGTCCCAATCAAGAGGAACCCAAGGAGGCCCACTTCAAGACACATCATCATCAAAATGGCAAAATTCCAAGACAAACAGAGAATCTTAAAGGCAGCAAGGGAGAAAAAAGAAATAACATACAAGGGAGCCCCAATAAGGTTAGCTACTGACTTCTCAATGGAAACACTTCAAGCAAGAAGAGAATGGCAAGAAATATTCCAAGTAATGAGAACCAGAGGCCTACAACCAAGGCTACTTTACCCAGCAAGGCTCTCAATCAAGATAGATGGCCGAATAAGGAGCTTCCAAGACAAAAGAAGCCTAGAAGAATATGCCTCCACCAAACCAGCTCTACAAGAAATACTAAAAGGACTGCTTTAAGGGAAGGAAGGATAAGAGGGAGACAGAGAGGAACACAGGTACAAAAATGGCAATGAATAAGTACCTATCAATAATAAACTTAAACATAAATGGATTAAATGCTCCAATCAAAAGACACAGAATAGCTCAATGGATAAGAAAGCATGACCCACACATATGCTGCCTACAAGAGACCCACCTCAGGACAAAAGACCACCACAGACTAAAAGTGAAAGGCTGGAAACAAGTTTTCCAAGCAAACGGACAAGAAAAAAAAGCTGGGGTAGCAATTGTCATATCGGACAAAATAGACTTCAAAAAAAAAAAGGCCATAAAGAGAGACCCAGAAGGTCATTTCATTATACTCAAGGGAAGAATCCACCAAGAAGACATTAACATTGTAAACATATATGCACCAAACATAGGGGCACCCAAATATATCAAGAAAATCTTAGAGGACTTCAAGAAAGATATTGACAGCAACACAATTATAGTAGGGGATTTGAACACCCCACTATCAAAAATGGACAGATCTTCCAAACAAATTATCAACAAAGATATTGTGGCATTAAACAACACCCTAGATGAAATGGACTTAACTGAGATATATAGAGCCCTTCATCCCAAAGAAGCTAAATACACATTCTTTTCAAATGCACATGGAAAATTTTCAAAGATAGACCACATGATAGGACACAAAACGAGCCTCAACAAATTCAAGAAAATTGAAATCATACCAAGCATCTTCTCTGACCACAAGGGACTGAAATTAGAAACCAATCCCAAAGAAAAAAAACCCAAAGCACCCAAAATCATGGAGACTGAATGGTATGCTATTAAACAACGAATGGGTCAAGAATGAAATTAGGGAAGAAATCAAAACGTTTCTGGAAACTAATGAAAATGATCTCACAACAACCCAAAACTTATGGGACACAGCGAAGGCAGTCCTGAGAGGGAAATTTATAGCAATACAGGCCTACCTAAAGAAGATAGAAACATTTCAAACAAATAACCTAACCCTACACCTGCAAGAACTCGAGGAACAACAACAAAGACAGCCCAGAGCAAGCAGAAGGAAGGAAATAACCAAGATTAGAGCAGAATTAAATGACATAGAAACTAAAAGCACAATTTTAAGGATCAATGAATCCAGGAGTTGGTTCTTTGAGAAGATAAACAAAATAGACAAGCCTTTAAGTAGGCTCATCAAGAAAAGAAGAGAGAGGACGCAAATAAACACAATCAGAAATGAAAGAGGAGAGATTACAACTGATACCACAGAAATAGAAGGGATTGTAAGAAATTACTATGAAGAACTGTATGCCAAGAAATTTGAAAACCTAGGGGAAATCACACATTTCTAGAAAAATACAATCTTCCAAAACTCAGTGAAAAAGAAGCAGAAAATCTAAATATACCAATAACAGCAAAAGAAATTGAAGCAGTAATCAAAAACTCCCATCACACAAAAGCCCCGGACCAGATGGTTTCACAGGAGAATTCTACAAAGCATTTAAGGAAGAGCTAACCCCTATTCTCCACAGACTATTCCAAAAAATCCAGAAGGATGGAAAACTCCCAAATTCTTTTTATGAAGCCAGCATCATCTTAATTCCAAAACCAGATAGAGACACAACAAAGAAAGAAAACTTCAGGCCAATATCACTGATGAACATAGATGCTAAAATCCTCAACAAAATATTGGCAAATCGCATCCAACAATATATCAAAAAGATCATACACCATGATCAAGTGGGATTCATCCCTGGGATGCAAGGATGGTTCAATATTCGCAAATCAGTAAATGTAATACATCACATAAACAAAAGCAAAGACAAAAATCACATGATCATATCAATAGATGCAGAAAAAGCTTTCGATAAGGTACAACACCCATTTATGATAAAAACACTCAGCAAAGTGGGAATACAGGGAGCATTTCTCAAAATAATAAAGGCCATATATGAGAGACCTACAGCCAATATCATACTCAATGGGCAAAAACTAAAAGCTTTTCCACTAAGATCAGGAACAAGACAAGGTTGTCCACTTTCAGCACTTGTATTCAATATAGTATTGGAAGTTTTAGCCACAGCGATCAGGCAAGTAAAGGAAATAAAAGGCATCCAAATAGGAAAGGAGGAAGCAAAACTGTCACTGTTTGCAGATGACATGATAGTGTACATGGAAAATCCTATAGACTCTACCCAAAAACTGCTCAAACTAATTAACGAATTTGGCAAAACAGCTGGTTACAAAGTCAATATCCAGAAATCAAAGACATTTTTGTATACTAACAATGAATCATCAGAAGCAGAAATCAAGGAAAAAATCCCATTCGATATAGCAAAAAGAAAAATAAAATATCTGGGAATAAACTTAACTAAGGAGGTAAAAGACCTGCATGCAGAAAACGACACAGCACTGAAGAAAGAAATCAGGGAAGACACAAACAAATGGAAACATATACCTTGTTCATGGATTGGAAGAATTAACATCATCAAAATGTCCATACTACCCAAAGCAATATACAGATTCAATGCAATACCTATTAAAGTACCAATGGCATATTTCACAGACATAGAACAAACACTTCAAAAATTTATATGGAGTCATAAACGAGCCCGAATAGCAGCTGCTCTTTTGAGAAAGAAAAACAAAGTAGGAGGGATCACAATACCTGATATCAAACTGTATTACAAAGCCACTGTAATCAAAACAGCCTGGTACTGGCATAAAAACAGGCACATAGACCAATGGAACAGAACAGAGAGCCAAGAAATCAAACCAACTCTCTACAGTCAATTAATATTTGACAAAGGGGGCAGTAACATAAAATGGAGTAAAGATAGCCTCTTCAACAAATGGTGTTGGGAGAACTGGACAGCTACGTGCAAAAAAATGAAACTTGAGCACAGACTTACACCATACACCAAAATAAATTCAAGGTGGATAAAAGACTTAAATGTAAGCCGTGACACCATTAAAGTCCTAGAGGAGAACATTGGCAAGAAAATCTCAGATATTTCACGCAGCAACTTCTTTACTGATATGTCCCCTAGAGCAAGGAGTGTAAAGGAAAGAATAAACAAATGGGATCTCATCAAAATAAAAAGCTTCTGCGTGGCTAAAGAAAACAGTATTAAATTAGCAAGACAACCAACTGTATGGGAAAGCATATTTGCCAATGATACCTCAGACAAAGGTTTAATCTCCAAAATATACAAAGAACTTACACGACTCCACTCTAAGAAGACACCCAATCCAATTAAAAAATGGGAAAAGGACTTGAACAAACACTTCTCCAAGGAGGACATACAGAACATTCAGAGACACATGAAGAGATGCTCAATATCGTTAGCTATCAGAGAGATGCAAATTAAAACCACAATGAGATACCACTTTACACCGGTCAGGATGGCTATCATAAACAAAGCAACAAACAACAAATGTTGGAGAGGTTGTGGGGAAAAGGGGTCCTTAGTTCACTGTTGGTGGGATTGCAGACTGCTACAACCATTATGGAAAACAGTATGGAATTTTCTCAGAAAAATAAAAATCGACCTGCCTTTTGACCCAGCAATTCCACTGCTGGGATTATATCCTAAGAATCCTAAAACATCAATATCGAAGAACCTATGCACCACAATGTTCATAGCAGCACAATTTACAATAGCCAAGAGTTGGAAGCAACCTAGGTGTCCATCAGTAAATGAATGGATCCAAAAATTATGGTACATATACACAATGGAATTCTATGCTGCAGAGAGAAAAAAGGAGCTACTACCTTTTGCAACAACATGGATGGAACTGGAAAGCATTATGCTAAGTGAAATAGGCCAGGTGCTGAAAGAAAAATACCATATAATCTCACCTTTAACAGGAAGCTAAACAACAAAACAAATAAGCAAGCAGAAAAAAAGAAAAAAAAAACAAAGACACTGAAATAGAGAACAAGGGGATAGTGACCAGAGGGGAGAAGGAAGGGAAGTTAAGGGGAAAAAGGGGGAGGGATTTGGAGGAACAAATAGGAAGGACACAGGGACGAGAACTAAGGGGGGGTGGAAATGGGAGGGAGGTGGGGAGCAAAGGGCGGGGGGAGGCTGGGATGGGAAAAATAGACAAAAAACTGTACTTGAAAAATAACTAAATAAAATTAATTATAAAAAAAAGAAATACAAAACTATCTGTGGAGTGCTGGCTATACCTTAAAAAAAAGAAAAAATTTTAAATATGCCCACTTACAATGGCATTAAAAATACTTAGAAAAAACTTAATAAAAGATATGCAAGATTTTTACACTGAAAATTATGTAACATTGCAAAAGGAAATTTAAGAAGACCTAAAAATAGAGAAATATAACAGATTTATAAATTGTAAGTCTCAGAGTGAAAAAGTTGATGTTTGACAAAGGCAATGAGGAAATTCAGTGGGGAAAAAAGAGAGTCTGAATAATAAATGATGCATAGAAGAATTCAGTTTCCTCTTCTCTCAGATCATAAACAAAAATGGATTACACATGATAGAACTATTAAATGTATTGTAGAAAATATAGAAAAAAAACTTTGTAATATAGAGCTAGCACCATATTTCTTAAATAAGATACAAAAATGTGACCCCAAAATAGCGACAGAAACTAGGTCAGTGGTTACTCATGCCTGCAGGTCTGGGTGGGGGTAGGGGGCAATCAACTGCAAAGGACCTGAGGAAACTCTAGGATCTCAGAAACCTTCTACATGTCGACCACAGTGGTTGTCCCATGATAGTGTACAAACTGAGAAATTTATTGTAAGTATAGTTAGAAACTGCCAATTTTATTGTATGCATATGGCACCTTAATAATGACAAATAATAATAAGTTCTGGCAAAACTTTACAGAATTATTATAGTTCTTAGGGTCTGGTAGGGTGTACCTGCTGAGTGTTTTTTAGTGTGGAAGTCTGAAGAATCGCCATCCTGATTTGGACAGCCAGCCAGGAAACATCACTAGGGCAGGAAAAGGACGGGGGATTTTTTCCCCCAGGGCAGAGCCTCCTGTCCCTGAGGAACTTAATCTCTGTGCTCCTAAGTTTCAGTCTGAAGGCCACTTCCCATGGGACACCTGAGAAGGGTCCCCTAGGCCCTTCATAACTACTTAGGCTTTGCTTTGGGACTCTTACTTTTAGATCTTCCCTGGGTCCCATCTGGGAGATGATTCCTTTCAACACACACCAACCAGGTTGAGAAGACAGCAGAGCTAATGGGTTTGACCATTCCTTTCAGGTAAACGTGACTCAGCAAATAGAGTTGTTTCCCTGTGTTTCCCCTGTGGACTCCCTTCTATCCTTTCCACAGAGAGCTCTTAGTTAACTATTGCTAAAATTGGAACCTCAAAAGCTATTCTGACTGAAAGAGCAACATTTCAATTAAATGAATAATCAAATTCAAAATGTTATTTGAATAATTTGAGTTCTTAAATTAAGCACAGTGGTTTTTTTTTATTTTTTGCAAGTAAGCTATAAATTACATTTTCCACTACATTGACAGTAAACGGGTAATTAATATTTCAACTTTTCCTTCTCAATGTTGATTTAGAAAGTAAAATTAAATAAGCACAGAACATAAATCAGCACAGCTAGCTCAGATTAGATGTGACTACCCATCTCCTGTTTACCCTACTTTCTCTGGAGTGGGTCCTTCCGCTTTGGAGTTTTGCCTGGACCAAAGAAAGCATGTTACCCACCAGACAAAAGTTCGCTCATTTTGGAGGCAGTAACTGAAACTTTAGTAAGATAATAAAATGTATTGAATAATTAGTAGATTTCTTTCTATTTCAAATATATGAATAATTTTCATATAAATCTGGCACCTTGTTGGCCAATAAAAAGATGCACAGTGTAAATTCCTGGGGAGGGTGGTAGTTCCAAATGCTAAGTTCCCATGTCCTCAAGACATACCTCCTTCCCAGCACCTCCATGTGTAATTATCAACCAGGGAGCTGCATCTGAGCTCTGGTATCCAGCATCTTTATTGGGGTTTCATCACATAGACACAATTGATTGAATCACTGGCTCCACTATGAAACTCAATCTCTAGGTACCCTCCTCTCTCTGGATTTTAGGATGGCCGGTCAACATCACATGGCTCAAAGCCCCAACCCTCTAATTATACAGCTGATCTTTCTGGCATGACTAGCCCCCAACCTGAAATACCTGGGGGGCCCAATACATGTTCCATGTATTAGCATGAACTCAGGTGTGATCAAAGGGGCCCAACCAGGAATAGCAAAGGCAATCCTATCACTTGGGAAATTCCAAGGGATTGCAGTCTCCTGCCCAGGAGCCAGTAACAAAGACCACAGAAATTCTTTATTAGACAACACATGAATCATTCCAAGAAACACAGGTTTCTGGCAGCTCTGTCTTTCTCCAGCATTCCTTGGAAGGCCATTCTAGAAAACCATCCTAAGAGATCTAGAAGCATGTGTTGATTCCTACCAAACCAGTAGCCTCTGTCCAACCCGAGAGGTAGATTTCAAACAGTAATAGGCAACATCTGCCACCCTTTGACTGACCCAAATCAAGAGGCAGGCATCGAAATTAGCCACTTCTGTGCCTTTTGCACCCTCTCTGTCTCCAAGTTTTGACAGCCCTCTCAGATCTCCTAACCCATCTCTGCCCCTCAGCATCAGTATTCTTAAATATACCAAGGAAATCTAATAAAGATCACAAATGCATGTCACCACTCGTAACTTAAGAGTGAACATCAACAAGCTCATAGTTAGGCTTCTGATACTGGAGAGAACCACTGAACTGAGAGTCAGGAAATGTGATTCCAGTTGCCACTTTGTTAGCTGCTTGTGTGACCTTGAAAAAGTTCCAGCTTCATCTATAAAATGAAAATGGAGAATTTCTGAGGTCACTTTCAGAGGTGACCACTGTTGAATGACTTACTGATTTTAGGTTCACGTTGACAGCACCTTCCCTCAGAAGAAAATACAAGTTTCTAATGCCATATTCTGATCTATTAGGTTATCATAATTAGCCTTCTGTTCCACACTTACTGCTTAAATCATTAAAAATGCAAAAAGAGGGGAAAGGAAAAAAGAAAAGAAAGGGAGGAGGCAAAGAAAGAAGAAAGAAAAGCACATATCCATTTGTTTTTGAAATTAAAATTCAGGCTGTTACTTGTAATTAATGTCAGGCAGCTGATTAATTTTCCATCTCAAAAGTCTTGCATTTACTATTTTCATCTTTAAATGAACAATGTCTTTGTTCTTGGGAAATGAACACATTTACAAAGATCTCTTTCAATGAGCCAAAACATACAGGATGCTGGCTGTACAGATAAAGGAAGATAAGGGGTAAATGAAAATTCCCGAATTGTCTCACCAGTTCCCAAATACCCCTCCTGGAGTATGTGGGTGGAAATAATTATATCCATTGTAGAGAAAGGAAAACACCGTCGAAAGAGTAAAGTAGTTCCTGAAGTTAAAAGCTGAGGAAGTTCCTCAGACCTTCCAAGAACTGATGATGCTACTTTGCCTTCACGTGACATGATCTGAATTGTACTCTGTTGAATGTTTGACATTTTAGGTAATAGGATTTGCCAGTTCAAGAAAAATAAAACAAGAACTCCCAACACTGATTCATGATATTTGAGACTATCCTGGGCATTCTGTCATTTCCTACCATTTCTTCTATTCCCTGACTTACGGTTAATTAAAGTGATGTGTGTATTAAGCTCATTAACCTACCTACATGGGAGAATTTTGTTAATGAAGAAAGGAAACATCAGTAGCTCCCAACTCTTGAATGGGAAATCTTGGAATGGATGCTGCTTCCACAAAAAGAAACTTTTATCATTTTTGAAACATAGCTATAAATTTGAATAAGCAATTACCAAGCATTTAAATCCACTGAGTATTAAGTAAAATATGGAGAAACATCCCTAATGTAAAGGCTCCTTAATCATTGTATTAAAGTAATATTAGTAAAACTGCTGCTAAAACAAGAGCGTATGATATCCTGTTTTGAAATAAATGCACATCTGTCATCAGCATCTTGAAGTAAAAAAAAGGGGGGGGGCTTTAGTGTACATGCTAGAATGTGAATTGAAGAATAGGTATCACATACTTAATTTTATATGTTGATGCATCCATGATTTTTGACTGGAGGAGGTGGGAAAACAGACAACCTGCCACTGGACAGGGGTAAGAGTTTGTAAGATCGCCACCTAAGCATCCAGGATTTTGATGTTACCAGCCCTTCACAGGACTGGCATACATTTGAGAAACATGGTCCCAATATGCTGAGACAGAGGGAGACTGATGACCATTTGTTACGCAATTCAAGAGCGCAACCTCAAATTTCTACAAGACTAAGATGGATAATATATAACATCTCAAAACACTTTGAGCCATTGCCAAATACTCCTTTGGGGATGAAATTGCCCCCAGTTTCAAACCACAGGTTTCAGATACAATTCAAAGTTTGTAAACATTTATGAAGATATTTTCTGTAGTCACCAGGGAGACTAAAGATAAAATATTTGCATTAAGGTAAATTCATCAGAAAATAAAGACCAAAACAAGCCTAAGATAAAAAGAGAGAAGAAAAATAATGTATACAGGGTAAGGCAAAAGTAGGGCTATAGGTGTGAGCATGCAAAATACAGAGTTTCTCCTTATATTACTATGTATTCATTATTGTGTTACTTTCCATACAAACTACTGTAACCTAACTTTTGCCCCACCCTGTGTATATGTGTGTAATATATATATATATATTACACAGCTCTCTGGTGGCCGCCTTGGTCTCTGTGAAGGGCTACACATCTTGGGCACTCTCTCTCACTTCTTCTGAATGGCAGAGATCACCATCAGGTACCCTAAGGTGTGACAGCCCTCAGGAGCTACCCCCAGCAGTTGGTGGAGGCCTGGGAGGAAAGGTGGAGAGTGGGGTCAGAGAGCTGTGAGGCTGAGACATGGTGGGATTCTAATCCATCCTGCCAGCCAATGAGGCCATTGAAAGTTAGTCTAGTCCCTCCTTTCCCTGATCTATGACCTGTTTGCTCCCTCCTGCAGCTCCGTTGGGGCTGACCACAGCTGTGGGTCTGCTGTGGTCCAGGGAGGTGTCTTTGTTTCCTAGAATTAACTTCGTTCAGGTTTCTTTGTGTTCTTGGCCCTCCGATGGTTTTTAAATAAACCATGCTTTTGTAGCTTGTCTGGCTTGTTTACTTCTTGGGGTGACAGCAACCACCTCTTTCAACTCTCTACATCCTGAACTGAGACAGTACAACCATTTACAGGTATGGACCATTTAAAGCAATCAACTCTCAAACATGTCACTGTCATTAATTTAAGTTTATCATTCATCTTTCCATTTTTTTTCAAGTTATATTGACTTATTAATTTATATACCTTTAGAATCACTCCTTATAGGTTTCATATTATGCTTTGAAAAACCTTCCTTAGCTCTGGATTAGTTACAAAAAAATCTTCTCATGTTTTCTAATAGTACTTTAATACACTTATTTTTAGCGTGAAATCTTTGGTCCATCTGGAGTTTATTTTGGTGCTAGAAATAAAGAGGGATACAACTTAATGTTTTTCCAGATAGCAACGAAGTTGCCCTAACTCCATTTATGGCCAAACGATGTGAACAGAGATTTTACATGTAAATCACTTCACACACTCGCACACACACACAGACACGTGTACACACACACGTGTATGCACAGCAATAATAGCAGCTTTTGTAAAGGAAACTTGGGAACAGAGTGGTTGTGATGGAAGGAAGAATTCCCCTGTAGTAATTCAAACATGTTTCCAAGTGTGATTTCAAAACGAGCGTTGGGGACACTACCAAATCAAGGCAAGGATAGTAAGTCCACCTTGAGACTGAAAGAACCATTGGTGCCTCCCTATGACAACCAAAAGTCCTGCTGGTCATTTTTTAAGCAAAGGGCAAACCAGGAACAGTGTAGGAGGCTCAAAGTTCAAAACTGAAAAGCACCATTTGGTTAATATCAACGTGCTGAATGCAAAAAGAAAGAAGGGTCATTTCCAACTCTGCTCTTCCCCATCACCACCATTACTCACACTCGCACACACACACACAGTGGTTTTCACACTGGGTTTGGTGGACATGTGGGCCTTCCACACACGAGTTTTATAGGTTGCTGGAGAGGTCAGTGGACAGGAGAGGCCAAGGGTACATCCCACCGACCTTCCTTGGTTACACAAGAAGAGCCTGTTGCTTTATTCCATACATGGGATAAAGGAGGGTTCTGGATAATTTTTCATTTCAAAAACTGAACGTTCAGCCAATTAACAAGAAATCAAAGCTTACTCTTCCCTGCTATGCTGTTTCAATCAACGTGACATAACAGTAATACAGCCTCATATCTTATACAAGCCTAGAAGTTTAGGACAAAGGAGGACCCTACAAATAAAATACTCCTGTCCTCTCATCTGACACAATGGAAAGACATGATGTCACAGAGATGAAGGGGCTTGTCCAAGGGCACATGACGCATATCAGTGGCAGAACCAGGATTACGGGGCCAGCCTCCCATTTCCCATGGCTTTTCTTCATGTTCCTCATTCATCAATGGTTATCCAGTCTCTCAATATTGACCTTTGACAAAGTATTTGGATCAACCTTTTGCTGCTGGAGCTATAAGTTACTCATGTGACCAAACTCTCAGCACCTCTGGTGAATATTTTCTTTACAGTTGAATTTTTTAAAAATTTCCCCCAGTGAAATTCTGCCCAGGAAGAGACAACTGCTCCCACAGGTTGTCACCTTTGACAGCTATGTATGAACCCAACCCTAACACTCAGAGACAAAGCAATTTGTCCAATATAGGAAATGTGTGTTTAGAATAGGTCTGAAGGTAAAAGCCTTGCGATCCTGGTGTCTATCTATGTATTTGCATTATCATTTCATAAGGCAAAACAGAAGGTGGCAAAAGCCTACTGCCATCCCTTACTTTTTGATGGAACATATTCATCAAAAAAGCATCCAGTCCCCTGAGCTTGCAGCCATATGCTACAGGAAAATGTCAGCAGTTAAAGATGTATTCATTTGCTGTTTTGAAAACTCTGTTTGATATTCATGCATTCCAAGTGTTTTGACCTAGATTTCTGTGGAGGCATTAGATCTAGCCTTGTGCAGGCAGCTAGACAGCTGTTGCTTATGTAGTCAAAGGAAGAATCTAAAGTTTAAAAAAAAAGAGAGAAAATGAAAACATTTATTAATGGATGCCAACATTTTGCACAGCCAATATGTTTAATACTATATTAACTAATATAAGCATATGGGGATGCATTTGTTGCAAAGCTTTACAGAAAAGAACAAAGGAAAAAGTTGGAAACAGCTAAAGTTCAAGGGGAATGGAGTTTGAACTTTCTCCTGTAAATGAAAGCTTGGTGAAATGGCAACATACTTTAATTATAAGCAAGTGGCTAATGTCATAGCATTTAAGCTACTTTCAGAGGAAATATATGATGTTCCATGCTCTGAACACACATCTTAGATAAGCCCAAACTCTCTGTATATAACAGCAGATCCTTGAAATCTTTTAGAATATCAATGTTGTTCTTAGTCAGAATTATCTATTCTTGATGTTTATAAGGGCTAGTTGATTCAGCTATAAGTTATTATCAAATAATTTAATGATAATGATAAAAATAAATATGAATACTAATTTCCCCTGAGTTGCATCTCCTCCCCGCAGGGAGAACAAAGAAACTGTTACCCATTTACTCATATAACAACTACCAGGTCACCTATTATCAAATTATGCCAAACTGTTGATCAGCATTCCCTTCTCCTCTCAGTATGGTAGTAGCAGTCTGTTGGGTTATAACCGCAGAATCATTTGACTACACGCCTCGAGACTCTCTTCCTTTATTTCTTGGGCCAGGGTGTCCCCAAATATGTGTGTACTGGCAACTTTGAGTGTGAATTTATTTATCTGCAAATGGTTACTGAGCACCCAGTAAGTGCAGGAACTGTATTAGATTTCCGGGAATAGAGAAATAAAAGGCAAAGTCCTTATTTTCTAGTGGGCTAGACAGAGAATGAAAGATGGTTACTCCTCAGAAATGCAAACTGAGAGAAAGAGGTGATTTGAACTTCCCGTTCTCAAAGATGCTATTTCCCCTTTACAAACTATATGCACCCAAGCATAGATAAAACAGGCCGTCTTCAAAAGTGGGCCTAGCCATCTGTGCTCCAGATTTTTGAGTCCGTGAAAACCATAGAAATCCCCCTGTGAAGCAATCGGTGTTGTTTATTAAATGAGGACTTAGCAGCACGTCCACCTCAATTGAGTTAGTGTATTCGAGACGCACACCAATACCACGACAAGGCAGTCCCGGTCCATATTAGTTGGTACTACTGTCGCCCGACGCAAGTTGTATGTGCTTCCTTTGAAGGGACTGGAAGGATTCCAGCCACACCAGGCCCCATGGTGGCTCAGAGAGGACGTTCTCTAGAGAAGCAGCACTGTCCGGTGTCCTGGGCATATGACGTAAAGAGTACACTCAGCCTGTATGCACACGCCTATGTGCACACACACATAAACACCATGTCAATTTTTCCAAATGAGAATGAAAATCCAGCCTCCATTAGCACTTGGTAAATGCTGAGGAACACTTCTTGGATGCATTTCTCTTTCTTAGGAAGTTACTAGAGTTTTTCCACCCAGTGTATCTAGTGGGGTCCTTTACTTTGGGCCTCACTGTCTCAGTGAGTGTGGCCTTGAAGAGACAATGTTCAACCAAACTCATGCCACCACACGGTTCACATAACGTTTTAAGGCTATAGTTTCACACTTTTCTCAGTACACATTAGGGATAGTCTCAGAATAGATGAGCTTCCAGTCTGGCAACAATTACTTAGGCACCCATGTGTAGCCCACCGCAGAGTCATGGGGATGAAACCCCCCACACGGAAAGGATGTGGAGAACCACGGAACGCAGAAGATGAGTTGTCAACACACATTCAGCCCCGACCGTTACATGTGTACACATGGGAGGCAACGTAGGGTAATTAGGATTGCAGACCCGACAGCTTCCCTGTGAGCTGCCACATTAGGTTAAGAACTGAGGATTACAGAAGACCAAATGTTTCTGTTTCTGCTCTACAGGAATGATTTATTTTTTCCTCCTTTTTCAACTTGGCAAAGGAAGACATCTAAATGTGAACACAGAGAAAAACTAAAAAGTTGTAACCAATGTATCGCCGTTCTCTTAGAGGTAGTGGGCTATATACATATATATCCTACTTGAGAGCTTGCAAAATGAAAGTTGTTGGGTATCGTTTGATTTCTAACCTGGGGTTGGTTTTCCCACAGATCTTTTACACAGGGGCTCTCCCAGGAGCCCAGATTACTGTATCAAAGTAGCTATGGGAAACTGTGAGTAATTTTTCTTCATTAGTATCACCCCTATTTCTAGCCATGAAGCTGCATATCCTAATGTGCACCAACTTCAAACTGTATGCAGCTAGCGTATTACAGCCAGTTTGAACAGATGGGTTTACGAGAATCAAAGTCAAATATATTTCTTCTTAGAATTTGGCTGCTGAAGTCACTCGTGTTACTGTTACAGAGAGAACTGAATTACTGAAGCTGTCAGATGTTTACTCTTTTGCACAGCTCTCTAGTAGGGTTCCCTTACTCCACTTGTAAGCTGAATTACTGAGAAGACGAACCTACCAGGAAAACCAAATCATTCTTTAGGATCCTACTTTTTTTCTCTTGAGTGTCTGATACAGCAGCAAGTGTGTGTAGGCCAGGCAGGTTGGCATGACCTCGGAAACACTCCAGTAGCATTAACAGGATCGACAGGGAATTGAGAAGCAGGAATATGCAGAGTTCCAGAAAGGCTGACAGTCCATGGAGTTAAGTCCAGCTGGTAGACACAGGGATGCCCAGACCAAAACTAGAAGGAGGCCATCCTTGGACCAGTGGGTAGCTCTAAAACCAAAACCAGACTCTGAGACACTGTGAAGGTTATTCAGATAAGGAAACAGCTGCAGGGAGAAAAGAGTGGGGAATCTTTACTAGAACTGGGAAGAAGGGCTGGACCAGACTGAAGAACGAGCTAATATGAAGAATAATCAACTTGAGCACATGGACTGTGAAATGGGTCTGACCTCGGGCAGGACTGATGCTCACTGGCACTTGCATCAGGAGACTCTTTAAAATATGCTAAATACCTTCCACACAGTGCTGAGGCTGTTCTCCTGGGAATCATCTACTGCATTTATTGGAATGTTACATTTTAGAAGAGCATTAAACTCTAAAATCTGCATAGAGGGTAAAAACCATGTATTGTGAAAACAACATTGAAAGTCCCCCAAATTTGCCGTATAGAACCTACGGAAGAATTATCAGGCACATTAGGCTTGAGGATTCTGGTTGGACTATAAAAAGGAAAGTCTAAGTACAGATATTAGGAAGGTCAAGCCATTCTCCTTATAAGAAAACCAGCAAATCTCTACTGACAATTAGGAAATACAGGAAGAGTGGCGTCTGGCCTATCTGCAAGGGTATGTCATTTATAGTGTACTGTTAAATTTTTATGATTCAAACACATGTAAGTAGATTTGTCTTGTTGTAAAAGTTAAGTAAAATAATAAAATTGTATCCTACAAGGAATCGAGAGCCAAAAGTCTACAACAAACCTTAGTACTAGGTTCCAGTATAATGTAATCTAAGTTTTGATCAGCTTCTTTTATTCATCTTAAAAAACAATAAAGTATAAAATAGCCCAGGAAACTTGGGCTACATGTGTTGTATAATTAGTTAATTTAATCCTACCTGTAACTCTGCAAGGTAGACATTTTTATGCCTACTTTACAAATGAGAAAAGTGAAGCTCAGTGACGCTGACTGACTTCCAAGTCCATACAAATGATCCTTAATGAACCCATGATTTTCAGAACATCTTACCTGCCTGTATAGATAGTTCAATTTCACTTACAGCTGTGATTCAACGTTAGTAAGTTACATCTTTACAAGGACTGCCATGATAACCTCAAAAAAATTCCCCAAAAGTCTTCTGTCTAGTTCATACAAGAAGGTCAAGTTGGCAGAGGACCAACCATATTCTCTTTGGAATTCTTTTCCAACTCCCTGGACCCAAATTAAGCAGAGAAGTCAGGCATTGCTGGGGACCTAGGAGATGAAACAGACTAAACATCAATCTGTTTTTCTCAAAGAATAACAATGACATACAAATTAAATAAATCATAATTATGTTTCAGGGACATGACTTTCACACCTTCCTAATTTCGTTCAGCCAATTGACAAAACGAGGAACTGAGCTCCTCACTTTTAACTGCTGGTTTAGTACCTCCCGCTATGCAAAACTGATTCCAGACAAAATACAGTCAATAATGTGGTAGGTAACATTCTTTCCTTCTTTGCAAAAAGTAAAACAGGAGATCTGAAACTACTTAGTGATTTAATTTGAATATTAGTTGATAAGATTCAACTTTCTGACTTCTGTTGAGTTCATTTTTTATTTTTCCTAGCTTGCTTGCTTGTCAGGTTTTGGGGGGTCTACTTGTCTCCAAAACCCTGTACAAATGGAGAACTCTCTTATTTTCAAAAATATGCACATCCACATTGGGCTCATTGTTCTCTGGTTTCATAAACCCGGCCAAGTTCATGACAAACCAACCAGGCTGTAGATTCCCAGCATGCTGTGCTGTTAGTTTTGCAGAGATACAGGTGGACGTCTGAAATCAGCCCCCACTAGGGAGCACACACTGTGTCACGTGCTTCCTGTGCACTGGGGCAGGGTGTGTATTTGCTTGGGGGGTCAGGGAAGGTCTCTCTGGGAAGGTGACCTGTGAGCAGGCATTTGAAGGAACAGCTGCAGGGCCACTGTGCACCGCACTTTTGCACATTTCATGGATGAGCAGGCTGAGGTCTAGAGAGATCAAGCAATTTTCTCAAGATCACAGAACTATGGAGTAAAAAAGGTGAAATTCAAATCCAAGTCTATCTGACTTCAAAGCCCATAACCTTGTCATCACATAAAAAAAGGTGAGTGTGAAATGATTCTCAGAGAAAGACATGTTGAAAAGATGCTCACACATCTATGCAACTTGAGACACTTAGAAAGATATTGGTTGTCTTTGTCTTTTACTTTTTTTTTAAGGTGCTAAGCCTGCTTTTAGCTCAGAGAAATTTGTTTCCTACCAGCCAAGTGTAAGAGGCATTACTCAGGGAGACCAAAGTCACCAGCAGCCAAAAGCAAACTGGAAAAGTTGTTCTTCCCTAGCAAATCGGCTCTGGTTCTTCTAATATACACACAAACACAATGATTAAAAAGGGAAGAATTTAGAAAAATATTTATACATACAGTGGGTGCAGACACCTGGCAAAGCAGGTGAGTCAGCTACAGAATGATATGCTGCCTACAGATTCAACTGAGGAAAAGTGACACATTTTACAGTTAAATTTAATGCAAGCCTGTTCTCCAAATGATCACCCAAACCCAGTAGAAATGAGTTTCTTTTTGGTGCACAAGGAAATTTTAAAATCCGGTGTTTGTATGAGTTGACCCTCCCTGCTGCAGGCACTAATTTATGGGGACAGAATTTAAAATTTCTGCATCTTACCCAGACTTGGGATGGCTCCTGTGTCATCCCAGAATAAAATGCAGCCTTTGTAAGTATAGCTCTTGCCATTAGTGTAATGCACAAACACAGGCAACTATAATGATTATTTAATTGAATATAGATGTTGGTTGAACACCAGTGCAAAACACCATGCATTTTAAATCAATCATGATCTATATTAATTCAGCACTCATAATAGGCTGTTTCCTATCACGAATGTAAAAGAACAGAATCTCAGCCTTGTGGGAGTTTATAACCTACATAAACACATATTCTACATTTAAATCTTTCCTATTTCATTGGAAGATAAGGGGGAATTGGACAAAAGTTTTAATCTGCAACAATGGGAAAACTATTTTGTGTAATGAATGTAATGTTTCTGTTAAAGTGATTTAATATTTTTCAGTACTATCAGTTGTATTAACGGTGATTTTTGCACAAATATTTTTCAAGACACCTACTATGTTTCAGGCATCAATGTAAGTACTGGCTGAAGAGAGGTGAACAAGAAAACACAGGTTTTGCTCTCGTAAACGTATATTCTAGTGAGGAAAGACACAATGAGCAAATATATATACGAACATATAACACAGCAGAAAATGACCAGTGCTATGACAAAGACAAAAAATGAAACAGGATCAAAGGACTAGGAAGTAGCAGTGGGGTAGGGGAGTTGTTTATGCAAGGTGATCAGAGGTAAGTAGGTTAAGGGACCAGTTAAGTGCTGGCTTGAAGGAACTCTGGAACCAGTTATGTTGATGTCTATAGATAGAGCATTCCAGGAAGAAAAACTACAAGGCATGTATTCTGGGGTGCACGTGTCATGGAGCAGAAAGGCAGTGTCACTAGGGCAGAATGAGCCCTAGTGAGATGAAGACAAAGAGAGGGTGACAACCAAATTAGAGAAGGCTTCCAAGGCCATAGTTATAACTCTGGACTTTCCTCCAAATAAGATGGAGTACACTGGGAGGAGTCTGAGCAGATGGCAATGATGGTTTTAAATAAATACAGAATGGAATTCCTAGAAAAAAAGATTCTACAAGTCCATTCTTCAGAACTTGTAGAATCTCAGATAAAAGTGTTCTGGGTTAAATAGCCTCAGGGATTCTCCCTGTCTTACCTCCAACTCTTTCAATTTCATTGCTCAGGTGGACTACTGTCTAGGTACTATCTACTGTTAGGAAGGGACTTGAGTTGTTAGTAGGGTGAGGAAGGATTAGCTATGGTGTTCTGTACATATGACTTTCTATGCTAGAGTTTGTCTCCTGTAATACCTGGGTCCTTGAATTCAATAGGGCTGACACAGACAGCATTTAATATCTCAAGTGCATTGAGCTGACATGATGAAATAAGGAGGTACATGACTATTAAACAAGGGGAAATAATCAACTGTATTAGAGGTTGCAAAGTTATTGAAGTAAGATGTTCTGGGGATTAAAACTAGAGTAAAACACAAGACAACAATAGCACAAAGAAGAGATCAAGGGATACAGAGGTATACTGTTGAAAATCATATTGTTTAAGAAAATAAAACATTATTTGAAGATAAACTTTGATAAATGAAAGATGCATATTGTTAACTGTGTGGAAAAAATACAGGAAGTTATAGGTAAAAGGTAATACAAGAAGGTACTGGTGGAGATGAAATGGGATACAGAGTGAAGGGGAACAAAGAACAGGTGAGAAAATGAGAAAATAAATAGCAAAATAGGAGACCTAAAGCTATCTGTAGCAAAGACTACATTTAATTTAATGTCCTAAGCAGTCCAATTAGAAGACAAGGATTGAAGTCTCTGCCTGGATGAAAAAACAAGAGCCAACTATATGTATCCTGGTTACAGTAAATACACTTTTAGTGTAAAATACTGCCTATAAGATATACTCAGCATAAGAATTCTGAATATCAGATGAACAAGTAATGATCCCAGAGATAAATGACAATGAAAGGTCAATTTACCCAAAAGTCATAACAATTCTAAAGATGTATCAAATTACATCTAAAATTTTAAAGTGTATAAAGCAAAAGCTAACACTTTAAAAGAATAAATAAACAAGTCTTATAGTGGGAATTTTACACTCTTTTCTCTCAGTAATTGATACAAGTACAAAAATAAGTGAACATACAGAAGAGTTCAATACTATTATAAACAAATTAGACCTAATTAACATACATAGACCATGTCATGCAAAAAAGGTACGACACACACATAAATTCTACCAAATGTTTAAAATGCTTAACACTGTACCCAATTCTATTAAAAAATTATTTCAGAAGTCCCAGCTTATTTTATGAGGCAAATATTAGCATTAGCATGATACACCAAAAACAGAAAAATATTTAAAAAAATATAAATAATGAATAATGCCCAAAATTAATTAGCTAAATTTTACTGAATCATATCCATGAATACATTAAAATAATATACATCATAGCCAAGTGATGATTATCCTAGAAACTGGTTTAACATTTAAAACATCAACCAATTAAAGGACTTCAAGTTTTAGCTTTGACATGTTAAGAGCTTGGAGGTTGTGAGTCCTGCCCTTATAACAAGTAAAAGCTGGAAAATAAACAAGCAAACCTGAGACCGATGCCCTTCCTTATTTCCACCAGAGAACTGGAGTTGTCGAACAAGCCACCACCATGAAATGTGGAGTACCAGGCACAGTCGGAGAGATCCGAACCCAAGATCTGCTCATCTGGAGCAGAACATACGCTTACAGGCAAGCCTATGACGATGTTGATGAATGGCTGGGGACTGAGTGCAGACAAGTGTGAGCGAGCAGCTGCTCCTGGGGGCACAGTCCACCCTGTCATGCTCTACTTGATGACATGGGGATGAGTCAAAGGCACCTCAAACTCCATATGCCTAAAACTTAATTCACCGCACCCCCCAAAACCCGACCCTCCCCTTTATTCCCCACTCTCAGGAATGGTCTCACCTTCCATCTCATTGCATAAACCAAAAATTTAAGGTCATCTCCATCACATGTCTTTTCCTCTGATCTCTCATCATTTCCCACCTGCCTAACCTCCTGAATGCCTCTCTCCCCAAACTGCCCCTTCTTTCCTCTGTCACCTCCATCACTCTAATCCAATCAGCCACAATCTCTGAACTGAACTAATGCAATAGCTTCCTAATCGAAGGGCACCTCTCCAAGCTGTTCTCCGTGTTGCCGTCAAAGACAAAGAAAATACATATCTCTTTTCAACCCCTTGTCTAACCTTCTCAATGACATTTACGTATTATAAGATAAAGACCTAAATGCCTAACATGGCATAGAGCACGTGCACAGTACCTCCCTGTCCCCTCTTCAGCCTCATCTCCCACCATACTCTTCCCCTTATTCCAGGAACTGCAGCCACACTGGCCTTTCATGGGCCCCCGAGACACACCACATACCTACTGCCACAGTAGGAAATGGTGCATATGCCTTTTCCTCTGCCTGGCATGCTGTCCCTCCCCATACGTGTCTGCCCTGAACAGTTCAAATCCTATTTTATACCCTAAAACATCATGTACCTCCTATCAGACGAACGGGTAATGGTCATATTCATGCAGTCATGTAATTATTTAATTCATTTCTTCCTTCCTCCACTAGAGTACAAATTCCATGAAAATAGGATTTGTAGGGGTTTTGTTTGGTCTTAACACTGTGCCTGCCACAATAATGAGATTCAGTAAATAGTTGTCAAATGGATTTCTTAAGCTGTTTGTAGAAGATAAAAGTGTTTTGAAGCATTTGAACCTCTCTGCAACATTCTGACCCCAAGGTGGACGTACCGATCTCTCAGCTGGGTTCTTCTACCCTATTATATAGCACTTACCACATCAGATTTTTAGTTATTAGTTATCTTTCCTGGCCAGCCCGTGAGTTGCTGATTTAGATCTAAAGAGTGTCTTATTTATTTGTGCATCCTCTGTCTTCAGAGAACACTCAGACCTTAGTGAGAACTCAGCCCAAGTTATTTGGGGTGACCTCTGTTGCTACGAGAGATTGGCTTACATGAGGAAGAAGACTATTGGGTTGACATGTGTCGGTAACAGCACATACGGATCCGATTTACGTGAAACATTCTCGTCACTCGCTGACAGGGAACCTAGCCCACGCTCACCCAATTTAGATAAATCAGACAACGGAAACTCTGGCCTAATTATCCACATTGATTAATTAATTGGTTTCATGCCTATGGGTACTCATTTTGCTCTATTTTTCACTTGATCACGTACCACAAAAATAACATGTACTTTTGGTAAAAAGGACAGACTCCACTTCACTTTGAAAACCCTTCCTGAGAAACCCAGAAAGAGCCTAAGTCTTAACCAGTGTGAAAAGATAAAGAAAACAAAACAAATGTTTAATGAAGTTCCTTGCTCCTCAGGTCGTCTGCGAAATTTTGCTTTGTTACAAGATTTTCTAGACCAGTTCTGCAAGAGCATAGGTGGGAAAATAAAATAAAAATCAAAGCCACAGCAACACATAGGTACACAAGGCAGTATTCCAGAATTGAATGAGAGTATGGAACCAGGAACCAGGAGCTTAGGTTGCCATTGGCCACCCCATCTACTAGCTCTGTGTCCCCGCGTGTTTTCCTGTGTCTCTCCTTCCTCATCTGGAAAACGAAGATAAAAACACCACGCAGTGGACAGGATTGTTCTGGAGATTAAACAATACCTGTGAAGTAGAGCCTGGCTCATGTTAAGACTAAATGAATGTTGATATTAGTACCAAATCATCGTCATTGTGTTCTTCTGGGGATGTTCAGAATTTCGCCTCTTAAGAAATTTAAAGGCCAGTCCTCGCCTCCCCTCCCCCGCCCCAAAGAGTAATACACATTTCTGAAAAGCTCAGTCACGTAGTGTGAGAATCGTAAGTGATATCAAGGGCGGTGTCCAAACAGAGGACTCCTAGGATGGGCTTGAGATAGAATTGGGCCTGGTCATCACATCAAAAATCCTTCCCAAGCAAAATGACCCTGCTGTTTGTTTGGCTGTCGATGGGTTGATAAGCGGTGCCAGGATGTGTTAATTTCTTGTTAAGCGCGTGTGGATGTGCGCCCTGCGAACAATAGGCTCTGAGAGGCAGAAGTGCGCGCGCCCGGCCCCCACCGGCGCCCAGTTTCCGGACTTCAGGCCGCACACATCCCCCCTTTGTTTTCCCGGGCCCGGCCGCACGTGTCGCTGCAGCAGCCACCCCGCCAAGCTTTTCCGCCGGCTGCGCCTCACCAGGAGGCCACAGGGTCTCGGGGAGGAAGCGCCGGAGGAAGCGGCGGGGCGGCAGGCGGCCGTGGCGAGCAGCCCGGGGCCCAAGGACGCACTGTCCGCCGCCCCGCAGCGCTTGGGGAAGGCCTGCACGTTGCGATAAGGCCCTTCCCTGGGCCATTGTCTGCCGGCCGCCCAGTGAAAGTTCCCCGGGCAGCGGGATGCGCAGCCCCGCCTGCACCTGGAAGCCACCGCCCTCCGGAGGAACACTGGCCTTTGTGACCCTCTTGCCCTGTGGTCCACCCTCCCCAAACCGGAAAGGTGGAGGGGCCGCCTCTCGCGTGTCACCGGCCAAGGCATTCTAAAGGACTTTTAAAGGAGCTGTGTCAAACAGATCGCTTCTCCAGTGATTTGTTAGGGTAAAGGCGCTTGTCCCGCGGCCAGTATTGGACCTGCCAGTTCCCAGTTCTGAAAGAGTCAAGGCTGCTTGCCTTGATGAGCCTTCGGGTGAATAAAAGTAAAAATGCAAAGCCTAAAAAACTTCTGTTCTGCAAATGAACACATTTAATTTAGACATGCACAGGGGGCACCCATCAATATCATGTAGCATATTACAAGATGATTAAAAAATTCAAAAATAATGATTTTTTAAAAATTCTAAGTAATTATGTCTGGAAATAATACACATGTTGAAAGTTGTATGATAAAATTTTTCTATCTTCAATCCAATAGCTGTGACTGTTCCGTCTCAAGTGGAGACCATGGGGATTTGTAAAAAGTGGCCTTTTGAGACTTTTTAAGGATGGCAGGCCAGAACCAAAGGGTTCTAACCCTAATCCCTGCACCAGCCATAGGTGAGGCCCTTGAACTAGTGGGTCTGTGGGCCAGGATGGTGGAATATCCTTGCCTTCGCCAGGGTGGAAGCACTCCAAGCCCATTTCTCTGCTTCCACAGGTTTCTCTGTATCTGCCTTCCACCAGACCTTCAGGGATGTAACAGGGACCATACCACCCAGACTCAGGGAAATGGCATAGAAAACACCATCCCATTCATTCACAAGTGTACTATGTATGAGACTATCTGGCTATGTGTATTTCAAACTCCCTGTTTACCTTCAACTACATATAATGCTGTAAATGAGCTTCTCAAAACCAAGCCAGGGACCTGTTGGCAAAAAAAAAAAATGTGTATTTCAATGGAAAAATGTGCATCATATGTAGCAGCACACCCTTCCTGGCTGCCTAGTTCTGGTCCTGTTCTTTGTCTTTGAGCTATTTGGCAACTCTGTAAGTTGTAGGTAACTGATAGTAAGTTCTGTCCAACCTGGTAAAGAGTTCAGGGACCCCCACTACTTCCTTTACAGAAAAACCAGTTTTGTCTCCATTTGCAATTAATCTCGATACTGCTTTCGACAACTGTGTATGTTGTATATATTCCACATACATTTGTGCTCTTTTGACTGTTCCTTTGCACTGGTTGTAAAATTTGCCTGGTCCTTTCCTATTATAAGAGAAAAGTGGTATTCTTTAACATTTGTATTAAAGATTCATACTTATATCTGTATGTCACATTTCTTTTTAAAACTTGTACCAGCCCTCCCAATGAAAAGTAACACAAATCAAAAGGAAACCATGATGGCAAAGGGAGTCAGTCCTCTCTTTCTCCTTTACACAGGCTAGACACAGAAGACCTCAAAGCCCCATGGGACCGGAGCAACACACACAAAGGAGCCTGGATCCATGAATTACTACGGGAGGACAGCTGCTCACTGACCTGAACTCCTGCATGGGACTACTTCCTGAGTGAGCAGCAAACTTCTGTTGTATTAACTCACCTTATAGGAAGACCCTAGAACAAACTCAGGAGGAGCAGTGGAGAAACCATGTGAATAGGGCAAGGGTAAACAGAAGCTTATTGTAGAATTACCTGTGCCCATGAAAGCATTCTGACCCAAGTTCTAGTGCACGTTACCCCTAAAACACATCTCCACTTATCTGAGACAACCTTTTCTGACCCTTATATCAGAGAGGTCGATAAATAGACAGATATAGATAGATGATAGATGGATATATAGATGATAGATGGATATAGATACATAGCCACATATAAAGATACATACATGCTTATCCACTAAGAATAATTTTTTTATTTTTATATATATCTCAAATTTTCCAGCATGAACACATGTTTTATAACAAATATGTCCACACCTGTGTACCAATGCAAACCATCTAATGTGGCAAGTATTTCCTAGTCATTTGGCCCCTAAAATTCCTGAAGAGTAACATGCAATGTCTCGATTCTCCTTGATAAAATGAGATTAAATGTGGGGGCAATAAGCTGTAAAGGAGTGGCCTAACCTTCCTCAAACAAAATATTTTCCCATAGAATGAATAACTGAGATTAGGGTTCTTATTGTCCCCACAGACAATCAGATCAATGGTAGCCTTGGAAGCTTCATGTTCTTATTACCACCTTGTTGAGCTAGCAGTATTCCTTAATGATTTGAACAAGTCACGTTTACTCTGAATTTTTTCTAGAATGAACCTGAGATTAAAAAAAGGAACATTTTCTGATCGAAATTTCCACTTAGGAAAGCAAACACAATCTCTCCAAATTAATTAGGGGTTTCTAGGAACCAATCTTGTGTCAGAAAGAGTTTGGGATCTTTCACATGGCCCAGAAATATGTCAAGGACCTTAAAAAAGAAGGGAAAAAAAAAACAAAAGAAAGGAGAAAGGAAAGAGAAATCAAAAGAGCAAAAATGCAGAGCAATATTTTCCCTTGACACGCAAGGCCACAGCATACAGCAACCAGGGGCAAGTGAGTGTCAGTTTCTGCTGTTGGGTACAAATATAACAGCAGTGTGACAACTCTAACACAAATAAATGAGCATCACAGCCAACTTCCAGTGTCCTTTGCAAGTTAGCGGAAAAATGTGGCATTACGTGGCATTTCTTTTTTTCTGTGTGTGAAGAAAAGCAATAGGTAACATATATTTAAATAAGCATTGGTTGCAGCTGATATGAGGCTCTCTACATTCTAAATATTCACTGGAACTTCGGGCACAAAGGTATGACACAGATGAATTGCAGGATCTCCACCCATTGTTCTCTCTCTATTTTTTGCCTTTGAAATGTGAGTCGCAGGCCTATCAGCATTAACAACCGCAGCCCGAATCACATGCTGCTCTTGGGAGCCCCCTGTCCCTGTGATCTGTTCTGAGGTATTGAATAATCACTTCTGTAATAAGACGTTTCTGGAACTCTTTGAGATTTCCCAGGTGTGGGCTGGAAAGGAGCCTATGTGTGGAGCATAGAAAGCATAAGATGCTTAATTTTAATGGAAAACTTTTTTTTTTCCACACAGGCAGATCGTGCTGTGTTTGACAGATACGTTCTAGAAGGAAGCTCAATCTAGATGTTATGTGTAACTTTATCTTATTCCCCTCTGAGCACTACTGTTCTTACAAAATGATCTCTCCACTGCCCAAAGTCATTACACTCTCTCCCCTTCACATTGTCCCTCTGTAAATGTCAGGCATAACTACATTTTATTTGCTGAGATACCACTGCTATGAATGAGTAAAAATTTCCTGCTCCCCCGCCTGTCTCTCTTTACCCTCTGCGCATTCTACTAATATGATTTGTTGAACAAATTGTTCCATTAATCTGGGGCTGTTTGACAGAGTGAGAAAATAAGTGCCAAAGTGAGAAGATTCACAAGAATCGGAAATCTCAGTGCCTCTTTCTCAAGGTAAATAGTTATTATATCAGGGTGTCAGACTGGCGAAATGGATGTGCTTTCATTCTCAGTTTGTAAATGTCACTTTTCCTCAGCCCATCAGGGTGACAAATGAGGTGTGGGTTTACAGTAAGAGTTCATTCTTTGACAAAGTTCTTAACAGTCTATTTCAACAGAAAGCACCCAGCCTTCCTCACTTTTACCGTCTAAAACCCCACACCGCCTCCAGAAACTTCTCCGTTCTGCTCTCCCTGCTTTCTCACACTCCTGGAAGAGAAACATCTCTGGAACAAAATTTGAAATCTCAAATAAAAATGAAAGTGGAAGGATCGGGAGGTAGTTTGTAAACTGATTTCCCAGGGAAATTCCATCTACTGGTTCTCAAGCTTTTATGATCCCAGGGCAATGTATTATATTAACTTCTTTGTTTAAATCTTCTTTCACTTTTTCTATATACATTTAACCTTCATAGAAAAATGTTACAGCTTTTAATACAAGTTAATGAATAGGCATATCATATAGAAAGAATCAAGGTAGGCAAGTTGCTAGAACAGTAAATGAATGAGGGCCTGAGAGAAAAATAATTCTGCGTCTGACTGCAATCCTTCCCCACAAAACGTGCTTCTTTGATTAACCTAATGTTTGAACAGAAATGAGGTAGGTTTGTTTTATGCGTATTAAATAGCAGAGGCTTAAGATAATATGTACAGGTATACAGAAAAATTGTCAGTACGGCCAGGCATAATGTGATAAAGAGATCAAGGCTAAAATGTCATGTGTCGGCTAATGCTACAGTCCCAGGAATCACATCAGTCTTTCTTGAGTGCAATTAGAAGTATCTTGTTGATGGGGCCCATCATCACTGCAAAGTTTTTTCTCAACAAACTTGCTGCATCAGCACTTCTGTGATTAATGACACATCTTCAATATTAGATTATTGATTCCTTTGGTCTACCCAGTTCCATACCATTTGCCAAGTCAGTCTTTGTTTTTGTGTCATTAAAACTTCAAGCCTTGATCCCATCTATAAAATGGGCAGAATATGGATATTTAACAAGACAGTTGTGTGAACCAAGTTAGATAATGCAAGGGTGACCTGTATAATGTTATGGAAAATAGTATCTATTTACATATATGTATTTTGCTAGGGAAGAGAATCTGTAGATTTCCAAAGAAGAAATCCCCAAGAGGTAAAGAAACACCAATATAAAAAGTGTCAAAGGGGGGAAAAACACTATTAGTAGACAGGAGAAAAACTAGGCCTAGTAGAAACCAAGGGAGAGGAAAGATATACTATTGAATGGCAATGCCAAGTTTAGAGACAAAAATCAAGTCCATTGGATTGCGAAAGTAGGATGTAAGAAAAAGGGAGAAGAGGGAAGCTGTCAGCTAGTCTGCAGGCTCCAGGTGAAGACTTCTCAGGTAAAGATTAGTAGGAATGACGAGCAGACCACTGTGAGGGAGCTTTAAGAAGAAAGGACTAAGAGGCAGGGACAAAGGCCTTATAATTGTGAAAAATGCAATCTTTGACTTAAGGTAAGAAGGTGCTAACACTTTATAGCAGCTTGTATAAGCACATGGAAGGTGCCAGAAAAAATACTTTCCGTCACATCAAATTTTTAAAAAGCACCTTGTAATGTTACTATGTAGGATGAAGATGTGCTCTATACCCAGGGAGGTATACATAAGGCCTACGCCTTGTTACAATGTTTAGACCGTGGAGCAATGCTCAATATTGGCCAAAATTTACTTCTGTCTTCAGGATCACGTTTGCATGTGAGACCCTGCTTTCTTCCCCCCGCCCCCCGCCCCTCTCAAAGCCTG
This sequence comes from Artibeus jamaicensis, assembly GCF_021234435.1. NCBI lineage: Eukaryota > Metazoa > Chordata > Mammalia > Chiroptera > Phyllostomidae > Artibeus > Artibeus jamaicensis. The sequence continues at coordinate 7,597,739 of NW_026522049.1, read as the reverse complement.
TCACCCATGGAAGGTGGCCAAATCAGCAAGCAAAAGGAGAAAATCAAGAACCAAATCGGTCATGCAAGAACACCCTTTTATTTGTAAACACCACGCTTTATACATCATTACTGGTGATTTGTGTGCTCACCAAGCATATAGCTTTATTACTATAATGTGAGCAAATTGCCTGTAATTTGTGGTCCTGGAAAACATATCTATGATTTGGGTCAAAATATGTCTACTCACTCTAATTTACAATAAACCCCTAATGTAGTTCCTGTCACAGTGGAGATTTCTGAGTTTCCGTCTTTACTGCTCACCCCTAGAACTACAGAAAGGGGCAATCATTGAAGAGTGGTTCTCAGCTTCGAGTGAGACTCACACAACTAGAATTTGGGGCCTGCAGGACATTCCCAATAAAGATTGTCCTTTTTGGTAAGAAAACGTTGTATTTATTGTCAGAAAAACGTGGAATTTGAGGTCAGGAAGATCTATGTGTAAATCATTTCTTGGTTCAGTACTTATTGTGTACTGAAGGGCGGGATGCCGTCTAACTTCAGTCTTCTCATTGTAGCATTAATAATGCCAACTTTGTGAGAATCAAATGAGAATATGTAATTTAGTGCCTGGCATAGTACCTATGACACTGCAGAAGTTTACAAATCATGAGTCCCCACCCTTTCCTGTGTTTGGTCTATTTTTGAAAAAAAAAAGTCAATTGCCAACCATGGTAGATTGTAGACAAGGTCACAAGGACGCTTGTCCTCCTAGCTTTCATGCCACTGAAAGGTGATGCTATGTGTGGATTCTCCAATCAAAAGGTAGAATATTCTCCCCTACCTCTGGATTCTCGGTGGCCATGTGACTTTCTTTGGCCAATAGGCATTAACTAAGCACTTGCACACTGGGGCTTGCTCTTGTGAGAAACCGTGAGTGAGCCCTCTATGTGAATGAACCCAAACCACCTGCCACAGGGTGAGAACTCAGGTGATCCATCCTGCAGCCCACTCAACCGCTGATAACCAGCCAGCTGCAAGAGTAGCCCAGCTCTGGCCCAGGCCAGGACCATCCCACTGACCCTCAAACTATGAGCTAAACAACATAATTGCCATTTTAGCTACAAAGTTACATGGTTCACAGCAAAATCTAACTGATGTAGAAAAATTGTTCTTAGGTTCAGAATTCAAATATGGCAACTGCGGCTTTCTAATAATGCACGCTGCCTTTTTTTCTTTTCTTTTCTTTCTCTGTACGTAAACTTGGAAAAACCCAAATTATGGTGGTGCTGTTAACTCTGGCTAATAAAGGTGTGGACGTGGTATATCTGCAGTGTTTTAAAGCCAATGGGAAGTGGCTATGAAAAGTGACATCCTTTAAAGAGGGGAAAGAAGTAATGTATAAAGATGCAAAAGGGACATAAAATGTGTTTATTTGCATGTAGTAGGTTATTACTCAAGGGTATAAGGACCTCAGCTGATTTAGTAACAACCATGTACCACCCCCCTGAGGGCTGGTCTAATCTTTAGGGTTGGTGAGAAACGATACTGATTATTTTCATTTCCTCTTTAATCCTTGGAAGCCTAGTCACCAATTCTTTTCAGCCTGAGTGTAGGGAAGGAATCCCCACTCAAGCAGTGAGTAGTGCCACCTGAATGCAGTCACATTAAATAGGCTAGCACTCATCCACTTCATTAAACCATCAAATATCCTTTGTTGAGGCATTGGTGGAGCAATCACACATATTTGTGACATTTCACTTTTATTTTTCACTTCAGCTTTCTTCTTTTACCTGCTACATCACTTTGAAGTTTTTGAACAATGCAACAAGTTTTTAAAAGTAGGTATATATTGTGCAGGAAATGATGAAGTGATTGGTTATTAAAAATATTATATCTATGTACCTAACATATCCAACAGGCTTAATGGAAAAATTATTAAAACTATCATCACCAAGAGTATGGTACCATAGCCAGATTAATGTGTGGCTTCCTTTTTTAAAATTAAGAATGAGTTATACTATGTAATTTTAAAAGTTTATGTTTGGAGTAGCAACCAAAGTTATGAAGAAACAACTCAACAAAGACCGTGTAAAGCTCAAAGAAAATAAAATGGTCCTGAAGAGCATAGCTCTGACCTGAATTGCTTATGACAGACTGCCTTTCTGGGCAGGATAACTAAAGATAGCGGAGATGTCAGTTTCCCCGAAATCATCTCATAAACATGGCGCCACTCACATCAAAATCCTAACGCATTTTTTTAAAACCTTGACAACGTGATAATAACTTTTAACTGGGAGAATAAACACGTGAAGGTAGGCAAGACGATTGTGAAGAAGAAAAATGAGAGAGGACCGGCTCTGCCAGTTATCAAAATTAATTGGAAAGCTAGAGTAATTAAATAGCCTGTTGCAGATTTGAGAATCAACAGATAGACCATTAGAAAATAGAAATTCCTGAGATATACCCAGGCTTGTATACATTGTATATTTTATAATGGTTGCATTTCCACCCAGAGAGGGAAAGATGGATTATTCAACAATTGGTTTGTCATTTGAAAGCAAAATTAGGAATAACCCAATAACCTCATAAGTAACATCAGACACAAAAACACACCTAGCAGATTAGATGTTTGAATGGGAGGAGAAAACTAACAACAAAGCACTTGGAGAATATTTTTATAATTTTGATGAAGGAAAAGCTTGTTAAAGCATGATAGTAAGGAAGAAACAATGAGAAAAAATGGATAGATTCAGCCAAATACAAATATGTCTATCTTTTATAAGACAATACAGTAAGAAAATATTGGCAGAGTATAGTCCAGATAAAAAGTTACTATGCATGATACATAAAAAATTCCTACAAATCAATTTTTAGAAATCTATTCTTTAAGAACTAAGTGACAAAGAGCTTGAAACAGCAACCTACAGAGAAATGTAAGTCAACTAAAAATATAAAATATCAAATATCCTCTTGTTAGCAAAGAAGTGCAAATTTTTTTTAAATTCTGTAATTTTTATCATATTAGCAAATAATTTTTTAATTATGAATTTATAAGTCTGTAAAAATAAAATGATCAGCTAACACTATTTGGTCTATATATTTAATATTATACACCTTTGCTATAATTACTCAATAGTTTCTTCCTTTTGTAAACACCACCCACTCAAAAATCTGAGTTAATTTAATATACTTGCATAAAGTAATATAACCATGATAAAAGTCTAATTTGGACTTAGAAACATACAAATTATTTTAAAGTTTATATCTTTCCATGAATTAGTCCCTGAGTTGTTTGTGTTACCCATCCGCAATGAGAAAAATACTAAAATTGAGAGAAAGCATTTAGAAATATTAATACGATTTGGCAGACTAATTTTATGTCTGTTGGATCTAGTAATCAAACATTTCAGCTTGTGTTTTTTTATTCCATTTTTTAGTAATTTTATATGACTATATCCTATTTTACAAATGCATTTATTCCCATTTCTTTCTACTTTACCTTCCTATTTTTCTCTGCTTTTACATCTTCCCTTCACATCTCCTGTTCCTTGACCTTCCAATCTCTTCCTTTCACTTCCCCTCCCTTTTCTGAATGGGGGAACCAACATGGCAGATAAAGGCATGGAATGGTGAGAAGGAACCGGTCCCCGTGGAGGCTAGGAAAGGGCAGGGGGGTACGTTGGTGGCAGGCGGAGGAAGGGACAGTCAGCACAGTTGAGAGATTGGTTCCAGTAAACAAGTAATATAAGGATTAAACTAACCAGTTAATATGTTGAATATCTTGAAGACAAGTTTCACATTGTCCGAGAAGATATTTACAACCATGGAAAGGCAGGAAGGCTAGAAAGAACTGTGCTATGTTAAATTGAAATTGGAGGTGTGAGTATCAACTCATAGTCTTTTAATAATTGTGTACACAGATGGGTAAATAGTGTTATATAGACAGATAGATATTGTGTGTGCATGTGCATGTGTTTTGTGCATGTGTGCACATGTGTGCATGTGTGTATTTAGAAGGATATGAAGAAGCATATTATATTAAGAAAAGCGTCGGCAAATTTTCTGTTCATGAGAAATCTTAGAACTTGTTTTTCTGAAAAAGAGAAGCATGCCATATATTGTGATTTGCCAAATTTCTGGATGAAGCCTCAAGTCAAACAAAACATGACTTCCTAAAATATAACATGGTATTTTCATAACGCAGGTATGTCTGACACATTTTTTTTATTGCAGGTTGAGTGATAGAATCCCTTTTTATATGGCGTATTTTTCTGGAATAGATTTTCAACCAAAGATAGTTGATTATAATTTGTGTACTAGATTACCATTATAAAACATCAATTTGGAATAACCTAGTCTACACATTAAATCTAGGGTCCAAATTCAGCATATTGATTCAAGGTGCAAGTGCCAGAGAGGTCTGTAGGCATCTTTGACTTTTACCTGGCACTCACATGTCTAATGGTAGCTAAGTGCCAACCCTTTTTAGTGAGTTTAAAACATTTCACTGAGTTCGAACAAAGAAACTCAGTAAACCCTCCTCACAACCCAAGGAGGTAGATGCTATTATCTCTAGTTGAAGTTTCACAATGTTTGACCCAATCTGACTTCTTATATTCTTTTTCTTGAAAAATTACTTAAAATTTCATGAGGAAAGGCAATGGATTGGAAAGAGGATCTTAAGAAACAGAAACATGGTCCTTTGCTAGTATGTTTGGTTTTGTTTTTTTTTAACTCTGTATAGAAGCTCGGTTTGATAAATTAGCTGCTCCACAATTTGACCACTAACAACTTCTGTAATTTCTTTGCATCATGTTTTTGGGCTTTTTTTCAGACCTGCAACAGATTTGCCAGTATTTTGGATTCAAGCATTCTGACTACTGCCTTAGGAATAAATTATCAATTTAAACCAAAAAGAAAAAAATATGGAACAAATGTCCATTTTGAATTATCATAGAACAATTAGTTCTCCCATGAGACAAGGCTATTTGAAGCATGTTGATGTAAACAGTGAACGATGTCACCCATGTCCATATAATCCTTTTACAACAGCCCGGGAGGAAGAGAATGTAGCATGAAATGTCCCTGTTCAACAGCTTGGTAGCTAATTTCATCATCTTTGTGAAAAGAGAATGGAAGAAAACAGAAACACTCACTCGTGTACAATAGCCCTAGAAATCTTGACAGGTGGTTGATGAAGAAAAGTGTCTTATTTATAATTAACCAGGAGCTCAATTATGGGGAGATTTATAAAACAGCATAAAAATGGGCTCTTCAAGATGAACAAAACCAATAAATGGCATGGAACTCTCCCTGCGGTGATAGGAATAATCTTAAATTGACGAGTAAACTTGGAAAAGGATTCATGGGAGAGCTTGCTCTTTGACATACAAGAATTCTTCCTATTATTTCATCTGAATCACTCAGAACAGGTATCAACTAGTCATATTATTGTGCCTAATGAAGTTTTCAATAAAACTGGTAAGCTGAGGCCTTCTGAAACAATGGTTTCTATTCTGTGTAACTTAAGAAGAGCTAGCAATAAGAAATAGATATAAAAGAAGATAAAATACTAAGGTTACCTAACTTTGTCAAACCAGTCACATTTCACTTATTGAACTCATTCATTCATTAAACAACAAACAGGTATTAAGAATTTGGCCCTGGCTGATGTAGCTCAGTGGATTGAGTGCCAGCCTGTAAACCAAACGGTTGCCAGTTCGATCCCCAGTCAGGGCACATGCCTGGGTTGTGGGCCAGGTCCCCAGTAGGGGCCATGTGAGAGGCAACCACACATTGATGTTTCTCTCCCTCTCTTTCTCCCTCCATTCCAGTCTCTAAAATAAATAAATGAAATCTTTAAAAAAAGAATTTGCTATATACAGTTTTTTTTGAGATTTGAACCTTAGAAAAATAGAATATAGGATAATCATTAAATAGGTCATCACCTAAGTCTCTTAATTATATGTTGGGCCTCCCTAAAGTGAAAGAAAACATGTTAGATTTTATTATTTTCAGTAATGTCACTTAATGAGACTAAATGTTCTATTATTTACCCTCTCAGGGGATAAAAACATCCTTTTTACTAATGCAATCATCCAGTTCATCAAAATGTTCTTTTTACTTGGACAATATTTTTATTCAAAAAATGTTTTTGGTCAACCCTTCTATCTTAATTAACACTACAGGTCACTGCCAGAGTAACAGGACCTTGTTCATCATCAGATAAAATCTGGTCAACTTTATTTTCCATATATGCAAATATGTATATTTTATGAACAAAAAAATGAGACATTGGCCTGGGAATCAGAAGCAGTCTGTGCTAGATCTGGGTCTCCCTAATTTGCTCAGTGAACGTGACCTTTCTCAAAGCACTAAATTTCTCCTGGGCTTATTTTGTTTTATCCTAAAATAACCACACACAAAAATCTCTTATCTACATAATTTTTACTATAAACATAGGAAGGGAAGCAATGCCTTTACATTACTTAAAATCCTATGCCTTCAACAGAACTACCCACAGAATATGACTTGCCCTCCGTGATGGACTAAATATTTCTGCCCCTCCAAAATTTGTACGTTGAAACCCTTCCCCTCAATGTGATGGATTTGCAGGGTGATGAGGTCAGAGGGTGGAGCCCTCCCGATGGGATTAGTGACCTTATAAAAAAGGCCACAAGGAGCTCTCTGGCCCCTCCCACCATGTGAGGACACAGCACAGTAAGAAGGCAAGTAAGTCCATGCACCAGGAAGTAGTCCTCAGTAGACATCAAATCTGTCAGAACCTTGAATTTGCTTCCCAGCCTTCACAACTGTGAGAAAGAAATGTCTGTTACTGAACCCATGCAGCCTGTGGTAGTTTTGTTAGAGAAGCCAAATGGACCAAGACACCCTCTAAACTCACTCATGGATTTGAGTTATTTTTACAGACTTATTTCACATGAACAGCTGCTTATCACATCTCGGTTTGCTCACTTTTTAATTTGACTGCTTTATCTTGCTGTTTGAGGACCTCGCACACACCCTGTAACAACAGCAATGTCTTAAAAACCTAATTTGGAAATCAACGAAGAGGAAGCTCCCTCCTTTCCATTCTAGAAAAAAAAAAAAGTTCTGGGCTCTGAGTGTGTATGTGTGTACCATTAGAAGTTCCCTGAAGGAAAAAACAGAAGAGAAAACCGATGACAAAAGCAAAACCACCCAGATCGCTGGGGTCATTTTAGACACCTACACTGAAATGCCACCTGCTGCCATTGACCCTGGAGATGTCTAGTGCTTCAAGGAGAGAGAAAACTGCCCTAAATGGGGCTCTTACCTTCCGCTTCTTGAAACTCCTTCACCCTTTGCTGTATTAAAATATTTAATCAAAATCAAATGCTGCTGCCCCTATTTATACAAGTGCTTTATTATCCTGTACATTACGCTGCAACCCTCCTGGTTCCTAATGTGACCTGAAGAGCCAGTCGGCATTTGTTACAAATTCGAGGCGGTAAGCTTCTGGCTGAGCAATTAATCACTGACACCCAGGAATGTCTTCTCTTCAGGTGGGGAACCCATCCAAAAACTAAGAAAAATAATCGGGCTAATTAATTCTTATCTGCAAAGAGCAATTAGATAAATGACCTCAAAAAAAAATTAAAAAGGACTCATCAACCCTAGTGAGACACTCACTTTCTAAATAGAATGTGTCGGGGGTCCTCTTTTCACCGGGCAAGTGATGCTGTGACATGGAGGACAGAAATGAAAGGGAAGGAAATGATAGGGGAGCAAGTTCATTAGAATGAAGGCCAAAGAGACAGAGACAGAGAGAGAGAAGCAGAGAGAGAGATCGAGCGGTTTGGTATGATCTGGTCATCCTGCTCTTCTTTCTCTGTGTATACAGGTACATAAGAAAACAGGACATTTTTATATTCCCAACCATGGCGAAACTTGCCCTAAATAATTCCTTTACCCAAGGACAACATGCCTTTTTTTATTATCTCTTCCTCTTTTTATATACAATAAACTTTATTTGTAGGGAAGTCTTAGATTTATAAATGTGGCAAAGATAGTATATAAAGTCCCATGCATCTTATACCTAGTTTTCCCTATTATTAACATTTTCTATTACTATCCCACAGTTGTTATAATTAATGACCCATATCAACACATCATTATTAACCACAGTTCATTAATTTTTCAGACTTTACAAGTTTTAGATAACTTTATAAGTTTTTACCTAACATACTTTTCCAGGATGTTCCAGGATGCCATCCGGGATGCCACGTGCCATTTAACTGTCATGTCTCCTTAGACATTTTGGGATGTGACAATTTCTCGGACTTCCCTTGTTTTATCAGACCTCTTCAACTAGGATACGTCTGATGTTCTCCTCAGGACTGAACTTCAGTTATGACTTTGAGGAGGAAGAGGTCAAGTGCTGCTCTCATCACATCCTATCAAGGATATGTACTTCCTACATGACTATCCCTGTTGATGTTGACCTTGATCACTGGGCTGAGGTCATGTTTGCCAGGTTTCCTCTTTGTTAATTTACTCCCTCCCATTTGCTACGTTTCCATACTGTACTCTTTGGAGGGAGGATTGCAGAACTATGAGAAGCCCATACTTAAAGAATGAGGACTTATAGTCTACTTTTGGGGGTGGGGCATCTACATAAATTACTTGGAATTATTCTGAATGAGAAAGGTGCTTCTTCCCTCCCATTTATTTATTGAATCAGTTATTTACTCATAACCCCATAGCCTCATGGGTATTCATTTTATGCTTTGGTTTATATGTCAACATTATTTATGCTGTTGCTCAAATCATTCCAGCTCTGGTCACCAGGAGCTCTTTCCATTGGCTCCTGTATTTCTTTAACATATCTGCATTGTTGTGGGTTTTAATTGTTTTTAGAGAATTTTCTTACTTTCTGGCACTACAAGTCACTTCGGGCCCCAAGAGCAACTTTTCATTCCACAGTTAAAGCAAAGCTTAAACTGACATAGAGGTAACATCAATACCAGGTTAAATTCAGATCAAAGAGTGACAGTAGATAAGAAGAAAAAGGAGAGAAACACTGAAGACCAGAGGCAGATGGAGGAGAAGAGTCAAAAGAAAAAGTCAAAGTCATCGCAGGTGCGCTTGGCCTGAATTTCAGGTTTGCTCAAACCTGTTTCCTAATGTGCCTCTAAATTCACTCTTTCTATCTGAGGCACAAATAAGTTTTTCTCCATTTCTATTCCTAAGACAGTTTTATATCCTTAGAAAAATGTTATGTCATGATTGTGAGAGAAAGACAATATGCTGCATATAGAAACAGTGTACATTTGGCATATGAAGAAAAAAAGTTTTAATTAAATTCCTGGTTCTTCCACTCACTGTCTATGTGATCTACGGTAAAGTTCTATCTCTCTGAGGTTCAGCAGACTCAAAATGGGTATAAATTCAGATAGGTAGGTAGATACATAGATATGATAGGTATAGTACATAGATAGATGTGGTAGATAGATGATAGATAGATAGATAGATAGATAGAGTAGGTAGATAGATAGATAGATAGATGACCATGGAGTTGACTTATTCAGTGCCTGGCATAAGGAGAAGCATGTGGGCTCTAGGTGATCAGTCAGTGTCAGCCCACCCCCCCACCCCCGCCAGTCCAGTTGTTGGTTCTGCTGACCTGCCTATACAAGTGTCTGATTCACCAGTTTGGGTGGATGTCAACACCAAAACATTATATGTGCATGTAAATTATGCAGAAAGAAAATGAGGTCTTTGAAGAACTGGCTCATGGTCAGAGTTCTTGAGTTTTTATATAATTCTTTGAGTATTCTGCCCCCATAGAGACCACAAGAGTAGAGATGTATATTTATGAAAGTGAGTGGCACTTGAAAACCTTTAAAATTCACTACTTTCAAAAGACACTGTCTTTGGCAACCAATCTGATACCAAATGATCAGCATTTATCACTTCTATAAAACAGGTGTCTTTTCTAATTCAGCCCTTCAATTGGCCATGACATTTTGAGGCTTGAAATATACAAATTATTAAAAATAAAAGATAAGATCAGAGCATTGTTACAAAAGCCTAAGTATAAGGATCAAATGTTCTTTCTAAATGGGGGACAATTTACAGTTGGTACAGTGGAGGGATCTTAGATATAGGAAAAAAGAAGGAGAAATGAAGAATTTCTCTACATACAATAGCCAATGATATATATGTATCGCTTAATTTTAAGCAATTAAATTTAAAAAATTTAAATGATCATAAATTGACAGTTGATACAATTTAAAAACTTGAGATATTCCCTAACAGCTCAAAATCTGTTAAATCTGCTAAACTATTCCCAAAGAACCATGGTTGGGTTTTCTTTTTTTTTTTTTAAGCAATTTTTATTCCAGCCAAGGTAAACATTTAGTATTCCCAAATTTTTCCTGGTATAAATATTTCAGACTTTATAATCCTGTGAGATGAGGCAGAGGGGAAGAAAAGATGAAAAGGAATGAGATATACTTCAAATTTCCTTTCAAGGTTTATTTCAGGTTAAAGACAAAATAAAAGGTTAACGTAGTAGTTACTTCCAGCAGTACCTCAATGCGTGTATATTAGAAGTAGAGCCTCCAAATGGTGCAGTTTATGTGCTTGTGCAAAGAACTAACTGAGCTTCTGCAAGTGGCGAAAATAAGTTCCCTATCAGAGTTATGCTAACATGGTCATGTGCGGTAAGAGGGACGAGGTGAGTGTAATTGATTTCCATTAAGATGAGTTGCTAACGGAGGACTGTACCTCCTCAAGACTCCCATCGGACTATTATAAAGCCAAGGCTCCTATTCAGTGGGTGGGAGGTATACCTGTCAATGAGCCTCTTATCAAACTGTAATTCTACCCCATAAACTTCACTGAAGAAGAGTACATGTCTACAGCAAAACATAGGCCATAGTTAGCGTGAACCCAAGGCCCCTCAATCCCATTAGAGAGATCTTTTTCTTCATGGACTTCCTGCTGGTGTGTGATGTGCACTCTCATTTAGCAAAAAAAGTACAAGATTTCTCTCTGATTGCCCCTCCAGTGCATATTCTATATTGAAACTTTCACATCCAGAAAACTGATTTCTTGGACTCATAAAATCAGCGGGATCATCAGGAGAGAAGGCACTGAGATGTCGATGGTGACAGGGGAGGGGAGAGCTGTCATTTCTTCTTCTGTCAGGGCCTGCGCTAGGCCAGCACAAATATTAGCTTAGTTATGGATCCTAGGGTCTGACAATCTTTAGCTGTTGTTCAAATCACCAGGCTTTAATGAGGGCTGCTTGGAACAGTTATTCAGGATTTGCTTTCCTTTTCAGTTTTAGAAACCAGAAATTTGTAGAAGATTGAAATAAAACTAATAAAAATTCTCATAGGGATTTCTGGCAAAGTCAATTAAAATGATTGGATTTTACAATTATTATATATGTAATATAATATATAAAATATACAGTTTTGTTATTAAATCACATGTAGCATATAATACATATATAAAATATAGCATACACCGAAACACCTACTCATTCAATCATTTAAATTAATTTTATGAACTGAAAAAAAAATAGACCATTCGGTCCTGGCTGGGTAGCTCAGTTGACTGGAGGTTGTGAGTTTGACCCCTGGTCGGGGCACATACATAAGCGGAACAGGAAATCCATGTTTCTCTCTGGGGCTCTCTCTCTCTCCCCTCTCTTTCTAAAATCAATTTTAAAATGTTTTTTAAAAAGACTATTCTGAAACTAAAATCTAACTGGAGTCCAAAGAAGTAAAGTTTTGTCTTGGCCTAAAACTTTAAGATTATATACAAAACCAGATAAATCTGAATTCAAGTTTAAAGGAACTCATCGAGTCTAGGGAATAAGTAACAAATCCTAGAGCCTAACTAAGGAGGGACATCTACAAGGACACTCACATATAAAGCCGGGGACTCCAGTGCAATACATGTCACTGTTAAGGTAAGAAAGAAAAATTTATATAAAGAACCCTCACCCCACAGATAGTAAGGAAAATTGCTTGTCAAATCTTAGCACTGAAGAATGCAAGGGACCCACTTATAGATTTGTACCTATAAGCTAGATTTGAAATCTTAATTTGTGATATCCAAATAATCTGAAAAAAAAACCTTCAATCTGAGAATTCGTTTTGATGTATTCTGGCTGTGTAATGCCTTCAGGCACCTTGCAAAAATAAAGCCAAACCGAACCAAATTAAACCAGAACAAATTCTCCCTAAAATAGCTCGGTGTTGAACCCTCAGGACTCAATGAATTCTAAATGGCAAAAAGAAGACGAAATTCAAAATTCAGAACAGCATTTACTTCAGAAGGGAGAAAGGGAATGACAGAATGCAGACACAGAAGGAGCTTCCTGGAAAACGGAGGAGGATCTTTTTTAACCAGTGGCCACTTCTCTAAGCTGACTTCTGTGTTTCTTGACCTAATCCCACTAACATTGGAGCGATTCCTGGTTTTCCAACATACCCTGATATCCTGGGCTCACTGCCCAGTAGAACAACTCCTGACCACTAACTTCTCACTGAAAGCGAGCACATACCTTTGATGTTACCACCAGTGTTTGTAAATTTATTGTTATTTTTTGAAATTGCCCTCTGATATGATAGATGCCAATCAAGCCTCCATGTTTCTATCAAAAATGGTTTTTCATAGAAAAATTTGTTTGCAAATAAAATCTGTTTCTACCAAATTTGAATTCAGATTGACTATTTAAGGCTTCTTGAGTATATGAATGGCGTTTTCCTCTCTCTTTTTCCTCCTACTAGTCTAGAAAATATAGATGTTAAATTAATATTTGTCAAATGGCTTAAAATTTAATTAATATATGTGTGTTTGTGTGTGTACATGCACTGAACTTAAATCACCTAGAATGGAGATGGGAAAGCACATTTCATCTCTCCATTCAAAAGCGACAGGCCTCTGTTTTTGCAAGGTTATCACCTTCATCTGAGAGCTGAAGAGGCTTCAAACACTCCTCACCAATGTAGTTGTTGGCTTCCAAGCAAGAATGTTCTCTCGGGCCGGCACTCCACCCACCGAGGCCTCCCAGGAGCTAGTGGTTTCTGCGTGCCTTAGACTCTGGGGGCTGAAATGATTGGACTTGACTGGACCACTGCAGGCAGGCCTCAGAGCCAAACACTCAACCCTCGGCCTAACTTATGTAAACACTGTCCTGATGACAGCCTTCTCCTACCCCATCTGCAGCTGCAAGGGAATCCATTATTTTTCCTGTCCCCAGGGAAGGCAAAGGTCCCGGGCATCATTACTCCTAGGCAAATGTAACCGACTCTGCCACACACCCTAATTTGCTTGCCATAATTATAGGTCACTCACCCGCTTTATTTCCAACCCCCCTTCTCTCTCTTTTTTTTTTCATTCTTATCAATAATAAATGGAGCCCGTGAATCAGGCTGCCGTAGTATTTGGATATTATGAAAATGCTAATAATAATAAGGTAGTGTCAGCAACACCTTGGTTTTATCAGCTGCTCTGATGCTCTATTAGGCAGCCAGTGAGGAGTTCAAGCAAATTGGTTATGTTAATGTCCTGTAGTACTTGGAAAAGATGAGGAGTTGGCAATTAATTTTTTCCAAGCTGCAGGCCGACAAGCAAATTTATATTCCTTCCTCTCCATGGGATCAAGCTAAGAGAAGGCGGGGCAGAGAAGTGAGCTTCAAGTAGCTTTCCAGGATCAAGTTGAACGGTACTAAATAAAGCCTGGAGAGGAGAGAGGAGAGGGGAAAAGGGGCGCCCAGCAATGGGCAGGGGATGCTCTTCTCCATTCATTCCGCTGACAGGGCTTTTGCAACTTAAACCTGTTTTATTAATTATGTTTGACATTTCCTTAATTAGTTTCATTTACATCCCATCAGCCCCTACCAGATGACTGCTCCATACATCATTTTACAAGAGGAGCGTGATGCCTACAGAATTATAAAAACAACAGGCAATTTTGTGTAACTTACAGAAAATTAGCGGACAGTCTTTTTCATTTTAAATGGTTTCACGGAAATGAGGGAAAACTCACCTCATGGTTTCTTTTTTCTACTGAATGTCTTGGATACCTAATGTGTTTATAAAGTTAGAAATATTCAAGTTATATATTGATATACTTGTTTATTGTCTAGCTATAGGATTTACCAAGTCTTAAAAATTACTCTTAAACAAATAAAGATATATTGCTGAGTAAATGAGGTAAAGTGAATGCCATATCAGGGACGGTCTTAGTCCTTGCAACCTAATGTCCCCTGCTGCCACCAGCCATTGCTCCTGACCTGGGAACGTGGCCAGCACTTAACACAGGAGTCCCTGGCCTCCTGAGCCTGCAAGTACAGTCTATGACCTTCATGGAAAACCAGTCCTTCCTTGTTGAAGCCTAACTTTTCTTCTCTTCCTTTTCCCCAATCCATTAAAAAAATAAAGAAAGGGTAGACGCTGCATAAGAGACTATGCTTGTGGATCCACCAAAAGTACGGTGAAGTTCTGTTTCTCCCGGAGTGTAAACCAAAGGAGAAAAGTGGGTATATAATATGGATGGCAGCATGCAGACCCTGAAGAAAGGCTCCAGGGACTTACGGTCTTTCCTGTAAACCAGCCAGGCTTTCAAAGCCCTCTCCCTATGATATGGTAGGAATTGCTCTCCAACTCGCCAAGGCACTAGGCTTGTTTCTTCCTTGCCTTTTTTGTCTTTCCAACTACTTCCTTAGATGATAAATTCCTAATCACTGGTTATTCCCCTCTAAGATGGCTTTCATCATGACTTTTTTTAAGTTTCCTTTGTCTAGCGGTTTCATCCCTGGACAGCTGAAATAACAAATGTCCCCTGAATGTTGGTGGCTCTTCCCTCCCATCCCTTCTCTCTGTGAAAGCCAAAGCCCTGTTTAGTCCACATGACTCTGTCCACAATCTTGAATGATTTTACTGTTGTTGACTAAAAATTCAAGACCCTTAATCTAAGCCTCAGAGCCCTTCCTAATATGATTCCACTCTCCCATTCTCCTTCCCTTCTGAATCACGCTGTCTCTTACTCCAGAATCATACCTTAGGTTTTCTCAGCTCTTGCTGGGGCTGACACCATTCTCCCTATTGGCTCTGTTCTCCCCACGGGCTCAACCACCACTGCAGACCCCGTGCCTACAGCTTGTAACAGTGCTCTCCAAGGAAGCTCTTGCCAGCTCACTCAGAGGAATGCTCCTCATCTGAGTCCTCGCTCCTTCTTCTTTCCCCTTTCGCTTCTGTTCTTGCACTGACCTTGAATGGTTCTTATGCTATTGTTTTTGAAGTAATATTTTTTCAACTCACTTATGATTCAACTTGTTAGTTGTTTAAGCCTTGTTTCTTCAATATGATTGTTCATCCCTATGTTTCCATATACTTATTTTCCTCATACAACATACATTGTGTTCACTAAAGACTAATGAAGGCAGAACAGCATGTTATGCTTATTTGTGCCAATAAAAATTAACTGGAGTATCAGCACGTACTGGTGCTCAAGAAATACATGATGAGTGAGAATTAATACTGTCAGAAAAAAATCAATAGATTTTATGGGAAGATCTACACTGTCATGAAGAATTGTTTATAAAACTCAGGACACATACTTTTTTAAGTATAAAGTATTTAGCTCATTTTGCTTAAGTAGACACTTAAAAGAAAAGTATAGTTCTATTTATATAATTACTATTCAGGGAACAATATGTTTTTCTAGGTGCCAAACATCACACTTGGTGCTATACATGCATTATTTCTAATGTACAGAGCACAAAGCAGACACAGATTTCTGTTTCATAGACAATACTGAGACTTAGCAGATAAAAATTTTCATAAGCTGACAAAGTGGCATTAAATACTTGAGCTGAGATTTGAACGTGCATCAATATGACTGTAAAATAAGGTTCTTTCTAGTACATTAATCGTGTTAGAAATCTACCCCCATCATAGTAACTTTGAAATTGCGCAGGCTGATGCAGACAGAGAACAAGATCAAGTATCGGGTTTGATTTTGACTTATCTCAGTAAGTATAATAACAGATGATATTTATTGAATATTTACTTCATGCCAGGCCCTATTCTAGGAGCTTTATCTATGGCAGCATTAAAGGCTTCAGTTACATCTATCTCATGAGATGGGCACCAGGATTTCTGCTTCATAGGAAAACGAGTTAAAGCAAAAAAAAAAAAAAATCTGGGCTACCACCCAAGGTCCTACCACTGAGAAGCAGCAGAACCCTGGTCTAACTCATCCAGGATGACCCCAGGGCTTTCAACCACGATGCCAGTTCAAAACTTGTATTTCTCTACTTGCAAAAGGGTTAGCCCTTAGACAACCACTCAACTGCTCTGTCCTTTTATATATATACTCATAACTCCTCATACCTCTAAGTAATGAGAAGCATTTCATGCTAAATCAGCCCTTATTTCTTCCACCACACTAGCACTTTTCTCATATTATGGAGGAGAGTATGAAGACAAAGCTACAGAATTCATCTCCCCTGTCCCTGAAACAGTAGCTCTGGAATTGGTCCTTGTTCATCAGACACTTTATGATACACACATTTACACTGCCGTCTCCTTCTGCCAGGTGTCCTGTTTGTTCCAAATACCAGGCCCATCAAGGTCCTTTTCGGTTTTACTGCTTCTATTTCAGTAAGTCTGTTTTACATTTGTAAGCTTCACAGAGAGTACTTTTGAGACAGCTTCTTGCATCCAAGGAAGTAGGACAGAGGCCAATTAGGAGACCACAGTGGTATGAAAAATACAGCTGAGGTCATGATACCCAGAGCCATAAGGCCTCTTCATAGGGGTCATGGCAACAGATTGAAATAACCTGCTTCTAAACTAGACGACTATATTCTGCATTTTCACATTTCTCCTGAATCCTCAGTAATGCAAATTAATCACACTAAGTCCTTACTTACTGCTTATTCTCTACTCTATGGTTGAAAGCAGTTTCATTTGGCATGTGAATAAAGTGAGGCCCAATCAACAGGAGTTACTGAGCATGTACTATGCTTAGCCAGTGTTCAATGCACTGTTGATAAAGGGTTGATGAAGCCAGGGAAGGTCCTTGCTGCCCAGATGTTCATACCCTCCTGGAGTCAGCAGGTCACGTAAGGAAGAAGAGCAAGAGGAAGTGAAATGGTAGAGGGAGTGACTGGCCCTGGGGGCAGGTAAGGAACATTAATAAGGGCAACCAGCAGGGTAGAGTGAATGCAAAGAGGCAAGCTTCGCCAAGGCAGGGCTTAGGAAGGACCCTTCAAGACAGCGGGACGTTCAAGGCAAAGAAGCCAGAGTAGTTCGACTAGAGTGAACAAGAAGAGACTCTCAAGCAGATGTCTGAGGTGAACTTTGGGCATTATTCTCAGCTCAATGGGAAATCACAGAGGATATGCCTGTTTTAATTTCAGAAAATTTTAAAATGTCGACATCAAATAGGTATGGACCTAGATTAAAATGTGATTTCCATGACGTTTAAGGCAACTTTAATTTTGTTTGGTTTAGGTTTCGAATCTTGTAAAAAACTGATAGGAAAAGACTTAGTTGAAATGTTTAGGGGTTTATGGTGAGCTTACTAAAAATGGTTTTCCAGTGGATTTTTATCATTTTTTCTCCCAAATAATGGGGGATAGTTATATCCCCCAAGAGTATAGGTAGATACTAAAACATAATTTTAAAATGTATGTTAAGTAAAAGATTTCTTAAGTTGCATCACATTTTATTCCTGCAGAAAAACGAAAAGATGTTCACCTTATTTTGGACCCTCTGACACCTCTGAATGTTGGGCTGTAAGTTCATACTTTTTTTTTTTAAGCCAAGTCCTTGTATCATGGGTGGTCTACATGGCCTGTTACTCTGAAAATGTGAGATGCATTTACTAGCTTCAGATTCAGCTGAAGTCTGAGAGAGACATTGCAAGCATCCAAGGCAATTAGCTGCCTGTATTGTTTTCTATAAAACACTGTGCTAGTTTACAAAGGGCTGCAGGAGATCTGAAATATCATCAAATGGTGAAAAATCAAAATATTTTGCTGTCATATGCTGTCACATACTGTCAGAAAGCCGTGTGTGACGGCCACAGTCGAGTTGAATCTGATTAAAAGATCGGCAAACAAGGCAGGTTGAGGGGCATGTGACCTCGTCGGGGCTGTGCCTGCAAGTGCCTGTCAGCACTTCAGTCGTCCTGTGCTGTGACTCTATTGCCTGTGCAGCTTGCCAGTGGACACGCCTGGTGACATCTTGGAGAGAAAACAACAGATTCTTGTGTTTAGTTTTCTATTTTCAAATACTCTTTCCGTGCTGCTGTGAGGGGGCTTAAATTTAATTCCAATTACCAGTTCCACAAACAATGAATTATTCACAATAAACTGCCCAGTTTTCTTGACGCGTGTGTGTGCTGTGTATATGTTTGCTTTCCCCTACACGTGTGCGGATGAAGATGGAGAAATTAAATTAGCTCACCCTCAATGTATCAGAGTTCCATAATGCTCTGTATTTTAAAGGAGCTGATCAATATTGGCCGAGGTAGGGTTGCATCGCTCATGAAAACTTCACAGCTCCAAAACACATATGTATTCATTTAAAAAGTTAAAAATTATACAAATAACATAAAACATAATTGTTTATATGATAAGCAAAGAAAAGAGGCTCCATGCAAGATATGCATGTGTGTGTGCATTTCAGGAATGAGATGGTATAAATGGAATAAGAGAGACAAGTCTTTTTCCTTTGTCTTTGAACCACTCTGATGTTGCCTTGGAGTTAGTGGTCATGTCACACACTGTTGTCATCTCAGCAAGTTAGCAAAATTAAAATTTCAGCCAGCTTTAAAAAGAAATATAGCTCTCCTTTTCACCATGTGATTCGTGTGGTGCAAATATACACTTCACTTACAGTGATTCGGCCCCAAGGATCTTCATGTATCTGCCTTCAGCAAAACTGGATTTTTGGGTCCTTGTTTAAAAATTTCACATTTCACAAGGAAAGAAAAAAATCTTGCATAGCTAGAGTATGACAGTTTCCCCATCTGTGAGAAACTGCTCTGAAAACATGGATGTAAGTCTAAAAAAATATTTTCATTTTTAAAGGCCTTGATTTTAAAGTAATATTTACACTGAATGATGAGACTATAGGAAGTGCACAGTAATTAGTGGTAAGTAGGTGAAGTTGCGTAGCCAACCCACCTGCAGAACGACCACCTGACGAAGACCCAGGATGCTGCAAGCACCGGAGTCCCTTGCAGGCCTCCTTCCAATCCCAGCCTCCCCTCTATGAGCACCAGACAGTGGTGTCTGCTTTGGAATTCCACAACCTGTCTCCTCTTGTATCTGGTCTCTTTTACTCAACATTGTGCTTGCAAAATGTGTTTATACCGCTGTGTTTAGCTGTGGTGCATTATCATTGCTGTATAGTCTATTCCATTGGTTGGTCAGACCACAATGTATTTATATGCTCTATAACTGATGGACTTTTAAAAAATTTTGAATCTCAAATAGCACTCTTATAATAACCCTTGTGCATGTTTCCTAGTACACATTAATATACACCTGCTAGGGATGTACCTAGAGTGGAATCACAGGGTCACAGGGCATGGATATGTTCAACGTCAGTAGATGGTGTTAAATAGTCTGCTGAAATAGTAGCATACATTTGTGGTCCTAGTTCATAAGAGTTGCAGTTGCTCTGCATCCTTGCCAATACTGGTCATGGTTAATCTTATAAATTCAGCCATGTTGATAGATATGCCCTGGTATCTCAATGTGGTTTTGATATACTTAGCAGGAGAGTAATGTACTGTGGGTCATTTCTTGTATTTATTGACTACTCAAATATCCTCTTTTGTTAAGTGTCTGCTCAAGTCTTTCTTCTTAAGATTTTATTCATATATTTTTAGAGAGAGGGAAGGGAAGGTGAAAGAAAGGAAGAGAAACATCAATGTGTGGTTGCCTCTCATGTGCCCCCAACTGGGGACCTGGCCCCCAACCCAGGCATGTGCCCTGACTGGGAATTGAACCAACGACCCTTTGGTTTGCAGGTCAGCACCCAGTCCAATGAGCCACACCAGCCAGAACTCAAGCATTTTTTCACTTCGTTATTTCATTGTTGGTTGTAGTCTATTTTTTCAATATTTCTCTTTTTGTTTAGTGCATTTTGTGTTCCATTTAATAAAGCAGTGCCTACTCCAAGGTTGTGATGGTGTTCTACTATGTTATCTTCTGGAAGCTTCATTATTTTTGTTTTCACCTCTTCATCTTTGATTCCTCTAGAATTGGTGTGAGTTAAGGATCGGGTTCATGTTTTCTCTAAGAATGTCCAATTGATCCTGCACCGTTTGTTGAAAAGGCCCATCTTGCCTTCCACTATGTGGAGGTGTTGGCTTTGTTGTACGTCAAGTCACCCTATATGTATTGATCTGTCTCAGGCTCTTTATTTTGTTCCATTAGTTTAATTGTCTGTCCTTGTGAAAACACAGTATTTTCTTAATTACTCAAAAGTTATAGTACTGTGGTATCTAATAAAGTTACACTCTCAACAATGAATATAGCTCTCTTCTCGTTTAGCATTCATTCTACCTCCAGGCAGACCTCTATGAGAAGTTTTCAGCTTTTCACCTACTTTTTGCCTGGTTTTTTGGCCTCTTGCCTTGTGGAACTTTAGAACTTGAAAATGTTTCATCGGGAAAACTGGCACCAAATATTATCCTCACTTCACTGTATCTGACTTTCTTCTGAGATCAAAGGCTCTTAAGTCCTGGCTGCCTTAGCAAGCCCAAACTTGACTTTTTGCCTGAAGCTCCATGAGATTTCTTCAAACACAATCCTGCTGGTGTTTTATATAACTATACTGGTTGTTCCCAATGAGAATGATGGTCTGCATCAAGCTTTATCATTGTGGCTGGAGGCAGAACCTGTCAGAGCTTCCATTTTGAAATTATGGAATCTTTTGTATTTTTATTTTTTCATCAGCTTGCTCCTAACCAATAATATTTATGGACTATGGTGATCTTTGTTTCTTTAGTTACACAAGGAAAACAACTGATGGACATCCAACAACGCATCACTAAGAATAAAAAGGTCAACAATATGAATAGAATTTTGCACGTTGGAAAAAATATAGTCTTAAGGCAAGCACATGTCCATATTTTGAGTTCTAAGTTGACCAGTTTTTTCACCAATTTAACACAACCGCACACATCTTATGCTAGTACCATGATAATTCAAAACACAGGAGGTACAGTCATGAAAATGGGTAGACTTCCCTTAGGGTTTTGGGAGACCGCTCCTTACGTATGTATAATGCCACAACACACCCACTGACAGAAGTGCTGATGGACTAGCATTCAGGGCAGAATGACTTCAGTTACGTGGGCAAGAAGATGGCTTGTTCTGTAGTTAGTATCCTACTTGGTCTTGCCATTTTTTTTTCTTATAGTAACCCTGACTTGAAAGGGTCCCATTCTTGGTTATTTAGTGAGATTTATTTTTCTTCTATTTTTAGAGTCAAGACAGTGTTCGTTAGAAATGTTTCCAAAGGAAGGCTTGGGAAACCCATTTTGAAACCCATCTTTTTGCAGCCTGAACCTCACGAGCACCATATCATTTGTCTAACAGCTTACATTCTCCAAACACCACACCTACACACACACACACACACACACACACACACGTGTGTATTTCTCTTTCTCTCTCTTCCTTTTCCTCTCACTTTCTCTTTTTCTCTCCCAAAGAGTGAGTTCAGGTAAAAGTATGACCAATTTTTTTTTCAAAATTATAGCTGGATATTGTTTGTTGGTGGTTTAAAATCTTTCCTGTTTTATTTCGAATCTTAAAACCACCCCTAAAACATCCCCCGAGAAGATGGAGTGAGCCACAGAAACCCCTATTTAAAACAGTTGCTGTTTCTCAGAATTAAAAATGAGACATTTCCTCACCCAGGCATGCATGAGATTACAAAAAAGATGATGTCCGGAGTAAGTTTCCAATCCTACCCCAAGGCATGAACACACAACTGGTCTCCACAGACACACTCTCCCCATTTATAAAGAAGTGTGGCCATTTGGTGGGCCGGAGGCAGGGTGGGCTGGTTTCTTAGATGCTCCACCTGCCAGGGACTAGGACATCAGATGCACAGGTAACATCACGGGCACAGGCTGAGAGGGAGGAAAATTCATATGGTATTCAAATGGAAAATTCATATGAATTCCAAATTCATATGGAATTGGGAGGCAGGGCATGCTTTGCTCATCTCGTATCTCTCTCTGGCTCCCTCCACTTTGGAAACAGCTTCTTTTGGAAGGGAGCATTTCCTTAACACACATGTGAACATACCTTTAAGAATGAAATGCTACTGAAGAGGCAGCCTTTGCTCAATGTCCTGGGGGCTTCCAGAGGAAGGAAGCTGGGGATTGGGGGAAATCAAGGAAAGAGAGAGGGGGAAAGACCCTGCTGAGTTTAATCTGAACAGTGTATCCATCACCCCAAATGATACAAATCAGCCATTACTGGATCATGCAAAAGCAACTCTCCTACCTGAGTTCCCTTCTTTGCTTTCTAAACCTCTTTTCAGCTCAGCCTAATGAATTGTCAGAACTGTCAGACAGCTCTAAGGAATGACAAATGTCTATGCTTTGCGGCTGCTGCTGCTATTTTGCTAGAAACACCTGATGTATGTAGTCTTGCATTCTTCAGTTTCGAATTAGAGACTTGGAAAACAAAATCAACCTTGATAAATATAGCAATTTTTCCCCTGTTCGGTAAGCCGCGCTGAATGGATATTTTAAAAAATAAAGAACTCTCTTTTGTTCTTATAATGTGTACATGGCACCGGGTAAATCTCAAACAAAGAGCTAATGCCCCAGTGGTGGGGGGTAGGGAGGGTAATCGCCAATTCATGAGAGTTCTGTTTACATTACTATTGTCAAGATTAATCATCTGTTCCTTTTAAGTAAGTTGTGCTGCCTTGATTAATGCCATTAGAGACCATAAGGAATTGAAGACCTTGGATTTCCATAGCAGGCACCTGAGATCAGACACCACTTCAGAGGATCAGTGGAGATATTTACTTGTAGTTAAAGAGAGAGGATCAATTTGCAATGATCGTTAGATGTTTAAGAAATGAAAGAAGCATCTTTACTAATAGATAAGTGCCTCTAATGACATGAAAATAATTTTAGATACTGCATATTAGACTTGATAAGACAAAGATAGCAGCTCAGGCTTCAGTAGAGCAATAAATAAATAAATATATGCATATATATTTAAATATTCAAATAAATGGAGAAAGTGCAAATTTGAATATGTTTGAATAAATAAAATATTTTAATTGTGAAGGCTCTAGTCTTCTATTACATGCATATGTGCATGTTCTGACTATGTAGTTTCAAAACAAATTTTTAAATAACTTTCTGTATCCTTCCTAGTAGCTCAGATTTTTTTTCTCTTGCAACAATTTCACTGGTTATAACAGGTAGAAAGGTTTACAATGCCTTTAACAATCACAATATCCCTGTGTAAAGCTTTTTACCTTACTAGTCACACTAGGACCCTCAGCCAAACTGGTCCCAATTATAAAATGCTATGATTCTATCTAGTGAAACCATTCGTATTCCCTCCTCCAACTATAACAGGAAAAGCTATGTCAGTTCCTCAATGACTTGATTCCATCTGGAGTTCTCTTTTTTGGTCATCTTCTAAAAGAAATTTCACAGAACCAACATTTACTAATGGTAAGGAGGTATAAAATTATAACCAAGAATAGTTACTTTCAATGTTGTATGTATGTCCTCAGGCAACAGAAGGCTATTTGAGCAAGGGACCCAACAAGTCAATAAGGTGACACAGGCCCCCCTAGTACAAAATTGAAACTTGATCACTACGTAGGTAAGTTGGGTCATGTTAGTTCACCTGTAGGACTCAGGTGAATGGATAACACAATGGTAATATGCCTTACTATGCATAGAACATAGAGTACAGGTTTTGAATTAAGAAAGATTAGGGTTACCTTCCCTTCACTGTGGAACTTTGGCAGGTCCCTCATCTATGAAATAGAAATAGACTCCTTAGTGTTGCTTCCAAGAAAAGACATGAATACATAGTGTTGCACCTAGCCTATAAAAAGTCCTCAACAAACAGGCATGGATGAGCCCATATAGGGTGGGGCAAAGGAGGTTTACAGTTTCTCATATGGAAAGTAATATAATAATTAATAAATAATAATACAGGAATAAACTCTGTGTATTGCATTCTATACTCACAAGTATAAACCTACTTTTGTAGCACCCTGTGTTTATACCCCAGCCTGTATGCGAATAACAACAGATTCTCCTTGTCAGATGCTATTTTCTAAGAATTTTGTTTCGGGGTCCTTTAAAAATCTAACTTCTCACTTCAATATCCTATTTTTCTAGAAAGTCATTCAGATTCACATATTGGTGCCAATTTTCTACTTGAAAACTTTTGCACTTGAATTGACAAGTAATCTCTCTAAGAGCTTTTCTCTCCTGCCCTGAAGACTCTCTCAAACCCTTAGTCATGAGAAAAGAGGAGGAATTCTATTTCTCTACATAATAATGTGAAAAGAGGAGGGAGAAGGGAAGGATAAATGCTGAGAGAAATATAAAGGCCATGATGATAATACTTGATAACTACATACATTTAATGCTTTCAAGCATTATTTAGACCGTGTAAGGCACTTCGTATTTGCAAAATGCTTTATATGGCTAACCAGATAACTGTTTTTCCCAATAACTGTGTGAAATATGCTAGTATTATGACCTCTGTCTCACAAGAGAGAATGCTGTCATACAAGGAGATTAAATGATCTATTCAGGGCAAAAAGGCTTTTGCACTTCAGTGAAGGGCATGGAAGAGATAGTGAGCTTGGTTCTCTCTCCCAGGACCCTGTTTAATTCCTGACGGTAAGTCAAGTGCTAAAATGGAAGGTGGGCGGTGGGGGTGGTGCTGCTGGATTAAACGCCCTGAGTCAACAACAGGACTTTCTCAGCTGAATGAAATGCACCGAGTATATAATTCTTCACTTCTTTTCCCCACGAGCGTTGGAGGCTGGGTCTGTCAGTTAACTGGAGAGGACCAGTGAGGTCAAGTGGTTGCAGATGCTTTCTTATCTCAACCGCACCACCGGCACGTGGCCTCATCCACAAAGATAAGCAAGGCCCTGGTGCACACCTCTATCACCCTGAGGGGAAGGAACACATCAATAGATTTCTTTCTCTGTCTTATCTCCATAGGTAAAAGGAACATCATTCCTGGATTTAAGGTATGTTGAGTCTTACTTAGTCTTATTTAGGCTAATAAGAGTGTAATTTTTCTTTCCATAAGATTCTCAACTATTCATTTAAAAAAAATGAAGAATTGCAGGGGAATTAATCTTTTATTTCATATCCACTTTTCCTCTAACCTACCAACAGAGCCCCTTGACCTCCTAAGGTAGATGATTAAAACAATGGGTAATACAGCTGAAAAGGGGAGACAAGTGTCAATGGGATTAAAAAAAAACAAGTTTTTATTTTAAAAAATTATCTTAGGTCTCTGGCTGAAGCAGAAATAAAATAGCCAAGTTCACCTTTGGGCAATAGATCTGGAAGTACTGAACAAGAAACAATGAAATGGATCTGTCCTTCCAGGGTACATGATATCAAACAGGCCATGTTCTCAATGTTGGGCCAGGTCCCAGCCACTTCATAATTCAATCGCGTTACACAGGAGCAAGAGAGAGAGAACTGAACACCACAGAATGATCGAGGGACTCGGGGAGCTGAGATTCTCATGAGAGATGGGCCGGTGCTGTGGATAAAATAAGAACGAAACTGAACTTTCACCCGAGCCGAAGTGAAATCACACGCTTTTAAGAACAAAAAGAAAAATCCTGAACACTGTATCATTTGTTTTCTCATCACATGACGTTTCATTTTTGCCCCCTCTGACATCTAGAAAACCCAGCAATATGAGAAGACGAAGAGATGACAAGACCTCTTCTAGCATGATTTCCAGACTAGAGAAAAGTGAACGCTCAGGACTGCTAGAAATAAGACCAAAGTCCAAGTATGACAATGTGTATATGCTCTGTGCATTGTGACAGATGGATAGACAGATTAAAGAGACAGATTTAGCTACATCCATGCAGATTTCAGCATCTAAGAGGTTAAATGTATTCAAGGATACCCCTGTTCAAACTCCCATCTCTCCATCTTGTGGGCTTCAATCTCCTCCATACACAAACTTTGGCGGACAAAACAGCCCAGCGCCTCCTTTCCTCTCTGTGCAGCCACAGCCCTGGCTTCAGGAGAGCAGCCTAAAGCCATCTGTGTCAGACGGCTGCCGAACAGGCGCTGCTCTGGGTCCTCAGCAATCGAAGAATCCTGTCATCACCCACGACTGACAACGGGTTTCCCCCTCCCTTGTCATGGACTGCCACTACTGTGTGTGCAGGGAGGAAAAAATACCCATATCATAGCAACTGCAACTGGCGCTGTGGGGGAAGAACCTCACAGACTGTATCTTCGCAAGAACCGTGTAGAGATGAGGAAACTGCTGACGGAGAAAAACAGTGCCAGGGGTCCCTTATTAACCACCTGGGAAAGGACAGCTGGGGCACGCACACTTGGAGGCAGGCCACTGCTCCCCAGTCCTTGCCCTGAGAGCAGTGATGGGAAAGGAAGACCTTTTTGTAGCCTTTTAACATTATCGCTAAAATTGGTAAATGGCAGGATGCTGGTGATGAGCGGATACTCTGGAATTTAAATTCAAATAGACCTGTAATTAGGGAGTTTTCTTGGTTTTGAAAGATGCCTTTGAACAGTACAGTCTATTTTAAAATCAGCACAAGGAGCTCTGATTTTCTTCCACATGCTTATTTTATTTGGCCATCATTACACTCATGCAAGCAATGTTCATTTTTTTCACTAGGACTCCCACAGATGAACTGACACAAAGGACTGCGGAGGGTGCTGGATGGCCCGCCACCTGGATGCATCGGCCCCTAATCACCTGGCACACCTGGGCTTGATTCATGTCAATTTCAACAAAAAAAAAATTTCTAATATTCTTGTCATACTGCCAGAGTAAGTGGGTGAACATAAGCAATATGGAAAGTTCGAGCA
Source organism: Artibeus jamaicensis (assembly GCF_021234435.1). NCBI lineage: Eukaryota > Metazoa > Chordata > Mammalia > Chiroptera > Phyllostomidae > Artibeus > Artibeus jamaicensis. The sequence continues at coordinate 7,570,622 of NW_026522049.1, read as the reverse complement.
TCTTATCGAGATTGTTAACTGAGGCTGGGGGTGGGGCAGTGTGCTGACTTGAGAATAAACTGTATGCTGTTTGAAATCATACTATTTATCACTGCACCATCATTAATATTATTTTATATTCATTCATTAATTATACTCAGTCATCGAACATATTTAATGGGTGTAATTGCCCCCCTCTCCCTGCTCGTATGTTGAAGAACTAAACCCCAGCACCTCAGCAAGTGACCTTATTTGGAGATTGGGTCTTTACAAATGTAACCAAGTTAAAATGAGGCCCTAATCCAACATGACTGGTGTCCTTGAACAAAAGAAAATTTGGATAGAGATGTACCAAAAAGGAAGATGATATGAAGAGACATAGGAAGAAAACAGCCATCTACACACCAAGGAGAATGGCCTAGAACAGATCCTTTCCCCAGAAGGACCAACCCTACTGACACCTTGATCTTGGACTTCCAGCCTCCAGAACTGCGAGACCATCAGTTTCTGCTGTTGGAGTCACCTAGTCTGTGGTGACTCCAACGCCACAGTAATACTGTAGTATTACAGCAGCCCCCCCAAACTAATACACATGAATTCATTAAGTTGCTATGGCATATTACACACCTTAAAGTATATTTAATCTTTTCTTTCTAGGCATGAGAAAACTGGGAGTTACCAGTTAAATAGCTTGTTTAAATGACCATCTCATTTGCATTCTGGCTGGGTGCAACCCCTGGGCCGCTTGAAAATCAAAGTTTTTATGGAGATACAGGTGAATACAAAAGCAGTATTTTTATAATACACATTTCTATTCTTAGGGTTGGTGTTATGTCCATAAGTTTATATATACGTAAATGGATACATAGACATAGGAGCATGCCTGCCAAGGATCTTCCTGAACCCTTTGGGGTTTGAGGTCATAAATGATGGAAGTTCAAGGACCCCTTATATCCACAAAAGTGAGGACAATATTGGAAGAACAGATCAGAAGACATGAAGAAAGAAGGATGATTGCCATTGAGTAGGATCAGCTTCTCCGAAGTCTACTTGTAAAACCCCAGGCAGTACCCCAGAAGCAGGGAGAAGCATCAGAACTGCTTGGCGGTAATCACTGCCTTCCACTGTTGCATTAACAGATCAATAATAGCTGAGTCTTCCAGGATTTAACCATAAGAAACCCTTAAGTGGCCTGAACCTCACATTCTATTATCACTTGCTATTGTCACAGAAATAATCATGCAGATTTGGCAGCAGAGAACCGACTCCGGTAGAGCAGAGTTCATGCATGACATATGATGTATCTGTTCAAAGGGACAGATACATCTTTCTTACTGCCGCCACACGGCAGATCCCAGTCACCGTCCCTCCCATCCCAATCACCTCAAATAAATGTGAGGACGGCTGTGCGCGCACAGTAATTCCTTCATTTTTAAATACATAATGGAAATGTATAACTAGTCCTCATAAAAATTTATATCTCAATCCGTCCCTTTAATTTATAACAGGCCCTCTAGGCGGTTATTATTCAAACATTAATAAAATGACTATGGATCACCAAAAGCAAGCATCTCCAAGTCCACTTCTCTTCATATTTGTACATATATAAAACTAGATTAGCGTTAACGCCACTCCTGGTTCTCACAACAATTATGCCTTTAATAAGCGAGGGCTGCGTGATGTATTATCTTAATCATTTTGGGAAGCCAGGCTCCCATCATGAAACCAAAGTTGAATTTTTCATGCCCTTTGCAACAATTGTTACTCTTAATGTCCTATATGTTTGGATTCTGCAGTTTATGCAAATGCTCCCTTTCTATAAATTTTAGATTTATCTCCATTTGTCACTGTATGCATTCTAATATGAGGTGATTGTTTTTTCTCCCTAAAATATGATTAAAACCCATTTCAATTATTTACATTGGGCAAGGAAATAAAATAAAAGTCTATAGGCTTTTCCTCTACCTCAGGGTTAATTATGTAACTTTAAAAATGTTAATAAATTTAACACGGGTCCAAACCTCTCCTGAATTTTTAAAAATAGTTCTTCAGAAAAGACTTCAACAAACTAGGGAAGGAAAATAAGAAGCATGTAGCTGTTATTTTCATTACGCAGCTGGAATGTGTGATGCAGAATGTTCGGTCGGAAGCATTTTCTCGCTCTGTGATCCTGTGGTTCAGCTCTTGTTCTTGTGTTTGCCCAGAAGCCTTACAACCTTGTAGCGTGTGTTTTCCTGAATTAAAGAATAAATAAATAAACAGCTGACCTGTTTTCTCCTCTACACCTGAGTGAGGCATTTCAGACTCTGCCCGGTGCTTTCTAGGGAAGTGCTTTGTACAAGGCAGGGCTCTCTGGTTATAACCACAGGACAACATGGGCATGGATGGAAGTTTCGTTCTAACATTTATTTCTGTAACAAGTATTTTCTGATGTTAGTAGCAGGTCTTAGTCAGTGCTCAACAACCACTGGCTTAGAAAGATAGCATTTCATACTGTGAGAAACTCAAGGTTTCTGTGTGGTATGTGTTCACAAGAAAAGTTTCTCCTCTAATAAGCTACGTTTCTTAAATGCATCTCTCTCCCCAGCCATTCATTTAAAAGTACCAGGGGGACAAGAGAGGAGAGGTTTCCAGTGGACCAAGAAAAATCTTTAATGAGGGCCCTCGACTTCAATCTATTAGCCTATTTCTCCCAGATTTTATCACTATTGATTTCTCATCTCTGTGATTCCCTTTCAATAGATTTACAGCAACAAAGCTGAAATCACAGGCTGATTCTGGTTAAATGTTAGCGGTTATTGCTCATGAGATCCTGCGCCTTTAAAGACCTAACTCCGCTGCAGTTCCTTTATACCCTGCAACTCTAATGGTCTCTCCACTAATTGGTTCTGTGTAAATGAAACAAGCTGAAAAACACTGTGGCACCAATAAATATTAATAAGTTATTGTTTGTTTTCTTTACCTTGCTTATGAATTCATACAAAGACAGTGCTAAGACATTAACTCCAGTCTATTAATTGCCACCTGATAATTGCCACCTGATACTTTTCTCCTGGATAATTAGGTACCCATTAGTTCTAATCAAGTAGTTACTTAATTATTGCAGTAATTAGTCTAATGGACTAGCAAATTGAAGCTTTATCACTTTTGGATACTTAATGTTCCTGACAGCATACTTCACAAGTGTCAGGGTTCCGGATTCAGCAAGCTGTCATGGAGGAACCCCATCCTCCACTCTCATCCTCACCCTGTTGTAATGGCATCTATTTCCCCTGACACCATTGGGGAGTCTTCCACGGGGCAACCTGAGCCCAGATTTCTCCAGATTTCTCTTCCTGGTGACACTTTACAGAGACGTTGGTGCGACATCTTCCCAGGGGCAATACCACACAGAGTGGCCCAACTTCGAGCAACATGAAAAATTAGCCAGTGAATAGAAGATAATTCAAAGAAAGTGCAGAGAAACTGCAGGCAATGTATACAGATGAAGGGAAAGGCTTGTTTAGGAATCCAATTAATAATCCGATGTCATATCTTCTCCGCCGAACAAAAACATGGGGCATAACCACCAGGGCAATCCAAAAAATTGCAGTGTGTTTTTACAGGAACTGAATTAAGCCGTTGAGTCCATATCCAATGCTGAAAAGTGATAAAATTGCTGCTCAGGGCAATTGTATGGCCTCTTCTGCTATAGAACTTTCATGAGCATTGAATTTACTAATTACCTTCTTCTAGGCAAAACGCACTCCATGTTACTCAGACATTCTAGAAAATTTCTTCACTGACTATGCTTGTTCATTTCCAAAGCTGATCATGGCTTATCTTCTCCAGTGTCTTTTCTTAGGAAGTCACTTGGCACCTGGCTGGATTTCTGTTGTCCTCATTATTTCCCCTTCATTTTGCTTGTGTTACTTCCTCTGCAAATCTCTACATCCTTGTGGATCCTACGGCTGCAGGCTGAGCTTTATTTAGTTAGTTAAGTAGATCAGTAGCCAGGTAGCTATTTGTTTATTTATATGTGTGTCCTACTCATTGGGTGACCACATCTCTGTCAAAAACCAACAAACCAGATTCTGTCACTTTCCTGCTTCCAATTTTACAAAGGTGTTCATTACACTTGGAATACGCTCTGGATCCCGGACCCATAAGGCCCTGCCTGTTCTGATCCCTGCCTCCTCTATGATTCTCTCTTCTTCCTTCCTTGGGACAGGCCAGCAACCTGGCCTTTTCTAGTCTTTGATCACACCCAGATTGTTTCCGCCTCAGGGCCTTTGCACTTGCTGTTTTTTCTAAGGTTGGAAAGCTTGCCCCAGCTCTTCCCACGCCTCCTCCTTTCCGTTTCGATCTCAGTCCATGTGTCACCTCAAGGAGGTCTTCCTTAAACATCCTGTTCAGTAACACCTCCCCAAGTACATCTCTATTTTATAACCAGTTATTTCCTTTGTAGTACTTAACACCATTGGAAATAGGCCACATGAATACATCTGTATCTCGTAGATATGTCAGAGATTTGCTTCTATGGGTTACTCATTGCTTGGTCTCCACTGGCACTTGATATCCCCTGTGTGAAAAACTGCACTTTAGGGCAAAAGTTACAGAAACTTAGAGGAGGCAGGTATGTTGGCTTCTTTCTTTCTTTCTACCTATCATCTATCTATCTATCTATTTATCTATCTCTCTCTCTCTCCCCTCCCCCACCCAGCTGCTCAGTGAGTACAGTGCTAGGAAGACAGAAGGGACCGAACCACAGGTTTCCTGAGAAATCATGAGGCCTGGGAGCATCATTCCCAGTGGAGTTCCTGAACGACTGTCCCATGAAAGGTGCTGCTAACCAGGTCACCACACCAAACCTGGACTTTATCTCAGACATGGATTCGATTCGGGTTCTTTCAGTCCTCAAGTCAGATTTGTATCTGCATTGGTCACTGTGTCTTTGACAAGTGTCATCTGCCTCATACAGTGTAATTCATGACACTGAAGGGCCTAGTGACCTAGTAATTCTGCTCCCATGTGGGAAACAGGATACAGATTTCCTTTTAAAATGTGGTGCAACTGACAAAGGCTCATATTAACTCAAGTGTATAGGAGGAAGCAAGGGATTAAATTATCTAAAATCCTCTTAATGATTCTTTCTCCACATTTAGTTTTACCACATCTTTGTTTATTCACTTAAACAAGACTCTATTTACTGTCAAAGACATATTGAAAACTACCACTCACTGTCTTTCCCTTGCTGCTGTGGAAGTGTTTCAAGTTTAGAAATCATAAGAGTTTTAGAAGAAAGTACTGGATGTATTATCCTTTTGAAGAAACAAACAGACGAACAGAGAAGTCAATGGAACAGATAGCTCAAGGAACTTGAGGCAGTTTCTCCAGGTTCGTGCACTGATGAGTAGCAGAGCTAGGATCCTGCCCAAGCCCTAAAGAGTCTGGTACATTACTGAGTTTTATAGGCCTTTCTGTACAGGAAAAGAATTGGGGCTCATGTATCTTTACATCTGCTTTGTTTCTGGCAGAGAGAGTACTTGGCATAGAGTAAATACCTAGCACATGCTGACAGCCCTTCCTTGACTGACCGCATCTAACTGTAGCTTTTTCTGTTGCACAGGCCGAGAATAATCACCTCTTCTCTTTCACTTGAAGAATGCAATATCTCTATGTTAACTCAAACTGTCGTGCTCAGAGGAGACAGCCAAGGAGACCAAATTAAAAGCCTGCATAGGGATGCTAATTTCGTAACGTGCCTCGTTTTAACTACTGGCCGTAAAACTGTCACCAGTTTGCTAGGGTGCATGAGAAGTCTATTGCTTGTTGGCTCTCAGCCTTCTGCTGTAACTTGCTACAGGGGCATCCTTCTTTAATGACTGCAGGTTATTGATTTTTCCCCAAGGATGGTCCCACTTGTGTGAAGATGACTGCTGGCTTTGGAATATGGGAGCAACAACATGGACCCGCAGGCGGGAGTCTTCCATGGGTCCGCCCCGTAATATTCAGCCTCCTTCACGCCCTTGTACTCTTGTATATAACCAAGGACATACACCAGTCTTAGGGGTACAGTTAGTGACTGTGAATGGTAAAAAACAGAACGTAGACAAACAAGGGAGCACTAGTCTCATTATTATGCTCCAACCAAGGGGATCAGGGATCAAAAGAGGCTTATAAAGTGGGCACTCAGAAAGTAACCACTAATGTTGGTTTTTAAGCCTATGTGGTATAGTGAGGGACCTGCTTTTCAAAGCTCAACTTTGCCCCTTTCAAGGTATATGATATTGATGAGGAATTCAGCCTCGGTGCAGCTTAGTTACCCCATCTATAAAATGGCTTGTTTTTCCCCATGGGGTTATAAGGATTACAAGAAATAAATGAACAGAGAAAAATATCTTGTGAGTCATAATGCCCTCTGCAAAGGTTAGAGACTACTGTGCCTGTGGAAAATTCAGCACCCTTACTTTAGTTATCAGAAGGGTCTTTGCATCACTGTACTTTCTATCCCACCCAGCAGTGGGCTGAGGCTGGCTCATCCAACTCAAAAGATGGTCTGCTCTGGCCCCTGCAGTCAGTGATAGCACAACTATCTTGGGAGCCTCAATACACAGAAACTGTCAAGTGCCATCAATCAGGGCCTGACCCCCCTTCCTCCAAAGGTCTGTTGTCATCCCTTCCATAACCTCTAATCCCTGCCACCTCCCACTGCCACAGAAGCCACAGATTTCAAGGATGTTGGATTTATAAAACCCAGAGGGACTACATCTTTGTGCCGTGGACTTTAGTTCACTGCCTAGCACAGTCTGATGCTTACTATGTGTTGGATTAAAATGGGGGACTAGACAAGTAAATCACTTAAAGAATGAAGTGGAAAGGTGTTCTGGGTATGAATATGGACTCTATCTACGAGAACTTGTCCTTCCCAATTACCTCTCAGAGTGCAGGCTTCCACATCTGTAGAATGGGTAATTTAATACGGACTTCATGCAGAAATGATGTGAAGATGAATTAAAATAATGTGAAGAGCACACATTGGGCAGTTACTATATGTTACCCTCCTGTCTTTGCTTCTGGAAGCCAGTGGGTAAGACTGTTCTTTCTCCTATTCATCCTCCTGCTTGACTACACCCGCTTCCACCTCCCACTGTGTTTATATACATCTTTATGTTTACACACAAACACATATGTTTAACAACTAGCTGCATAAGTATCATTTCACACCAGGATGCCAAGCTCAGCCAACACATTCAGAAGCTCACACCTGTGATGGAGGCAGAAAAGAATGACTTCTATAAACCAACGTTTAATTTTTGAAATTGAAGTGGGTAATTCAGAAGGGTAATTCATGGTTTCCTAATTGTTTTTCCTTTTTAAGCTCTAAGCTGCTGGGGACCCCTTATTCATTTTGCCTACCTGTTAGAGTGGCCCTAAGGTTCAAGTGAGATGATGTATAAAAACACTCTACACATGTAGTCACTGGTATTACTAGAGCAGAGAAAAACATCAGTGAAGCCAGAACCTTAGTGCTGGCAGGGAACTGAGGCTATTGGCCAGTCCAACCCTGTTCATTCATAGGTGAGTCAAGTTTAGGCAGCATGCACTGGCTTTTCTTAAGTCACCCAATTTAACCAGTGGCAATAATTAAGCTAGAGTCTATCATCTCCAAGTCTTCACACTCATAGCTTGAATTTGACAATGATGAAAACAGCAACTGCTGGGAGGAAAATGTGATCTGAACCAGGTACATGGTAATGGAAGGAATAACAAGAGGACGCTAACATATATTCAGAAAATGTGCATACGTTCCATGTCAAACCAGCTCATTGCTGTTGGATTATTTTAAAAGCATTTTTTTTGCCACACTGAAAATACAATTTTAACTAGTTGTTGTTAACAAATGCCTCATCAAAGAGATTTATAAAACGGCCAAAAAGAATGGGGGGGGGAATAGCCATGCCTATATTACTTTGGATACCATGAAGGGTACGGCAGCATAAAACCACTTACGTTGAACACAAAATTTTCTAGTCATGTTCGAGCGCCATGTTCTCTCATTCTGAAATTTTCGAGCTCAGATGTAATCAATTTGAGCTTGTAATGATCCAGCAGCTTAAGATCTCCATAATAGTTTAGCCCACTGCTGTTCAATTGCCTGTAACTTCTGGAAAGGAAGACTTCCTTGTAAGACACATGGTGAGGAGACAGTGGGTGGCAAGAGATTCAGGGATGAGAGAAGAAGGGAGGGGAGGCAATCAGACCTCCAGGTAAAAGGATTTCATTAGCCTCTACTCAGGGGTGAGAAAGTATTTAACAACTAGTCAAGTACAGGCACCCACGAATCTGAACCGATTCTGGCTATCATACAGGAGCTGGGTTCTGAAGGTTAACCCCTGAGGTTAACCGGTCCCCATAGGTGCAGCCAAACCCGCCTGTGTGAGCGGAGGTGGGCAGGGACTCCCAAAGCTCGGAGCAGCAACCATTTGCCAGCTGGAGCAGAAGACATTCTGATTTTTAACCACCAGAATGGCAGTACTGCTCCCTGCCCACAGAGATATTAGTGCACTGACACCCCACACATTTGCCCTCCCTTTGCAGACCTTCCAGGGTGAGGGTCACTAGAAGGAAGTCCCATCAGTGGCATAGTTCAGAGCTCCAGGAGAAGGGTCCTCAGGGAGTAGGGTTGGGGAGGCATTGCACACAGACAAACCCTAGCTGATTCCCTTACTTCCAAACTGCCACTGCCAGGCTCCAGCAGCAGCCAGGGAAGGGCTGTGCAGGGATGAGGATGGTTACCATCGTGAGCTGGAAAGCAGATCCTGCCCACAGCCACCGGCCTCCCCACAGCTTCAACCTCCCAGCCATGCAGCTCCGGGGCTGCTTCACCTCGTTACTAAAGAGAAGTCAGAAACATGGAGTTTCTCGTCTTTAACACTTAGGCTGGAGGGGTGAGTCTGTGACTTCACGCTTAGCAAAATATTACATGAGAGAAGGAAGGCTGATACTGTCCAAGGAGAAGCCGAGGGTGAAGCTTCTCCAAGTAGATTATTTGTCCCCTGAATTTAGGGACCAGCGATCCACGGGTATCGTGAAATCAACAGGTAAGTCATCCTCCCTGCAGTTGCCACTGTGCTCTCCATGAAAAAGCCCAGTGCGTGGCCCCCAAGGCAGGAGCTGAGCTTGGCCTAGCAGTGGCGTCTGCTCTGGGCCCCACTTTCAGAAGCAGCTGCCTCTGGAAAAGGCCCCTGTCCTTTCTTTACTGCTTTCGGCAGCGAGACGCTTCTCAGCTGCCTACGTTGCTGGGCCTGATGTAGCCAACATCTTGCAAGAATAAAATGGAAAATGGGCTTTTCATCAGAACAACAGCAGCTGTTTCACACCATGAGAAAACAACATCATCATACTTTAAAACCAGATTTAGCAGTTTGAAAGAGCTGCTAAGACAAAATTAGATGCAGACAAGAGTTTGGTTCTGTAGCTGTCATTGCTTCTACCAAACTCTCTAATTCATGTAAAAACAACTTTAAAACATTAAATGGATGAAGTTTTTTGAGAGAATGGGCTTTCAGTCTCTCCTTTCTTGAAAAGAACATGTAAATTTATCACATCTCTCTTTTAATGACCAATTTTAAGTGAGTGTTAAGTCAAAACTTCTATGACTTAAATTCCAAGGATGATGCATTACTGGGTTGGCCCCATATCCACAAAGGTGACTGGAGTGCCCCCCTTTTGGGCAATTGCTTCTCACTGTATTTTGTCTGCATTGGAGCTAGTAAGACAGTACGTTCAGTGGTCACTAATGAGATATAAAGCTGGCATCGGAGATATCTCTACTTATTAGTATATTTTAAGGTCATTTTCCCCTTTGAACCTGCACTTGGGAATTTCAGGAAATCTCTTAGAACAATTACTGGTGCTAAAAAATATTATTTTATTGGCCAAACTATTTTCTCCCCCAGCCAACAGAAACCCTTCCTTTTGTGACTTGTTTTTGTTTGTTTGTTTGTTTTGCTTTTAGATCTAAGATATATCTGGAAGGTAAATTTGTAAAGAATACCAAAAGAACTGCAGTTAGTACAGAATTATTAGCTGAAAAAATATTCATGGGTATATTACAAAATTTTAAATGATTATAATTGAATGTTTTCCTCCTCTCTATGTGATACAAAAGAGTTCTATTTTTACTGACTTTTTGCATGTCCTGTTGCAGAAGTGTTTTTTTTTTCTTTTCTAACCATTCTTGGACTTTTTCTCTGAAGTAGCTCATGAATTTCCTTGCATAAATCACATGGTTTTTAATCCAAGACCTCATAGACCAGAAGACATACTAACCATTTAGCTAAGGTTAGGACCGGCATTATTTGCCAAATTTTATTCTGGTTAGTTAAAAGTAAATGTGTCAGGAAAGAATGCTGGCGATCTCAGAAAGGGGTGTAGGAAAAACACACGGGACATTGGGGCGGAGGCTGGTCATGTTCAGAGCCTCTTGGAACAGGAATACCCGATGAGGATATTGAGGGAGCATGCTAAGCACACTGTCATTTCTGGAAGCCTTGTGTCTTGAGGGAATAGTAAGAAGTGATTATGTAAGGGAAATTGAAAACAATCCTCTCATCTTTGGGTGCTTCTGCCAAGAAAGAAGAGATCAAATGTGAGCGGAAGTCAGAAGGCCCAAAGCTTGGCCCACATGAGGTCTAAGAGCAGAGTCTCAGCTAGGACCCCAGCGGTTTGGGGAGGGCTCTCTGCAACAAGGGCCCCAGATGTCCTCTGAAAGGCATTTGGACAAGCCCCTCAGCTGAGGAGGTCAGTGCCTGCCTTGACCTCCACCAGCGGGTGGCCAGTCAATCATCCCGTCCAATAGCAAGCCTCATTTTCTTTAAAAGAACATTTGTGTACTTTGTTCCAGGCAAGGAACTGAAGTGACCCCAGACTAACTGCAAGCTGTCCCCTGACCCAAATCAAAGGAGCACTCCAGCACCTGCCATTTATCAGGTTCCTTTCAGCAAAGTCATCATGAAAGAGAAATAATTTCACTCCCTTTTAAAGTGTAGCTCTTTGGGGAAGCAGATGTTGAACAGCAGCCCAGCAACCTGGTACCACTGTTTAGGACAGGAAGTGGAGGGGGCGAAAAATAGATTCCACAGGAACTGCAGAGGGAATTGAAAAAGGCAAAGCATAATTACCTGCACTGGAATGGAGCCTGAGCAACAGCGCTAACATCATTACTCTTACATTAAAAGGAAGAGGATTTTTCTCTAAACACAATCAGATTGTTGCCCTTAGATACCAACACTTCTACAGAGGGCAGTGGGGGCGGGGAGACTTTTCAGAAGGTGAGAAGGCAGAGAGAGGAAATTAGACAGACAGACAGAAGGGCACCTTCCTTTATCAATACTCTTGGCCTGTCCGTCCGTTCCTTCAATCCACTTACTTATTGGCAGACACCAGCAACACATTAAAAATTCATCCTGTGATTCTAATATATTATCCCTGCATTTGCATTAGATGGCGGGCTGGTGCTCATGTATAGTCCAACGATGGGTCTTACGTGTCTCTGTGAGTTGTAGTAACTTTTCCGTAACCATTTCACATATAATAGTGACAATTCTGCAGTTCATACAGTATTAACAATGACTGCTTATTGGGAGACAGAAGTATTGGGTCATTGCTGAGGGGACGGTCGAGTACCTGGGTTCATATGCTCCCCTTTCCAGGTCCTAACCGGGTGATACTGGGCAAGCTACTGACTGAAGCACTGTTACTTCACCTGCAAAATGGGCAACCAGTAGACTTTGTGCGTGCATGCATACACATGCATTAAGTGACATGACAATGGCAAAGTATTATTTGATATTTGTTGATGGGATTGTTGTTATTAATTACCCTCCAAAGTAAAAATCAAGATCTGTTGAAAACTACAAAACCTATTTCACCTTTTCCAAATCCCCTGAAGTCACTGGACACAAGAGGAGGTCTCTCCAGAACCACATGCTCAGTAAGACCAGGCGCCTTCCCAAACCGGACCAGTTATGCGTCCTTGTGAACTGACATCTGGGTCCACTTTTTAGGCTTCTTATGTCATGCATTCAGGGCTGGTTAAAAGGCTTTTTAAATGAGAGCCCAATAAAACCACAGAGAAGGAAAATGGAGGTGGGGGGAAGTCTCACAGGAAAGTGACAGAATTCAGGATGCGAGCATGCGGTGATGCCCTGAGCTCAAAGTCTTTACAAGCTAAGTGGTCGATATGGCTGCCTGAGATCATCCCCCCAGTTCGGCCCTGAGAGAGCTAATAAAGGGCTTGGCAGTGAGGGGAAGCGAGAGGAAAGCGCTCGGCTGAAAGATTGACTGATCTTGCTACAGATCAGATGGATGGTTCTAAATGACCTGAAAAGGCATTCCGGGAGCCCTGGGCCACAGCATTAAGAGCGCAGATACCACTGGTACTTCTGAAAAGTAGTTATTAGGGACTGAAGTCACAGTTGACAAGTGCGACTTCAGTTTCAAGTAATGATTTAACAGCACCAACGTGAGTAAAGGTTATATCTCGGTGTGTCTGGTGTTCTGCTGACACTTAAAGGAAATAATTGGTAGATTTCGAGCAGAGAAAGAAGCCAGTGGGTAGAAGGGGAAGAGCGGTCAAACTTCGGGGAGAACTTCAGTGTGACTGTGTGAGACAGAACCAGGAATTGTTGCTGGGTGGCAGCCCCAGACTGCCCACACACACAACCACACACCTGACACACATGCTCACAAACCCCACCCACCATCTCCAGAGTGATCTTCTGTGCCACAACTAAAAAGGTCTTGTGTGGTTTCCCTTTGTCCCCCACCGTGTCACAGGAATTTTTCACGTGTCTACACTCGCCAGTTGGAATGCACCACCAGTCTAGAAATACCACACTGAACGATGAAAGAAATGTGTGTTCCCGGCACCTCTGGGGTGTGGAAGGTCTGTGAACAGGGCGATCAGACCTTTTTTGTTCTGCCTGCTGGTCTGCGGCTTGACATAAGCCATCAGTGAGAAACGTGGTTCCCACACCCACCTGTCTTCACATTTCAATCAGCAGGAGTTGATTTGGGAGAGGTGCTGAAGGGTCTCATTGGCAGACAGACGGCAGGCAAGGAGGGAAGTGTCTCCGTGCATGTATTCTTCCCCACGCGTGATTCATGCCTCCACAACACCCACGACAGAGCTAACCCTGCCTTCACTAAAGGAATCCACATATGTGATAAGTTTGTTGTCAAACTTACCCAGAGTTTGATCCCAATCACCTTTTTATTTAACCTTGTTGATACGGGGAGGCTTCATTTTAGAAAAACATTCTTTGTAATATTTTCATTAAAAGGTGGTAACTCAAGTAATCTTTATTAACCAGTGCAAGTCTCAGAAAGAACATTGATGCAATTTCCCAATCCATGTTGTAGGATTTGTGTTGTGTTTTGCCTTTCTGCCTTTCTCCTTTTCTGCCTTCTCTCCTTGTTCTCTTTTTCCTTTGAATTATATTTCTGCTCCTGTATATGTCCAGCAGTGGGAAGACACAGAATAATAATACACATTTAAATGACACCATTCATGACAAAGGATCGTAAAGCACATTAATAGGTTGACCTGAGCATCATGAAAGGCCTGGAGAATTGCCCTAACTTCCTACAAAATGGATCAACCTTCGGTGTGGGTGAGAGCAGCTGTGTTAGAAATAAAAGCAATATGGCAGATGCAAAGGATGTTCTCCTAAATCACTCCTAGCTGCCATTGATTGAAAATATTTAGATGGGGATCTGACAGGCCAAGTTAAGTGTATACCCTGATGTATACCCTGACTCCTGTGAAGAGTGCCTGGGGGAATCACTGTAATTCACCACGGAGACAGGCTCTGGCTCTTATTTTCTCAGGGAAACCACCTCGATAAGGTTCAAGGCATAAAATAGAAGGAGAAAAGAAAGACTGAAACAAGTGACAAATGAATAGAAGAATCAGCCAAAGGTTGGCCTGCCCTGCAATCTGGCTACTTGCCCCCGGAAGATAACCTGTGGCTAGAAGGGCACTCCCTGGGCCAGGTTGGCTTCATCAGGTGCACCTTGAGGGCCATTGTTATGCAGAGCAGGCTCAGGCTGCACTGAGCCAACCAAGCTGCCTCCTCACTCTAATGGCAGAGTATTCACCTGGGAGGTGTTAAATCTTCAGTGTGCTCCTGGAGGGACTTCATGTTCCCCGTAATTAATTCCTCCACTGGATGTCTATATAACGCCACACTCCAGTGGTCATTACGGACTGGTGTGATGGCTCCTGGAGACAGCTCCAGGGCTCCTGGCTTGGTGGGTTAGGGGGTCCGTGGAGACTACTAGCTTGCTGAGGCTCTCGGGGAAAATGTGATGGGAATGCCACAAGCACACACACACACACACACGGAAGCTCACTCAGGAGAACTGCTGAGATTGCTTTTATTTGGGCAGAGGAAATGCTTGTCAGACATATCAGCTGATAGCATCCACAGAGCAGGAAGAAGGAAAATAAACTGCATTGCAACAAACTCAGATTTCACGAGCGAAAGCGGCACACTGACATTTATATTAGCTTAGTTTGACATGACCTAACTGCTCAGATTGGAGGAAGAGGAACCCTTCTCCGCCAGGTTCGCCACCCCATTCCATAAAAGCGCACAGTTCCCTGGTCTAGAGAGGTAACAGATCATGCACGATGTTGCAATTTCCTGCTAGCTCTTCTCCTGGAATGCAGAAACCCCTGGATAGTCTAAAAGCATCGTGTTTTCTATAGAATTTCTAAATACAGGGGGAAATCGTCCATGTAAGGAGAGTATGGAGAAGCATTCTACTAAAGCAGTGGTCCTCAAATCTCAGGAGGCCAGAGCAGCACTGAGGGTGTTGGTTTAACATGCAGATTCCTGAGCTTACACCCCACAGACACAAAATCATTCCACTGGAAATGAGGCCCAGAAATCAGAGGATTTGCTCCTCTTCACGGTACAGGGAGGATGATGCAGTCCCACCAGAGGTGGGAAGACGTGGCAGGAAGCATGTCCATGACTGGGTCACAGAGACTTATATTCAGCCCTCCTGTGTCCCTGCTTACTCGCTGGACAATACTGAGAAAGCCTTTAACGCTTTCTGATCTGTAGTTTTCCCAACCATACACAGGCGTGATCAGACCTACCTAGCAGAGAATTAGTGGTAATGTATTTAAAGATCTCATACCTAAAACAAACTGCAAAAGCAAAGCCAAATTACACACTGGGGGGAAGCGTTTCATACACGTTTGGCAAAGCAATGGTTTTCTTAATACAGAAAACATTCCTAAAAATCAATAGAAAAAGATCATTAATGCTGTAGAGTGGATGAATGATGTCATCAAAGAGCTCACAGAAAAGGAAACACAAAAAAGATCTTACATACTTAGTATTTAAAAAGAACACTCATACGAAAATAAGTACAAATCAAAACCGCAATATTTTTTTCCATCTTTCAGGGTATCAAAATCAAAAAAGTTTGCCATCCCTCCACATCAAAAATGGGGGGTAGTTTCAACAATATGCGTGAAAAATGTAAACATACAGGCTCCGTGACCAGTGCTTCCACTTTTGGAAATTCATCATTCATACATACTGACATGTGTGTGCACAGCAGCATGTATGAGAATGTTCGCTGCAGCACACGGTGATAGAGCAAATTATTTGAAACAAATGCCCATCAAAATGCATCTAGCTCAGTAAGTCATGGTAAAGGAAACCTGATGCAAAGCAGCTGCTGAAATGAATGGGGCAGCTCATTCATGAATTGTTGCAGGATGATCTGCACATAGGCAGCCACTGGGATGAAACACATTCATTCCGTCCTGTATGCCTGTGTAGGTACAGAATAGCTGTGGCATAATACACCACAGCTATTCTGCTCCCTGGTCATCGGCTCCCTCTGAGAAGGGGAACTGAGTGGCTTAGAGACAGAAAGGGTAGGAGAGTCTTGACGTTTCTTAAAATGCTAGACTTATTAATAATGTATGGATACTTTTTAAAGGAGCAAAACTTTCAAAGTATTACCAGTGAAATATACAGACCTAATGCATGGTGGTCCCTGATACATACAACCTAATCTTGAATGTGTCATCAAGAAAAGAGAAATTAACTTACACATACTGTCACCCTGTGTCCCTCGTGACGAAGATCCCTTTTCACACTTTGGGACAGCCTATCTTTGACAAAGAGTTGCCATTAGTAATACTGGAACAGAACAACACGGGCCCGTGTGTTCATCACATGTGCTGTTGAACTAAACTTAGAGCTTGGCTCATCTGTGCAACTCTACAGCAGAGTGGAACAAAAGACAGAAATTGTTCTAACTACAAATTCCAGCTCCATCCACCACCTTACTGGCTGTCAGTCTTTGGCAACTTAACCTCTCTGAGATTTATTGCATTGATAAATTAAAGGAAAATATTTATTTTATTTATTATGAGAGCATCAAAGGAGATAATGAACTTACAACAGTGGTCATCCAATTTTTGTTCACTTTAGCTGCTACTTCCCCAAATAAAACGTTTTTTAAACTATTTGCTTTCCACTTGTTTCCTACTTGCAAAAGTTAAAGTTTAGATCTTGCCAGGCTGCTTTTAGATTATTATTTTTCAAAATCCCAGTAAAACGACAGATCCTTGTTCTTGGGCTCTAGCTAAGACTCAGGCACTAACTTTCCACGTGATCTTGGAAAAGTTGCTCATTCTGTCTTTCTTATCTGCCAGATAGTAACAACCACAATTGCATCATTACATGGAGTTGCAGAGCAAAAGCATGTCAACAGTGTATTCACAAATAGCAATTTAGTCAAAGAGCTTTTCAATAAACAGCCAAAGTAACTGATTTGCATTGTGTTAAAATGCTCATCCTCTGATGACTAACAGGCTGAGGGGCATCATGTAGGGAAGACGGGGCTATACAACAGACTCCCTCATCCTCATCACCGAGATAAGCTCTCTTACAGTAAACGAGCTGCTCCTGTAAAGTCTTCTCTGGACACTGACGTAAGTTAGTGTTTTAATGGGTAAATGGCAAACAATTTTGAGAGAGAAAGATTGTCTTGGAGAATTATGAGCCATGGTTCAAAGAGGTAATGATGGGCTGTGGAGCTGATCAGGATCAGTGCAAAGGAAGGAAGAAGAGGAAAAGTGGAAGGATTGTATATTACTTACAGCCGGGCATTTACAAAGGACGCCAGGGGCTGGGGGTCCAGGACCCACCTGCTTCAAGGTGGTCTGACTAGGCAGGAAGCTCCCCGTCCTTGATAGCTGTGCAGGGGACACCAAAGGCAAAGTCTGGTTGGTCTTAGATGACTGGGCAGAGCGTTGTGGAACTGAGGAACAGTCTGCGTTAGATTTAATCCCTCAGCTGACCAAACTGGACCCTGTACTTAGTCTACAGGCATGTGTATATATTTTTTTGCCTAATACAGTTAATCATCTGCTAAATCCCCACATGTAATCTGCACTCAAAACACTGAACTGGTGTTTCTTATTAATAGTTTGCCACTAAGAATAACTACACTACATAGATATTTTTAGAATAATCCTAATTTGAAATACAGTATTGCATTCTTGCATTCATTCTCAAGGTAACTTGGGAATTCCCATACTGGTTAATCATTCCAGAAGGTGGTACATGAAAAACCATATATATATAAACAAAAGATTCTCCTAAAAGAATGTTTGAAAAATTTTCTAGTTGTTCAAAAGACCACCAACACTTGCACTTGAACTTTAAATGTCAAGGCCACGTCTGTGTCCTGTGGTGCTATTCACCCTGGAGTGGAATTATTTGGACAGTCTGCCAACATAGAAATCCATGTGATTGGGGCTACAAGATTAAGCCAATTGAGTACAACATAAAGAGAAAGTAAAGTTTCTCTAGTTGCTTCTGTAAACAGTCCTTATGCCTGCCAATCAAATTACTTAAAGTATTCTAGTCCATTTAATTATTATGTTTTATTTTAACGTTAAAATGAGTATAAGGACCAGAGAAAAACTACATGTTGTGATAGGAATACTCTTCAGAAAAATTATCCATTAGGGAAAAAAGTGCTCATGTACCTAGATTCTTAGCTCAGAAAATATTATTCTCCAGACATCAGCTCGAGTGAAAATGGCCCAAGTTCTTAAAAGAAGGCAGCAGATGTGGAGGCCAGAGCAGCAGGCTGAGAATATCAACACAGCCTGGGAGGACTGTGAAACCCAGTATAAGCAGCAGGCCCTTCAGATGACAGCTCAATGTGAAACAAGAAACTAGCCTCCATCCGGCTTCCAGTGCATGGGTGTCAACATCAGAAAATGCTCCGTCACACAGCTAGTAGAAGCGCAGGCTGATGGACACAGAGCCTGACCTTTCTTCCCCAGGAGACTATCCCTCCAGGTCATGGGTGAGGGATACTGGCAAGGGTCACTGAGGGGGGCGTGCAAGTACAGCTGCTTGCTCAAAATCCATCCCCTAATCAACAGGACTCAGCCTCAAGGGGTTGTCATGCCAGCCCTTTCACCAGCACTCATGGAGCAGGCGAAAAGCAAAGCCCAGGAAAATGCTCTCTTTTTTAAAGATCCAAAGCTGGACAGAAAGGAAAGCACTAAAAAAGGATCAAAGCAAGGTTCCAGTTTGGATGGGATGGGTGGGCCAAACTACCTGGTTGTGTTTAGCCATACCTGAGCCCTTTATTGCAGAAAATAAACAGAGCTCTGGTTAAAGTGGTACCAAGACAGGGGAAGATAAATGATAGGTGGGTGGGAGGGTGGATGCATGGGTGCATGGATGGATAGATATTTAGCTCTATAGTTGTATCTTTATATCTAAATAAATCTGTATCCATAGTTTTCTCTCTTCTTACACGTATAGCCATTAAGGCACACTAACTCAAGCAGTGTATACATACACCCCACTTAGACACAATCAGAAATGTTTAACTTCCCATTGGTTGCTTCAAAATGAAATCCTGCCTTGCTGCCTTCTGTGATATGCACAGCCTTGAAGGTACATGTAAGATTCCTTGGTTTATTGGGTAGCTGGAAGCTGCTTTAAGGGCAAGGGGAGGGAAAAGTTCTGCTTTTTGAAAAGGAGCCATCAGCCACATTGCACTGTGCCTTTAGCAGGTGCTTCAATGCCAAGGGTATTAAAGCTCATTATTTGTTCTGCTTCCCTCAGTCTCTCTCTTCCTTGTCATTGCCCACACTGGCCTCCTTCCTCTGTACCCCACCTGTCCCTCTCATTAGGTTTATCGTCAGTGACTACTAGGTGGCCTGGTGGTGAAGATGTCCATCTGAGCCTGTGAAGCCAGCAAGCAGTTCATGAGTCCTTCCAGTTAGAAAGAAGGAGGACCTGGTGGTGGTCCCTCCATGTGGAAAAGAGGGACATATTTCTCAAATGTTTATCCAAACTGATTACATACATGTAGGTAAATTATTTCTGACACCTTCTACATTTGTCCTACTTGTAGCCACCATAGAAAAAAAGAAACCAGAATTTAAAAGGGTGTATTGTCACATGACGTGCTACATGCTTTCAAAGGACCCCAACTCAGAGGCTGAATTAATTAATTCATTATTGCATCAACAATATTTAGCTTAGAGCAGAAAATGCCCTACTTGCATACCTGTGTTCTCTAACAGTAACAGCAATAGCGCAAATGCTGGAGGGAGCTACCGACATATGTCTACATGCTTGGATTTCACATGTAGAGAAAATAGGTAGGTGCACCTTATTAGCAGAGAAGTGCTAATGCTATCAGATAATATTGTTGAGAGGGTAAGTGTCCCTAATTGATTTATGGGGATTATTTTTATACCTTACAATTATCTTACAAATAAGGATTATAACTACAACCTAATTTTATAGAAAAGGGAACTAAGGCATAGAGAGGGCAATGGCATGTGTGAAATTTCACAGGGTAGTGGGAACCCAGGTGATCCAATTCCAGAGTCTGGTCCACTTAAACTCCACACTACACTGTGCGCCATTATTTTTGCTGATAACAGAACAGAGTAAAGCCATAATCTACGGCCTCCATTGGTTGTGTAGAATACTTTAAGGCAAATATAAATGAAAGCACAATTTTGTTCATTTTTTTCATTCCATCCATGTGGTAGGCAAGAAGCATTGGTACCATTTTACAAATGAGAAAATGTCAGTGAGAAACCATTCACAGAGGATCCCATAGTCAAGACGGGGACATGTTGGATTAGGGTCTTAGGATTTACAGTTCTAATTTCATGTATAAGGATCAACTCCTTCTTCATGCTCTGAAACATAGAAAGGGAAAACACCAGCTCCCAGTTCTCAAAGCAATAATTACACAGAAGGAGAATCAAAATGGAAGCAACGAGAAGACTGAGCTTGGCGTAATGTAAAGCAGCTTAACTATTCTCTGAATGATAGACCTTCTGCAAATTCCATTCCTCTGGGCTCCTAAATTGGAAAACAGACTTAAGAAAGAATGTTAATGTTCGGACTTTTAATGAGTAGAAAGCCTCTTTGATCCTATAATATCAAAAGAATCTGTCACATTCCAACCAAGTTTCAATCACTGGACTGTAAAGACTTCTCTGGGTGTATCTGTGAAGAGGAAACAGAAATATTCCAGGGAAACTCTAGGTAGATCAATACATCTGCTTTGACTTTGAGACACGATTCCCTTTCTGGGTCACAAAGTGATTTTCCAGGTTCTTCTGGAAAAACTTAATGCAAATCTATTAGAATCAACATTTACAGGATGAGGAAGGGGCTGAGGAAAAGGGAGTTTTGGAGGAGAATTTTAAAAAAAGTCAAGGCCAACCATGTACTCTTCGATGAGAAGTCTTTCACTTTCATTGTTAAAAGGGAAAGAGCAAAAGGAAGTGAATAATTATGTCCATGAGAAGGGGTCAAGGGTGGTCTGCTAACCTAGCAAAGCCAAGGTCAGTTCTGGCTGTCTTTTGGCACCATTAGCCATGCTCTTGTTTACACTGTTTGCATTCCAACTGCCGAGGACTCTTAAGCTATTCAATGAATGTCTTCTGTCATGTTCATTTTCCAAAGGATATAATTTCCTATCCAAACTGTAACATACCAACTTTCAAAGGAAGCCACTGTGGGTAGGTGGCGATGGCACTGTGTTTCCTAACTGGTGATTAGCAAATTTATTGCATGATAAACCATTTTCAGTGCAGTTTTGAAAAATAAAAACATGCTTCTTCCTGAGTAATTAGTTGCTCTTTACCGCCAACAAACTGTAATTTTTATTCCTTTTACACAAGCCCATTTATTAGGACAGAGAGCTTGCAAGCATTTATGCTTTTGTGTTTACACTGCAGAGAAGACATGGCCTTCAAAACCTGCTATGAGATTTCTAAATGCCGTTGTATTTAAAAATCCACATTAATTATAGATCCACTTATTCTTAGAAAAGACAGGAATTGCAGCAGGATGGTGGAGATGGGGAACCGTGTATAAATTGCCACCCAAGGACCCCACTGAAATTTCCATAACATTCACCACATGACACTGATGTGTGAAAATTGACATGAAGATTTGAAAATTGGGACCGAGGGAGCCCAAGCATAAAATAACTTCAATTTTGTGCTCTCTCTGTCTCTCAGAGGAATAGTGCGTGGGACTGACCAACACAACACAAACAAGTGAAGGGGAAAAAATTCCGGGGAGAAGGATAGGAGTTATTAAGGAGAAAACATACTTCTCACTCACAGAGAGAAAGGATGATCAATGGATTTAGTCACGGAGAAATTCAAGCAGAAAATTGCGGCTGTTTTTTATCTGAACAGCAGAAAGTTTAACCAAACCAGAATTTTCAAGCCTGAGAAAGGCATCAACAACCACCTGTGGACAAAAGGGATGAGAGCTGGGTCTCCGAACCAGAGGAAAATGGCCCAGTTCTCTCACTCTTTGGTTATGTAATGAGGTGACTTTTGATAGAGAGGGCTTTGCATCTGAAATGCCCTAGGTCAAGGCTAACATTCATTATAGTCACAAATAGTTTCAAAGTGCATGAAATAAATAATCTGCTTGGTTCCAATGCCTGCCCTTGAATGAAAATAACAATCTAAATAGTATCCACATGGAATGTGAAAATGGCACACAGCCCGTGGACTGCCTACCTGCTAAGAGTGACAGATGCAAAATCATTACTGACAAAATGGAATGCGTCAGCCATTCCTCACCTGGTAAAAATATTTAAAGAGCAGTTTAAATCACACCCTATTTTGTCAAGGGTCTGTTTGAAGATTAAGGAAAACAGAAGAGGAAGTGGAGGAAAGACCGTTTATCTACCCAAGTCTTCAGTTGTCCTGGGTTACTTTAAAGGCAAGAAGATGAAGAACTCAATTATGAAATGCATAGTTTTCAGTGAGAAGCAGTTGCCCACACTTGGAGAATAACTTCAAAGAATATCATTTCCAACATCAGGACTTTCAGACCTATTGGAATGAACAGAATGTTCCATGTAAACATCTATCTGCTAGTCCTCCGAGATAGAGGAAGTAAACAATCTGACTCTCCTCTAGAAGACATTTTTATGGTATTTTTGAATACCAAAATATAGTGTAAAAGAATATTGGAAACAAATTTTTTTTGTTAATTAAAGCCCATGGCCCTTGGTAGCTATATGCTTTTAGGCAAGTGACTTATTTTTTCTAAAGCTCACTTTCTCCAACTATAAAACTAAGAAAATAGAAAAAAAATCTACCTAAAGTAGCTGGAAGGAAAAAAACTAGATAAGCTATGTAAAATTTGCATCCCATAGTAAGAATTGACTAAATATTAGCCAATAGTGTTTTATTTCAATATAATTTTAGCAATTATTGCTTTATGGAACCTATCCAATAAAAATCCTTCAATCTGAAGATTATTTTAGAATTTGCAAAATGTTTCTACATCTATTTTTTCTTGACTTGATTCTTCTATTAATTGGGGTAAATCTAGCTTCTGTAACAAAAAAAAAATACCCTTGAAGCTTAACATATAAAACACTCAATTTTTTCTCTTAGAAAAGTCCAATACAGGTGTTCCTGGTTGAGAGACAGCCTTTTTCATGGTGATGTGGAGACACAAACACTGAATGTGAGATTCTGTCGTCCTCTAGGGCCTTGAGAACCTGCACATTGAGCTGGTATTTGGGGAATCAGGTTGCTGAGGAGTGGTTTTGACCAACCACATCCTTCTATGCACCTCCCACTCACTACAGGTCACATGGCCCCATGGAACCGAATGGGACAACCTGGGAAGGTCATGGGAGTTCCATGCCCCAGAGCAGCAAGATGGTGTCTGCTCAAATTTCCCCCCGACAAGCCCAAGACGTACACAAAGTAATTAAACTTCCCCCTTTTACACATAAGTGTAGAACTCGTAACTCATAGCAGCAAGATGACTGTGTGCCATCATAAAAGACAACAGAAATCATTGCTCACTCGTTTTTCTTCCCTACCCTGTGTGGTGCAGCAAGCGTGAAGATGGCTTGAAAGAAAAATGGTGACGTAGGGAAGTTGATCAGTGCTCTCATTCATGCTTCTGTCACTCTCCATCCCACCTGCACGCTACCTGGCTCACTTCAGCCCGGGACAGTCTCTACCACAGCAGCGTTTTTTTTTTTAAGTGCCCAAATTCTTCCTTTTACCTCTGCAATCATAATTAATGAAAGGGTCAAGGCAGCTGCATTGTTAGGAGAGGGCATCATTTTACCCACTAGAAAGAATAGGAGAGCGGCTCACACACAGTTTGGGAGCAGGACGTTCTCTACCAGCTCCCATGTCCGGGAGAGTAGCTGCTCTCCATTTCCCTGCATGTTAGAATCCGCACAGGGTGACACAGAGACGTTAAGATCTGCATCCTTTTCTCCCAGAACTACTCAAATAAGAGGGACACGGCATCAGCATCGTGAGCTTTCTAGAGGCCTGGACGTGTACCAGGTGTCATTCTAAAACATCCTAGGAAGTTGCAAGCCTTTGGCCAGAAAGGTTTCATTTATCATTTCAGATGACTTTGGGGCTGACAAAAAGGGAGCAAAGAAATCTCACATGATAACACGTGAGAGCCATTCCCTTTTCTCACCTGGAAGAGATCTGCATAAATATTCACATGGTGTAAGACAAAAGACAACCCAAGTTTACTGCTAAAGAGTCCAAATTCTTTTGCCCAAAAGACTGTTCTTTCCTTTCACCTCAAACAACTTCAGGATATTGCCCCGGGGCCATGGGAGTATTTTGTTATTTTCTGTGTGAAATATTATATTCCCTGGTGGATGTGGGGAGATTGTATTACTGTCCACTGATTCCCTGAGTTGACACAGCCAGCAGCAGCAGTGACCTCAACATTTGGAGCTGCATCCAAATGTGGGGCTTTTTTTTTTTTTTTGTCATTGCTGAACGACCAGGGGAAAAGCTCAGAGACTGGAGGAGACCACCAAAAGCCAAGACACTGGAGCCGCTGTGAGCTGTGTGGGGCGAGGATGGGCATGTCCTATGCCCGCCTCCTCGCACACTGAGACAGTCCAGGAGGTCTCCTGTGCCGCTGGGCATAGGGAGCCCATAAAACCCCCATAATTCATGCCACTTGCCAATCAGTGGTCACAGGGATCGAATCAGGGGAAATGTGACCTGGTCTCCACTGAGTTCTTCTCTCCTACTTATAAATAAATCTCTTTCTGCTGGGGAAAAGAAGCTGATGGGAAGATGCAGAAAGATCTGGCACTTTTTTTTTTAACCACCATTAGAGCCCTGATACCTCTCAGCAGAAAAACTTCTCAGGAGGGACAGATGCTACGAGGAGAGTTATGGCATCGAATTTTGCCAGAACGACTCTTCTCTGGGTTCATTTATTTTTTACTTTGTGTTTCGTTAGGTTTGTGATTTTCCCTAAGATGATGATCTACAAGACTGGCTGCTTGCACGCTCTGGATCTCATTTATTAGCAAGTGAAGTATGTAATGGTGAAAAATAGCTCCACGGGCTTCCTCTTCCTCTGGGGTTATCTCCGCTGCAGCACGGCTGACTGCACACACAGTCGGGGCCGCGGAAATAAATGGAAGGGAAACGACGACGGGGTTGGGGAGGCTCAGTTGGGGAAGCCTCCTCCACACCTGCCCAGGCCTCCTCCAACCAAACCAGCTCCTCCTCTCTGCCTAGGGTTTAAGCTTGCACAACCCTAGGTCCGGGAGTCACTAGGATGGTGCCTGCAAAGACACATGTGAGCACCACGTGCAGTCGTTTATTTTCTTGAAGGAGAGTATGTGTCACATGTGTAGTGGTGGCTCACAGGTTTGATGGGCCAGATCTGACTTCTCCGCCTCCCAGTCTGCAAGATACCTTTCTCAAGTCACCTTGAGGATTCACCAGCAGTGCATGGAAAATCCCTCTGCTCAGAAAAAGGTTTTAAAGACTTAGTAGGAAGAGCAGACTTGGCATCTGATCTTTTAAAAAATCTTTATCAAGTGCATAAATAATTTACACAACTGCGGAGCTTGCTATCTAAGGAACACAGCCCTTCATTGCATTACTCCTCAAAACTTTTGTCATTCCTATTTTAATACCAATATTCTGGAACACTGAGATATTTAAATGACTCCTCAAAATCTTGCATTAGGTCCAGAGCAGAAGTCCTACCCAGATTTGCCTAGATTCTGTTGTCTGAAAGGCAGAAATCTTGGCCCCTCAGGCCATTACATGGCTATTGATCAGTATGAACGTACTTACACTGAGTGTTCAGCTTTCTCCTAGGCACCAGGGAAGAAATGCTTTCCAGGAAAGACAGAATGTGTAATGATATAGATAACTAGTACATTATGATGCAGTTTGGTCAAGTTCAAAACACGCACACACAGAAAAGGTAGATTCTGAGGGCATGAGTAATAGCCCGAGCCGTACAAGCCCACCCCTGGGTGAGGCACTCTATGTGCCAGGCTCACTCAGCTTATAAAGCCAGTGAGAGGCTCTGGGATGTTACGACGAAGAAACAGAAGTTTAGGGAAAGTAATTGCAGAAAGTCCCACAGCTTATCAGTAAGAGAAGCTGAATTCCCACCCAAGCTATGAATGTCCCCTTATCCAGTTGGACCACAGACAGGGAGAGCTGGGGAGACGGACGCAAAGATAAAGGTTTTGATGGTTCCTCCACAAGCAATTACTCAGCAAGGATCTCTATCGTTCAGGGATCCTTCTCTGCAAGAAGCCTGGGTTGCCTGCCCACACTTGCTGTTTCTTAATATTTAAAAGCCAGTGCAAGTCCACAGGATCCTACATGCCACTCTCTTTTGTTACATTTGAGTATATTGATGGCTGAGAAAGTACAGTGACTTTCACAGGGTGGCACAGGAAGTGAAGAGCTTGGGACTGATACCTGGGTCATCTAGCTGCCTTGGTGCTCTTGGCAGTGAGGCATTTTAGCAATAAATTTGGCCATCTCTGTGGTGGCCAGGATTGACTCCACTTTTCTTACCTTTCAGAAAGATCCTTGGTGAGGGTCACAATGTTCCTAAAGAAGGGGACTTATTGTCAAGCCAAGGCTTTGGGACATCCTGAGTTCTAAGGGGTAACCCTCTGGAAGTTCAAGATTTCTTTCTGTTGGGCATGCTGGTTCTGCTGTCCATCTGAGTCAAATGTAATCCTGCTTCTGGTTGATTTATTAGGTATTACTTCCTGCTGTGCAGGCAGGTAAATCATGGCACCTCAGGATAGAGAAAGGTAAGGCTCGGACCTCCTGCGGCATTCCCAATCAGGGAGCACAGCCGTCATTGGGCTTCTATCATCTTCCTCCTTGGTCAGAGGGTGCCAAGAGGCAAAGTCACAGAGAGGCACAGGCCAGGTTAGCCAGGGGCAGTTTTACCCATAAATGCCTCAGCCTTTCTGTAGCAATAATTTGTTCTGTAACTTGTAAATTCTCCCCAACTCGCATTTTGTTATTCCTATGTTATCATTTACTTTAACAGGGGTTGAATATCGCATATCTTCAATTTTAAGGTTTTCTCAAATCTGTTTTACCACCTACAAATACCCTCTAACTTTATCATCACCATAATAATAATATTTTTCACCCTAAGTATTTTTCACTTCGGTGACTGCTGATGTAAAAAGCTTTTTCTTTAGTTACTTTTAAGATAATTATTAAGATAGTTTTTTTGCAAACATTGTCCATTAAGTCTTTACATATTTCAATTCAGCTTGACATTAGGAAAAGATGGAGGGGGGGAAGGGAAGGGAAGGGAAGGGAAGGGAAGGGAAGGGAAGGGAAGGGAAGGGAAGGGAAGGGAAGGGAAGGGAAGGGAAAAAGAAAGCAAAAGAGAAAAGAGGGAAGGAATGGAAAAGAAAGAAAACAGAAGGAAAAAAGACCCAAAGATATTAACTACAAAGGCCTCCAACAGTACCCTGAGAGAGATGAAAAATGAAAAGTTGGAAAAAGGGTAGCTAATTCTGAAGCCGGTTTATGGCAACAATGAATATTTTAATATTTACTTTTAACTGTAGAACATTTACAGCAAAAGTAACTCTAGGTTTGCAATCCACCCACTGATAGTACCTCAAATTTACTAACCTTTGCAACAGAAAACAAATTATAGGGTAGGAACAATCACATAAAGTAACCCTTATTTGTAATTACCATGACTGCAGGGCAAAGGAAAAGCATTCCCGCCAGCTTTCTAAGAATTCCTTCTCAGCCTAAAGCACTGGAGGCTAAACTGTGGCTGTTTCACCACTTGCTGTTGAAAGAAGGGTCAGGCCCCAGCAGAAGCCCACCTCGGAAAACATGCCAACACAGCTGCAGGTCTGCCTCATGAACGCATCTCCTTTCTTTGCCAGTGATGCTCAAAAGCAACCTTCAGGCTTTATGACAGACTGTGAAGTGATGGGGAGGAAGGAGGGCTTAGCCATCCTGCAGACTCTGACTTTGGTGCCTACAGGGCCATCTGCTGGTCCTGTGACCTTGACAATGTCCCTTCACCACTTTCAGCCTCGTTTTCCCCAGTTGTGCACTAGGAGAATCAGAAACATCTCGCAGACTTGTTAGAAGATGAAATAAGTGAAATTATTTTATTTTTCTGCCACGAGGAAGAGTAATGATGAATAACTCTTCCAGAAGAGTAATTGCTTCTGGAAGTTTTCAGTTCAAAATTAAGTGAGTGGGCCATTTTGAAATGTGGGTTGGTGAAGGGGTCCACAGGTTAAACTAATACCCTTCCCAGGCAGGATTACCTGGAGGAATATTACCTAAGATAAACATGGAGGTGCCCACCACCTTTCTTGCCCACTGATTTCAAGAACACTCAGAAAGCAGTGACAGAGACATTAATGCAGGTGCAAGGGTGTGGTATTAGTGTAAGAAAGGGATTGAACATGCCCTACTGAACACCAACTCAGGTAGGCATTCACCTTTCAGTATTCTGTACACAACTTTTGTTTAATGCTCTCCAACAATTCTTGGAAGCAGACACAATATTTGCATTGGTGTAGATGAGGAGTTGAGGCTCTGACCAAGTAGCCAAAATTCACATAGAGCAACTTCTTAAATGTCATTTTGGTCAATATTGATAAGATGTTGAAGGAACTCAACTCCCACTTATATCAAAGAGCCTATGGGAAAGTTGGTTTTGCTGTATATTTCACTGAAAGTTGCAGAACCCATCAATGCCATTAAGCAAGGACTTAACTGTAATTGCAAGAACCTGGATTTATATTTGAATCTTTTTCAGTTTAATTCTAAAAGTTATGCTAATATCTGAAAGATTTCTGGTGTCTTTTTATGAGGACACTAATCTTATCAAATCAGGACTTCACTCTAAGATCTTATTTAACTTGCCTCCTTATAAGCCTTCTCTTCAAACACAGTCACAATGGCTTTTAGGACTTGGCCATATGGATTTGAGGGGGCACAATCAGTCCACAGCAAGTATCTCACATGAACTTCTGGGGTATGCATTTGTTCTGAGACTGTCCTCTATTCTACTGTAGGTCTTCTCCCTCCCAGTCCCGATTCTGTGAGCCTCTGAACTCTATACGTATTCTCTCCATAGGATTTTTGGGGGTTACTACAGCTCTTTAGATCAGTCTTTTATTAATTCTCCCTCTGAATATTGGAAAAATATGCTCAGGGATTCCCAATGGTCAGAAATTATCTTCTCAAATGCATCTGCTGGACTACTACAATACAAACAGCCTGCTTCAGATGCTTGCTTAACAAATGAAACCCAAACCCGCTGGACTGGCATTCACCCTCATCTCCCAGGCTGCCTTTCCAACTTCACCTCCTCCTCCTAAAAGTTCTGAACATTCTACGGCTGGCACTTAGTTTGTATGACCTCATTTAATACTTATAACAACCGTAGGTATAAATGCAATTTTTGTTCTGATTTTATAGTTGAGGGAATATGTAGGGAAGGTAAGTAACCAACTGGGAATAGCTATCAAGCCTGGAGCAGAACTTGAGCATTTGAATTTCAAGCCCCAACATGCTGATTTTAAGTAATCGGGAATGAAAGTTAATATGTTTCCTATAATCCTTGCTCCTGACATTCATTTTTCCTTATGCATTTTTTTTGGATTCTTGAGTCATTCCCTCAGGCTGTACTGGAGGAGTTGCTGGGAACAGCCTCTTTTCTCTGTGTTACATTCTGTTTGGGGCGGGGGGGAGGAAAAACAATCTCATCCCCAAAGTGTGTGCTGATGATGAGTCTCTCAGGCCATTAGAGGCTGTTCTGCTAGAAGCAGTCACCAGGAACCAAAGCCAATAAAATACGTGGAAGAAGTTTTGAACCAACCCCTCAGCAATGACGTGAAATCGTCAGGTCAAACAGGACTTTGCTCAGCTAAAAAAGATTCCCCTCCAAACACTTGGGAAAGTTTCTCTAGCTGACTTCTCTTTAACAGGGCCCCATTCTTTGCCCTGCCCTGCCTCTCCTATTTTGCAAATGTTTCTTCAACTCAAGTTATGGATATGAGTAAGAAAAATCTTTCTCTTCTCTATACTAAGTCATCTGAAGTCAGATATTCTTTTGTTCCCTCAATGCTAAATTTAGTTTTTAGTCAATTTACGTTACATTTATAAGGAGTGGAAGCACAGCTTTTAGGGTATTTTCTTTTTCTTTTGTTCCTCTATGACTCTAGAGTTCAACTCTATGGACACTGTCAAAATACTTGACCTAGAAATAGTTAAAGCAATCTCCTATCCTTCTGGCTGAACTGGGGTGATAAATTGCACCAAACATTCTTGTTTTACTTCTAGGACTTGGTGTTTCAGTAGAAATTGGCTTCCTTCCCTTGCTACTGGCATTTGAAATTAAAAAGAGGATGATGCAGCTCAAGGCATATTAGTACTTCTTAAATGTATCTTCTAAACTACTTTATATAATCAAAGGCATGGAAGTATTTTCCTATGCCAAACAAATTAAAGTTAAGCAGAGCTGTACAATAACTGAAATTACAACTTGGAAATGCGGCAAAACAACTTAGAAATTTTGTTCTACCCAGCCATACACTGTGTGTGGAAGTTTTTTTATTGTATCCAAAGTTTTTCTCAAATGCTAAATCTAATTTTAGAACAGTGCTTGAATCAGTATACTACCATTCTAAGTGTCTACTGTTTGCACATAGTTAATGGCTTTTTACTACGGCATTAGGAACACAAATTAGCTACCCAAGGGCCAAATTCTAACCACTGGTCAAATCCAGCCTACAAGCATATTATGATTTGCCCACATGACTTTATTTTTAATGGAATAACATACAAATCTGGAAATTTCATAAAGATTTTGGATATCTAGCTTTGAAATTAATTTGAAATTAAATTAGCTTTCTTGCATCGTCTACTTATTTACTCAACAAATATTCCACAGCATGTGCTGTTTTCCAGGCATTCTATTTAGGAGCTACTCATTAACTGGTGGAGGAAAACTGTAAACGAACAAGCAAAAGTAACCCTGTCATCATGGAGCTTCCATTCCACTGGACATTTTATCTAGAGAAGGTTCCCATGTACATGGGTCATTTTTTCTCCATTCCACTATGGCCTTTATTCCTTTAGCTTCCTTGGAGTTTCATAATCTATATTACGTTTCTATATTCCTACATTCCAGCCCCTGAGTTTTTAAATTCCATTCTAGCGAGATCTATGCAACATGAGTTTCTATAATACCCTGAAGAATCCAGTAGTAGAGGGGGAAGGCAACACGGTATGAAGGGCACAGATTCTGGAACTGGACAGCAGAAGTTCAAACCTTGGCTTGGATCCCTACATGCTTCATAATCTTGGGCACACTGCTCAGTGTCTACGCCTCAATGTCCTTATCTGTCACACAGGGTTGATAATGGTTTCTACATTGTGATATAAAGGATAGTACTTGAACATGCTAGAAAAGAGCCTGGCACATGGAGAGGCTTACATGAAGATTTCTGAAAGTATGGTGAACTCTTTCTATCTTTTCCAAGCAAGTTCAAGACAAACAGAAATAAGACACAGAGCCAAACATCTCATTGTAGAATTAACTGAATGAGTAGCCTTTCTCAGAATCCTGACGTATATACTCATGAAATACCCAGGGTGTTTTTAAATGTCTTTTAAATACACAACGTGTGATCTTCCCACCAGTGAATTCATACTGTTTGAGAACTATTCTTTATGACTAACTAGAGAATTTTGCTGTTATTTATGAAATTATTAGCTCTTTTCATGACCCAACTTCCGCATGGGATTTAACTGCAGGCTTAACTTAAAAATACACTTTGGTGCATTCCAGGCGGTACACACCACACTAAATGAGGCCATTTGCTTTTATAAACAAACAAAAGAAAACAAATAAAAGCTCTCCTTTTCTCTTAGAAATACCCCTTTCTCTCTATTTCTCACATCATCCAAATCTTCATTTCAGAGTCAACTCAACTAAAAAGCATTTACTATGTCAGACACTCTACAAGGCATCTTAAACACATCATTCCAGTTAAACATCATGGAATCTTTGGATTCAGTTATCATTATTTCTATTTTCTGATGAGACTATGAAGGCTTAGGTCAGGGAGGTGACTTGCCCCAGTCTGCAAAACCTTTAGTAACAATGCCAAGTTCTGAAGCCTGGTGCACTAACTCTTTATACTATGCCCATCAGATCCATACATAGCTGGTTTCTTCTCCCACCCAGACCTCAACTCATATGTCAACTCCTAACCAAGGACATCCTCTGCTTCACCTCGTGTCTGCTCCAAAAGATCGAAGTCATTCTTTTAACACCCTATTTCATTTTCTTTATAATAGTCATCACCATCTGCACTTATTTTACATACTCATTTATACTGATGCTGTATGTCTTCCCACAGTTAGAAACCAACACCTGAGGACAGACAATAGAATTATTTCATTCTTTGGTTCAAGCCCCATGCCCAGAACAGTGACTGGCACATAGGTGGAGTCAAATGACTCCATGTGAATGACTGAATGAATCCTTTAGATTCATTTGACCATTGCTTCAAGGCTATTTTACAGGGTGAGGTGTTTCTATCTCATGTTCACCCTAAGCTACAGAACTGACTGCCTGCTTCCTATACCAGTCTCCTCTCTCCCTCTAAAGCTTATCTCAGCTCATGAGTGGTGGCTTATATTTCTTGGAGACATCATGGACACTTTCATGGTTCATCTTCCGACAAGAACACCCAATACTTGGCACTGATTCCCTTGTCTCAGGGACTGAATTCAAAACCTACTTCTCTGACCCAGGCTCACAAACCTTCCTGTTTGCTTTCTTCTCTCTTGTTTGGCAAATGCTCACGGCACTTCACATCACCAGGTCCGAAATGCCTGTCCCAGCCTTAGCCACTGTAGAATTCTGGAGTCACATTCTGCCATGCCAGTCACTCTAACAGTCACAGCAGGTCCACCTTTTTAGTCACTTGCTGTCACTTGGCTAAACAGTTGCAGTTATGATTTGTAGAATGTCAGTGATGGATTTAAAAATCCAGTCAGCAGAGACTTATAAAAAAAATAAACATTATAGATTAAACTTTTTAAACTTGAAAGATGTAAAAACTTATCTTTAATTTGTCAACCTTTTGACAGAGGGCCAAGGCTGTCTCTCTGCCTGCGGGCCAGCTGATTGGCATTTTGTACACCTCATTTTGCCTAAATCACACCCATTAAGCAGCTTCCATGATTTTTCAGTTTCCACAAAGTGGAGCAAGAACTTAAAGAGCAATTTCAGAAGAGAATCCATCTAAATTTTAATGATCTTTCCCAATCTTATACATTTGTCTAACTCACACCTAATTTAACAGCAATTACTTTTTAGCAAATCGCCTTCATCAACTTTTTCCAAAGCATTCAACTTCGTTTTCATAGACACAACATCTTTCTTTCTTCTCACACTAATATTTCGCCAGTTTACATAATGTTTAATGAAACTAAGCAATTACAGTAACAGATGCAACTGGCTTAAAGAGAAATGGGGACAAATACACCTGGTTCTTGGAAAACATCCAGCCCGATGGAAAGAAGCAAAAGTTTGTGGGTTTCCTAGTGAGCAGCGTACCCCCTGGTGGAGAGAGCTCTGTCCACCATGGCAATCGGACGGAATGGAGAGTGCTCCACAGTACAGGGAGCTGTAAATGTGGAAATTAGTTACCAGAGGCAGGTGGCTATGGAAAAATTTATCTCTTTTTGTCACAGAATCCAAAAATATCAGAGATAGTAAGAAGTCTTCAAACGGCTTATGTAATTCAGACTTCCACCAACAATCTTCTCAGCAACATCCATGGCAAGTTCAATCTCCACTATTTCAGGTATACCCTCATTCACAGGCAGGGCCCTTGTGAGCTAGCAAAAAAGGCCATTGGATAGTTGTAGTAGTTAAAACATTCTCTTCAAGAGTGAGTCAGGATTTTGCCCTTTATCATGTCTCTACATTCAACCTCCTTGTTTTCATCAAGTATCTTGTGCCCTCTCCTCTGGATACATTCTAGTTTGGGGTATTCTTTCCCTTTTAAAGGACCTTGCCCAGAAATAAAACCATTTGTCTCCAAAATGATTAACAAGAGCAGAACACAGAAAATTCTAAGGACACTGTGCTTATATTCATGTAGTTTCTTATGGAATTCACTTACCTTTTAAAAGAAATTACATCAGACTTTTGGCTCATATTTAGCTTATGGACAGCTCAAACTTCCAAATCATTACCTAAACTGTGGCCAAATCAATTACACTCTTTTTTCCTGCCCTTTTTCTCTTCTTGCCACTGATTTTTAGCCAAACGTCTTGGGCATACATTGTTACTACGATGACAATAATGATGATAATTCTTGATTGGTTACTATGCACCAGGACCAATTCTAAGCATTGTGCATGTATCATTTAATCCTCATAATGATTTTTGTGAGGTAAGTACCATTTAACATATCCATTTTTCAGCTGAGAAAACTGAGCAAAGAGTACTAAAACCTATTACTCAGGGTCTCCCATATACATAGCAACTGATAAACATGGGCCACAAACCCAGGCAGATGGGCCCAAGGACAAGGCTCTTAACCGCGACGTTACATCATCTCTTCATGCATGCTTTGTTCATCTCTCCTCTTCAACAGGAATTCACAGTCTATGGGATAAAAACTGTATGGCTTTTCTGGGGGAGAATCATGCTAATGGGTTCCATTGCGAGGCTCTTCTATGTTGAATGGAGTGCTAAGTTGGAAGGAACCTTGGAGGAGGGGTGCACAGGAAATGTGCTTTGGAGTTGGGGAGACTTGGGTTCTGGTCCTGCTCCTTCCTAGCTGTGTGAGTTTGGCTCCCTACCTGGCAGACCTCAGCCCCTTTTATTTGTAGAATACAGAAAATTATACCTATTTGAAGGGCCACAATCAAGGGAAAGGTCATAGTAAAAGGAAGGGGAAGGTCATGGCTATCACTTGGGCAGAACTCTCAGCCGAGAGCAGCCACTGTAGTTGAGTTTTGTGCCTTTCTCTTCCCCTTCCTAATAGCAACAACAATGAAGGCCCCAAGTGGAAACACCCTCACAAAGGCCTGAGAAATATGGAGAGATGCATGGCACTCTCTTGAAGAAAGAGGGTGTGAGCTGTGACAAGGTGACACCTCAGGAAGTTCTCCAGAGGAAAGAGAAGGCCTCACGTCCCCTGGCCATTGCTCTGTGGGGGGACAACAAGGCCATGGAGCCAGCCTGCTGGCAAAGAATAGAAAAAGAAACACTTGTGTACGACTCAGAGGAATAATTAATCATCTTGGCAATTGCTCCAGTCTTAAATCAGCTTCCAGCTGAGCTCCCTGACACCGCCTCTCTTAATTTCCTGGGACCAGCAGTTCCACTTCTCCTCTTCAGGCA
Organism: Artibeus jamaicensis; assembly: GCF_021234435.1. NCBI lineage: Eukaryota > Metazoa > Chordata > Mammalia > Chiroptera > Phyllostomidae > Artibeus > Artibeus jamaicensis. The sequence continues at coordinate 7,535,331 of NW_026522049.1, read as the reverse complement.
GCCGCCAACCAGGGAAGCAAATTAAGGATATCTTCCTATATAGCCCATTTGAGATTTTAGTCAAAGAAAATGACAATATTAATAGGTAACTGATTTTTTCACTAATGACAACAAAAGACTCCTACCAAGAACCTGGTTTGTGTTTGGATTTTTGTTGTTGCTGTTGTATTTTTTCCTAAAAATCTCAGGGGTGGACTCCTGTCCTTTTGCCCTTTGTATGGCAACTGGATGTAGCACAAAAGGCAACTGACATCTTCATTCATACAGGTATTTCATGTAGATATCATGGTAGATTCCTGAAGCTTATAAGTTTCTGAGGACTGAGAGAAGTAAGCATTGGAAATGTGCATAATGCCTTCTGATTTTGAACCTGAGCATGTCTCATCCAGGCCACTAAGGGGAGGCGGTGGTAAGCATGTTAGTCTCCCCAGGGGGAACAAGCCTCCCCCCATCCTGACTACACTGTCCTGTGGTGCCTTGGGCTCTGCCATGGTAGCCCTGGGCCATAAGAACCAAGTTGGCATGTTCTGTCTATACTCAAGTTCATAGACACTGCTTGGTGCACCCATTTTAACTCACCCCTCGCACCTTCCAGATGACTCAGGTCAGCACCAGTTGTGTGTTCTAACCTTGGCTTTTGCCCGCCCCCAAGAGACCTTTGGCCTCCATGAACTGAAGCATCTACTGTGGGTGGCTGCCCACCATCATGTATTGTTGCTTTGGTTGTTTCTGCATATTCCTATAAAATATTACTGTTTTCCATTAGGCTGATTAAGAGATACCCTGTACGAAAAACTCTTGATCAGTCTGTGCCTTTGTGTGGACTCTACTCCAGCTGTGGTGTCTTTGTTTTCTTTCCTTTATATTGAAACAGCAGGGATAAAAAGGGACTCGTCTTTAGGTTAGTGTCAGCAAATTTCTCCCCTCTGTGTTGTCTTAGAGCTGATAAAGAGGTATTCCAAATTGTATTTTTGAACTATTACAAGAACTTCACTATTCTTGCAGAATTCACCAAAATGTTAATAGTAGTTTACCCTGTGCTGCGGGTTTCAGCCCAGGTGTGAATCAGGGGAGGCATCCCTGGGTAGTCCCATGGTGTTGCTTAGATATGAGGCATGGGTGCTTACATGTTTAGTAGTCAACATTTTTTCAAAGCACCTTCATGAACATATTGTCATCTTATTTTTATGTCTAAAGTCAACATATATCTCAGTAAGGAGGGAGTCCTATGACATGTGAGATCAAAAGGATAATTGACCTAAAACTAGAAGTCCAGGATTTAAGCCTTGGTTGTGGGACAGTGGGTGAGAAACTTGACCTCCTGAGGCTTTGGTTCCATGTTCAAAATGAGTGAGTTCAAGTTCTCTCAAGTTGCATTCAGCCCTAACATTTTACTTCGGCTTTAGGGAATATGACCATGAATTGGCAGAGGTTCCCTCGGGTCTCTGGTGCCCCCATTCCTAGCACCCAGCCCTGCTGCTTCAGACCATATTAAAATCAAGGGGGACCACGTCAGTGCCACATGAGGTGGGACTGGAGATGTTTGAGGATTAACAGCAGCAGAGTTGTCAGAGCAGAGGGAAGTGGGCTGTAGACCAGTGAATAAGAGACAAGGTTATGAATGCTGCATGTGCTTCATGGGGACACACAGAAGGGAAGGGAACTCTGCCTGGGATTGAAGAAGAGGAAAATCAACAACACTACAGAGGGGAGAGCAGCATCCTGCTACTAGACAGGAGAGAAATGAGTTGAAATAAAATAATGAAATGGTCAGTAGGGGCATAACCAACAGCCATCTCTGAACTTTCCCTTTTATTCCTTGATTCACATTAATGGGAAAAGTTACCCCTCTATAGGGAAAAAAATACAATAAATTGATGCACAAAGAAAAGTCAGAAAAATCCCTTTTGTTCCTAATTTCCTACGTAGTCTACATTTACAGTAATAAATACCAATAATTCATAGTCATAAAAGGGAGCCTGGGGGACTGTAAGAATCTCAGTCATCAAATAAAGTATCAGACAAGTTCAGTTTACTAAGACTGCTGAGACAGAAAAGTGGGTTTGTCTATTTAAGAGAACAATTTTGGGCCCTGGCTGGTGTAGCTCAGTGGATTGAGTGCGGGCCTGCGAACCATGGGATCGTGGTTTGATTCCCAGTCAGGGCACATGCCTGGGTTGCAGGCCAGTTCCCAGCGGGGGACTCATGAGAGGCAACCATACATTGATATTTCTCTCCTTCTCTCCTTCCCTTCCCCTCTAAAAATAAATGAACAAAATCTTTTTTTAAAAAAAAGAGAACAATTTTGGTAATAATGGCAATGAAAAAAAGGGTTGTGTTTTTCTTGATTGGCAATTAACAAGAAAAAATTCCAAATTACCTGGAGAACCCCATTTCCTAAACCTTCTGGTTAACTGGCATTTTCCACTGTATGGAAAGATACAAAATGATTTCTAGTAAAAAGATGCAAAGGGTTGTAAAATTATATCTATACATTTAATCGCATATAAATTTTGTGGGGTGGATTTTACTACTGTTTTCTACCTCAGTGTGAAAAACTCATGTTCTAAATGACTTTGGTAGGAAATTTTCCTGGTAGCCAGAGTGATATGCTGTTCAATGAATGAAACACCAAAGGATGGTGCTGTGGACAAGCAGGCTGGGGTGCTGGCCAGGCCAGGGGCTGTTGAGTTCAGGTCAAGGGACTAAACGCAGAGCAGGGGATGGATGCTCAGCATCACTAGCCATCAGAGAGATGCAGATTAAACCACAATGAGATACCGCTTCACACCGGTCAGGATGGCCATCATCAACAAATCAACAAATAAGTGCTGGTGGGGGTAGAGAAAAAGGAACCCTAGTGCACTGTTGGTGGGAAGGCAGACTGGTACAGCCACTGCAGAAAACAGTATGGAATTTCCTCAGGAAACTAAAAATGGAACTGCCTTTTGACCTGCTGGGATTATACCCAAAGAATCCTGAAACACCAATTCAAAAGAACCTATGTACCCTACCCCAGTGTTCATTGCAGCACAATTTACAATAGCCAAGTGCTGGAAGCAACCTAAGTGCCTATCAGTAAATGAGTGGATTAAAAAACTATGGTACATTTACACAACGGAACACTACACAGCAGAAGAAAGGAGGAGCTCCTACATTACACAGCAAGTGGATGGATCTGGAAAGCATTATGCTAAGTGAAGTAAGCCAGGTGGTGAGGTACAGATACCATATGATCTCTGGAACCTAATCAACAAGACAAACAATCAAGCAAAATATAACTAGAGACATGGAAATAAAGAACAAATTGTCGGTAACAAGAGGGGAGGTGGGAGGGGATAATGGGGGAAAGAAGGGGAAAGGTGGTCAAGGAGCATGTATAAAGGACACACGGACAAAGCCAAAGAGGGGTAGAATCAACAGTAGGAGGCAGGGTGAGTGGGGTGGGGGAGGAGTGGTGGGGGAAGGAGACGACTGTACTCAAACAACAACAACAACAATAAATAAATAGATAGATAGATACATAAATAAATAAATACATATTTAATGAATAAAAACAAATAAATAAAGCACGACTTGGCCTAGAAAGAAACAAAGACGATGGGAGTAAGAGTGGGATAAAGCAAGGGAAACTTCAACAATTACATCAAATAGAGTGAAAATGTACACAGCAGCCTAATTTTCCCACCCAGTCAATTCACCATATAACAACAGCTATCTTCTGTAATCTTGACTATGTGCCAAGCACTGTTTTTAGCACTTTACATACATTACCCCAATGAACCTTCACAAATACTTTATGAAGAAGGTAGGAAATAGCAAGACTGCCATTGAGCAAACTCCAATTAAAGCCCAGTAACAGAGTAGAGAGGCTTCTGTGAGAATATCCTTCAACTATCACCCTCATTTGGACATGTAACTTGAAACTGGTACCTTGAAGGAAAGAATCACATTAGGAGAGAGGCTGAAGAGATTGACATAAAGTTCATATAAATCACTGGATCTTTTTTTTTCTTTTCCACAAACCAACCTCTCCCTAATTAATGTTCAAGAGGCGATGAGCCGTCTGCCAGTGGATAAACTGGCCCACAGGTAGAACTGCAGCTGAATCTGGAGTTCGGATCAGATCAAACTCTGCTCCTCAGACCCCATAATGCTTGCCAGTCTGGGCATTTTATTTCATCTGATGTGGCTGCCAGAGTTGCCCAGGACTCAATGCCAAGGCAAAGAGAAAGCTTTTAAAAGAGATTTGTTGAAATTCTGTCACAAGGTCCTATAAACAATTCCTGTCTCCTTCCTGTATCCTGTTATAAATTGTAATCTATATTTTACCTACTGTACAAAGATCATTATTCTTTTGTACAATATTCTCCACTTCTTTACTTGATTGTCTTTGAATGCTTTTTGGCTTACTATTATGTCTTATCTATTCTTTGGTTCCACGTGTTTGGGCTGGCGGCACCTTCCCCTTTCAGGAATCAGATGACCTCTTTAGATTTTGAGTCACCTCCCTCTTATTACCCACAGACTCTAATCTCCACAAGGACCCTTTTTTAATAAGGGAAGAATGTGACCTGTTTATAGGTTGTTTTACAAGCTTTTAATGAAAACCAAGAAAACAATATAATAACAACAAAAAACACCTACTTGACAATGTGGACAGGTAGGACTTAACGATTGCGTGGTCTTTCATCAATTTCCAAAATGACCCCATTCTTTGAAAAGCTAAATCATCATTGTGTAACATTCCATTCTTTTAAGATATTAAGAATAATAAGTATGTGTTGCAGATATGAAAAGAGCTAAATATATGGCAGGGAACGAAAAAGGTGATTCCGTTGTTGTTGTGTACTTAGCCTTTCAGATGTTATCCTCTTCCCCACATGTTGCAATGCAGTACTTTCAAAAATTCATCAGTATGCCAACATCTCAGCCTCAAATTCAATGACAATTAGGATATATCTTTCAGGATATTAAGATCTGGACGAAAAGTGAATCATCTGAATATATTATCTAAGCAGTGCCAAACATGGAAATGGTTGGAAACAGTCCTGATGTTTCATCAGTTGTTTCATATAGAATAAAAAGTGAATATATGTTGTCATAGAAACAAAACAACCAGTGGACACTTGAATAGTTTCCTTTTTTAAGGGGATATTTGGCCATCCCAAGGACCCTCTTCCAATCACCTTTTCTTTTAGTGTGCCTTGGGCTGTGATTTCAGTTGTCAATTATTTTTCACGTCTCCCTCAGGAAGTCTGCAAAGCCGAAGTTCTCTTGGAATGAATAAGGGCAAACTTTAGAAGTCTTATAAAGCTCACTAGCTGTTAGGTCTAGTTCTCATTCTCTCTCTCTCTCCCCCTCCCTCCCTCCCTCCTCCCCTCATGGACACACACATTCACATACGTTCACATACATCACATTCATTTCTACCAAATCCCAATTTAGGTGAAGTAGCAGTCATCATTATTAATTGATATCATGATTTAGAAGCCCACTGTCATGAAGATCCCTTAAAGAATTCTGAGAAAGATGCCAGGGGAGACCATCTGCCATTATGGGTTGAATGAGCCCAGTCCACTTAGGAGTTATGTCCTAAAGCATCATAACCAGATCAAATGGGTCTTTTTTTTTTTTTTGTCTTGCAGGAGATACCAGTTGAAGTGGAGGAAGAACAGTCACCCTGCACTTGCTCCCTCCCCAGCCTTTATCCAGGCTGTACCCTCCTCTGATGCTCCTTCGCCCTCATCCACCTTGAGAATGCTTTCTTTCCTCCCTAAAGGCTCAGACTCAATGTTTCTGTGAAATCTCGAATCTGTCATTGTGTCTACATTGGCCTCTGCTTGTTCATCTTTCTCTGGTCATACCCCTGCACTGTTTTGGGTTAACCATCACCCCTCTCAGAGTGAGTTCTTTGTGGCCAGGGATTGTGTCTTGCCATCATTTTGGAGCCCACAAAATGAGACCAGTGCTCATCAACTAGTCAGTCTTAATAAGCACTGCCTAAGGGAACATTTCTCTTTCTTCACACTGAGCCCCAGTAAGTACTGACTGCAGTTAGCTTATTCTTAAAACTTTTCCAAACAAGTGTTTCAGCCCATGCTTCCATTAAAAGTTGGAGATAAATTGAGCCTTTGGTGGGTGAGGCCCACTGAGGCATTATGCTGTTAACTGACAGTCTCATAGCTTTTACTTCAATGCTTGAATTTGAAAAAAAAAAAAAAAGACAGAGGGAGAGATTTCAGGGTGAAGTTCAAATCCTCCTGACTTAGAAAGTAGCCTGAAACAAGGACCATACTATGAAAGAACCTGCTCTGAAAAGAGGACATGAGGTGGCTTCTGTCAGTGTGGCCAGGATCCAGGTAGGGTCCAAATGTCCCCACCCTGCACAGGGCACTGTCTGCTCATAAACAAAGCCAGGTCAGTGCTGACTTTAATGGCCTTTTCCGTTCCTCTCTCTCCCCAAAGATGAAAGTCTATAGTGGTGCATTCCAATCTTATTAAACACCAAGGGGCCCCCATCAAAAATTTCAGGAAATGAGGGACATAGAATCTAACACAATACAAATTCTTTTGTGTTTCATCTTCTGCGAAGGGGTGACTTAGGCCTTCAAAAAGGGGATGAGGCAGCTTTAATAATCAGGAAAAAAATGAAAGGAAAAGGGAAGAAAGGTGCCTCAGTTGTCTCGGCAGCTGATCAACAAAGGAGCAGTCGTGAGCTGTAACCTCTCGGAGCCGCAGTCTGGAACATGACACATGTCAGCCTATGATAAATGGTGCAGAGTGTGTGCAATTTCAAGCGCAATGCCCTTGAGATGCGCAAGACCCCGATCGAAAATGTTATTGTTAAATTAAACCTTAAAGGAAGGATTGGAAAGAGGGGTGGGGGCAGGGTGGGACACACACACACACATATATAAAATAAGAAATGCACAATAGAAGGAAATAATAGGCAAGGTAAAGAAATAAAACTTTCTCTTTTTTAAGTAACTGGATAGAAAAGCATTCCGGGAAAGCTAGCTGAGACATCAGACTTCCATTTGTTTTTCCCTCATTTGGCATATCAAATTACTTTGATTGGCGTAGTAGCTAACTTATGCCCTCTGGTTGGATCATTCACTCTGTTCTTTTTTCCTCATCTTTGGCCATTCTGACAGGATTGGCTATCCATTCTGTTTTGCAATCTGTCTGTGCATGCACGCGTGAGATGTGCGATTGTGTGTGTGTGTGTGCGCTGTGTGTTTATCTAGCACAACAGGCTGAAAATCTCTTTCTCGCCCATCATCTGACACACCCCCAAAGCCTAAGCTAATTAATTTAACGCCGGAAACACTGGAGGGAATGATATGAGGCAGAAGAGGGGACAGGATGTTGGAGGAAGGGGGCATGAATCTGAAAACTGTTCAGCTACAAAGGCTCAAGGTCATCGGTGACATGAGTGACGTGAAAGAAATAGCTAGAAAAACAATGGAAAGTCCAAAGAAGTAAACTAAAACTGGGATAGCAAAACACCGAGTTGTTTCATATAGAATAAAAAGTGAATATATAAATATACACACATATATACACATATAACTGCCTGAGCCTCTTGATCATGTGACCCCAACTGCCAATCACAACCCATATTTTCCTTCATGGACTGGAGGATTGTTATTGGTCTAGAAGTGAATGAAGCAGAGGGATTGGCTCGTGAAAAGAGGCACATAATTGTGTTCTGGATGGAGTCCACACTGAAGGGATTTATTTACTTTTCCATTCCCTGCAACACAGTTAGATGAAAGAATGTTTAATAGAGGGGAAAAATCCCAAATCACAAAGAAAGGGCACCCAAGGCTTGTTTTGTGCATTTTGGCCATGGTTGCCTAGCATCTTTGAAAACTAGAATCCTTTTTTGGTCTTTTGGAAAAGTTCACCCAGTTTCCTTGTTATTAAAGAAAATAAACATCAGACAAAACAGGACTTTATCAAAACTATAAATAATTCAATGCAGATGGATTTAAAAAGCAAGCAGATTTTCAGACTGTGGAGCACAGTAAAGATTGGGTGAAAACAGAAAAAAGAAATGAAATTATGAACTTGTTGAAGAAAATAAATAGGCACATAAAACTAATTGAAAAGAAAATAAAGAGGGAACACTCCAAAACCAGGCCAGCTTCCCAGGGTCCTGTGCAGTGGTATGCTTCCCTCAGCCATTGACCAAAGGTGTCCCACCTCCAGGCTACCATGAGTGCCAGCCACCACAGCCAGAAGGGACAGGTCTCTTGTCTCATTCTCAGTTGAGAATGAGGTTGAGTGAGGTTGTCTCTGGCTCAGGTTAGTGTCAAAACTGTGGTTAGGACCCAGTGGTCTGAGGGCTTCTCCCAGTCCTTTTCTACCATGTGGCATCAGTGGTGTTCACCTGTATATAGCACCTCAACTAAACGGAAAATCCAGCTTACCCTGAACCCAGTACCAATTCATCAAACAGTCCAACAGCTTCGATTTCATAACCTCTCCATTTCCCAAAACAACATGACAGAAAATGGCAGAAGGCTTCAATTGCTGCCACATTAGCTGTTGTCTCAAACTTATTTCATTGGTGAGCCCCTCCATCCCTCCCTTGCACTACTAGTCCTTGCAGAAATATAAAGCTACCGACGGTTCTTTATTGATTTATTAAAGGTGGATTCATCCAGGCTCCCTGTGAGTTAGGACTGCCAGGTAATAGCAGGAGAGAATTTTTTTCTGGGCGATGTTAGTAAGTCACCAGTGAAAGTCATGAAGTAAAGGCGAACTAGTTTGCAAACCATGCAGAACCAGTTTTTAATGAGCCAAAAAACACTGTCCACACATTGCTAGAGGAGGATCCCGTGGGTGGCTCCGGGAGGTGGAAAATGAAGGACTGCCCTGAGTGGCTGCCGGGGATCACCCGGCTGCAGCCAGTGAGTACGTGGTATGCACATGACCACAAGGGCCCTCCTGTTTACTATGGGTGTTTGTCAAAGAAGGAGGGATCATTTTGAGTTGGCAACTGAGCCAAGAGGTGTCTACAGCCACTGACTGTCACTGCACCCTGTTCTCTCCCTGGGAAGGTCATGGTCTCAAACCTTTCCTGCAGAACCCTGTGAGATATAATCAGTAATATTCGAGAGCTGCTTTTCTATCTTTGGGTGGCAAAATAAGCCTTTCACCCACCAGGTTACTCAGGTCATTGTACCTTATTTCATTTACAAGCCACTTCTTTCCCGGTATCATAAGGATAAGCTACCTAAGTATTGCTGCTACAAAAACAGTAAGGTCCATGTCACCATTCCTACTCATATGGCATGTGTGTCCTATTCTCTTGTTGGGAGCAGCTCCAATCCTCCACCTGAAATCTCAGTCTTTCAGGAAAGCAAGAGCCTTGGGAGGGTGTCCTTCTGTCAGTAAATGACTAGGGTAATTGTTACTAGAATGTTTTTAAATTACATATTTGCAATCAAGCTCCAAATTCAAATCACCCCAACAAGCAGCCCTATCTTACAACAATGTGGAAAGCCTGGTATTATTGACACGTGGACACACTGTTTGAAAGAGGAGGAGTAAGGGGATTTCACCAAGAGAAGCTATTACCTGGGGGATGACTTGAATATCATCCGCCCTGAGCAAAGAGCACCCATTGAGGGGGAAAATGGTGTTATTTTTGTCACTTTTTAAAAACAAAATTTATTTCTTAGCTCCAGTCCTGCTTTGTGCACCATTGACATTGCTGCCAAAACCCAAGCCGATCCAAATTCTATCTACATCTTGAGCCCCATAACACTTTCCTGTCTTAGTTTAATGGGAACGTAGCCCACCAAGTAGAAGAATCAGCCCTGGCTGATGAGAAAGATGTTCAGAATGACCTCCTCACTGGGTGGCCAGGCTTCGAGCTTAACACTTGTTATACTTATTTCCTGTAAGTTAATGTCCTGCTCATGCATTGCTCATAAGAACCTTCATTCTCTAATTTTTACAATTTTATCTCCCAGTGGAACCCATTACCAACTTTATCCTCTGGCTATAGTGCAGTTCTAAGTTTACAATCACTGTGATCCATCTAATCCCTGTTTCTTAGCACAGGTTGTTCTTTCTGGAATGACGCTGCCCTGCTACTCCAAATGAACCAGGAGAAATTTATCTATAAGAATCTTCAAGATGTTGTGGCCCTTTTGAGTTTTGACCGCCTGCTTCCCTTCCTCATTCTCTTTCTCCTTCAGTACTTAATTGAGTACCTGCTCTGGTCCAGGCATAGTGCTGAGTACTGGCTACAGCTGTTAACAGAAGGATGTGTATTCACTTGGAAACTAGTCATCTTTATTTCTCTCTTCCTCCCAAACTACCATTGTAATTGGATCACAAAACATCAAATTAAGGTTACCTATGCCCAACTCTACATTCAGAGGACACAGGGGATACCGCATGGCCCAAATCATGCTTGATTCAATACCAGAGCTTCTGTACCTGGCACAGTTCATAAAGGTTTATTGAATTCATTTTTCTCTAGTCTATAATGTCAAGATAGAGAAGGGAAGCCTCATCTTGAGTTATGAATAAAGAAGGTAATTCATAAGCAAGACGATAAGCATAAGGTTGGAAGAACAGGCCGGGACACTGATCATTCCAGACTCTTCCCAGGATCCAGCCGGGTCTCTGAGGAAAGGACAGTCCCCACACACAGAAGAGGGCTCCAGATGCTTTGGCTCATTTTTATAAACTCTGCTCACCCCTATCACTCTGCTCCATTGATAATGGCCCCACCTTATTAGTGCTGACTTTCAATTAGTGTCAGCTTTCCAAAAAAAATATTTTCAAGAAGCTTCTATTCAGATTCCAAACTGACTTGCCACTGGGATGTAAAATGTACAGAGAGATTCCAGCCACCCTCAGAGGAAACACTTTGATAAAAGTAAACAAGCAAGTAATGCACAGCTTTCTCACTTCATATTAAAAAATTAATTGTAGGGTTTTTTTCCTTTCTTATTGGAAATATAAAGCTGATGTTGGCTTATTTGTTTGATTCTATATGCTAATTTTATAAAGTCTGCATAGGATGGTGTAAAATGATAGTCCCATTTAGACAAAAGAATTTCCATCTAAATTGGATCAGCAAAGAAATGTAAGCTTATTTTGATTAAAGAAACAACTGAGAAATTCTTTTTCAATTAGAGTGTATAATGATTGTTAAAAATTCAAGAGAAATTCAAATGAGGAGTCACATGAAGGATAAAGAGAGAAGAAAAAGTGTGTGTGTGTGTTTAATATGTGCATATACATAAACACATATGTATATACTAATTTATGTATAAGCATTCATATATACTAATGAATACATATCCAAGCCACAATAGAATAGAAATGCTTTTGTTAAATTGCATTTAAAAACTTTAAGAGGGCACAGTTAATTTAAAGTTTCTGTTGTCATGACATAACATTTCAGTTTCCTCAAATGGGAATTTTGCCTGTTTCATCATATGAGTGGTTTTAGGTACACAGCAAAATTGGTACAGAGATCTCCCATAGATCCCCTGCCCCCACACATGCATAGGCTCCCCAGTTATCAATGCCTCCACCAGAGCAGTGCATTCATTACTAGTCAAGAACCTACATTAACACATCATAATCACCCAAAGTCATTGGGTCTTTAAGATCTCCCAAAGTCTCCACAGAGACGGAGGAGGAAAGAGTTGATTTGGTCTAGGGCCTGAAACTGTGTCTGGTACACAGTGGGTCTTCAATCAACACCTCAGCGAATATCTTCTCTGAAAGTCGAGGGTTCTCAGTGGTATGTTGTCTTCCACTTCCCCAGGCTAGCGTGGAAGGTCATATGCATGAGTCCCAGCACCGTCTGCTCACAGCATCTTCTACTGTGCTGCTATCATTCACTGAATCCCCTCCCTAGCTCTCTTCTATCTTCTATGAATAGATGTCAATTCAAGAGTGACACAGACTTTATCTACTTCCTTCTAAGGAGTGTTATTAATAGACTATTAAGAAAGTGTTTTCAAAATCACCTTTCCCAGAGGGCAGATATTTATCCAAACATAGGAAAGTGAGTGTCAGAATATGGGAGCTGTGATGGTGGTCTCAGCCTATCAAATGAATCTGTATAATGTTATTCCCTTAGTTACAGTTCTATATTGGGTATACTGTTGTTTTCAAACTTTGATTTGAAAACAATAGAATTCAGAACCAGGTCTTCTACATGCTCATTCATGGCACAGAGGAAATGTAGGAAAGCATGCATTTCCATAGGGTCATTTTTTAAAAATATCAATTCATAAAGTAGAATATACTAGGATGGCCTGTGCTTTTGTACAAAAGGAAAATGAACTCCAGGCTCAGGGTTTATTTAAATTTTCTGGAAACTTTTCATCATTTGAACAAGTCCAAGATCCCTAAGATTTGGTATAAAGGGTGTAATGTAATCAAAGGACAATTGACTCGGAAGAGGGGTTTGCAGCACTACTTCTGTGTTTTTCAGAAGGAAGGGATTTCACTCCACTGAGCTTCCTCTGCTTCAGCATTGAAGTAAGTTACCAATCAGCGAGATGGGAGAGTGAGTCAAGAATGAAAATACCTCCAAGAATGTCTGGCACAGCTTTGCTTCACCACCCTTCCCTTTGAGAGAAAGGCAGCACTTAGATAAAAGTCTTTTTGAACAATATGGATGGATGACTAGGGTGACACAGCTGATCATTCCCAACAAAGGTTAAGTAGACAGAGGATTTAGAGAACCAGACAGAAATTTAGAGATGATCAAGTCTAGAGGTTTTTAAAGATTTAATTTAACTAAAAATTATTTTAAATGAACATTAAATATTGTTCACAACCTCACGTCATATCAGACAAATTGGGGTGGAGCTGCTGTGAAGGGAGTCTCCATGGGGCAGCTGACCTGCCCGTCTACCCAGAAAGCTCCTGTCCAAACCCTTCTGGCACTGAGAGCCAGTGTATGCCTTCTACTCGTGTGATACAATCCTCTGTCTCCCCCACCCACCCACAGATTCTGAGAGTATATGAATAATTCAAGTGGACTTAAATGATATGCCCAAGGCCACTTAGTTAATGAGTGGCAGAACGGAAAACAAACTCAGTGTTTCTAACTACCACCCAGATATTCTTTCAATCATTTCAATCATAGCATGCTATATTAGTCAGGCTCAGCTAAGTTTTGCTCCTATAAGAACAACACATTTCTTAAAGGTGTTTAAGTCCATGATCTATTTCTCATTCACAAAACATCTTTAGATTAGGGAGGGGCTCTTCTCTACAAAATCCTGAGTCAGAGACTCAAGCTGCTGGAGGTGGCATCACTGAGAATCCCCTGGTATTACAGAGGAAGAAGGAAGAGTCAGAGAGTTAAGCACTAGCAATTAGATGCTTTTACAAATAAAGAAGACACACATCTCTCCTTCCACATCATTGGTCAAGGCAAACCAAAGGACACTTCTAAGTCCACACAGTTGAGGAAGAACTATTCTGGAAGGAGAAGAAAAAGGAACAGGAGAGAGGCAAATAGACTTCAGATGCGGCTGCTACTATGAGAAGACAAAGCACTGTTGTGACACAGGACAGAAAGCCGGAGCCACCATCAGAGGACTGAGGTTCCAACAGTACGGTCAGGATGCAATGAAACTCAGCTATTTTCAATCTCCTTGTGCCTCTACTCAAGTTCACAATCTAGGATAAGAGCTTCCAGTTATTCTAATTATGCCCTTGGCTAAGACAAGACCATTTCCATAGAGGAAAAGGAGGAAAAAAAAAAGAGTTCTGAAAAAGTGGAAAACGGTATTAGGAACACTGCCCCCCCCCAAAAAAAAACCCACCAATAAATAGTCCCACACACAGCTAGGGAAAAAAATGAACCAGTGCATCCAGAATCGTGCCCACGTTCCTTTGAGATGGGCTCATCTCCCTCCCTCCCAGCATGTGCCCTGGCTTAGTCCATGGCAAGACTGAGCTGCGTCCCAGCCTCTGGTCCCATTTCTACAATTTCATTTCGAAAGCAGCCATTTTAGCTTCATCATCTACTTTTCTTCTCTTTCTTATTGCAAACCTCCAAAGTCTTTATACGAATAGCCCTAAGATCCCAGTATAGAGAAACGGATTAGAATACAGACTCAAAAGTCTTTTGAAGGACTGACCTGAACTATATATAATTTATTATTAGAGGAGATTTTGCCATAATTATTTTTGTGTTTAGTCAACCAGATAAGACTTTACAATAGAAATGTTTCTCTAAAATTGACCTCTGTGAAATTAAAAGAAAAAAAATCTCTTATTACAGAGCATTTTCTACTTACTGAGATTTATTCTAATTCATTATTCTATAATGGAGAAGTCCTAGCCATGTTGGGCTTTGGGCCTATCAGTATGTCAAACCACTTATGCTGATCTTTCCATTATAATGCATTTACTTGTCTAAATACGAAACTTACGTGAATACAAACTCCCCCCGCCAAAAGTTTCCCATAAAATGGCTCAGTTCTCACCTTTAGGGTAAACATGTTTCATGCTTTTAGGGTGGTCTCTCTGATGATAGGAGCCTAATGACAAGTAAAAGGTTTTAAAAACACAATTTTGTAATAAAAGAATCAAAATGGAAGCGGTGAGAGACTCCTACGCAAATACCAAATTTCAAAAATTTGAAGATGATTTTCAAATTCCTTCCCTAAACCTCAATCGCCAACACACTCTTAGCCTAATTACTTGAGCTATTGTTCTGCAAAAGACTTAGAAAAGGTATGAGGACTCAATATCCAAAATTCTCTTGGATAGTCTTTAAAAATTAAGGTTGGATATTTATTGGAACCAATTACATTAAATGTTAAGGCAAACAAAATTTCATCTATCATTTGTCTGACTACCTGCCTATCTATCTATATGATTTTCTTTTCACCAACAATAAAAACCTTAGCTGTCCTCAATAATGCTCCCCCCCCCAAAAAAAAACAACTTCCCTTCTGCCAACAGTTTATTCTAAGTCAGAGAACCTCTATTGTCTTTCCTCTGGTAATGAATGATAATAATTAAAGCAAATACACAATAATTAGTCACACTAGGTTTATCCATCTGCTGTACCTGCAGCCTCTCACTGTGTCTCTGAAACAGATGACAAGCAGCATATTGCAGCACATCAGCTAATGGGTCTAAGTGGAAAATGGGAGGTAAAGAGGTCACTGAGTAAAAGGTCAGCGACAAAGCACAAGAGCATCCTACCTTTTTTAAGTGGTCAGTGACCACTTTAGATCTGTATCCTGCAAAAACATATGCACTCCCATGAGAACGCAGTATCCTACAGAAGCTCTCCTGGCCTGGACGGTTTGTAGATACTGTTAATTTCACTGTGCAAATTATGATCACGGTGGACATCATCATGGCTACTATTTATTGCTTCCTTATATCTACAAGGTACTGTGTTCCATTTAAATAGTATTTTCCTCCACTTGGAAAAACCTTGCCAGGTAGGTATTAACATCATTCTCCAATTTACAGATGAGAAATTGAGTTAAAGAGAGATCAAGGAACTTTTTCTCCAAGTTTGTCAGTGCTGAGCCAAAGTTTAAAGAAAAGATAAGGCATTTTTAGAGGATTTAACAAAGTATTATTGAAGCTGCTTGTCAATTATCCTAGCTGAAGGTTGACTTTAAAATAACTTTAAATATTTGTGAACAAGTTTTTACCTATGATACAGGCTTTCAGAGCTTAAGTTAGTATGGCCATCAAGCCCTTCTAAAGGATACAATGCCAAAAACAAACTAAGTTTTATCTATGAGAAAGACAAACCTTGAACAATAACATTATCATGCATTACAAATGAATTCTTTCCCCACAAATCCAAGAGGTGGTCATTTGTGAGGGCTATCATGTCTCTTGTGTACTCTTCGAGGAAGAGCAACAATACTACTCAATCTGGAAAGTTCCTCTATAAACAGAAACACCTATGATATCTTTTTAAGCCACCTAGCATATTCTGTACTCAGTTCACGTAACTACAACCTCTATTTGTGTCTTTAAGGCTCAAAATGCCCTCAATTCACATAGGCAAGTATATAAGATGGGTTGGCACTTGTCACTTCTTCTCTTCCTACTCTCTGAACTGGCCATTGACTTCCCACAAGTAAAAAGTGGAGATTTCCATTGGTTTATTTTTTCCAAAGGAGAAGATGAGGCACTTCCAGATTATTAAAGATAATCTTCTCACATTGCCAGTGTTTTTTAGGAATGGTATTCTTTCTCCATTCCTGTTAGGAGATCTGTCCATTATCAGAGGCCCATGAAGTAGGAAGAGAATATAAAGGTATGATGGGAAATAAAGCTTTCAGGGTAGAAAAAATTTGGATGTGCATGTTTAAAATAGGTGGAATGAGAAATGATACCTGCATTTGCTCAATGTAAGAGGGAATTAGGAGAAAAACAAGATCAGGATTTTGCAATCAGTGTAAATTGCTCCTCGCTCAACATTTTGGAGTCTCAGCTTGTCTTTTGAAGCGCAGGGTTCTCCAAACACAACAGCACCTGTTGCTGACTGTGCAGTCACAGCCTCGCCAAGCAATCAAGGCATTCCCATCTGTGGTGAAATTTCCCAATTTTCCTTGTAAAGATCAGATCCTTCATTGCTAATGAGCTAACGGGAGGCATGCAATGTCATATTCGATTCTGTGGTTGCGATCTGAAGCAGTGGAAATGGAAAATTAAAATCAACTGAAGTTCTTCCCCAACACCCCAGGCTGATGTTCCTTTCCAAACTCCCCTACTTTATACAGATCTTCAAGATTTTATTCAAATCAGGACATTTGGCATAAACAGCTTGACTGCATTTCTTTCTATGTCTATCTAGTCACCAGAGAGCAGAAGCCACTGGGATCTGATGTCGGAAGGTTACCCTGGTCTCTTTGCTTCCTCTTAATTCCACATCCAATTTGACAGGCAGATGCTGCAAATTCTGTGACTTTCAGGAGTATTAAATCTATTTCCTCCTCACCTGTTTCATCCCTACCCACACTATCTCAGGATAGATACTTGTTATTTTTCATGGAATTCTTCAATAGCCTTTAAACAGTCTCTCTCACCCCCCACAACTACCTTTTTATCCAGCATTCTTATTGCTACCTGAGTTTTCTGAAACATAAGCAGAATCACAACTCTGTATTCATGAAGTGGGTCAGAACCCCCAATGTCACTCCTTGTGACCCAACCGCAGCTACCAGGTCCATGTTTACCTCCAGACCCCTCTCTGCTCTAAATCCTTATTCCTTTTTCAACAATGCTTCCCTGTTCCTATAAGCTTTGTGCCTGTCCTTGCCTCCTATCCACCCCCAACGGTGTCCCTGTTGTAGTAATGCATTACTTCCTTGTTGGGGAACCTCCTGTTCATCCTTTAAGAGGGGAAGTGGAAATAGATGACATTTCACGTGGTAAATGCAGTGCTGTTGGGTGGTGTGGATGCCTGAGACTCTGTGCCTGGGAGCTTTATCATGCTGTGTCTGGGGTTGGTGAGAACAGCTCAGAAGTGTACCAGCCACATGTACCCAGGGGAGGAAAGGAGAAGGGTTGGTCATATTAAAGGCTACTCCCTTCATGAAACCTTCTCCAGACTCCCCCAGAAGAATTCATCAGCTCACTCCTTTGAGCTCCTGCAGCATCTTGAAATTCTCTGTTCTCACCATATACTGTCATTATAATTAGTTCATTATATATCTGTTCTCTGTATGAGACTGTGAACTTTTGGGACCTATATGAGACATCGGACACTTACTATCTGAGTGAATGTCTGGTTACTTATTTCTTCTTCTCAGATCCCACCTTCATGTGACTCTAGAGCAGGTCTGAGAAACTGCTACAGCCTGCTCACTTGTAGGCCAAGTCCAGCTGGCCACTCATTTGGGTCAAGTATACCAGAAATAGAGCTGTGCCCAACTATTTATTTAGTATCCGTGGCTACCTTCATGCTACCACAGCAAATAGAGCCAAGTGGTGATTACAGATACCACGTAGCCTGTGAAACCTAAAATATTCACTCTCTGGACATTTACAGTAAAGGTCTGCTCACCCCAGTTCCAGGGCTTCAGAATAAAGGCTGAGGTGCCATGGGGTATGTGCATTGTTTCTGTACCACCTAGGGAACTTTTACACCATGGCCTATAAAGTGATCAGCCCAAGTGAGGAACTTCCAAGGTCAAAGTTGCTTCCTAAATTTCACTGTGTTCTGCAGATTCATAAGTGATTTTTTTTCACTTGTAGAAATTTTGCCAAAAGGATACTTCACTGATCTTGAAAATAATTCTGATCATTAGGATGGTATTTGATGGCTCTTACGAGAATGTTCTGGGATATTTGGCTGTGTATAGCACTGATCTTTGAAATCACTCCAGCCCTTTGCCTTGTATTCATTTATCAATATAATTGTGCTTAATGAAGAGCAGGAACTATTTCTCTAATAATCGCATCCTTTGTTCTCCTTCTTTTGTCCCCAAAAGTCTCAGCTCCTGACATTATTCAGCTAACTACAACCCAAGTGATACAACTGTATGTTAGACGAAAATGTGCTCTTACAGCCAAGCTTTTGTGGAATCAGATCATCTGCGTTCTACTCCTGTCTCCTCCAATAAACTACTGGCTCATAACCTTGGGAAGACCACACATTTTTCTAATCCTCAGCACCCTCCTCTGTAAAAAGGGAGATGGTATCAGCAACAATCTCTGCACGTAGTTGTGGAAAAAGCAATACAATTTTCCATGAATGCACATGGCAGAGTTGTTGTCGTAAGCCTACCACTTGCTTTTGGTCTGTTTGTTTGTTTTGTTTTCATCACTCCTGTCAGTTCACGGTGCCAGCTTCTCATAAGGAATTAGGTCTTTCGATGTAGATGTAACAAACTCCAGATGTCACGATCATGCCTATGACTTCTTTGACTTCTGGTGTCAAGTAACCACAGTTTACAGAAGCCTGAGGGGGCTGGGTTCTATTCTGGGATCTCTAACCTGCATCCAAGTGGGCCTGGAATGGTTCTCATGAGTCAGACTAGCCTCAGAGCAACAGACACCTTAAAAGTTTAACGTTTTTCAAGATGTCTGAACTGTCAGGTCACTGAAGTTTTTTCTAGATCTTAGGATGGAAGAAAATTGCTCCCTGTTTCCACAGCCAAAGGAGTCTAGCTTTAAGCTATGGGGCCAGTCTAGGTGACCGGGGCCCCTGTACTTGCTCTACACAGATTTTGTCATGGTCCAAGGACTCTAGGAGCTAAGGAAGCTGTGTAATCTTGCTTTAAAAGTTTTGATTCTAAGTTGATTGGCTTGGAATCAGAAAAAAAAAAACAGGCCAGAAAAAGAACAGATGTATTTTTTTATCCCCTTGAGCATTATTTTTCTGAATTGATCCTGGAAACCACAGAAAAACATGTTTGGATTATATTTACAAATGTATCTAATCATCCTGGAATGTTGGAGTACATTTTATCTTTGGAAAGGGACACCAACAACATGCCTCTGGGCCTGGAGCTTGCTAGCCACCAGGGACTTTCTCTGTGGGACACCTGGCACAAAGGGGCAGGCAGGGCAAAGGTGTCTCACTTCTGCCTAGTACATGGCACCCCAACATGCACAGATCCTCCCTCAGGGGTCTCAGTGCACAGTGGGGACTTGTGATGTTTGTCTCTTTAACAGCAAACATTTATTGGAAGCCCGGACAATTGCAACCACCTACAAACTGCTGTGGCTGCTGTGAGTTTCCCTCCCCTCACCCCATCCATCTTACTCTGTTACCAGAGCCATCTATCTAAAACACAAATCTGATCATGTCACTTCCCCTCTTCAAAACCATCAGTGCCTCCCCATCGCTCAAAGGATAATGCTTTAAACCCTTTAGTAAGGCTCAGTAATGTTCATGATTTCACCCACCAGGTATCCCAGGCAAATCCATTATTCCATTTAAGAACTCAAACTCAAGTATTTGCCCTCATTCTTTCTTTGGAACCATATCACAATGGGTACATGCATTTAGTTCTAAATTACTTCAAATGTCATAAAATAACTGTGCATGTATCCGCCTATCTCTATTCCTCTATTTTACACACCGTGAAGGCAGAGGCTATGTCAAACTTCTTGTATCATAGTCATCTGACACCACACTGGGCTAAACTCAAGCTCTGTAGCGATGTTGAATGGATGGAGTACAACACTTGGTACTCCCCATACATACCTAACTGCATCTTACAACCAGTCTCTGCTGACAGATTTTATAGTCCTTGAGGGAAGCCAATACTGTGTCTGACCTATCTTCCACTGCCTTAAACTTCTACGTATTTCTGACCTGTGGGGAAAGCTCAATACTGATTTCCTAGGGCAGGGGGAAGAGTATATTTGTCATGTTAAAAAGGAAATAGAGCTGGAAACTCCTCCCAGGTAACTTCTTCTCCACTTGGATGTATGAGGATAAGACTCTGATATTAGTAGACAAAAATCTAATGTCTCTTTATAAAGTGTGAAGAGTTAAGAAGAAGGCATAAAAGTAAAGCATGACTACAGGAAGGAGGAAGAGATTGTTTTTGGTTGCAAAGAATTATTTTTTCAGCACGTAAATAGAGTACCTAGTGACTGCATGGAATATGCTAAGCTCAGGGAAGAAGAAATGAGCTTGCCTCCCAGATTTCAAAAGCTCAAGGCTAAGACAAGCCATTGGCATTTCATGGGGCAAGGTCGATGAGGGGACAGCATGAGGCACTGTGGGAGCAGAGACACAGCCCCTGAATCTCCTGGGATTGGGAGGAGGATGGGAGGGCTGGACCTGCGAAGATGGGCATGGTATAGAACCCTGCTGTCAAAGGCGGGCCAGCTCCTTAGCACTACCGGGAAGGTAGGAGGAACAGATGAGAAAGATGACTAGCTTGGGAGTGCCTTCACGAGTCTTCATAAGCAACCCTAGGACAGTTACTATTCCCTCTGAACCCAAGGAAGCCACCCAAACCATAGATGCTGAGGGCTCTAAGGGAGAACCAGAAAGGCCAAGCTCTGAATGGGACACAAAGGAACAGGGAGGGTCAGGTGAAACCTAAAATGTCCTGAAAAGCCATTTGAAGTCTAGAACCGTTCATATGGGCTTGGCGGTGACAGGTGGTAGCATCTTCCCTTTTGAGCACTTTTGATCGGGTGTCACTATTTGCTTCGAAGAGATGATAAAGCTACAGGTGTTGACTTTTTTGAGAGAGAGATATAAACCTAAATGACATAGGAATTTAGGGAACCCTGAAACTCTTTCCTATAAATGCCCCATTTCTGAAAACATCTGTGTGTACCCTCAGGCAAAGACATTTATTCCCACTGTATTTGCACAGAGATGGGCACATAGTAGGCTTCTGACAATTTTAAAAGGATGAATTCAAGTGAATAATTTTGTATTTAGCTACTATTATGTGCTTGGCACTGGAAGTATAGAAAAAATGAATTATATTGACTGTCTCTTTTTAAAGAACTGAAAATCTGGTGGGAAGGAAAGTTGGGAGAAGGTAAAATGAGAACACAGTGACTACAGCTACGAATAAATTGGAATGGAAGTTCAAAAAAAGGGAAAAAGTACATTTTTAGCACAATTAGGAAGAGCTTAAGGGAGAAGGTAGCATTTGAAGATCCTTGCATTTCCTTGCCTAAATTTAGGGTTAATCATTTCTTACTAATCAGCTTACAAAATGCTTTAACGAGGCATAAAAATTAATACTACTTCATAACAATTTATTCCACAATTCAAAATGGAAATTAAAATAAGGAAGAATAAGGAGGAGAATGAGAGGAAGGAAAGAAAAGACAACTCATCCACAGTTCATTCTTTGATAGACCACCAGCCTTTATCACATTATCGAGATTTCTAATAGCTATTCTCTAAAGCTCTAACCACACGACACATTTACATTGTGCATTGTATGGGGTTTACGAAATCCTTCAGTATAACCTGTTTCATTGGATTTTCCCCAACAACACAATATAAGATGAGTGGCAGCCCCACCACATTATCTCACAAAGGCAGAAATGCAGCAAAACTCATCTCTCGGATTTCTACAGCAGGTAGAATAGGAGAACCAGGTGTCTCACTCTGGTCTTCCAGCTCCTTCAGCAGGACACTGCTGGTTCCCACAGAGTCTAGAAAAGTTCTTCAGCTGGACTTACTTTAATGCAAATAATTGTGAAAGCTTCCCCAAAATGAAATTCTATTCTTAGTTAGCCAAAATTAGCCTCCCTTGCTTTCTTTTGCTATCACTTTAGGTCATTTGCAGAGCACTGTCCTTGAGGGTTTGTTTGTTTTTTCTATTTCCATCTGGAAAACAAGGGTTTTGTGTTAGAAGGAATGAAGTCCCTGAGAAGAGAGATGAAAACGGGATACACGAGTTCCCCAAGAAGCAGGAAAGGTAAGGAAAATTAAATAGTGACTCCATCATCTAAAATGGAACAAGACCAAGGCTTGATAACAAAAACCAGGGTTCCTCAACTTCAGTAATGATGGATGAGCTACCTCTTGGGGTCCATTAACAATGTCAAGGCTGCCGGGCTCAGCGTCAAGAATGCATATCAATTCGTAATGGCTGCAATAGGTGTGGGGGCAGGTGGTTCCACCTCAGGAGATCCTGAGTCTGTCTATTCAAGACGTCGCCATTGGGTGGCACATTTATGGAAGATGATGAGAACTAAGAGCTTCTATCCCTGTTCGCCCATTTATTCTGTTCTTCTCTAGAGCACTGTGCAGACTTCACACCTGCAATTTCAGTGTCTTTCAGAATGTTTTTCTATGTGGTTCGTTCATTATAAACTTTCATATTTTTACTCAGGTTCCATTTCTTTACCTTTCAGATTAATTTTTCTGTAAATTTCCTAGAAGTGTCTAAAGTCAAATTAAATCAAATAAAAGTCAGCCTAAGGAAGCTAAATTAACTTATGTGGTAACAAACCTTTTTGGCTCATCAAAGTAATACTGCTTAATGTTTAAAGAATTGAGAATATAGAAAGTATAATGAAGAAAATACCAGCCCTGGACCTGTGTCCTGTACACCAAGGGGTTGCAGGTTCGATCCCCGATCAGGAGGCATGTGGGAGGCAGCCAATCGATGCCTCTCTCTTACATCAATATTTCATACTCCCTTCCTCTAAAAAAAAATTAAGAGAAAATACTATAATCCTCATCCACAAAATAAGTACTAGCAATACCCTCTAGTAATATTTCCTTTATTTTTTCTATTTATATATGAGATTATTAAAGGCATACTTTACATATAATTTTATTTTCTATATTTTTCTATCCTTTTATAACAAAATGTTTCCCATGTTATATTATGAAGTCTTTGTAAGTATACTGCCTAGTAGCCAGACTTAACATAGTCATACAGAAGTCTTAAGTCTCCTCACCAAGAAAACAATTCTCCCCAAGTCTCCCAATCTAATAAAATGGTAGCACAATCCATTCACTCATGCTTGCCTTAAACTGGCGCTTCATCCATGATTCTTTTCTTCCCTTTTTTCTTAAGTAGGAAGTCCTGTGACCTCCAGCTCTGGGGATAGAACTGCTTTCCACGTATCTCCCCACCCCTATCATCTCTGCCCCAGACCCCTCCAAAGCCTATTCTCCACAGAGCAAGTCACGACACCTCGTTAAAGAACCGCATTACGTTGTTCCCCTGTTTAATCACCCCAAGCACGTCCCTTTGCATTTGGAATACAATCCACGTTCCTCACCATTCCCCTCCACTCTCCATACTGACTCCCTCGGCCCATCTCCTAAGACTCCCCCGCGCTCGTCTGAAATGATCATACTGTTTGTTGATTGGTTGCCCATTTGCGTATTTGTGTGTTTATCGCCTGTTCCCTTCCCCCAGATTCTAAGCTCTGTCTCATGCCTCTGCCTGTCTGCTTGTGGCCTAGCTTCCCAGCCTGGAGTGGTGGCTGGCATATGGCTGGCACTCCATCAGCGCTGGTTAAATGAATAATATTCCATGACAAATGGTTTTAGCTATCCTTCAGTTTTACAATATTTATCTACCCAGTATATTTCTCTGGCTTGAAAAACATGGACATATCTTACAGCGTTATTCTGCTGGTCTCAACCCTCACCCGCCCAGTCTCTGCAGCACCCACATGTACAACTTCCGGGTTTGAGCCCAAGGTGCCTTCCTGGCCACAGCTCAGAGTCTCTGCCCTGATCCTTCCTAGGGAATTCTCCCTGGCCTTCCCCTTAAGCCTAGAAGACTGGTTTTCCCTTTGCTCTGGTCTCACGCTTCTGTTCCTTGGTAGGAAAATCCTGTGTAGATATTATGGGATACAAGACAGAAACAACACCTGCCCTCTGGGCACTTACATCCTAGTGAGACAGACAGACAGTAAACAAATAACCACACAAATGAAAACACAGCAACACGACGTGATCAAGGGCTATGAAGCCAAGGTGTAGTGGGAGATCAAAGAAGGCATGATTGAAAAAGTGGCTGTTAAGCGGAGACCTGAAAGGAAGCTATCATTAAACTTAATTTTTATTTTCCCTGCACCGTGTGTCGTATGCTCTTCTTATCATAGTTATATGCCAGTTTTATCTCTCCTGTTATTTTTTAAGCTGCCAAAGGACTGATTTTCTATCTAACTCACAACCTGTGCACTGCACACACCTCCATGTAAGAGGGAGGGGGGCAGAGAAAAGGGGGCTGAGGTCAGGGTATCAGAAAGGGGACAGGGGAATGAAGAGGAAGGGAGGGGAATCTTTCACGTTAGATGCTTGTGACTGAGAATTTGGCTTGGAATATTATAACCCAAAGGTGGCATTTAGCTAACCGGTCTTCCCTGAAACTCAACAAGGATTTTATTGCCAGTGCGATGCATTATTTTCTTGACATCAATCACCCTTTGCATAGCCTTAGCATTGGACCAAGTCAATGGTTTTTGCAGTCCTCTTGGCATCCATGAGTTGCTTGCACTGTATTAAGCCTCACATAGTGATCCATCCTGCGCTTGCTTTTTGAAAATGGAGCACGTGCCATTGAGCCAGTACAACTGTTTCGAGTCCTTCTGTGTCAGCTCCGATCTGGATTTATACAGCCCCATTAAGTCAGAGCTGGCTTCGAACCTTGCCCTGTGTGAGGGAGCGGGGAAGAGCTCCGAGCTGCACATGGCACTCCAAGCCTGTGCAGATGGTAAGCAGAGGGACCACCCTGGACTTGTGACTGACACAAGGGCTGATGAGAGGGGAGGTGGAGAGAGAGCAAAGGGAACCAGCCAAGCACTCTCCTCTTCTCAGACAGCTTCCCCGCTGACTATAATCAGCAAAGTGTCCCCCTCTCTTTGCTCATGATGCTTGGGAAACTTCTCCAATCCTGTGGGGAAGACTGGGGCTTTAACAGGGCCACCCGGACTGCCTGGAACTTAGGTGCAGCTCAGAAAGGATCACGGTTGCCATGAGAGCAGGAAGGCTGCCAGCCTGAGCCCAGACACAGGGGAGAATGCCAGGGAAGTGCGAAGTGGAAGAGACAAGGAGCGTGAAGGGGACAAGCATCTACTTGTATGAACCTGGCGCCCTGTTAGGAAGCTGGCAGAGTTGTGTCTCCTAATGCTCGCCCCAGCCTTGGAGATACACATTAATACCCTCACTTCACTGATGAAAGCATTGAAGCTCAGTCCCGCTGCATGTCTTGTTCAAGTTCACATGACTGAGAATCAAGCTGTTCAAGCCCAGATCTTGGAGGAGGGCGTCAGCCTCTCTCTATGTTCCTCGGGCATCTACCCCCATGGGGTAAAAAGTTGGGGGATGAATGTGTTGAACATTTGAGTCCACATGTTCAAATGGGAATTCCTTCCTGCCTGGCCCAGGTTACCCGCTGCAGGGTTTAACTTGGCCTTTCCAGCACATTTGTCATTGTGACTTCTCTCTTCCTTTTTACTGTCCATGAACAGGAATGGGATCAAGAAGTCCTTTGCAGACAGGCTCCAGTACGGTGTCAGGCACTGTGATTTGGGGCCCTGGAGGCTGGATTTTAGCCTCCAGCAGGGCCAGATTCTCCTTTCATGAAGGTTTCTGGCTATTCGAACCCAATGGGTGGACTTCTTGACTGAAAGACAATTTCCTCCAGGGCAGGGCCCATGGTCATGCTGGTGTAATTCAGGACACTGTTGATGGTTAAGACAGTACCAGCCTCAAACAAACCAAAAGCCATATGATCTTCATAAGGTCAGAGCTATGGACAATTCGGCAGCAATATTTTAAAACTTAAAAAGGCAAAATTTGTTTTCGTATACCCAGGCACATCCCTGAGTGGGGAGAAAATGCCAAGTAAGCAAGAGAAACTTCTCTGCCATTATCATCTCCCTTCATCTGCTCCAGGCCCGGAGCTGTGTGGGTTGCCATGGTGATGCTGGGCTGACCTCTCACTTTTTACTCTTCCAGGAGCTAAAAAGGTAAAAATGAGCCATTTGGTCTCAAATGAAAAGCAGCCTCCCTCAGTTAAAAGATGTTAAATCACTTTCCCTTCGTCAAACCTAATGTTCCATAGCCAAGTTTAAAAAAAAAAAGAAGAAGAAGTAAGGAGAGGGGGTGGGAAAAGGGAAGAAAGGAAGCAAGCGGTTTCAGAAGCAGGGATGCTGGGCTGGCCAGGCAGGAGTGGCCACAGCTGCAGCCAGCAAGGAGCCAGCCAGCCGCACCCTGCAACTTTCTTCCAGCTCACAGTGGGCTGCTGTTGTACATCTCCCTGAACTTGCTCTGGCCGGGGCTCTGTGTGCTGGCTACAGCTCTTTCTCACTGCCTGCCTCCTCCTCTACTTGCCTTGCAGTAAGACCTGGTGTGGCTGGTCTGTTGGCCTTTTTTGTTGTTGTTTTTAGCGGAGGGAAGTTGAATCAGGAAATCAAACTATTGCTTGAACCCTAGAGCAACAGCACAAACCCATTATTAGTAACATGCCTCATGCACAAGAAGCAGGCAGGTCAAGTTCATTTGCTATGGCTAATGTGCCAAGGTAGCACCGCAAGGTAGCTCCAGCAGCACTGCAGGCTGCTCTACTAGGCTACCCTGAACTTGACCACTCAAGAGCCCTGACAGTAGGACTGCCCAGGCCAGGGAGGCCTCCTGTCTGACTGAAAGCACAGGTTGAGCAGGTGGGAGAGGTGACCAGGCCTACTGCCCCAACAGCTCCAGGCAGCAGGCCTGGTCATGTTTGGGAGCTGGAAACTCCCACCTTTTTACCTCACTGCCCACCCTGGTTTTCTGATGCATGGCCAGGCAGCTAAAAATTCGCTCTTCCTCCTCCCTTCTGTCCATCCTATTGGCCGGAAGAGCTGGTCACAGTCTTTCCACCTGGAGGGCACGTGCAGAGAGGATGGGGCTTCACTGTGGCTTCCAGGGATTCAGGGGTTCATCCTGATGCTCATGTCTAAGCACGTGGGCAGGAGCTGTCAACCCTTCCTCCAATGAGAATTATCCTTAATTGTAAGCTAGGCAAGAACTACTGATTTATTACTACCAGGCGTGTTTTTAATCCTGTAACTTCTTGAAAGTAGTAATATGAAAACAAACTGAGAAGCATTCAGAGTGGATTTCAGGAATAGCATGAGTTCTTATCAAAAAGAAATCTTTAAAATAGCCCAAAGCAACAACATCCGAGGTTTTTCGACAAGTACACTAGAAATCTCAGAGGTCAAATGTACAGAGAAAATTAGCGATCAATTTCAAGAAGTCCAATATCAAAATAAACAAAAGTACATTATAAAATAATAACCCGGCAGGGAAAACATGAGGTCCAGATTAATTCATCCATCCATTCATTCGAAGGATATACATACATTTCTTCAGTCGTAGCTCTTCAAACACAAAGCATTTGGCAAAGACCTGCGGCTAGTTTAACAATCCCAGGCTGCGTTCATACCATCAGCATCCTATGGCAATAAAACAGGCAGAAGGAGCCTTTTCCTGCTGGATTCACAACATCTCTTGGATCCTACCTGAAATATGCTACCCCTGACATGCAGAAAGAAAGTCTCTTTCATGCTACACACACACACACACACACACACACACATACACGGCTGACATTTCTAATGAGGTCTCAGTGGTCAATCTCTCTCTCAGGGGCCATTGCTGAGCCCATGCTCCCAAGACAGCTTTGGGGGCATCAAACTCTTTAATTGCCTGGCATTGTAACAATTTAAAGGGTTAACAGTTATAAGGGAAGGAGAAAAGAGTCCACTGCATGCGCGTTTTGATTTGAGGCTCGAAAGGTCCACGCAGATGAAAATGACCAGCCTTGTGGCCGTGCACAATCCCTTTCTCTGCCCCCGGGTCCCTCTTGTCCTTCTTCCCTCTCCACCTTCGCACAGACCTCAGCGTGATTAGAGAGCTGCAGATAAGTGAATGGCCAATGGTATTCTAGGGTTTCAGTGTCGTCTGAAGATTAAATCCCTATGAAAATAATATATCTCTTCTCCATTCCCTTTCCCTCTCCCCACTAGAAGCTGCTGCTTTTCACATTTAAATGTAGCAGGGGTAACAAGAGCCCCTTTTATCAGCTACTCCTATTCATAAGGCATTAACATACATGCCTTTTCTTAATCCCTAGTGCAGCTCTAAGGGGCTTCAGCTTTTGTGCTGAAATAGTATATATCTTTGAAAAGTGGCTGATGGAAATCATCTTCTAAATCGAATCAGTCCCTGAAAGGCAGTGCTCCCCAAGGTTTACACAGAACATAAATGGAGCCCCTGACACAGTAAGCGCCCCGCCTCCCCCCTCCATGACAATGTGCTGGAGACACAGCCCTGAAGTTTGTTTATATGTAGCCCAAGCTACTTGGCACGCTCTCTCCTTCCTCCTTCCCACCCCCATCCCCTCCCCATCTCTGCAGCAGGCAGCACAACTTGGCATGGCACAGCACTTCTTCTGGGAAAGGCATTTTTGCATCAGCCAATCGGAACTGCCGAGCAAGGTCACTTTCAGAGGCAGCTCTTCCCACAGGCGGCATCTCCAGGAGCGGTGGGAGGAGGCCTGGGGCGCAGATCAGGTGGAAAATCACCTGGGCTCCCAGCTAATCCATGGGCCTCAGGTGGGGCGTGTGCAGAGGTGGGGAATTCCACAGCCACCAAGAAAGCTCTCTGGTGGACAAGTAGCTGACAGAAGCGAACAGCGCAATATGATGTATTTGTATAACATACATGCACACACATTCATTTGAATAATATAATACCACTTGTTCCAGGTCTAATCATCTAAAAAGAGGGTTTGAAGCACTGTTTGAACAAAGGCAGGATTTAGTACAGAGACAAAATAAATACCGAGGTATAGAGTTAATTCTTGTTATATTTCCACTGGAAGTAGTTCCCTAAAACCAACTCTTTCTTATGTGGTCAAATTAAACTAAATCTGTGAAAGAAGGTTGGGGGAAATAGGAATACAAAGGATGAGGTGAAAGTAGGTTGACAGTTACTCATGGGGAAAATACAGTAATAAATAGATATTAATACAAGAATAAACTGTTTCACATACTCACAGCTGTAAATCTACTTTTGCTCCACCCTATGTGTGTGTATCCATACTTTCTCCAAGCTTCTTTCACAAATATATCTGGTTTTCTATCTTCAGTAAAGTTAGTGGCTTCCCTGTCTTTGGAATTATTGCTAATGAAGAAGAGGAAAAGGTGGCAGACATATTTGTGATATTTTATGTTCAGCTCTATGCTCATTTTCACTTAGAAGCTTACAGAAAATATTTCAGGAGAAAAAGTGTTACATTCTTCGAACGCTGTTTTACTCCACGTTCCAGTTGAAAAGTGTAATTTTCTTTCCTCAGAGCTAGTAAGTGTTGCGAGAAGTGTTTGAAGTACGAAGCTTCTCTCTGGTGGATCTCTGGGTTTCAGTTGCTGTGAATCTTTTTTTTTCTCCTTCTCTCTCTGTCTTCTTGATTTGATGCTGAAGTGCTGATGAGTGTGTTCTCTGCCTTGCACAATGTACTTCCTTTTACTTACAAAATGTCACAAAGTTAAACTAGGAGGGCCATCTGCAAAAGACGATTTGCCCCTCCCTATGTTAAAGAGGGCTGAAAGGAACAGACAACTTGTAACGCTTTTATCCCTTTGTACAAAGTATCTAGCTCGTAAAGGTAAGTTGTATTTTAATAAAAAGACAAAAAAATCTTCAGGTAATTCTAAATATCCTTTAATGCCATTAAAGGAAGCTTCATTGCAATCACTGAAAATTTTACTGAAAATTTTTGTTTTCTGGGGTAATGGTGATTGTGTCTGAATCATGTAACCTGACTGCCCTCTTCTGGATGTAAGGGGAAATCCTAACCGCCTGAGAGAATTTGGGACCTGTACCAGGTGTTGATTATTCTGTCACTGATTATAGGCTTAAGGCTGGGAAATCTGCAATGATAAAGACATTTCCACTTTCATTTAGAAGCTGAGCATGATTCATTTAGAAACCAATGAAATAATCTGACTTGTCCATAATCCAGAGTGAGATGCTTCCTAGTTTTTTTGTGGAGTGTGGGGGCACACAGGGGCAGTGCTTCTGACTTTTGTACTATTTTATCTTGGAGACCCATCAGTCAGATCCAAGTGCTCAAATACAGTTAATGTGGGGAAAAGAATAATGTCTATATTTCCACTACTTTTGAAAAACTGATATTAAAGTGAGCCAAACATTCATGACAAACATGCATATTTTTGTTATGAGGGATTCACATTTATTGAAACCCTCAAAGTACCTTGTCAGTAATGAACCAAGCCACTTTTCAGAGATAAAAATGGTGAAATAAAAGAAAAACATAAGAAAATAACTATATTATAATACCATGATCAGGTGGGAACTTAATTGGTATTTGGTGGGGAAATTGTCAATTGAATAGTAAACCCATCCATTTCTTCCTTTATTTGTATTAAGTACTACAAACTCCTGTATCAGTATCATAATTAAAGAGCATTTGGGTTTCTTTCTTTTTTGCCATTTTAGGTCTGAAAAATAGTATACCAAATTCAGGATGATTGATAATTCTGGATAAAGTCATTAAATGCCAACAGAAAAAAAATTTACCCTCAGTTATGATGGTGATACTACGTCAAACAGATAGAGGAAATCCTAATTCTGAGCGCTATTAAAATGCACTTATTTCAATTTCCAGTTGCCATGTATGTCCTATTAAGCAGCCTGACATTTTGAGTAGTACACTAATTCATATGAATTGGGTTTTAAATGAAAGCTTTCAAGTCAACCTTTATGGAACACTGAACGTATGATAAGGCCCGAATTAGCAAGAGAATGAGGTGATACTCTTCCAGCCAGTGAGCTTCACGTATGGAGAGCAAAACCTGAACACTTCAAATTATAAAATGCTTTCATTTCCAGGACCTCGCCCATAAGGAAAGCGCATGCTGATTTCATCATATTTTTCTCTGGAGACCTATTAAGTAGTTAGGAGCAGATATAATTCTAGTCTGCAGTTCGAAAATTAAAGGTCAGAGGTGAAGTGCGTGTCTTGCTAGGAGGGTCTCAGTTGGATCTGCTTCACCTGTCAGGTACCAGAGTTGGGGACAAATCCCAAAACAACACACAATGTGGGCTTAAGAATACATATAAAGGGGCAAAGATCACACAGGCCAAGAGAAGCAGGAGAAGAGGAAGGGGGGGGGGGGTCCCTGATTGTCTCATTATCCTCTGGAAAGGCTGCCAGCCACAGTGGGGTTCTGCTTCAGAGCGAAGAAGCCCTTCCCTCTTGGGTGTCTCTTTGAATGGGACGAGGGCAAGAGTGCCTTGGGGAAGGTAAGGTGAACTGCTCATCTCCAGGCAGTCTGGCCCTAAGGTGCCCAAACGTGACAGTCACCAAGGAACACTGGCTGTGCAGACACATACAATCTGGGCAGCAGGATGCTGCAGCCCCCATGCTGAGGGAAGAGGGGAGCCAGCCAGCTCGGAGAGCATGAGCCCCTGCTTTCAGCTAGTCTGTGGTTCAGGCCACCCAGAATGGGTTCCTATTCAGGTAATCCTATGCTGGCACCTCATTGTATTCATGGAAGAGCACTGGAATAGAAGCTAATTTCCTCCCAAGCTCTGCCACCTTGGAATCACCATTTCCACCATGAACCGTTTCCTCTCTACCTCAGTTTACCCGTCCGTAAAATGAGGGTTTTGGATCTGATACGTCTTCCTAAGGCACTTCCCCTGGTGGAAATCCAAAGATTCTCACCAAGTCACTTGTCATTCCCATTAAACTATATCACTACATTTGTTACCCAACTATCTCCATGAGCAAAGGGCACTAATTAATTGTGTGACAATAATCTACAGGAGATATGAAAATTTTTGTATTAATTTTTCCCTCAGATACTATATTGAACAAAATGACTGCAAATTGTTAGATTTTATGGCTTGCTCACTTATGTAATAAATCTGGCATGACCTGAAACTCTCTCTCTCTTTTCTCAAGTTAATAAGGTCATTGGTTTCTACTCCTGCAGAAAACCTCTTCTGTCAAGAACCAGGGGAAAAGTCAAGTCACTGTGGTCCAGGGCTTCAGGGGAGAAACTGAGAGACCCGACAGGATCTTTGCATACAGCGCTAATGATGCAGCAGGGATGTTTGGTCCTCTGGTCTGAAATGATGCAGGGTTGGAATTGATGCTGAATCCTTTGGAAGGAGTCCTGTCAGGTACAGTTTCCTCCTAGTCTGCTGGTCAAAGAATTGTGACAATGGAGGCTGCAGGCTCAGCTGCTGGCTGTCTTGTGCCAATGAAAACTCCCAGAGCAATGACAGCTGTGGGGAAATGGGGCCAGGGCTAGCGAAGCAGAGAAAGTGGGGAATCAATAAAGATAAAAGATAATGCAAACCAAACAGTCATGCTTGCCTTGATTCCAAACCAACACACATATCACCAATTAAAATATGCTTGCCCTGATCCACTTAACTCCATTGTGACTTCCCTGACAGAGGTACAAGAAAATGTGCTATGCTTCCTTAGACTGCAAGTGCTACGAGGGCAAATCATCTTGTCTGTTTTGTTCATTGCTTTGCCTGCAGCAGTTAGAATGGTGCTTGATGCTTAAGTGAAGTGCAGAAGTCGCCTGTGGTAGAAGAGGGGGTGGTGGTGGAGGTTGTGATGGTGATGAATGCAGAGATGATGGTGGTGGAGGAGGGGGTGGAATTAATAAAGGTGGTGAAATTAATAAAGGTGGTGATGATGGAGGTGGTAGTGGAGGGGAAAATGCTGGAGTTGGTGGATGTGGTAAAGTTGGTGGCGGAGGTGGTGGTGAAGGTAGACTTATAGGTGGTGGAGGCAGAGGTGCAGGTGATGGAGGTGGTGGAGGCAGAGGTGCAGGTGATGGAGGTGGTGGTGGAGGCAGAGGTGCAGGTGATGGAGGTGGTGGAGGTAGAGGTGCAGGTGATGGAGGTGGTGGTGGAGGTAGAGGTGCAAGTGGTGATGGAAGCAGTGGTAGAGGCGAAAGGCATGGAGGTACAGGTGGGGAAGGTAATGGACACAGTGGTATTGTGGTGGCTAACATGGACTGTGAGGACTTCCTGAGATGTATTTTGTTGTCTCAGAAGCAAAGGGGCCAAAAGAAGTGTACCAGAATTGGAGAGAGCACGACAGACCCCCACCCCTGCCCTGCCAAGAAGCAGTTTAAGTCACTGCTTCCCGTTGAGTCTACAGACAGAAACTTCTTCACATTTTAATTGCAAGAGTCGACAAATTCCCACTGTTTACTTATGCAAGTTTGAATTCCTGACAGTGAACTCCCTAGTTTCTGAAACTTCAGGATCCTCATCTCCCTAAGTCTGTCAAGCCAGCTCTGGCTCTACTTGAACTCAACCACCACCCACGGCTTGGCACGGCCCATGCACCCTCTGTGAAAGGCTCAGACCCTCTGAGCTCTGCTGGAGGAGTCTGACAAACAAACCTGACCAATCCAGGTCTCTCCTGACAACCTCCTCAGACTCCCCAGATGCCGTGAGCTGAAACCCTGCCCGAGGTACAGTCACCTTTTTGCCCTTCCCTTCTCTTCAGGGCCCAGTCCACCCAACCTATCCTCTGTATACTTTTACCAATCCTCCGTTCCATTTCACATCTTCTAATCACCCTTCTCTTTATCCCTCACTCCTTTTCTTCCTGGAAAAAAATCTTTGTTTCATTTTTTTAAATCCCTCAAAGACTACTTCAAACCCGTCCGTCAAGCCCTTGACTTCCTGCCTCTCGTTCTGAAGACTCTCACCCCAGCACCCTATCTTTTCTTTCCTCACCCAGGCAGAGTGCCCTTTCTTGGTGCCCCCCCTCCCGGCTATCTGGGCACATTGCTGCACCACTACCCACAGCTCCATGAAATTGGACTCAGGTGCCTGTCTGTCATTGCTGACTGTGCACCATTTGAGAGCAGAGCTGAGATGTCTACTTAGCGTGGCAGATGAATCTCGCTGTAGCATCGAGGATGAGTCCCTCTCCTTTCCATCTAAGAGTTAGTACAGGATGGCTAACTTTATCGATGCCAGCACATCATCGGAAATGATAGGAATTAATCAGAAAAATAAGTAAATATTCAGAGACCAAATAAGAACTATGTCTCTGGTCATGGAATACCGTGTTGTTCTCTGGAAGGAAACATAAATCCATTCCATGCTGAAGAGCAAACAGAGTCCTACTGAAACCTCAGAATGTCAACACAGCCTAGGAGAGGGCGGCCAGGTCCTGCAATCTGAGAGTTGGGTGTTGAGGTAGGCGGGGGGCTCTAGGAGACATGCTGAAAATCTCATTTGCTCAGCAAGGATGCTGTTGTTCAGAAGGCACTTTATTTGTGTGCTTGGGGGCAGTGGTGGTGGTGAAGGGTTCCAATGCAGGCCTAAAGCTCCATTCTTTGGTGCCGCCTATAGAGGGGCTACAGAAATGAGCACAGAGGCCCCCAGTATACATCTTGTGAAGAAATAGGGATTTACCATCGAAGATACTCACTCTGTCTTAAAATGTTCTAGGGACATGGGTTTGCATGTATATTTGGAAGGAAAGGAAACCAGGAATGTGTGACTGCCTCAGTTCCCAAAGTTATCGAATGAGGGCTCTAACCTCAAGGGCTGCTAAGAAATGGTACCTTGGGGAGGTAAGAACTATCATAAAGGCATTCAAGGGCATCCAGGAAGCCCTCCACTGTCTGTGTCAATGGACACCACAACAGAATTCCAAGGTTTAAACAACAGCAGACCTAGGTGTCTATAAGGAACCAGATACTAAGGGGCAGAAAACAAGTGCACCGTGTCCAGTTATACCACTCATTCAGCAGGGTCAGGGCCATTTTCAGGATGACGAGCTATTTTTCACTTCCCCCTGAGACCAGAGGTCAACAAGGGTACAAGCTGTGGGAATGAGGGAAGGAACTGAGCTGGTGGTGTCCTTGGTAAAGGCAACCAAGGATGAAGTTGGGGTGGAGAGAGCAACAGAGACAGCAGTGCTTAGAATTAAGTCTTCAGGTGCACAGATGTGCTTTGGAGTAGAGATTTCATTGCTTTTCTTGCTTTTATTTTGCTTCTCCATTTTGTCCATTGAGATTCTTGGCTCCATACTTATCTTTTGTTACCTGCAATTGTTGTTGTTGTTATTTTATTATTATTACGGGGGCAAATAGAATCAGTAATAGAACTGAGACTGAAATTTACAGAGATGGGAAGACAAAAGACCGACTGCTTTTGTATGAGCAGCAAAGTAATGAGAAATGAGAACAGTGGAGAGAAGGCGACATAGACAAGAGCACTGGAAAGAGTGAGAACCCAGCAATGCCGAAGACCAATGACTGAGCTACCAGGGGAGCTCCGAATGCCAGAGGAGTTGTTACATGTGGCCAAATTACTGGGAATACACTCATCTTTCACATTGCTACAGCCATTTGGAAAAATGAGCCCTGACAATGAACGGTCATTAAAAAATGCATACAGAACCTTTACTATTGGAGATTATAGTTATCAAGGGCTCATGGGATTAGCAGAGAGGGAAGCCAGAAAAACTTCAATGAGAAGAAAAATTACTTCTTCTTACATGATTCCTTTATAGTGTCATTTGAATGCTTTTAATTTAATGTGAAATTTCAGAAGAAGGTGGTTCTATGGGTTGAATAGAAATGGACTGCATGCAAAATACTGAGTTTTGTGCTAACCCACATTTTTCTCAGCAAAAGCCTGAGGAACCTGTGTGGTTTCTAATACCACACATGAAGGTTGCTGTAGAGCTTTGGGTCTGTATTTTCCCAACAGTCCATGGAAGGTCAGTAAAGCAAACCTGTCCCCAAGTCCTCTCATGGAGGCAGGGTCAGACACTGACACGTACCATCTCTTGGTTTCCATGAAGAAAGCCCAGTATTAATGCCACTGAGCTACTTTCTCTTTTTCCATATGTTTTCCTAGGGGCTCTCTCATCACAACACGTTATGCAACCCGTATCAACATCATGTCCCGTTTGGTCAGAAGACATTTCCAATCCAGTGCTTCCTAGCTGCTTTTAGGGGAAGTATTGCATGCAAGTTAACATTACCAGGCCCTGACAGATCAAATGAGGAGATCCAGCCGGAAAGCGTTGAAAGTTCATGACAAACCAGGTCACTTTCTATTATATTTACATTTCTGTAATAGGGTCCTTTGAGGTAGTTTACAATACCCCATATCAGTTTTTATCTTGAATTCCACTCCACTCATAGCCGGATTCTTATATGCATGGTTAAGTGGACCATGCTCAGTTTCAGCAGGGTGGCAGGTAGTTGGGGGTGGGGGCAGAAAGATGGAGGCATAGCATTAGACCCACTCAAGAGGACAGGAAAGGAGCTGAGGGTGCAGAAATGTGGTATCCCACCTTGAAGGCTAGCAGAGCCATGGGGAGATAATTCAGAGTGAAGACTAGACAGGCAGGTAGGTGATCGTAGGCACATCTATCAGTGAGAGAATAGGCCCTCAGCCAGTAAGCCTGGGTTCAGGAGCTCAGCCCTAGAATCTGAAAGACTAGCAGGACTCCTGACATGGAAGAGGTGAGAGAGGACCACATGGGCCCAGGAACCAAACAAAAATTGTCCATTGTCCAAGAGGACCATCAGAGACCTGGAAGATGAGAGCTGAGCCCGCAGGATGAAGGGGAAGCCAGTGAGAAAGGTAGGGTCCTCTGAGGACAGAACTGTGTGGTGGCCCACAAGGTGAGGTCCAGTTCTCAAGAAGTGATTGGCACAAAATGCAGTGTGCCCGTGTGTGTGCATGTGTGTGGCAGTGATGGAGAGGGTGTGACGATAAAATCACTCAATATTCACTCACAGACAAGAATTCTTCTGGGAGCCAGGGTGAGGCTGAGCTGTCAGGTGGCAAGTTCACTGTCATGGGGAGCCATGGACAGAGTTGGAGGAATCCAGCAGACATAATTTTCCTTGGTTTATCCAAGACTCATGCCAAGTTATCACTAAACCTTCTATCAACTACCAGGTCAGCCCTCCCTTTTTATGAAAAAAGTTGTAAATGTTACTTTTTAATTCCAGTTGACATACAGTGTTGTAGTGGTTCTAGGTGTACACAGTGATTGGACATTTGTATACCTTACAAAGTGATCATCACTTGGTACTCACCCGGCCCCATACAGTCATCACAATCTTGTTGAGTGTATTCCCCATGCTGCGCTCTACGTCCCTGTGTCAGCTCTCTTCTCAAAGATGAACAATCCTCTTTAGGTCCTGTCTCACTCTTGGGTGACACTGAGTACAAACGTCTTTTTTGGCTAAGGATTCAAACAAAAACATCTACTACTGTCAGCCTATCATTTTTAATTCCTGAGTCAATGCTCAACCCTCTTAGATTGTTCTCAGTTTTCTTTGGCTTCCGGCCGGGCTCAGTTCTTCCGTGCAGGAAGCATTACTGAGCCCCGCTGTGTCCCATACACTCTCCTAAATGCCAGGGTAACTGGGGTAAGCAAGGTGTGTTCCAGGCTCTTACGGAGTTTCCAGGTTAGAGGAAGAGGCAAAAGAAGAAAAAGGAAGAAAGAAAATGAAGAGGTGGTTTCAATTCAGTGTGTTGGTATACGGGAAAGTCCCCTACTGGGTCCTAGGAAGACAGCTTTCCAGAAGGATTAAGGACAAACCAAGAGCTTTGCATGCCCAGTGTGTCATCATAGAAGGGCCTAGCACCTGCGTGGAAGAGTGAGTTGTCTGAGAAATGGATTTGCTCTTCTTTCAATGTGATAATACTAATAGGAAACTCTCATAGGTGCACTATGATGTACAAGGCTCCTGTTGCCTGATGGACGTAAAATGAAAATATGATTAATGTTTTGATATGTGTGACTCCTTTGAACAACGCTCTCAGAAGATATATGAGTCCGGATTACTTAAGCTGTCTAAGAAGGTGATCCCAAGGAGCCCCAGTTAGATATAAAATTTTACTCTACTCATAAAATCTATGTCAAACTTAATGCAGTCAAGCGTTGAGAGAAGTGGATCAGGAGTTAGGATTCTTGATCTGCCTTTTCTGGTTTTGGCCTTAAATGTGCCTGTACCATTGGCAAGTCAGGTCTGTGGCCTCCCTTTCCTCATTTCAAAAATAAAGGAATTGAACTAGGTTTCCCACTAGTTCTAAAGGGCTCTGACCCCGTCCTGAAATTATTCTGAGAATGGTGCTATAATTATTTATGTTGAACTATGAAAAAAAATGACTGAACATAATGTTCTTTGATAAACCCATTTCTGAACAATGGATAGGACATAATAAATTATCTGCCTTGGGATAAAAATAAACTTCAGTCAAATCCACGTGGTTAATAACTGGGTAATGGGTGAAAAGCTGTTTGTCTGTTTAGATTAAATAATGACCAGGCCCATACAACCAGGCGTGTTAAAATTATATGCTGTTTAGTTCACCTGTTAGTCCATGTGGGTGAAACAGACACACATGTCAATAAGGTAGCTCTGTAGGCTGCCTTGAGGAAAAGAAAAGTCCCTCTGGCCAAAAATTCTCTCCCCCTGTCCCACTACAGCCCCTGACTGTGGAGGAGCTCCATCTGCAGGCCCCCCCCAACCCCCAGCCACCACGGATGAGAATAAGTTTACTAAGACATGATCTGCTTGGGGAGAAAAGGTAGCTGATCTCACAAAGGAGAAGGGCCCTGAGCCTTTTCACCCATGGGCTTTTATTGGGTTCATTTTGCACAGAAATACAGGTAAATCTCATCAATCATTGCCAGGCAGTAAGGATCAAACAATAGATAATATACAAAGAACTCTGAGGGCTTATTCTGAGTCAGGGTCTGTTAGCTAAAGGGCTACAAAACTTCGGGAAACAAACTCATTTCCTGCTCGGACCTTTATCCTTTAATTGAGAGCATTCTTAGCAAAGCAGTTTTCACAGGAGTCTATGTATTCTTTCTTAGGCCTGATCACCCAGGGAACCTGCCCTTTCCAGCAAAGAACCACACTGCCCTCTGTCATTGTTTCAGGCTTAAGTCAGGCAGGGGAAGTAAGGCAGCCAAGAGATTAGGAGACTTCTTGCAGACAGAATGAGGACTCACGGTCTGTCAGAGCCTAGGGGTGAGGGTCTATCACCCCCTTTTGCTGTAGCCCCCCAAGTCCTTCCCTGGGGCCTCCAGTAATTACTGGGGAGGGACAGTAATCATGCCTGTCTTAGGTAATTCCCTGCTTGGGGAATCTTACCCATCATTGGCTAACCAATCAAGCATTGGGGGCCAGTTATGGATGAAGAAAAAGGAGCAGAAGTGGTGCCCCTGCCAGGGAGATAAGCTTTGTCTCCTTAGTGGCTTGTGGTCTGAAGGTCGCTCACTCAGCCTTAGCCATGGGGGGTTACAGCTTCTGAAACCAGGCAGGGCAGTTCCCAACACCCGACATTGCCACCATGTTCTCTTGGGAATTAAAAATAAACCCTAAATTTCCTATCTTTCTTCAATGTCTGCAACTCACAGAACCATGAGGATTAACCAAGGCAGTTCATGGAAATGGGGCTGGCATGCAGTAGTCAGTCAAACAGAGGTTCTATCTTCCCTTTCTCTCCGTGGCACTGAGCTCTCCCCACTGCCAGCTCTTCTTCCTTGTTCTTTTCCCACAGAGCCAGGTAGATGTCCTGCTGACTATGAGCTGTGTTCTTCTCCTTTCTCTGGGTTCATCCACGCCCATTGCTGTCAGTCAAGGCTCTTGACTACAAGCAGCAAAGGCCTACACTGGCTCTCTTGGACTAAAAGAGAAAGCTAGCAGGCCCTTCTAGTTCATAAGAAGCTGGGAAGCTCATCCTGGAAAATACGGTGCAGCCCAGGGATGCCAGAGACCCAGGCCACACTGAAAGAACCATCTGGTCTGCACTTCACCACTATGGCTGCAGCCGATCTGTCCACCAGCTGGCCCATGGTTGGGCTTTAGCTCCACAGTCAGAGCCCACAGATCATGCATACATTTAGCCTTCATTTTGTACATTCTTTCTCTCCTCCTCCAGGTATCCTTTCCGTCATCCATTCAACAGATGGCCAGACACGTGAAGCAATGTTAGGACTAAAAGAGGTCTTAGACAGGAACCCAGGCAAAGGCACATTGTGGTCTAGTTTTGCCATCAAAATTGGCGTTCTTAAGGGTTGGCCTTCTAAAGAATAATAGTAATATGATGATAATAAAACAGCAGCAGTATTATTAGTAATAACAATCATGTACCTAAAATAGTGCAGGCACACCAGAGTACCTTTCATGGAAAAAAAGCAAACAAAAAACTTCTAGAAGGGGTAAGAAGATTAATATTCTCCTAACTACAAAGCTACAAACTTTATTTTGTGAACCAAGGACCCATAAAATTGGAAAGAGGCATTCTTTGACCTTGAAATAAAGTCAGAAGAAAGATGGCTTGGGGACACCAGCCAAACAACATTTAGTCAGGTCCCAGGAATAGAATGACGTCAGGGAAGTGAGCTGTCGAGAGCAGGAGGAAGAGGTGGAACAGGAAGCAGGCTCACATCATTGACACATTCCCCAAGATCTGAGCTTTCTACCTCAAGTGTTACAGCTTCGTGTTACATGTCATTTTTATTGGCACATTAGCAACCTGTTTCTCAGTATCTACTCAATCCAGGCAAACTTCCTACAGTCGCTTTGTTGACAACAGCACATTATGCAGCAAACAAGCTCAGTGGCATCTTTGCTTTTAACTTCCTGGCCATTCTCAACTTCTGCTGACATCATTTTAAATGTCCTTACAAACACAAGTTTATTCGTAAGAGCTAACATTTACTGAGCATGCTGTTAAGTTCTTTGCACACATTACTCAATTGAACCCTATTGTTAGTATTACTGTACTGCTATTACGATCTGCATTCCAGCCTCTCTCACAGACTCTGGGAGCCCCCCATGGGGGCTCCTCACATGCCTCTCAGCTGCCCACAAGGTCTACACTACCTTGTTTTTTTTCTTGCATGGGTGCCCATATGTCACAATCCATTACCTAAGTTGCTACTTGCAAGAGCATCGCTCTGGTTCTGCTAATGGTGCCACCAAGAGACCCAGCCCCACGATTACACTGAGAGTGAGACACTCAAACAGTCAATAGTCCTTGAGGTGGCAGACCCATGCCAGGTTTGAGGACCGGGCAGGATGGCTGGCCCTCTCATCAGCCCTGTGCCATGTTTTGCTACGGGGGCCTGAAGTAGCTCCCTTAGAACATGCTCTTTTTGTCACTCAGGGAAATAGCTGCCAGCACCCATCTACACACTTAGACCAAAGGATCCCGAGCACAGTGGAGGAGAGGATGGAAAACAATGCCTGCCCTGCCCCTGTGTGCCCTTCCCACCCTCTGCAGAAGCAGCTGCGTGGCCTCTGGGTGACCCTGCCTCTTGCACAGAAAATCTTCCCTTTTCCACTCTGAAGCCTATTTTAAAAGCTTCTGAGCCATGTCTTCGGGTCAGGAAAGGAACCTGGCTTTGTCTTTGGGTAACCAAGTAGCTCATTTCGGTGGCTTTCGTGGAAAAGAAGTATCCCCAACAATGAACTCAAGTACCCAAGTCTAAAGAAACAGAAATTGCTCACTGCTTGTAAGTGACAGTTCTGTGTGGGTGATAGGTCAGGGCGTTCCTGTTTTGTTTTCTTCATCTTTTACCCACCAGGTCTTTACAACCCGAAGTCCTGAGATTCATTCGGCACAGGGGGCTTCTTGGAGAGCTAGCTAGCATCAGCACTCATCTCTCTGAGTGACCTCACCAGCTGGCCCCCCTCCCAGCTGGCTTCTGTAGAGGTCCTGTCTTCGGCGTAAAAGGCTGCTTTTCTGTTTCTCATCACTCCTGGGATCATTTCCAGCTTGGCCTCGGAAGCAGCTTGCTCAGTCTCTGGTCCTCTGTTGTAAACCTTCAATGACAATTTTCTTTTGCTGTCTCTCTGGTCTCCTGGACTTGCTTCCAGGGCTTCTCTCAGCTTCTTGAATCTACCTTCGTGTGGATGGAGACTTCAGCTCCCACTGATCTATGCCCAGGAGATGCCCTGCTGCACTCTCCACGGCCTCCTCTGACATTCCAACCTCCAAGGATGTCAGGCCAGATCAGATCTCTGAGGACTCAGTTATCCAGAAGGGGAGGCTGGGTTTTAAGAAGCAGAGGCATCTGTAACTACGTCCCTATACGTGCCAGCCAGCTGATCTGCTTCCTGATGCCAAGATGAGCCAGAATCTGGGCCAGCCAATGAAATGCCACAGAGGGGGAAGGAGCCAGGCACATGTCTGTCTCTATTACAGGAAATACACATGTCTTGTGGACAGTATGTCAAGAACATTATTCCAGTTTATAGAAGGGAGCCTGCATCCATTCATTCAGCCCACACGCATCTTTGCTCTAATAAGCAGCAGGCACTGGGCTAAGTGCAATGGAATGAATATGAACCCAGTGTGGCTCCTGTCCCCAAGTCTCTGAACATTAGATAGAAGGTACCCTGTCTCACAAGAGACTTTCCATATTTGCATCAAATGACAAATGCGTGATTTGTATCAATATGAAAGCTTTTAGTAACATCTTAAATCTCCAAGTGTGTGATGTATAGCACAAAAATAAACAAAAGGCAAAGTCCCTAAGTTGAAGTTTCTAAGACTAACACCCAATTGAACTATTTCATACAAGTTTTAGCCATTCCTTTGTGGCCAAACTTGCAAAAACGAAAGCATCATGAACTGGGAACTAGGGGATGCTCATCAGATAGCATGTCAGATGTTGCTTACACCTTACCAAAGGTAAATTTGCTTTCCTTGAGACTACTCCCACTTAAATGGATGACCCAGACAAACTAGTTTAAACTGCTGCAAATGAAAATGCAAATAAAACATCTGCTTCTCACTGATTTTCACTTGTTATTTTAACTCCAGAAGGCAGAAAGGTTAGGAAGTTTTTAGAATCATTTGAATGCCAACTGCTTTGATCCTGCAAGGTGTTAGGATCCCATGAGCCAAGGCACTGAGCTTTTAAGAGGTGAAATCCCTCAGAGGTGTAAGACAAGTGGAGTACAAACACGATGACAAGCCTAAGAGACTGGACACTCCAGGTAGAAATGTCGGAAAAACAAATGAGAATTTGGGGAGATATAATATACAGCAGCAGAGGGAGGAATGAATGTGAGACATAACTCAGTGGGAGAGAGAAGTGAGAAGGAAAAATCGCACTCGTGTCGAATATATCTTCTTTAAAGACTCAGCAGTCATGTTGAAATAAGCGAGCCAATGCAAGAGAGCCCCTTTGATTTGGAGAATGCTTGACAGGTACCAGAAGCCAAGGAAATATGGAAGGACAGTACAACCTAGTGATGAGTACCCAGAGAAAGCACAACACAGCTCAGACAAGGTGGGTCATGGCGGGCACTCAAGTTCCTTCTGAATCCCTTTCGGACCAGGTTTCCAAAGTCTCAAATGACATTTGAAAGGTTGGAACAATAGTTAAGGTTGTCATCTCTGGAACTGGCAGCTTTTTTTGGTCCAGTGTACTCATCCTTCCAAA
Organism: Artibeus jamaicensis; assembly: GCF_021234435.1. NCBI lineage: Eukaryota > Metazoa > Chordata > Mammalia > Chiroptera > Phyllostomidae > Artibeus > Artibeus jamaicensis. The sequence continues at coordinate 7,491,379 of NW_026522049.1, read as the reverse complement.
AAAAAAAATGGGACCATGCAGGGAATCGTAACCCATGGGGGCTCCAAGCTCGGGTCTGACATTTGCAGGCTATGAACTCGGGCAACTTACTCAAAGTCTCTGAACCATATTTTTCACATTTCTTAAAAAGCAGCAGGTGTCTGGAAGTTTTGTATGTAAAGTGCATGAAACATAGTAATGGGTCATTAATTATAGCTATTGGCATTATCAATACTAATTCTCTCACACAGGTTTGAAATTTTCCAGAGAAGGAAAATATTTAAAGGTTGTATGTGTATATCATCTTTTCAGGCACGTTCCTGTTTGAAATGTCTCAGGTGAAACCTAGAGTCATCTTTCTTCAGGAAAGACTTTGAGATTTAGACTCTAAGATGTAACTTGACTCTCTTAATGTTTTGCTGCTGCTACACAGCACACATTTATATTTTAATATTGATACACTGATCCACTATTGTATTTTGCAATGTAGTTTTAGAGATTCCACAGGGATCAAAAATGGTACCCCAAGGCAGTTACTCTTAAACTTATCTGTGGTCACACATTATTTTGGATTCTGATCAAAGCTTGGATCTAACACCATGCTCCCAAAAATTATGTTGCAATGCAAATGTAATTATATGGATTTATAAATCTTTTAGGAGCTCCAAGGAAGCACGTTAGGTTAAGGACATAAATAGAAATTTTCAGACCTACCTCCCAACCCCTAAAATAGTAAAGGAGTTACTCGGGACCAGTCCTTCACCTCCAAGAAGAATCTTTTGTTTTGAAGTTTGGTTTTAAGTCACGTTCCCTGGATACTCACAGGAAGCATAAAGGACTTATACTGGATAAAAGATTATGGATCAATGTAAGGAAGTTAATTCCTACATATTCATCTTCCAAGCAGCCTCTTTTAGAAAACGAATTGGCCTGAGAACTCACTCGAATGTCTGTTCCCTTCTCGACTTCATGAAGGAAAGGCGTTCCCCTAAGCTGCCCCAAGTGTAATGTGGTCCAGCATCCTGAGGAAGGAAAATCTCTGTGCCATACAAAGGGAAGCCTCCTCCAATGACTATGGCCAAGCTACCATAAACCCATCGACCTACTGCAAGGACTGGAGTCTTCCATTTTTTGGCAGTTGTCAACGTAGCACAAGAAACTAGAGGGAACACAGAAAAGTGAAAGGCTAAAACTGCTTCTTATTTTTCCCAGATCTGAATGCAAGCAGTTCCCTCCCGCTCTGCTCAGTACCTATCCTTAGGGAAAGCCAGACCTGCAGGGCATTAGAGGCTACATGAGAGGCAACCACACAGTGATGTTTCTCTCCCTCTCTTTCTCCCTCCCTTCCCCTCTCTCTAAAAATAACTAAACAAAATTAAAAAAAAAAAAGAGAGAGAGAGAGAGTTGCAGAGCTAAGCTCCTTCCAAACAGCAGAAGCAGAGTGGTCAGACGACTGGAACTTTTCACTGTAACTGGAGTATTTTATGGGACTACCAAATTTTTCAAGAGACACTGGTTAAAATCTCAGATAAAAATTTTATGTGATGTATTTCATATTCCCTGTGTTTTTCAAGGTGTTATTAAAGCCTAATTTTTAACAATTATCATTAAATATGTATTTGAATTATAGTCAATTGTCATTTTATTTTATCCTATAAAAGGTTTAATAATTCCTACTTCATATTTTTTAACTAATATGCTGGCTTCCAGACAGACTAGTTCTTGCCAGCAAACTGTGTCTCTTGCATTAATGCACAGAAAAACTCTGGGCATAATTTATCTGACCCATAAAAGCAATTCCTATAGAATTTCATTCACCGTTAGTAACTGTCAAAATTTATAATCTGTTTATACTGCTTAACAATAATGTAATGGTACCCCAATCTGGAAAAAAATTTTAATAGTTATGTCCACAGGAAACATATTAAAATATTTTTTATATGTATGCAGACCATGTGTGTACATTTTGTCATAGGTATGTATGATACAGTGATTAAGAAAGGATTTTTAAACATATAACTGTATTCCATTAGGATAATACTTGAGAAAGAATAAAAATAGAAATTCAAGAAAATAGGCAAAAATCATTGAATGTTTTTAAAAGCATATTTGCATATTTGTAGTGTATTAGTATATTTTCACAAAGGTATCACATTCATGTCTTTAATTTTCTGTGGTTCCACTTGGCCATATTTTTAAAACTACAGGTTGCAACCCATGAGCGGGTTGTGGGACCAATTCAGGGAACACAACAGGCATATAAAAAAGAAGTGAAATAGAACACAACAGAATACAATAGTAAATTATTAGTGTGTGCTACCCAAAGTAGAGGCTGTAGTGTTTTGCAAAACTTGTATTTCAGATACGTCTGTGTACGTGATATCAAGCTTGTTGTAAGCTGCTGAGCAAAAAGTTTTGGAAAAAACTGCAGGATGAACACAAGCCTAATAGAAAGGAATAGAGTTAAATGAGTTGGAGTGAAAGTTCGCAGTCTATTTTCTGCTTGGAGTAACTAGGATGGTGCTGCATTAGCCAAACTGGAGAAAACAAGAGAAGTAGGACATTTGTGGAGAAATTCATTTGTGAGGGAAGTTTGTGAAATGTTGCAGAGAGGCCCGATTGACACCAGATGACATTTCAAGTACATCGAATAGTCTTTTTGACCCAAAGGAGAGGGGTTTTGCCTGGAGACATAAATCTGGAAGATACGAGCAGAAAGGGATGGTAGTTGAGGCTGTATCTTTAATGAAGACTACCAAATATTTTTCTGAATGTTAAAGAAAGTTGAAGAAAATGAGACGCGTTGCCCTGAGATGTGCGCTAATGAAAAACGTCACATTTGGTCAGTTCCTTTGAGTGACTACGTTCACAGACCCATAAAGGGAATTGAAATGGTGCCTCTCGAGATTTTCGCAGCACTCTATCCGCATGGACCTGCACCACCCGTGTGCTGGACCAGAGAAGGAAACATTTCATTTCTGGAGCATCTCAGTGTCTCTGAGGTTTTTATCCTTGAGTATATAATTGAATAGGTGGGTGTGCAGTCATGTGGTCAAGTTCTGCTAAGCACAGAGCTTTAAAAATGTTGTTATCGCAGAGTGTAATTTCCCCTTGGAAGCTGAGCGACTTTACCTGAGGACAGCTCTCTGCAGGTCAGTGGAAGACAAGCTACATTGAGATTCCCTGGCATTCACAAATGTCCTCATACCGGGGGACAAGCAGTGCCACCAGAGGCATAGCCATCACCCCTCTGTCACCTGCAGCCCCACAGGGCTGCTGGTGATGAACTGGCAGTCACATGTCTAAGAAAGAAAACCAAGAAGGCTGGGAAGCTGAGGAAGTTAACTCGGATCTGTAGTTCCAAACTACGATGCTAATAACAAATTCCTAAGTCTTTTGAAGACCTTTATGTTCCCTTCCCTCCTTCTCCCTGAGTTTGAATGACCACTGCAAGGTGGTCATTCAAAACAAAGCCTAGTTTGTTTTGAACTAGGCTTCAAACAAAGCCTAGTTTGAGGCTGAGGTCCATAATGGCCCCTTTGTCCAGGCTGGTTAGCAAATGTTTGTTGTAAACTGTGGCACAAATGTGTTCAGACAAAATGGCATAGTAAATTTTTGAGAATTTTTTTTCATTGCTATTTTTTTCTACCTGCATTTTCTCTCTTGTTTTGGTTCATGCAACTCACAGCCTCTGACATGTCTGTCTCCAGAGAATTGTGAGGTGGGGCACGAAGTATTCCTGCATTTTGTTTCCAAAAGTCTAAAACCACAGAGAACATTATCTTATCTGAGGAGAGGCATGGGGGATGCAGCTCCAGGCAAAGAGAGAAAAGGATTTTAATTACTGGAAGAGTCTCCCAAAGCCTGGGAAAATAAAAAGAGGTCAGCGGGCTCTGGAAAATGGAAACCTGCAGCTGGGTACACCTTGTAGGGGCAATGGCCATGCATTTCAGACCTTCACCCAGGAGCCCCAGGCCACAAATGAAAGTGCCAGAGAATGAGTGAACCTGAACCTGAAGAGGTCATTCAGACTGAGGTAGATTCATGGCAATGACAAAGGGGTTGGGGCCCATAGCTGGTGAATGAACATCCCTCATGTGTGACATTACAGAAAGATTCTGGAAACTTGGTTCCATTCCTGAACTAGGGATGAGAAGGATCACTAAGAGTGACAGGGGTTACACAGCCCACAGTTCAGGGGGATGAGTGCTTAGGGTTGACATACGGTTGATTTACACAAAATAATTAAACCTATTCTACCTGGAAAATCGCAGTTTGGAGACAGAGATTGGTACACATGGTGCTAGTCTTGGTTGTTGGGCTGTCAGAATGTCCTTGACTCTAATTATTATACCCCTTATACACATACACACATATACACAGGTTCAAGGGTAAAAATTTCCTTTGAACAGCCTAACAGACACTCTAACCACATGGATAAGAAACAAAGACATGAAAAAAGAAGAGAAGAGGTAAACACAAGTTGTATGTCTTGCCAGCCACAGGGATATAAGGACCACCATCTTCCCCTGTTCCTTATGGTTCATCAACAACCACTTTCCTATGTCACCGTAATTCCCTTCTAGAAGTTCCTGTGCATGAAAATAGGTCTCGTGGGGTTGGCAGTGCTCCCAGTCTGGCAGAGGAGGGGCTGCTCTCCACTGTCTATGGCTCTGCAGGGTCGCCTGTCTCTTGATTTCAGGGGTGTGGTTTCTGTGAATTGTGCAGGGTATTGACCAATTGACCAATTCTTACACTGGTTTATTTCTTACTAGAGCCAATGTTAGTGTGACAAAGACCAAAGTGACTTCCTTCTGGGCTTCTTCTTCACCATTTAGAGCTCAGAAACCTGAGCGTGTATTTGGGATTGAGGTTCTGCCTGTTGGCCTATGCATCGCTTTCAGTGGCTACTGTGATGACTTACCACAAACCAGGTGGGTTACAATGACCAAAATGCTTCCTCTCCCACTTCTGCAGAGCAAAGTCTGAAATCAGGATGGGAACCATGGGCCTTCCAAAGGTTTTAGGGGACATCCTGTTTCTTGCTACTTCACACTTTCTGGAAGCTTCTGGCATTCCAGTCTCTGCCTTCCTCTTTACAGAGTCTTCTTCTGGGTCTAACTGTTCTACTCTGTATGTCTAAGGACTCTTATTAGATATAGAGTCCACCCAGGTAAATGAGGGGACCTTCATCTCAGGATCCTTAAATGAATCTTCAAAGACAGGACCCTCCTTTCAAATTAGGTCACATTTACAGGTACCAAGAATTTGACAGGGACATCTTTTGGGAGCCACTTTCATAGATATTACAAAATATTTTCTCCTAGCTTTAATGAGGATAAATCTAACTTTTCATCAACATCTGTAATGCTCGTGGTTGGTTGCATATCTTTTTATCATATTAAGAAAAGATTATTTTACAGTTTGATAATTTTTATGAAAAATGGGTGTTGGAATTCAAATGGATTGCAGAATATATTGTGATAATCATGTTTTTCTCCTTTGACCTATGCATGTAAAAATTATTTTAATAGCTTCTCAATGTTGAAACATCCTTGATTTCAACTTAATCTTGTTACCATTTAATTTAGAATATGTGCAACTAATTGATGGTGAACCAGAAAAGTATGCAATTTTTTTCAGAGGCAAAGTTATGCTAATATAATAAAATTAATTTGAGCATATGTTCTCCATTTTTCTCACCAAAATATTTTAAACAGAACAGGAATTCTTCACTCCTTGAAGGTTTTCTGGAATTTACCTAATAAACCATCTGGGGTCAGTACCTTATTCTTTGGAAATATATAAATATTACCTGAACAGCTTATACACATTTTTTTCTGGGATCAACTTTTATTTTCTCTAATAGTCATACTTTTTTCTTTAGGTTAAATTAGAATATAACATTATATAGGTTTCAGGTGTACAGCATTATGGACCACATCTGCATATGCATGTACTACAAAGTGACCACCACCAAAAATCTAGTTACCGTCCATGACATGCAGTTGATCCCCTTCACCCATCCCTCCCAATCTCCACCCCTCTTCTCTGGTAACCACCAATCCATCCCCTCTATCTATAAGTTTGCTTTTGTTTTGCTTTGCTTGTTTGTTTTGTTTTCAAATTCCATGTATGAGTCTTGTTTGTTTTGTTTTCAAATTCCACGTACGAGTGAAATCACAAAACAAAATGTTTCATTTTTCTCTGAGTTATTTCACTTAGCATAATGCCCTCAAGGTTCATTCATGCTGTTGCAAATGCCAAGATTTTTTTTTTTTGGCTGAGAATTATTCTATTCCATCTACAACTATCTATCCACTACATCTTCTTTATCCATTCATCCATTGATGGACACGGGCTGTTTCTCTTTCTGTGTCTTGGGTATTGTAAATATGCAGCAATGAACATAGGAGTGCATATATCTTTTTAGATTAGTGTTCTTTTGTTCTTTGGATAAATACAAAGAAGTGGATATGTTGGGTCGTATGGTAGAGCTCTATTTTTTAACTTTTTGAGGATTCTCTATAATGTTTCCCATAGTGGCTATGCCAGTTTTCATTTCCACTAACAGTATAAGAATGTTGTTTTTTCTCTACACCCTCTGTAACATTTTTCATTTCTTGTCTTTTTGATAATGGCCATTCTAACAGGTGTGAGATGATATTACATTCTAGTTTTGATTTGCATTTCCCTAATAAGTCATGGTGCAAAACATCTTCTCATGTTCCTGTTGACTATCTTTGTGCCTTCTTTGGAAAAATGTCTATTCAGACCCTTGGCCTATTTTTTTGTCATTGTTGTTGTTGAGTTGCATGTGTTATTTAGATATTTTGGATATTATCCCCTTGTCACATATATTAGTAGCAAATACATTTGCCCATTCAGTATCTTTCCTTTTCATTTTGTTGATGGTTGCCTTAACTGTGCAGAAGCTTTTAAGTTTGATGTAGTCACATTTGTTTACTTTTGCTTTTGTTTCCCTTGATTTTGGAGTCAGATCCACAAAAATATTGCTGAGACCAACATCAAGGAGCTTACTACCTATGTTATCTTCTAAGAATTTTATGATTTCAGGTCTTACATTTGAGTCCTTAATCCATTTTTACTTGATTTTTGTGTAAGGTATAATATAGTGACCTACTTTCATTCTTTTGCATGTGGCTGTCCAGTTTCCCCAACACCATTTACTAAAGCAACTGTCCTTTCTCCCTTGTGTGTTCCTTTGTCATAACTTAATTGTTCATACATATACACGGGTTTAGTTCTGGACTCTAGATTCTGTTTCATTGACCTGTTTGTTTTTATGCTAATACTATATTGTATGGATTACTATAGCTTTGTAGTATAGTTTAACATCAGAGAACATAATAACTCCAACTTAGTTTTCTTCCTCAAGACTTTTTGGCTGTTCAAGGTCTTCTGAGTATCCATACAAATTTTTGAATTACTTGTTCTAGTTTTGTGAAACATGCCATTGAAAGTTTCATAGGGAGTACATTTCTTCGAATAATCATTTTATAAGACTGCATACAGGATTCTTAGTTTTCCTAATAAGCATAGTTATAATAACATTCCCTTTTAAAATTCTAACGTTGTATATTATAGCTGTAATTCTAGATTAAATTTGGCAGAAGTGCGTCTCTTATTGTGCATCCAGAATCAGCACAGGAATTTACCAATTATATAACTTAAATGTTATTTCTTTTCTAATTATCATTGCTTTTAGATTAGTTCTCAGATCCTTTGATGACCTTTTTACATTAAAATTTTTCACAAAACCCATTTAATTAAAGTGGTGCTTTTGGTGTTGGCTGAAACAGTAAGGAATAATAAACAATACTTATTGCTCACTTGCTACATTGCTGGGAACTGTTCTAAATACATTATATGTATTACCTATATAATCCTGATCATTATCAGTAGGTAAAAACTGTCATTTTTTTCCATTTTATACATGAGAAAACTGAGCCTCAGAAAAGCCAGCCTGCCCAAAGTTATAAGATAACATGTGGTTTGACTGGATTTCAAATCATGTGGTTCAAGGGCCCACCATATTAACCAGTGTGTTATGAATTCCATCTCATCTCTGAGTGCTACAATTGCTTTTCCTTCACTCTTGTTTGGTTTAGATTTTTTTTTTCTGACACAAAACCACATTAAGATTCCATAGAACCTTAGAGCATTCCCATACCTGTGTTTGATTTCACGATTCATGAATGTGACTGAGATGATGTTGACATTTCATCTTACACATGAATAAGGCCAAAAGGGGAAAGTCCACTCCATGTGTGTGGTATTGCAAGAGATGGAGTGGGCTTTGCAAAAGGCTCTTAAACCTCCTTAGGGTTTGCATCTCGTGGCTAACCTCAAATATAAACACCATGTTCACAAAATGCCAAGTGCTCTTAGATTGCTGGGATATGTATGATGGAGAGTAGGGATATGTAGATTATAGAGAAGTTGTTTAATGAATTACAGCTATCATACAGGTCCTCTTGCCGTGAAAAATGTTCCTCTGTATGCAGTAATATTTCTCTACCACTGTAAGTAGGGATCTAATAGAGCTAATGGTTTGGATTTTAGATTAATGGCGCATACATGATGTGACTAGGATTTTATATACTTAGTTCTTGAACTATTTGCCAATGTTCGCTTGAGATTTTTGCACACACACTGCACCAGCCTTTGTGCCAGTGGTGGGTGCCTGGATACATTTAGCGCAGTTAGAATAAAGACAGAGGGGTTTAATTTATTTGGGGTTTTAAACAAATAAATAGCATTCCAATTTGTTGTTGTTGCCCTTAAAATAGCAACAGTTTTCGAGATTACTTACATGTCTCTAATTCACCCAGCACATGCTGAATAGAGGCAACAGAACACTTGATATTTATGAAGTGCTGTGTTTTGATACATATTAAGATTTGTTGATTAACAGTAGGAATAATTATGAATGGCTAATGGGATATCTGTTTTGCTGGTAGAGTGAGACCTTCTAGAAAGGGGTATTTAGGAACTCTCTGAAGTTCACAACCATTTCCACACACGACAGGAAAAGGTGCACCTCCTGGTTTCAATGCCCAGCTCATTCTCAAAACTCAGTCCTGGTTTTTATTATCTTTAAAAGGCAGCCTACAACCATAAACTAGAGAGCTGAGAAAACATTGGTTGCCTAAATCAATCCCTCCCTTTCAAAGAAAGAAACTGAAGCCCAGAGAGGGAATGTGGCTTGTCCAAAGTCACACAGCAGATTGCTCACAGTTCTGAAGAAGCCATGGTCAGATTAGCTAGAATACAAATTCATCAGAAGACATCTTTTTTGAAAGCCTCTGGAGGGGTAAATACAAAGAAAAGACCTATTTCTCCCCTCTGACTCCCTAAAAATGAGGGCATTTTAGAAATGCTCTTTTGATGGTTTTCAAGGTGTCTGAAAGAGGAAGGATTTTCTCTCAAACTGAATGGAAGTTCCAGCCATAGGGAAAGAACTCCATAGCTTATAAAAAAGCTATTAAGAAGAAGAATAACATGATTGACCCCCAGTGGGAGTTAAATACTTCAGATTACTCTCAATTTTTCTTTCAAATCGAATATTCCCTATTCCTGTTAATATTCCTGTTAACTTTGGAATTATTCAAAATGGGGGAATCTGTCAGGTCTTAAGAATGGTTCACTGCTTGCAGGACCATTTTTGAAGTGGGTTTGAAAAAAATTACTTAATCTATTCCACTTAATTTTGGCCCTAAGAGAAAATAAATTAAAATTTTCCACTCTACAAAGAGATTTTTTTCTTCTGTAGGACACATAACTTTAAAGGGAAAAAATTAATTCCATCTTCAAAATAGGAAATCAGAAGTTGCCTGTGTAAGGGTGTCCAGATGTCTCCATGTTGTAGGGAGGATATAATATTTAATATAAACCTGAGATCTTTTGGCCACTTTAAATCACTGTTTTGTGGCGTGCTTTAAGAAGATAGATGCTGAAATATGACAGAAAATAATCTTTCAATACCTGGACACGTTTGTGCAATGTTTCTATATTTAAAGCAGTTGCTGACACTTGAAAATAAGGAGATTTCACTTGAAAGCTCACTATTAGGCTTCTCCGGAGGAATGACCCCAGCCTCCTAGGCAGGAGGTGTGTGCCCTCCCCCCACTATTCTCCCCCTTGTCTGATGTCTCACCCATCAGCCTCAGCCACTTGCAACACCTGCCCAGCCCCAGCACACATTATGTGTATCACCCTTTAGCCTGCATTCATTCTTCTTCTGAGGGGCTTTACCTGTTTACAAAACCCCTTCCTTTCCTGCTACCAGAACTCATTTGCCACTTGGTCCCCCATACTCTCTGCCCCTCAACATCACACACTTTGTGATTCACTGAAGAAGACCATCGTAGATGAGCAGGAATGGGCATCAAGAATCTTGGTGATTCTATCATTTGTAGAAGGAGAGAATTTTTTTATCATGCAGCAAAATAACACAAATTAAACCCAAATAATGCCGCATCATAGGACTTCCCAGCAATAGGACGCTAGACAGGGACTAAGCCCCTTGCTCTGCTCACAGACAACTGGGGAACCTGCAGAGGTGACCAAGCTGGCCAAGCCCAGGGCTCCGGTGTCTGATCCTGCACGAGTAGGCTCCTTTCTAACTAGAAGGTCAACGGACATCAGTTCTCATGTTTTGTTCTCCTTGTGTACTGGAGACTTGATAACACTGCCCTGCCCATTTCTTCTTTCCTCCTACTTTTTTGTTTATGGCTATATGTACATCCTCCTGCTGGTAAGCATTGACCTTATGCATATCCCATGTACCTTCTATGAAACCCCCACTTTGCAAGAGCAATGTCCACAAAGCTTTGCTATTTCTACAAATGCTCCTAACACATCCACTCCAGCAGCAAATCTGCAAGAGAATAACTCAAGATGATATTAGCAGTAAAATGCAAGGACCTAAGATACTAGGAAGAGGGCACTTTTTAATTTTGTGTGATCACTACACGCTCCAGCTGTAAATATTCCTGAGGATTGTCTGGGAACATTTTTTTTCTCACCTGAACACAAATATGTGAGATTCTAGAACACATCAAAAGCTAATTATATAATGAAAACTAGTCTCCAAACCCTCCCATTAGATTCCTGTGCTTAGTGGAAAAGGTATCACCTAGCAACAGTCACCAAAAAAACTGAAGGGGAAATAATAGAGATGGTGCACTGCATCTCTCCACTGAGTCAGAATTGACAGCGAGTTGTACTCACCCTTTCTTTTCATGTGGAAAATCTATTGTTTACAGGCAGAAGGTATAAGAGCTAGGCATCTGAGGGAATGGACGCCTTGACCCTTGTTGAAAAAGAATCTTCAAGAGAGTGAGCTGAAAGTGAAGGACGCTAAGACTGACTACCCAAATACTGCAGCTCAAACCATCTTGTGCAGTCAGCTGGGATTATGACTACTGGGAAATTCTGGCTTTGGACTTTGTGTCTGCCTTCTGGGTGTCTGAAGTCCAGATGCTCAGTTTTCCCACAGAGTAAATCTTGCAAATGCACCATCCTCAAAGACCAGAGACAACACACTTGTCAGTTCCTCACTGGTTACACTACCATGGTCACTGGCATGCAAGGTGGAAAACTCAGCATAGTCCTAGAGAGGTTTTTCCAGCTCTGGGCTGAGAGCAGGCCTCCCTTTACTAACTTGCATAGGCAGTCAGTAAAATAAACTTGCCCTGTGTCCATTGAACAATGTTTTTACAGAAACCTAGACGGGGAATTTAAAAGTACTCTTTTTGATGATAGCCCTACCAAGGCAACTTTCCACCTTCTGGGAATAAAAAGCAACCAAAATAAATATTAAACTATAGATAACATTTTTCTAATGAATGTGGTGTGTTTACTGAGAAAAATGTGGCTTCTATTGTGAATAAAAAGAATAAATGAATTTTATATACCCAATGTACTACTTTGGTCAGAAAATTTTTAAATATATATTATTCTAAGTAATAAAACTATGTTGTTAAAAGAGCAGTCATACAAGTGCTTTTATATTTTGATAATGCCAATAAATATAGGTAATGATGACTATTCAAGAGTATTATTCCATGGAAATGGTATTCTTCAGTGACTTTATTTCTAATGAAATTTAAGTGTTCACTTTCTTGCCAGAAAAAATATAGACTTTCAGATAGATGATGGAATATTTCTTTCTAATAGTAAATGATATTTATATATATATATACATATACATGCATATATATGTAACTTTCGTCTGCTATGACTCAAAATGCCATTCATTTCTTAAACAAAACAGCTTAAATGGATGTCTATGTATTTTGATGTGCAAATTGCTCCATTTTTGTGTTTGAGTGTGACAAATGCAGATATAGACACACACACTCACTTATGCACACTCATCTGGTCCTCCTTACACTTTGGAGAGTTTTTTAAATTTTTTAAATGTAAAGGATAATCTGATGTTCTTAAACTGATGGCATTCTAACCTTCAAAAGCATGTATTTATCATGAATTTCCACCACCCTGAATAGTTTTGACCCAAGGTCACAATAGAGGCTCAGGCTATTTCATAGGGGTAAAAATGGATGATAAGCAAGCACTTCGTGTGTCTTGGTATATGTAAGACTCTTCAGAATCCTCAAGAAGGTTTTTTCAGCATATCCAGAAAGCGGTGGGGGAGTTTCAAACCAGAGGGTGCCGTCAATGAGTGTCCTGCTGCCACATAACAAAGAGCAGAGCCCAGGGCCTCCTGCATCATCATTCCACTGCCACACTGGCTGCCTGGGGTCCCTAGAATACTTGGGACCTCACTCAAGGTGATGCATCATCAAAGGTAAAATTTAAAGTCTTCATGGAAAACACTCACCTTTCACGAAAGTCTAAGCCCTTTCTATGCTGGATGTCACAGATGAGGGAGAAAAGGGTGAAGGGAATGCTACTTCTTAAAACTACATTCTTAGAACATTAAAGGAGCCAGTGCACCTCCAGCTCTGAGCAGAGCTCCGAGCAGCTGGCAGCTTCCACACAGGTAAACTGAGGGCAGAGGTAAGTAATGAAGAGGCTACCATCAAACAGTGCTTCGCCATTTCACTTGCCCAGATTACCCCACACGGCAGCACCTCCACCACGGGGCTGTGGCCAGTCTCACGGAGGATGGCCAGTTTTACATTAGGATTAAATTGAAAGGAGGACCCAGCCGCTGTCAGTACGGACTAAATGAGGGTCATTTATCATACACACCCATTTGCACAGCACACTCAAACTGTTTTCCATGCCCTTCAACTCTTCCTTATCCTGAAGGCCAGCTTCCTGCCCCATTAAATTTTTAACTCTTGCATGGCTGGCATTTTCTGGATCAACAACTTGATGAACACGTGTAGTGGCTACCTTCCGGCTCTCCCCACTCACTCACTCACTCTTCCACTCCACCCCACCTTTCAGGAGATCCACGGAGAAAACTAATTATGTTTTCCTAAGTAGGCAGAGTACTTCTATTTAGCAGAAGCTGGGACCCTGTGTTGACCTAACACTGAGCACTTCAAGTAAACTGCCAGAAGCCCCATCAAATTGCTGGGAGTAATTTAGAGTATGAAACATGTTAAATTATTCAAAGGGCTGAATAAGCATAAACAGGCAGTACCACAGGAGAGATACACATACCCAGCGATGCCGGGCTGACATTTAATACATCATATTAGCACTCCTGTTAGTGCAAAGCACGCACAGCACAACACACTGCACTGCACATTCACGACCAGACGCACAGACAGCGTCGTTTTCCATCAAGATCGCTGCTATTTCCATTTTCAATAACATGCCCCAGCCTCCACAGCTGCCTTCTGTTCTGTAGCTTGCTATGTTTATAACTCTCTCCCAAATACATCAAGAAATGTTAATGATTAAATAATAAAGCATTAGGCTGTTGCTCTCATTTCAAAGCCAGTGCATAGTCTAGCGCTAACATCAAAAGGAACTCGTTCAAAGAAAAAAGATTAAAACCTCCACACTTGAAACCCTAAGAAAGTACAAAGTTCAGGTTCCTAAATTTTGCATCTCCCAAACAGGAGGAAGTCTCAAACAAGATGAATTCTGCAAAGGTTTCCACGAAAAGGAAATTGGTGGCTCAGGTCAAAAAATAGATACATAGTTTCCATTTATGCAAAGTTGATGTGTGCCATTCATTTATCCAATCAATAAATTTTTATTTAATGTCGGCCATATGCTTGGGTTTGGGGTGGGAGATAGAATAAAGGGTGGAGTAGAGAGAGGGGAGCCTCAGAGATGAACTTATCACCGGCAATGGACAGAAGTTCCAATTTCCCCATATCTTCCTCAAGACGTGGAATAGTCACATTTTTGTTTTGGGTTTTTAGCCATCCTACTAGGTGTGTACAGCACCCTCCTTCTTTCACTTGTGTTCATAGCCAACTCAGAGACTCTAGCTCATTATTAGAATCATTCCCTTTCAATGACCCTCAACTCCCTGGCTCTTCTCTCCCTCCATTTCATTCACCTGGAAAGTCCTAATATCCATTCATGAGTCTTGTGCCTCTACCAATGCAACCAAGTGTTTGCAGAAAATCGCTTGGTAATACAGATTATTGTCATGATGCATCAATACTCTGACCTTAAAAATGTGGTGATCTATGCAGACCAGCATCTTCTGCGTGTTTCTCTATTCTCTGGACTTGTCTGCTCATCACAGTTGTATCACACCTCCACCTCACTGCTACACCCACTGCTTTTCGGTCCATCCTTCCTTAGTGTCAGCCGATGGTCTTGTGTCATGGGTCACTGTGCTCATGAAAGTCACCACTGAATGTTCTCCCATCTATCAAAAACCCACCTGGGTCCATATGCACCTTCCCTTTCTCCCTCCTGAGTCCTGGCCTCTCCCTGATGACAGGGTCTCATCAGGAACACTGCTTCTTGCCCTGATTGGTGTGGCTCAGCTGCTTGGAAATCACCCTGCAAAGGGAAAGGTCACTGGTTCCATCCCCAGTCAGGGCACGCGCCTGGGTTGCGGTTCAGACTCCACTCAGGGCACAGACACAAGGCAACCGATCAGTGTTTCTCTCCCTCTCTTTCTTTCTTTCTCCCTCCTCCCTATCTAAAAATATATAAATAAAGTCTTATTTAAAAAAAATTAACACTGCTTCTCCAGTTATGCTCTCCCTCTCTCTCCCACCCAGTCTTTCCCAACAGCTCACAGACATGCTCTAGAGCCTCCCATTCTTTAAATAATGCCCCTTGGACCCCAGAGACTCCTCTAGCTATTATCTCTTCTCTCTGTCAAAAGAGATTCCTTGCCAATATCTATGGAAGCCGTCCCCCATTTCCCTCATTTTAGTTATGCTTCAGTCCATTGCAATATTATTCATTAGTCCAATAAATAAGAACTTTTTATTAGTATCACTAAGAAGATACTAATAAGATCCCCAGGTTATCAAACCAATGGAAGCTTTTCTATCCTCTTCTCACTGAGGCTCAGAGAGATTTAAAATTTGACTCCTTCAGCTTTCTTGAAATCCTGTCTCTCTTTGACTTCTGGGTCAAGACACTCTGACTTTCCTTCCACAGTTCTGAATAAATGCTCCTTCCTTGTTCCTTCATGGGCTTCTTCCCCTGTGTTAAACCTCTAAGTGAGGTTCTTCAGAACTCTATAGAATTCTTCATTCACTTTCCATACTCTGTTTTTATAGGATCCCAGCATTTTCAATGATTTAGGGTCATATGCATGTCAATTGCTCCCAGATTCACCTACTCGTCCCTCCCTTGGAGACCACACACTATGGAAATGGTCTTGAACCTTCATTTTGTGGTGTAAGCATTAGCAGCAATGTGACACTAGGTTTAGCCACTGAGAGGTTAAGCAACTCTCACCCTGCACTTGTGCAAAGATTAAGCTAATAGACTCTAACGTGAAGTGGAGCCTCTAGTCATACTAGAGGTTTTAAGCTGTTCTTCCTTATAATCTATTCAATCAATTGTTTTTCCATTTGCCTCACTGGCTACTAAACTTTTGCATGTTGTTAAGATGGGTTCTTTGTCCTTAAAAATAATTTTTACTACTGAATAAGTCATCCCAAGTGCAATGCATTGGTCATTTTTTCACCATTCTCAATGTTTTCAATCATCTCTACTAATTATGATTATACCTTTTCTTACTTTCATTTACATTGGTTCTGATCAAATTTGATAGTTAATATCTTTTTAAAAACATCTCAAACTTTGCCAGGTGTAACAAATATGCTGTTAATGGACCAGCCTTAAATTAGCTTGACCAATTTCTAGAATCATCTTGAGTTGTGGGCAGAGTTCATTTATTTTTGCTCTAGAACACATCAAGAGCTTAGCTTATGGCTATGAAAATGTATATGGTGAAAGGTAGTAAGGAAAGTCTGCATTCAACTTTACCCAATTGGCTAGAAAAAAATCTTTCCTAGTTAATTATATATTATTGGCAAGGTCTAAAAGATTTACTGAATATTCACAAAGGCCCAACTTAGACTCAACAAGGAGCTGATCTTTATACAAGTTAAAATTAGTGATTCTTGTTTCTTACTTTTCCTCCTTCTAACTCATCTTTGCAGTCTCCTTCCTTCCTTCCTTCCTTCCTTCCTTCCTTCCTTCCTTCCTTCCTTCCTTCCTTCCTTCCTTCCTTCCTTCCTTCCTTCCTTCCTTCCTTCCCATCCTCTCATCGTTCCCATCTCCAGTGTACCTGCTGCACAGATACACTCATCTCCACCCCTCTCTTTGTCCTGTCTTGTCTCCCTCTCCCTGATCTTTCAGGTTCTCACTGTGCCCCCTGAATTCCAGTATTGTTTCTGGCTTACGTGTTCTACCTGGTTAGCCTGCTTATCCTGGGTATTAGTCACTATTATAATGCTTGGTTGCCCCAAAACTCCATTATCAAGCTTCTTTGTTGAAACAATATCCCATGACTTAGAATATACTTTTCTGCAAAATTCAATGTTTTAATAGTTTACAAAATATTTTATGTGGTCCCACATTAGCTTGCTATTTGGCATGTAAATACCATGCAACTTCAATGTATTAACCCAATCTGCTATAGCTACTTTCTTGCCTTAAAATTAATTTTAAGTAATTACAATAGTACAAAGAGCAAACAATATAATAAATGTATAATTTATTATATTAAATTGTATAATTTATTATATTAAATTGTATAATTTATTATATTAAATTGTATAATTTATTAAAATTCTGTGGAATGATAGCCTTGGAAAACTAAGAATTTTTGCTCTGTTTATCCCTTTTGGTCTATTATCTCATTTTCACATGCTAAGGGCTGAGCACTATGTCATTGCTTGTTTTTCTCAAATCTTCATTATAAGGATAATCCTGCATTTATGAAAGTACTGGTTTATTCCTTTTTCTCTTTTACAATGCAAGTCTTTGAAGACAGGATCTCTTTTATGCCCCTTTATTAATCATTACATATGCAGGCATTATCTTAAAAAGTCTTCTCCCAGTGTGTAGCTCATAGGAAATATTCATTAGTAATTTTGTCCATGAATTGATGGTCAAATAGTAGTAGTAGCCAGGGCAGGTTAGGGGATGAGATGCGAAAGGTGTGGGAGAATGAAAAAGCAAGTTGCACTTGAAGGATGGCCCATCCACTTCCAAGGTCTCTACATGGTTAACTGGCTTAACGGTGGGAGGGGCTTAGGGACCGGGAAAAGCCAGATTCGGGAGGGCAAAAGATATTCACTGTGACTCTTTGAGCAAGGAAGTGGCAAGCTATGATGATGTGTGTTTTAGAAAAACAGCCTGGGAAGCAGTGTGAAGGATCCGAAGCTGGACAGCTAGGTGATGAGGATTTTATGTGAGGCAGAAGCCAAAGGGATGGAGGCAGTGGCCAGATTTGATAGAGTCATGTTTACTGAATATATCGAAATCAATACGTTTTGATAAACCACAATTCCTACCTTTCAGTTAGAAAAATACTCTATCATTCTTGGTCTTTAGGAAGAAAAGGCACTTAGGTTAGATGGTATTTTTAAAAATCGGGTGGGAATACATGTCAGAGATAAATGGGACAGTAGCTAGGCAGGGATCAGCAAATCTCCCCTCCCCCCTACACCTTCACCTCCTCTATCACCTTTTTCAGTTGGAAATTTTTCTAATGTTGGAACAGTCTTAGATTCTACTGAGTCAGGACTGGCAGACAATTCTCTGTTGCTTGTTTGATCAATTAAAATAACAACATCTCAAATCCATACAGTGAGTTCATAATGGAGAAATATAAAAGACATCCCAGGAGAAAGGGCAGAAACTCCTATTGCTGAACTTAAGAAAAAGAGTACCAGACGAGCCCTTTGTAGTATCCTGCAGGGACCAGAGCAGTGCAGAGGGGTTGTGCAGGGAAAGCTTGTTGATATGGAGCCAAAGCTCCCAGGGAGGTGCATGGAGACGTTTCCTTCCTTTCGGAGGAAAGCAGACTCTAATCACTCTGGCACCCACATGAACACTGCTGCCTCCTCTAAAATGCAGACGCACACAATCAGAGGGTCTGAATTCTGACTAGCTCATCTCCATTCCAAGGGCAGGGCTGGCTCTCTTCCCCAAGGCTCTTTCACATGCAGAGCAACACAAATACACACACTTGAGGGGTCAAGCTCCTCTGGTATTGGGGGTGCATAAAGGTGGGGGGAATGAATGTTCCGCTCACATCTCTGCGTTGGTCCACACTGCAGCATGCTTAGCTGCTATAGCCTAGTGAAGCACCAGTATCTCACCCTCTGTGCTTGTTATCCTCAGGGACTCCCTCGTCACTGCCCCAAGCACAAAAAGGCACCCTTCCCCCACTGTCCCCAAAGAGCACCATTACTAAGGTACCTAGTAGGGATGAGGGCATGAGGCAGAGGGGCTTCAGCACTGATCAGAACAGGAATTGATATAAACGTGGACATTCAATCTTGCAAAGCTGCCTTCCTCAAGAAGCTTCCCTCCAGCCAGTCTTTCTCTTGGAGGGACTTGCTGTTTTGTTGGAGGGGTTTACTCTCCTATGGGATTCTTTCCCTTTGTCACTCCTCCTATATTTCTCCAGTCATTCTGAAAATCAAACCATATTGCTCAGACAGATTTCATAGTGCTATAATTTGGTCGAACAAAAATTCTATTGTGTTTGTTAGAAGCCTCTCCTTTAACTCCACAGCAGGAGAGAGGAGAATGGGTGTTGGCAAAAGGTCCATCAGTGGATTTTCCTAAACGCACACAAAACAGCCAACTCCATGAGTCCCTGGCTGGAGCGTTACTCCTTTCCCAGAATTCCATAGTCATTTCCTTCTCTTTAAAAAAATTATTTTTTGCCTTGGCCCATGGGGCTTAGTTGGTTGGAGCATCTTCCCAGAAGCGAAAGGTGGCAGGTTTGATTCCCAGTCAGAGCACATACCCAGGTTGTGGGTTCAAACTCAGTTGGGGAGTGTACATGAGGCAACTGATCAATGTTTTTTTCTCTCCCTTTCTCTCTCTCTAGAAGCAATGAAAAGTGATGAGGATAAAAATAAAATAAAATAAAAAATAATTCTTGATTTTAACTCTTCATTATGGATTCTTCCAACCCAATTCTGTTGGTCAACAGAAAACAAGGAAATCTTCTCCTCTCACCCCGGCTGAAAGGGTTCCCTCTGGATCATGGCCTTTGGTTGAAACTCCTTGTCTCCAATTCTCTGCAGAGAATTGACTTCTCTCCATCACTTTGGGCTTTTAGTTCCTAACAAGGCAAGACATCACTCACTCAAGTTTCTGATCATCCATCAAATTCTTGCTGGGACCAGCTGTGATGGCTCATTCATTCACCAGGTGCTCTTCTTCCTCCCTCTGGGAAGAGCACCTTGGCATCCCTGAGGACAGATTGCAAGCCCTGCTTCTCTTGTGTTTTCCCAAGCACCTGCCAGGACTTGCATTGAGTACTAATTCGCTGTGGGACTGATTCTTCTAATGTCCACTTCTAAGTATATGAAAATGGAGGAAAGGGCCTTCAGATCTTCAAAAATTAAATGCACAGATAATTAAGGTTAAATTTTTTGTTTAAAAAGTTTCTCAAAGCCCACATTTCAACACAAAACTTACTGTTTTGAGCAGATAAACTGACAAATTAATTATTCCCATTCTGTAAATTAGGCATCTGTGACCTGTATTTTCATGACTTGAAGAAAACTAAGGTGAAACCAAGCTGAAGTTTAGTGACTGGAAGAATCTGAGTCATTACGAGTTAGAAAGCAAATGCATGATTACAACCCTACAAGGTTATAACAGTTTGTCTGTTGGTTAAATGCCATGTCAGACTTACATGGCAATTTCTTTTAAGTCTCCCTTTAATTTTAACAATAAAAAATTGGAGTTTTGATCCAATATTTCCAGATAAAGAAGTGCAATGTTTTCAGAAGTCATTTGATCATTTATTTTGTAGTACATTTTTTTGGATTCCCTTTGATGTCTCAGGTTGAGTCTTCAAACAGAAATTCAGATTAAATTTAAATGAGACAATCTGATTTCCCAGACTGGAGAAAGTATTCACAAATATGAGAGAGACAATGAAGCAGTAGCCCAGTTGTTCAGCAGGAAGGGGTAGAGGAAGGAGGTTTGGGGAAGAGGATAACCAATATTACCAGCTACAATTAGTAGAAGACTCAGCCTAAAGGGCTGAGTGCAAAGCCCCAGGGCACTCTCCAAAGTGCTGCAGTCTGGGCATTCAGGAAAGATACCAATGCTGCAAAGTCTTACTGCCTCCTGCTGTCCCATAACCAGCTATGATCTTCCATGCTTCAAAAAAAAATCAGCTTGTTTCATTGACTCTAAGAGCACCAAGACCTGCTGCTTGGACCCTCATGATACAAAGGAAAGTCTAAGTTCCAGGCTTAGCCAATGGACTTACTAGCCAGTTTTCTTCTGCAACCACTTTGTAGTAGATTAAATATGGCTGCAAATCTTTTTCCACTCCTCCCAATGAAATGTGGAGTTTAATTACCCGACCCTTACATCTGAGTTGGCCTGAGTGAGTTGTGGGAGAAGTATAACTGTCAAGCTACAGTTGTACCTTGCTACTTGTTGCCTTTAGAACACTTCAAACCCTGTACTCATCACACTTTGGTGATAAAAAAATGTTTCAGCACTCAGCACTTACTTGAGACTCTTTGCCCTTGCTAGAACTTGTATGAATCATGACACTGCCCTACAAGAGAAAATGTTTCATTGTTGCTCATTGGTTTTGACACTCATCATTATGACTTCCAGAATGAATTAACGAATACAAAGGTACCATTGCAGTTATAAGGAGCTTTCTGCCTTAGTCACATGGAACACTCTTTCTGGAAGAAGCCAGCCATCACTGGAAAAATTGCCTTTGGAGCTATTGTATTACTACCCTTCTAAATTTTTTTACAAAATGAGAAATAAATGCTATTGTGTGTCAGCCACAATAGTTAGGGATAGAGCAGTCTATTATATGTAGTCACACCTAATGCTTTAGGTGTGACTCAACTAGCTTTATCCACCTCACAGGGCTGATATTTTTCTGTTTATCCACTGTGATACCACAGTCAGGCAAATAGGAGATGCTCAATAGATGTTTGTTGGATGGGTGGGTGGGTGGGTGGATAGATGGATGATGGAAAAATACATCTGTCTATTCCTACCTTCAACTTACATGGAGCAAAGTAGCACAGAACATCTGAGATTTGTCCAGAATTGAATGTCACTGTCATAGCCTCTGATGCCCATCAGCCCTGAAATTGCACCAGAATTCCAGTCCCACTCTAAAACACTTATCCAGGTTTGCTTATGGTGTCTCTTTCTCTAGTTCCCCATCCACTCTCTTTTCCAGCCCCACCCGAGTTTCTCTAGTAATGGCCAATCTTTAAACAGCAAGCTCACAGCCTGTGAATTTTAAACACACCCTCCCTATGAAACCATGCCAGGTCCTATACTAATCATTGCCAAGCACCCATAAGTGTGTGATCTTAAAAAGAGTATTAGAATCACTGGCAAAGGTAAATCATGAACAGGGGTGTGCAATTTACAAAGTTGAAACTAAGGTTGCCTTCCCAGGGTTAAACTAATTAAATCAGTGCATAATAGGAGGTGACAGAAATGGTTCTGAGGCTCAGGGGAAAAGTCACTTCAACATGGCGTGGCTAGTAATATTAACACATCTAAGAGGAAGAATGTGTCAGCAAGAAACAGAAATTGGAGTGGAGGGGAGAAAATGCATGCACGCCTCTCCAGCGATATCCAGCAGCCATTATAATCACTTGATTAATGCTTGATTTATGCCAACTCTGGTATTTAGGTTGATGTACCACAGTAGTCCTCAGACTGAGTAGGCATCAGAAGCTCTCATCCAGGGTGGGAGCTTGCTGGACCAACCCCAGAGTTTCTCATGCCACAGGTGGGGAGCACCCGAGAACTGCATTTCTAGTTGGCACCCAGC
Organism: Artibeus jamaicensis; assembly: GCF_021234435.1. Lineage (NCBI taxonomy): Eukaryota > Metazoa > Chordata > Mammalia > Chiroptera > Phyllostomidae > Artibeus > Artibeus jamaicensis. The sequence goes on along the minus strand of NW_026522049.1, from coordinate 7,468,938 downwards.
CAGTGCTGGGGCTGCTGGCCCAAGGATGCCACTTTGGCATAATTGGTTGTTTCACCAATGCTTTGGAAAAGCCCAAAGAAGCAGCTGTACTATGAGTGGATTTTAGAGAGTTTCAATGAAACCCCCTTCCCAATCACACTTTAAGTATGAGAATTGACACAGCAAACACAAAAGTAGTTGTAGGCCCTATAAAACATGAAGTACTTAGAGGCTTAGAACTTCATTGATTCTATAAGACTGATTATTTCACCCCTCAAACTGAGCCTATCACTGTGATTGCTGCCACCTGGTGCAAAGTAACATCTAAATACTGGCAGGCAAATTATTTAGAGAGCATCCATCCATGTAAATAGTAGGAAGGACACTCCAAAGCTTTTGTTAGTTAGTTATGCTTTCATCACAACAAATCTACCTGTGATAGTTGTATTATTTAATATTTATGTAGTGATTATTAATTTATTTTATTATTTATTTTGTATTATTCTAATTGTATTCATTCATTATTGTTATTATTTATATAACCAAAGGATTATTTTTAATAATAATACCTGGCACCCATGTTTCAGACCCTGTTCAAAGACATTTGTATATATTAACTTACTCCCCTCTACAACCTAATTCCCATTTTGTAGATAAGAAAACTGAGGACCAGAGAGGTTAAGTGATTTGCCCAATGTCTCACAGCTCCTAAATGGCAGAGCTGGATTCCAATGCCAGGCAGCCTGGCTCAACCATCCATGCTATTAATGACCATAGACTATAATAATTCAATAAAGTGTAAAAATGGTTGTGGGCATCAACTACTCGCTGTGCTAATTTTTGGTTAAAAATTATTTTTAAAATTCACTTTGGAGAAACCATATTATAAACTAAAACAAGATATAAAAACTCTCTTGTTCATATTAAACATTATTTGTTATCAATTGCTTTTTAATATGACTTTGATGGTTTATCTGTCTAGATGAATTTCTTTGCATCTTTTCAGAGAACATATTGACTCTAGCTAAGTCAATCCCCTACCAGCCTAAATATATCCTCTTTCTTAATAATGGTAATTTGTATTATTAGTACATAAAGCAAACATTTATGTAACTCTACAGCTATTTGGTTAATCCCTTGGTTAATCCTCATTATAGCCCAAGGGGCAAGATGCAATTCATTGCCAGTTTGCCAATAGGAAATCTGAAAATTTTAGAGTGTAGACTGACTTTCCTAAGATTATATGGCAAATAAGTGGCACAGCTAAATTCTAAACCCACCCTCTCTTCTGGCTCTGAGGTGCAAGCAAGCCCTTCCCAATTATAGCACAGGAGAATCACCCACACAGGCTGCAGAGAGGCATAGCTGTAGGCAGAGTGGTGTCATGGGGAAGAGAGAGGACACTGGTTCTGCTTGCTTCTGCTCTTGCTTCTGCTCTTGCTTCTGGGCTTTCTGCAACCTGGAGCTGGAGCATCCTTCTCCACAATTCACTGTGCCCTGTGGTTAACGAGGCAGCAGCTCCTACGCATTCTAAGGCCTATCTGAAATCCAAAGATTGTGCCTCCCCTTTTGGGCTTCTGTTGAAGCCATCTCCCATTGCCTTGACCTCCTTCCCTACTCACTCAGACAGAACACCTCTACCATGGGCTTTCTGCCACTCACCCCTCTCCCTTCCCATTCCCCCAATGCACGGGCTCTGTGGACCCTTTCTTACCCTGCATTCCAGCCACACATCAAGGAATAGGATAAAAAGCTCCAATATTTAGCAACGATTCAAATATGGCTTTTCATTATTTTCTCCTCCTTTTTACTTACATGTCTTTTCTTCTACATTTATTGATAAATTCCTCAATGAGTGGGACCTAGCCTTTTCCCTACTTTTTGCCCCCAAATCTGAATGAGGGTAGCAATAAATAAAATTATAAATGTTTAAAGGAAGGACTACCGCTTACTGTTTATTTCTTCTTTTACATTGAGTTCAGTTATATTCTAGTTTCTACCAAAGAGGAGCTCACACACTAATGTTTGTTAACATGTACTGATTTCTAAAAGCAAGCTGGAAAAGTGATGCCAACCATCAATTTCTGTCTCACAAAGGAGGTTTCTGAAATGCTTCCAAACTAGAAATCCGAGATTCTAAATATTTTCAGGGATTTACTTTGCCATTTTGAAGGTCTGAATGTGAAATGTTTCTGGCCGTTTTTCTCACTACTCTTCCCCGTGAAGATCAAAGGGAATACTGGGCTGGGGGACAGGGTGGCAGGGGGAGGGGGAGAGGGGAAAAAGGGCATTTCTTATCAGCGTTCAGATTTGCTGTACATGATGTGCCGCAGGAGCCAGGAGGTGGAGACTCCACCAGCTGGGGGTTTGTGGCTGAAGAGGAAACAGCTGTGTCGAGAATATTGGAACAAAGGAGGTTTCAGGCCGGAAGGAGTGCAGGAAGCTCCTTGAGTTCTTCCTCCTCGTGTCTGCTTAACTGTCCCTCCTGTACCAGACCCGTGAGTCCTTCACTCCGTGTTCCCTGACAGAAATTAATGTGATTTGAGAAAAATAAAATAGAACAACAAACAAACTTTTTGTAACTAGTGGTTACCGCCTTTGCAAGCTCTACTCACCACCCTGCTGCCTCATAGAATGCCCCCCCCACCACCACACTGGCAGCAGGCCATGAAACATTTTCAAAACTGCTCCCTACTGCGGGAATGAAATTCTTCTTCATTAAAGACATTGCATTTTAAACTCTCTGCCTCCCACATATAGCTTTAGACTTCTCCCACACAAATGTCTCTCACTCATTTCTGCTTCCCCTTCTCTCAATATAATAAAAAATTATTTTAACGTAGCAAGTAATTAAAGCTCTTCATGGGGTGAACAACTCACCCACTGAAAGGAATCCTGTGGCATGTGAAAAGGTGGGAGTATCAAATCCTGAATCTGTTTTTTAGAAAATACGCTATTTATCTGATTTTTGGCAGTAAGAAAACTAATTTTATTCCAATACTACATGTACGCGTTTTTTGCTATAGTAGTTTTATATTTTTAAGCTGCATTTGGGGGAAAACTCCCATTGACCAGAACAAATCAGAGAGAAATTAAATAGGTATCTACATTTAAATTTTTCTTGTCTTCAATTTGTGATTTGTGTTCATGATAAACAGAGTAAGAAACCAGGACCAGGGAAAGTGAGAGGACATGATGATAGAAAACAAATGGAGTTGGCCCTTTGTTTTAATTGCCTTCCTGTTACTTGGAGGGAGAGAAAAAAATCCTAGACAACGCACTCAAGTCCATGTCTGCTAATCGAGTGGTGATGTGTTTGACTTTAATTTGTGCAACCAGCCTCCTCTCTCGCCTTGTGCAGATGCCATGTCCTTTTAATGTCAGCATCCACTGGCCTCATTCTCATCCTCCGGAACGTGTTCCCTGGAATAATCCCAGGACCAACCAGGACAGGGAAGCAACCCCGAATTCGGGCAAGAGCAAAATATTCTTGTGTCAAAATATTTAGGCAGTTTTACTTTCAAGGAGGTGCTTTTATTTTCCTGCACTTGGGCTGGCACATAAACAGAGGCTGTGCCTAAGAAATAACCGTGGAGAAAAGCAGCGATCAGAGTTGAATGCTTCCATTTCAGGAGTGATTTAATTCCTGCCTCCTGGATGTGAGCAGGCACAGAGTGCAATTTCCTTTCTCTGTGAAAGACAGTGGTGAGGAGGCCAGTTCTTTCATCGCTCTTGCTGCAGAGGAACCCAGGCGGAGATTCAAGGGATGAACACGGGAGGCTTGATATGGAGCTGTCCATTAAAGGGCCCCGGAAGAGATGTCCAACTTAGCACCCAGGCAGTGATCAGAATTGGAGCACACACCTTCAGAAAGCCATCTCCTTTTTCACACAGGTCAATTTGACTATTGCCTTCTTTGATTGTCATTCCTTTTAAGGCACACAGTTTGCCAATTATTGATAATTCTGAAGTTTGCCTTGAGGTTGTAGATTTCTCAAAAAAGAAAAAAATAGTAGAGTCATGGGACTCGGGCTCTCAGAGTCTTTAGCTGCCTGGTCCAACAGCATCATCTTTCAGAGGAAGAGATGGAACCTGGGAAGACTGAAAGCTAGGTCAAGGTCCCAGCCCTGGATGGCAAGCTGGATAGGACCCATGAGCCATTGTACATCCCCAGGGGTCTTTCTCAACTGGTTTTGTCCATGTAGGTTCCCTGTGATGAGACCAAAGGCTAAAACTATGGGACAAAGAGACAGATGAATGGGGACAAGAGAGGTTAAAGGAAAAGGGGAAAAAGACAAATGCGGTGCAGAGGTACCTGGGTAGGATAGCCAGAGCAGAAGTTTAAAGAGGAAAATATTTTGAATTCCATTCTCCACTCTCCCTTTTTGCCACGATTACTTATAATGCTGAGAATTGGTTAAATGACATTTTGAGGGTTTTTTCTTTCCTCGGATAGTAATAATTAGTTGTGTCGAACAGACTAGTCAGATGACAATGTGATTTCAATGAGAAAATGCTGAAGAATAAACTATAATTATTTGGACAGTCATCTGATCAGATTTTCTTTGCCTTGTCACATTTTAAATGATTTATGAAGTTATCTAGTGGGTGGCTGCTGAAGAGGTAGGTTGGCATGTCTTAAAGCCCTTTTAGTTTTAAAGTCCTCATTATGTTCAGCTTGGTTTAGACAGAAACATGGGCCAGTTGAGCTCATTTAAACTCCACTGTCACTCGCTCCTAACATTAACCATCGTAATAGTAGCAGTCTTCTCTGTCAAGTAGCCTAAGACGTGTGCCATTGCACCTAGCAATGCATTTCCCAAGTTCATCCCTTAGAACATTAGACCAGTAAACACAGTCTTAGAAATAGAGATTCACAGCTTTTTGAAAACTATGAAGAAACAGCATACCTTCCACCAAGAAATGACTTGCTGCTTTGCATATTAAAGATTCTAGGAAGTTCCACATTTAATACAACTCTTGGACCACATTTAATTCAGCATTTCTCAAACTTATTTTCCCCAGAGTCTCTTTAGTTGTCTATAACTTACTAACATTCTTTGGGATCTGTGTATCATAGAAAATACTTTGGAAAATGTTGATTTAGCTGGTATATACACAGTTGTATAACTATGATCCATTGCCTTTCTCCAAACAAGAGAATAATAACCTAAAAAAATAAATGTATTAAAGGTGAGTGTTCTGAAAATTGGGATGCTTTTTTTTTTACCATGGAAGGAAATTATAGCTTTAAAGCAGGTGTCTGAGAAAATGTTGCCTTGATGGTATTTTAGAGGGCAGTAATCTGATGTAGTTTAATGTTAATTCTCAATACCCATCACAGATACCTCGCCATCTCCTAAGTCTTGTTTTGCAATCCTGTATTTGGACAAGTTCTGCTATGGTCAATTTTAAAGTAGCAGCTAGAAGAGTCATTTGCACTCACTGTACCTGGAGTTCTGTACATGAGATGCATGTACCAGTTCGAAAGGTCAAGTTACAAGGTTGTGTCTATGAGCAAGACACAGGATGGTCTTTGAATGGCAGGAAAATCATTTCCCTTTTATCTTTTATTAAAGGGGATCAGGTGTTTGCCCGTAAGAATTACACTCCAAGCAACATGCAGCTCTATTCTGGAATATGCCCATAAACTAGAGATATGTCTGTTTAAATAAACATAAAATCATGAATATCCTACAGCCAAATGAGACTGTGGCATTTAGGAGTAACAGCAAACAAAATCCTCTTACTTTTTTTCCTTCCTGAATGAGTGGCTCAACTTCGAGATTATCCAGATTTCCCAAGAACAAAAAGAAATAATCCCATAAATTCTGATATTTACTTACGTTCCTCAGTAGAGTTTTTCATTTGCATGCTACTAAATACCATGTGAAAGAGGGGATTTATTTTTTGGTCAAAATACTCAAACTAGTGCCCCTGAAACAGTACAAAATTAAAAAATTCAGGGCAGCATCTTGCTTGGAATAATATGTATTCCTCACTTTTCAGGGTTTGGTTATATTCTCGCATTCTTCAAATAGAACTCCAGGAGGATTATTAGTGGCACTAGTCTGAACATTCTTGTATCTACTTACTTTGAAACCTTTCATTTGTAGCAACAGCTGCAAGGTGTACCTTCAAGGATTTTGCTTTTTGATTTATACTTTTATATACTCAAATCTCAATTGAGATATCCTAGCTTCATTCCATTTTCTGACCTTACACAATCAAGCTGGAGTGACCCCCAATCTCTTAGGACTGGGCTACATTCCAAACCAGGTTATGGAAGGACAAGGGCAGAGAATCAAAGCCACACATCACCCTGGCCCCAAGGAGACACTTCATGTAAAGCCGAGTGAAGGCCAGCCAATCCGCAGACCTCATTTATTTACCCACGTGAGAATTCTCAACTCTCCACCCTTTGAACTTTTGACAGTATTTTTGAGTGTGTGTGAGTCCTGTTTATACCAAACACAAAAGCCAGACAGATGCTCGGTTTGGCATGGAAATTGGCTTTGTGGAAATAAATGTTCTTTCTTTTCCTTTTTTTTTTTTTTTTTTGTTCTGGTGAGGATGCACACCGCTGACATGCATGGTAGTTGCTGACACATTAGTGAATATTCCATGCATCTGTTTCTGGTTATTGTTCTCCTCGTGACACAACTGTCATCGTGCCCACGCAGTGAGGCGTTTCAGATAATAAAAACCCCTCTGAGCCTGGTCAAATGGAAGTGGTAGTCAACACGGCTGTGTGCTAATGTATCTGGAAAGCAACTGAGCATGAGTGCCTGAGCACTCCTGTGCGCTCCACAACCCCCAGCCCAGGAAGACTGTTTTTGCTTAGAAAGATGCTCTCTTGGACAAAATGGGAAATAGACTGAACCTAGCTTCCAACAGAAATCTTTTCAAAAACTCTGCTTTTCCCCCAGAGTACCCTGTCTGATTTCCCTGTGGGGTGGCAGATATTAACCTGGTTAAATACAGATTTTAACAGTATTATCCACATTGGTGTAAGAATGTCACTTACAACAACTGACACTAGATCTTTGTTCCTGAGTGTGAAAATGGATGTTCAGCACTAGTACCATGCCTCGACAAGATAAGCATCCGGTACAGCACGTTACTCTTTTTGTTGTTATCACAGTGAGCCTAATAACACCCCCAGTGAAATAAACACAGTTTTATATGCTGGGTTCACGCTGAGAAACTGGCTCCTGAGGGACAGGAGGCTTCCCTCATGACATCACGCGTGTCGCAAACGCCAGAACCTGCCTCCGTCTCTCTCACATCAATGAGAAGTGTCAACGACATCACTGACAAAGGGCCAGGGATGAGCACGAATCTTCCCCAGGTAAACCAGGTTCCTGGTAGGTTTATGGCAAGCTAATAAACTACTAAATGATCCCCAAACGTTGTTTAAATAACAACTCAGGTTTTTGGTGCAGGTGATTTCTAAACCCCAGTTTATTGTAGGTCCTATTGGAGAGCTACCCTCGGCAGTGAATGAGACTGAGGTTGCAAACAAAGGAAAATAGGGCCCTTTCCCTTTTCAACAGTGCCTCGTAAATGGCGTAAGGTCAGCCGAATTGTTCTATTTATAAGACCTTTGTTTTTCCTTACTGTAAACTCAAGGACACGCCATTGTCTGGTGCAATTCAATAAGACTGGAGCTCACAGGGGTCTTGATCTCTTGCGTGCCGTGCACCACTGCAATGATTTATAAACCACAGTCCCATGGCATCCCGGGACCCGAAGTGAATTGAGGCTTCTAAGTGAACACAAGTGCTGTGAATTCCAACGTTAGACCAGCACAAGAAATGTCCCCAAACTCATTTCCTGCAAGTGAGGATGGGGATGTGGTCGGAGGGAATAAGGGGGAATGGCAAACCCCATAAGGAATGAGGTTGGTACCCAATTAGCTTCTTTTCCTATGATGGGTTTAGGGAGGACAATTAATCCCAAGATGGCTCCAGTTATTTTCTCGTTGGCAAAAAGGAACAAGATCTCGTTTTAATAGTGTGATGTCGGAGGAAGAAAGGAACGAGGAGAGAAGACCTAAGGAGGATTATGAGCACATACAATTCCCCGGGCATGAACATTTCTGTAACAACAGAAAAAGAAAAGAGATTTAAAAATTAATAACTTCATTATGTGATCAATAAAAATAATTATTGTCAAGTAGTCCATTTTTCATAAAGCATTCAGTGGCCAGAACATAATTTCTGTCATAGATACTGGAACAGAGAACTTGAAATGCACAATTACCAAAAATTCCCTCTGTTAAACAAGACTTTTCCCGTTCAAATCTCAATGTGTTTTTTTTCTTCCTGTCTTCTACGCTCAGCCGTTTGGTCTAAAGACAGTCAGGGAGCTAAATATATATTAATTAGAACTCTTGGGGCTGGCATCAGTGAGATACAATTATTCCAAGTGGATGCCATTCCAGGCTCTGATAGCTTCATTTAAATTCCTGAATAAAACATGAAATATCTTTAATGAGAAATGAATATAGTTGTCAGGAGGGAGTAGTTCTGATATTGTTACTAGTTGAGATACGGAAGATGAAGATATAACATGAATACCTTCCATTTTATATAAAAATGATGGTTGTTGGAAAAGACATATCCATTTTCCGAGACATTGCGTGTGTAACAAAATCGAAAAATTACAGTGCCTAACAGCACAACCTCCTCTCCAGGAAATGCAGCCATGGAGCCTCTGTGGATTCTCAGACACAAACCTGCTCTGTCTGTTTCCAGCAAAATGGATCACCTCAAACAGCCTCAGAGAGAGTAAACACGTGTTTCTCTGTAGAGCAAATGACTGTTTCCTTCTAAGTAAAAGTGAGGTACAATTTCGCAGGCATAAACATATGTTGTTGAGAGTAAAAGACACACGTAGGTCTGCGAACTTATCTCCAATTTCTGTCCTCTTCAAGACAGGCTCTGCTCATTACTGAGGAAAATGGGTTAGTAGGATCACACTGTCAAGGAGATGAGGTCTGCATGGTTTCTTGCCTCCTCTTTGATCCCAGGCCCTGGGAAGCCCAAGCCTAAGCCCCAGGCTCCAGTAAAAGCCTATTCACCTGTTGGGCTGTGGCTGGAATTTTCTTCTCTTCGTTCCAGGGGCTTCCCTTTATTTATTGTGTCTTTCATAATTAAAACAGCAGCATGCTACCTTACCATTCAGGCTGCATCTGTCTTAATCCCAGGTGACCTTCCAGGGCTTTAGAAATATTAGCCACAATAACCAGTGCTTGCTATGCCCACCATTAAAATGGGAGGGCCAGGTCCTCAGCCTAGGAGACTGGGAGGTAGGAGCAGGGAGAGTTCACCAGCAACTGGTCTGCAACAATGAAGGAGGAGGAGGAAGAAAAGGAGGAGGAGGAGGAGGAGGAGGAAGAGGATCTACTTATCTCCATATCTGCCATCACGGTGCTGAGCTATTTTAGAAGATAAACACCACTCTGTTTTCTTTTTTCTGAGTAAGAGAAAAGCTATGACTCCACCTTTAAACAGTGGATCAAGAGGTCAGGCGAACCAACAGAGGTGGGTCAGTTGATAAACAAAGATCGCGTGGTCATATCCCTTGTGGTCGCTGGACCTAGCAGTGGGCACCCAGGTGCGATGCACTGTGGGATGCACTGAGAGGAAGTAATCTGGGTCACAGCTTTCAAAGAGCTCACAGTAGCAAGTTCCAAATGACGCAGTAGCACATGAAGGCTCTCCAAGATCTGTCCCCTCCTGGCTCCACAGTCTGCCTCACACCCTACATGTGGAGACTGCAATGCTGATTTCCAACCAAACTGCTGGTCTGAATTGTACTCGAAGTGGCAAGAGGAGCATAGCTCTCCAGACTTGTGCATGGCTCCAGGTCTTCTTTGGCTCTGCTCGCTCTGCCAGGACTTACCTCCTCCCATGTCTGTCTGTCCAATAGTCAAGACATTGGGAAAGTTGACATCTTGTCCTAGCCTGTGATTCTACATTCTCATCTCTGGTATGTCCACAGGGTGAATTCAGTACAACTGGGTCATTCCAGTGAAAAGTATCCTTGCTTCACTGACAATGATTTTGACCTTGATGTCCTAGACTCAGCCTACCCCGGCCACCTGGGCTGTCTTCCCACAAGGCTCCTCCCCATGGCAGCCTCCCTTTCTCGCGCAGATGCAGCTGGTAATTGGTTTATGAGCACACACTGAGTGGTCCCTGTGCACCTAGAGAGCCCGGTGAGTCACAGGCTCCCCTACTGCTAGCCATGTGTAAAATCATATGGTTTCAAGACCCCTCCCTTCCCATTTCCCCATTACCCACCAGGAATGAAGCCCTGTCTTCCTGGCTTAGTATATTTAGGTTTTTCTAACTTTATTCCTAAGTGTGTTGAATGGAGGGGGGAGGTTGTTACAGAATAAAGTATAAGATAACTACAATTCAATATTATTATTAGAAATAGAACCTTTTCTAGATATAGCGTCACATCTTATACTCTGAAAATGATTCTCACACACACACACACATACCCTTAAATACAAATGGAAGAAATAAAAAGTTAACCACCAAGCAATCTTCTCAGATCATGTGAGGGGAATTTCTCTCAGCCAGATTTATAGATTTTTCTCTTAGAACTAACTTCTATCCATTAATTTCCTCTCCTATTGCCTTCAGGCAGGACTCCGTTGATTCATGCCTAATCTACTATGCAGTCAGCCTTCCACCTAGACATTCTGCACGCATTTTGCCTTTTTCTGCCAGGCCACCCTGCATACCTCTTCCTAATAAATCTTCCTAAAATAAAAGTTTATTCTGTATCTTTTCTCTATAACCATCAATGGCTCCCCAGTGCCTTGTGAATGCATTTCAAATGTCTGGGCATGTTTTCCTTCAGTGACTTCATTTTTTATCTCCTACATACAAAATACTTCTATTTGAGCCAAATTCATTGCGATCTGAAACAGCCGCACTTCCCTGCCTCCACACATGGTAGATGTTCAATAAATGTGATGAAGAAGGTTGTAAGGTTCATGCTGTTAAAGACAGGGGGTGGGGGAGTGCTTGATGTGTCAAGGAATTTGAATGAGATCTATGAGTATACCCCTATTATATTTCAATTAAATTGCCTTTTTGTGTGTCTACTTTCCTAACTTATTATGAACTTTTTAAAGGAGAAACTCTGAGCTCTGCATCAATATAAGCGTAGTGCCTGGCAGCCAATAAATATTTACAAAGAATAAATGAATGGCCAGGAGAGTCTGTGTTAACTACATAGCAAACAACCCAAGCATCTCAAAGACTCAGTGAAACAAAGATTGATTCTTGATCCCACAAAGTTCAATGTGAATGCTCCTAGTTCCCAGTTTCCTAGGAGACACTCCTCAAAGTAGTCACTCAGGACCAAATTTCTTCCATCAGCTCACTATCCTTTAAATATTCCTTAAAGTCTTCTCTTTGGCCCTCTGCATCCAACCAGCTAACGAGCAAAGAGGAAGAACATGAAGGAATCTCCTTAAATGGGGTGTGTTTTCAGAACCAAACTGGGTGCCTCTGCCAGGTATTCATCATGTCTAGGCACATTTTATCAGGCCCATTCTCCATCTGGAATCAGGGTGGATCAGGAAATGGGGGTTACACTGTATACAGGAAAGGGAGAAAAACCAGATTTGAAAAATGCTTGTGGTCTCTGCCATTAGATTTTTTCATACAGTTTTAGAGCAAACCTCTAAAGGTTTCACAGTTTTCGTACAGTTTTAGAGCAAACCTCTAAAGGTTTCACAGTTTGAGTGAACCTCTCCAACAATCCTACACACTGGACCTTGAATCAGTGAACCTCCAATGATGGGAACATGATGGTAGTTAAAATTACTGCATATTGAATTACCCTAAAACATAGTGGCTTTATACAATAACATTTATTATTCCACGGCATCTGTGGGTCAGGTCCAAGTGTTATTTCAATGGGACCTCTGGCTCTGGGTAACTCCCAGCCTATAATCAAGCTATCGGCCAAGGCTGAAGTCATCTCTAGGTTCAAAAGAGGGGTGAATCTAATACCAAGCTCACTCATTGGCTGTTGAAAGGAATCAGTTCATTGCGAGGTTCTTATACCTATGCCCTGAGTTCCTTAATGGCTGTCAGGTGGAGATTATTCTTAGTCCCTTGACATGTGAGCCTTGACATAGGGCCCCTGACACTGTAGTGGCTCAGCTCATTGGAGTTAGCCACCCAAGAAAGACCTGGGAGAAAAGGGTAAGCAAGACAGAAGTCACTGTCACTTATAACCTAATCTCACAAGGACATCCCACCACACTGGCCATAATCTGTTCATAAAAAAAAACAAGTCCAGCCCAACTCAAGGGGAGTGAAGCACTAAAACAGGTACAAGCCAGCAGGTGGGGATTGTCACCAGACTTAAAGGAGTCCGTTTGCTTGCATACATTGAAGCCCAATCAAATTTGAGAAGGAGTTTGCAGCCAAGAAAGTAAGGGTTAATAAGCTGAAGAAATGGTGCCAAGCCTGCAGTCATAGGTGAGCTAAAGCTCAAAGCCCTGGCTCTCCAATGCCTTCCAGGGGATAGGTTATAGAGAGAAAAAAAAATCATTGATCATGGTGGCTAAAGGAGCTCAGGCCATGGGCTCTACTGATTGGCTGGGGCCAGGGTAGGGAGTAGCTGATCATTACATCAGGTCTTGATGTCAGCCATGGCTTTGTTCTGTCTGGTTTCATGAGAGTGTGGCTCTTAAGATCACTCAGTTTTTGTGGTCCTGGGGCTGAAACACAACTGAAGTCAAGATGTTATCTTTAGCTTGACCCAAGTGTTTCTGTGGTCAATAGACCCTCAGGTCTATTTTGTTCTTACAGAATCTGATGTCCTGGGGGCTTAATGAATACGGAAGGGAGTGGACAGACAGAAAGGAGGAAGGGTCATGGGGTTTCTATTGTGGTTATAGGATTACTGAGAACTGTTTTAGAAGCTGCCTACCACAGTGGTCATGAAACAATAAAACTCTAAATGCCCAAATTATGGGAGTTGGGTAATTGAATAGGCCACTGCATAGATGGTATAGCCTCCCCACCCCACCCCCCAAAAAAAAACACTAGTGATGGAAGGGAGAATGACAGAGGGGATTTAGGGAAGGAGAGAAGTCAAGTCAATAAAAGTTTGTTCAGCAAGCGACTCTATGGGGTTAAATTGAAGCTTTACTGTGAACAAGGAAATTGCTGCTGAGCTGCTGGAAATCACCAAACTGAAGAAGAAAATACAATGAAAAGCAGAAGAGTGGTTTTAGAAAAAAACACATATAGCAAAGATTTCCACGGTGATAATCCCATCCGTCTCATAGGTAGCTCGGAGAACTCGGCAGGTCTCAGAGAGTGCTGAGAGTCATTTAACAAGCTCTCAGGGGACCTGCGTTCTTCAGGTCTGAGGACCACATTTTGAGCAGCAAGAACCCAGCAGAGTGCCTGGCCCATAAAGACTCAATTAGAATTGTTTCTTTATCTCAGTGGTCCTCACAGTGGAGCAGGCATGACGATGACCTGCAGGCTGTGTCCCAGTGCAGCTTTCTAGACCCCTTGGCGCTGCGTTTCAGATTCAGCAGTTTGGGGCCAGGGCCTGGCGCTCTAGGGATAGTAGATGAGGATGATTCGCCATCATCCCACTCAGGGCTTTACAATTTATAACTGGAAAGGAAAGTTTCCCCTCCCCTCCTGAGAAAAAAGCCGTTGATAAACCCAGTTACCTCTAGTACAAGATACCATGGAGCTATTAAAACACAATTGCCTTAATTAGGGTAGAAACAGAGAGTATTGTAAATCTCTCCAGGCCCCTCTGAAACAGCTTCCCTTGCTCAGTTATGCAACCAGGAGTTCCTTTCTACTTTATAAACATTCCTGGAACAACAAAATTACAGTCCTCCAAAAATGAGATTTTAAACATTAAATGCTATTTATGACTCTCATGACAGAAGCTACAGTAGAACTCATTTTCATAGTGCCACTTAATAAATGTACTACAGGATTTCCCCCCTCTACGTTCCTGCAAAGATCTTCAAAATACCAGCTCAAAAATAGGGTGAGCCTTGCTTGACTGGTGCGGCTCAGTTGGTTGGACATCATCCCTCAAAGCAAAAGGTCACTGGTTCAATTCCTGGCCAGGGCACATGCCTGGGTTATGGGTTAGGTCCCTGTACAAGAGGCATGTACAAGAGGCAACCTATCGATGTTTCTCTCCCTTTCTTTCTCTCTCCCTTCCCTCTAAATATAGATAGGTAGGCAGGCAGGCAGGTAGGCAAATAAATAAATAAATATATTTTATAAAATAGGATGAGCTCTTCCCATGTGTGGCAGAACCTGGGGGAGGCACAAAATACAAGCCATAGGCACTCTCTGCCCCACCAGCCCAGCCCCCTAGGAGCCCAGAGCTCAGAAGGTAGCAAGGTAAATGGGAAATCACCCAATTGAGCTCACTTCCAACCCAGGTCTATGCATTGCCATTTTCTCTGCTGGAATACTCTTCCCTTTGAAGTTTGCCCGGCCTCCACCTGCTCTCCAGTCTAACACTTCACCCGGCCCAGTTTCCCCTTTTTCAGAGGAAACATCTTTCTAGGAGACTGGGAAATTGAGAAGGCTTCCCAAAGGTAGCCAACAGCAGCTTGGAGTAACACGTGAGGAATAAGAAAGCCTCTCCCCAGGGCTGAGGGAGAGGCTGAGCGATCCAGGCAAACACCAGAACCCAGGTGAAGGTAGTGGAGGCCCAGCAGGCCACTGAGCTTGATGTCAGCATGTGTGACTGTAGGAACACAGTGCACAGCCACATGGGCTCTGGGGCTTGCAGATGGCAGACCGTGAGGGTCCAGGGCACTAAAGTGAGGGGTTGGAGCTGCTTGTTGAAATATGAAGCCCACGACTGAGCAGGAGGGAGGCGTCTTGGGGTGTGGTTTGGGAAACTGAGAGTGAAGCAGTGGAAGGACAGAATATTGGGGCCTAGAATGAAGGAAGGGGTCCTGGCAGGGAGCCCACTGCATTCATGCCAGCTGGAGGGGACTAGTCCTGAGCGGACTCAGGCAGGAGGTCTGTAAGATGCCATTTCTCATTTCTAGGAAGCGTAGCCAAGTGAATCAACTCACTGAAGATGAATTCATAACCTCACACACATTTCTTTAACATTTGCAAGGATGAATCTGTACCTGGGTTTTTTGGTCCCAGGTTTGAAACTTAATCCATAGACCAAATCCTTCCCTTTCCCACAGGTTCTGAGTCCTCAGGTTCTTTCAATTGCCTGATCTTTCATCATTTGCCTATTTGCCTTTATTTTAGCAGAGTGCCAAACCTGTTTCTTGACACCATCCCCATTGGCTGTTCCTTCTGCTTAGAACACTGTTCCCTGTGGTTCTAGTTTTGCTGATTTTTTTTCTCGCCATTCACCTTACTGGTCAGTTGTTACCTCCTCAGGGAGCCTTCATTCCCAGATCACCAACCATATCATCAGCTTGTCTTCTCCCTGAACTATCATCATCTAAAATGACCCGGCATCCTTCTTTGCTAACGTGCTTATTCTCTCCCTTTCCTGAGCAGAATACTCGGTCATGAGAATAGAGATTTCCCCGATGGCTTCACTGCTTCCACCTCTGTACCTCCCACAATGCATAGCACCTAGTGGATGCTCGAAACATTCCTACTGCATCAAGGACCGAAGGAATCGGAGAGTCAGCAAGAAGATGATGCTCTGGAATCAGATAGATGGCGAGAAGATGATGCTCTGTTGCTGAGAAGCCATGATTAGGTCTCCTCCTCCCAAGGACATTCCCTCCTCTCTTATCACACTAATTCATCCAAAGTGATGGGAGAAAAGAGCATCATTGTGAGAGCAGATTCCCTGGGTGGGGTCTGGGTTCCTCCTCCCAGTGGCTGTCCACTCTGGCAGTGGGCACACTCCCTTTTTCACCGGGCAAGGGACGTATCTACGCCACAGCCACTGACTGTGACAGCTACTCCAAGACCAGACAGGCAGCATTAAAAATTAAACAACGGAGGAGTCCATTGGTTCACAATCTCGGGTTTATAGACAGGAAAAATGCTTAAGGACAGGTGGTCTCTGGAACAGAGGTGGCCTCTGAGAGACATTTCTCTTGATTTTATTTTTTAATTAACTTTTATTTTCAGTATTTTGTCCCTTTTGGCTGTCCCTGCTGGAATGATATATAAAGGATAAAAGGCTCGCCACTGTTTCTAGTGTAGCTGGGGCCACCTCACCACCCGGCTGCAAGGGGAGGGGATCTCTTTGAAGATCGCTGTCTCAGAATTCTAATGCTGCCAAGTGGCTCATACGGATTCTCATAATACGGCCCCCAACTTCAGATCTTAAAGCTAAAGAGCGCAGTTCTTCACTGCTTCACACCGACAGTCTCCTAATTACTTATTCTGAGCCTTGTGAAACAGTGTCTCTCTGGTTAAGGACCTTTACCACTCACTGGTGGATGCACAAGGGAATTGAGCATGTTTTGTCTAGCATGTACCAACTGGGAAGGAAGAGTAAAGCAGGCACCGTCCACGTCTTACTATGCGGCACTGATATGAATATAGTCTGCCAAGGGCAGAGCCATGGTGAAATTGTATATAATAGAGACCTACATACATATAGATACTATGGTCATTAATATCAGTAAGCAAGTCATGTCTTTCTTGACTATAAATGCTGCTCTCCCAAGGCCATCTGATTCTCATGATCACCCTGGGAAATAGAAGTGTCATTCTACTCATTTTATAAAAGTCAAAGCTAAGGCTCAGAGATGGTAACTTGCCTGAGGTCACACAGCTAGTAAGTGCCAAGGCTGGGATTTGAACCCAGGGAGTCTGATGCCAGAGATTTTGCTCTTCACTCCCTCATAAGACTGAAGTATATGGCTGTGTCTTCGGGAATGAGGTAAGAAGAAATAATAATAATTTGGGAAACGTAGCCAGAACTAGATTGTATAGGATCTTAAATGCCAGGAGAAATCATTTGCACTTTATTCTGAAATAAGTAAATTTTACCATTTGAATGAGAGGTTTTTGAATAAAAGGACTGACAAGACTTCATTTCTATCAAAAATTATGTATGTGTTTAGTACTTGTATATATACATACATATATTGGTTTATTGCTTGTATATTCTCCTTCTTTTGACAGAATGAGTGTGTCACATGAATAGATTCTAGTTCTCTGCCACACCCTTAACGCTACACCAATATCTGGTGCGTGAAAGGCATTTACTATACCGAGTGAACCAACCCAGGAAGCCAGGTTTAAAGTTCCACTGTCGTCTCAAGCCTGGATCACTTGGATTCCTCAAATTAAATACCCCCCAGGCTCCCAACATAACTCTCCTGCGGTGATGATGATCAACATGTCACCTGCATCAGGCTCCATCCCGGTCTCTCTATCCCTCACCCCAAACTCGGAACACACACAGCCCAGCCTCGGGTTTCCTTCGTAGACGAGATGGCCTTGTCTGGGTCTACTTGTTGCAGTATGCTGCTTCTCTGGGTTATCTGCTCGGATAGGGACTTCTATCAAAAGAGGTCACCCTTGCCTATCTTCTGTGCAATCTCCCTTTACTATTAGTTGTGGTATCACATAGCTTCGTTTGAACAGTAGCAAAAGCAAAAAACCCAAACCCCTCATCAGAACCCACCCCTCTCTGTTCACTCCAACCCTCGCTTCATTGCCTCCTCTGCACCCTCCACATTTCGCACAGAGCACTTAACCTTCCACTAGACATTTTTATGCTCCATTTTCTGTGCTATTATGAAGGAGATGAAAAGTAAATGGAGTTCACTTCGGATGGGCACTGCCTTCCCCCCACCGATGTATGTTCCTGCCCTCCCCACTTCCCAAAAGGGAAACACAGATGCAAAGAGAGTGAAGGTGTTTTCAAATTAAATGCATCTCAGAAAGTCAGGTGGGCAGGAACAAAGGCCTTTGCTGGGAATACCAAACTAGTAAAACACATACGATTGATCCTTCCAGACAAGAGCATTCACTTAGTAACAAAGCAGAACAGGACAAGACCAGGTGAGCTGTCTTGTTGACATACCCCCAGGGACTTCTCCTTTCTAGCACTTACCACACTTAACTACTTGTTTACACTCTGCTTTCAAGGATATGGTTATGGTTCTATAGCCCCCCATTACTTAAGGCTTAAAATACAAGGTCATTTATTTTGCTCACAAATATACAATTTGGGGTGAGCTCATCCACAATAACTAAAAGGACAACTCAGCACACAGTCGGTCATGTTCGCTTCACTGGAGGGTCCGCTTCCAAGATGACCTGCTCACTGCTGGTAAGTTGGTGCTGAGGAACCAAACCAGGGCTATTGGCTATGGGGCTCATTTCCTCTCTGGATGGGCTTCTCCACAAAGCCATTGGGTTGCCTCATAACGTGACAGCTAGTTTCCAAAACCAATGTTCCAGGAGACAGAAAGTAGAAGCTGCTAAGACCAGGGCTCGAACATTGGCTGTTATGAGTTGAATTGTGTCTCATAAAGACCAATGCATTGAAGCCCTAATGAGTCTCTCAGAATGGGACCTTATTTGGAAACAGGCTGTTTGCAAATATAATCGAGTTCAGATGAAGTCATAACAGTAGGCTCTAATCCGATAGGACTGATGTCCTCATGAAATCAGGGAACTGGCCACAGGCACAGACATGCACAAAGAGAAGAGGATGTGAACAAACACAGGGAAAACATCTTGTAGAGATGAACACAGGGGTTGGAGTGATATATATCTACAAGCCAAGGATTACTAGCAAACCATCAGAAGCTAGAGTGAGGTACGGAATAGATTCTCTCCCAGAATCCTCTGGAGGAACCGACCCAATCGAGACCTTACCCTGGACTTCTAACCTCCAGAAATGTGAACAGATTCATGTCTGTTGTCTAAGTGAACCTGTTTGTGGTACTTTCTTGCAGCAGCCCGAGGAAATTAATAGACTGATATCACATCACTATTAGCCAAAGCAGTCAGTCACAGAGTGGGCCTAGATTCAAGGGAAATCTCAAGAGGAGCGTCAAAAAATTCTTGGCCATCATGAAGCCACCACAGATACTGAAGGAGGCTGTGGCTATCTCGCCACTGTTTTACCAGTGCCTAATACATAAATGGTCTACCATGAATATTTATGAAAGAAAGAGGGAAAGTAAATACAGGTTCAACGTTTAGTTTAGTTTTCTGACTCAACCTGATTTAAAAGCATGCTTCTTAGTATCGCATTCTTCCTGATAAATCCTAGCTTTTAGTAAACAGACAAGATCACGACCAGTGGCATGCGCTTCACTCTGCATTCTAAATCCCAGTATCTCAAAGAAACTCCTGGCCCTCCATTCTCTGCGCCCTCAGCCACTGTGTATAGACAGAAACAAGGACTGGGTGAAACCCTAGGAATTTAGAAACTTTCAAATAAGTCCAGCACTGCGTTTACAGCCTCCCTTCCCATTAGTGATGCATGGGAACCTCTCTCCATCTGAGAAGCTCTAATTGCAAAGCCATTGGGTTTCTTTGCAACAGGGCGGCTGGTTTCCAAAAAGCCTTTGCTTATTTGGTGTACATATGACACAACCAAGTAAGATCACATTGAGCTGAGTCCTCCTCATGCCAGGACTCAGAAACTGACCCTTACTTGCCACAGTTCCCAGAATTACCAAAAAAAAAAAAAAACCCAATAACAATAATGAGAAAAATAAAAGTAATAAGACAAAGGAGGAGGAACAGGAGGGGAAGTGGTTATTAGTTAGGCTTCTACTGCCTACCTGACACTTTACAGATGTTGTCTTGTTTAATCACAGGTATCATTCTCCCTGTTACACAGCTGAGGGAAGCGAGGCTCAGAGGGGCTATGAGCCTTCCACCCACAGTACCCAGCTAGAAAAATGGCGAGACTGGGATTCAAATGCACGTTCAGGCAACTCTGAAGCATGTGTGTTTTTCACCATACCCCGAGCTGTCCAGGCAAAGCGGATGAACTACACGTACCCCACATAGCATTGTGGTCACATGGGATGATCTGAGCAAGGCAACACGTGAAGGAGGTATTAAAAGTGATGGAAAACCTGAGACTCTGGAATCCTTCTTCTCTGTTTTGGGACACTCTGCCTTATCCTCCTAAATCAAAGAAGAAATTTTTCCCTAAGTGCATGGAATCCCACCATAAAATTTCATCCCTCTTCACAGACACATGCTTACTCAATGCTGTTCCTCTTAAGTACACCATCGGCACTTGCTTAATAACTGTGGTCTCCTGAGGAACCCATGTGAAAGGCATCAGTTCCTACAGTTGCTATTTAAGACGGACAAAAGCAGGACGAGAAAGGGAGACCCTGTCATTCCAGTAGTGTGTGGCACTTTCCTGGCCAGCATGTTTTTCCACGATGGTTCAGGTCCGAGAAATGCTATTCACTGGCTCCCCTTCATCACAGTCTGGAGGAAGAAGGAAGGGGGAGAGGAGGGACATGAGACAGGAGGGCATCGCTGATAAGAACAAAGCCCCAGTGAAGTCCGGAAGCCCGTGAAGCAAGCTGCCGAGAGAAGCTGACTTCCAGCAACATAAAAAGAAGAGCAAAGAGGAGGAGGATTACGGGAACTTCCTCTTCCTGTGGTCTGGCCCGGTCATAATGGTGTTGTGGTTATGCAGCAAAGGCTCATAGAAGAATAAATAAACCACAACCATTATGACTAGGAGGTCTTCATTCTAGCATGCTTTGCTGAAAGTCAGGGAGGCAGGGTCCCTGTCTGCTGCCATTTAGGGCAGGATGAATTTAGATAGCCAAGAGCAGCAGAAATCCTTTGCACTTGGTTATGTTGTACAGGGTGAGGGTGAGGAGAGGGGTGCAGGTATTTAAGTATTCAAGAAAGAGCATTATAGTTAAATCTTTCTGGATAATAATGAGGTCTTGGTTTAAGAGTTAAATTCTGTGCTCAGAGCGCAATTTTCTTAGAAATATCCTAGCCCATGCTATTAGGGAAGAATGCCTGGCTGCACTTTCAAAATGCTTCCCTAGGTGGTACATGCATTTGAATTAATGAAAGAGGCGGAAATGAAGAGCCAAGGCAGGTAATTCAATATAACCAATTGGCACTTTAAAATTCTTCACTTTTCTAGCCCCTTTTTTTTTAAACTCATAAAATTTCAAACAGCCTCTTCTAGGATAGATACAAAGAACCCTATCATTTCAACAATACAAGATTATAGGAGGATTTAATCCTAAATTGTCCGTTTCTAAAATGTAAGTCTAACCAAACTGTGGGTCATTCAAGCTCTTTCTCAATTATCATATAAATGTATCTGGCAAATATACTTGTTATTTGAAGTCTTCAAACCACAATTGTTTCTCATTCAGGACCTAGTAGTGTCTAGACTTTGTTGCCTGCCCTTGAGAACCTTTCAAGTTCAAGTTATGGCCCATACCGACTCTCATGTTGTTCTCTTATACTACCCTAGGTTGCATGAGATAATGTGGATTTCTCACTATGCTCCAAATAGAACAAGGGCATCTGCCCATGGTGGGCCTCCCTTTACACCATGCCTTGCCTGGACCACTCTACCCCATGGCACTACCCAGAGGCTGAGAGCATGAATTTTGAGATCAGGAAAACCTGAAATGGACATCCAGTCCCACCACTTATCAGCCAGGTGATCATGGACAGAGAGAGCCCTGACTGAGTTGAAAATGGTAATAAGTGTATCTACCTCACAGAGTTCTCACAGGATGAAATGAGGAGATGAAGACAAAGGATTCAGCAGAACACTTAGCATAAAGACTAAATAAAGTGGGGTTGTTGTTGCTGCAAATACTATCACGTGAAGTTGTCAAAATCCTTCAGTCTTGTCAAGGCACAATTCGAATGCAACCTTCAAGGTCACTCTAGTTAAAGACATTTTTATCGTATAAACTGAACAGCTTAAACTGCCTCTCTAGAGGAGATTTCTCACCTACAGCCTTTTTGTCTAATCATTTCAGTACGTTAATAAAAATATCTAATGCTTAGCTATGTGTTCATCCCTATTCTAAGTACTTTATATATGTTCTATCACTTGCTCCCCACATAGAGCGTAGAGCCTTGTACTGTTATGATCCCCATTTGCCAGATGAGTAAACCAAGAGAGAGTGAGATCAAGTCATTTGCCTAAGGCTGCTCAGCTGACACTGGGGTTTGAGCCCCAGGATCTCCCATCTTGACTGATATGTGCCCCCCAATCTCTGCCTATGCCTTACCAGTGTGACCATAAGTTCCAGCAGGCACCTCACTTGTCCCGTCCTAGTCTGAGCCACATAACCTCATTGCAACACAAAGGAAATGGAGTTTAAGGTCATAGACTTGGCCTTAAACTCCCTTTTAGACACTTGCTGGCTGTGCAACCATGAGTACGTCCTTTCACATTTCAAAATATCCATTTGTGCAGCTGGCAAGTGAAAACTTCTTAAAAGACTAGAAATTATACACACGCACACATATGTATGTATATCAAACACTTAATATACAACATATGGTAGGTACTCAACTAATGTGTTTTATTAATACCAGTTTAAAGGCTTCAGGTAGCAGGGATCGTATTTTACACATTTTCTTTCCTCTTCTTAACAGAGTCTCGGAAAGAGTCCCACATATTCCCTCGTACAGAAGAGCAATTCAGTATACATTTATGGCCTGAGTAAATGAATGCATAAATAAATGCCTGTGTGCTATCAGTAAATAGTTCTAGAAGAGCATGAAAAATGGTCATACTCAGCTGAGTTTGTGCCTAAAAACCTTATTTATAAAACGGCACACATTCTTTTATGTTGCAGTGACAGTTTCCCTTCATATAACACGTGATCTTTCCCACCCTTAGGCTGCCCTAGTTCAAGGCCAGGGTCCCGTCTGAGGGTGACTAGAAAGCAAACAGCACCACCTACTGAACTATGATTTTCCACACTCCAGAAAAAGGTCAAAATGTGAGCTGCGTCCAGGCCACAGGGGGTCACTGAACCCCAGGTTTAAACAGAACTTAAGTGAAAGCTATGTGATTGTGAAAAAGACAATGTCTCCAGGAGACAGTTATTTTGCTTACCTTGACTTCCCTCCTCTGCTCAGTCAGGGACCGCCAGCCACCGCTGGAGTGTGTCGGTGGCTCTGGGAGGCAGGCGGACCCATGCCTCAGATCTCAGCTGTCACGGAGGGACCACACTGATGTTCTCTGGCGCTTGCTTTCTGCCTAATTTGGCTGTACTTCAGCGAGAAGTGCAGCTTTGGTGCAAGCAGCGGTGGAGATCAGAGTCTTTTATGCAGTGCGTGAACTTCCAACAAAAACTTTCAATAGCCGGTGATGACCTTGGATAAAAAGGACAAAGTCATTTGAGCCTGTTCTCCTCAGTGACTCACAGGCAAACAACATCTGATTTTGACCTTGCTGCCTGCTTGCCTCTTTTGCATCTGCACATGACTAGTTGAGGAAAACAGTGGAAGAACCCAAACTAAGTTCCACTCATATTGAACATGCTAACCCTGAATCAGCTAAAGCATCTGACCCAGGTGCTGGTATATAGTAGATGCTTAGTTAGTGCCTGGCACACAGGTGAATGAGACACACCAGCCATCGGGCCTGGGAGTGGTGGGCGGTTCTCTCCCTTTACTCATGCCCAGTACTACAAACCCCCCTTAAATTCTGTCCACATATCACACTGGTCTTCATTCAATACATCGGTCACTGGCTCTACTTTTCTGCCCACGCAGGCTATGGAATGTAATCCTTGTCACCATCGTGTGTGATGCTTAGGGACCCTGGCAACAAAACCCTTAATTAAGGAGAGCCCCAGCTGATTCATTTCAGTGACTTATTCCCAGGGTTTAGAGAAAGGCTGAGGACGTAGAAGGTTCTCAATAAATATTTGTAGAATGAGTGAATGAATGAATGGATGGATGAGAAAGGAAGGAAGGAAGGAAGGAAGAAAAAGGAAAGGAAAGGAAAGGAAAGGAAAGGAAAGGAAAGGAAAGGAAAGGAAAGGAAAGGAAAGGAAAGGAAAGGAAAGGAAAGGAAAGGAAAGGAAAGGAAAGGAAAGGAAAGGAAAGGAAAGGAAAGGAAAAGAAAGGAAAAAGGAAAGGAAAGGAAAAAGGAAAGGAAAGGAAAAAGGAAAGAAAAGGAAAAGGAAAAGGAAAAGGAAAAGGAAAGGAAAGGAAAGGAAAGGAAAGGAAAGGAAAGGAAAGGAAAGGAAAGAAAAGAAAAGAAAAGAAAAGAAAAGAAAAGAAAAGAAAAGAAAAGAAAAGAAAAGAAAAGAAAAGAAAAGACAAGACTAGGAAGCAGAGCCTTCACAGAGGGAAGATGCAGTAAAAGACAGGAGCAGAGGGATGGAGGGGAGGAGAAAATGGAGCAAAGAAAAACAGGCCTCTGAGGAGGAGGGTTGAAGAGCTGATGGGAGAGAAAGGCCAGCCTATGGGCTTTCAGCTCAACCAGAGGGGATTCTCATCTTTGCCACCTCCCATGCCCGGGCCACCTTCCACACCCCGGTGCTCAGAGGACACCCCAGCAGACAAGGGTGTCTTCCCTACCAGCCATCTCATAGCTTAGACCCAGCTTTCCAGCCCCCTCCACCTTGCACCTCCACAGCTCTTTCCCATAACAAGCTCTGTAGCCTCCAGCTCTGTCTGTCCATCTCTTCCTCCACTTTCTCTACCCATT
This sequence comes from Artibeus jamaicensis, assembly GCF_021234435.1. Classification (NCBI taxonomy): domain Eukaryota; kingdom Metazoa; phylum Chordata; class Mammalia; order Chiroptera; family Phyllostomidae; genus Artibeus; species Artibeus jamaicensis. The sequence continues at coordinate 7,444,272 of NW_026522049.1, read as the reverse complement.
TCTTCACCTCGCTGTCTGCTTCTCTTTCACTCTGCACAGGTTTCCGTGTCCCTCTCTGCCTCTTCTCCTCATCCCTCTCTGCCTTCCTGGCCCTTTTGTGGGTCTCCAACTCTGTCTCTCCTTGTGTCTGTCTGTCTAGCTGTGTGTGTACACGTATTTGTCTGCATCTCCCCATCTTGCCCTCTCTGTTCTGGGGTCCCTTCCTGTTCTCTTCTCTCTGTCTCACTGTCTCTGTTGCTCTCCGTCCAGTGGCTTTCCCTTTATGTGTAACCTAGTGGCGTCTAACTCATAAAACCACCCTGTCTGCCCTTCCCACCCCAGACTAAGATCCTTGGTGAAGGCGCTCCACGCCACTCATGTCGATCACGGGACTGCCACATGTTTCATGGTGACAGCAGCACTTTGGCAAATGCAGCCCCATGCCCTCAGCCCAGATAGCCAACCGAAGGCCTGAGATACAACGGTCTGTAAACATGCTCGGTCATTTACTGTCGCTGGAATGTCCAGGGAAGTTGTCGGTCCCTGGGTAATTGGGAAACTCCCTAAACTGTGTACACTGGCCTGGCCTCCAAGCTGCAGCGGAGGGGGGGCCCCGCAAGAGAAGGCCATTAGGAAGATTCTGTCTCTGTGCTTCACTGTGATGAAGTGCAGGCCTTGGTGCACTGACAGATAACTGGCAGCGCTCCCTTCCTGGGACTCGGCTTCCAGACGGAGCAGCCCAGACAGCAGTTTAACCCAAGGGTCGGAGGGCAGCGAGGCGTTATCTACCCACTGGCTGCCTCCCCCCACTTCTCTGAGCTCTGCCTTCCAGTGCAGACTCTAGCAGGAGGAACCAAGCCTCAGGGCACCCAGCCAGGACCTTAAGATGCCAAGAGTCCTTTCGAACACCCCCTCCCGTTTACAAATGAAAGAAACGCCACACAGGTTCCTTATTCGTCACGTCTACTGGAGGGTCCATCCTGAGGCCCAGGAGATGACAGTAACAACACATACACACACTCACAACAGTGTGCTTATCAAAGCCATGTTGGGACTGTTCAGTTGATTAAAGATGAGGACTGAAACGCATCTTAATAACCAGAAAATAACGTACAACCTAACATCTTGATTGTACTAGATTTCAAAGGGCAGCAAGATGTGTTGAAATGCACATATCTAATCACCAGTGGAATTAACAGATTTGCAAAAAGTTATGCTTGAGAACATTATGTGTAGCTGTAACACAGCATAATCAAATTCCCATTTAACTTTATTAATGCTAAAATTCAGACTATTTGCACTATTACCATATTTTTTTCCTAATAGTCATTTCAGGGTTATCAGAGAAGCCTCTCTTTACATGTTTTCTTTCCCCTAGATATTTTTAAAGCAAAATCACATGCTTCAATGGCATAGCATGCATTTACATAGAAGTATCTCTCCTCTTTCCTTTAACCTTGATCTTACTAACCAAGTTAGATATATGGAAACCAAACTGGAAAACTACAAAAGCCAGCAGCTCCCTGTCCAGGAACTTGTGGAATGCACTCCTTGAGCTGTTTCCTGTCCTCTCTCCGGCAACCACTCCCAGCCTCACTGCAGTGATGTTCACACATGAGCCCATTGTCCTCTGCCTGCTGACAAGGTCAGGCGCTTATTCCCCTCTCCCTCTGCAGCAGGCCAGGCCTTGCAGCTCAAAAACACAAAACCCAGAGTATTTCTGTCCCTCACCTGAGCCCTTCTGGCGCTAGAACCCCAGCTCAGCTCACCTTCGGGTCTGCACTGGGTGAGGGGTGGAAGAGGACAGCAAGCAGAGCGTGAATTTTAAAAACAAGGACTCGCATGATAAAGACTGCTTCAGGACTTGACGAAAATGAAGGGTTTAAACGTGATCCGCAGTAGTTCAAGTGTGGCAGTGGTTTTATTCAATGTGCATGTAGAAATCAGCATATTAATCCATTTATTGTGAGGGGACTTGGCATCCAGGTCACATGGGGTAAGGGATTCAGAGAGAAGGAGTGGAGGGTAGAAATATGAACAAAGAAACTAGTTTTTACGTACGTACGTTACCTAGCAGAGTTCACACAGTATCGCACATAACCTCAGAAGAGTCACGGCATTAAAAATGCCATGTTCTTCTGTTAATTGGACCACTGTAAATGGCAGTCAGAAGTGGTGGGTTCAACTCTAGTTTTCAGTTACTTCCTAACTATGAAACATTAAGCAAGGAACTGTGCCTTGCTGAGACCTCAAAAGGACCTGTGGGCAATGACAGTGGTTTCAATGCCAGTTTATCAGAATCATTTAAATGGTCTATGGAAGAGGACAGTGTATATGTATCTTGCTGCTTTGTAGAATATAGTCATACAGATATCAGGTGCTACTATAACATTTCTCAAATTTTTGTGACATGATTCTGGCTAAATTTACTCTGTCTTCTCTTTAGAAAATTACTAGTATGCCCACATGCTCTTCTATTTCTGCATGATACCCACATGGGTCTTCCTTCCACTTCATTTGTGCACCCAGTGGTTTTGGTCTAAGAGTCTAGGCAATGTCTTATTTATTGGAACGCCAAAAAAGGTATTGGGATGCAAGGATTATGACTGTGGCTCTGTGTTCTCAGAGTCCTACGAGTCTGATGTCCAGTCTCAGCTCAGCCACTTGCAAGTGACATGACCTTGGATATTGTACTTCAACTCTCAGTGTGTCTGTTATCTCAAAGGAGAGGAAGAAAATGGTATTTCTGTAGTTGAGAGATTAGACATAATGTACATGAAAACTGGGGCATAGGCACATTTGGTATTGGGCAAGAGCCATACAGATATAAGTGTCAGAAACCAAATTCAAGCTGGTTCAAAGGGATGTGTAGCCTCATGTAACTTGAAAGTACAAGTTTGAACACAGCTCCATCCACAGGCTCCAGCTCTATTATCAGGGCTTCTTCATCTATCAGCTTTGATTCTCCTAGTGCTTTGTTCTTATTCTTCCCAACTACGGAAGCTTTCTCCTTATGACCAGAGGAAGATTGCAATCGGGAGATTTCTGCAGGCAGGCACTCTTAGTAACCTGCTTAAGAGAAAGGAAACATTGTTTTTCACGCCCAGCAGGTTGTTGAATAATGTGGTTTCATTACAATGTAACACAATGGTGACTGTTTGTGTATTTAAACTGTTACAGGACTGGCAGTCCAGTCGGTTTTGTTTTTGTTTTGTTTTACATCAGTATCACCACAAACACATGAGTAATGCATTGTGCTACAAAGTTATGAAGGCTATGATGGCACTAGGTGATAGGAATTGCTCTGCTCCATTATAATCTTATGGGAGCACTGTTGTATATATGTGGTCCAACCTTGACTGGAATGTTGTTATGTGGGGTATGGCTATGGCTGTGTGTGTGTGTGAGTGTGTGAGTGTGTGAGTGTGTGTGTGGATGGACAGGGGGAGAAGGGGTGAGGGGAGGGAGAAAGAGGAAGAGAACAAGAACATTTATGCCAGTCTGACTTTATCTCCTTTTTAGAAACTGAATAGTTTTACTTAACATTCAAAGGATATTTGTTTCTCTGTAAAGTGCAGCGACGTTACCAGTATACGTCTTATTGTTGGATTGTTCTATGCTATTTTCTTAGGCACTGAGTACTTCTTAAATCTATAGATTCAGTCTTATTTTACTTGTGGGATTTGTAACATTCATCTCTTTCAGCAGTTCTTATTTTTTCCATTAATTCAGCTTTCTTTTTTGGAAATATCGGTAACACATGGGCTAGATCTTCTTTTATTCTTCATTTGTTCTTTTTCTCTCTAATCCTTTTAAGTCTTCATTCATCTCTCTCTTTTATTTCTCATTTATTTTAATCTGTCTCCATCTTTCTCTTCATATGTTCAGCAAGACCTCTTTTCCCTTATGTTCTTGGCAGCATGACCCTCACTTTTGACCCTCACATTTTCTTTTCTTCTCTTCCTGCCAGCCCCAGGGTTTTCCAGCTTAATGTTCGACCTGCTCCCTGATGCTGTATTACATCTCCCCGAAACACCTGTATCCCTTCTTGATAGGATTAAAAAAAAAGATTGCAGCTTAACTAAAGTTTACTATTACTATTATCATTGCTATTATTATTTCATTGCAGTGTACTTTGTCAAAACCTCAATCCGCATTCATTCTTCTGGTGAGTGTGCCACAGGTACCATCTGTATTTCTTCTTCCTCCTTTTATCCATTCATTTATTTGCTTATCCGTTTGACACATACTTACTGACTCTACTATGTTCACGTATTGTGCTAGGTTTTAAAACAGATAAGACTCCCGATTGTATAAGACACTACATTCTTCCTTACATTTTTTTGCCCAATAAGTCATATGAGAAAAAAAAACTAGTCACCAGGAAATGTATGCCTTTATTTGAAATTTAGAGTAATCTTGTCCCTGTTGTCTATCTTGTCTCTATTCTCAACAGGCCATTTGTATATCCCAGGAATCAGCACTCATCTGTTAGTAAATATATGGGAATTGTAGGCAAGAAAAAGAAACAACTTTATGAGTTCTGGCCTTTCAGATCTAGCATAGAAGAAATGATTATCATAAGGTCCAGCATCAAGAATAAACAAGGAGACTTCCTTCCCAACAATATGTTGAAATTCAACGTCAGTCATTATACTTTCCATTTCCAATACAAATCAAGTCGTCGAGAAAAATAAAGAAAATAATCTCCACCTTGCTCTGCCTGTTAACTATCAGCTGTGCTACAACACTTGTACTGCTCTTTTGACCCAACTCTCCTAACAGAATTACACATTTACCTTGAGATTTATCTCCAGACTTCTGAGAACAAAGGCTGTGGGCCTAACAGCATGTGAACTATGGCACCATCCCTGCAAAGGAGAGAGACAGACATCCAGAGAGATGGACTCCCCATATTAAATGGATGCAACTCACTGGACATGTTGGTGATTTATCAAAAAAAAATTAATAGGCCCTCTCTGTGACATTAAATAGCCTTTTAACAACAGTGCACTTATACCCCATGCCAACTTACACAAAATAAATGGCACAGAAATTGCCTAACAATCAAATAAGGATTTGTCTTTCATTTCAATTTAAATTACTCTGAAAGATAAGCAAGCCTGAAAAGTCAATGGAGGAATAAGTCCCTATCTATTATGTTCTATTTGGCACATATGTAACCCCGGTTGTCTTTGGGAAGATAAAGTCACGTTATTTATTTGTATTTTCCCTATACCAGTAATTAAGGCATTCTCGGTAAAGAGCGTTAAATGGAATACAGTAAGGTTATAATACTATCCCAAGGGAATATAAAGTAATGAAAATTGGATTTTTCCAGAGGGGTGAAAAAAAAACACTTCTTCTAGTGCTGTGAAGGGTGAAGAAGAGGAAGAGAGGGAACATTTGGAGATTTAGAGATAGCAAGGAAGACAACCAATGGAACGTAAATCGCGTAGCTTGAAACATCTTCACATAACCAAAGCCCAGATTATCCACTGAAATGAAGACACCATGGGGAGACACAGAGAAAGAAAAGGGCGGGGACTGTTTTAATGGAGCCTCAGACATACGCACAAGGAACTCAATAAGACATGGAAGAAAGACTATAGCAGTGAGGAGCCCATAAAGTTACAGCCACACAGTGGACTCAGCCAACGGTGTTTTTCTCCTCCCCTTTATTCCTCAATGCACAACAATAATAGGACCAGAGAAAAAAAAGAAACTATAGAGCAAGTTAACCAAGGCAGAAATGGCATAGTCAAGTGGGAGGGAATTAGCAAATTACTGTGTTTCGATGCCTTGACATGAGGGACCAGGAAGTACAGAGGTGAGTGAGACCACAACGTATGTGATGGAATAAGACAACTGGGAAAAGCCAAGAAATTCAAACCATTGTGGCAGATGTATTTGCCTACCCTTTCCCTGTCACTGTGTGTCGAGCAGTGTATTGCCTGCCTGCACTCTTGAGAGGAGTATAACCACACTTCATGTGACTTAATTTGGCCAGTGTGAAGGATGCAGACTTAACCTGTGCCACGTCCTAATGGAAGGCAGAAGAGCCTTTGCTCAACTGGCCGTTGAACTTTTCCTTCCACCGTGAGAATGTTCTGTCCCGGGGCATAATCCAGACAGGGGTGGAGGATCAGCCTGGGCTCTGGAATGAGACATGAAACAGAAGCAGAACAACCCACAGGCAACATAAAATGAAGACTAGAACCTTCTCTTATGGTTGGGTCTGAGAATGGGGGGAGCACCCGTGACTTTGGGACAGGGGCAGAGGCAGGAACAGCCTGCAGCAGGTTATAAATGATTGCAAGGTGTCGATGGGGAGGTAGCATGTATAAAGAGCTCCAGAAACGTGGCCGTGAAGGTGAGTAAAGTGAAACAGTAGTAGCCACTTCCAAGTTCTAGCTTCTGTGCTTGTTTCTGTTTCCTACAGATGGGAGAGTATCAAGCTAGCTTATCACTAATGGGAAAAGTGCAAAAGTAGGGAAGAAAATTATAACACCGGGTAGACAGGGAATAAGGCAGTGTTATCCCTGGCAGCTAGTGCTTGGGCAGATGGATCTTCCTTTGATAGGACAGTGAAGTAGAAGCCGAGGAGAGAAATAGAATGTTTGCTAGACTTTAATGAGAGCCCAGCTGAGGCAGGTGATTAAAAGATTATGAATTCATAATGATTCTAATCTGCCTAATTGTGTGATTTTCATCCCCCAGTAGGGCTTAATTTTTAGGATGGATATGAGATGGAGAACACAAGTGTTTGGGCTCTCTGTGGTCTGGGATTTTGCTCCTGTTGAACGGGCCAAGAGGCAGGGAGATAAACATATTTGCAAAAGAATGTTTGCCTCAGTGGAGGAGCAGGAGGCACACAAACTGAATAAAAGAGAGACTAATTGATGAAGAGAATAGGGAGGGATCCAGGTCTGATAAAATACTGCAGTAGGTGTACTTGAGCAGAGATGCTCAGAGACTAAAGGGTTACTTTGGGAGAATCAGCTGTTTTGATTGGTGATTTCAGAAACAGTGCAGGGTCTGCTAACAAGTTTCAGGTGTGAGAGTGGATGTGGGAGCCTGAGGTGGGGAGAACAAGAATAGCTTTGGAAAAGATAAGGTCAAGGATGAGAGGTCAAAATTTTTTGTTGGTTAATGGGAAGGATTCGAGATGAAAAGGGAGGCTGTAAACCAGTGGCTGAAGTAATCAGTGATTGAGGAGGAGGGACAAAGAGGATGGTAAATGCTGACAAGGGGAGGGAGAGAGGGAAGTCTAGACAAGCAGATGGAGCCTCAAAGGAGCAGAGGTTTAGGGAGGGAAAGGAAGGAGGACAATCATGTAGAAGCAGTGATAGGAGCAAGACTGACTCACATAGCCTCAGATCCTGATGACTGTGGGGTATGCTGGAATGCCCAGGAATTGCTTTGACCACAGCTCTTCCCTGCTCCCTCCTACACTCCCAGGGAAAGTCAGGGAGTCCCCTAACTCTCCATCCACCCTCTACCGAGGCAACTGTGGCAGAGGGCTCTGCTGCCTGTTCACTCACTCCTGAAGAAGTAATTCCAACAGTGTCCTCTGTTTACAAGATTGAATCTGGGAAATGTCACTGTGGTTTCCAGGCCCCTGTGCCTGAGTCTGAGGTGGCCTGAATTAGAGGGGTTCTCAATCTGCATTGCAATTAAGAATCAACTTCATTGCTGATCACAAAGCAGAGTGCCAGGCTCCAATTCCAAAACCTGAAATCCAGAAGGATTGAGCACAGACATAAATCAGATTTTCAAACATCACTGTCAGTGATTCTAAAGAGGGTACATGGACTACGCTCAGGTAAAGGCTGAAGTGTGCAAGAGAACATGAACTTTGGCTTGGGCTTCTGCCAACTGCTAAAGCTTTCCGGTCACTGGGTGGGTCATGACTTCTCCCTGAATTAGAGTCTTCTCAAATGTACAACGGCAGTGTGTTGGTTAAGGGTAGGTCGCGTGTCTTACCACAGTAAGCTCTAAACAATATTAAATGAGAACTGTTTCTCTTTCATACCTAAGAGGCACAGAGGCAGGCTGGCAAGGTTGCTACGGGAGCTCCTTTTGTCTCGCTGCCCTACCATTCAGCACTGGCTTCCACAGCACCAGGAGCTCCAGCCCTCCTACCGGAACTAAATTCCAGAAGAATTAGGAAGCAGAGTAGACTACAAATAAAAGAAAGAAAGAAAAAGAAACAAAGAAAAAGTAAACAATCTATGCTCCCTTTCTCATAAGATGTCTTTCTAAGGTTCCCCATAGCACACCACGGTTTAATTTACTGGAACAGCCAACTGCGAAGAAGGCCAGGAAATAGACATTATTTCAGTTGGTAATGTAAAGCAGTTCGAAGTCAAAGTTGTAAAAAAGAAGTGGAAACCAGACATTGGGAAACTAGTCCTATCTGCTTCATGGGTGTGATACCTACCGCATTAGTTTGGTAGGGCTGCTATAACCAAGTCCCTCAAACTGGAAGGATCAAACAACAGAAATGTATTGTCTCACAGTAAAATTCTGAAATCAAATGGCCAGGATGCTGAGTTCCTTCTGAGACCTCTGAAAGAGAATTTACTCCATGCTTCTCCCCCAGCTTTGGGTGGTTTGCTGGCAGTTTTTGGCATCCTTTAGTCTGTAGATGCATTACCCCATCCTCTGGCTTCATCTTCATATGGCTTCCTCAATGTCGGTCTTTGGGTCCAAATTTCCCCATTTTAATCATATTGGATTAGGGTCCACACTAATGATGTCATCTTAACTTCATCATTTGCAAAGACTCCATTTCCAAATAACATCAAATGCACCAGTGCTGAGTGTTAGAACTTCGACATCTTTTGGGAAGACACAATTCAACCCACAGCCCCTTTTCAGTCTGCTGGTAAAGCCCTGCAGCCCAGCCTTTCTGATCTGTGCCCTCCACACCTTGCTCCTTAGGCTTCTTCTAGTCCAGTTGTATGCCTTCATCTCTGCTGGTCATCATCCTTGATTCATGACCCTCAAAACTAGCAGCTCAGGGACCACCTCTTCTATTCCCTCTGTGCTCATTTCATAGACTCAGACCCAGATGGTCTTTATAGCCAGCCTCCCAGTGTCCTGACCTGCCTCTTTGTGTTTCAACACATCACTGGGCTGTAGACCTTGACAACCCACCTGCCCTTACTAGCTGTCTCTCTTCGGCTAACCAGGCCATGAATCCTGAAGGCTCACATCCTCAACATCCCCAGATGCCTCTGACCAAATGGCACAACTGGCTCATTGCTTGTCCTGTTCAACTTCTGCCCAACTTGGCTCAGAAAATGAAAACAGAAACCCGTCATTGCTAGGCAGGATTTTTTTTTTTGCATCTGATAAACTAGTGCCCACTTGGAATACGATTATTTTTATCAGTGGCTCCCCAAATTGGCTGCTGGGGTGGATTATATTGGTTCAAGCAGAGGGCGGCATCAGGAAGAGATTGAGAAGCTGATACACTCCTCAGAAGCCATACCTAGCTTCTGTTTGCACCATCTGGAAAGAAGGGATTGAGAGAAAAGCAGGGCAGCCAAGAAAATCCAGGAAGAACGAAGTGGCTCTAAATTAAATGTTTTTCAATTTATTGAAATCGGTATCAGTAGCTCGTTAAATATTAAGCAGAGAAATCTCCATCTGACTGTTACAGAGCATTACAAGGGGAGGAGGAGCTGGTTTTACGGTCTCTGACATGGTGGGAAGGGGACACAGAGCTGGAATAATTTGTCAGGAAAAGAAATAGTGGCTTCCAGCAAAAAGTTCACAGATGCTGCCTTCTAATTAATTTTTTTTTAAGTTTTAGAATACAATTTTACAGGCTCTGTACCTGCTAGTGAATGCCTCACGCCACATGGTGTCTCCCAATGCACTGTGCCGGGAAAAGCCAGGGCAGCTCTTGATGGCTTAAGACTCACTCTGTGCCCCTCATCTTCTGCTTTGTGTTGCCAGGAACCAAAGAAGGGGAAATTAAATTAAAATAAAACACTAGGTGTCCTGTATGGATTTCAAAGTTGTCTGCGCCAGGAAATGAGATTGTGTCCTTTTGAATGGCAGAAGGAAGTTTCACAGCCTAGCTCTGCTGCTTCTGAGAAATATGGGGTCAGTAAATGCAGAGAGATCCTGGGCCGTGAGCCCAGGGAACTGTCAAGCGCGGTGTTGTCAATCTCGTCCACAGAAAAGGTGTTTCCAGAGAGAACAAGGAGGAGGATGTGAAATTCATAGCAGCTTTCATCCTGGACCAAAACATACTTTGTCCCTGAGCCCAAACATGACAGGAGTACTCTCAACACTGCTCCAGCAGCCACTAACAGCTGACCCAAATTTGCAACTTAGATTGAAAGACATTTGCCAGCATTTTTCTAGAGAGTGGGTTTCACTGAGAGGGAAGCTGACCCTGAGGATTTAAAATGGGGAAGAAAAGATCGAACCACCTTTCCTTAGAACAGGGTTAATACTTTGGTGGTGAGGTCTCCATTTCCTAAAGAGTGCTAAATAGTCTTCATCCTGAATACTAACCCGTTGATGGCTACTGGGGACATATTTGACATGGACTTGAGAAGTGGCGATGGAGATCATCCAGGAGGGAAATGCATCTTGATTTATTATCATCAGTGTCTGTCACAGGCATGGAGGTGGAGAACAGACTCTTATCTGAAAGGAGCTGTTCCTAAATTCAGAGCAACACAAGCAGGGTGGGAACTCAGATTTGGTTTTTATTTGTTTTTATTTTTAATAGTTCATTTTTACAGTATTCTTCCATTGTTATTTATCTCCCATACCCTCTTATACTCCACTTGAAATCACCACACTGTTGTCCATGTCCCTGAGCTGTTTTTCTTTTTTGTTCACTCACTCCAGCCCCCAGCAACACCTGCCCCCAAAAGCTATCAGCCTGCTATCTATGAGTCTGCCTCTATTTTGCTGTTAGTTCAGTTTGTTCATTAGATTCCACATATGAGTGAAATCATATGGTACTTGTCTTTCTCTGACTGGCTTGTTTCACTTAGCATAATGTTCTCCAGGTCCATCCATGCTGTTGCAAGTGTAAAATTTTCCTGTTATGGCAGAGTACTATTCCATTGTGTAAATGCCCCATAGTGCGTTTATCCACTCATCTACTGATGGACATTTGGGCAGCTTCCAAATCTCAGCAATTGTAAATAACACTGCAATGACCATAGGGATGCTTACATTCTTTTGAAATAGTATATAAAAATCCTAGAAGAAAATATAAGCAGTAAAATCTCAGACGTTGCTCATAGCAATGTTTTCTGATATATTGCCTTGGACACGGGATATGAAAGAAAAAAATAGACAAATGGGACTACATCGAACTAAAAATTTTTGCACAGCAAAGGAAAACATCAACAAAATGAAAAGACAGCCCACTGAATGGAGAACATATTTGCTGATACATCTGATAAGGACTTAATATGCAAAATTTAGGAGGAACTTCTAAAACTCAGCAGCAAAAATAATCATAATCCAATATAAAAAGTGAGCAAAGGACCTCAAAATAGGTTTTTAGATTGAGAATATCAGACTAAAAGGCAAAGTCAGAAACCGTTAGATGCTGGCTTTGGGGGTAGTACCAGAGGCTAGAAACCCAATCTAGAAAATTCCATGCACATACTTGTGAAGGGCCCGAGTCCCAGAAAATCAGGTTCCTATCCTGAAGCCACCAGTGGACTTTTCATTTTTGACTCCTAGGAACTGGAGACTAGGGCTGGTAGGAGAGGGCAAGTTGCTACGCTGGATCATATCATGAGCTAAAAGACATTTAACTCGGGTTGTTAGAGCAGCATCGTGTTATCAGTTGGCTACAGTGCCCCAGTGATGTCCTTTGTCAGCTTGCTCTCAACCCAGTTCTCACTCTAGAGTGGAGCCCATTGTTACAGTGCTGTGTTTTTCTGTTAACCTAGGACCTTCACTTCTCCATTCTTGGTAAAACGAATTCTCAACTCAAGCCTAAGAAGCATCCACCAGATTTAAGGGTCTCTTAAATCTCCCAGGTGCTATTCTAGGCCTTACAGATTTAAAAGAGAATAAGGTAACAATCCAGCATTTGTGGAATTTCTGAGGAGAAATTGTGGAATTCCCTGAGGAGAGGAAAATGAGGTCTGTGTTTGAGGCAGAGGTCTGAGTAAAGACAACCTGTTGACTGTGGTGCGAAGTTTGGATTTTCAGTACATTGGGGAAGCCACCGGAGAGTTTAAGATATGAGAACAACGCTATCTGCCTCTTGACTTTTTAAAGGATTGCTCTGAGCTGTCAGAAGTGGGATGTAGGAGCCCTGGAAGGATGGAGACCAGTTCATGGGCAGTGGTGCAGACAACACTGATAGTACTTGGAATAAGAGGGTTAAGTGAAGATATTGGCAAGTAGAGGGATGGCATGCATTTTAAAGGTGCAGTTAAAAGTCCATGCTAATGCACAATGGAGGCATAAAGGACTGAGGCATATCAAGTCATGTCCAACAAACTGGTAGTCCAGGCCTACTAGAAGTCATAGACTAAAAGGAAACAGGAAGAAGTCATTTGATGGGAGAGGAAACCAGGAAGTGGTGGGCATACCCCATGATGACCCCATGTCCATGAGTCATACCCTGGAGTGATGCACTCCCCTGGGGGTGAGCAAATATGTGTGTTGTTTCTAACCAACAGAACACTGGTAAAAGTCATGGGCAGCCTGCCCATGACTATGTTACATTGTAAAGAAGAGTTGGGGAGAGTACAGATCAATGAGACAGGGTTGACCTCCCTGCATCCTCCTCAACTGCCACAAAGACAGCAATTTAAAGTGCAATCAGCACATGGTAATTTCAACCTCCCCACCAAAAAGGAAGAACAAGCCAAAACATCAACAAAGTTGTTCCAATATGGTAATGATATTACACATTAAGCAGCTCAAACAAGAGCTTGTTTGTAACAAGTCAAATTTAGAAAAGACTAAACCTTTCATTTCCTTTTTTATTCTTGACGACAGCAGTTCCTTCTTCCTGAAGGAACTGACTTAATTTCTCATTTTCTCTCTGTGTTTTCCACAGAAAGCCTCTGTATAATTTCTCATTAAAAATAAATAAAAATTCCTAGCCATGCAGCTTAATTTCCCCTCAAGTAGACCACATACAAAAACTTTAAAATAAAAGAAAGAACACTGAAAAGAAAAGAATGAAAGAAAGGAGGAACACATAGAAAGAAAGAAAGAAAGAAAGAAAGAAAGAAAGAAAGAAAGAAAGAAAGAAAGAAAGAAAGAAAGAAAGAAACTGCCTTTTAAAACTTCTCTGAGTATTTATACCACTTTGTTTTTTATTCACACGAGGGAAATAACAAGAGGTCTTCTGATGAATGTTGCAGATCGCCATGGTTACGGTTCAGAGATGCAGCAAAAAAGCAATTATGGTGGAACAGAAGAAAGAAATGCATCTCTTTGTCAGAATTTCATAACAGCTGTAATAACACTAGAGCACCCAAATGAATGCAAAATAACTGAAATATTGTGGCATGTTAAATGCCAGCACATTAAAAAATTGTATTTCAATGTCACATTATTTAAAATGACAGGAAGCATTAATTCCAGCTGCACCAAGGAGCTTGTTAAGAGATACAGGGTGGGGGATGTAACCCAGCCTTCACACAGGGAGGAGACTTCAACACAATGTATGACATACAATACTGTTTGGATGAAAAAAACAAACTGGGATATACGAGAACAAATTTAATCTGATATTCAGAATTAGTTCCCTTATACATTATTGAGGTTAGTCGCCCTCCACCCTCCAGGACTCTACAGTATAAGACTAATCACCTAATGCTTTTCTTGCACTGTGAACTCTTAACATTGCGTATTAATTAAAAGTTTTCCTGTCGAGGAATGTTATCCTCATTTTATAGTAGAACCAAGTGAGACAATGCTGCCCAAATTATTGTTTATAATAATATCCTGGGTATGAGGATGAAGTCTTTGGCAGCCAGGAGAGTTTAGGGGGTGCCTTTAGTTTTTAGTGGGGGAGAATTCTCTCAACTTGATGAGCTCAGAGCTCCTGGTTTTTAAAGGTTGGTGACCAAAGATAAAGGATCTAACAATTACAAAAAATCATTTTTCTATTTAGTATGCCACAAATATCATTTCCCCGTAGAGTGGGGGAAAAAAATGAAGTAAATAAGATGTGCCTCAATCACAAATGCAGACATTATTCTAACACTCAGCCTGCTATTTCCTTTACCTAGAACCTAGGCTCATTTCGCAGCTCATCTACTATCACAAGAGCTGATTAAAAGGGGACCATGAGCAAGGCCCTGTATTTCAGTGGTTGATATGGTGGCTCTTCTAAATGGCCCAGTCATTCCAGAGCTGTCTGTGATTTCTCACAATATTACCTGGGCTAGAAGAGCTGCTGTTGTCAATAGGACTAGCATGGAGTCCTCTTCCCTAAGTAGAAAGTATAACTTAAGAATAAGCTACTACTTCCCTAATGTGCATAGTTTAGAAAGATAATGCTTTCTTAAGCACTCTCATGAGCCTTGTCACGACTGTAGGACTATGTTAGGGAAGGCACTCAGACTCCTATACTGGCAAATGACCCAACTAAAGCTCAGAGTCGACAGCCATGGTTGTCTGTCTGCACCCATGTCTGTCTCCCATTTCACACTTCAACTCACCATGATGCATCCTGGCACATACAAAGAGAGCCCAGTCTCTCCAGTAGAATCATACTGGCTAAAACTAATTAAACTTTTAGTTTTCCTTAGGTTCTTATTCCAGTTGCTGCTGCTGCGTCACAAACTCCCCCAATGTTTAAGAGGCTTAAAAGTAATTATTTTATTATGCTCAGGAATTCTGTGAACCAGGAATTCAGTGAGGGCACAGTGGGGATGACTTGCCCCTCAAGGTCGAGGGCCTTCGCTGGGATGACTTGAAGTCTAGGAAGACAAGGGAGTGACTTAGTGGCTAAGGCTGGAATCTGAAGGCTCCATCACTTACACACCTGGTATTGGGGGTGGAATGACTCAGAGACTGAATGAAGCACCTCCATGTGGCATCTCCTACGGTTTGGCCTTCTCACAACATGGCCATCTCAGGATGGTCAGATTCCTATATAAGCCGCTCAGAGCTCTAATGCCAACATTTCAACAAAGCAGAAGCTTCATCCCTGTTTATGACTCAGCCTAGCAACTCACACTGCACACCATGGGTCTGAGGGCCAGTCTATCATTATTTTGGCTTTCTCTTTAGCATTTTTGTTAAAGCCATGTCGTGTATCAAAAGGCAAGGATAGATTTTTTTTTTTAAACCACCACAGCTATGGTGGTTTTAAAGCATGTTTGTAAAATTCCTGGACACTTCCTCCTGTCGATTTGTGGATTTGTGTCTCTGGTCCCATCTCTTGCGTCTGAGTGGGCTTTCGAATAGTTAACCCAAAGATTGTTATGGTACATGGTGGCTAAAGATGTTTACATTTGCTTCCAAGTAGAGTGATTTTTGGTGTATAGAGAACTGGGGACAAATTATAGTGCAGGTGAGTCAGTATTAGTGCTTCTATAGCCACATAGGGCCTCGGGTGAGGGAGGGGTTCTGCTTACTCCAAACTGGTCCTATCTGTTCACCACTACACCATCTCCCACTTTAGTGGTAAGTACTTCAACAGCCTTTATATACAGCCCCTAGTCTTTGAGGAAGTAAATGTCTTATCATATCTCTTTTAAAGATTAAAAAAACAGCTAGAGAGTTCAGTGGTGTCTGATGGAATCTGGAACCACCCTCGAATCCAGGCCATTAATGGGATTTTCCAAGGTTTCACCAAGATTACTACTTTTCTCCCTAAAGTTTGAAAAATGCAGATTAAGACTCAGCCACATTACTTTTTGAAAGTTAGGGAAGGCTAAACTCCTTAAGAAAAAAAGATGTATGTAAAACTTTTTATTATAGCATAGGAGGATGTTTTGAGATATACTACAAGTGAACAGTTGGAAATTTTTTCACCAGGTGAACACAGACATGCAACCTGCTCCCACATTATGACACAGAACTTGACCAGTACCCCTTACCCCTTTCTAGTCACCCCTTCACCCAAGTGATTCTTTACAGACCAATACTCTGTTTATGAGTTCCATGAAGCTTCCGGATTTTCCCGACATTCCATAACCTCTTCACCTTTGATACTTATTAGATCTCACTGCCTGTCAAAATGGCATGATTCCTGAGTGTGTGCATCCATGCTCACTTAACAATTCAATACTGCATTTTTGTTTCTTCGTTTTGCTTTCTAAAGTCAATGCTTCTGAGGAGTATTGCACTGTCAGGATAAAATAGCAGGCCCCGAGGTACTTGTCTCAATAGGCCCTGATTGTCTATATGACCTTGAGGAAGTCACTTGACCTTTCTGTCCCTTAATACTTTCTTTAAAAAATTTGGTGCAAGAATACATAATCCCCAAGATTTTTCCATCATGGAAACCCTCTGCTTTTAAGCCATTCCCATTTACTCCAGGTGATCATAATTTTGTAACTTTAAATTTTATATATATATATATATATATATAATTTATATATGTGTATTTCTATATATAATGTAATTGATACATGGCTTTAACAAAAATGCTAAAGAGAAAGCCAAAATATAATTATATATTATATTAATATCAATATTCACACTATTTTCTTTGTCAAATTGTCCTCTAACTCTCGTACTTAATGCTGCCTTTACTGGGAGAGGGCTAAGAAAATTTGGACAGTGATAACTGACTGGTCAATTGAGTTTGTATTTCTGGATAAAATATTGTCCCTAAAAAACATTTTCAAGCCTTATGTTAATTTATATATGTGTATTTCTATATATAATGTAATTATATATGTGTAATTATACATATATGTAATGTAATATATATATATATATATGTATGTATGTATTTCATAAGCCCTCTCTCCTCCAAGAGTCTATTCTAGGGGAGAAATGGTAGTAAACTCAGAACATTTGTAAACTGCAGTGTTTAAAATGTGCTTGTTCGCCTTTTCATTGTCAAATAAACGAGTGTCAATCACCTGTTGGGGGTGACTGCAAAAATAAAGATGCTTTTAATACGGACCCATGTGGGCATGTCAATGCAATAGCTGAATGGCTCCCTCGCTGGAGTGGTTTCCCTTCTGCTTTCAGCAGAAAAGACTGAGGAGAAGAAGCAATGTGAGCAACAGCCATGGAGGCAGCTGCTGGAGCCAGGGATAGGATTGTCAAGGCCTTTTTTTGTGCTCCAGGAAATTGGCGTGTAAATGGGGAGGCAGCAAAAGACTGGACTTTAAAACAAAGGTTTCATTTCAGAGTGCGTATTGTCTGCTGCGTGCTCCTGTCAGATAAGTGGGCTTGCAAAGCACCTTAATTAGAACTGAGGATTATCCTGGGCTGGAATCCACTGGACAGCAGTTCTTTTAATGGGGACAGAAAGCACAGCCTCAACTCATCAAAATACTGGGCAGACTTGAGGATTTTACTGGGAAAACGACCTTTAAGAATCACAAACTTCTGTGCCTTTGTCCTACTCCCACAATCTCTTAAATAATTTTTCCATACTTTGATATTAGAAAGGAAGAGAATAATAATTGGTTTCTTATCCAGAAGAAATTCGAAGACCTTAGAGGACAGCGCTAATACCTGTTATTCCAGAGGTGGTCAGTTAAAGCAATAGAAGGCAATATTTGCGAATAAGATGCAGAATGCTGAGTTGCCAGTATCTCAGACTTAACCACGTGATTGCTCCTCAGTTTGGACAGACATCCAACATTAGGGACAGACAGGTTATTACCAGGCCACTGTTAAAAACATTATTGAAGTGCCATACTAAATAATATCTCTAAAAACGAGTCGAAAGAGATTCCTCCTGCCTCAGGCTTTCAGTGAACTCCACGGCCAAGGGTTAGTGTTTAGGGAAAGATAATTGTTTACTTACCACTGGCCTTCAAGTTCCCTCACCCCAAAAAGAGAGCAATGTAACAAAATAAAACGAGGTCCGTCTCCTCAGGTCTCTAATAAGGGCACATACAAGAATGAACTGAACTGTGTCTGACAATCACACCAGCTGATTTTACCAATGTTGGCTTAATGTACTTTTCACCAAAAGAGCCACTATTAGTATCAATATTTAGACTATTTTCTTTGTCAAACTGTCCTCTAACTCTTGTACTAACGCTGCCTTTTCTGGGAGAGGGCTAAGAAAATCTGGACAGTGATAATTGACTGGTCAATTGAGTTTGTACTTCTGGATAAAATATTGTCCCTGAAAAACACTTGCAAGCCTTATGTTAATATTTTGCTAATACGACAATGCTAATATTTTGAGTCTATGCCACACCAGAGAACATCCACATCTCATCATATTGTATTGTCCCAGAGTTTCAAAAATAGCATTAATAATTATCATTTTTGACCATCTTCAGTGTTCAGCCCTTATTATATTTCTCACAAAGGAAACTTCAGTCTGGTGCTTATAGCCATGTGAGGGAATTTGTTTTCCGTTTAAGTACCTACTATTAAACAGCAATTACCATGTTCTCCCCTTGCCAGTAGTCTTGAAAGGGAAATAGGGTAGAAGATATAAAACAAAATCAGACTTATAAAAGCAGAAAGGGGGGAGGCAATGCTAAAATCAACTCGGTGATACACTTCTCAGATGAGAAAAATGGATTTGTTCCCATAATTTGAAAAAAAGTTCTTTTTATAATTCTAACTACGTGAATTCCAAATCCCAGCTAAACCTACAGGCATCCTGGTATTCCAATAAGCCAGGACATGTGTGGTTGTCACAAAAATCTTCCCCTTCGAAATTGCATGTATTTTATTCCTGGGGAGAGAAAAAAACAGTTTAAAAAATCCAAAGGCTAAGGAAATCAAAGAGCGAGAGAAAGAGATGTAATAAGTGGTTGCAATAGTTTCAAGGGAACAAGAACTTGAAAATGAGAGAAGTACTGATTACTGACACAACATGGAGATTATCCAACTTCCCAGTGGAGGAGAGGGTGGCTGTGACTGCCTGACATTAGCCGTTTGTCAGTTGCTTGCTAGGTCTCACTCTTGATCCATTATTGACACTACTGGGGCAGATGCCATTATGCATAGCCCCCAGTACCCCTCAGCCCTCTCTATTTGGGGACATGCCAATAACATCCCACCCTCAAACATCTATACCCAAGACTCTTCCCAAGGACTTTCTCCTGGCCTGCAGGCAAGGCCGACAAAATCCTGGAAATGTAACACCCCCCCAAAGTGGTTTCCAGTCAGTGAGGAATGGGAGTGAGATATAAAATACTCCCATTTCCTCACTCATCCCCCACATGTCCCTGGCAAAGTGAAGTTCCAGTTGTTTGCAGCGGTAACTTGCTCATCAATGCTCCTTGCTGGCTTCTTTCCCCTGCACCCTCTAACTCACTTCCCTGTGACTCTGAGGGTGCTTCCCGGGAAACCACTGGATCCTGTTCCCAGGTCTGTTTCTGAAAGAACTGAACCCAAGACAGTGGAGCTAGTGAAACTAGTCCAGACAATGACCAAGTTGCCTCTATAATACTCTTTGAATGCTTTCTAAGTGAGTTCTTTGCCTGAATACACATGGCCCGACATAGCTCTAAGACAATCCTAAATTCTCCCATCATTGGCTCTGCTAGGCACTGGTGGAGGTCACGACTATAACCCTTGAAACAGTTTTATGGTGATGGCAGAATCATGAAATCACATTTTCCCTCTTACCCTTCTCTCACATTGTTCTATTTTCCTTTTTCAGTGTAGGTTAATTAAGGGCTAAGAAATACTGGGAAATCTTCAATGAGCACCAAAATACAAATGGTCAGTATATATACATAGCCTTTGTGTTCAAAGAAATGGGCTTTTGATTGAATGTTTTGTGCCCCTCCCCAATCCGTATCTTGCAATCTAACCCCCATTGTGATGGTGCTAGGATGGGAGGTGATTAGGTCACAAGGGTGGAATCCTCTCTAGTGGGATTATTGCCTTTAAAAAAGACCCCAGAGAGCTCCCTAGCTCCTTCTGCTATGTGAAAACACAGTAAAAGACATAGTCTATGGACCACGAAGTTGACCCTTACCAGACGCCAAATCTTCAGCTACTCAGTTTATGGCATTTTGTTACAACTGTCCAACAGACAAAGACAAATGACACACCTTATAAAAGATATAAAAAGAAGTGTAATACATGATCTCTGTCTTTAGTGAGGCCAAAATCAAAGAGGTAAGACAAAAATGGGCAAGCATACAAAAAAAAATGGCTGCGAGAAAAATACTATCTCAGTGGCCCTTACCTGGGTTCCCACAGGCCATCCTTACTCCCCAAGGGTCAACAATCCAATACAATAAAAAATTACATTCCTACTGTCAAAATCATTAGTTCCTGTAAATTAGTAACATTCTCATGTTACTAACTTACAAAAACGATGATGTTGTTGAACATGATTTTCTTCTTTGTCTTGCTCCCTCACTTATTTTTTTTCTAATACCCCTGTTCTTTCCAGACTTGAGTATTGAAAGAATTCTTATTTAGCTTTTTAAAAAAATATTTATCCCCTGGCTGGTGTAGCTCAGTGGATTGAGCGTGGGCCTGCGAACCAGACAATCATGGTTCGATTCCCAGTCAGGGCACATGCCCAGGTTGCAGGCAGGTTCCCTGCAAGCCAGTTCCCAGCAGGGGACGCACAAACGCAACCATACATTGATGTTTCTCTCCCTCTCTCCTTCCCTTCTCCTCTAAAGATAAATAAATAAAATCTTTAAAAAAATATTTATCCAACTGTTACTTATACAGTGGTTGCTACACATGAGGCACTGTTTAAGGCACTGGCTATAATGACGAACAAAACAGATAAGGTCCCTACTCTTATGGAGTCTTCATGCTACTGGTTGATTCCTGTCCACTTGTCATGCCTCAGCGGAAATGTCACTTCTCTTTGAGAGCCTTCCTTGACCCCTGAATGCTAGCCTTGGGGCTCCTTTAATGTTGCACTTTCCATAGTAAACTTTCACAACACCTTTTCTGTTACGGTGTGCTTAATTGTCTCGATATGAACAAAGTTTGTGTTTGTTTTGCTCGTTCTTTCATCTGATCACTAAGCAGAGTTTCTTGTACTCACTAGTAACATAATAGTTAATGTCAGAGCTGACACTTATTGTGTTTATTATATAAATGCACTATATAAATTACCCCATTTACCCTCACAACGAGTCCTTCCATAAATACCAGGATTATCCTCAGTGACAGAAGGGTAAACTGAGGTACAGAGAGGCTGAGCAACAGCTACAAATAGCTGGTAAGTGACAGAGGCCGGATTCAAATCTAGACAGCCTGGCGCCAGGGGAAAAAAAAAACACACAAAAACAAGCCTGCTCTTAAGATTGTTATTCACTAAACAAATGAGAATAAGTGAAGGAGTGGGGGGTTTGGTCACTAAAATGAATTTGTAGAGGTCAAATTCATTCCCCCATGCCACACGGCTAGGCAATGCTGGTGCTAGGGATTTACTGTGCATCTTCAGACTCTAAATTTTATGAGTTTAGTGACTGTTCCACACTGCCCCTTGTATTTTTAATTGTCTTAAAAGCAAATGCATTTCTGCTCTCTGTGGACACAGTTTTAATAAGCCTATTTAAATATTCATAATTCAAATGCAAACCCCCCTGCCGCAGCCTTCTGTGATTCTCAGACGTCGGTAAGTGGCCTCTGCTCTTTGTGGTGAGGACCCGATGAACCCACTGGCCCTGAGTTTATCCCACTTCCTGTATGATCAGACTCTCTGAGCAGACTGCTGAGCCAGGAGGTTAGAACAGTCTGTCAGTGCTTCCAAAATATTAATTGGATGGTAATATTTTTGCTCAGTAGGCAGCTGGTTCATAACCTCACTGGGAAAGTGCAAAATGGCGATAAAAAGTCTCAATTCTAGGAGAAATGGTAATGCTTCAGAATATCTCATGAATTAACTTGACCTGGCCATTTTTTCCCCTTAATTCTCCCAGTTTCACATTCACTCGGCATCGTTAAATCCTGTGATAAGTTGTTTGAAAAAAAAAATCTGTGATCCAAATTACAGATAAAACCCAAATCTGTCATTCTCAGGTATTTCTCAGTCTTCCCCTCTATCCCCATCAAAATCAAATACAAGTTCAGGTCCTATATTTTTATCAAAACCTTCCTTAATTAGCTGAGGTTAGAAAGAAGATTTTATTAAATTTATATTCTCGGTGCATGAATTAATTAATATTTACAGGCTTTCTAGAATAAACTCAGTGAATGAATGAGTACATGAATAAATGAATGACTTATCCTAAGCTTTTATTATTCTCCTCATTCTTTGAAGCAGACATCAATAAATATTTGGTTCAGAGCACAAAGTTCCCCACTATGATTCCCACATTTGTTTGCATGGCAGAGATCAGAAGGCATCGTTCTCTTTGTGAAACACCATGAAATTCCGAATATTTAAAGTCATGTAATCTTCAAACATACACATTTTATTATTCTCCCACATCAATGGCCACTCCTCCCTCCTCTCTTGGCTGATTCTTTTCTGTTACATTTCCCTCCCTCCAATAGCAACATTGTTCTATATACCTTTTCTCTTCTTTCACAGTTGAAACACCCTCTACATATTGATGATTTGCAAATTTTCATCTACATCCTGACCTGTCCTAATAGCATGCAACTGATTTACCCAATTCACTGACAAGTATTTCTCTCCTAGTCTTTGCTACCTTAGTAAGTGGCCATTCCATGGGTCATAATTCCAGAGTAAGGCTGCCAAGTAAAACATAAAACATAGGACAATATGTATTTTGCAAGTCCTTAGGATGGTAGTTTTGGCAGGAGTGTTGTATACTGAAATGGCAAATATATATATATATATATATATATATATATATATATATATATATATATATATAGAGAGAGAGAGAGAGAGAGAGAGAGAGAGATTGAGATTGAGATTGAAGGAACTGGCACATGCAATTATAGAGGTAGCCAAGCCCATGTATCTTTAGGGTACATGCTGAAGACCCAGGAAGAGCCAAGACTTCAATTCAAGTCCAAAGACAGCCAGCTAGCAGAATTCCCTCCTTCTTGGCAAGGTCAGTCTTCGTTCTATTAAGGCCTTCAACTGATTGGATAAGGCCCACACATTATGCACGGCACTCTGCTCTACTCCAAGTCTCCTGTTTCAATGTGAATGTCATCCACAAAGGCTCTCACAGAAACATCCAGAATAACATTTGGTCGTGTACCTGAGCACCATGGCCTGGTCAAGGAGCTACACAGAATTAACCATCACAGATAGTGTTCCCCCAAAATGATCTCCTTCCCGGAACCTCAAACTGTGACCATGTTTTTGCAAATAAGGGTTGTTACAGTGGCAATTAGTTAAGATGATGTCATGGTGGAATAGAGTGGGCAAGACAGAGATGCATTGTGAGGCCACCACATAACGATGGAGGCAGAGATCAGAGCGCTGTGTCTACAAGCCAAGGAAAGCGAAGAATTTCTGGCGACACCAGAAGTTAAGTGAAAGGCACAGAACGGATTCTCCCCTGGAGCCTTCACAGAGAGTGTGGCTCTGCCAGCCTTGATTTCAGACCTCCAGCCTCCAGAACAGCGAGGGAATCGTTTTCTACCATTTTAAGCCACCACATTTGTGGTGCCTTGTTATAGCAGTCCTAGGAAACTAATTCAATTGCTACGTTTCTATATGATTTAAAGTATATAAAGGACACAGGAACATCTTTTGGGGTAAAAATAAGTAGTCAGGATTTCTCTTGTAAGGGTAGGGGAGTTTGGGGAAGATCCCTGACTCAGATGCGCTCAGGGACCTCTAGTGTGGGGAGAAAGATGAGGCTGGGGATTGAGCAAAAAGCCCTGGGGACAGTGAGATCAACCAGAACCAGCTGAGGTCCCCAGCAAAAGGCAGGATGATAACTGAGGACACAAGGTGAAAGGGTCCCAAAAGTCTTAGACATGTTCCTCTTTGATACCAGCACCCACCCTGGAAAGTTTTCAGAGAGAGAGGGATCTAAGAGTCACTCAGATCAATCACCCCAACTTTGTTTGCCTCCTGCAAAATCAGAGGTACCAATGAGGAAAGAGAGGAGCCAGGGGGTGTTGAGAGGAAGGCCAGACCGGCTGTTGCCCTGGAAGAGAAAGAGAACATTTCAGATCTCAGCTGGTAAATGCGATATTACAGCAAAGCTTGAAAAGCCAGATTCCTCCCGCTTTGCAAAGGCTCTACCTGCAGATCATGAAGGGGCTCAGTGACAGACACATTAAAACACCATTAAACTGTGAAACAGAACACAATGTGAAAATAGATTTAACCTTCACAGTGTATCGATCTCTACCCCGCGCCGCGCCCACGTTCTTGGACAACTGTTTTATAATAGGTTTTAGTTATTTTCCTGTTGCTATTCTGACTTCCTCGGAGGAGGGTGTTAGTTCATAAAGCTCTTTGACAGCGGAGAGACGCAGGCTCGCTTCTCAGGGAGTGCCTGGCCTTGGAATGCTCCTGCCAGCTGCTCCATAAATGGGGATCGCTTTGGCGAAAGTGAGGAATGCTTCTGTGTGGGCTGCTGGGATGACAGGTGCCCAAGGATGAGAAGGAGAACACTGCCAGCTTCTCAGAAAGGGGGAAGGAGAGAGGGTGTTGGGTCCATACAGCTACAGACAATGGTGAGCGGAGGGGGCCCACACCTCTGGTGATTTAATTTAGGCACCCAAGGACAATGGGTTAATGTTGCCAGGTATGATGGCTCTTACGTTTCTTTCTCCTTCAAAACATGTACACACATACAATAAAAATTCTTTTCATAATAGGGGAGAAAAGAGATTCAGCTCCCTGTAACAAAAATGATCAAGGACCTGTAATTTTCCTGAATGAGTTTTGACCCACATGAGCAGAAAGAGTAACACAAAGAAAGTAAAGTCACTTACTCTTCAAGGAAATTCATATTTAATTTTGCAGTAGCTTAGAGGATGAAGAAAATCGGAAGATGCATTTGTATCCCAGAGTTAATAATAATGAGCTCGAGTATTCCTTTTATGTGGGACTTATAACACTATTTTCCCTTCAACCATGTTATTGGCACCATATTATATGGTTGCAGCAGAATCAGAGAGAAATCATAATGAAGAGACTAGTATGTGGCAAAGTATCTGATAAACTAGGTGGCTTGCACTGTAGGCTACAGAAAGTTGGTAAAGTCAGTACTTAATAGCTTTTTGTGTGGCCCCTAAGACTGCAATTCATCAAGGGTGAAAAAGGTGCTATTAAAGGTATTCAAATTTGAGCTTTCACAGTTGTTTTTCCCAAGTCATATTCCTTCTAATTCATCACATTAGGAACTCAAAAACATCTGATAAAATTAAATACCATTTTCAGATAAAACATTTTCAGTTTCAACGTTTTTGAAAAAGAAGATAAACACTTATTTTTAACATAAAAACAAATATATACCGGGTAACTGTGTAATACTTAATGCTGATCAAATTCTCTTTGCATTTAGAAACATGATAAAGTCACCTCATTTGTCTACTATTATTGGAAATCATTGTGTAAATAATAACTGATGAAAGTAAATACAAAAATGTAATAACTCTAATAATGAAAGAGAGAAAGAAAAGGTTGTCTGTAAATGACATGATTGCCTACCTAAGAAAATTCAGTAAGATCTGCTGAAGTCATTAAAACAAATGATTGATTTAAGTACACCTGGCAATTAAAAACTATACATAAACTGCTAGTAATTATCTACATTAGAAATACATCTACTTTTGAAAATAGAATAAGAAAAAGATCCCTCTCTCCAATAACATTTCACCTAGTTGTAACAATAAACACAAAATACAGTAGGAATAATCCTTACAGGAAATATGTACAACTACTATGAACAAAACTATAAAATACTATTGTTGTCCATATATTGAGAGATTAATATTGTGAACATGGTACACCATCCCAAAATAATCTATGAATGTAATACAACTCCAGTAGGAGATGTTACAGCTTGAAGACTATGTAGAAAAAAGATTATATAGAAAAATACACAATCTTCCAAAAGATTATGTAGAAAAATACACTAGAAGAGATACCTGGCACATATTAAGTGCTAAGGGATGGCACGACCAGGCAGAGTTAATCCTTCACTGAGTAAATATTTTGAGGAGCTACTCTGTGCACTTGGCTTGTGGGAGGGAGAGAACAAACATGGTTCTTGCCTTCCAGAAACTTGCAATCGGATGGAGGACAGATCGTAAAAATAATGGCACAAAATTATAAGTACTGAATTACAAATTATAATGTGGGTTTTTTAAAAGACTTTATTTTTTGAGAGAGGGGAAGGGAGTGAGAAAGAAAGGGAGAAAAACATCAATATGTGGTTGCCTTTCACATGCCCCCTTCCAAACCAGGCCTGCAACCGGGACACATGCCCTACACTGGTAATTGAACCGGAAACCCTGTGGTTTTGCGGGCCAGTATTCAATTCACTAAGCCACACCATCCAGGGCTATGTGTTTTAAAAGCAAGCTACAGGTTGCAGAGAAGCAGTGCTTAGGGGTGCAGTTATTCTCTGCTCAAATTAGAGGACCTCACTCTGATTGACACACAGATGGTGCCACTGGCCTGCCATGAAACACACCCAAAGCCATAAATGTTGGTTTTTATGTCAGTGACATTGAACCTGCTCAAAGATGGAAAGAGGAAGAGAGTTCCCAGTAGAAGAACAACAAGTTGAAATGCCCAGCAATGGGAAGATCTTGGCACAGTCAGGAAACCAAAGGAGTTCAGTGTGGACAAGAAATGAAACTCCTGACAGAGGATGACATGGAGAGAGAAGTGGGGACCGCATGCAGACCATGAAAAAGGGAATAGATTTTTTAAATGGATTTTATTTGAGCACAGTGAAAATGTTCCTAAGGGTTCTGAGCAGGGGAGTGACATAATAAAATCAATGGCTTAAGAAGTTTATTTTTTTTTCTACTTTATGGAGAATGGTTTGGAATAGATTAAGAATGCACACAGGGAGACTAAACAGTGGAAAATGCAGTATTCCGGTGGAAAGATGGTGGTGTAATTAACCAGGGTGAGGGCATTGGCAATGGAAATTGAAAGAATTTCACAAATATTCAGAAGTAGAATTAATGAGATTTGGTGACTGATTGATGGAAAGTCAAAAGACTATATGAAGCTAATATATTTTAAAGTTTGTCACTGGTGTAAGAAAAGAACAGAATGACAAAAAGCAGAAACAGATCCATCTATTATTATAAAATACACTTGGCATTTTGAAATATTAAGAAAGAAGGGATTACCCATAAAATATATTCAGGCAATTAGCTAAAATTTTTTAAGGGGAGGAGAGAAAACTGAATAAGGTCAATGCTTTCTCACGATTTACACCAGATAAAAATAACACATTAAAAGTAGTAGAAGGTAATGTGGGTTTAGGCTATTATTTTCTTTTACTTCCGTTTTTTTCTTTGCTTTTGGACCTCAGGGGCAAACACCTGATAAAAGTGCTCAGTTCAGGGCTATCACCCATGGGTCTGTAAAACATGCTCCATCTTCTTGACTTTCTTCTCATCATTCCATGTCTCAGACTTTACACTTTCCAAGCCCAGCAAGCACCCACTCCAATGCCATAGATAATATTACTACTTAGTGTTAGTGCGTGGTTGAAATGCTAATACACGAGAAGACCTCTAGAAAATGCCTGCCATTTTGTGACCCCTCCCCGAGAATATTGAGTAATATTAAGTTCACTATCAAGTTGTTCCACCCAAGAATATAGTATATCCCTTTATGTAACCAAATATAGTATTATGTCCTTTAATTCTTCTAGTATGGTCTCCACACATGTCAGTCTTGGACACTCTAAACCCTAGTCACTTTGTAGCTTCTGCTGCTTTTGGAAAAAGGCATCTTACTTTGTTCTTGGGGTTTTTTTGGGGGGGAATGGTTATTCACAGTATAAGAAAATGCTATTGGTCCTGGCTGCTGTAGCTCAGTGGATTGGGCTGTGAACCTAAGGGTCGCCAGTTCGATTCCCAGTCAGGGCACATGCCTGGCTTGTGGGCCAGATTCCCAGTACAAGGTGCATGAGAGACAACCACAGACTAATATTTCTCCTTCTCTGTCTCCTTCTTTTCCCCTCTCTTTAAAAATTAATAGATAAAATCTTTTTAAAGAGAAAAATGCTATTGATTTTTTAATTTTATTTTGTATGCTGAATTGAAAAAAAGTAATCTTGAACTAGGGAGGGCTTTGTTAAGCATAGTGTCAAAGGCAGAACACATAAGAAAAGCATGCGTTTGCCAAGAAAACCTAATAAAGTCAAAAACATGACAATTTGGAGCAAAATATTTGCTGAATATATGACAGAAAAGAAATGAATACTCTCAGCTATATAAAACATGATTACGCAACAAAAAGAAAACTGTCAAACGTGGGCAAAGAGCATGAAAAAAACAATTAGGAAAGAAACAGAAATATCCAGCAAACATGAATTAATGCTCAGTCTCACACGTAATGAGCATTTTTGCATTATCATGAGCATTAGTCAAGACTCATGTGGTACTGACAGAATCTCAACACAACGTAAATTATTCAGGAAGGGAAACTACTGCCTCCGTTAACTAGGGTGTCTGGGAACGGTTCCCGCTTCAGCTCCAGGTGGATCCGAGAGCTTACATCTCACAGTTATTGTCTCTATTGGGTTTTATTCCGCAGGCTGATTTAGTCCACTTGGCAGACAAGGTAGCTGCCAGTAGCTCCTTCCAACCCAGCAGGCGGAGATAAAAAAAATCTAGCAGCTCTCTTCCACGCCTGTATATGAAACCTAAAGAAGACTCCGGTCCTGGGTGTAATATTTGCCTATGCTGGATAGAGGAGAACACCTCACAAGCAGAAGAAAGAACTCAAGAGGGCATTTTTCAATTCCACAAAATTTAAAAACCAGCCCTAAGCTGGTGCAGCTCAGTGGATTTGAGCTCTGGCCTGTGAATGAAAGGCTTGCTGGTTCGGTTCCCAGTCAGGGCACATGCCTGGGTTGCGAGAGGCAACCACACATTGATGTTTCTTTCCCTCTCCTTCTCCCTCCCTCCCCTCTAAAAACCAATAAATCTAAAAAAAAATTAAAAACCACACATCATTATAAATAAACAAAACCAATAAACTGATTGCCTGTGTGGGGAGTCAGATAAGGAGTGGGGGAGTTTCCAAGGGCTTACTCCATAATTTTCTTTAGGGCCCATGTGGCAGCGAGACCTCATTACAGAAAGTCACCTCCCAAACCACTACCGGGGACTTGCGGGGTTGGAGTGGCTTGCTTTTGACATTATATCACGGTCCTCGGAGAGAAAGTTGCTTGCAGGACGAGAAGCAGCAATTCCATCTCGAGAGACAAGAGCAAGCCTTGGAAAGGTCTAAGGTGGGGAGGGGAGAGGGCCAGCTGATCTAAACTCTGCAAGAGTGGGTTTCTTAGTGAACAGTGTGGTTACAAAAACCATCTGAAGCATGTGAGAGGTGCGCCAACTTCTATTTTTTCTCCCCACTAAATTGACAGGTTGGCAGGTTTGAGGCCTGTGTCCTTTAGAAGTCCCACGGCGCAGCGTGAAGGTTTAATTCAGCCAGAGATGCAATAAACAGCGTGAAGGTCACCGGGAGCCTCTACTTGGAAGGGAAAATGTTTTGTTTTATGAAAAATACAAAGTGCAGGGAAAATTGAGCCTACAAAGGGATGACGTGAAGACAACGGCAGAGAGCAAACGATGAAATTCTGTATTCCCATGGAACTCTACACAAAACCTGAATTCCCTTTGACAACAGACCTGCCACCTCCTAGATGCAAATACCTTCAAATGGTAAATGGCGGTTGCAGTCCTGCACGGAGAGATGGGGAGGGTTGAGAGAAGTCACTCTGGCTGTATGTTCTATGCCTCCTCCCCTGTGGGGGCATCCGAGCACACACAGAGAAAGGTGAGTGAGTAAGGCCTGCCTGTCATAGAGGAGAGGAGACCTGGGACCATCTTCTCGCCACTGCTTTCTCCTGGACTCGGTTCCAAACAGGGTGTCACAGTCACTTAATACCCAGAATTTAACACTGACTGTCAGCAGTGGGTGAGATGGTGAAGTAGTGGATTTTTTTTTTCAATTTCCCTATTTAAAAGTACTTGCTCTTCCTTGAACACCACTATGGTATGTCCACCTGAAAAGCCTCAGAAGTAGATGTTAGGAGAGATTCAGAGAGGAGGACACCACGATTCAAGAAGGAATGGGATGAGTGGAAGAACGCTTACAATACAACATAGGATATTATAAGCATGCCATCAGAAAGGAACAGAGTGGTACACATTGCCAAAAGCAGGAAAGGGTGTGCAGGGTTGTGGGGATTGAAAAATGTTCCTCAAAGAAGTGCAGTATGGAAAAAGCAATGAAAAATGAATGGTTGCCATGGGGAGAGAAAGGGGGAAAAAAAGCTATTCCAGATCAAGGCAAGTGTATATATTTAGGACTGAACAGCACTGCGTCTGAGTGGAATTGTCCATGTTTCTGAGAAAAGCACTGCTATATAGGACTGGAAAACTAAGTTGGGCCCAGCTACTTCCTAAGCAGTCCATCATGCTCACCTTGACAGAAGAGAAAGTTGCTTACACATATTATTGTTTGTGTGTTGCTCTATTTCCCATACTGAATGGTAAGTTCCTTGAAGGCATGGTGGAACCATACCCAGTTTCTGCCTGGCAGGAATCTCCCTCCTAGCCCATAGAGCTGCTTCTCAGAGGAAGAGTCCCTTGCCCTAGGCCACTACTCAAGACAATGCCATGCAGAGAGCTATGCTAGAGTAACACTCCTGCCCTCCCCCAGTGCCCCATCAACACCTTCCCAGGGAAGAGGCCACTCAGGCCCATTTGCTCCTTCTTTTTGGAACCCTCCTGTCCATAGAAAGTGGGGTTCTGCTTTGCTCCTTTCTGCTCAGGTCTACACAGCAGCAGACTATGCTCCTATGTGGGGCAATAGGTAGAGAGGTGGAGGGGGCTCTGGAATCCAACACTCTCTGTGTCTGGCTGGGCAATTCTATTTAATTCTGGGTTTCAGTATTAAATCGAAGCCCGCTTGTCCTCATTGTCCACCAACAATAATAAATACAGATTTTCATTTCCATTTGTTGATACCTGCATTTATCCGTTGGCTATTTCTAAACTCAGGGAGAAGAGAGGGGTATGATAGGCCCTTTAAATGCCATATATCTAGAAGAGTAGGCCCTCAGCAAGAGTGTGTTGATAGAAAGAATGAATTCATGACTTAATTGTTGAAGACTAGTGCGTGCAGGAAGCATCAAAGTCACCATCCCTTCCCACGATTGCTCTGTTAAAGCCCAGCTGTGGCCGTGTGTGGCTGATAGTGGAATCTCACCATGAGCTCATTTTGGATCACCATGAATAGATCACATTCTCTTTCCTGTTTCGGAATATTCAGTTTTTTTTTTTTCTTTCCTCCTCTATATGAAATCTGTTGCTCAGTTTCTGGAAATACTCCCAACACCTTTCACTCTTTGAAGAGACCTTCCTCTCCCTACCAACACTCTCACCTACATACAACTGCTGCTTCACTAATTCCTTACCTCCCTTTCTGCTGCCAGGGACTTTAATAATGCTTGAAGGTAGAAATACTGGTGCTCTTATTGTAAGAGCATCCCCATCTGCTCAGGGACACACCTCTTACTTAGAATACAAGGTCTGCACTGGAGAAATGGAGTCCTTGTGTTCCTACTTCTGTTACACGTCACTCACTTCCCAGGAGGATGTCACACACAGTGCACTGAAGACCAAGAAGTTTCACTTCTTTTAAATTCACGTTTGATTTGAATTTTGTTTCATTTTAGAGTTCACTGATATTCCCAGGAACTGGATATTACATTTTATCAAGAACATGCCAACTACAACGAGAAACCCATCTACAGTTCAGAGCTTGGGTTTTAAGGTTCAAATAGCTTTCTGAAATTGGATGGCCACCTCTAGCAGCGAAGTTTCTTGAAAAATGAAGAAGCTCTATGCTCACTGAGAATAAACTAACTTGCAGCTTGGGGATATGACTGAAACAAAGGGAGAGTTTAAGAGCTCAATTCCTGCAAATCTCTGGACAGAGGTGTCTGAGCGCCAGGTAGAATTTTAAAAAAAAAAAAAAGGGAGGTAGAGCCCATTGAAAATGGAAAAACAATTAAAAATATATTGAAAGGAGAAAGAAAAAGAGAAATCATTCCTAATTAATTCTGGTGCCCTGCTCAACCCCAGCCTCTTTGTAATCCTACTGGGAACATCTTTATTGATCTGGAGTCCTGCAGCACACTTCTGATGCTTATCTCAGCATAAAAACAGACTCTTGTGATGAGCAGTGATTTAATTACATGACAATCACCGTTAACAATGCATGGCGAATACCAAAGAAAATATGCAGAGGAGACTGGCAGTGATAAATGCAAAGAGGTGGCATTGACTTTCTGTAAAGTTTCCAGCTAAAATTCCATGGGTACTTTTCTCATAGGAAAAAAGTAGCATTCAGTGACTTGAAATGTCTAAGAACAGACTTCATGAAGACAGTTTAAATTTTAAGATAATAATTTTTGTTATATTAGTAGAACCTGTTTCTCAGATCTGAGAAATAGACCTAGAATTAAGCTTTTCCACAAACTCATGAGGCTTTAAAAGGCAGAGAATTTCTCTTTTCTCAGACCCTCAAGACTCATTCAATGCTTACCATTATAATCACTATTTTAAAATTATCTAAAGGAACTAGTGGAAATTGAATACATTTTTCACAACAAGACCCTTTCAGAATAAAATTTCAAGAGTCTTCCGATGTGTTATTATAAATAGGCTATTATATATATGTCAAGGCACATATTTTAGTCTAGGCATATGGAAAACAATACCATCCATTCCCATCTTTATCATGAGACTAAGCTGGATTAATCAGAGCTGTCTACTAGGTTAGGAAGATTATACCACAGTGTTCACTGTGTTCACTGCCACAGGTTGTTGTATAACATTTGAGCTGATAAATATGTACGTAAGGGCCAAAAATGTTGTTTAATTTGGTGCCATAAAATCTGGTCAACTGAACATGGTGGAATGACTCTTCTGGCATGAGAAGCTAATCAGTGAAAGCACAGCACCAAACCAAACCAAACAAAACAAAACAAAGAGTAAATCCACAAGAGTTAAGAGAGTGCAGAAGAGACATCCCAGACAGAGGCTATGGAGAAGTGTGTGGACAGATGGAACATCATAGTCCCGGGGGAGAGTTAATGCCAAAAGGGAGCGACACCGGTGCAGAGTCATCCATACCCATGGCATAGACAAGGGTGCTCCTTTGTCCTTGGCAATCCTAAGAAGGCTCAGCTTGGCACTGGCAGGGTCTAAGAAGGGCATGAGTGAAAAGATGGGCTGAGAAGAGGGAGATGACAGGCAGTTTATAAAAAGACACAACCAGTCAAGTCTCAGTCCATAAACTGGGAGGTCTCTTCTTCAGAGAACATCACTGAACTCTCAGAAGAGAGCTGAGGAAGAATGTGTACCGGTCAAGGGCACAGGCTCCAAAGCCAGAGAAGTTGGATTCAGAGTTTGGCTCTTTTTCTTACTACTTGTGTGACTTGGAACAATTTTGTTAGCCAGCTCTGTCTCAGTTTTCTCATGTGTAACATGTCCACGAAAATAGATTAAAAACTTAAAAGATAAAAAGAAAGAAAGGGAACACTCTATTATCTTCAGATTTGAGAGGATACAAAAAATAATAGACTGCTATAGAAAACAACTAAGAAATTCAAGAATGTTACTGGTCAAATTACATCCTTAGTAAAAGATTGAAGAAGAAAAGCAATAAGGTTTTCCAGAATACAGAGCAAAAGAGAAAATATGAAAAAAGAGAGATAAATGATTATTCAAAGATACCTTACTTCTGTCTATACGCAACCCTGTGAAAGAAAAAAATAGGAGGAGGAACTACTGGATAAAATATAGATAATTTTTCTAGGCCTGAATTGGACAAGGTTTAGTTTGAAAGAGTTTATGTCCGCTTGAGAACCAACACGAATGAACTGAAAAATGACATAGACCTAGAGAAATTCTCATGAAATTTCAAGAAAGATGGAGAAAATTTCTTTAAAAAGTTAAATGAGAAAGGGAAAATTGTTGCTGATAAAGCAGAATTAGCTTGGCAACCAACCATCTGTCAGCCATGAGATGCAATTCTTTCGGAATTCCAAAGGGGACACTTGTGAAACTAGCACTTGAACTGTGACGTTTGAACTGCAGGCAAGGGTGAGTGCTAAATACACACATTTTCAGACAGTAAAGAGCTCAAATAGTTCACTTGCTACATATTCTTCCTTACAAAGGTGTTCCTAGAGGTACTTGCAGCATAAGAGAGAAAATCGGGAAAGAGGGGGCCCGTGGCCCTGAAACACAGAGCCGTGACCCAGGAGAGTTAGGACCTCATACCCCAGTACGCGGGAGTGGTGGGAGGCAGATGAGTGTGGTGGGCTCTTAAATGCAGAGGAGCTGAAATGCGGATGAAGAGTAACAGAATAGAGGCAGGTGGTTGAAAGGAATAAAGGAAAAGAAAACACTTATATAACCTGGATTTACTTCACAGTAAAGAAATCTATATATTAAACCCCCGTAGACTATCCAAAATTAGGACAAAAAATGTATCACTTCCAATAATGGTAACAATATGTTGCACTTTTCCAAAGTGCTTTAACATTTGGCCTTTCTCTGACTGCCTGCCTGCCCTCCCCCCATCTCTCCCCACCTCCCCCCGCCCCCGCCCCAACTTTGGTCCTTTCCTCCTTCCCTTCCTCCCTCCCTCTCATTGGTTCTCTCGTCTCTTTTTAAGTACATGAAATTGCTAGATTTTATCCACACAAAAATCCCCATCTGACAAACCAGAAAACCAAAACAGATTGAGATTAACCTCTGAAGTTTACACAGCTAGAAAAGTACCTTTTCTCTTGGTCAAGCATTAAACAATTCTCCACAAAACTGAACCTAGCTACATTTATGTCCTGCAGGATAATAGGTGGTGGAGGGAGTAGGTGCCAACAGAACTTTTATTCACGGAGAATTGAAATGCAAAGCTGGTGGGCACCACCAGGGCTCACCTTTGCGCCAGTGATGACTAGCATGGTCCTTCCTGTCAATATGACAAACCTGTTTAAAAGGAGATGAATTCCTCAGGCGAACGCTTCTCATTAGCCTGACCTGTTGTCTGTTTGCTGAAAAGCATATGTGCATTCCCAAATGTGCACACCTAACGTCTCTTTAGCAGACCCAGTTCTACGCAGCTGATATTAATAGAAAACATCCAGAAAGAAAATAAATGCCTTCAGTTGCTGTTTTTAGGTTTGAGCTAAGACTCAAATCTGCCTCTGCAACTCCCAGCTTAATTGGCCATTCTGTTATACAATTTCTAGCTTTATGGTTTCTAGTTCTGACAAAATCATTTCCTAGTGAGTTAAAAGTAATACAACTTAATGGTTAAAATTTAAGTACACTATTATGATGATCAGTTACTTCAATCCAATCATGGCCCAAATCCAAAGAGTTCTCCAAACTAATCAATTTAAAGGACTTGATTTTTTTTGTTGTTTAAAGCCTCTATTTCTAACAGCTTGTTCAAAAAGATTTAAGTAATTATAATTATCAACTTGTGGCTTCTCTGAAATGATAGGAGACAAGTATAACATGGCTCATTAAAAACTAAGATTTGGGGAAATATAATACCAAAGTATATCTAGTGGTGTTTCATCATTCACTTTCACTAAATATTATTACAGAATGTCATTACAGAATATTGTTACAGAGTAAAATGGAGTAATCCAATGTCAAGATGTTAAAAAAATGCAAATATTTTTCACTGTGACAGTGTTTAAGACTCTACTACTAAATTTATCATCCTATTATTTTAGTAGAGAAACTGAATTAGAATATATTGCAATTTTGCATTCAATGTCTCAACAATTAATAGTAGTGATGACATAAAGAATTCGCGTTTTGGAGCCTGGCTTTTATTCAACTGAGACGAGCCTCCTAGCTTGTCCCCACTATAGAAAAGCATTTTCTTCTCTAATTTGCAGTAGGATTATCCCTTCCCCTCCTTCATCTCTGGAGCTGACCACTAACTAGTTGATTTGGAGGCTCCACAATAGAGTTTCAGTGATGGGAAACTTATTTATTTATACCCTTGAGATAAATAAACGCCCATGACTCTCTACCCCACTGTTTCCAGCATTACTACTGATAATGATCTACATTAAAGTTCCTAAAAGGGCAGATTCAGGTCAGGAACCGAGATGTCCTGATTCTGATCTTAGTGTTCTCTGTATCACCCCATGTCACACATCAGCTTTAATAGGACATCATCTCATTATGAAAAGGATGTGTTTTTTTCCACGTACTATTTTTCATTGATGCTCTGAATAAATTAGGAATGTGTTCATGTGTGTATATGCACCCACATGTGAAAGTGTGAGTACAACCCATACAGGTGTAAGAACTTCTTCTTTGAAAATAAACATGGATGAAAGAATTCTCTAAGGAAAAAAGGCAGAAGTGTGCCCCCTGCGAAACTGGCAATGGGAACCAATAAGACATTCTCCTAAAGAGGAGACTGCATCAAAATTAGACCTCACTGAATATTTCTGCCAATCAATCTAACCTTTTTCCTTTAACGTTTTCATTTTTTAAATAATTTCTGTATTTTTCAATTAGAGCTGACAAGTTATGTGAGTTTCAGGTGCACAACACAGTGATTAGACATTCATACGGCTTATGAAGGGATCGCCCTGATAAATCTGCAGCCCATCTGACATCACGCCAGGTTATTACAATATTATTGACCATGCTACATAGAACATCCCCATGACAATTTTGTAGCTATTAATTTGTACTTCTTAATGCCTTCTCCTTTTTCCATTTGACTCTATTAGTTTTTAATGATTTCAGAAGACTGTACCTCCAGACATCCTCACTGTACTTCTCTTTATTATACTTTTAGCTGATAGTGAAGGGAGAAAAACAGTCTGGTGTGTAGTGTTTTGCTAATATCCATCAAATGTTTCTCTCTAAATAGTTCTTTTTTCAAGGCAGCTAATATGACATGAAACTTCAGTAATTTGTACTTTCTGTTGCATATAAAATTTGGATAGCTACAGAATCGGAATCCACAATATGAAGACAGTTGTTTATTATTTCATGTATTTTCATCGACTTCCCTCACATTATAACCGACTGTTACAAATAAGATGAAACTAAATTTTTGTTTTCTAAGGTTCTTATTTTCTTTCATATAAGTATTCATACATCCTGATGTTACATAATTTAATGCACATTAAGTTACTAGATTTTTACATTTTAAAAAATCTATGAATACTGAGCAAAGCATTTTGAATAGCTCCAAATAATTATAGTCTTATTTATTTACAAATTATACACTTACACAAGACTATTAAAATTGTATATCATTATAAAACATGTCAGAAGGGGAAGTTTGTTACATTAGATACAACTAGTTATAAACAGACCATAGAATAGTAGAAATAAAATAGTATTGACCTTGTTGGAGTTCATTGATACAGGCTAGAGTCCCTTTTCATCCACTACCATTACCAGGCATATAGATACATATATAATATGTATATATATTCACATATATATGCATATATATATTCACACATACCAATACATAATATATAATTTGTTATGCACATATATTAATATATAATTTTATATATAATATAGTCTTCCTGAATACGTTCATAAAGATAAGCAGAGAAACTATGGTAGCATAACCAAAACATATACAACACATCCCCCAAACCACCTGATCTGACCTCAGCATGTACCCAAATATAAATGGGGAAGCACAAACTGTTGATAGTTTCAATACTGACATGTTACCAGCAGGGGCATCTAATGAGCCTGAGATTAAAAGAACCTGCAAATGCCCAGTAGCTACCTGGAGGCCTACGGCAGGCAACGTGAGGACAGCAGCTGAACCAGAAAAGAAAGGGCTTCTGCACACGCCAACTTTGAGGTCTGAGGCAGCTGGAGCTCCTTGGGCACTGGGAACCCTCGAATCTCAAAACCAACAAACCAAAACCCCCTAGTAAGTTAAAGAACGGCCAGGAATGGAAACACAATTGAGCGGGACAGGAATATTAAAGAAAAGGTTTAGACAGCTGTGGAAGAGACGAGAAAAGGGCGAAGAACTGGGAAATGCAAGGACATGGTTTAAATCACTTTGCAACAACTATTGCTATGAAGCTATCCTGACCCAGGTCTCTACCCTAAAATTTCTGGGAAAATAATTTTATGTAAAAATGAGTAACACAATGTCCATTGGATAGCCATTTGAAAAAATAGATATGATGAGCCTTATTTCACACAGTACGGCCAACTCATTTCTGGGTTTTTAGACTTAAGTGTGAATGTAACACCATACAGTGGTTCCCCCCCCCCCTCGTCCTCATGGTACATGTCCCCAGACGCCCAGTGGATGCCCGAAACCATGGGCAGTACCGAACCCTATGCATACTACATTTTCCTATACACACACACCTACGACAAAGTTTAATTTATAAATTCAGCACAGCGAGAGATAAACAACCATAACTAACAATACAATAGAACAATTGTAACGGTATGCTGAAATAAAATGTATGTGAATGGGCCGACTCACTAAACACCTTGTTTTCCTGTACTCACCGTTCTTGTGAATTTGAGGTGATAGAACAGCCTCCAAGTTGAGCTGAAATCATGTGAAGGACGGCGTGTTTGGCAAACCTTCCTAACGAGCACTTTCCAGCTTCTCTGGGGCCTCGCTACATGGCCAGCCTCCCTACTCTCGTGCTTTTAAGGCCATTATTAAGTAAAATAAGGGTCGCTCGACCACAAGCACTGCTTACAGTGACCATTTGTCCAACAACCACCGGGACAGCCTCTGAGTAGCTAACGGAGAAGGTTTGTACGCCACAACCGCCGGGACTCTGGAAGGCTCTGGAAACGCAGGCAAACGTGGACCACGCAGCCTCCCGCGGAGGGCGGCGCAGAACACGTATTCCCTTTAAGGAGGTGTCTTCACGCGAGATTTCGTCACGCGAGAGTTCTCACACGGAACTTCCTGACGCTGCCGAGGGGCGCACATTAAAATGTATACATTTGTGCCCTGGCTGGTGTGGCTCAGTTGGTTGGAGTAAATCAAAAGGTCTAAAAGGTCACGACCTGGGCCCCTGGTAGGGGCGAATGTGGGAGGCAGCCGACAGATATTTCTCTTTCTTCCTCCCTTTCCCTCTAAAATCAATAAGCATGTGCTTGGGTGATGACTTTAAAAAAAAAGTTATACAGTGTTTATTGAATGGCTTATTTCTGCAACTTTCCATTTAATATTTTCAGGCCTTATTTGATGGCAGATAACTGAAACCAGAGAAAGCAAACCGTACATGGGGGAACCAAGTAATGCTTTTAGATGCAAACGAGAATGTCTTTATGACTTTAGACCAAAATTTCTTAAGCAAGATACAAACAGCACATGCAATAGAAAAAGTAATAAATTACACTGCATTAAATTTAAAGCTCATTTTTATTAAAATACACCATTGACACATCATAAGACAGAAATCATAATATGGAAAAATGTTTGCAAAACACCCACAATTGGGGTTCTATTATTCTTTTTTTTTTACCTTTTTTAAAATTTTTTATTTTATTGATTATGCCATTACAGTTGTTCTATTCCCCCCTTCATTCCCCTCCACCCTGCACCCCCTCACCCCTACCATTCCCCCCTTTAGTTTATGACCATGTGTCTCAAGTTCTTTAGATTCTATATTTCCCATACTATTCTTGCCCTCCCCTATCTATTTTCTACCTACCATCCATGCTACTTATTTTCTGTACCTTCTCCCCCCTTCTCCTCCCACTCCCCTGTTGCTAAGCTAGATCAGGAGCAGAACCATAGAAATGAAGATCTATTATTCTTATTTTAGAAATGAAGACACGGAGGCTCCAAGAAATATGTTGACGAAAGACATACAGGAATTTAGTACCATAGTACCAAATCTTGAACTTGAACCTCTGTCTTTCTGGCTCTAGGTCATTGAGCTCACCCAACTCCATGCCAGTAATAATCAAATGCTAATGAACAACAGATGGAAAAAGCAGAACTGGCTTTTATTTCAGCATGGTCCAAATTGGGGCTCAATCAGTCCTCTGAGTTTTCTCCCTTGTGAATAAGGCCTATTTTAGGACATGTAAAATGTCTGTTGCCTCTGAACTAGAGAATGGACAGCTATAAAATAGAGGAAGTGGGTAAAACAAAGATCAAATAAAGTAGAAATGTTAAAAATTGGCTGGACATTGGGAGAGAAGTTTGACACTCCGAAGTTTAAAACTTAATGGGAAGTTTTAGGATCACCTGTAAATTGCATTCATGTCTACTCCCAAAGGACTATGAATAATCAAAATCTAGGCTAAAAACTAAGGTTAGGAGAAAAGGGGGCATTAATTGTTAGAATGAACGAGACACTACTCATTTGGAAATCTTTGACAGGAGCAGCTAACATGAATACTCAACAGAAATGGGCCACTTGACCAACTACCCATTTACAAGGAGCAAGGAAAAGGACTATCAGGAGCAAGTCTCATCATTTAAGAATCAATAGTTCTAAAACTGCTGAGACCCTAGAGTATTCGCCCCCCCCCCACTGCCAGACCCCCAATCATGACTCTTTTTAAGTGGTTCGTGTAAAATCAAGGACTGGAGCACAGGTCAAAACCTTGAGCCTAGACAGATCCTGTTAATTAATGCAAAATATCTTTGTAATGGACTAAAAACTGTGATTTCAAAGTGCCTGGAATATAAATGCCCATCAATAAATGGTACCTACTGGTATGATTGATTGTCTCTGGACCCACTGTGTTATAAGCAAATACACTGCTACAAACTATAAAGCTTGCACTTGAAAATAGAGAGTAGAGGGTGGTTTTCTGGCAATAATTCTAAGATCTGTTTGCTATTTAAATAAAATAAGTAGTACAAGATTCATCAGGGTCTCACCAAGATCCAACCTTAATTTGCTGGAAAGAAAAAAACAGACTGGTAGGTTGAAAACCACTCATATTTTTTAAGACAGTGATAATGATTAAAACTACGAGGTCTAGTTAGAGAGGTGTCTGTCTGGTTAAGTAGGTGGAAGGGATCAGGGCATGTGCTGTCTTGTTGTAGCATCTTTATTAATGATTTGGAAGAGAGAATACGCAGCACAAATATTTCAGGTAATGTTTAAATGAAACTATCTATCTATCTAAGGTACAGACAATAATATTCTTCTTATACCATGAGGGGCTTTTTCTCTAGTCGGAATCATAGGCTAGGTATACATAGCACTTCTAAATTCCCTGGAGCTAAAGTTTCTGTATCTGAGGGCGACAATACACAGTCAAGTGCAGCACTTTCAGAGTTGAAGACAACACGTGCCCTGCATTTCTTCCCCCTAGTAAACTCAGCTCTGCACAGAATTGTGACCACACAAGTGGAGAATCTGTCCCCTGTTCCCTTCTGCCTGACCCTTCCTCAAAGTCAGAGACTCTGTCTCCTAGTTGTTCCATCAGATTCTCATCAATCTCCTGTTTCTACCCGGGCTCAGCCCAACATGCAGAACACATAAAATGTAGGCAATTCATGCTTCAATTAGGGGGGAAAAATCAATCTGCTGTCTCCATTTACTGTGCAAGGAATGTTCCACTTGTCCCTATTATCTTTGTTGTTGTTGGCTGGATCTTTTCAGCTTGTTCAGGCCTTTCGGAGGTACACACACACACAAATAAAAACAAATTTAAGACAAGCATTTATCACTATGTAGATCACAATTCCACTACCAGATCATAATCCAGGAGATGCATACTAAATCAATCATGCTAGCTATTTGTTATGCAGTTAAATGGTTTCATGTGTTTTTACTTTTCCAACCACTTGTTTTCATCTAATAATGAAAACACATGCAGAAGAGAGGCTTGTATGTATTACCATAATGAATTAAAGGAACAGAAAAACAAATGGAAATCTCAGGATTTCTCAGCTCCAAAGATGGGCCTAATAAAATATTTCCAAGAGAAAAGCTGGATTAAATCATAAATGAGTTGAATCCTGGCAGAGCAGACTACTGACACGGGGCTCCGTAAAAACATGCTCTTCGCCCCAAGGGTTCAAATGCAGCGAGAGGTAAACTTTGAATGTTTTGCCTGAAAACACAAGTTCTTTGGATTTTAATTGGAGTCTATGGGACAATTTTTAGAGGCACATGTAACTTCAGAAAAATTTTGGAATAGGTGTGTATATACCTAAACACATATCTGCATATTGAGGGGGGCACCCAGAATATGCTGCTGTGGTACAAAATTATTTTTTGAGCTGAAAGCACTGGAGAATCAACAAATAAAGGATTTTTTTCCTTTGTACTTCTTTAGCTGAATAAAAGCAGAGCCCCCCAAAGGAACTCAATTGTTTTGAATCCCCTCCCAAAGAGCAACCTGGGAAGATTGACTCTTAACACCTGAGATGATGATAAGACACTGCACAGGAAGGGGGATTGACATACAGCTATCACATCTCTGGTCTCCTAAGGACTGATCTATTTTCCCTAAAAGTTGTTTGTGTTCCCATGTGCCACATGTTTCTTCCTCCTCTTCTAAAAAGCCATTTGTCTTCCTGTTCTAAGTGCCTTTCTTCTGTTCTTCACCTGTTCAGACGGCGTATAAGCCTTTTTAATGCTATCATAGGTGATCAGTTAGGGGAAGTCATTTTTAGTATTCCTGGTAACAAAGTTTTTAAAAACCGATGATGGATATGTGCTAAAATAAAACTGAGTTTCACATGCAATAAGATTATAGAGGAACCATCTCTTTGGGGTTTATTGTTGAAAATGACTCCTAGCTCTTACACAATTTAAAATGTTTATTTGAATCAGTTCTCATTTTTCATGTTTAAAACCTTAACAGTGATTGGCCTCAGTTTCTTTATTCTAAATTAGGGATAAAACTGTCATGTTTCATAGTTTTTCTTTTCTTTTTTTTCTATAGTAAACACGCAGAAAATTACACAAGGCATAAGTTTACAGCTCAATGAATTTCACAAAGTGGACAAGCTCATGTTAACCACAGTCCAAACCAAAACACTGGAAAATTAACGTCATTCCAGGAGCCCATTCATGATCTCAGTCTAGGCCCCCAGCCTCCTAATCTACAGTGACTTCTAACACTGTAGATTATATTTTGCCTGCTTTTCAATTTTACATAAATGAAATCACGCATTGAATTTTTCTGTGCTTGTGTCTTAGTTCATGTGCTTAACATTGTTTGTGAGATCTATCCATGTTGTGGCATATAACATTAGTTTTCTCATTTCTTTTCTGTATGGTATTCCATTGCCAAGTCACAGCTTATTGATCAACTCAGATATTGAGGGATATATACTGTTCCTACTTTAGAATCATACCAGGAGTGCTGCTATCAATATTCTGGGGCATGCCTTTTATTGAACATAGGCCCATTATCTGTTGGTTATACACCGAAGAGTGACAGGCTGGGAAGGCTTATAAGGTATGCAGATGATTGCCTTTAATAGATGCTGCTAGTTTTGCAAAGTTGTCATACCAACATACATTTCCACCCACCAACAGGCATGTGAATTACTTTTCCCATATCTTTGACAGTACTTGATACTATCTTTTCTATTTTAGCCATTCAGGCTATGTACAGGAGTGTTGTTTTGGGGATTCAACCTGCATTTGGCTGATAGCTAATGATGCTGAGCACCTTTTTTATATACCTGCTGGCCATTTGGATAGGCTCTTTTGTAAAGTGCCTATTCAAGACTTTCAGTCATCTTTCTACTGGGTTTTCACTGTAGAAATATTTTATGTATTCTAGGTAAGAATACTTTATGAGATTATATAGAGAGATTACATATCTTCTCTTATTTTGTGGCTTATCCTTCCACTTACTTTTTTTGAGAAAAGATTACTTTTAATGATCTCCAATTTATCAATACTTTCCCTGTATGATTAGTGTCTTGTCTCCAGCCTAAAAAAAAAATCTTTGTTTAACATGTAAGTGTGAATACATCTTTCTATGTCATTTTCTGAAATCTTTATTTTGCCCTCCACTTTTGTGTCTGCAAATTTATGTCGAACTCATTTTTGTGAGTGGTATAAAGAACAGGTCAATTCATTTTTTTTCCCACGTGGATACTAAAATCACCCAGCATCATTTTCCAAAAAGGTCTCTTCCTTATACATTGCAAATAAGTTACCTTGGACATAAATTAGGTCGGAGGTTACACCAAATATGTGTGGGTCTGCTTCTGCTCTTTTTTACTTCTTGTCTAATACCATATTATCTTAGTTACAATAGTTTTATAATATATCTTGGTATCTGCTAATGTTAATCATCTGCAAGACTGCTTTAGCTATTCTCCAACTCTTGTAATTCCATACACATTTTAGAATCTGCTGGTTCATTTGTGCAAAAACAGACTTATCATTTCTATTGGGCTTACATTCCATGT
This sequence comes from Artibeus jamaicensis, assembly GCF_021234435.1. NCBI lineage: Eukaryota > Metazoa > Chordata > Mammalia > Chiroptera > Phyllostomidae > Artibeus > Artibeus jamaicensis. The sequence goes on along the minus strand of NW_026522049.1, from coordinate 7,399,628 downwards.
ATTGACATCTTAATTTATTGAATATTTTAACCCATGAATCCCTTTCACTTATCTCCTTCCTCCCATTATTTTTTCAGTGTAGAGGTTTATACATCTTTCATAATTTTACATCTATATTCATTAAGAATTTTGGTAACTAATTTTCCATTCTTGCATCACCTGGTTGGGTTTGGAAATGAGGATTATATGGGCCTCATAAAATGTGTATAAAAGTGTTAGCTTTTTTCAGAGTTTGTATAATATTGGTGTTTTGTTTGATTTCATATTTTTATTATTAAATTATTAAATTACATCTATAACACTTAGAAAGTACCTGCCACTTGATAAGTGTTATAAAATGTTAACTATTCTTATGCTTGACTGTCCATTTTCCCCATGTAAATCACTATATTAAAATGCCAGAATAAAAAGGCAGGCTTTATAAAAAGAAACTTATATGAAGAGGTCATGAGCTTTAAGCTGTTCCTTAGAAATCACCCTTCAATTTTCATTCAATTATCGATCAATAACATTTCATAACATTCATATGAATTCATAACTATTCATAACATTTTCAGAGGATATCCTATTTTGATTTTTCAACCACTCTGCTGCCATAAAAGTTAGATGAATACTATAAAAATGAGTGGATGGTTTTAAGTAACAAATATGGTTAGTTCTGTCTCATGCTCATGAGGAATTTTTTGTAGCTAATAGGTGTACACGGAGTTTATGATACATCTAATTTTTTTCCTAATATCATCCCATAGAGTGACTCTAAGAAGGTCAATGGCATAGACCTTCTTTCATTCCTAGTCACTGCCCTGCTTCTCCCCTCTCCTTCCAGTGGAACTTCTCAAGAGTTACCTTCATTCAGAGCCTCCGTTTTTCGACACCCAATCACTTCTCAATCCAAATCCGCTTTCCATTTTTACCACTCCACTAAAACGACTTGTTGACAAGGTCCCCCCTATTGCCATGTCATGAAATTAAAGTCATTATGCTGTCCTCACCTTATGTGATGTCAGTGAAATTTAGCACTATTGATCACGCCTGCTGTCTGGAAACACTATTGTTAAATTCTATGAAAGCACAGGCTTCCTCCTTTTCCTCCTCTCATTCTAGTTCTATTTATACTGTTAGCTGACTCCTCTGTATCCATGTGTCTTTGAGTGTTGAGCTCAAAACTCTTCAAACATGTAACTTCAATCCTTTCCTATGAGTACTGTGTCTCCCTCAAGCACCAGGTAGGTATTCATTCTGTGTTCCATATCTATACATCCATTTACCTCTTTGACATCCCCATTAAATGCTTCTCAGGCACCACAAATTCAACACCTTTTAAATCTAGGCTCATGCAGTTCCTCCCTGGTTGCTCCTGAAATTCTCTCCCTCAGCCAAGGGCAGCGCCAACTCCCTAGACCTGGGGATGAGAAGACTGAGAGTCACCCTTGACTCTATTCTCTCCGTCACTCCTAGTCAGGCCACCGCTAACCCCCTAACCATCTCCCAATTTCACTTCCATTTTTTTTCCTGCTTCCAGTGCCACCATTTGAAAGTCCAGGCCCCTACCACCTTATCAGGAATTCTACAATTGACTCTTCCATGAACATGCATAACTGCCAACCTGCAGGAGAAATTTTCTTTTTAAAACTTCAGACTGTCATGCCACAGCTCCAAAGCATCTGTGTAATGTCTGGCTCTATTCAGGGAATGTGGCCTGTTTTGTTGAGCGAGACCATCAAGGATAAATGACAAGAAAAAAAGAACCAAAAATTGTTCGACAGCCCACAAATATTATGGCCAGAGCTTATAAACAGTACCACACAATATAAGCTTTGCATTTCATCAAGAAATTATTTCCTTAGAGGGACCACGCTCATCTAGCCAGCTCAGCCCCCTGTTCTGAGAGTCACACATGAAAGGGTAGAGAAAGAAAAGTCCTCTGTGACCTAGTCAGTTAAATATGTGTATTTACAGACTGTCTATTAGATACCAGATAGGATGGGCTAACCAGTGGAAGACAGAGAAGGTCAAGGCCTCTGGTAACTATGAACTGTGGCAGAATAGGACAGATGCTAGAAAGATTTATAAGGTGTGGGGAAGCAAAGGAGAAGGGTGGAATCTCATCCAGCCAAGGAACTAAGAAAGCCTAGATGGGGCAGAAGACTTGTGAAAGTTTTGAAGGAAGGTAGACATCATTTAGACAGAAACGAAGAAGAAAGTATTCCCAGCGAATAGAACAGTCTAAACGAGGATGAACATGAGATAATGTGGTTGAGACAGACCATTGCCATCCTTGACCAGGGTGGTGGCAACAGGAAATGGACAAGAGAGAAATGAGTAAGATACTGTGCCAGCATTGAATACACCCAATTTTATGCATTGGAAGATGGGAGAGAAGCACGAGGAACAGAAAAGGGGATGCCCAGGGTCTCCCAGCCCAGAAGATTCCAGCGCCATTAAGGAAAATCAGAGAGCTAGAAGCAGATGATGGGGTTGGGAATGCTGGAGACATGGAGGGAGAGGGAATGTTGAGTTTCTGCCCTGCTGAGGTTCGGATGCCTTTGAGACATCCAAGGCAGGGCAGGAGATGGGCGTGTGAGGTTTCAGAAGTGTGGCTTGGCCGAACTTCAGCTCACCTGCTAAAATATCTTTACCACACTGTGAATCCACAATCCATACAATTTTATCTAAAGCATCTAGTTGATGATGTGCATAAACTTTCACATTTCACCTATAACTGACACTGAGTTTTAATGTCCAGTGTGTACTGAATCAATTAACGCCCATTTTCCATCTATAGCTTAGTAAGGGTTGCTTCAGTCCTGCTCCAGCACTCCAGTGGCTGTTTGTGGCTTAAACTTAATGCTGAGGATTTCAGTTGGGCTACGAAGAAAATAAGTCTAACTAATGATGCCTTCTTGTCAGGAGAATTATTTCATTTTGAAATTCTACAGGAAAAAAAAAGAGCAACAATGAAGTATTGGTTCCACTTTTAAATAAATAAGGGGTTGTTTTGCTGCTGAAAGTTTTCATTCAAATGACTGATCAGATCTCATATGTCTGTTTAAAAACGTCTGACTTAGGTCTTTACAAAATGATAGACTATGAGACACTGGATGATAGCTGAGGAGTGAGACAATGAGGCATTGTTTACATAGAAGATTGAGTAACTGGTTTAACAAAAGAGGTTCTCGGGTATCTATTGTATGTACAACTAAGAGATTTACTGGAGCTTTTATAATTTCTGCAAGACTCTTTCCAGCCAGCTTCATTAACTTGGAGTAAATCAAATCATGCAGAAATCTGGCTCAGCCAGAGAGCAACCCCGGAAGATATAATATGAAGAAAAACAGACACAGGACGATAAGGTTTAGAATCTTTGGCATTTTTCATAAACATTTTGTTTGAAGATTATTAAATTACAACCCAGAGAGGGGAGGGGAAAAAAAAACATAGTAAAACTTATGATTAAATCAGATCTTCTTACCTCAACTTTTCTTCACAATACATATACATAGAGAGAGAAATGTACATACAAAGTATGTGTTAACAAAATACAGTCTTTACAACTTACATGTCATTTGAAAAGAAAGAAATTTTCATATATTATGTATGTATATATATGTGCCCCAAATTGGAACTTTTTTTAACTTGGGGAGCATCACTGTGAAATGGCGGGGCCTATAGGAATCAGACACTCTCAGAGGAAGCAGTACTTTCCTCGGAAAAAGACTCTGAAATATATTTTTATTATGGGTAGCTTATTTAGGATCAATTTGGACTGCTACAGTATTTTTCATTTCTGCTCAAAAAATGCGGGCAATTGAACTGCTTACGACAATCAGGTAAGCAGCCACCTTTACTGGCCCCTTGCTCCATAGTCTTTACCTTTCTAAAAAGCCTCAGAATTCATTCCCTCATTCCCTCCCCCTTTCTGATGCTTTAGTTGACATGTTATCTCGGAAATAAGCAAACGGTGAAATTGGAAGGAATGGTGCTTTAAGGCAACCAAATAACTCTCAGGAACCCTTTGCTTTTTGACGAGTGCACCCTTTGGGGCGTCCATTGCCAGCAATGGATCTGGGCACAGTCTGGCTCCCAACACCGAGGAGTTTACTGAAATGTTACACATAGGTCGTTACTAATCACAGCTCCATGATTCCCAAATAGGTGGGCTACTTCTGGCTGTTAGTTAAAAATCTGTTGAGAAGATACTTACTTGGACAGAGGGTGTCTATCAAAGACTTGTTAGATCAGGGAATAAAACTGACTTGAGTGAACAGGAATCTGCAAGGAGTGTGGGGGTGGGGAGTGAAAATAAATGAATCTTACTGAGAATCCGCCAGAGGTGTGAAAACAAGTTCAAAGTCGCTCTCAGAATCCAAGTAGTCTCCTGGCTGTTCTCAAGGAGAGCGTTCGGACCCATGGCAGCCTTAGTCTTTTACAGTCTCCGGACTGTCTCCTTCTGCTGGGGTGACCCGCTGTGCAAGTAAGACACCCATGTGTGTGCATGTGCTCATCTGCATGTGTGCATCCGTGCACTTGAAGGAAGGGGGAAGAGTCCGGAGAGGGTGCTACACAACATGCATGTCAGAATGACACCACGGGTACCACCGAAAGAATGATAACACTGGTCTAATCACCCAAACCCAGCATCGGGCACTGGTGTCCACAGTCGGTGCGCGCCCTAGAGAGCGCTGCGCTTCTTGCGAAGGGGGCTCTGGCTGCTGCAGGGCCTCAGCGCCGCGTACTGCACCTGTGAAAACAAACAGAAGTGACGCTGGCGGCTCGGTAACCCTAGCTCACCGCAGCGTGTGTTAATGGCTCCCCAAGGACACACCCAGGCAAAGGAAGGAAGGTTCAAAGGTAATGAATCATTTTCTAAACACAGGAACATGGAGGGATTAATTACAGGAAGGATTTGAGAAGTCATGCATCATTTCTTGAAACCCAAATATTAAAAGCAGATTTTTCTAATGAGATGCACGGGGGTCTACCTGCTCTGGGCGCTGCTGGAGGATTTCAGTTCAGTGTGTGCCCCTTCTCCACCGTGAGTAAACTTAATAACAGCCTCTTGGGAATGTTTCTCTTAGTATATGATACAGCCACTTACTAGAAATTATTCATTTAAAAATATCTAAAATCTGGGGGAAAATATGTCTGCAAATTATATACACGTATTTCGCCTGGGAGGAAAATAATGTTGGAATGGACACTGGCCCCAGCCTTATACAGATCACTCTTAAACATGAACTTCATTTCCAATGGAATGGCTAAAACATCTGTGACAAATATGAACCCTTGGAGAGTCCCCAGTGGCTGACTGTCTGTTGTGTTATTGGAAAGTGCTCTCTGCACGGAGGATCTCACTGGCAGGCCATGCACCTTCCTGGAATGCTCTTTGTCAGGTTCCTCTGTATTCCTGCCAGCTCCACCTGGATGACCGCTCTGAGGGCCGGTGCCTGCATTGTGTACAGACAGTCCTTGGCGGGCTTGATGGCCATTTGCATTCTCCAATGATGCTGGCGTGAACTCACACTGCCACCTGAGTGACGGCATGCTGCAATCCTACCGCTGGGGTGTGTGCGAGCTCTGATAGGCGGATGGTGGCGTGGCTTTAGTTACAGTATTGTATAGCAGACCACATGTGCCTGCTACTCTGAGCATTTGTGCCAAGGTCCCCAAGGACTTCAGGAGACCCATCACCCAAGGTGAGCTCCACGTGGTCCAAAGCTGATACATGAAAAAAAAGCCCTCTGTCCTCAGAGTATTTGGTGAAGGTCCCTTGTCATTCTTCCGTGCAAAACAACCAAAGTCCAGGTGACTCTTTGATAACCACATAATGCAAAGGTTAACAGGTAAAATCGCATTCATAGAATATATTCTAATAGATCATTGCATCGAAATGAAGATTAAAGGACTATAGCATCATAGAGTCTATTTTAATCTCTAGAATTTGGAAGGAAGAGAAAAAAATAGAAACCTCTAGGGCCATTCAGGCCCATGTCCCCAAAATCCACCCAGAGCTTCCAGGGAATGATTACGTCACAGTGGCCCAAAGATAAAAATCGGTATTTGATTTGGGATTCTCTCAGATAATAAAGAACTGTGTCTTTGATCACCGTGATGCTATTTCATGCCACAGTCTCCAGTCTATTGATTTGATGATCCCTATTCTCCATCACAGAAATTGCTGCCTGCCTCCACCCCTGGGGTTAACAGCAGCCTAATCTGCGGGGACCCAGATCAGGCCACTTTATAGGGCTCACTGGTATTGTTGCCTTGGTTAATCTCTGTGTAGCCACAGAACCGCGACACCACTGGACTAAGTGACCATTACCTGTGAATAATACTTCTGACTGATCTCAAATTATTTCACACCGTCTCCGCTTCTGTGCGAATTAGAGTAAGTGGGGGCTTTACCCTAAGCACCCCTAAATCTTTAGAGGGAAAGAGATAGAAGAGAGGCCTAGGAGATAATCAGAGCAAACAAGAATAAAGAGAATAATCCTCCTATCCCCTACTTCCCATAAAATGCCTGCCATCCGGAAGAGCAGAAAAATTAGCCAGCCTCCCAGAGTTGTGCACCTCAAACTCAGCCACTCACTGAGCCCATCTTATCCTCTTTGGGGGATGCAAGCAATCAAAAAAGGGACAAACACCACTGCATTCGAGCCGCACAGTGGGAGTTCCAGATCATTCTTAAGCAGCTCTTTTTCAGGATAATTTTCCCCAATCATCTCATGCCTGGGACAAAGGTTTTCTTGCCACCTCCCTGCAAGCCAGGCCTCTTTGAGGATTTTCTGAATCGTTATCTCAGTTACTCACAGGAACGCAGCCTCCTGCTCCTCTGGCTCCGGGCCTGGCAAGGCTCCTGTGTTGGGGCCCCCTGTTGGTGGTGACCGTTCATTACGTACCTTTTGAACATCAGACGGTACCCTGGAGAGGAAGTCTAGTAGCTCATTATTGTCGATGGCGTAGGGATTTCGAAGCTTCTTTGTAAATTTATTTATGCCTGCAAAACAGAAACACAGGGAGATCTCTTTGTCTGTCTGTTCGTCTGTCTGTCTAGCCATCTGTCTTTAAAACGCGCCTGGCTGGGGGGAGGAGGGGCATTCGCAAGTAAAAATTAGTGTGAAAACAATTACTAGACCTCAAGCCATGCCCATGTGGCTGTCATGTGGAATCATTCACAAATGCCTTTTCTTGAAGGAAGGCAGGGGGGACTGTCGGAGAAGACTCTGCCTTCTTCAGCTGTGAAAATCCCATTACAATCCCAGCAGCAGGGCGGCAGAAACACACGCGGAAACCGCGGCGCTCATTGGTGTGTTTGGACTTCGCTGATTAACAGCCTCCTCTTCTAGGGAACACATGTCCCAGATGGGAAAAGACCTTCATTAGCCCAAACAAGTCTCTGCTTGGGGGGCTCTGGACCAACTGTAGCAGTGGGAGGTGCAGGGCCAGAGTTGTTTTTTGTTGTTGTTGTTGTTAAAAAGAAAGTGCAGAAATCTATCTTCCCCCCTCCAACTCATTTTCACAGGTTTCTCCTCTCTCCCGGCAGAACAGAACTTGACATGTTGATTGTGCTTTGAGGCTGCAGGAAACTGTGAAAAGTTATTATTGGAAAATTATCTTCCTGTGGTTGCTAACTTAATTTATGGACCACAACACTGGGGCGTGGGTTTCTCCAGGCGAAGGAGTCTGTGTTAATTGTGGCTGGGGACAATGATGATTAGCAGGAGGTTCATGACATAAGGCATGTTTAACGGTGGCAGCGCCTTGGGCTCTGTCCACCATCTCCTCTCAGAGGGGATTTTCGCTAACCACCTTTTGTCCCCTCCTTTGCTCTTTGCCTAGGACCACTGCTCACACACTGTACTTTTTGCACCAAATGCCAGCTCTTTTTCATACAGAACAACTCGGTGGCCTTCAGAGCTTCTGCCACAGAGAGCTTGTTTATCAAGGGTTATATCTGAAGGTCTCATTAATTCCAATCATGCTGAATGAATCCTCAGCTGAGGCATATCTACCTTGACTGGCTCCAATTCCACGGCCAAGATGACATTTAGTTGTTTAATGGTTCCTAACACGTACAAAGTTTGATGTTTTTTTCTAATTTCATTAGCGACTATTTTGCTTTTGTCTAAGGACAGGACTTCCTGGACGGCACCGTACCTGACACAATGCCAGCCTCCAATCATTTCTTTAGAGATGGTCAGGTTTACATCTGTTTTTGCAAATGGCAGCTGGCCGCTGTTCACCAGTAAATGGGAGCCTGGTGTTGGGCTGGCAAAGACTCTTCTGGCAAATGATCCCCTTTCCCCCAAGTCAGAGCTGCACTGTCTTTCTTCCCTCTGCCCCCACAGCCAGCTTTATGTTTCCAGCTAAGATTTCCCCCAGCGTTCCTTTAAACTAAACTACACTCACTGTTTTATTCTAAAGACATTAATTGTAGCATGGGCTCTTTGGCAAAAGAAAACAGACAAGGCAGAATGATAAAAGAAGACAAAGGCATATTGAGAAAAGATATATCTTCTATTGTTAATTATATATAGTGTGCACATCTGGAGTCTTTGCAATGAATAGCAAGGCAGTGATAATATCACAGCTGATCAAAACACCACATTCGTAGTTACTGAGATTATAAACCTGCACACCAGCTCCAATGCACCAACGAGGGCAGAAGTAGTCCGCAATGCACTGAGACTGTCTATGTTTAAAAACTTAGAATAAAACGTATATGGCACTCAGATTGCATGCTTCAAAAACACACCTTATTTTTTGAAGGCATCCCAGGCTCAAATATCAGCCATTCCACCACATTTTCTACTGCGCAAGGCCCCCACGTGGCAACAGGGGGTCCTGGACTCTCCTTGGTCCTCTCTAAGGGGCAAGGAGCTAGGAATAATGTTGGGGCCCAGTCTTGACTTTCCCATGCATTAGCTCTGTGACTTCAGACAGATCATTTGACTTCCCCTTGCCTCAGGGTTCTAGTATTAAATTTTGAATAATAAAGACCAGCCCTCCTCAGTTTCCTTGGTCGACCGGAGAATCGCCCCCGATAGCACAGGCAAGAGGATTCTATCACCTGAAACTCCAACCATGACAGAAGCAGGTACCCTCACTACTGTAGATGGCAATAAGCCAAGAAACCAAAAAAAGGCAGCAATTGGGGAGGTCTTAACACTACAAGGATTGTGATCACACATCCAAAGTTTCAGATTTTTAACCTAAACAATACCGATAGAAAGCATGTCTGCTGTGAATTTTCATTTATTTATTTTTTAGCCAAAAAAGAAAAAAAAAAGTCAGTGGGATCCAAATACCAAGGGGTACCATTTGAGAAAGACACTATCATTGAACGGTCTCAGAACACAGTTAGAATAGATCAGTGGAGTGGAATGAGCCCGCCAGTGAAACACTGAAAGATCACCGGGAGAAAGTCAGAAGGAGGAAAATTGCACGGCTGCTTTGCACATATGGGGAATATGTGTTATATGTGATTCTGAATTATAACATTGTTTCAGATATCGGTATTTACAAAGGCGGGCAAAAGTAAGTTTCCAGTCTCATTGTGACATCAAGTTAATAAAACTATGGTGAGAATCATAACCTGCATGTGTTTTTCCACACCAACAACTGTAGGCCTATTTTTGCCCACCCCTCTATATCAGTGACTGGCATGTAGCCCTGACTGCAGTATATTGGTGGGGGTGGGTGAGGTGGGGTGGAAGGGCTTTGCTTGCTTCTGTATCAGATCCTGAATGAGTGCCTTCCAGGTACGAGATAGTGTGCTATCAAACAAAGTTAAATAAGTCATGGTTCTCCTCCTGCACAAAACGGAGAATGAATGGACCGTGCTCTCCTAAAATCATTCTGCTTCTGAAATGTTGTGGGTTATTCTATTTCCTTATGATTTTGCCCTTTTCTCACTGTCTAGGTTTGGCTTCCTTTGACATCGGGATTCTACCTTGGTGGTTTCTCTTTTAGGAATGTTGTAGGTTTATCCTACCTTTGTGGGGGGCTGTTAGCTTTTGCGTAAAGATGAAGGCACCTCATTGTGATCTCTTATATTGGAAACCTCTCTGAAGATCTTAATAGGGAAGATCTCTAATAGTGACAATGATTGAGAATTCAGCGGCAGTCATGGGAGCCAAGCAACGGAAAACTGCGACAGACTCAGAAAGGTGGATGGTGTCTCCAGCAATTAATTTCCTGCAATGCACCCTCCTTCTAGCAACCCAAGCCCACCCAGCGAGCTACACATATTCACGGAGCCACTCGTATTTCATCTGACGGCTGGCTGGCGTAGTAAATCAAGTCGTGAAATTTATTTCAAGTTTGCCATTTTTACCTCTACCTTTTTAAAGCAGCTAAACTGTATACACCATTTCCCCTGGTAACAGCTTCCTCTCCTTTCTGGCCCTGAATTAAGTAAGTCACTGAGAGCGGTTCTCTTGCACCCACTGCTTCTGGATTTGAGTATTGGGTTGTATTAATTTTTCCTTCAGAAGAAATGAAGTGTCAGGAGAAAGCTGGTTACTCTGACATAATGTCAAGAGCAAGTACAGGTGTTTGCTCATTGTTTGGATAACAGTGTATCCTGAAAGTTCCTGGACCACATGACATATTATTTAAGAGGATTTATTGCCATGAAAGCCAAAGGGAAGTCACATGCAAGATCCCATTTTTATTTGATCACAGTTATTTGAGAGGCTTTTCAATAGCTATGCAGATCCTTCACACAATTGGCCTTTGCAGGGAAGTCCTAGAAGTTGGGGTTCCCTACATGGTTCCTTTAATCTCTTATTTAATTGCCAACGGGAGCACATTTAAAGTTTACAGTCGCACTTTAAAGAGGAGTAATTGGTTCTTACCGGGAATTGATAGCAAAAGGGCCATGCCAAACTTACCCCAGAGTAAAATGATGTACCGAAGTGGGATGAAGTACAACATGATGGTAGCGACCGCCAGCATCAAACAGGCCAGGAATGAAAGGAACGGGACCGTCCAGTTAAACGTGCTGTAGAAAAACAACACAAGTGTCACATCCTCCGAGGCATGAATGGCAACATAGATTCATTCTGTCACGTGTATTTCTTAGTTATACAAATGAAAACAGTCTACTGCAAAAGTTGCTTTGGAAACCTAGAGATGAAAGTCTTCCCAAATGATTGGGCACTGCAAAAACATTCTTCCGGAGAAAGTCTCCAGCCCAAGTGCCACTGAACTTCCTGGAACCAACAGTTCCAAAGAGAGACCTTGGCTCTCAAAAGTGATTACAAACTGCAATACTGTCACCCTAGCTCCATGCATGGCGATCTTCAAAACGAAGGGTTATTTAGGTCACTTCGAAGTCAATATGTCTCTCAGCACATGGCTGCCAGTACATATTTAGGAAGGGGAGGATATTACTACAGTGCTTCAGTGCTTCTGTGTTTTCTAATTACAGATCTGGAAATTCCAGACTCATTTACAATGGAAGCTGCATAGTGCCCTGACATGGGCCAGGGAGCCCATGGGCCATGGGCCAGAGAGAATGTTGGTGAAGCTATCACACATGCTCACAGGGCTGCCAGCCAGTACACTGTCTAGTAATAACCCCTGACGCTCAAAAGCTTTTACTAGACTCTTTCTCCCTTTATCATGGAGTGTCCTGTAGTTGGTTAGCACTTCCACAGAACACCCAAGGTTGAAGAGCCCGGACAATCAAAGCTTTCCATCTTGAAATCAAAGAATTTGTTAAACATTTTCATAGATTTCCTCAATTTCCCTGACTGGGGAGCTCCCTAAATTCTAAGGGGGGAATCCCTGATTTGGGTGGTAATGAGACAAATGAGCCAAACCTTCCAATTAGTTGAAAAAAATGAATGAATTGCTTTCACTCATTCGACCACTGGGATTCACTAGCATGCCTTCAAAATATCATTTTCAAAATTTCAACTCTATAAAAAGGATGTGGCTCCATCTGCAAAGGTGGGGGTAAATGCATTGTCTAGTCTTACTCCTCACCAAACTGGCTGCCTCACTCTTGGATCTTTGTTTTAATAGAATCAGTTTTCCTCATTTTCCAGATTTGAATGAATGAAGTCCTTTCACTCTCCTGCCCACAGAAATAGACAACTGGATTTACAATCTTGTAGAATGTAGATTATTCTTCTGTAATGTACAAGCATGGTTTTCACACTAACTTGTGACTGCTCTCTTCACAAGTGGCCTATGGCCCTCTCTCTGGTTTTTCTGCCTTTATTCTTGGTCCCTTTCAGCATGCTCCTCTTAGGTTAAACATAAGACACATTGATTTATCATTCCCAGATCTTCTTAATTCAAAATGCACTTAACCTGCCTTCTCATCTGCATTACTTATGTTTCTTAACATCACGTCCTAACCAGAAAAGTTCCGGTTCCTGAGGATGTACCTTTGAAGCCTTACTCTGGACCATTTACAGGGGTGATGTCCCTGGCCTAGGTCCACCTTAACATCATCATCTCCTTCGTGGAGATTTCCCTACTGGCTCAACAATGCAACAGTCTGAGCCACCACTCCCTAGAGACAGGACGTATAAATCACTTTTGATATCCTGCCTGCTGCCTGGGATAATACAGATGCAACGTGGTGATTCACATTTTAGCCTGATATATCTGTGCCTTTGGAATATGTGTAATATTAGAGTAGGTAAAAAAAAACACCATAGTTCATTCCATATATATGTAGTACCAATAGGATCCACTCCATCCATAACAGAGAAGCCTTGCATTTGTCAGGGTTTTATGTGAGTCTTTATTTGCTAGTTGCCAATAGTTGGGTAAAAGTTTTCCTGGTCCTTAAGCACTGAATCACAATGGAATTCCAACGGAGTTACACATGCCATCCCACTTGAATGCCCAGCAGCAACATGAAGGTCACTGTAGTAATGAATGGTCAGAGGATTAATAGGAGCTGAGCCTTCCTGTGTTGCAGCTGGGCAGAACAGTGCCCTGTTCATGGCTGAAAATACGTCTCGGACGTGGCCACTGCAGCTGTGCTGGGCGCAGCCGGCCCTCAAAAGCACTGTCAAGTGGGCGGCAGGGGGGGGAGGCCTGTTTAAATCACTCTGCCCTCTTCTCCCATCAGACACATTTCCTTGATCATTATCAAGTACACAAGAGCCACATTTGTCTGTTACAGGCTTTCAGGCATGAGGATGGTTTGACCAAAGACATGGGCTTCCTTCCTTGGTCTTGCCCCCACTCCACAGCCTCGCAGCCTCCTTGCAGCCAATCGTCCCTCGCTCCGTTTTTTCCCATGGCTTTTCAATCCACTCAAGTCCCTGAATGGCACCCCTCACCTCCAGGCCTGCCATAACCATGGCCTATGGCACAGATGTGCTATATCACTCTGTCTCCCTATGTCGAGCAGAGTCTTGAGCCTTGGGCCTTAGCACAATGGTCCGTACCTACCGAAGCCACCATTCCTCAATCCTGCACCCAGAGACACCCCTTCCCAGTCTCAGGAAAGCTGATAAATTGTCACTTCATCAGAACTTCCCTCTTTCTAGGCTGGTCAGACCTCCCCCAACATCCTGTCTTATCTTTATCTAGCATCAATGCTCCTGAATTCAAATTGTTTTATTATTGGTCTTCTCCCTCAATGGAAAATAGATCCCTGGTATATAATGATGTTACAATGCAGTAGTGAGGAGGCCAGGTTCAAATCCAAGCTCCATGGCTACTAGCTGTGTGACCTTGGGCTACATGGTTAATTACTCTGTAAAATGGGGATGTTAAGAATCCTTAATGCACAGGGGTATTGAAATCACTTAATCTAATTCCTTCAAGTAACTCCTGAAAGAAGTTACTATGAGCAGAGGGCTTGTAAGATTGGAAGGTACATGACATCAGTTGGTGTTGCTCTGACTGTTGTTATGGATTCACCTCTCATTCTTAGACCAAGTCAGTGCTCAAAACTCAATTACTGATGGTTGATGAGTGAATGAATGAAGAATTATAATTTCTCCCTCTTCATTTCACTGTTTTCTACTGTCAGTTATGTTTTGGTTAAACAGTTTTGAAGATAAATTCAGGAATCATTTGTCTACATATATCAAATGGAGGAATAAAGCAGATTGACATATAGAAGCAAAAGTTCTACTATTTAATTTTTCTTTTTCTATGACATTGATAAAGGGAATAACAATTGCCTTTATCAAATTCCCTTTACAAAGGTGAACTCACTAAGTTTCTGTAAAGATGATTATTAACCTATTTTTTAAACAAAAGAAACATGTTTACTCTGATAATAATACATGGGTAGGCAAGGGTACTTCCATTTGATAAGGAACTGAGAAAGAAGATCAGTATCCAAAGAAAGTTTCATATTAAATATTTATGTTTCCTGATATTAATGATCATTTACCAATTTCTCTGCATTTTAATAAGACAAAACTTTCACTAGGCTTTTAGCACTATTTTTTCTCTCCTTTACCCAAATGCAATTTCTAAACATCATCTCCTTTACTTAAAAAAAATAGATTGACTAACAAGAATTTTTAAAAGGTATTAATTAATATTTAGGAAAAAAACATGACTAACACAATTCTTCTTTGAAGAGGCATTTAAAGGGAGAAATAATAAGTTTACGATTCAAAAACAATTAAAAACTAGTCTACTCATTGGTACCAAATGAAGAACAAGTTGTGTACAGTTTAATAATGTATAACAAACAAACAAGCAAAATAAACCAACAAACACAAGTCATAGCAGAGTCTTTCTCAATTGGGACTCCTTTATAGAAGTTAGCCCCATGCTCTAAGATAGGGAAGGGCAATCACTTTCGAATAAAGTTTTATTGGAACACATATTAAACCCATTCATTTACATATCAACTGTGACTGCTTTTACGCAGAAACAACAGAGTTGAGTAGTTGTGACAGAGACCATGTAGCCCACAAAGCCAGAAATATCAATACTTATTCTCTGACCCTTTATAGAGAACGTCTGTTGACCTCTGTCCTGAGGCACTCACGTACACAATAAATTAACTTCACATCTTTGCATCCATGATGCTACTAGTGAGGTACCATTACTTGAAGAATTGAGAAAACATTTCACTCAAGGCATGACTGGTCTGTGGGTCAGATATTTTCTTAAAAGGCTCCTTTAAAGCATATGTGCTTTCCCTTTTATTTGTGAATAGGGCCATCTATTTTTTAAAATCTAGTTCATCACCTGACCCAGGATATTTTTGAGAGTGAGAGGGAGCACTATGAGTAATTATGCTGGGACCACTGGTGTAGAGCAGACCATATGGTCGCCCCTGTCTAAAGGACTTGCCCAACTGTGAGACGGACAAACCCAGGCAGCAAACCCACCAAATTGAACAGGGTGTGCCTGACACCATCGCTTTTGGTTTAGGTCTTTGTATTTTATGATCTTGCCCCTCCCACCCCCACTCATCCTTCTGAATGGAAGCGCTAATTCAAACACCACAATGCAAATGTAGAACTTACTTTTTAATTCTTTCTCCAAAAGAAGCTATTTCCTCCAAGATGTTTTGAACTGTGGAAACAATATCCTGTACCATATAGATTCTTTCGATTAAGCCCTTTTTCTCGCATTCCTAAGAAACATAAAAGGAAGATTTAACTCAGTTACTGTATTGTTGTTGTCCCGCTCCAGAAATTAGTTTACTGTGGTGTAAGAGCATGGTTATTATCAACAGAGCAACTCTAAGAGGTGTCACAGTTTTCACAACATACATATCTAGTGACTCCCCCCGAGTCCCTGCCTCCTCACTCAGAGGCAACCACTCTTAGTGTGGGAGCATCCCATGGAAGCCCCATACAACCAAGAGCTTCCTTTCCCCGTGGGGGCAGATGTTTCTGCCAGAGGACTTTGCAGTTCCTTCTGTTTGGCTGCCCCTGATTTCATCTTTGTCTTCGCAAGGTTATCTGCCAGCTGACTTTCCCCTGGCCCTTCCCTCACAGTACTTCTGAAATGTTTCCAGCAGGTAACAACAGGGCGTGTTGGCTATTCAGAAGCTGCAGTTTCCTAATACTGTGGCTTCTTAGCCAAATGCCACTGTATTTTTAATCATGTTTTAAATCTACTGCCGGCCTGATGACCATTGCAGTCACCCTCTGGCAACCACCTCAGAAACAGAGTAAGGACACAGGCTGCAAAGTCGCCAGATACTACACTACTGAGGACCGCATCCTACCCAGCAGATTTCCATGGAGGATGCCCAACAAATGATTATTTTTTCTTTCATGGAATTGGAAGCAAATATAAGGCTATCTTCCTCGGTCTACAATTCTTCATGTGAAGTGGAATTCGGCTTTCTAAGAATATTATCTTTACTTATGGAAAAACTTAAACGTGCCTTACCCTGTTAAGTAGTGAATGCTTTTGTAAGTAATTTAGAAATTACTCAAATGGAGAAAAGTATACTTCGTCCAGAGTGGAAATTTTACACAGTTTCTAATATTTGATATGATATTCTAGCTTATAAAATCCACTGCTTCCAGGATTCACCGAGTACCTGCTCAATTCTTGCCAAGCTGGGACATTATACTTGCTACATCTAATATATCACACCTAAACCCTCCGATAACTCTAACAAAACTTTTTTTTTCCTATCTAAAATTTTACTTGGGTTAAAATTGTACTCAGTTACTGAGCAAAAGTGTCTAAATTTAAAAGACCATTTCTCTAATATCCTTCTACGCTCCAAAAGAAAAAAAAATTCATTCTCATCTTGCATTCTCAATTCCCTCAAACTGGACTCATGGATGGAGAGAAAAAGAACCCACCACCCTATGTAGGAATTGTGGGAATACAGGAGAAATGTCAAAAGCACAAAGAGTCCTCCCCGCCTCTGCCCTTGTTTGTGAAGCTACTTGGCTGAAATAGACCCAAGAGTGATGAAGGTCAAAGTGGACCACTGGTACCCGCCTTTTCAATGAAGTGTACTCAGATGGTTTGAGTAACTTCCTTCCACCTGGTCTGTCATCCTTTATCCAACCATTCAGCACAGAAGGAAAAGTCAGCCTCACTGTTTCCTCTTGCAACATCAAACTGCCGAGATGTTTTTACTCTTCCACCCTAACTGTAAAGTCCTTATTTCCCTCACTCTCTTGTTAACTCCAGTTCTTTGAGCAGTTTGCATTACAGATCAGACTGGCTACCCGAGAGGCCCGGTTGGTGCACAGCAATCCACCAACCTCTATGAACGGGCACAACGGTGAAAACCCATCTCTGTTGGCCACATTAGCGTTCCTGTTTATAAAGGGGGATTGAAAGCATTGGAGAATTCAACCCAAAGGGCAAAAGTGGCTTCCTCTTCACAGCAGCAGCAGAGTTGAGGTCAAAACAATTTTTTGGACAATGCCTCAAATTTCCATGTGGCTCCATTACATAAAAATTTCCTATTTCAGTTTACAGATTTTTTCCCCCTGAGAAAACACCCAAATGCTGATGTTGTGGTTGTAAAGAAAGCATGGGTTAGGACACCAGTATAATAAATGATTCCCATGATATCTATCCTTTTCCTTTTTCAAGAATTCGGTGATGGGAGGAAATACACACACAAACACACACACACACCGTGAGAGGCCCCAACTCCACAGGCTAAATACCAGGCAATGGAATCAGAGACTCCTAGGTTCAGCCGAGTTCTCCTTGCTCTGGGGTCACCGCAATTCCTTACCCTCTCTGAGTCGAGATTTTGTTATCTAGAGAAGGGAGATCATAAGGAGTCTTTGGAGAATTAAGTATCATGTCATCTGTAAAGCACTTGGTATAACTCTAGGGGCTTCACACACGTAAGTTCCTTCCTGTCAAAAATGCCAAGCGACAAAAGGATGACTAACCAATGTTTGGTCCAGTCAAAACAATACCGGGGTTGATTGAAGTTTCCAAAGCAAGGAGCATGCAGGACAAGTCTACGCATGTTGCCCTGTGTTATGTGAGATTATCTTACAGTTCTATCTGCAACATGCTGGCTTTATTCACACGTTTCAGATTGAACCGGGGAAAGTGGTGGTAACATAGTTTAGCAAACACAATATTACATCTGCTGCAGCTACTGAATTTCCTAGGAGGAGTAACAGTGATTCACTCGGAAAGACAGAACTGTTATCATACGGGCTTAAGTTGTTCCTTAACACGAGAGGCTTCCAATTATTCAAGGGAAATGAGTGATAAAAAGAGTGATAACCACGAATGGGATTAAACAAGCAACATAATTGTGGCTAACAACATATTTTTAGATGTCGAGAAAAAAATGAATTTTACTTAGTAGAAATTTGAAGCCACAGTTTAGGGTCCACTTTAAGCCACTTACTTATAAACCAAGCTGGTACCACCAGATGACAGAAGAGAAGAAAGCATGAAATTTTCAAATCCAGAATTCAAATTTCATAACGTTCCTCTGTTTTGTATACTCTTTAAAGAAAGGGTGGCGCTCATTTTAGGAAGAAGAAAACGACTCCAACTCTATGATCTAAATAGGTATATTATATAAAGGCAAGATCACTATTTTTTTCATTGTCCATTAGTTTCTAAAATATCAGAAAGAAAAAAAATGAGTCCTCTCACTAAGTTTTGTAAGCAGTTGAATTAAGGACAAATAATGTACATACGTTGTAACAGAACTGTTCTTTCTTTAGAAATAAAAACGAAATCAAAAAGCCAATATTTCCTTCTTCAGGGCCCTGTGGCATTCTCCCTGTCCCCAAGGAATATGGGATGTGGTCCAAGAAACTAGTTTTGTGCCTCTGGGGGAGAGTTAATACCATCACAATGAATTCACGACTAAGAATTAATTATATGATCAGTACGAGACTTTAAATCTTTTCTACCTGTTCTAAGAAAAATGCTCCTTTCTCTTTAACACCCTAACCAAAACCAGAAACACAGTTCAGAAAATTAACCATACATGCTGAAAAAATGAGTCATTTTTGTCAGAGGATGCACAGGGTTCCCAAAAGGCACTGATGCAACGTTTCCACCTCCAGACCTTCCCAGTAATTCCAGCCATCCAGAGCAACGATGAAAGAATATAACTTCAGACTGCAACTGGGAGGCTGTTTAGTGTTTCATCCCACTGAATATTAAAAAGCCTGCCATTTGAAAACTGGAAAAAAATCAGAAATAGACTGAGTGGCATTTAGCGTGAAAAAAAAATGCTCTCAACATCTGTCATAACAAAGAACAAGAAACAATATTTCTGACATATAAGTTTAAAAATCATTCTCTGGGAATCCTGGCTTATTGTACTGGGAACTATTTTTAGGGCTTCTTCCCATGAGAAGGGCTGTATGTGCAGGGGGACAGGGGGACACAAAGATACACATACACGGTGAAGTCCAAGGCCATTACCACGAGGGAGAGAAAACCAGGACTCCTTCAGGAGAGTACTTCCTTGTCCAGTAGTACTTTTGCCTTGGGAAACGAACAGAAAACAGACCGTTTGGATTTTGAATCACTATAATTTCTAAGTGGTTTTAAACTGCTCTACCTATCTGTTCATGACATACAGCGCTTCCACTCTGACAGGTATTTACCAACACGTGTTTTGGGCTTCCACATTTCATGAAAAGTTTCTGTGAGCCCAGTGACAGATGCCATGCCTGCGACCACGAGGCCGGCAGAGCTGATGGTGGTTTTCTCTAACAGCAACCATTGTCGGTAAGCAGGCAGTGAGCTGGAGTTGCTGACGGAGCCCTTTACTTTTCTCTGAGGTGAGGGAGTGAGGAGGGTGGAAGGAAAAATATTTATGGAACCAAACAATGCAACAAGTAATTCTTATTACCCTGAGACTGGGCTCAAACATGGACTTCTGTGGCATTTCTGATTCAGCCACCCACTTCATCTCCGCTGCCCAACACAATGTGCAAACCTTGATAAAAATAGCAATCACACTATACTCCGATTACTTTTGGAGCACTTTGTTTATAGTCGCAATCTTTGCACCTACAGAGGCTCCCATACAGAGAAAAGACTCCATAAATGTATAATAATGCAGACAATTGAACCAATAAATTAATGATATGCTTCCTCCATAACAATGTGGCATGGTCAAAAAAATAAACGTGATTTATGTCGGAAAAGCTGGATTTCAGTCTTGCTACCTAACCATCCCATCCAGCTCATTCCTCTTCATTTGGGTTTGTTCATTTGTAGATGGGGAAAATAAAAGCCATGTAATGGTTTATTTTTAGTACTGAATGAGCTGAAACACATAAAAAACAGCCTGGAAATTGTAAGCACGCTAGAAATATTAATATTTTGAAACCTAATTATATTTAACTAAGTCTTACTCCAAATGATCATTTTAAATTATTACTTTTGGGTCATTTATTACTTACAGTAAGTTATTACTTGTCCCTTGAGTGAGGACAAAGTGGTGTACCCTACCTTTCTATTAATTATATTGTAAATCACCTATCAGTTATCTTCTAAACTCACTGGATAATTGGGACTTAGCGCAAACCACTCTGAAACAAGGGTTTCATTAGGAAAAATAAGAGGAAGAACTACTATCCTCAGAAAAACAGTGAAACTGAGCTACAATGTCCAATGCATTCTACATTAGCATGATGTCGAAATTTCAGGCAATGGGAAGTTAAGTATCTGGATGCCTTATACTCTATAAAATCAGAGCCTATGACTGTATTCTGTTAGTATACATTAGCTAGTAGAAGGATAGATAATTCATCTAATGTACACGCTGGTACATTCATATTTCACCATATTTGGGAGTGACAGAAGTATAATCCTTACAGTAGAAATCTCGAAGCACAAGTACTAGGATTGGTGAGCCTGATAGTAAGTAGGATGATGAATGCTTTAAAAGGTCAGATTAGTAACATTTCTAGACTCCTTCTAGAGGTAATGAAGCCAAAGCATTTTTAAGAATGGAGATTTTGCCCTGGCCGGCGTAGCTCAGTGGATTGAGCACAGGCTGCAAACCAAAAGGTCACCAGTTCGATTCCCAGTCAGGGCACATGCCTGGGTTGCAGACCAGGTCCCCAAGTATGGGTGCGGGAGAGGCAGCTGAGGCAACCGCACATTGATATTTCTCTCCTTCTCTTCCCCTCTCTCTAAAAATGAAGAAATAAAATCTTTTTAAAAAATTTATTAAAAAAAAGAATGGAGATTTCATGTTTAACAGGAAAACTTGAGCTGGTCAGCCTGTCAGAGAAAAGACTACGGGAAGTAAGGAAGCCAATCGCTTCTCATTCAAATGTGCATAAACCAATCATTAAGATTTGGCTGGAATCCATTTTAATATTAAAGTCTTGACACTAAGATGGTATGGTAGAAATGTTAGCAATTAAATTACTTCATCACTAAAATTCATATTAAATCAAATTAAAAGCAGTTAAATCAGAAGGGCCATTTACTTTATTCCCCTGAAAATTACCCATAAGCAGGTCCTCCACAATATGCCCTGGGCACAGTTTGCAGAGGTTCTAAAACGTGTGTGAATGTATTCAATCGTTGCTAATCTTTCAAAGACATTCTTTGACTTTTTACTTGCTTAAAAATACCATCCCTTACCATCCTAACATACCAGCATTCGGTCAATAGTTTAAAAAAAATCACTAATCAAACTAACTTCCTCTGTTTGGGGTATTCCTAAATCACAAAGGAATCCTAAGTAAAACTGCTCTCACTATTGGACTGTGAGGAGACTTCCTCCAAGAATGAGGGTCTTCCTTGGCCGAGATACTACAGATCATCTTCTCTCTCTGGAAACAAGAAAACACAAGACGTGAGGCCTGATGGGCCTACCAAACTCACCCAAAGGACTATGCAGGTTAACCTGTGGCAGGAATCCCTTCTGAATTCATATGTCACATGTTCCTTTCTCTAAAAGGCTTTGCCTGGGTCGTGAGGGGTGGACGAATCAGTGTGGAGGATGAAAATTATTTTAAACGCTGAGACCGATGGTTTAAAAAGTACTTAAATTTTAACAATGACATCCTAACTTATGAAAAGAAGATACAGTGTAATATTTATTTTCATCTTTTCATTATAAAATGTTCCACCATTGATCAACAAAGTGTATTGGATGTTCCTTATTTTCTTAAAGGAAAACATATCTATCTGGTTTTTACCCATAATTAATATAAAAGGGTAATTTTCTCCCCCTAAACACCGTAAGGCATTGTAAAATTTTTGATCATCCCCCCCCAAAAAACAGATTACTCAAGTCCCATTCTGACAGCTGAGCTAAAAACAAAACAAAACAAAAAACGCACAATGTCAAGCATCGTGGTGTAGTGTCTTTATGAGAGCAATAAACAGTACTTTTTAAAATTATTATTACATGCCCTTATGATTTCTCCTTCCTGATGTTAATAGTAAATGCTGAACTACTCTATGTAAGTAATTATTGGGCTAGAAAAAGAAACTGGAATGCAAGTATTTATACCTTCCACAATGAAAACAAGATATTAGTGCTTTGCATGACCTTTCCTAAGTATGGAATACAGCATTTTACACAATAGTTTCTTGGTTCATGCTTCAATTACTGACCTTTACCGTGTAGAAAATTAATGCAATTTTCATTGTAATCCATCCGTACAAATAAGGTCCACAAGGAAGAATTCCACATATGGAATCTAATACACATAGGAAATGTCAGCTGATTGCTGTTGGTTGAACTTCATCATTATCTGTGTTCTGGGGTCCCTAGCAAACTCTACGTGTAACAAACGAGTCTTGTGTGGCCTATCAGGTATAAGAAGTGAAAAAAATCTTTTCCTCTCTTCAAAGTTTAGTTTGTACATTTAGTTCCCTAAAAACCAGAGAATTAGTTACCAGCAAGTTCTCTGTTGTGACTGAAAGCCCAGTAAAGAAAGGAAGGTGAGATGGGGAAGTCTAATTTGGTTTCCAATACAGGTTGCTACCATGAACTCTGAACAAGAGAAGGGAGCAAGAGGCTACTGTGATGTCATTTTACAACAATCCCTGCTTCAGACAATAAAAGGATGACAGACCCCAGACAGTGTCCTGGTCTGTGCCTCGGAGACAGGCAGAATATGGGAGAGCATCCACCTCCCGCGAAAGGGGTACCGGGGGGCCCGGCGCCCTTTCATCTCCGCAGTTGTCTGGGATGGTATGTGGCGGGAAGGGGCGCTGGCAATTAAGAAGTGTCACTTTCAAGATGGATAGTTTGGAGAGAAAGGAGTTCCCTGTCTTCTTCTGGCTTGGAAGGAAACGACTGTGTGTTTATAATTTGTAAACAGTTCCTGTCTTGCTGGGTGTGTTACACTTCCCAGAAGCACGGTCTGTCATGTCTAACATGCAACAGAAGCCAGAAGGGCCATGTGGGTAAGCCCCGCAATGCCATGCTGGTCTATGACCAGCACATCTCAGTATGCAGGCTGCTGTGCATGGAAAATTCTGATATATGTGAATGACGAGTGCTCCGGAGGTCTTCATGTTGAAAATCCCCTTAATTACAAATCTTTTCAGAAGCGAGAGTGAAAAGATATGGAGGAGGACTGTGCAGTTTGCCAGAATCCCCTAACAATGGAGGGGCTCTATTACACATAAATAGAAGTCCACTTTTCATTTTAGACTCATTCCTCTTAGAGGGTGTCCAATCTTTTGGCGTCTCTGGGCCGCACTAGAAGAAGAAGAGCTGTCTTGGGCCCCACATTAAATACACAAACACTAATGAAAACTGATAAGCAAAAAAAAGGTTTTAAGTAAATGTATGATTTTGTGTGAGGCCGAATTCATAGCCATCCTGGGCAGCATGCGGCCCACAGGCTGTGGGTTGGACACTCCTGCTGGAAGATTTCTCAGAAGTATATCGAGGAAGCAAAACAGACATGGCCACACGGTGGCTATTAAGGGCTTTGTGAAAATACTACAAAGTGCCTCAAGAACAAAATTGCCCTGGAGGAAGTAGGGAGAGTCCTAGGACCAAGCCCCTCGGTGTGGGATGGGCCAGGCTTGGATGAATGTAACAGCTCCAAGGCTCACCCAATTTGGTGCTATGGTTCCAACTTATTCATCCCTGCCTCCAAGGACTTGAAGGCTCTGAGACAACTCAGTAGAAGGTTAGACCTTGACAACCACCGATCTAGAGACCAGGACTTGAATCTGTTCACTGCCAGTGTATTGGCACCACCTTTTCATTCCTTGCCTTTCTGCTGAAGGCTCTGCTGTATCAGATGTGCCAAAGTCACAAGGTCACCCTGATCTCTAAAGGGCAGTTTATTATTGCATCCATGGGTGGCTCATTTCAAAAGGGTTGGCCAAACAGAAAGAAATCTTCCTCACTGCCAAGGCTTTGTTAATAAAATTTAGAATTTTTCCTAGTGTGGGTCTAAAATAACCTCATTAAGACAGCGTTGCCTCTAGTGAAACAGCCCATCATGCCCTTTAGCTTGGCTATACCTACTTCTAATGTTCAAGGAGTCACATCACTCAGAAACCACGCACACCGATTCATCAAAAAGAAAGTTGCAACTGGGTGACCTTTGTTCTGTAAAAGGGCAGTTCACTAAAAAAAAATTACTACTTTATTATTTTGCCATGAATGATCATTTTAACACAACAGCTAAGACTTACCTCGTAATCCCCACAATTTGCTACAAATGGGCAAAACCATCTGGCTCTCTTGATTCATTTTAAGGCTCTTTGTGTTGTAGAGCTGGTGCTTTCTAAATTCATTTCTATTTCCTGAGCATTTTATATTCGACACTAACTCTTAAGATTCCCCCTTTGCCCCTTTTCTCCCAGCCAAGCGGCCCCCATACTGCCACCAGGTGCCCCTTGTACCCGCAGGTTCTGGGGGCCTGGGAGTCCATTAAGCTGATGGCGTCACATTTGGCATGTCCCTTTTTTCATTTTATTGCAGAAGGTTTGTCTGAAAGCATAATGACAACAAAAGCAGCAGATTTGAGAGAGTCCCCCAAGAGAAGGAAAAGGACAGATGTACACAGACACAGAGCTGCAAACATTGCCAGCAACAGCTGGGGAAGTGACAGGCTCGGACGTGGGTGACCACCCCGCCGCGTGCAGACAGGAACCTAAAGGAGGAGCGGTCTCACTGGATTTCCTCGCGACTTCCCAGGCTATCTTCCGTCCACCTGTCACACACCAAGGAGACGGCGAACCTTCGCTCGCAGCCAATGACAGGCCTCCTCCTACAGGTATGCTTTTTATGCTATTTCAGTGACTCCTTATATTTTGCCCCTTTTCATCTTCATTTTTTTAAAAATGAATGAAACAAAATAAATAAAAGTATATCTCAAAAAGGGATCCCTTTGTTAATGACAAAAATATTAACATACTGGTCACTCTACAGTACAAAAAAAAAAGCATTTTGACTCAACCTGGAAGTTACCGTGTTTGAGGGATTATAAGACGCACCCCCTCCCGCCTCTGCCCCAAATTCGGGAGGAATAAAGGTTGTTAACGCTGCTGTTGAGTTCTGTTTACATTTACATTGGTGAAATATTATGTTATTTATGTTATTAAATATTTTACCACATTTTTTGCTTCAAAATTTGTTTTCCTAGTTTCCTCCTCTAAAACCTAGGTGCATCTTATGGTCCAAAGAATACAGTATCTGCCAAAAACATTAATGCCCTGGCCTTTTGTGTTTCTTTCTTTGGCACACTCACCTTGTCATCTTCATCCTCCTCATCATCTATGTCTGTGCTATCCTGAAAGGAAGACCCACAACTTGTTAATAAAATATCACCTGAAGTTCCCAAATGCAAACTAAACTCATTCACATTTAATAATTTTTCTACATAATTTAAGCACTAGTATTTTTAAAGTACAATATTTCAAAAACACTCTTTAAAATGACACTTTTAAAGTTCAAGGCCACTGTGGCCAAAGTAGAAACAATATACATCATCTTTACAAAACTTGACTATTACTAAAGCTATTAAGCCAGTGCCCTTTGGAGGCATCCAGCTCTAAAAATGCATTGCCGAGCTGTACTTTCTGTAAACAGTTTTGTTCTTATTCTGACAAATGAACCAACTGCTGCGTTAAGCCTGAGAACACCATACCCCGATTGTGCTAGGCTCATTGTTATAATGATTTCTCTTTTCCTTTGGGGCCATTACTGAAACATTAGACAGTAGAAAAATCCATTAGTCTGAATATAATCAATCTCAAGAATAAGTCACAGGTTTCTGTATGGCATTGTTGTTTTCCTTGGGCTCAGGCTGTGGGGGAAAGCAGGTGAGGGAAGAAAACTAGGGTCTGATATGGACCGAAGGGTACCTGGCTTTGGTTCAGGGGTCACAGCACCAGCTGTGACGCAAATAGGTCGGTTCAGATTTTTTTTAAAGTCTTGTATATCAACTAAGTAAATTTCAATCATATCACGGCAGTATTTAAAAGCTAACACCTGTTGGTTCATATTCAAATGTGTTCGGTAGCTTGCAAAGAATGCTGGGTATTAAAAAACCCGAGCCCATTTCAGCTTGAACATTTACCTTCCTACTTAACCTTGCAAAGGTCAGACGTGCTATTTTGATGTCACTGTTCCCATGAAAAAATATTTGTCCATGTTATGCTCTTAAGAGGGAGTAACTCCAAAGTATCCAGAGAGTACTCTGCTATACTCCATTAAAACCATTGACCAGTCACCCTCCCCATGAACTTGAACTAGCACATGGTATGACACTCACTGATGCTGGAGAGTTAACCTAGTCACTATTGGAGCAAGCAGCATTCATGACAAATGGATAAAAACAAATATAATGAAAAGATTTAATGGGAGAAAAAAATTGTAATTGGGACTTCAAAGTCTTTGGCTTGACATGGTCTTGAGCTTGACACACTGTTCCAGCACTTTTTGCTGTGTGACTTTGGGCAAATCACTTTGGCACTCTGGGCCTTAGTTTCATAAAGCCTAAAATGAAAATAGTAATTCTTGCCTCCATCATGGCTGTGTTATCAAGATTGATTAGGTCATGAGTTTGAAAATGTTTTACAAATTAAAAAGTTCTTATATACACATGCATATACATTGGACTCATGTACCCAGGTATATGTTTATATACATTATGTATAAAAATACACATATACATGCTATAAATATACATATCATATACACAGCTAGAAAAAATCTGAAAGTTGTAAAATGTTAGTTGATGGCATTTTTATTATAAATATTTCTCAGTAAAAATGTCCCTTATCAGTACCTCTGTGAAACTTAGTTCTTAAAAGAACCTTTAAAGTTATTTACTTATCAGATGATCCTAACACCTTTAGGCCCTTTATTATTGATGCATATCCATGACTGCTCCATTAGACAATCCAAAATCAAACAGAACAGAATTTGAATTTGCTTGAGGTTTTACTCCCTGCCAAAACACTCATTACCCTACTTCCCCTATATCCCAAAGGATACCAGAAGTATTCCTATCCATAATTTAAGATGATTTTTTAAAATAATGAGGACATTATAAGGGAAAATATGTGAAGACAATCACCTTTTGAGTCTAGAAAAACCCAGTGTGAAGCTGATCTGTGACCAAGTCTCAAAATCTTAGATTTCTATTTAAAAAACTGGAGTCTTGGATCTGGAATGCCAAGGGTGTACCATAAAGCATGCCTGTGAATGAGTTCCTGCTCTCTGGGGGCAGGAAAAGGTCTCCGAGCTGGGATAAGAGGTCTGGGGGAGAAGACATAGAGAAGAAGGAAAGTAAGGGGCAGCTGGGGTGTCTTTGACCCGAGGCCTTTTGCTGAACCTTCTTTCAACACCATGGGAAGTGTGAGGATCACAAGAAAAACCTGGGCTCTCAACAATAGCGGGGTGCATCCCCACCCCCGCTCAGGTATGCCTGGGAGTTGGCAAGCCTCCAAGAATCCCCTGAGCCTTTAGGCCAGAGGTGAATACTGCAGGGGAGACTGGGTGGAGAGACCTCGGGCAGCCTCCCAGAGGCTCTGGGTCCCCGGAAGAGGCTCAGAGAGCCACCAAAGGCTGTTTCTCTAGTGGTTGAGACTATTCTTCACTGTAACCTTCCCAAGCATCAGGTGCACACAGGGACACATGCTACTGGCAGGGAAGGATGACCAAGAACCAGAGGGCTCTCCCCATCCTGAGGAATTGGGTCAAGACTCAACAACACAAGGTGCTAGAGAAGGAAGACCGCAGGTACCACCTAATATAAGATCTCTACTTTCATACGGACGAGTGTGTGGGTGGCTCCTTGAGTCTCAAACCAGGTAAACTTGGGCCATGATTTGGTGGTGGTGTACTATTGGTAACATTATTTTTTTCTAATTTCTAAAAATTACTGGAATCTTTGCTCACCTGACAGTCCTGCATGCTGCCAACCTTGCCTTTCATGGGTCTGATGAAATTATAGACAAACAGCAGCAGCAAGGCCATGGGGATCATGTACAGTTCAAAGTTCCAGACGGTGACCAAAAACACCTGATGGGGAGACAAGACAGAACCACTGCTTGAGAAGATGGTATGGGAACAATCTTAAATTCCTACTCATGGACTTCGGGAAATTAAACCCAAGACTCTCCCTCTGCAGCCTCTTTCAGAAACAGTTACAAACAGGTGAACACACCCATGCACGAATGTGCAATGATTCACCCAGCTTTGGAACTGGTAGAATGAAGATGAAATGGATTGGCCACTCACCCTCTGGCACAGAGATGCAGGAGCCCATACCTGGAAACCTCATTACTCTTATCAGCCCTCTTTACTTTCTTGCTCCTAGATTTATGGTACCAAAAAGGAGGTAAAAGCAACATGCAAAAATCCAGGGTCTCAAAGAGGCAGGCCACAGACCGAATTTTGCCACCAGTAAGATTTACTTCAAATGAAAAAAAAAAAAAAAAGATAACTTTTTAAATAGGCTGCCAATATTTAAAAATCCAAATATTTCAGATAAAAAAATTTAAGGCTTCCAAGGTCTCTTTAAAAATCTTTAAATTTTCCGATTTTGAGGCCCAGTGGGCCCAAGAAAATCATGGGCTAGAATGGTCTACATTAGAGAACACATGCATTTCACCTGCCCAGTTTCTATCAGCCTCTGGATCTGTGACCCCTGCCATAAATAAATGGGACAAGCAAGAGCTTGGGTTTGAACCCAAGTATCTATTGCCCCAGTGGTCACAGGAGACACGAATGCAAATGAAACAGGGCCCCACTTCCAAGGAACACACTACTTGGTGGGACAAACAAAAAAAAAGAACACACGGTCATTATTTGACAAGGCAGGCATGATGTCTTGGGCAAATTATTTCAAGGCTTAAGCCTCACTTTCTTGTCCAAATCACAAGTAGTCCAGAAGATGAAGGAAGAGATATCAATCCATAATAAGTACTAAAAAAGGTCATTCTTATAATTTACCAACTTAGAAGAGGCAAATTATTGCATCTTAAATATTAAAACTTCCTTTCCAAAAGCAGCATTGTTTTACCAATTACTAAAAACTATTTCTACCATTAAAAAATTGTAGCTATTACATACTTATTGTTTATTTTTGGTTTATATTATAAATTAATAATTTATCTCAGTATATTTTTCAAGTGGGTAATTGCTGGCCTATGAAAGCAAATAATTTGTATACATTATTTTTTTTGGTATCTTGACTGAATTTTCTTATTGTTTCAAAAACTTTTCATTTCATTCTTTTGGGATTTCTGAGTCACATAATCTACATAATCTGCTTTTGTTTCCTCTTTTCTAATATCTGCAACTTGCTTTTTTATTCTTAATTTTATTTCTAACAAAGTAATGTTAAATACAACTGTTGAGAAGAATATTGTCTAATTCCTGAATGTAATTAATATGTCCTAGTGCCCATTTTGAATATACGCATCCTTTCTTACTAGTAAAAAAGCATAATAAGACACCAAGTTCAATGACATGGCTATTTCCCCAAATACCTTGAGATCTAAATAACTCTCAAAAGCCTAATTAAATAAACAAACAAACAAAAACCCTCTGTCGAGTCCTATCACTTGATATATTGTTTCCTCAACTAATCTGAGAATAAAATACAATTTCTTTTATCACACATATTAGCCTGTGAAACACCACTAATTTTATATCCATCTCAGAATGTGAGCACACCTCCCAACCCCCCACCCCCGGCCAAGGGTGATACACCCAACTGCCCACAGGGGTCAAGCAGATCAAAGGTAAAGAAGCACAGGAAGTGAGGAGTCCGAGTCATCATCCTGCTTCTTCAAGCAGATGACTGTCCAAGTGCAATGGATAGTAATATAAGCATGAAGAAAACCTCTTGGAAGAGCAACTTGGTTTGGTCTTTACTTCCCCAGTTTTTTCTGTAGAAAAGCAATCAGGCTGTTCTCTCGTTCAATGAGGTGGCATTTGCTCAGTTATCACTTTGATTGGCCTGATGCTGGAGAGTGGCAGAGCTTAGGTTAGACTGACAGTTTAGTAGGAGAAAGGAAGTATAACCCATATGTGATGGCGGTAAAATTTTAAAAGGCTTCCCATACTTGGAGAGAGTAAAACATTCCACAGGGCTGGATCCTAAAGGGTTAGGGCTGGAGATGAGGGTGGGGAACTGCGCAGGGGTTGGTTACGAGAAAAAACTGTGTATGTCTCCGTGGCCAATCAAAGACGTAATTGTAACCTAACTGGGACGTCATTATGGATTTTCTAAACGGAGAAACAATAGGGTCAGATATTTGGCTAGATAATTCTGGTTGCTAAGTGTCCCTTCATTATGGGTGTGGGGTAAGGCAATGAGAAACTAAGACACAGTTTAGGAAGAAGCTGCAACAGCCCAGAAGAAAGAGCAAGACCACTTTTGTCTGGGAGGCTGAGGGCCATTGTACAGGAAAGAGAGCTCTGCTGGTCCTTTAAACGTGTTGGATTTTGATTAGCTCTGGGGAGCTGTGTGTGGAAATGCCATGGGTTTTTATGTTACATTGCCAAGGGGAATTGAGTTTACAGGTGGAGTTAAGGTTGCTAAGAGTCGGATCGTCCTGGGTTATCGGGTTAAATCCAATGTGATCACAAGAGTCCTTAGAAGTGAAAGACAGAGGCAGAAAAACAAAGTCAGGAAAAGCTGCGAGGGCAGCAGCAAGGTCAGAGTGAGAAGGCAACAGTGTGCCCTCGCTGGATGGCAGGATGGAGGAAAGGGCCAGGAGCCAAGGAATGTGGGCAGCCTCTGACAGCTGGCAACGGAAAGGAAACAGATTCTGCAGAACTGCCAGAATGAATAGCCCTCCGACACCTGCATCTCAGTCCAGTGAGACCTGTGGTGGAGCCCTGACCTCTGGAACTGTGAGATAATAAATTGGTGTGGTCTTAAGCCACTTACTTGTGTGGTAGTTTGTTACAGTAGAAATAGAAAACTAATAAAAGAGTATAATGTAAAATGGGTGAACTCACGTAGGAAAATTATGAAGGGTCCAGACTCCAGCGAGAAGGTAAGGGGATATTCAGGCACCAATCGTGAAAGAGAGGCCTTGGCAAACCTCAACTCAGATCAAGCCCAGAACTGAAATCCCTGTTCCCGCCTTAACCCACACTTTCCCCTCCTTCCTCCAGTGGAAAAAAAAAAAAAACATATTTAGACCTGCTTCCCCTGAGTGATGTTCTAGTTGCCAAGATATATAGTTTTCAAACTGTCTGTTTTCTTGAGATCTGGGTGCATAGAAACATAACACTTCAGGTGTTTTTTTGGCATGGTCTTGGATCATTCTACATGACACAGAATGACCTGGTTTGTTCACGGAGGTGGGGGGGTGGGTCAAACTGGGTGCTTTCTCTTATTTCTTAGAGATAAAACTCCACCCACAAATTCTAGTTCTGTGTGGGAATGACCCAACTGGTAACTAACTTATACCCAGTGCTTTTGCAGAAAGACACCTGGTTTATGTGGTTTTCACTTTTACTGTGCTCTGTGACTGTTTAAATAAACAAGGTATGTTAATTTTCAAACTGCCACTTTCACAGTAACACTCTAGTGAACATTTCCATGAAGAATGTAGCTGACCGTATTCTGATTTTAGAAAAAGTCTACACAGAAGTCCACATAATCCTAATATTAAACATAGAGTCTTTTAGACCACAGTCTTCTAGACACATAGTTTTTGTTGACTTTTGAGTGTCCTATAGGATTTTTTATTTAAAAAAACGGAAAAA
This sequence comes from Artibeus jamaicensis, assembly GCF_021234435.1. NCBI lineage: Eukaryota > Metazoa > Chordata > Mammalia > Chiroptera > Phyllostomidae > Artibeus > Artibeus jamaicensis. Next base: position 7,367,524 of record NW_026522049.1, on the reverse strand, counting down.
AATGCTTCTAACCTGTATTTATATATAAGGTTCTTACCAAGTACGTAATCTTTATTCTCTTTTTCATATGAAACATGTATGAAAATCCCATGGTTTGCATCATGCAACTGGCCACATCTACTTTACACTTTTGATGACTTTATGTAAGTAGAAAAAAACAAATGCTCATCTACAGCCCAATAAAAATCCCCATACCACTCATGAAGGTGGAACAGCCAGCTTAAAAAATAGAAAAGCTCTGAACTCAGTGAAAGAAAGAAGGCATCTAATATGCTGGAACTACTGGCTTTTCCCCATAAAATGATCATAATTTCAGGTCCAGAATCAGACAATAAATTTCTCATTATGTGTTTTTGCAAAAGCTGGTAATTGTGCAGTGGAAAGTCTGATTTGGGTAAATACATCTTTCAAAGCCATCAGCAAATTCTCTGCTCTGATTAGAGGAAGTGAGAAAGGAATCCTCACACACTTATTTATTCCCCATAAAGCTGGGTATCTTGAAGAGGTCAAGAAAAAAATTGCATTAAATGTACCGATAAGTGTCTGACTCATTTCCGAAGCATAATTGTCGGCACTGTGGGCACCCTCCGTGTGAGAAGTCCGACGGGGCTCTAATTGTACTCTAAGTGGACAAAGCGTTCTCTCCGAGCGTTCTCTGACTTTGGCCACATGAGAGCATCAGCCTGCAATTGCGACTAAAAGCTTCAACTTAACACTTAGGACTTACTCCTTCGTGCTGGTAGAAAGATTGGATCAGAATGAATACAGCAAAAGTGCTCTGGGTAATAAAGCAAGTGTATCTAATTAGCATTAGTGCAGTAACAGAATAAAGCAGTTCACTGTATTAAGTTACTCCACTTACAGCTTTATTTCTGGCACTAAAAGACGCGGGGTGGCAATAAGTTCACATTAAGCCTGCAATAGCTCTGTGCATATTCAATGTGCTTGAAACCGACCAAGGTGCTTCAATTCGGGAACCCTCCAGTGGTGATTACTGAGCAATGCTATTTATAACAAAGTACGGTTCTTTCAGGAATCAGATTAAGAATGGCTCAGATGGTCTCCCATTACTCAGATGGACTACCTATTTGCACAATCGAAAAACTGTGTTTGTATCAGAGCCGAGTATACTCACCACTAAAAGTAATGATGCTGCCCATGTCCTTTCCCTAAAATCAATTAGGGGTCCTGAACTTTTGGTAACCAAGCCGAGTCCCCAAAAGCATCCATCCCTACGGTGCTGGGATGACACAATAAACCAGGAAGAAATCCAAAATACGGTCTTTAACCATATATGTGTGTGTGCATACACACACATACCAACACACACTCACGCTCCTTAAACCATCATTAGATCACCCAAATAAAAGTTAAAATTTCAACCCAGCAACGACGCACTCAATGTTTGGCCTGTTATGTTCAAAATCTGTTGCATTATGTAAATAAATGTGCTCAAAACCACCTCCACCACCAAGTCAAATTCCTGAAACAACAATGTTTACATCTAATTTCAAACACAAAAATGGTAAATCTGATGACACAAAGAGAATAGAGTCTTCCTCAGCTTTTTTTTTTTTTTAAGGATCTGATCCATTTAAGCACAGAATGAAAATATTTGAAAAGGCCCTTTAAAAGCCACGAGGCAGATGTTCAGGTAAGAGCGCGGCCAGGAAATTGTTTATTTTAATAAAGCTAGTATATGCACAGCCTCAAATTAGGAGTGGCACCAAGGCTGGGACATGTCTAAACTATCACCACCTGTTAGCCCTGAAAAATCAATTAAAGTCACACTTTCCTAGCAAGTCCCTTTCTATCCAACAAAACTGAGCTTCGTCCTGAGACTTCGGTCGCTCCGAAGAAATGAACTTGAAACCTAAATCCAAGGTCTCTCATTCCAGCCCTGCTCGTATTCATATAAACTAACCATGGTAAAACTAGCCTTTGGGGCTGCGTTAGAAATGGGAAGAAGAGGGAGACCAAAGGGGAAAGAAAAAGAGAAAGAGAGAAAATTCCTCATCCTATCACTCGCATACTGAGAATCATACCGCCTTTTGGTGAATTCCAATAATTTCTTGAAAGACTATTTTTTTTCTTTTCTTTGCTTTTTTATCTCCTTCAAAATAGAATTGTGGGCTACATTTTTCTGTGCAAGAGAAGAGATCCAACTTTGCAAGTTGAAAGCAAGGGCAGGGAAGCCATCCCAAGTGTTTTAGTAATTAAACGAATATGCATAATGAACCATATGCCCAAAGGGCCTGTTCTTCATGTGGGCCAGATTTTTGTTTGAATTTTTAATTTTTATATACAGATGAAACATTCAGTCTAATCGACCCAGCAGTGTGACGGAACATGCGATCAGAAAAAGTACAAGGGACGGTCCGTGCAGGAGCAGGAAAAGAAGACACTAGAGAAATTCTCTTCTGAAGACGCTGATTCCAATGTGTTTTCCCCCCTCCAGCAATTGTTCCCGTCATCTGCTCAGAGTCTGTAGAAAACACACAGAACGAATACGTTGACAGCTCCGTACAGTATGAGTAAAATACAGTGCCATCGGATGAAAAGTGTGAAAATCCCTTGGGACAAACAAAGCTTTCTTGAAAAAAAAAAAAAAAAAAGCCCTCCACACCCATCATTGAGGCTACCATCTTGAATTACAGGAAATCCTCCCAAGAAAGCTACATAAATATTATAGTGCAGGGTGTAGGCCACATGTATTAGCAATCTGAACCGATCTAAGAGGAATGCATACCTCTGAAGGATGCAACAGTGCCTAGTGGGCAGAAAAGTCACAGGGTGAAATGCAAGCTTGCCCTCCCCACTCCTACAGCAATAGAGACTGTGAATTTAAGGGGCTCGAAGTACTCTCAAATGTATAGGTCCCCGATATTTCCTAAACTGCCATGGTGAAAGAATAGGTAAACCTTCCCTGAAGCTTTTCAGTGTCATGTAGAATACTTGACTTATAATCGAAGCAACATTAGAGATAGAGTCTGATAAAATTACTATGTCCTCTCTGGACACACAGGATCCAATCAGCATTCTCTAAATGCAAAGAAGAGAGCTTCCCAAAATGGGTTCACACAACATTTGAAATGTACCAGGATGGCCAGGCCCTACATGTGGGTCGGTCTAATTCAGGATAAACATTTCACAATGGGGCGACTGAGTGTGTGTGTGTGAGTGTGCATTGGTGGGGGAGGCAGCTCGGAGGAAATGCTTCAAGTTCTCTCTTCCCAATGTCTTGAACCAAATAACCTAACTGCAACCTGCCCCATTGGGCCTTATGGTGTTCAGGGTAGATGGTGAAAACAGACCTGATCAAGAGTCCACGTGAAGCCTTGGATTCTTTATAGCCACCGCCCCCACCTCCGCTTTGAACACAGATATGCTGTCCTCTTCACAATATAAACACCAGAATGGAATGCAAAGCATTTAAAGAGCAAGTAATAATGGAGCTGTAAATAACATCTCTCATTGCTTTCACTCTCCGTTCGGAGTTTACGCCTTTGATACCGGGCCCGGCGACTTGATCTAGTGGTCTCAGTGGAAAGACAGATAAACTTCAACGGCGGGGCAGACGGCAAAAATTGACAAGGAGTGTCACCTCTCCTGACTGTTTAAATCCTTTAAGGAAGTGTCGGAGCAATTAGAGAGGGAGTGTAATCTTTGCAGAGTGCATTAACACTCTCCGACCTCCCAGACAATAGATCAGACCTCAGACACATAATGCTTCCCTAAGGCTTTTTAGCCAGTGTATTTGATCTCTTAGTCACTCATGTGCTACTCTAGGTATCATCCGAGTAGAAGGCATTATTCATGAGCCCTGCCGTCCACTCACTCTGAGGCTGGACCGCAATCCAAAGCAGGAAAAATCACCATCATCTTCAGCAGTATTTCTTGTATCTTTAAGGGGGGGTGGGGGGAGTCCAGACTTTTGGAACACAGACTTTGCACAGTTCTCTTAGTAGTTTTTTCCAGCAACCCAGTCCATTCTGTCAAAGTAAATTAGTGACATGGATATGCGTAGGTCATTTGATGAGCAAAGGGTATGAGGTGGGGACATCTTCAAGACACTGGATGCTTTTTGTCTCCAAAGTGAACTTCATAATAGAGTCATTGAGGAAAACACTGTGTGTGATAAGCAATGCTTGACTATGCAAAAGAAAGCAAAGGGGGGAAATCAAATAAACTCCATGCACTGCACACTTTTAAATCTTCATTTATCCTGCAAGTCATGTGGCAGGACGCTCTGGTCAGGCAATAACCTATTTCCTGATGAACATATCCTGTTCCAACTGTTAATCTCACAGTGCAGGCTTGGCTTTTACCATTTATTATAAACATTTTCAAGAACTGCTTACCACAATATATTTTTTAATGGATTAGATTTTGGTCAGCTGCTAACAGAGCAGAGAACTGAATATTCTTTATATGAAGGCAACTAAATAGGTTTGTCAAGGGTCTGACTTGCTTTCTACTCTTCCCCCTCATGAGTAATTGGCATAGCAATTGAAACAGAATATGAAAAGGCTAGTAGGTTTCTTTTCTTTCTTTTTTTTTCTTTCCCCCTTCTTCTGTTATAAGAAATTCTGTATCCAACAGTGTGGTATACAAGAGCTTATTGGTTTTGAACTTCGCCATGAGACTTAGTGAAATGTTCAGGAGAGAGACAAGACTGAAATAATTGGCTCCAGACCATCTCAGTTGTCTGTTGATGACACTCAATATCTAAAGCCTAAAGCATTTAAACCAAAATAATTACATTTTCTTAGAATCAAAGCAGTTCCCCTTGCAAATGTGTGCAGAAAAGGGTTTTAAAATGAGACTACAAGAGTTGAAAATTAGCTTTATGTTTAAGCAAATCACTTTGACGTTAGCATTTTCAGACCCAAACTTGTAAAAAATATGCAAGTAAAAATATATATTCACAAAAAGCAATTTAAGAACTTTTGAACCTTAACTAGCAGGAAAGAAAGATCTACTGAATACTTTAACTTTGCTTTGACAATATCTAATGTCCACCATAAAATGACAACGATAATTGAATAGAATGTTATCATATCCACTACGCGTTTTCTAATGTTTTCAAAGAAATTGCTTATGCTGTGTTTTAATCTCTGGGTAACATAGCTTTCAAGAAATCTGTGATCCCGCTCAGATTAAAAAATAATCTTCAACAATTAGCCATAGAAAGAAATGTCTTCTGGAAGCAACTGGATTTGATACTCTGATCTGAAGGTGTCTCTGTGGACATACACACACAGCACTATGCCTAAGCCATTTAAACTCAATAGCAAAGGATTTTATAAACCTCACAAAGGGCACAAGCATCAAATGTTGGTGACAGGCAAAGTAACAATAAAAAAGCTGGCCTAAAAAGGCAATTTGCCATGAGAAACCGGTACCAACTTGGCAATACGCTGGTTGTGTCCCTTGGGTGTAAAGATGAACACACCACAGAATATCTGAGAAAATTATGATGAAAACAGAGATTACACAGCATGAAAATTTTACTTTTTTACTAATGCTGTGATGTCTGCATGTAGATGACTGTATCAAATTAAAAACAAATCACTGAACTTGAAATCCCCAAGAAGCAGTCCACAGACAGTCACCTTTGGGATTTTCATCATTCATGAGTTTCTATCGCCACCTGCAGGACTGTGTTTAAGTGAACTTGAGCAATGGTCAGGCTACCTGCCATAGTCTATTTTTTATTTTCTTTTCCCTTTCCCTTTCTTCCTTTCTTCCCCCTTGTGCGTGTGTGAGAGAGAATGCTAAATTTCCAGAAACATCAATGATTCTCTTTTGAAAACATGTAAATCAGTAAACGTTTAAAAATCACCCCTGAAATGCAAAATTAAACTCACTGAAAGAAGTGTAGCTGACTGAGGCCACAGGCAGCTCATTTTTTAACATCACATTGTCCATTTTGCAAAGCATAATTCTGAGGAGGGCATCTGCCCTCAGAAATTCCCTCAGGAAAAATGTTTTCCCAGGAAAGCAGCTTTGACTACGGAGTAGTTCACACACAAAAAAAGTTATAATTGCATGTACCTGGCTTATACTACAGCAGAAAAATGTGCTATCAGCAAATCTATACTTAGGAGGTCCATTTCTCTTTAAACAAGGAGCAAATGTAAGATACTATTTCACTACAAGTGTCACAAAAGAAGATCATCATCTTCTTCTTCACCATCATTATCAGCATCACCACGAAGTCTGATGAGAAGCCTCATCTACGGGAACAGATGGGTTAGGCACCTGACCGAACAATACTGACTGTATTCCTCCGTGGCATAGTACCCCTCCAGAATAGCAATTCTACAGACTTATAAAATATTTTCCAAATGTAAGACTTAAGGGAAAACAATTTTTTATTTTCATAACAAAATCCATGGATACTGTGTAGATGCAGCTTGGACTCATGAACTAAAACCATAATTTCAAAGTTTGTGGCCACAGAAGTCACACCCTGCAGATGCCGTGCAGGGGCTGAGAACCCTCCGCCCTAACAAGACGTGAGGCCCTGGGAAAACTCACATTACCAGGCCTGCAGTTTCTCCCCTTATGGATGAACATGAAAGACCCTGGAACTTGACATTCTTATAGCTCCATGCATTTCCAGACTTAAATGAAGAGCCACAGGGGTCTGGTTTTAACATCCATTGAGCAAAGATGTGTATTTCTCTCTCTCTTTTTTTTTTTTTTTGGTTTTTTGGTTTTTGTTTTTTCTTCATAAAATGAAGCCTCTCTGGCAATGAGTTAAAACAAAAAAATGTTAAAAGCTTGGGCAGAAATAGAAAAGTCATTTTAAAAGGCATATGTATATATGTGTGTATGTGTGAATGATTGGGGATTGAGGAAAATTCCAGTGAGATTAAGTCAGTAAACACTGTTGAGAAACATGCTTTAGATGGTGATGTATTGAGTCAGATTTTGATTTGTCTCTGTATCCTTTTTTTTTTTTTGTAAAAGCGAAAGCTAGAAAATATCAGGCTAATGAAATATTTCCCCTCAAAACTGGCTCTATTACTTAAAAAGCCAATGCCACAACTGCAGGATAGGAGGAGAGATAGCAAAACACACCTTCCTAAATCATAAATCAGGTGGCAAAGCACAACCCGGCCTAGTGAAGCCTAACTAGACCACAAAGACAGTTTCCCTCCATAAACATCAGGTCTGGCCGCTGGAATGATTACCAGGCTCTCTCGTAACAGTCACCTGCGGTGGGTCTAATTACAGGCTGCCCCGGCAAGCACGCCTGCATTGCCCAGCAATAAAAGGGCCATCACTCGCCAAGCCCAGCCAGACAAGGAAGGCACACGCCACCTGATGGGGAGCCCCGAAAGATCAGGCAGATAGGCTAATAAAATGACAGCTTAGGAAATGACAAAGCTCAGACTGCAAAAAAAAAAAAAAGCAGGATTGAATTAGCCACAAATATAAGTGCTGGGCATGGTTCTTCAACAGGTCAAAAGTGAAGCAGGAAATTGGCTGTAACTTTTCACACACACCAGCACTCGACACCTCAATATCTCTCTCTCTGTGTCCCTCTCTCTCTCTCTCCTCCCTCTCTTTCTCCCCCTTTCCCCACCTCTGTTGCCCTTCTTCCATTCCTCCATCTCTTCTTTTTTCCTAAATATTCTTGTCAATTTTTTTCATCACACAAAAATGCTGGCACATCCAGATATCACACATAGAAACAGGTCAAAAGGAAGGGGAAAAAACACTCAGCTCTTTAAAAATCCAAAATTAAATCTCCCCAGATTCAAGACCTGTTGATCAGGGTTAGAGATTTTCCAGGTTCCTTCCTCTTCCCCCACGTCTCTAATTGAGGACTGCCTTTTGGCCATTTTGCTAGCTAGCGCCATCCAGTGGGTGGGCAGGAGCAAGAAAAAGCTAGGAAAATGCACCTCGGACACAATTATGGTGAAGCTGTTAGGTTGTCTATGGATTTTGCCCCCTGGTGGGGTCCATAGGCTGTTATGGTCAGAGGAGGAGTTGGAATAAAAAGAAAGCAGTAGCAGATGGTTTACACTAGTTTCAGCACTCTTCCAAGATGCATTGATTAGATGCCTGCTGTGTACCCCACACTATCTTAGGCAGTAAGGACCTACACAAAGATGAGAGACTGGGCCTTGGTATTTCTGCAGCTCAGTGTCCTACAGCAATCCTTCAATAGTATGGCTATGTTGTACTAAAGAATGTTTTAGCATATGACATTAACCTGCAGTTTTAGGTCATTCCAATAATCCCTTTGATTTACATTTTTTTTAGTTACAGTTGATGTACAGCATTCTATTAGTTTCAGGTGTACAACATACTGATAAGATATGTGTATACCTTACAAAGTGACCCTCCGATAAGTCCAGGACCCACCTGACACCACGCCCAGCGATTACAACATCACTGACTGTCTCCCCTCTGGTGTCCTCTACATCCCTGTGGCAGCTTTTCATAACTGGCCTATTTTTCATGTGAGGACCTTAACGCATTAGGTCAAACATAGAAAGTACTACCACAGCCTTAAATATAGACTCACCTGCTTCTGGATTTGGTGCTTCCATGCACATTAATTAGACCCAGAAATAGTTGGTTCTTGAACATTAGTTCCATGGCGTGTAATACAACGGTTTGCATTTCTACCCTCTTCTTGAACAGGTGGTTGGCAAGGCCTCGTATCAGATCATAGAAGTCCCACCTGCATTTGTAGCTCACTTCACATTTTTACAGTTATATCTATTCAGTTACATATACTTCACTTTAAAATATTATTATGCTTATTATCTAATTTGATCTCCAGAAGGAAAATTTAATTTTTCCTATGGTATGATCTAATAATTAACAGGTTAGCTCCTCAGTATCATATATAAGGAGAGGACAGTGGAGGAAAGAAAGCAGGGGGCAGCAAAGGAGGTGAGAAGGGGTGTTGGGGAGAGGGGGAAAGAGGGAGTAAGACCGATGACTGCTTAGTAGGAAAATTCACCTTTGTATCTCAGTATCTCACAGTGTATGGGACACTGGACACACAATGGCTGTGGAAAGGGAGGGAGGGAGGAAGAAGGTGAACTTGAAGATGATCTAGTGTTGGCTGGCTCAAGAAGTGACATGCTCTCCAGACTGTTTATGATTTAAGATCTCAAAATCAGGATCAAGTTCAAGTCAATAGTAGGGTTTCCCTGGACAGTAGAACCGGACTGAATTCACTGGAATCTGCAAAAGACCATGGCTCCTAACCCAGAACATGCACAGAACGTAGAAAGTGTGCCTGTAAGTACATCGCAACAGGAACCTCGGGGGAGGCACAAGAGTGACAGAGGGCTCCCACACGGGGCCCGGACCTAATACAAAAGGGCAAGTTAACTGTTCACTTATCATCTAACAGGGCTGAGTAAAGACTGGCAATGCACCTAGGATCAAAAATATAAGGATGTAACATATACTAGTTAAAACTGGGACACTCCAAAAATACCAACTGATTTCGGTCAGCATAGCTGTGATTCTGTCTGGAAGTAAAATTCAATCATAAAATAGAAATTATAAACATGAAAATATGCTAAAATGCTTAAGGCTGTCCTTTTACATTTTCAACAGATAATCTTTTAATGCAATTACTGTAATTTTATTAAATGGAATAATTAGTTAATGCCTGAGAAGTTGTCAATAGAAGGTGCAATTATGTTGTAAAAATTCGAATCACAATTTGCAATAATGGATTGTCCTTATAAAAAAAGTGCTGTATATTATTTAAAATATATTATGTAGTCCTCTGTGGGAAGGAAGATGGGGGAAATCATCTTAAATATTAAATAAACCAACTAATAAACTGTCAAATATTTTAAGCATTTTATGTATTTCTACATTTTGCATATAACTATATATACACATGCATTTCAGATGTCTACAAAATATCTTCTCCAGGCAAAATGGTGATTGCAACTGTGGATTTCCTCCAGCTTTAGGTAAACACTGTTCATCTTTGAGTTACAACTGCACAAACACCTACCAATAGGCAGTGTGACTTCCAGCAGATGTGGAAACAGACACTAGAAGTTTAATCAAAGGCAGGTAGAGCTAATTATGAATAAACTGGTGATAGAACTGAAAGAAAAAGTTAACCTTTTAGGAACAGCGAACATAAATACCTAAAAGCATCAAAAAATTTTGACCAGTCCTAAATTAATAATAAATTTGAAAGCAAATTTTCATTGTAGTGGTCGTTTGTACCAATGCAAATTCAGTTGGAATGTTCTGTGGTCCACAGAAGAGATCGGAGACAGACGCTCTCATATAAAATTTTGCCTAAACTGTACTCACAAAACATTCCACAGAGAAATTTTTTTGTTTCCCAAGTGCCTTTTGCTTCTGTGTGTTTGTGTGTGTTTGAAGGATCAGTTCTATTACTGCTGCTGTTGCTTTGAAGTTTAATAAATAATTATTTCCCAAAATTCTAGGATCTCTAAACATGAAGGATTTTGTACATGTTAAACATGGGATATCACTGAGAAAGTGGAGAATTGCATTTTTAACCTTTCTGGGGTAAGGGGAGTTGATTGATGCTTTAAATTATGTATCATATTGCAGACCCTGTCAACTCTGAAGAATACATTCTTCATTTTTCCTCCACTCAAAAAGTTTCAGGAAAAACCTCACAGATGTGAAAATCATAGCTTTATGAAGATGCCCATTGATATATGGAGGATTTAGATTACTTTTAACATCAAACGTCCAGGAAAAAATTTAATAAAATAAGGAATCCATCACTGCCCCACAGACTTGCCTCCCTTGATGCACTAGGTGTATAGTGCCTGAGAGATTGGCGGAAAACCCAAACTACATAAGTGCAATCCTTTTTTACAGCATTAGGAGACCTTTGCTATCGAAAATAATCTCCTGATGATGACATCTGTCAAGTAACAGCCTTATTGTCACATAAAAAAAAACAAGTGCATTTATGCCAAACTACACCTTGGGTCTTTTATAGATAATACTTGGGTTTATAAAATATTAGTACCCAATAAAAACCAAAACAAACCAAAAAATCCATAGTTACAATTGGTTCTACCAATTGTGTTAATTATAAGCAGTTAATGTGAGTCTGGGGGCAAGATCCATGAAAGCAAAATGTTGCTCCCCCAAATAAAGGTCTGGCTACACATAACCTTACTTTAAAATATGTATTTTTTAAAATTTTATCCTAAAAGTGCATTTTCTTATTTGCCCTTGTTTTAAGAGCAGAACGAGTTCTGGAATGACCCATCAGGGATGTCATTACAAAAACATTCTCTAATAAAATTATACTTCACCAGCTTGGGGAGGGGGGCACCCCTCTAATAGCTGCAGTGTCTCTGAGATTCCCTACAGTGGTCAACATAAGTGTGAGACAAACGAGAGCTAGAGTTTCAAATTAAAACTGTAAACCAAACACATATAAGTGAGCACTCTTCATTCCAGTACTTTCAGGACGAGAGAGAGAGAGAGAGAGAGAGAGAGACAGAGACAGAGACAGAGAGAGAGAGAGCAAGCCGCTGGCAGAGGGAATGGACAGGGCAGAAGTGACCCCCCACTAAAGCTCCCTTCCCGATCAGAGTGCCCATTAAGACAACCTATTTCTATTCATTTGTTGTAATCTTTCTTCAGATCAGGCCGGCAGCCCATTAATCATTTCTGTCATTCTCCTACATAACCCAGGGCAACAGATCTGTTTTTCTAAAAATCACGGTGCCAGAAACTAAGCTCAAGGAAGAGAAAATTCTCTCCTCCCCGCAGAGGCTGGCTGGGCTGCCGACTGGAAGAAGCCACTGATCGTGGTGACTTTCCTCTTTTGCCTGGAGTCACACAGAAAGTCCCACACAAAGTGCTGAGGAGAATTCAGGTAAGAAGTCGGGGAGAGAGTGGCTGAAGAACCACCTAATACAGGAAGCCCTCAGCAGAGGTGAACTTGAGAAAAGGGAATGGGTGAATACACGCCAAGACAAAGGCAGATGTGGATTAATAAAGTCCTTAGTAATGATTTTACAAATGCCAATTGTCTTACCAGCTTCAGACCCAGGAGAAAATTTATTGAAGGTCAAGGCTGCAACCATCATAAGCCCTCTACATGCCAAAGCAATGAAACACTTAACAACAGCTAGACCAGCCATGATGCTCTCCAATGACAAGAACAAAGTCTCTGAAAGAGATGATATACTTGCTCCATAGGTGGGAACCATAAAGGGTGAAGTGACCTTGAACTCACTGACATTTTGGACTATTTTTTTAAATGAAGGTATGCTTTTGAGTGGGGAGAGGGCCTTGACAACAAAAAATAGGAGACAGAAGGGCCATGGTCATGCCCTGGGGTCATGACTCAGACCACTCACATGTCATATGAGCCCCCAATGAGATCTTTGCATAGGACAGAAATGCAAATGGCATGATATGAAAGGCGCAAAATTAGCAGTTGAGAGACTTGGTTTCTCCTCTCACAGCTGAGCCAACCAATCTGATCGAAGACAAGTCCCTTCACAAATGAAGGGGAAAGCGCAGAGATGTAGAGGGCGTGGTGCTGGCTTTCAAGCCCTCCTAAGTTTCTAGGCCTCTCAGTGGTTGACCAGAGTGGTTTTAGGGTCTCTGGCAGCTCTGAGGTTCTGTGATTTTATTGCACTTATTAACATGGGCCCATATGATCAGTGAGAAGTACATTCCACATATATTAGTGGTTCTCCTCTGTGGGGCTGAGTCAACTTGTAACGCGTAGCAATCAATTATTTCTCAAGTCATGTGATATGAATAAATGATTTTTTATATCAAAGTTGGTGAATGGTTTACTTAAAACAAAAATTAGAGCAATTTTGCCTTAATTTAGGCATGGTTTCTCAATGGTCCTTTTTCAAAAACCACTGGCATTCACTGGAACGAAAGGAGAGATCTCCGCACAAAGCAGGGATTGTACTAATATGGTTACAACACCACCACAAAAACATTTAAAATAATCCAGAACATTGGCTCTCTGGAACCTACCAAGAGGTAGTATATAAGTAAGATTTGGGTAAATTAGGTGATTTCCAAGGGTAAATCTGACTTACGTACTGTACTATCTTACAAATATATCTTCTACATAATGACCTACACCATAATATATTTTAAGAAAAAGGAATGGATACCATTTATGTTTAAGTTTCCATGTAGGTGTGAATGGCAGCTAGGCTGACTGGGTACCACTCTGCGTCACGGCAGTGAAATGAAGCCCATCTGCCTTTGGCGTTAGGACTCAGGAGCAAACAATTTGAGCATGAAAAAGGAAGCTTACCACGAATGCTACTGTGCTCCTCAGAGTGGATTCCCACTGGAAGCAGCTTTTAAGGAACTGTATTGTATTCCAGATCGCCATAGTGATTCTTTTCACACGGTCCACATCTCTTGATAAGATCTGATCAAAAGAAATGGAAAACCGAGAACTGGATTTGAATACTCCCCAAATTCTCTGTAGACCAGGCGGCTCGGTCGTTTAAATTGTATTCTGTATTGCTGCCAGCTAAAAAATAGAACGGCAAAGTCCTCACACTTCTTCTAAAATCCCTTTTTAAAATACGATCGTCCATAGAGGAAAGGGAAATACAATGCATTTCATGGCACCTTTGGGAGAGAATAAACTGCTTCAATAGCATCACGAAATTGGGCTGGCAAAAGCTACAGATCCTCCAGGCCTCTGGGTGTGTGCATGTGTGTGTGCGTGTGTGTGTACATGTGTGTGTGCATGTGTGTGTGTGTGTGAGAGAGAGAGAAACAGAGAGAGACACAGGGAATGGGACCAAGTGTCTACCTTGTCTAGTTTAGAAGAAAAAGGATAATTGATAGTAGAGGTGTACAGGTATCCTAAGTCATCGAGTCCAGAAGAAGTCTGTAAGAAAGTGTAGCTTTGAGAAAGGAATCTAGTTCTCCCATCTCCTGGCTGCATGCCTTGGGCCAGTGTCTAACCTCGGTATACAGTGGGGTTGACACCAATCTTAAAGACTGTGGAGAGAACTAAAGTGCTTAGAATTGTGCTTGTCGCATAGTAAGTGCTTTGAAGTATTTACGGCATAAACACAAGTTTCAATTTTATGAAAATTCAGCGACACCTAGTAGTAGGGGACACCTAGTGGTTAAGAGGCATGTGGGGAGGACCCTAACATGCCCCAGGATGCCAGCCCCAAACCCCCCCTCCCCCCGCCAGTGCTCTCAGAGCCCACAGCCACCCCACGTGGAGGTCTGTGTTTGGCAAAGGAAATGTCTCTTCTCCCAGTTGTGGGCAGATTCATTTCAATTTGTTTGCAAAGCTGCCACCCCACCTACCTCAACTCAGGTTTTAACTTTCAAGTAAACAGAGCAAAGGCAACAAGAATAATACAAAAATAAGAGGTTTACTCCAATTACACAAAGTAAATATCACACTTAATGTTATTGCAGACCAAAGCAAAACATGTGGATGCTCCCTTCAGGAGACGTTCAAGGCCTTTCCCAAGTGCACCCAGAAGTTCATGGGAAACAAAAGGATGATAAGGCGCCTTTATATTTAACCGCTTTATGTCATCAACAGCTGCTCACCCCACAGGAAGTGGTGGAAGTAATAAACGCTTTAAAAAAGGGGACACTTTGTTCTTTGTTATACAACTGAAGAGGGACAATAAGTACCAAGTGAAATCCTGAACAGTGTCTGAACAGGACAGGGTGGGGTCTGGAAAGAAATGTAAAAGTCATGTTTTTTTTTTAAAAAAAAAAGTGCAACTTCCCCTACTGGGCTCAGACCTTCACTTTTGGTTGAAATGAAGACAGAGGAATTCAGGGCAATGAGCATAGGAGACAAGCCATTCAAAATGCAATGAAGTAACCCCAAATTTAGATGACACTAATGTGGTAGAAGTGTGTGAGTCTAAGACTAGAAGCCGCTAAAGATTCACAGGGTTCATTTTCTTTATGGACTAAATGGACAGAATACCTCCGTGAAAATCGGAAGGACAGAGACAGAAATGGCTGTGATTAACGGAAAGTAGGCAGGACAAGGAGAAGCCTGAGAACACTTACAGAGGCTTGAGGCCAGGAATTTCTGTTTATAGGATGGTTCAGGAGATTGATGGAAGGCTGGCACCTGTTTTATTCAATAGAGGTGGTTTAAGTCTTTTTCTTATTAAGCTGACTGAAGGCTTTGTTTTGGGAGAGGAGGAGAAAGAGGAGGAGGAGAGAGGAAAGGAGGAAGAGGAGGAGGAAGGGGGAGAGGCAGAGAGGAAAGGGGACAGGCCATCAAGTAATGACGAAGAGGACTTCAGGTCCTGCATGCTGAGTGCCCCAATAAGCCAGCTCCCCACAGAGACCCACCTTTTTGGACAACTTGCGGCTATCTTCAACAAAGCGCTTTTCCCTGGGAGTGAAGGTCCTAATACTTGCTTTGATCTAGAAAGACATCGTGGTTAGAAAGAGAGGCATTTCTATGGATTTCACGTCTCTCCTTTTCCTCTTAATAACTGGGAAGAACTGGGAAACCAACACCATCTGACCCTAAGGCCTTGGGAAGGGGGGAAAGTGGAGAAACGGTGGCCACCCCTGTGCCCTGCGGGTGTTTCTGGGGGTCTCATTTGCAGGAGCCTCACTTGGGTAGGTCAGACTGGATCTGGCCCAGCCTAGAATGGTGGCCAATCAGTGGAGGTGTTTTAAACCACTGCAGAGACTGGGTTCATGAAGTTCTCAAACTGAAGTGTCTGAATAGGAACACTTCCCTTCACATCAAAGTTTTGAACTACTTTTTCACCAATAACATCTTGCATGTGAAAATATGCTTTTCACTCATAAAAACATCCTTTGTACAGATAATCTCATTTCTTCTCAATGAGCCAGAGAAATAGGATTAATACCAGTTGAAAACGGGAATGTCCAGCTCCAATTTGATGGCTGCTTTAAAACACTTTTCTCTCCTTCTCCCCTCTCCCCTCTCCCCCCTCCCCCTCCCTCCCCTCCCTTCCCCTTCCCCCTGCCCCACCCCCTCCCTCTCTCTCTCTCTGGGTCTTTCTCCTAGTCCTTCTCTCTTCCTCTCTGCAATACTTCTGAAATATTTTACATCTGAGTCTCTCCAGACTGGCCACCTTTCATGTTAAGTATGGTGAAACTGGAAGATATGCCCAGTTAAACTTACCGGATTATATATGAGGTCCATCTCCAGGTAAATAACTCCTTTGAAAGCTTGTTCTAAATCCTTATTCTTCAGTACGTAACAATTTGTTTGCCCATCTCGAATCTGTTATAAGCAATAGATACAATACAAACTTTCTGTGGGGCTTGAACTAAACGAACCGACAAAGTTGAGAATGCAGAATGCAGAGTACAACACAGATGAAGCACATATTTAGCAAATATGAAAATCAGCTTAAAACAACTTTTAATTCTAGAGTGCTGCTATGACTCATAAGAAGATAAAGTAACAATCACCAGGCTGAAACTGATTACACTAATGGAAAATTAGTGACAGAAATTATTACTACATCCACATGGCCTTTCCTTCAAAAATCTCAGAGGTCGTGCATTTTTATTTATTTTAAAAAATGATAAATATTCTACCCGATTCCTGGCCAGCATTCCTCAAGATGGCTAAGGTCATGGGAAAAGGGAAATGGGGACCAGCGGTCACAAATCAGAAGACTAAGAAGATAAGATAACTGAATGCCATGCAGTAGGTGCCCTGGTTAGATTCTGGCACAGAAAAAAAGACACTTTTAAAGCTGGTGACATTCAAATAAAGACCAGAGTCGAGTTAACAGTCATGTGCAATGTCAGTCTCTGGTTGGTTTTTTGGGTGTGTGTGTGTGTGTGTGTTTTGTTTTAAGTTTTGACAAATGCACCCTGGCTATAAAAGATGTCAACACTAGAGGAAACTCAGCAAATGGTATCTTGGAACTCCTTATTATCTTTGCGACTTTTCTGTACGTTGAAAATTATTCCAAAATAAAAAACTCGGTAAAAATGTTTTAAACATAAGTAAAAGAACCAATTTTAATAAAATGATCAGTGTTTCACAGCCAGGGGGACATGCAAATTAATCAGGCCGCTAAAGTTGAGGTCAAAACAATTCAAAAATATTTAAAATGTGCAAAATACTGACAAACCTTCAAAATAAAAAAAAAATCCCTCTGATAGCCCGTGCTGGCAGGCATGCTACATCAATCCCACACACTCATCTAGCTGTGGACTCCAGCTTGTAAGGTATCTAAGAAAAACACTTCCTGCATCATTTTGGAAACACCTCGGCTCCCATTAAGGCACTTTCTTTTCAGAACGGATAGCGGTGATGCTTTTATTACACACAGTTGTCGTATACGTATTGATTAAACTCCGGGCCCGCCAGAGACATACCTGTTAACTCCAAAATGACATCAGCAAAATTGGAGCTGACCGAAAGCTCCATCTGGGATTGTCAATGACCAAAGATTTGAAATAACATAGGAGATTGGAGGCCATGAAATTTGAGCCGTATTTTAAAGGACTATTGCTGTCACTACAAGCATCCAGCACAAGTGTGCTTATAAACAGGGGTGGAAGTGAGTTGAATAAGTCACGCGGGGGGAAACAGCCATTTCACTTTACAAGGGAGAGGTCACCTTCCTGGCCAAAGTCGCCCCACCTCTCCGCATTGAATAGGTCTTACACAGAAAGATGGTTTTCCTGGCCGGTGGCTGAAAGGAAGGGGGTGCGCCATAAAGACCTGGTTCCCTTCCTAAACGGTGTCCAAACAGGATTCGGAGCTTCCTCTTTTATTCACGGTCTTACTTAATAAATTGTGGGTGTGAGAGTTGAAAGAAATAAATACAAAAAACAGCATGACCATTTGCCAAGCTGACTTTCGTCCAATTTAGCTTTGCTTCGGCCCACAGGCATTGTACCGTTATCTTAAAATTTCCATGATTTCTTAAGGGTTAGGGAAGGTCAACAGAAGAACAAGAAGTGTCGGTATAAAAAGAAATATTTCATAGTAAAAGAAGTTTTGTTGTTTCATGGTTTTTTTTTTAAATTTGGTAAATGATTGTTTCCTCTTTCTCAATATCCTAGAATTGTATCAGCAAAACGCAGAATCTACCTAGGGACATTAAAGTAGCTATTAAAGACAGAGAGATAATTAAGGCTATTCAGGTTTGGCACTGTAGCACAATATTGTCTTAAAATATGTAAATTCCAAGTTTAAAAATTTGTAAAATGTTTGAAAAAAAGACAGAAAACATTAAAGCACCTTTGAACTTCCATAAATACCATAGTTCCTCCCCTGGATGGGAATTAGAGAGAAATCTGATATGTAGCCTGCCCAAATTTTTATTGAGAATTTATTTTCATAAATATATCCTTGAAAAAAGTATTTAAAATTTTTGGTCTGAGTATCAAACTGTATGTACTTTGGAAGTTCATTTCGTACCTATCAATATGATTTTATATTGAATAATTTGTATTAGTATATAGATCTACCTCATTTCTTTAACCTGCTATATAATGTTCAAAATATGAATAAATCACAATTTATGAATTTTTTTGTTGAGGAATATTTGGTTGATTCCACTTTTGCAGTCTGTCTGCTATAAGGAATATATTTTGGGAAAATATAAAGAATAAAAGGGGGAATATACTACCTCACAGGTGAAATATGTTTGGTTCAAGAATAAATCCATGCATTGGAATATTTAGTATCATAATTCAATGTTGAAATGGAAACAAAAAGAAAAAATTTTAAATATTTTCATTTTCTACAATCTTTTAATTTAACCTTTACTGTATTTTATACAGCCTTTATGAAATTGAACTTCAAACGCTAGAATATAGGATTAAAAGTTCTGTAAACTCCCAGTTTGCCAAACTCCTATAGGTAAGCATTATGTTAGGAAATAAGAGCAAAACATAATTTTATTGTCAAGAACTGTTTATTATTTATACTTAGAAATCAGAAAATTACGTTATAGTTTTAAAACCTCCATTAAGCAGGGCAATTAAAACACAGCCAAAAGAAAATTCAATGTCCTAGGACACAGCGATTTTGATGTTTTTTCCCCTCCTACAATACTGTGTTAATTTATACTCCAGGCCTCTCTGAAGAAGCCCATCCATTTTCTTGCAACTCCGCCAACTGTAGGCATTTTTATTTAATATACAGCAATTTCGCAGGAATAAAATGGCCTCGGGTTGTTTTAATATGTGCTTTTTTAATAACTAATGAGACCGATCATTTTCTTTCATATGTTTATTAACAGCGGGCCATGGTAGGATGGGGAGGCCAGATAGACTTGGATTCAATTCCCATTTCTGGCATTTAGCATCTGTGTGACCACGGGTAATGACTCTCTCCTCGAGTCTCCACTGACTCTCTAAAACAGAGACCTAGAATATAAATGCTCAAAGATACGTGTATATTAAATTTTAATCCATTTTATCAAGGTACCTTCAACAAGGCTTGTCCCAAGTCATGCTCTCTCCGACAGTGTTTGAAAGTCCTATCTCTATACTTAGTCATCACCATCACTGAAAAATCTTTACTATATTTATTAATCCGATTGCTTAAAATAATTAAATAATTTAAGTTAAATAAAGGTGATGAAGATGACAGTTTATAACGTACGTGCTTACCATGTGCTATACTGTAATCACTTTACATTTGCCAAACCATTTACATCCTCACCACAGACCTCTCAGTGTAGGTATTATGATAATTGTCTTCATTTCATCGAGGAGAAAATAGAAACAGAGAGGTTTAGTGACCTACCAAAAGTCACACAGCAAGTTCAGGAAGAAGACTGGGTGCCAACCCAAGCAGTCTGGATCCACTGTCTATACTCTTGATAATCATAATTATGTGTGAATAAAGTGTGAGCCACTCATATGATTATTAGTTTAACTATTCTGTTCAAATTAACTTTTCTGCCAGGTTGACATGTCTTTCCCTTATTGATTAAAATAGAAAACCTTTAATGTTAGTGATATTATCTATTCACCTGTTTAATTACTTTTTACAGAACTAGTACTTGAATTTATCAAATGTACTGTTTATATATCTCCTACATTATTGTTAATTTTTATCTTCATTAATCCCTTTCAAATTTTCTTTGGTCTATCTTATTTTAGCTCCTTTTGTTAAGACACTTAAATGACTTTCAACCTTTGTTGTGTAATTATAAAAACATTCAAACTAAATAAAATTTTAAAAAAACATTCAAGGTGAGAATTTCCTCTGAACAGTACTTTTGGCCCTTATCTACAGTTTTTATGTATACTATTTTATTATTAAATTCTATAGCTGCAGTTTTGGTATCTACATTAGCTACTTGGGACTTTTGTAATTTTTTCCTACATTTCATATACTTTTTATATATCTACATTTCTATGGGAAATTATTCACATAAAAGGTTCACATTTGTTATAACCTCATTGGTAATGAAATTGACTCTTTTAACACATAAAAAGCTCCACATGTTGGACTTGTCTTTTCCTTACATTTGTAGGATATTTTGCTCATCCATTTCTGTAGTACTATGTTTGAGGTGTCTCAAAGAAGCAGCAGCTAGATTTCACTCTGAATCACTGTAAAGAGTTTCTCTACTTAATAGCAAAGTCTAATCATTCAACGTTTACTATCTATCATGCATGATATGCTCAGGTTTATACATGCCATCTTCCAGTTCTAGGACATTAAAGAAACCCTTCTGGCCATTCATCTTCCTCCCTTAGCCTGTCTGTCCTCACCAAGTGTCTTCCACTCTATATACCACATACATTTCATGGTAACTCCAGCCCCTCAAAGACACCCTTGCGTTGTTTCCAGGACACATGGAGAAGTTTGCCTTCTTTTATCTTCCTTTATTTATTTCAATGAACACCTTGAACCAGAATTAGGCAGGAAGGAGAGTTGAATATTTGTGGCCCAAAAAATCGCCATTTTAGCCCTACATTGGGACTAGTCTTAATTTTTAATGTAATTATACATGTATAAATATTAATACAAGGTAAAATATTGGCATTATTTATTTTCATGGCCAAGATCTCAGTCAAAAAAATAAAAAAACAAACAAGCAAAAAACCAAAATTTAAAAAAAACCAAACAAACAAAAAACGATTGTGTAAATGTTTCCATTATAATGTGCAAGTCTCATCATAAGTGAAACGCAGGCAAATACTTGATTGGAAACGCAAATAAAGATCTGCATGGACATTTATTTGGTAAGAGCAATTACAGGGAATTAGTCCCACAAAACTGATTAAGCGAAGTGGTTATGGGTGCAGCTAGTTACCCGCACAAGGCTTCACAGAGAAAGCGAAGGGCCATGTGAGGTCTGTGCCTCTGACCACAAATTCACGTGCAGGCATGGACTGCATGGGGAACTCGGATTTGCTTTGAAATGTAACACCTCATCACACTGCAGATATCAGGAGATAATAGTAAATAAATGCTTTTCTTATTTTATAGGAATCTAATTTTCAAAGCCTTCCTAAGTTGGCCGAGGAGATAATTCTGAGAGGGTAAACATATGTTTAAATAAAAAAGAAGGACCTATTAGATAGGAAGAATCCTACCAGATTCTCAGGACAAAATTAGGGTCACTTAGTTGAGGATAGAAATGTTAAGTAAATCTATGGCATCAGAAAATTATTAGGAGATGGTGTCTATGCTGGAAATGTTTTAAAACTCTACAATGTATATACTGTTTCCCAATGCCTATTTACTATATTATTGATTAGAAAATTTAAGGAATAAAGTGGAAATGGGCAAACATTGGAAGTCTTCAGTAATAATTCATCCTAATCACATTTTTGCTTCAATTATATATAAAACATTTTGCATATCTATGTAATTATTTCAAAAATAATTTTTAAAAAAACTTAATTATATATATACATATAAGGATAGCTCGTTGGCCTAAATTCTTTCCTTTCTGATGAATGTGTAACATATGTATATGCTCTGGACAAGTCACCACCATGAATAAATGCACTGATTTCAGTACATGGGTTTTAAATGAGCCAATACTCAACTAGCACATTCACCCTGATTAACAGAGGCAGTGAATTCACAACAGGCTCCTTATCTAACAGACTGAAAGGCACTTAGCACGTTACCATTTTGAGAGAGATTCAAAGTTGAAGAACATTCTCTATCTTATGCTTAGACATTTAAAAAGGTGGTTTTGCATTTTCTCCAAAAGTGTAAATCGAGTTTTAGTTTATGACTCGGTTTGAAAAATGTATTCTCAGAAAAATTATTCACACTCTTCTCCAAGGAATATAATTTCTGTTTTTAAATATAAAGTAAGATATAATCAGATACTGTTCCATATCTTATAGATGTTATACTGAAGCACTGATAAATCCATTTTTATGATTTTCTCTCATATTAAAGCAAGTGGAGAAATAAATCTTTCTTCTAAGCAGCACAGAACACAGAATCTATCGGTTATCTTTCTAATGCTTACTTCTGAACTTCCAACCAATATTTTCTTAATAAGGTGGAATAGCATCCTCTTAGGAACTAAGGCCCATAGGACACTCTACCTAATTTGATTCCAGCCTCTATTGCTCACAGAATCCTTTCCGTGCCTCAGTTTCCTCATTGGGAAGTGGGCATAATAACAAAACCTGCCTCCTTAAGTTGTCAGAGATTTTACGACTTAATAGATGATCAGTGCACAGTATAGGGTTTGCTACTTACACATAAGTCTAGATATTAAATTTTTAAAAACCTAGATCTAAATAAGTAAATTTTAAAATACCCTCTAAATCACAAGATAGAATTATGTGAATTTCAAATGATCAACTTAAAATTTTTCTGGTTATACATACGTAGCACTTTGGCATTTTTCCCATCACATTTATATCTACATGCTAGGCAGAGAATCAGTTCATCTGGATAACATAAGCTGCAGGAAAAGATCCCGCATAGATCCCACATAGGTCCCACATAGATCCTCTGAAAGACTGGATCCCTTTTCTAAAGCATTGGTCCAGGAGTCAGAAACGACTCTGAATTGAAAGAGCCACACTGCACAATGGTCGCTAAAGCATCTTGTTCAGCTCAACATCCCTGGGCCCCTCAAAGTCCTTAACAGGAAATGTGGCTCAGGCCATGCTGCCTCTACCCAACAGAGACCTTCTGGACCTGAGCTGACTTCTCCAAGTGCCCCAGTCCTGTAATATTAGAAACAAGCAATGCAATCAAATCACACTGCATGGCTTAAAACCTCAAATAGTTTTCCCTCGCCACTAAAGAAGGGCCAAAGTCTTTCAAACATCACACTACCAGAGTCTTCCTCAGTCTTCTCTCTCCCAGGTGACCCCGTCCTTGTGTCTTTTTTTGTTCCATGTCCACTACCATCCACCTGGCTCTCTCCATTCCATCCATTCTCTTTGCCACGCTATTTCTGGAATTTGACAGCCCAGGCCATACATAGGAGCCTTTGAACTTGAAGATGTCCTATCTGGAGGAGTTTCTCCAGACAGCCACATGGCTTTCTGTCTTACCTCCTTATGTTCTTGCTCAAATGCCCCTTTGCAGTGAGGCCGTCCCTGGCCGGCCCATGACAAACTGCACCCCTGCCCCCCCCCCCCCACACACACACATTCTCAGTGTGCCCTTCCCCTGCTTTACCTTCTACATAGCATCTTACATACTGTCTTTGGTTTGGGGTTTTTGTTTGTTTGCTTGTTTGGACAAGGGGTTGTGTTTTGTTTTGTTTTGTTTTGTTTTGGTTTGTGTGTTGCTTCCTACAACCAAAATACAAGTTTCAAGAGAGGGGACAGCTTTACTGCCGTTGTGGTTGGAGCATTATCATCTAAAGACAATGCCTGGCACAAACTGGGCCCTGGGGAGATATTTATCAAAAACACAATGAGTGCAGAGACGGTGGGTCCACTTATTAGCAACCTGGAAAAAGTTGAGGGTGTTGGGGTCTGCTTGAATTTGAACTGAGTCTTCCACTGATCAATCTATAATATGTCGCATTTTAAAAGACAGAGTTTGAAAACTGCATGAAGTTAGGTCAGTGGTCCTCCATTAGGGGTGATTTTGCCTCCCTCAGAACTTTTGGCCATGTCTGCAGACATCTTTGATTATCAGAACAGTGGCGGGTGGGCGGATGCTACTGACCTCTAGTGGGTAGAGGCCAGGATTGCTGCTGGGCATCCTGCAATGCCAAGGACAGCCCCACAACAAAGAAGCATCCATCCGAAAATGACAATAGTGCTAAGGCTGAGAAAGCCCAAACCTGATGTAGCTGGAGGTAATTTCTTAGGTCTAAGTCAACAGCACATAGATATTGTACAAGGGAAGAGAGTAAGAAAGTCAGTGAACTTGTTGGTGTTACAGAAAGGCCAAATACGCAAAGCTTTTATAGGCAAAACGGGGAGGTTGAAAAAAAAGATAGGAAGTATGAAGCATTCACCCAGCAAGGAATAAAATAGGCTACTAAAGATTTACCTACAAAAACAAGGCAAGAAATGTCAAAAATACGTATAAGAAAGAAAAAGGAAACACATGGGAAGGACAGTCTTTGTTTTTGCCCCTTCAGGTCGCTCTAAAATCCTGCTCCATGTTCCTGTGACATGTGTTCTTTTAGGAATAAGTGACAGAGTTGCAATGAAAAAGGAGGAAATCCCAAATTAGCCTCTCTTCCCCGAGAGCCAGCAGGGCCTGCTGCCGATGGTGCGGAGCATTTGGCAGAAGCCAGCTCTGCAAAGGAGCAGCTGCCTCACCAGTCTCTTCAAGCAACATCAGGGCTACGAGAACTTGGGGAGATATTAGCCAAGCGATCAAAACCAGAAGAGGGGCAGAGAGGCACGGCGTTGGCCCCTCTGTAAAAACCAGTGAGCTGGTCTCATCTCGTGATTCAATTACAGGCTGTTCCAGCTGTGATAGGGCTCTAATAGTGCACTTTGGAAAAATACAACTTTGGGAGGAAATAAATAAAGCCTTATTGACTGGTTAAGACTGCAACAAATTGTATGAATGGCTGGATGAAAAACTGAAATTCTGTCTTCAAGAAGAGTACATGTGGTACAAACATTAATGTATAATTAATAGGTGAATTCAGATTTAAATGTTCCTCCTTTGCCCTTGTTAGGTCATTATTTGCTGCTTTCTCCTCTGAATGTTATAGGGTACACTTCTTTTTTTTTACGGTTTTGTGATTTTTTTATTCTTGCTTATTCTATTACAGCTGTCCCAATTTTTTCCCCTTTGCCCTCCTCTGCCCATCCCACCCCTCGATTCCAGCTCTTAGCTTACTCTGGCATGTTGGTTTTTAGCTGGACTTTGGAAACAGCCCTCTTTTTCCAAGAGAGGCTCTCTGCTTTCTTCCACAAAGCATGTTTTGAGACTGAAAGCAAACAAGACTACTAAAAAGACAAATACAATTTTTGAGAAAAGGATCTTTAGTAGAACTGAGAACTGCGCAGTTACTGGCAATTCACCTCTGAAGAAATGGGTAGTAAGGAGGTCATACAGAAATACAAGTATGTTTCTATTAACCAATGGAAAATCGGTCATAGATAAGCATTCCTCCAAACCAAAGAGGAATTCCCATCTTAAGATGAAAAGTATGAGACTAAATTAAATGACTGGTCAAAATGTTTTGTTTGGTTCAATCCTATTCGACGGACACAGAAAATTGTGCTACTTTATAGCTGAAACTACTGAAACTACTTGATAAGGATAAGGACTAAAAGGGTTGTTTCTTTCCAGAGCTGGAAGGAGTATTTTTCACCCAGGTTGACGAAAACAAAACAACATCAGACCCCAGAAACTTGTCAACTATACAATGACTCACACACTGTGTATTGACAAATGTAACTTACGGACAGCAAGGGGATGGAAACTTTTCCAAGAAAATCAGGGGGTTTATCTCCATCTTCATCAAACACCGTCACTTCCAAAACATCGTGGATATCTTTAATAGGACTGAGACAAGAAACACACCATTTATTATATATACAAAAACACGCACGTGAAGTCGGCCCCGTGAATATCTGAAAACACAGTTTCACTAATTAAGCCTGTATGTCCTTAGAGGATAAAACTACCATTTAATTAAATTCCAAAAATTAAATCAAACTGACTATATTCCCAAACCTTCCATCACCGAAGATTCAGTCATCCATATAAAAAAAGTCAACTTTCTTAACTCTATGACATTTTCCATGTCAATGTGCATCATGAATAGGACTGTTAAATAAGCAGGAGGAATCGAGAATGGGAGACAGAAGGGGAATAGTAAAAGGAGAGTGATTTCCACGTAGCTTCCAAGTGAGAAGAGCAAAAATAAGACTGCATCTAAATTAATGAAGAATTTACTTAAAAAAATGATCAAAATCACTATTTGCTGAGGTCCCTGGGAAGCTTCCTATCAATGAAATACCACATACTAAAAATCCCATCATATTTAAAATATTTTTTATGTTTACCCGAAGCCTAACATCAGCTACAGTGAAAACTGGAGCCAAGCTGTGGTCCTTGGAAATATCTTCAGCAAATAAGAGATTCTGCCATGAGCCCATCTGCAGACCTGCTTAGCAGAGAGTTCACCCACTTACGGATCCTTGGGAACCGTCTACTTGGGAACCATTAACACCATTAAACACCAACTCTATTCTTTCTGTTATAAGCCAGACAGAGCACTTCTTCTGTCTTGTGAAGATAGAATGCCACCATTTATTTTACCCTGATTCGACAGGGGCCACACCTGGATGCTTAGGTGCCTCAGAATCTATGGCAAACTAGGGAATACATTCAGCCTCCTAAATGCCTGAGTTTGAAAGTGCACAGGGCATCACTACGGAGCATTTCATTCAGATTAGCTGGAATGCAAGGAGCCTTTGGGAGTATTTGAGGAATCACAGATAATCTTTTTTTTTTCCAAAAGACTGGCAGAATATAAGCCTTCAGGCCTTAAAATAATGATGTAATATATAAGCTTCTTGAATTTAAGGTGGGTCTGTGTTTGTAATTTTCTTTAACCCAGAAATGAATCCATCTGCATATAGGGCAGCTTCCATTTACTCACAGATTAATTTAGTCACTAAAAGATTGGCTTTATATGCCTCTTTTAACACTCCCATGCAGTTCCAAATGGTCTCTTCTATTATTAACACTAAAGTCTATAAAAATGAAAGGATAAAAGGTTTTCAGAAGAAAAAAAACAATAAAATTCATTCTTGGCACATAAAAATGGACAGAAAGTTCCACTCAAAAGCCTAGGCTGCCCCAAACATATCAGGGAAAACTGGTCTCTACGTTCAAGCCACCCTCCCCGCCACATATTTCAGAAGCTAAAGCACTCACAATGTAAAAACCTTGTTCCACTCGGGGTTGAGGGTTTTGTAAATGGTATGTGTCTGAAGGCGGTCATTGCCTAACTCCAGCAAGCAAAAAGGGTCACTCTTCCCTGGAAACAGAACACAGACATTGGTCAGAGACAAATGAATCTCAGAAGCGACAGAGGCCACGTGGTCAGAAGCCACATGCTTCTCTAACATTAAAACCGTGCTGGCTGGAAGAACGAAGGGGTGCCCTCTTTCCAGCAAGCCACGCAGAAGCCCTGTGGGGGAATTCGGGAGAAGAACAGGTCCTGAAAGTGTTGAAACTTTAACATCATTAACAGATCGGGGCAGACACTCAACCCAGGTGCAGCCTGGAGTGCCCATGACCACACAGGTGTCTAGAAGCAGGTGTTCACTTGCCATGTGTGAAAGCACACCTTCAATGGTTTGTTTCAAAACAGTAGCTCATCTCTGTTTCCCTCCTGGATTCCTTTTGAGTTAATACAGATCAGTGCTCTTCTACAACCCACAGCCTACGATACCTTAGAGGCTTGTGTACGGTGTGAGAGAAGCGAGAAAAAGCATGAACGTGGCTATTTAGGGGTTAAAACTGCTTTGGGATAAGTGTCCACAAACATGTATGGTCCCTGGATACTTAGGACATTGTGAGAAACTATGCAACATTTTTGGTGCTCACATACATGCAAAAGTATAATTCCCAAAAGTCAGCTCAAAGTTTTTACCTTAAAAAGAAAAATAAAGCTTACCCCTTACTTATTTCACCTCACCTTTTTTTTTCCCATCCTATCTCACACAGCTTCCAAAAGAAAAATAAATAAATAAAGATGGTGAGAAAACCCCAAACCCAAAGCTGGACCCAGAAAGTCACCACGTAAAGATTCTCTCCCCTGATGCTGGGTTTGCCAGGAAGATCCAGAAGTGCAGCTGTCAGGGAAAGAATGAATGGCTCTGTAATGTCCGTACGACAGGAACACATGGCCCGCCGCCGCAGCTCACTGCAATTTACAAAGCAGCGCGCACTAAATTAATTGGGGGCATGAGGACAGATGCTCCTCCAGCAAATGGCCAAGGAGATCCAGGCCAGGGCCTAATGCAGAGAGTGCTCAGGCCTCTTGACCTGCTGGCCGACCAATTAGGTCGCTGAACTTACATCTAATGCACTTAATAACCAGAAGATACTGCACATCACTAGAGAGACTGACATGTGAGGAGCCTGCAGGAAGATTATATTTTTTAAAAGGGAGAGAGAGATAAGAAGAGCAGATGCATGGCTAAGGGTCAGCCTGAAACAGGAGATTCCACACAACTGACTAGAGGCCTGGATGCTTAGATGCCTGGCTGGAGCTTGTAAGTCAGTGCTATGATCACGGCCAGTAGGCAGTGATCAAGCCGTGGACATAAATGGATGAGTTTGCGCTGTCAGTCACAAACAACGAAAATGGCCCCTGGCTAAAAGTAGCAGAATATGCATTCATTAAAATAATATTAAATGGCTCTCAGAATCATTGCAAACATTCCCTGATCAGGCTTGAGGAAGCACTTGAAACCGAGAAGTGCTTAGGAAGACACAGGCACTAAAATCTCAGTTCATAGGTCACACTGGGAAATGTCTGGCATGGCACCTGCTTCCCAAGGCAATGGACCCCACAGGCACACCTGTCTCTGGAGCTTGAGGACAGTTGCCTCCAATATGAGTTCCCTGTGTCTGCTTCTGCCTCACTTGATGTCAAGGCCTCAGAGGGGGCATCTGATTGCTTCTGCCCAGCCAAGCACCCGTGCCTTAACTACCAGTGCTCAGAAAGGGAGGGCAGGCTCCTCAGCTTCCGTGAATGAAAGTGGGCTCTGAGCCCTGCTCCAAAACATACCATGGGCACCGCCCCATCCTACAAGGGGGTTCAGATGTTAGACAGCCCAAATCTAAAGGATGCCAAAATGCATCTGTAAAGTTCTTGCTTCTACAAAGACCGCTTTACTCTGGGAATGATTTGCAGGGCATGCAGTAGGGAGGAATCCGCCAGTGTTCAAGAACACACTGTCTCAACGGCCATGAACATGAGACAGGGTACATGCTCTGGGCTTAATGCTGACATAGATGATGCTGGCTTCCTTAGCCCAGGCTGAAACAGCTACTAAAGCGTTTCTCGGAGACTGTTAGGAGGTGTCAGAGCAGCTCCTCCAGAGACACCAACGTGACATTTCATCAGCACTTGCTCCGGGGAAACCATCGGACACTTTTAATGAAAGCCCCGTGGTGACTGGGCAGCAGGGCAGCGATGGGCAGCCTGTGGTACACGGCCACAGGTGGACATGAGCTGTGGCTCCTGCACACTCAGCTGTCCCAGCTAATGAGGACCAGACTTCCTCCTAGAAACTGGAAGCTTCAGCTACGTGTCTCCATAGAACACCCGGCACCAGCACTCTCTGAAGATAATTCCATCAAAGCTCATTAAAATGCTGCATTTATTAATATCACAGAATAAACAGGCAGAGAGTAGGAAGAAGGAACAAAGACATTTAGGCGTTTCTAGAATACTTTATGGATTGATTTCTTTCCCCCCAAAGTTTCCAAATATAAAGGGCCTTTCCATAAAATTTCAATAACAAGTACTTTTACTTGGGATAAAAATTATTTCCCATAATAAATGAAACACCCAAATGTTCCCCAATGGTACTGAGCAAACACCCCCAGGCAAACTGACATGTACACACTCGGGTCTGCACTTTCCTCTTTGCTCCACCTATTTTTGCAGATAAAACAACTCGGTGACCTCTTCTGCATTTGGAAGCCAAGTCACCTTGACATGGTCACACCACTGGCGATTGAGTTTCACGGTGTTTTAGCACCTTGCACTCAATAGCCTTTCCTATTTCTGACACCACTTAAAAATCCATTTACATTCCTTGAACGGCAAGTAGAGGTTTCTCATTTAAATAATTTTACCTTTATATGAGTTACAGAAGTCGAATGACAAGTCATAAATGCATTTTAGAGGTCATGTCGTTCATCTGACCGATATTTATTAAGCATGCACTCTGCTCCTGGCACTGAACCAGGCCCTGATGGACACACGCCACCAGGTCATTACCTTTATAGCGCTCTCATAATAATCTCTGCTTTTTTAGCAAATGTCACCTTTTCCATGAAAACTTCCCTCATGTCCCCACCAGTGGACTAGGTACTCCCATCTTTGATCTCTATTTCCTTATATCTCTTATATGCCATATCTGTGCATTTCTGGTCCCTATTTAGCCCCATATTTTATCGAAGGGGACCCATGCAGGTAAACCCAACATATGAACATCCCTACCACCCCTCTGAAGAGTGTCATGGTCCAGTGACACAGGATGACAAGGACATTCCTGGTTCCTGGTGATGGCGTTGGCTGGAGAGAGCCATGCTTCAGCCCACTCTGGGCAAGACTCTGTGCTGGACTCGGGTTCTCGTTTAATCCTCTAGGAGGCTAGGGACGTTGGTGCAGAAGAGGAAACTCAAGTTCAAGGAAATTTAATTTGGCTGGTTAAAGTCCACAAAGAATTCATCGTGGAAGTGGATTTAAAGCAAGGTTTAGGAGAGGACTGATTTGGTTAGCAGAAATGGGCAGGTCATTCTAAATGAGATGGGGATAGATCAAAGCCTTAAATTTATTAACAAGACAGATAGATAGATAGATAGATAGATAGATAGATAATAGACGTGAGACAAAATTTCTTGAGATATCAACAACAGTAGGTTTAATAAGTGCTGTATCTACATCCTTAGGTGGAAGTAAAAATAATTTGCATTGTAAAACTGGAAGATAACTCTACACATGCACTAGTGATAACAAAATTACTAATACCAAAGGCACATGAGAAATGTTTGAATTGTTTTCATAAGTCAGTATAATACTATAAATATTTCCAACTAATTAATAGCTGTTAGAAATAGTCATTTCAATGTTTTTTTATCTACAACCCTGATAAATTATATATTCGTATTGGCCAAAATTAAATTTTTGGATTTTTCACTGGGTATTTCCTTAAGGTCAAGATCATCTTCTTTTGGAGCTTATAAAGAGGTAATTTCCATAGTTTTATTTTCTGAGGGAGAGGGAGAATTTTTTTTCTTAAACAAAGTTAATGTTTTCCATCATTTTTGTAAAGCGCTTAAAATTAAAATTCTCTTTTCCAAAGTTTGAGCTTCCTCAAACTCAGTATCAAAAGTTCAGAGGTTACATAAATTCAGTATAATTATTTCTGCTGGAGGAAGAGAGAAGACAGCATTCTAAAACCATGAGAAAGAAATAAACATGCAATACCACGTCAATAGAACCATGCTGTATATAATATTCTTTGTATTCATCAAGTTACTTGGTAAAGAACACCTGTCTTGCAGGTGTCTAAGTTGTTAGTTGGTACAGGGGGGTGGTTTGGTGATGGGTGGAGAGTCGCCCGCCATTCAGACACTGGAACGTCCGGATTTCTCCCTTCCCAGTCAAGCATAGTTCAGCACAAAGCATGTCTATTCTAGCCAATGTCTGAAAGTTTCAATTAGTGAAGCACCAAGAAAAGCCTTGTGGAAAACAGTGTTAGTTACAAACGCTGAGTGTGGCAGCTGATTTGACACACTTCTCTATAACAGTAACCCAAAATCTTGGCCATGGAGCCACTTTGCCGCTGACAACATTTTATACACATAATAAGATTCTGTCTGATTGGTTGACTCTTGGTACCAGAAATCCTTATATACGAGTATAGGCACATGATATTTTAAAAAGCCACTTTGGAGCAAAAAGAGTAAGTAATACATATTTTTTGCCAGGTTGGCAAAAGTATATAACATTTTTTGGTCTACTGCAGAATTTTAGTGATGAGTTATGCGTACCACGAGATGAGAAAGGTTGAAAATCACTGCTCCATTTGGAAGAGCGTGATTGCTGTGTACATGCATCTACTTATGAAGACATTTTGCTATGCCATAGATCATGTCAAAGAGAGAGACAGGTAAAAATTAAAAAGGAATGAAGATGTTATGTACCTGAAAAGTCTGCAGCTAAGAGGTCCACTGCCTTCAAAACCTTCACTTGTACAATGCCGATGTCCTTCATATCTCTCAGGGAGTTCTGTAAGCTCTGAAGGGGAGAGAAACATGGATCACAAATGAAAACAGCTTTCTAACGTACCATTTAATGACACAAAGTCCTAAAGGAAGAACATTCGGGGCCGATTGCCACCTTTCTCATGTAAGGCTTAGAAACATTCGCAAAGGGCATCATATCCGTCAACAGGACAGTTAGGTTTTGACAGCAACCAGATTAAAAGTGACTGAGAATTAATTAACTACAGCCTCAAAAGAAACACATTACAAACACATACAATCAACTTTTAGCATCGCCCCCTGGTGAAAGCGCAGGCATCCCACCGGGAAAATATGTGGGCAACCACATTCCTTCTCCTTTTCCCCTTCTTTCACTTTAATGAAACTTTTAAATCACCCAGAAAGGCACCATTATTCTGACCTAGTTTGTGCGAACTTTATGGATACCAGAGGACTCAACTTGGACCCTCTGCGGATACTTATTAGCACGGCAAACAGAGTCGGGAATGGAAATAAGAGTGCGTTTCTGGTCCATGCTTTAGCTAGCTCATTAAATCGGAGATTGAGCATCAAGTATCACCTTTTATTCACATTTATTTTAAGGCTTACTTTGCATGAGCCAAAGCTTCAACACAGTAGGACAAAAGTAGGCTTATGGTTGTGACTACGTGAAACCGTTTATTCTTGTATTATTATTTAATAATTACTGTATTATTTTCAATATGAGCAACTGTAAATCTACTCTTGCCTCACCTACTGATATATTAAATTAGTAAATATATATTCAATGTATCTATTAATTCTTAAGCAGGTGTAGCAATCTTTAGATGTCTATGTAGTTTGCATCCTTCAAAAACTGAGATAGAAGAGATATAAGCAGATAAATTCTCTTTAGATGCTTTTATAACATGAGCAGTAAAAGAGATGCCACTTTTGATACCATTTTTCTGCCATCATCCAATAACTAAAAACCTGTGATAAGCAGACCCTGGGGGTTTATGGAAGGGTAGAAAAACCCTTATTACTGAGGCATTTGGAGTTAAAATAATAAAAGCTTCATAATCATTAAGGTTTGCTTAACCTTTTTTGTACCATTACAAATGTACTATTCTTAGAAATAGTACATTTCTAAGAACTTTCGAAAAGTGGTTTCTGCTCTGTATTTTCAACCTAAAAAATACCAACAAAAAATAGTGTTTAAGTTTAAATGAAAATAATTTAAGTAAAATACTTTTCAATGTAGAGGTGGAAATGCTTTTGAAGGTTTGTCTATTCTCACAACCTAAAAAACAAATCCAGGCATCTGAAACTTGTATCTTGTAATATAGTGTTTCCCTCTTAAACAGGCCAGCCAGCTTGGTAACTGGAAAAAAAAAAAAAACCTTGATGCTTCTATGTTGATTAGTCTTTCCAAATCTCTTTTCAATTAGTGCTCTGTGAGTCCCAAGGCATTACTGAAAGTAGTCACCATGATTTTCCTAGTGCCACTTTATCAATATGTGACACTCCTCAGGAATTTGGTAAAATGTGCAATGTATCCATTAGAAAAATGTGGAGAGAAGTTTTATTTCTCATCACCAGCTTTTCATTGGCTTCACTAAAGCCATCAGAAAAATACGAACAGTGGGTTCTGTCAAAACATCTTTAGAGTATGCCAACCTCGTACAAAGAAATTTGTGTTCACGATAAGATGTGTGGCTGGGTTCTGTAATCCTGGAGACAAAGAGTTTTTCAATTAATCAACATGCCTGTCCAGGGAAAGCTTTGGAGGCACTAGAGTTTATGCTGAGAATAACATTCCCATTAAATAAAGATTCATCTTTGCTTCATTTTTATGCCACGTTCCTAAAGCATGTCTTCCACGTGTGGCAATGAAATAAACATATTGATTTGCACAGAAGATGCGCTAAAAATGGAATGCAAATCAAGACACCTAGAGAGCTGGAGCAGGGAAAAAAACAAGTGAAGATGACAAAGCTATTTGATTTACAAGGGCTGAGGGGACTTCTAAGCACATTGTACTACTTAGACAAAAATCTCAGACTGCCAACATTGTCCCAAGGGGCATAGAACCACAGTCTTCTGGGCCTGTCAAGGGCCCAGCTTTGCTTTATAAGACAGCAGCATTTCTCACTTAAACCTAAAAGGCTCTGGAAAAGCATCGATAACGTTGCAAACACGAATGGTTGCTTAAAAAGAACGACTTTTGTGAACTTCTGTTTAAAGTCCTATTCCCATATGCAGACATGCTACCCAGTAGGTGGCCTTCTTGAGAACTTCGATTTGCTCCAAAAAGTACCTAACACTGTAAGTTCAAAATACTTCTGGTGGTTTGTAAAAGAGCAAGAAGGTAAACTCTAATCTGCTTCTACTCTCTCATTAACGCACCAATCCCTAGATCTGATGTCTTGTTTTATGAGGCACACCATTAAACTTGGGACAAAGGTCTCTTTTTATGCAGTTTCTCGATTCATAGACCTTGGTGCAACTTAAAGGTGGCGGAGCAAGTGGGAACGGTGTAACAAAGCGAAGAACTCACATAGCGCTGGGTGATCTGCTTTCTCTCGCTGGCGTCTGCCAAGGGGCACACACACAGATCAGAGATGGAAACTCCCGCGCAGGGAGTGAGCGTGATCAGCATTAGGAGAGCCCCCACGCAGCTGTCCAGGGGCAGCTCCAAGCAGTTAGACTGCTTGAGTGGCAGTGCTGCGATGTCCACTTTACATCTGGAAAAGCAGAAATCAGAGAAAGAAAAGCGGTCAACTCACAGCCACTTTGGAACATCCAAAGTACCCATGTTAATTTCTCACCCCCGAAACCACACCGCGCATGGGTGGTGGCTGGGGCTCCCCTGGCTCATTACATTCCCAGCCCAACACATTCTGAAGTGAAGGAGAAGAGGAGGGACAAAAGAAAGTGGAATTGCAAATAAAAAGAGGAGTCGGACCATTGACAAATAAGGGCTGTTGAAAGATAAGGAGATCAAGAATTAGGGAGAAGCCCTGGCCGGGTGGCTCATCCACATAGGCCAAGGTTGTGAGTTTAATCCCTGTTCAGGGCACATAGAATAATCAACCAATGAATGCGTCAGTAAGTGGAAGAACAAATCGGTGTCTCTCTCTCTCCCTTCTTTCCCCTCTCTCCTTTTCTCTGTCTAAAAATCAATGAATAAAAACTTGTAAGAACTAGGGAGAAAAAAAGTTTCCTACTTTAAGTATCATGGCTCTGTATGGTTTCTCTGCACTGTGCCTTTTTCCAGCAAAGAGAATAAAGGGTAAAAAAAAAAGAGAGAGAGAGAGAGAAATGTACATGGGAGAGAGTTTATGAAAAAACTATTTTCTTCCAGAAACACACTAACAGGTGAGTTTTTATTTAAAGAAACACGTTAAGGTGTTTTCCAACTAGGCCCGGTTCCATGGGGTTTCCTTTTGGACAAATGGAGCATGAAGTGCTGTTCAGGATCCCACTTCGAGGCACTAAGGAAAGGCTGTCCACATTTGCTATAAATTGTGTGTTTTCTGCCTCTTAACAGCTCACGTTCTGGGGATGTTGAAAACTTCAAACACATTTAAATACAGAAGCAAACACCAATAACGGGGGACCGAGGTGCTAAGCGCTTATTTGCTTTCACACGGAAAACTTGGGATTTGCCTGGGCCACACCTGCTTTCTTGGTGCGTAAAAGGGTGGAGGAGAGGGAAGGACGGACTGTGTGCGTAATTCTTCCTTGTCCTCTGAAGCTATTAAGTCAGATGAATATTTAAGACTTTATAAAAGGATGAAAGCACTGCTCCTTCTCATAATGTGTGACAAGGATGGATTCTTACCCTAAATTTTCAGTGGACTTGGTATGTGTGCAGATAATTAGAAATAGTAAACTCACCTGATAGACTATAAAGCAATGACAATTTTGAGCCATATGGATTTGTAAAAAGTTCCAGTTTAATAAAATTGAAAGTAAGCTCGTAATCCCTTCCCAATTAAAAGGAAAAATATCAATAGTATTGAAAGTCTATACCATTTTTTATTAGAGAATAAAAAAATAATTTAATACTGACAGGAATGTATAAAAATTAAACATAGGTGGGTATTTTCTAATTAACACAAGTGATTCAAGTTACAAGAAGAGGTGGCAATTAGACATCAGAGTTTTTGCATGTAATAAATCCATTATGTATTTCTACTGAAGGCACATTACAAAAAATATGTCTTTTTACATAATCCTGTATGACTTGAATCAAAACAAATTTTTCCTGGAGCGTATTGAAAGTTAAAGCTTACTGTTGTGCAAAGAGAGGTTACAAACTATTTTTTATTTAATAAGCAAGCACGGAAGTGGGGGATTAATTTTGCTTCAAAAGAAAGTTCCGGGGCTTTAACTCTGCCATTTCTGTAAAACTAAGTACCCACAAATCCTTAACTGATACGGCAGTAATGCATCTATAATGCAGGAATACTTGGTTGAGCATTATTTTATATGGTCACATGCCCTTTCCTTTAATAAAACTCTTATGAAAAAATGAAGGCTCCAAATCTGTGAGAATTTTCTCTAACGATCACTTTTTTCCTCACAAATTAGCAATAACCTCTTTAAGGCACATTCATTTTAATATCATTAATAATGGAAATTTACTTTTGTCCTAAGTGTACCATTTTGTTATGGTGGTGGTTTTGTTGGTTTTCTTAACCAACAAAAGTTATTTCGAGGTAAGAGCTCAGAGAGCAACTAATTTGTGTGAGTCACAATGATGCGTCATGAGGCGACAAGAGAAATGTTTGTAGATCATTCAAAATGGTCATGACATTAATCCTGAAAAGTTACCTAAGAAGACTGAGAGCCCTAGTAACATATCTACAATAACTTTGCCAACTCTCCTAGTGATTGCTCAAAGCCGCAACTTACTTGTGCAGAGCAGTTTCTTATTTTAAACAAATGCTAAATCCTGTACCAGATGAAATGCACAGCCAATACATTTTCATGAACTTTCAGTCATTGCCACCCACTGGGAGACTTTTGCACCTATTTCGTTTTTAAAGGTTATTCAGCTAATGAAGAAAAAACACCTGCACAATATTATCTATGAAAGAGGCAGAGCCCTATAAAGAACAGACTGGGGGTTTCAGCACAGAATGAATGGCATTTACAATCTCAGTTAACTAATGAGTGATTTCAGCCTGATACTTTCTTTTAATTTCCTAGGGACTCGAGGAAGCAAATTAAATTGATGGGTCTCAGCATCCTGGCCTTTGTTGCAAATACTCAACCTTCCCCACGTAGCGCAAAAGCGGTAATAGACAACATAGACAAACGAACTGCTGTTTCTCAATAAAACTTTATTCGCAAAACAGGTAGCCATCTGGATGTGGACCAGGGACCCTAATTTGCTGATGCCTGCCCTAGAAAAATGCTGATCATTAAGCTATGCTGAATTATGCCAATGAAAGCATTTTAAAAATGGACAAGATTGGTTGCTGACAGAACAAACATATTGATAAACATATCAGAAATATTGACATAAGAATATTTTTAAAGATTTTATTTATTTATTTTTAGACAGAGAGAGAGAGAGGAGAGAAACATGAATGTCTGGTTGCCTCTTGTTCACCCCTCCCACTGGGGACCTGGCCTGCAACCCAGCCATGTGCCCTGACTGGGTTCTCAAGCCGGCGCTCAATCCACTAAGCCACACTGGCCAGGGCATTTTTAAAAAATAACTTTCAACTCACCACAGCCTAAGAAATCCTGGCCAATCTATTCAACTATGTGGATGTAAATTTTTTAAAAAATGATAAAGCAATAAAACTTATGAAATTGCTTTTCTACCTGAAAGATGGATGTGGAAAACATGTGCGCAGAGGATCCACGTAAAAAAAATTGAGATTAATTAGCATTGGCAAATTAGGTCTGTTCCAGAGGCATCGGGTATGAGTTCAGGGACAAGGGCAGTGACCGCATCTCACACTCATTCAGAAGGTGCTACACAAGCTTTACATCATGGGGGGCAAAAATGGCAGAGTCGCTGATAAGCTTGTACCTGGAGAGGAGCAGCCATGGTTCACCTGCAGGAGATGGAAGCCGGCGGTGCTGAGGCTTCACTCCCACTCTGCTCTCCAGTCTCATCTTGGGATGCCACCCACCCTTCCCATTCCTTTCAAGGGTCTTAGAATGTGTTCCCCTCCTCTCTAGGCCTTTGCCCTTGCTGTCCCACGTTTCTGGACAGTTCTCCTCTAATCTCCTTGTTGGGTGAATGACCTCCCATCACACAGGTCTCATCTTAAACCTCTTTTCTTGCAGAAGGTGGACTCTTTCTGCCCCTAAGCCACTGCCTGCTTACCTGTGTAGCCCAAAACTCACTAAAGGCTGAGGACAGGACCCACATCTGTATCATTTTATACTGAACCCTCAGCCCTTTGCAAGTTGTCTGACACTTGATGGGCTCCCTCTTTGTTGAATAATATGAACAAACAAAAAAATAATAAATTCCAGTGGTGTAACAAAACTCAAAGCCAAAATATCCAAATTATAAAGGCAGTGTTTTTGGTTAAGCAATGAAATCTTTGGCAATCTCTATTTCCCCCCATATATAAGGAAGGAATGGAAAGACATAGTTTCAACTAGGCTCCTCCCAGACTGATGGTTCTATTCACCTGAAGAAAACAAGGCTAAATTACTTTTTTTTCCCCTCTGCAACAGGCATATATTAAAGCTACCCTCGGGAGCCAACAGGCAGTTAATGTGCTGATATAGCATTGTTTCTGACCTCCTGTGCGCGTGTCTTTCTCCATTAATCCCACAGCATTTTAATGTTTTAATTCAACACATAATTTTACCATATCAGTCAGCCCAACCTGCTCAAGTTTCCCTTGCCGTGATAGCTTTTAACCTCTTATTCATTACCATAATTCTATGTTTTATATTACAGACTGGTCAGCTTTTAACTTAAATGCAAGGGGCAGAAAAGAGTGCTATAGTTTTAAAAGCTGTAAATCTCACAGGCTAAGGAAGGGGGTGAACAGGAAGAAAATGGTGAATGTGTCAAGCGTGGCTGTAAAAGCAGATCAACGACATGGAATGCAATTTGTCCAGAGAAATATTCCAGCCCCGATTCTCCAAGGCGTCAGAGTCACTAATAAACCGGTGGAGTGTCAGGGCCCCTCTCTAAGTCACCCTGCGGGGCTGAGGACACAGGCTCTGAGGCAGCCCAGTTTGAATGGGCTGGAGCATTTTCATTCTTAAATTTTCCAGTCTAAATGAAGTGTAGGAGATTCTATAACAGGTTAATCTGTAGAGTCACCTTGATATGTAAGATATGCATTGAGAAAATGATATGATTACTTTGAAATGGAACAGCTTTGCAATGGAAGAGTCTATAACTTATATTTTTGTGATTTTGTTTAAAAGCAGAAGCAGCTTAAACTTAGCTCCAGATCTTACTTCCCCTAAAACTTCACTCTTTCTGGACCACTGATGGGCTCTAGAATCAAAGACCGACCTTCCTTCCTTCCTTCCTTCCTTCCTTCCTTCCTTCCTTCCTTCTTTCCTTCCTTCCCTTTCTTCTTTGCCTATGAGTAAATCTGGTTTCAGGGGGAACTGCCCAAGCTCCTTCATCTCACCAGCAACCAGCACTGACCTGCTCAGGAGTCACCCGTGGCTCATGTGGCAGGTGCACCATGACACAGCAGGGTTTCAGAAAGCCCCACATGATTTGGGAGAGCTTAGAGGAGGCTGAGTGACAGGCAGGTCCATGTTTTCATTGTCACCAAGCTAACAACCCACCAATGCTAATGTGATTTCTCTATACACACCCGCCCAGTACCCCAACTTTTTATCCACAGCTATAGACCCCAACATTGTTCAAATTAATGTACACTGCTCCATCCCTCACTCAACAAATATCTATACTACCATGATCTTGGAGAAATTCACTGCTCACTTCTACAGAGGAAATTAAAAATGTTTATCCTGTGTTGGAAAAAACAAGGTACAGAATTTTACTCATCATACTTCATGTACTTAAATTGCATAATTTTAGTGGCAAGTGTTGTAACTATAGTTGCCATACAGAGAAATCTCAAGATGAATAGTAATAGCAATGTCTACAATTTCAGGGCTCAAAAAGACCTAAGTACCCAATAAACATTGTTGCTGGGAGTCACGATGACCCTGCAGTTGGCCAGCGGCCTGGCCACACAGATAGGGAACTAGATTGCACAAGCAAGTTCACAGCCCAAGGTCACCTAGCTACAAACGCTATGGCAACCAGCAAGCCCAGGATGTCCAACTCAAGGGCTGGTGTTCCTTCCTTCGTGTCAAGCTGCCTGCAAGGGGAAGCTCCATGGACACGAATTTCCTCAGAGAGGTTATTAGAGCTTTAAATTATTGCATCAAGGTGTTGTTCAAAAACAAACTTTGGGACAGAGAGGCCTTAGAAGACACTTAGGACTCACACTGTCAAAGGGACTCCTAATGCAAAAAGGCATTTCCCAACATTCGGGAGAGCAAATAACTGAGCCTTCGAATTACAACAACAAAGAAAAGAAAATATCATTTTCAGCTCTGGCTGGTGTGGCTCAGTGGATTGAACGCCAGCCTGCAAACCAGAGGGTCACTGATTTGATCCCCAGTCAGGGCACATGCCTGGGCACATACTGGGCCAGGTCCCCAGTAGGGGGCGTGCAAGAGGCAACCATACATTGATGCTTCTCTCTCTCTCTCTCTCTCTCTCTCTCTCTCTCCTTCCTTTCCCCTCTGTCCAAAAATAAATGTAAAAATCCTTTAAAAAAAAGAATATGAGAAAAAAGTGTGAATTTCACCATAAGAAGGAAGTGGTAAGGAACAGGTCTGTGGTATGTGTACGCTAGCATAATCTCTTCCACACTGGGAGAATCGGTACCTATTTTCGGCTAGGTCTCACCCCACCTGGAAGTTCAAGGCAGGATAATGCTGTGTAACCAGCTCCCGAGAGATAACTTTTGTTATCTTTTGCACCGCAGGAGAGGAAAAAGGAAAAGGATACTGAAAAAAGCTCTAACATCCATGAAGAGAAAGGACAGAATGACCGCGGGCAGGTATACATCTAAGCTACAAACAGGAAATAGCTAAATAAGAATAAATAAACACCCAAATGACAAGACACGAAATGAAAGGAACATCTTAAATTAGTTTCTGTGTCTGTGAAGAAATTCAACACTCATTGGGAAATGCATTTCCTATTATGGGGGAGGGGAGGGGACAGCACAGTGTCCCCTCTGTGCGGACAGCACAGTGACATGTGGAGTGAAGGGGCATTATTCAACGTTCCTACTAAAATAACACGGGGGCCATTCATCACGGGAGGTCCAAATCCCCACTATTCAGATAACACTTCGGGACTTAGAGTTCTCTGCATCTGCACATTGATGTAACTGATCCTTACTCCACAGGCTAGCAAAAAAATTCCTGATCCTCCTACCAATGGGTGTTGGCAGGGTACTGGTATGTCACCGTGGTGACAAGTGTCAGAGGTACTCAGAAGTATATGAGGTGTCTCA
This sequence comes from Artibeus jamaicensis, assembly GCF_021234435.1. Lineage (NCBI taxonomy): Eukaryota > Metazoa > Chordata > Mammalia > Chiroptera > Phyllostomidae > Artibeus > Artibeus jamaicensis. The sequence goes on along the minus strand of NW_026522049.1, from coordinate 7,325,608 downwards.
GTTACCCTGAGGAGATGGAGGAGGGGGAGGTGAGACCAGACCAGAAATCAGACAGGTAGCAGCTGTGAAATGCTGGACCACAATTCAACCTCCTGCATGAGCCAGAGAGTGTGGCAGGACCTACCTCAGGGTGAGCTACTGGGGTGAGACAGGTCATAAAAGCAAGAAGAGCTAAGAGTCTGGGTGCCAGACACTGTGCTAAGTATCTCACACAGAAAAAGCCCTGCATGGGGTTTGGGGTAAGCTTGGGACTCATCTCATTTCTGCCTCTAAATTCTTTGCTGATGGAAAAAAATTTCATTTCCCTGGGTCTTTGTATTCCCTCGTCTGTAAAACGAAGAGATTATACTACATGAGTGGTTTTTGATCTTTAGTTTTCAGCCATAAAACTTTTCCTCCCAATGGAACCCCAGATGTGCTGGCTCCAGGGGAAAATTTCCGGAGACCCCCTCCATCTCCAAGGGGTGACCCCAAGGCATCTCCCTGAAAGTGGGGTTTCGGAGATCCTAGCTTGACAAAGATGACAAACATTTGTTGAAAGCCCTTTAAATGCTTATTTTCTACAAAAAATGATTTTTGGACATGTCAGGTATATAGGAGAAGAACGAAAGGCAGCGAATTGGTGCAAAGAACCTGGAGTTTGGAAACATAGACCCCTGACCCTGATGCTCGCTGCTCTGAAGCTCTGTGGCCCAGTTGCCTGTAAGGGTCCCACAGTCCACGTCCCCATCCGTACAAGGAGGACAGTGCCGCTAACTCACTGGCTAGTCCGAAGATCGGACACAGCGATGCTTCCACCGGCAGCATTTCCTCTGTGCTTACTGTGAGTCAGCCACGACGCAAGGACAACTGAACTTCACTGTACGCTGACTACTCTCCTATAAGGAAGCTATAATACTCAGTATTGTTCATTAGGTAAGAGTCAATTCAGTGGGAAGGGCAAAAAAATACAGAAATAAAAGCAAACAGAGCTGGCCTCCAGAGAGTTCATTATGGTTGGCCACCAAGTTCATCAAGAACATTTTCCATCATTTTGGGACACCTGACATCCTATTTTTACTAAATTACACAGTAGTTCACTAACTAGGAAAACCAAAATTACATGGTGCATAGGAAGTATAGATAACCAGTTCCCAAATAGCCTGGCATGGCGTGTTATCTTTCTTCACAGGATTCCTGAAACGTACTACTTCCTTCCATTTTAATCAATTCTGCATGGCATTTATTAGGTAAAAGAAAAAAAACTTCCCCCAGATTAGGGTCCAGCTTACTCCTAACTCCCTGGGGTGGGGACATGAGATCTGACTCTACGCCCAGCAGAGAAAGACCAGCCTGGTGCAGAAAGCCCGCACGCAGCTCCCACCATGGAGAAAGCAGAGCGGACTCACGTGCCCAGACGCTCCTCGTGCTTTTTGCTGTCCTTTCCCCAGACTTCAATGTCCAAAATGCCCATCCTGTCAGAGAAGTAGTGAAAGTCAAACTCTTCCCGCCACTGCGGATTTGCACTCTTACACAGTGTCTAGAAAACATGCGGTTATAATATTTATTTTCTTCAAAATGCCATTCATTGTGACAGCAGCTACACATTCATTTCATTTCTAAATTTTGCAGCAGGAGAAAATGCACCTCTCTGTCCCTCACAAAGTTGAACCCTCCTTTTTTGGAAGGAAAGGGACTCAGAGGTTTTGGGAACTGGCAAAACATTGCCACTCTTTTAGCTGATTCTCAGATTTAATCATTTATCCACCAAATTAGGAAGAATACTGTTACCCCACAAGAAATTATAACATGTATATATGTACACACACATATATATATATACACACATACATAGGACATATCTCAGTGGCTGTTTTAGACATTTGTTCAGTCTTACAGAAACTACCATTCATTGGTTAATCAAATCATTTTTACTGGCACATTCATTCAGCACTGGCTTCAGAACTATATAAATTAACAGTTTGGGGTCTTGATTAAATCCGTCAGATGCATTACACAAGAAACCCATCTCTTGTACATGGCCGCCTGCCTTTAAATCCCAGTTTACTGATCCCAGTCCCGGGAGTGCGAGAAAAGACTGCAGCCAACTTCAGAAATTAACAAGCGTGGCTGGAGGACGCCACGAGTGTTTATGTGTTCTCCGAGAGTGATTTCAAACTGCTCGTGTGTTTGATTTGCTGGCAGGATGTTCGTTTTTTGTTTCGTTTACACAGAGATTCAATTAGTGACTAAAAAGTGAGCAGAAATGTTGGTTCCTGTGTACCAGGCCCTAAGGACACAGCGGCCACTGTTAAATCTTAGTGACCACTATGACGTCATGGGAAAACAGACAGGGCCAAGTCAGACCTCAGCTGTAGCATCGTTTAAGCTGTTTTTCACATTGGACTTAACGTATCAGACCACAGAATTTAGAAACCATGGGAAAAAAAAAGAAAAACCTATTAGACCACAAATTAAATGCAATATCCCTCAAGGGGTAATGGAGCAGATATAGGACTAATTCTACACTTCACCTTAGTCCAAAGGGCTAAGTGTGCCTAGTGATGAATACTTTTTCTATAAATCCGTAGCCCGACCTTGGCTGGCTACAGGAATCTTAGTGGGGATACCCTGGATACACTCTCTGCCAAGCACAGCCTGAAACGACCCAGTTAAAACAGTATCTGCGTATTTCTGCCACAGCCTGCTGTCAGTTTTCCACATCTTTTTTATAAATGATTCTTCAACACGAGCTTTGAATCTCGAGTGCTTGTGCCAGCGTAAATGACGTTTGGTGTTCAATTTTGCACTGCAAACTGCCCGGCGGAGACAACTCCGCGCCTGCTCGGATCATGTTCCCAATGTGCCAGCATCTGTTATGCCTCCTACACGGGAAAGCCCGAACTGCAGATATGCTCGGGGCTACTCTCAAAGTCTCCCACTGATGTTTTTTTCTTATGTGGCTTTTGGCAAGGGGCTTCGCTCTTCAGTATCCTCGTTCCCTCAATCCACAGACCATCGAAAATATTCCTGTCTGACAGTTATGTAAAACTAATTAATTACCATGGTTTGGAGACGATGGTTTGTGAAATAAAAACCACACCAAATTACTAAGATTAAAAATTAAATGGAACTGGGATCAACAGAATAAGAGGACTGATTTTAAAGAGAGTTAAAAAAGGCATTACTTTTGTTCAAAACAAACCACTTTCAATACTTTAGGGTTTTTTTTTAAATCAGAGCAAAAAAACCCAGCAACACATAAAGTGCTTTTTTGTGTGTGTAAATACTATCAAGACAAAGAAAACTATATAATTTTGAAAATATTTTAGTTGTCACAAATATTGAAACCCCCAAAATAATATACATTGCTATTTTTGTTAGATTTTGAAAACATTTCATTATCATTGTCCTGCATTCTACGAAACATAGTTTGTTTACTTTCAAAACAAAAATCACGCATTCAAATCTACTGCTTAGCAAGCTTTCCCTAGCTCTAGGTACTGGATGAAAATAAACTATAGTCAGCACTGAAATACCCATATTAATTGACTGCATTGAGACCACTTTTTATGGAATAATCCTAACATAGTGAAGAGGGTTAAAAACAAATTACTTCTATTTTTGTCCAGTGTCACGTGGGAAAACATTTGTTTGCAAAAACGTTGTTTTTTAAAGATCATGTTCTCCTTAAGGAATTGACAAGACTTACCTTACTTTTGTACCTCTGATCTCCCAGTTTTAACAGGACGAAGATCTCTGTCATGTCTCCCCCGGAGACATTCTTCCCTTCCAACAGAGTTATACTTATGATCCCGTTCCAGAGTTGGTTCTTTCGCAAGGCCTCTGAGAGCCGCAGGCTGCGTATCAAAGAGGACTAGAGCAACAACAACAAAAAATAATAAAGAGAGATCAACTTGCTGATAATTCTCGAGGGCGACTTTGGGGATCACAGGCATTCCAGCTTTCGATATGTGATCACAAAGAGCACTCCCTGCCTGGTGCAAGCGTTAATGCTCTTCATTGCTTCTGCAGATCTGCAATCACAGTAACGGGATTGCCTTCTCCAGCACGGAGGGGCTCGTAGCGAACTCGGGAAGGATGAATAGGAGCAACACTTGCATTCAGCACTGGCCTGTCCTCCCACCCAGCTCTTGCCTCAGAATCCTTCACCTGGGCCTTTGGCTACATTAATAGCAGGAAGGGGAGCAAAGCATTCTGGGAGACAGAGATAGAAGCAACGAGGCATCGCTCTGCAGGGAAACAATACCTCTGGGCATTCAGAAATAATGGTTTTGAATTTCTCCTTCGCACTTGAATCTGTCCCCACTTCCCTTTATTCCTTGGGCTACTACTAAAAAGCGCATGGCATTGCAAGATCCGCCACTTCAGATGGAGCCTGCAATCATCCAGCCAAAGGAGCTTTGCAGATCTGGGGGAGGGAAGGATGGGTGAAGCACTTAGCACAGTGCCTGGAACCCAGGATGGTTCAGTAACTGTCAACTTATTTTCTTCCTTTTCAACATTATGTTATTCATCCCTACTCACACACACCTTCAACAGAATATTGAAGAAGGCAAACATCCCCTATTATTAAGGTATAAAGAGGTCAAGCATACTTTATTTTTAATTTCCAGTATGGAAATTTTCAAACATACACAAAGGCAGAATAGTATTCGAAATCTCCATGGAACTTATTCAACATTTTGCCCAACTTATTTCACTTATCCTTCACTGTTTCTGGCTGAACTACTGGAAAGCAAGATCCATACCTGCTTTTATATAAACACCATGCTATGGCTGTGCTCAACAAAAGTAGCCGTAATTCCTTTAATTCATTAAACACCCAGAACATATTCACATTTCCCTGACCATCCCCACAATGTCTTTCTATAGTTAGTGTGTCTGGGAGAGGATCCCAATACAATGTACACGCGCATTTAGTTGGCGGAGTTCATTTATGTTCTCTGTTCAATAAATAAAATGGCACGAGCCTGGACCACGTTATTTGAAGGAGGAATAAATGGACTGGAGAATGTAAATGGTGCCGAGTATCATAGTAAAGCAATGAATTTCTAACACTATATATCCTCCCTGTCATCTGCTCAATATATCTTCAAGATCGTTTAGACACCAGTGTGCTCGGACACCAGTTAGTCACAATTTATCACAACAAATGGTATGTCGGTACCGTATTAATTATGTCCCAGCTTACCTCATCCAACACACGTCACTGCGCCACTCCGAACGAATGAGGTGCCCGTGCCACACCAAGCATTTGGCCGGGCATTTTATAGTCACCTTCAACATTTAAGGTGATCTACACCCCCAAACTTCATACCCATGCCACTTTCCCCTTAAAATGCACGCACACAAACACAAACACGCACACACGGCTGGAGGTGCAGAGACAGAGAATGGACGATAAGAAAAAAACTAACTTTAAAAAGAAGAGAAAACCCTCTCTCCTGGAGAACAGAAACATTCTCTCGTAACTTCTGTTTGCTGTTGGGCTGTGAACCAAAGACGCTCCATAATGAAAGTTTATGAAATAGTTAAAGTTAAGCCATTTTTTCTTTGTTAAGAACAACACATGCCCTCATGATATACAGACACATATATAAATATGTATGCGTACATGTATATATATTTATATATCTACATGCAAACATACAGGTATAGATACACTTAACAGATTTTATAGTTTATTAAGCCCATAGGCTGAAAACATCTACTTTTAAAAAGAAAATGAGATTTTGATTCATATATCCTGCTGCAACATCTTTTTTTTTTTTTCAAGTTTTTTCTTCTCCAAGTTTGACTTGCCAACCAACAAGCTAATGCATGACCTGTCCCGGGGCCATGCTTCAAAGTCCCGACAGATATATTCCTCCCTAAACACTGCAACTATTTCAAAATCCTTTTTATAAAGAAGGGAGTAATGTCCACAAGAGATCAAAGGGCATCCTACAGTCTGGCAATTGCCTGAGAAAAATGGCAGTGCTTCTATGAAATATGCCCTAAAATAATTTTGTGGCTTGGTATGTCCTAATTTCAAATTGGATGTTTATCTTGGAAAGGCTTCTATCTAACTTGTCCATAAAACAGCCCCACTTAGCTCTGTGAGCTCTGTGAAAATGGGATCCAAAGCTGGTCATTAAGGGGGCCTAGAGATAGGTTCCATATGGCGGAACAGCATGGGAGGGCGAGGCTAAGGCCTCCATCAGGCGCGGCTTGGCTGGAGCTCCTGATCTATCCATGGACACTCGTTGCATTACACCATAACATCTGGATTATTGCTTGTAATGTCCCTGGGAAATATCCACTTTCCATCAAAGCCTTTATCTATCTCGGCCGGACTTTGAACATTTTAGCATGTAGCGCAGCCATGTTTGATGTGACGGACTTACTCTTTGCCGTCCAAGATTTCTTCCCCCCTTACTAAAGGCAGGGTGGGAAAAGAGAAGTGTGCCTTGCACCATTCACAGATAGAAAAGAACATAAAACCTTTATTGTGCTTATTTCACCCTAAATATTTCTGCAAAGACTACTTACTATAAGGTTACGTCCAAATGAAGTTTCATCTGCTAGCAATGTATTCCGCAATACATGCACGGGCTTTAAAAAAAAAAAGTCTCTTAATTAATTTAACATTTCTCTTCCACCCTGGAGAGTTGCAATGAGGCTTCAGAGCAGCGTCTGGCTGGGGGCCGCATCCGGGCCATCCTGTGTGAGCTCTGATGCAGAGCCGGGCTCTCAAATTCTTTAGTGGTCTTCAAACACTCCCTTTCTCCCCACAATAAATCGACTCCTCTGCACTCACTCTGTTAGCTCAATAGCTCAGGTTTTCATGTCTGTGCCTGAGCCTGGAAGGGAAATTTGTCATCTTAATGCAGCTTGGAATGTGAAAGGAGAAAAGGAAATGACCCATCAAAGGACAAGCCCACCCCACCTGAGCTGAAACAAACACCCAGAGATAGAGCAAAGTTTCTGGGTCCTGACCCTAATTTCTCAGCAGACATAACGGATAAAATATAGTACATCAGGGTTTTGTTATGTTTCTCCTTCCTCCCCAAGGATCAGAACCTTTTACTATTTCTATGTTGATTCATTCATAGGCTCTCTCTCCCTCGGCCCCCACCTTACCAAATCCACAGCGTTCTTTGAAACAGAGTGACTTCCATCCAGAACACATGTGTTAGTTATTACTAGTGAAAACAAGGTGTGATATCTAACGTAGAAATATCCTGGACCTCATAAAAATGAAACAGCTTCCCAACCATTCATTTACTTCCGGGTCAGGAAAATTTCATAGACAAGAACTGGAAGAAAGAAGGAGGCGGGCTGGAAGTACAAGCAAGCTGAGGTGCTGCTGCTCACTTCCGACAGGGAGAGCATCTTGGGGAGTTTCTGATCTAGGAATAGACTCTCAGAGCAGCGAATGGCTTGCTGTGCCTGGGACATAGAAGGTGGAGCACAGCTTGACTGATATCATGAGGTGATTCCCTTGGGTGTAACAGAATGCCCCAAAAGTTAAAGATAAAAATTAAAAAGAGGGGCAGTGAGAAGATATTTTCACAAGATTTTTGCAGTAGAGCATACCTTGTAGGTGCCAAATACTCCATGGGTACTTTTTAAACCATCTCATTGGAAGTGCAAAATGGGTTCCAATGTTGCCAATGCATCTTATTTTGACTCTCATTCATTATGTTTTCCCTAAGTCATTGTAAGAAAGAAGGTAGTCAATGAAAACAAATGCATGGAAAAGAACGAACTTTGTAAGTAAAAAAAAAAAAAAAAAAAAAACAGGAAAGCAAGATTGCGACGATGTCAGCACGACTTAGAAGAGCTAAGGGAGATCCCTGGGTCTATAAGAGGTTTCCCTGAAATATTCCTTCCCAGCATTTTCAACATGTAAAACTACTGCTCATTGTCAACAGCTTTTACAGCGTGACATGAGAAAATCCATACATTCGTGCAGCGGGCGCCCAGAAAACCTCCCACCCACAGTGCCTTATATCATCTGAAGAGGATCTTGGAGGCATAAATTCCCCTACAACTACACAAAAATCTTCGCGTAAGAATATAAAGAAAGCCTTTTAAATTTCCCACATGGACACGGGAGATGAGATTTATATCTGTAGATGAATAACACAGTCCCAAGGCTATGAATAATCTGTGTGTACAAAGATATTAGCTATAAAAGTTTTATATTCAGTTTAATATTTTTTTAATTGTGAGGGAATATCATCACTCAGTTGTTGTAACTAAAAGTAAAAATTAAATTAAGAGACTTGAAAAATGAATAGAGTCTATAAATACCCAATGACTCTCAGGGTTTGGGACCAGAAAGATGCTTTGAATGTATTTAAAAATAAAAGAAATAAAATAAAAAGAAGGCCATGTGATACAATAAGATTTTCTGCTTTGCCCTGATCTCCAGCAGGCTCATATACAATCATGTTCATCATCTCATCTTCCTTGATTCACCTGCATCATCTGTGGGCCTTCACATCTATGTTCCACGTTTCTATGTCTCTTCTTCATTTAAAATGCTTCTGGGACTAAGTAAAGCGAGTGCAGCTCTGGGTATAAACAATTGGAGCGATCATTCCTTCTTGGGCTTCTGCAAGGACAGGGATGGGGTCTGAGCCCCCAAGTGACTTCTTCTGATTCACACCCTGGGCACCTCTTTGCCTCCCCCTGATCCCAGCCCTACCTACGATTCAGCAGTGTAGCCACTGGCCTACAAACCCCGCCCTTCTTACTCCTCTGGCTTTGCGCCCTGGTCCACCCCAGAGGTCCTCACACTTGGACATGCTTCAGACTCACCTGGGAGGCTTGCTAAGGGATTGCTGGCTCCGCCCCTGTGGAGTTTCTAATTCAAGGGGTCTGAAGTGGGGGTCAAAATTTGCACTTACAGCAAAAAAATTAGGTAGTTTAGGTATATAGGTAGACAGAGACAAACAGGTAGATAGACGTATAGGGCTGTTTTGTTATCTAGGTATGCATTTCTCCAATCCTTTGGGTTTAACCAAGAAAATGAAATGGAAAAAAGGTGCTACTATGGGTGGGTACTGAGTTAAGAATATGTGACAATGAAACAAGAACAAAGCAAACAAATAAAAAGCACTGTATTAATCGGAAAAGATTTCCAGGCCTGACGCCCTCCAGACAGCTCCTCAGAGGACCACATGTCTTGCAAAAGGCTCTTGCTAGTACCACTTCCCAGGCCTACATGGGAAGTAGGGAAGTGAGTTCATCACACAAAGAGGTGTGGTAATAGGGCATTCACTCCAAATTCTTTGACCATCCTCTTCTATTGAATTTACCCACCCCCAACATAAAACTAGCTGAATTTGTTAAAGCCACATTTGCAAAGTACCTGAGGCTGAGCCCTTAGCAAAAGGGTAACCCTCCAAACATGTTGCCTGTTAAGTGCTCAACCCCGAGTGAGCTCTTAAGTCTCTGCCAAGTGTTCAGAAGCAACATTGACACTGTCAACCTGTATGACTGAGTCAAAGGCAAAAGCAGAACCACAAAAATTTGCCAAAGATTTTCCAGGTTTCGCTCATGTGGTCGGACAGCTAACGCACAGCATCAGTCACCCCAGGGGACAGGAGCCTATCAGAGGGGTCAGAACCAACAAGAGGTGCAACATCCCCCCATTGCAAAGGGGCCTGGTCTACAAAATATTCTCAAGACCCCAAAAGCACCCTGTCACGGGATCTACAGTGCAATGAGTCTAAGGTTGGAAGACTTTATGTAAAGTAGGAAAACAAACAGAGGAAGAAGGTTCTTGTCCATGCAATGGGACAGCTCTCAGGGTTCAAGACCAACTCCACCTCTCTGAGAGGCTGCCTGCCTGCCCTACCTCCTAGATGTCAGAGAAACAAAGTGATAAGCCGAGCCAAAAAAGAAAAACAAAATGGAAAAGGGGAAAGAAGGTAGGGAAGGCATGACCTAAATTCATGCAGAACCCTCAGTGTGTAATTCATGATTCTCACACAGTAATCACAATAAAAAAAAAGTATGCAAATAAAAAAAAAAAGCTAAAAGCGAGAACTTAGCCCCTGTATTTGTTAGTGGAAGTCAACAGGAAAAGAAAACCATTCAAGGTATTGAAAATACAGGGCACCCAATGCAGAGAAACCAAACAGAATACTGAGATAACCTAAGGTAAGCAATAGGAGGAAGCTTCTAAGACTCTTAGGCTGGGGCAGGAGAGGGTCACCTCTTCTGTAAAGGTCCAGACAGTAAGCATTGAGAGTTGCAGGTCACCAGGTTTCTGTCCCAAAGATGCCACACTGCCACTGTCAGCCAGAGACAATTTATACACAAATGGGTGCAGCTGTGTTCCAATAAAACTTATTTGGGAAAATGAACCTAGGGCCAGACTTGGCCCTCAAGCTGCCGCTCCATGACCCCTGGGCCAAAGAGACAAAAACAATAAATAGTAGGGTCAAGGTCACCTGGTAGAAGCTGAAACCACAGCTGGTCTGGCTAATGGAAGATGCAAAATGCAGACACACCCACCTCCTTTGCTCTCCTCTGCTCTAGTATCCTGCCAATTCCTCCCCCTGGACAAAGCCAGCTGGAGGCCAGCTGACAGGGGACCTTGAAAACATATCTTGCAGAGATCAGCCTCTGCAACAACAGAGTTGCAGAGATAAAAGGATATGAAGCCAAACAAGTCAAGAACTGGCACCAAGAGCCAACTAATTTCATACAGAATAAGAGTTCTACTGGTATGGGGCACGTCTCCTACCTTAGGTTCGTTACATCTTTTACCTTGGATTGCTGCCCTATGACTGCCTAAAACGGGGTTGAAGAGGGGCTGTGGAAGAGTATGCACTTATCCCTGTGCAAATTAATCTAAAGAAAATCCCTAAATCGCACTGTGCAGACTCAAATAATAGCAGGTGGGAGCATGTGTGCCCACGCACATCGATTCAGATCCGAGTACACTCAGTAATTTGTCAATCCCAGTTTATCATCAAATTTTCCCCCGAGACTATGTGATGTAAAAGGAGTAACTACTGTTAAATTTTTATCTCTATTACTGTTACAGACATTACAAAGAGAGAAGTAAGGTTTAGAAACAGATCTACTCACAGCAAAGATTATATACAGCAAATACCCAAAACAAGTTATCTGGTTGAGGCCCTGTTAAATCAGAGTCTCGCTTCTTATTTTTTAAATGCTTATCACAACATCAACAAAAACGGTGGAGAAAACCTCAATGTATATTTGGAGGCAATCTCTGTATGTTGTACATTAAAATCAAGGTCAGTGCAAGAAAGAAACACTTTAGACGAGGCTCTAAAACCACTCTGCCATTCTGGGCTCCTTCCGATGACTCAAACTTACACACTTAGAAATTTAAGAAGCAAATTACCTAAATAAGGTTAAATTATCATAAGAATACAATGGAGGTGAAAAAGCCAATGATGTTTTCTAGGAAACACATTACTTGGAATTAGCAAATTTTTAGATGCTCATAGCTGAGTAATAATCTTCATGTCAAACTCCTGCTACATAATTTTAAAATATAATATGAAAATCCTAAAGAAGAAGCTTATAACTGTAGCTTCAAAATACCAAGATAGGTTGGTCAGGGTGTTTTAAGAGCTCTTATACAAGGTCAAGCATGGCATCTACAGATTTTCCAAGTGACTCATTTTCATAAGCCACTATTGAAGCAGTCTCATCTGCCTCTCCAAAACTGCAAACTCCAAGTATCAAAGAGTCAACCTACCAGTTGAAATTCTTCACCAGCATATAATTGCCTTTCTCATATAAGATCCTAAATAGCTTCCAATGAGTCTATGCATCCAAGGTTTCACTAAACACAGGTACAAGGTTTGGGCATGTATTATGACTCTCAGTCCAGTGCACTGAAGCCAAAATTCTAGAAACTACCATGCTGGGGGAAAACAAAAAACAAGAAGACAATACTCAGTGCAGTGTGGATATAAATACTGCTCTCCAGGATCCTCTGCCCCTTCCATATTTTTGATATCTTTATCCAGGCCGTCAACATGTTTTCTCTCCCTCTTCATTCCTTTGGCCATTCTTCCATAACCTCCCCTGTCCCCCGTAGGCTACAGTATTCCCCAAGCTCACAATTTTTCTTTCTAGCCTTTATGTTCTTCCACAAACTGCCAGTGCTCTTCCACAGGCCAGAGCTCCCTAACTAAAGATGGTTATTGATGTCCAGGACCAGAGTTTTAGTGCAGCAGCAGAATCAATAAACGAGAAAATACTGCTTTGTCAGGTTTCACCAAAGCATGCTGGGAAACTTTACTGCTTCAGATGGTTACAGAGACTCTTAATGTGGGAGCGCTGTGAGCTGGGCTCCCTTCTGTGGCCAGAAGTGATGTTCTTCTACCCTCTAGTGACTATAAAGGAATAAGGCAAAAGTTGCAGGGATTTCTGAGACAGCTTCGCATTTTTTATTGTCTCCTAATTTCTCCAAAGACCCAGAGTCTTGGAAACAAAGTGAATTGGTCACATAACCAAATACCTGATCATAGTTCTTTATTAGTGTTCCAAATGCAAAGGATGTACATTTTAGAAAGAGTTAGAACTTTGATGCCTTTAAATTTTTAAAAGGCAAGCTTTGTTAGAACCAGCTGGCCTGTCTTCCTAAGTGACTGGGGCTTGTCAGGTTACAAATCTCTCTCTTTCTCTCTCTCTCTTTCTCTCTCTCTCAGAGACAAACACAAACTCTTACATATTCACAAAATCTTTGTTTCAAGCCCCTTACTTTACAGAGAAGTAAACAGCTGAAGCACAGTGAGGTCAGAAATTAGAGCTGTCAAATATTAGTGCACGTGTGTGTGAGAATAAATGCATACAAAGAGATTGCTGGCTTGCCCTCCCCATGTAACCTGCAAACCCCCCACCATGTCGGTATTTCTCCTTAACAAAGCAGCCAAGCTGTTAAATTAAGGTATAATTTTTTAAAACATTTGGTTGGTTTATTTTTACACTAATTTAGACATTTAGTCACTTAAGTTACAACACGCTAGTTTAATAACCTGATTATTTATAATGCGTTTCTACCTTGGTACACAGACAAATTGGACAGCAGTAGGTATAATTGTTTCAGTAGATACTAACAATGTAAAAAATCACCAGCACTTCATGAAGAAATAGCTAAAAAAAACTCACCTAAAAAAGCAATAAATGGCTTTTTCAGAAGCTATGAAACATTTATAAAATATACCATAAAATTCTTTCAATTAATTTTTTCATTGCTCCCTCTAACACCGAAGCTAATTTCTATCTAATGGTAAATAACTTTCTAAAATACTACATCTAACTGCAATACACTCCAAATAATCTAAGCTTAATGAAGTGGAACCTTCTAACATGGCCAGTCCATATAAAATGTCACCACAAAAGCCAAGTGCAAGTTCAAACATCTGGCTGTGTCCTTATTAAATGAAATTTTAAAAGGGAGGTTGTGCCCTTATTCATAACAGCAGTAAAAGGGACTGAACACTGCCCCATGCAAAGGGTGGTTTGTATTAATCATGTATGCATCTAAAGATGAACTTTTAACCAAACGAGGTTCGAATAAAAAAACAACAACAACAATATTTACCTTGCTGGCACTTAACCGCTTCCGATTTGTCCACCGCTGAGCACGCATTGTGTCCATTGAATGGTGAAAAATGGCAAAAGGAAAGAGAGAAATAGATTCATTACCAATATAAAAATGTTATCCTATTAGTTAGGTCACACAGACTACATTCAAATGACAAACACCCAACTTTTCTCTGAAGTTACAGACAAGAAAACAGTTAAAAGCACAGAAAAATCGCATTTCTGTGGCTGTTACATCATTTTCCAACAGTGCTTTCCACAATGAAAGTACAAGGACATATAAATACTGCTCTGCCGCAGGAGTCCATTTATGTTTTGAATTGCCTTAAAACATTATAATTTTATCTCTAAAAGCAAAGGGGAAGGGTGTATTTTCACTATGCGAAATATTCAGATAGTGTCTTGAAAATATTTAAGAAATTCATGGACAATATTTAGGTTTCCATTGTATTAGATTCTAGAAAAATAATTCCAGTTACTTCCACTGATGAAACCTCAATTTTCAAAATGAGAAGAGAAACATCTGAGTCATTCCTGCACAATGAAGAAAAGAGGCTAATACAACTGAGGGAGGGGGAAAAATGTTCTGAACAGCAAGGAACTTTACTGCTGTTCTCTTTCCAGCTCTCATTTGTCATGCTAAGGCTGCTGAATTTCATTTACAATTAAAATTCTCTGCTAGCAAAATCCTCTCCTCACTTCCATCTCAGTCCAGGACAGGGAAGCTCTACTCTGGCTGGTTAACCAGCTAACTGGATGTTCAAAGTCGGATAAATTTGGGAGATTACAACTCAATTATGAATCTAATTGAGCAGACCACATTTACTATTATGCTGAGGGAAAAAAAAATACCTTCAGGCAAACGACCTACCCACCTGCCAATACATCTTTCCCATAAATTAGGGACCAGGAAATAAAGTCTTTGGGGGAAATCCACTTACATTCCCATGACCAGCAACTAGAAACATTGGTACAGAAATGACTTGAAAAGAGTCTTTATTCAAAATACTTCCCCCGATGAAACTGGGAGTTCAGCATTCAGCACGTGGCAGAGAGCTCTGGCCACTGCGTGCTGAGGTACTGAAATCGGTTCTTATTGTATTTTCCTAATAGCATATCGACAAACACATCAACCCAAAACAAACACCAAAATGAATTGCCATCTTATGCAACAGTCGCAAGGCTGTTTAGGGCCTTTAGACATATAATTCTTTCGATTTTATAACAATCCTAAAAGATACATAAAATGGATATGGAGATTAATAAAAAAATGATCACTACTGTCTGCTTACTATAAACAAAGAGCTACCATATAGAGAGTGTCTAGCCCACGCCAAGCTCTCTATAAAGTAATCTTCGTCTTCACAATTCTGTGAAATAGGGGAGCTTTTTTATCACCACTTCATTCACGAGGAGATTGTAGCTGTCGTTAAGAGTGGTAAGGTTGTTCTGTGAATTTGCCCTGAACATGCTGGAGGTGGGATTCAAACCCAGGCAGTCGGATGACAAAGCCCGTAACTCTAACTATAATCCTACTTTTGCCAAGGAAAAGAAAACAACGCCAGGTTTGTCAGCCTTCCAGCTACCGCCTTACCTTCTAACTGTATACGGCCCCCATGCACACAAGTCTGTGCTGAGGGGCAATTCAGAAATGCTTTGCACACACTAAGATTTTTGTCTGCTTGATTCTAATGTGACAAAGATTGCCTCAATGATGACAGAAAGAGATATGGGTACAAAACTGAGAATTCAAACTGCAATCTCTCCATCAGACTTGAAATGAAAATGGAAATTTATATTAAAGACATGATTCCCTATCTACAGGTCCTTGCCTCCCCAGTCTAGAGTGTGAGTTATTCCCATTTAAAAACCCAATATAAAAAGACTTAAATATTAACCGAAACTCAGTTCAAAAAGCACTCAGAGATTTCCTGCTATGTGTTATACCCAAAAGGCCCCTGATAGGCCCTATGAATTGAATAAGTAACTACACATGCCCCTTGATAAATAATTCCTTGCTGGTGCATACTTTGATCAAGTATAGACACTGGAAAATAAAACTACCAATCGGAACAAATGAGAGCAGGCAGGGTTTTCTATATTATAATACCCACATAAAATATATATAAAATAAATGTATTGCCCACTAGACCTCTGCCAGACAAAGAACAAAGAAAATGAGAAAAGTGCATGAGAAAGCACATACCCAGTCTGAAAAATCTCTCAAAAAAACAGGAAGGGAGGGCTCAGCGGCAAGGAGAGCCAAACCAAATACGAGGAAAAGCGTGGCTACTTTTAGGACTCAAAGATATTCCTTGAGATGTTTTACAAAAACAAACCCAAGCTGCATCTAATGTTAACTTCTCTGCAACTTGACATAAATTGTCTAACTAAGATAGCGCTGCTTTAAAACTCCAAATTTCAGCAACATTTCAATAGATGTTAAGCGTCACTGTTACTACTAAACATAATCCAATGTATCACAGAAAAATTCACGAGGGGAATAAATATGCAGTTATTACACAGCTTACACATGAGTATTTTCATGGGGAAATTATCCAATTTTACCAACCCCACTTGAATGTGTAAGAAATGATTAGAACATATCAGCTAGCAATTGCTCAACCATGTGGCAAATGATACTTATTTACATTGCGTGTTATTTTAACCTGGAATCCAGATCAGGTAACTGGTCGCCTACTGTTCACGTAGGTGATATGGACCTTGGTGGGATACTGGGAAGCCTAAGAGAAGCTACAGAAAATCCCTTCTTCATTAAGTTGGATGGAGAAACAAATTTATTTTCAACATCAATATAAGACATTTCACCATCAAAATATCAGCGTTGTAGAGACCTGAAGTTTCAACACTGACACTTTTTTAAGAATCGATGAAGGGTTTTATTTTTTTCAGTTATCGTCAAACAAATACCCACAAGATTTTTGCAGTAAAAATAGCAACTATTTAGATGACCCTCTGGCATTTGGAAAGTCACTGTGTAGTTTTTCTACTTCTTTAAGCCGTTTTCTGAGTTTACTAGTAAATCAGTCATGATTTTCATTGTGAAAATAAATTATAACTACAAGCAAAGATGATGTCAAAATGAAGAATATTCTCCTCTTCGACCCCAGTGACTCAATTCAAGAAGCATTATTGGAGGCCTAATTTATAAACAGGCTTCACATTTTCATGCCAGATTCTAAACATGCTGAATTTTAACACATCTTGGTTCTTTTTCTAGTAAGTCTTTTAGCTAGCTTTAAAAATACCTTTTAAATAAGTTATAATCAAAGATGCTTTTAGTTCTTATTTTAATGCTTGGGATTTAATTATATTCTCTAAATATAAAACGAGATTATTATTTGCCTTCAAATATTTGCTCGTAATAACAAAATCCCAGCCATACCATCACAAAACCCAATGCTTTGTGGATGTTATAGGAATCTTCACTAGGCTGTGCATTAACTAGAAATTTCTACACCACAGACCAGAGAACATTAAAATCTGTATCCTCCCAAAAGTACTCTCACTAGAGAACTTGGTAGCTAAAAGAAAAGACAAAGAAACTGAAATGCTTCAAATATATACTCGATCACCTTAATAATGAGCATTGCAATAAGTAAATCCTAGATACTGCTTTCCATAACTAAATAATACCCAAGGCATCTAGTACCTAAGGAAATGTAAATAAAGACCTTAACACTTAGTACAAGTATTTTTCAGATAATACATTACAAGCAAACAACAAGCAACATATATATTTTAATCACAGCAATACGATCCATACCCCTAGCAAAATAGAGAAAATTCTTAATTGATTTTCCTTCCTGGTTTCTCAAAGAGGGGACATATATAACCACAGATAAGTGCTCCAAGTCTCTAAATATTTGTTTTCCCCTCAAAACAACTGCAAAAAGATCAGTCATCTGGCAGCCCACAATCAAAGGGAAATGGGAAAGAAGGATTTCACGAGGAACACAATGGGGATACTTACATGTCTCTTGAAATCACCCTGTTTTACTACTAGGTTCAAATTCAACACAATCACTCCCATGTCATCCTCCAAACTGTTTGGATCCTCCAATTTTAAGATATGTTCAGTGGTTCTGCAAGCAAAAAAAAACCAAAAACAAATAAGGCTAACACTTATTGGCAGTACTGTGTAGACTTATAATGCATCAGAAGCCCATGGTAAAACTCTCCTACATCTGACTAAGGGTCAAGACACAAGATAAAAAAACCCAAACTTCAGAAAATAAACCAACCCTCTTCAAGGTGGAGAAATTGTTTGGCATTGCCTAATTCAACAGTTGGTTAACTGATTCTTCTCACCCACTGCCCCAAATAAAGTTTAAATACTTGTTTTTATTTTAAGTTAGATAGGTGAAGAGAACCCTGAATATTAACAAATGAGGGTACAACATTTAATACACAGTCTACAATACAGTGTGGAGGATTTACTATCTGACAAGTACATTTGGGAGCTAAAAAGCAAAAATCACTTAAAAGTCACATTTTAAAACACCCTTTCATTTATTCTGATTTTTTTCTTGTCATTTGAGGTAAACAAATGCCAGTCACCATTACCTTGAGCTCCCTCTAAAATCCACTAAGAACTACCCAAAGGTAAAAACACAATTACCTGTTCAACTCAAGATCACTGAGCATGACATACGCAGAGCCCATGAAATCAGATGTAGTTAAATCTCGATCATATACCTTAAAAGAAGCCCAGGAACACACGTTAATATGGTAAACCCAGTTTATCAAATCACTCACAAATGTAACAGGCTGAGAACTTTACACGGTACACTGCAAGAGAAATTTAGCCAAGCCGACGGGGAAAACAAGATTATTCAAACTTGTCCATTTCCCCCCCAGCACAGCCAAAACAGCAGCAGAAAAGTACTTCTAAGGCACTATGCATATGCATTCAGACGCCATGCACAGTGGACTGCTCTCTGTGGTTTAAATGGTCTCTCATTAAAATTTAGTATTTTCCACGGTGAGCAGGTCTGTCAATTAAACAGAAATTTGTTAAATATTCTATAGCAATCTCATCTTGCACGCAACTCATGCAGTCTTAACCCAGATGTTAGAGCAATTAATGCTTACAACCAGTAGCTCGAAGCTCTATTAAGTATAAAGTTATTCCTAATGAGAAAGGCTTTAGTACTGGTTGCTGCTGAACTAGCAGTAATAATTCTTCCACATTCAGTAAGTTTAAATACAATCAATGGAGAGATTGTTTTCACTCTAAGTTTCTGGAGAGGAGATCTCATGGACCTGAAAGAAATATACAATTTCAACAAAGCTTCTAAAAAGTTCTTTCCACACTAATGTTTTTAACCCAGTGCTTAAGGACAACAATGGCAAAAAAAATTAATTTGAGGAGGTTCTGTTTGAAGAAGGCAAAGACTGCTGAGAAATAAATATTTTTCAGAAAAGAGCAGCTCCAAAAGCCACCCGGGATTACCTTCACACGCAGCTTTTGATCAAGGCTTTGTATGGGCAAGACCACTATCTCATCCCAAACTGGGTTCAGGTTCTTATATATGACTTTACTTTTGTACAGCGTCTTCCCATTCAGCTTAAATTTCACGTAGGGGTCGCTTGTGCCTTTAAGAGAGACAGAGAGCAAGACAGGTTTTTCAAATATACATGAAAGCCTAAGATCTCGCCATTAAGTAAAGACCCTTTCCACACTCCTCGGGCTCAAAGCATTTCAACGTGTGCACCCAGAACAAATCTCTCCCTGGGCAGAGATTGAAGGCCCCATAGGTGGAGAGGAGAGATGTATGAAACAGTTTGGGGTAAATGACTGATTCTTCTTTGCCTTCACTGGTGGAATATAAATAGGCTCCTTGAGCTTTTTCTGTTTTGTTTCATTGTAGGTACGTCAGCACTCTATTACCCACAAAAATTCAAGAAATAAAAACCCCCCTGGTACCAGCCAACAATGTCAGGAGTCCTGGGGAGAAGCCCACCCCTCTTAAGAATGGCAGTGAATCAGTGAAAAAAGGGAAAAAAAAAAACGTTTTCAAACATTTGGCCAGATGGCTGACTCGACAGAACCCTGTACTTTAGCATATAATCATAATAAATAAATCAATCTCTGGAAGCACTGGCTCAAAAGATGGGGCGAGGGGACTAAGACTGGAACCAGGGCGCTGAGATGAGACGGACAAAGTTGCCATTCTTTGCTGCCGTCCGCACCTGCAGTAAAGCAGAGAACACTGTTTCAGCCCCGCCAGCTGAACGCCACATCAGCCAGGCCCTCAGCTGGCCTCGGGGCGGCACCCCTGACCCGCCGGCTCCTCCTGGGGTGCTTTGAAACAGACGCCAGGAGAAATGAATAAGGTCCCTCCAGCCACTATATCCAAAGCAGAAAAAAAGGGGCCAATGACAGGCCCTCCTCCACACTTTCAGATCAATGGAGAGGGAGAAAAAACTGCCTGCCAACAGAATGCATGGATTACGTGTGGTGCGTGAGGGTTACATGCATGCAAGCGTGGCATCATACTTGGGACACATAACAGCGACTGGAACACACTTGTGCATTGTTGCCTAGTGAATTATGAATAAAGAAGACACAAATGAACAGCCAGCTGATACTGCTACACAGAAAGAGAAAATCTCATGTGGGGAGGTATAATATAATTAATCACAAAACACAGAACTAGGAATAAGTACATAAATACCAACAGTCTGTTTTGTTCATTGATTTATCCTAGGTGCCTCAGACAGTGTCCAACACAGGCCCGCACTTATGTACTGAGTTGAACTCTTGATGGTAGTGTCAAGTCAAAACAGTCTGAGAATATCGAATCAAAAAGTAGTTAGGCCACTCTGTCACTAACAATGACCAGATCATTAACACCCATCATTAATTACTTGAATCTTTTACTTTAGCTCCTTTTTAGGTTCCTATGTAGCTGCAGAACTAAAAACTACTGAAAATGAAGGCAATACATTTCCTAACTATTTGCACTGAAAGCCACATCCCTGTCAAGCAAGATAGTACACATTGTTTAAAAGTCTTGGTGGATGTGCCGAGGAATAATTTTCGTGAGTCTTCCAGGATCGCAAGGCTACTAACTTTAAAAAAAATTAAACTACAAAGATACACATATCCATATTCAAATCTCACATTTTAAGTTTGGCAACATGGGGGCAAAAGCCCAGCTGTCTCTAGTTTAAACTTGGACAGACACAGACAGACAGACACACACACACACACACACACACACACACACACACATCAAGTTAAGTGGCAATTCTGAGTGGGATTATAAAAATGAGCACATCCATAGCCATTCGGTGCAATACTCACTAGTGAGCAAGCAGTCTGCCCACCACTCCCCCTTACAAGTCAGACTTTAACAATCATTCTGATATATATATATATATATAAAGTGGAGGAAAAACTATAATAAAAAGAGGCCTTTAATTAAATGAAATTGCCACTCCGGGATCAGGGCTTCATGCTTGTCAGCGTCCTCTCAAAATAAACATCTCAAAACCAGGCCTTGATACTGTCACTTTCTCACAGGCAAAGCATACTGGGTAATCCCCAGGCATCTTGACAGCTACATAATGTTCAAACTGTTTCACGGGTGAATGGCGGCAGTTGCGTGAAAGAAAATATTAATGTCTGGAATTAATAGAAAAAGGGACCAGGGTGTACAAAGCCAAACAAGGAAAGAGGGTGTCAAGTTAGCACGGCGTTAATTGTTCGGGAAAATTCGAGGAAGGGGGGAGTCCAGGGTGACTCTTCTCTCCGAGCCTAAGTGCCTCACTGTCAGCGACGTGATGTCTCAACTAGGCAGGCTCTGAAAAGAGTGCAGCGGCTCAGAAATGCAACGCCCAGATTATACAAATGGCGAGATGACACCTGAATGAGTGGACTTTAACCTTTTTCACTGGGAGCTTCAGAAACAATGAAGCTCTTTGGAATAAAGGGGTAGGGTGGTACTTGGGGAGGAGAAGAACACTGGGAGGTCAGGGACCGTGCCTCCAGGCTGGGGCTGCCACTAAATCTGCCCTGGGGACCCCACGGCATGACACAACCTCAAATTTAGAATATCAAGGCCTTCAGCATCCGTGGCCTGAGCTCCCCTGCTCTATCCCAAACACACTGGGGTTCTGCACACTCTCAGATAGATGAACAGCCGTTCATCAGTCCTACAAAAATGTCTTACCCATTTATACTCCTGACAACTTGCATGACAGTCCTCATTTCTGCTCACGCTCAGCGACACTATGGCCCGTCCAGTCTCCCTGGACTCCTCACCTGTCAGGCCTGCTAACACTGCTCACGTGCCACACACCTGCACAGGTGACAGTGCATGGCTCAGTGCCCGGCACTGGGAGGGGGGTTCGAAGGAAAATTAATCCCAGATCCTGCTCTTCTGCACCTGGCAGGCAGCAGGCAGACTGTAAATATAACCCAAGAGGTAAGTGTCAAAACAGAATTGAATTTGAAGTTATGCAAGTTCACAGTCGGGGGAGGCTGAAAGAGAGATGGGAGTTGAGATCTGAGTGAAGCTGGATGTGCAGAGAGGGACCGAGGTCCCCTGAGCAGAAGGGATTGGCACTGAAAGGGCAGGAGGGGACAGAGACCAAAGGGACAAGACGCAGGTAGTGCCAGACAAGCGTTTCAATGTATCCAGAAACGATAGATAAAAATGTAATAAAAAAAGAAGTTTAAGAGGCAGATTGGAGTCAGAGACCAAAGTGCCCTGAAATAACAGAATAAGGAGTTTCGTTTTTGTTCTGGAAGAGAGAGAGGGTGTTTTTGTTTTGTTTTGCCGTCTTTCTTTTTCGTATTTTAACAAAGGAAAGACATGCTCACAACTCGGAAAAGTATGAAATAAAAAGTAAAGTCTCTGCCCTCTTAACTTTTCCTTACCACCCCCCCCCCCGCACGCCTGTCATGTGCCAGTTTCTCGGGTGTTTTTATAGAACAAAAATATAGGAATTGCTTTTAACTCAGATGTCATCACATCACATGCACTGGACTGCATGGTTTCACTTTCTCGATTAAAGCACTTTGGTCTCCGCTCAGATCCCCGATACGGATTCATTAATTTTGGGTTTTAGTGAAACAACTGCGGAAGTTATTCTGTTAGTGTGTCTTCATTTATGTCACTAGTCCCCAGATAATGGACATTTACATCACTTCCATTTTCTTTACTAGTACAAATGGTACTACAATAAGCATCTGGTATGACTGTCTTGGGGTTCGTCAGTGGTTACATTTAAAAGGAATTTTTGACATTGGAACTGCCTGGCAAATTAATGGGTGCATGTTCTGGTTCCAACAGACAGTGTCAAATACTTCTCCTCCCCAAATCTGTCAAATGTATACTTTGACCAAGTGGAGGGAATGTATAATTTTTTACTTGTTTCTCTACATGGTCACCAACATTGGACATTATAAACCTTTTTAAAAAACCAATGTGAGGTGAAAAGTGGTATCTCCATTTTTCTCTGTTGATAGCATTTGAGTAAATCCCATTTTAGTGGCCTGCATTTCTATTCCTTTGTCAAGAGAATTCTTGTTCATAACCTTTTCCCCCCTTTTGTATGCGTTTATGGTTTATCATCTGCTTACAGATTTGAACAGGTCCATAATTAAGGCAATCAGTCACTGGCTATACATTTTTTCATAATTTGTTTACACTTATGTTATTTCTTGCAGTGAGTAAGTTTCATTTTATTTAGTCAAATTTACCAAATTATAGTCACATTTATGGCTTTGTAGTTTAACATTCTGCTTAGAAGAAATTTTCTCACTATAGGATTTTAAATTAGTTCAGCTATGTTTTCTTCCACAGATTTTGTAGAGTTTCGGTTTTTACACTTAAGCCTTTGGTCCATCTGGAATTATTTTAGTGTGTGGAGGGAAGGAAATTCAGGTTCGCTTATGGGCAGGAGAGTAAAATGATCAGAGCCAAGCTCGAGAAATATAAATCTGGCAGCAGCTTATAATTTAGAAGGCAGAAGAAACAAGCTAACGCAGGCCAACCTGGCCATTGAGATAATACAGCACCAGGACATTGAAGACAAGGAAGAAAGCTGTCCCGAGACTGTAAGAAGTAAAAACCCAGAGTTTCACAAACATGGGCTTTGGAATGTTTGTCTCAAGAGATGCTCCATGGGCTGGAAGGGTTAAGTCACAAAAACCATCGAGAAAAGCCATTTACCATTTTCTCACTTAGAACTTCTTCCAAGACCTTCATGAAAGACAGACAACAATAAAACCGCTGAAAACTTTTCTCCTCTGTATTTCGTAAGATGGTTTTAACACACAGAACACTTGACTTGGAGCACCTATGAACATAATATTAAACTCCTCCAATTCAAAGTTCCGTTTATAAAATATATGTCCAGAATTCCCTAGTTGTATGCATGGTACATAGATTTTAAATAGGTGATAAGTGAATTAATAAAGTTTGGATTAAGATGGGCATGGTGAATTTAAACAGCAGGCCTTGCTTTTAATAACTGCATTACTTGGGGCAACACCACATCCTTCTGCCTCCTGTTTTCACCTACAAGAAGGAAAATCCCAACCTGAAAGAATTACACTGAAATGGAATGAACCAGTGCACATCAATGGTAGCAGGTCCAGCTACTAACTGAGAAAGTCCCATGTTAAGAGCTACTATTTTTAGCATTACTATTCAATTCAGTTAAATAGGGGAGTGCGCATAACAATATGCATAGTACTAATTAAGTATTCACTCACTTTATTTTGGCTGACCAAGATAATATGTACTGATAATTTGTCTCTCTCATATTCCTTCTATTGCCCTCTCTAAAGGTATGAAAGTTCTATCACCTCTCTTCATCCAGTGAACTGAAAATGCCTTATTTTACACATTTCTTACAAGGATCTCACATGGCTGGGGAAATTTTCCATGCAACAATCTGAGCTGTCCTGGAAGGAAAGGGATATATAAAAACTAAAAATAACAAAGTATCCAGAACTCCTGGCTACCACTCTTCTCCAATCCTATGGTTATTCATTGAGGATTTCAGGGTACTTTGCAGGCAAAAATCTGATGAAAATAACAGGCGGCTCAGTGTGAAGGGCACACAACAACTCGAATCTGTCATCAGGAGAGTCATCAAGAACTACCTTATTTGACAGTTTTGTTCTCCTCTTGGTATTTTATTTATCATCTTGAGAGGCCGTTACCACATGGAGAGCATTAATGGGGGGGGGGGGAATGGCCAGTTGCAGCAGGTAAGTGGTAAACAGAACCAACAATATCACCCTGACTGGCTGGAGAACCAGTCTAATGGGCAAATAAAATGAATCTGTAATGAGGCTCTAATTAGAAATAACTTCTCTTCACTTTTTTGAATAGAACAACTCATAGCAATGCTTGAAAAAGTAGAAAGATACACACAAAAAGGAAATTATCACCATCTATAAAATTAATGTCAACATGTACTTAGACCTTATATACACACACATCTCACAAAAAGGTATCAGCCTTCATATTGTATTTTTACCTGTTTTCTTCACTCAGCAACATATCAGCCTCCTTACCTGCCCATACAGGTAGTTCTACAAATCCGTTTAATGGTCATTTATGTGTATGTTTACCCACACATATGGAAACTTACTACCTAACATAATTTTAATAGCATTCTTAATTTGAACTAAAAATCCACTACATTGAATGCAGAAGCCATATTGACAGGCAAACCTTACTTATCTGCAATCGGCAAAGCTCTTCTGTCGAGTGAGACAATTTCGCTGTGCAGCCTCTCCCAGAGAAAGGCTGCCTCAGGCTAGAAAAGGTTTCTAATTAAACACATTTCTCAGAGCAGTTGTTTGTTCATGAAAGGAAATTATCTTCATGCTTTTATACTAAGCTCACATTTTGTAATGTCTGATCAGGCTTGTCAGGAGAACCTAAGAGTTCAGGTTCAAGGCAACAACTATCTACCAAGTCTTGGGGGCAACTGACTTACCTATAGAAGAGTTCGTCCTGCACAAGCCGTACTTGGAAACACGAGAGGCATAAATTTGACTTTTTGCTTCTGGTTTTATACACATATATTTATAATCCTCTCGGCATATTCACATATTCAAAATCGTTTCTTTTTGCCAGAAAAGAAAGATTAAAAGAAGGACTAAACCTGAGCTGTTTTTCTGCTGGGTGCATGAGTTCAGACTTTTTTGGGGGCTGGCTAAAATCGAAAGAGCCAGGCCTGGTTTCTGGAGGACTGGCCAGTGGAGATTTCTGAGCAGCCGCTGCTGCCCTCTAGCAGTCAAGGCGGTATTTACAGCTCCGGTAGCAGCTGAGGGCTTTACCAACCTCCTCAGAAATCACAATGAGTGTCTGGAGCATTGAGAGAGAATTTTTCCTCCGTCCTGTGGGAAAGAAGCAGCATCATTTTTCTCTGTACAGCAAAATCTATATCACTGAAGAGAACAGTAGGTTCAAGTCTAGCAGAATTCCAAGCCAGGCTTCCAGTTCTCCCTGAGGCCTGCCCCGCTGCCGATGGCAACTACTGCTTCTACGAGCTCTTTTTTTGTTGTTGTTTCCAACTATAGAATAAGTTTTTCTCCATAACTGTCTATCAGTCTCGCTCTCTGTTTTGCCACTTATCACAGCCTGTTTGAACAATTCTGGAACGTTATAAAGAAATATAAGGAAATTAGAAAGAGTTAGGGGAAAAGGGAAGATAATAGTAAGCCAGAGAGTCATCAATGTAGCACCTGGCCTCAAACTTCGCATGTTATGAATGTTTAAGGCACAATGGCAGGAGAGAACCCACGGCCTGGTGCTGTAGCTAAAATCAAAATGAAGCCAGGGACGCGTGGAAATGCATGGGTTCACCCTCTGTGTGTCTCACCCTCTGTGTAAAACATGCCCACACCCTGAAGCAGAACACGCCACGTCAACATCACACACAATGAAGCACAGTGAGTAGAAATAACTACCTGGAACCCAGCATATCATTCTATCGGTACAGAAATGAACAACTGATAGAACCACCCGTGACCAAGAAGTCCCATTCACCCAAATGGAAGACCTGCTCCGTTAAGTTCAAGGCAATCAGCCTGGGCTGGGTGTGAGGCGATTTGTTTCAGGCAGCAGACGTGGGAAATGGGCCAGTTTTGCTCCAGGGTACTTCATGGGAATTGGGATAAATCCCTCTGCAGCCAGAGGTAACTGACTCTATAAAGCAAGAGAGCTTCGGGACCTTCTCATCAACCCACAAGGATGCACAGCCGCGCAGCAAAGCCCAGCCGCAAAAATCTCCAGAGGCAAAACAGCTCAGTGGTGGGGACGCATGAAAGGCTATTAGGACAGACAGGGCCAAATGATGATGATTTCAATCAGAACGGGAAGGGACTAAAAAGAAACAGTTTTCAAAATCCAGCTCCCCTTGTTTGCCGTGGAACCTGAGCAGGCTGCCAAAACTCAACGAGTGGAGAAGAAGCAACCACTAGCTGTGTTTCATCGTGGGTGTTTGCATCTTGGAGAGTTTCAGGTTGACTCTTGGGTGACCAATCTGTGGTATGTTGGTTGTGTGTGTTTCTGTTCTTTTCTCACGACATCCAGTGATCTCCCGCCATCTGGTGGCCAGAGATGATACTCCAGTGTGACCCCAATCCCAGTTTTTTGCTAAATAAAAAGCACTGATGGTGACCTTTGGATATACCTAAACTGGCACGTGAGCAAAACAACACAACCGTAGGAATCAAAGAGAAACCCAAGAAGCACTGCATTTTAATATGAAATTGAAAAGTGGCATCAAAATATAAAGAGAAAGGAAAGTTTAGTCCTAGTTAATCAAATGGTCATTTGGCAAAAAAGTAAAACTAAGTTCCTACTCTGGGCCAGAAATCTGAATACACTTGGGCAGGTCCAAGAGATACATGAAAAATGCCAAACTCCACAGGAAAGAGAATAGATATAGGTTAATGTGCATCTTTCTCAAGATAGAAAAGGCCTTTCTGGGTAAAAAGAAAAAAAAAAAAAAGGAAGAAGCCCTCTGGAATAGAATTGCAAGGCTTAAAGAGATAGTCACACAAAAACATTATAAACAAAGTGACTGTATGTTGCTATGTTACCCTGCACCCCACGCATGTTCCCACAAGTCCCCAGAAGTCTCCACATCCCACCCCCAGCCCACAAACCCCAGGTTGATCTTCACAGTTACTGCTAGATCGTCTCTGAGCTGGTCTTCAAACCCGGGTGGTCTGGGTTCAGATTCTACGAGCCTTACCTGGCGTCCAGTGCCCCCTTGTCACTTCACAGCATGGCACACACACACACACAAAGTGATCATTTTTGTTGGGAACAGCAGAAAAAATGCAAGAGACTGCAGACAGGCTGGCCCAAGCTGGACAGAGCGCCCCTGAAGGGTAGGGAATAGGTCCCTCGGTCGAGCCCATTCACAACCCACCTGCCGGCAAGCTGTGTGGCTGCTTTTCCATCTAGAAACACCCCCATCTGCCCCTCAGTTACATCTGCGTGAATGAGAGGGGCTATGTAATAACAAACCTGACAAGCTCAACGGGGCCACCGGGCAGGCCTGAAATGCTCGTAGACCAAAAGTAAACACACAGGATAGTCTGATCATAAGTTCTGAACTTGGCAAGCCAAGGCAGGAGTCATATTCCAGGCCTATAGCTTCCTTGACAAAGGTCCATCCTTACACCAGGCCTGCCCATTGCTCTTATACATCTAGGATAACACACCTTTGAAATGTCAGAGTCATTTTCTTTTCTAGACCCCAGGAAGGCCTGACCGCAGGCACCAGAACAGAGACCACAAAAACCCCCATTGTCATCTTGTTCCCCAAATACATCTCTTTGTGCCATAATCGTAAGTTATTAACTATCCTGTATCCACAGGTAAAAGAAGTGTTTCTCCGTTCTGCCTTTTCTGCAATCTTGGAGATGTCTGGGTTTTGCTTTCTCCTACCACTGATGGATTTCATATACATTTCTTATGTCTTCTCCTTTGAGTATAAATATATAGAGGAAACTGCAAAACTGTCATTCTCTAGAGCATTTTTTTAATCCGTTGAAATTTTGTTTCCTGGCATGTCCTCAAAATTTTGGCTCAAATAAACTCTGCTAAAACTTCTCTATACATGTGGACAGTCTTCCATTGGCAGCTGCAAGGAAGAAACTATGTTTCTCTTTAGGTCTAATAAGAGTATCTTTTCTTTTTAAAGAAGAAATGTATAACCATAACAATTAGCCTATTAAATAGCAAAAGGAAAACAGGTCTGAAATCAGAGGTACCTGACATTTGAGCATTTCTGTAGCAGTTCAGCAATTCACTAAACACCTATAGATGGCAGAAATTTCAGCGTAGTGGGAGATCTTCAAACCTTTTGTCTAAACCATTCTTTCCAAACAGGGAAATGACTTCTTCCTATAAATGCTCTCTTCCTGTAATGTGTTCTACAAACAAACCTGTGCTGGCAATGCAGAGGGAGAACAGTTTGCTAGAAGAATCGATCCTGAATTTTCATGGCCTAAAACTCAGATCAACCCTCCATTTTCCCATTTGCAACCCAGGTCAATGACATTGAACTCCTTCAAACTCTTCTTTCCCTTTTGCAGTACTGCAAAGTGGACACCAGAGGGCACCCACAACACAGGCTTCCACTGGCCCACAGCAGGATGCTGCTCTCTCAGTGCCTTGACAGTAAGAGAAAATACAGGGTTCTAATGCAAGGGCTCTTGTTTCCCAGGAATTGATGCTCTGGGATTTAAGGGGAGCTGAGCACTTTTCCTGTATCACAAAGTGGTGCTCATGCCAAGCCTAGAAAGCAGGGCAGCTCTAAGACACGTGCCCTTCTGCAGGAGACTGAGCCAGCACTCAACTCCCACTATGGCCAGCCCAGTTATAAAGCAGTTGGACTTCAGATCGATTCATCATATCAGGTTCTTTCTGCTTGACCAATGTCAAAATGTAGGTGCTCCCAGAGTTACTAGACAAGGGCAGATCGTCAACTTAAAGCAGGTGTGTGTCTGTCTTGCTTGGTCAAAAGCAATACATCTTGCAGAGACCCCCAGGAGAAAATGGGAAGGAAAGGGAGAATAGGTACAAAAGGAGGAAGTTAGAAGGAAGAAAGCGGGGGAGAAAAACAGAGCAGAGGACAATAAGATGATAAGGAGAAGGAGACAGAGACCCACAGACAGGCAACAGGCAGTAACTGAGAGCAGAAAGAGGCAGGCTGAACTACAATTATTCTCTCGTAGAGATGGCTCAAGAACCTGGGCTCAGGCTGCATCTGGACCATTCACTGCATTCAGATAAGGCTCATTTTGAGAACATGAGAGCAGCCCAAGTTACATCGGCAACACCTGGAAGCTTGTTAGTGAAGAAAACTCCCGGGCCCCACCCCAGACCTACTGCATCAGAAGCTCTGGGTGTGAGCAATGCGTATTTCCAAAAGCCTGCCAGGCTGTTCAGATGCTCACTCAAGTGGGAGAACTACTGGTCCAAAGGACTGTGTCGGATAAAATTTACAGGCTGGGTGGGGCTCCATAGAAACTATTGCTGCCCTGATAAATAACATCAGTTCCTGCCTAAACCTACAGTGAGCAGTCAAACATACCCTCAGAAATCAACACAGTCACAGCATAAGGAGACCCGCCACACACCCCCAACGTACAGAAAAAGAACTTGCTGGGAGAGGGCTGTTTTCTTAGTATATAAAGATTAATCTTGCCAATAAAGGAAATGGACAGGAACAATTGCTACTGGTTATAAAAGAAACAGGTGCTGGGATGGCACCATTTATAAACTCCTCATTTATACTTGGATTAGATTGGGTTTATACAAGATAAAGCCAGATTGTGATATGTGTTGACTCCGGTAAGAGATGACAATGGTTGGAATTGAGAGCGCGGACTGTGGCCTCTCCTTGGTGCTAAAACAGGGAGATAGGAAGCAATGCACACAAACTGCGTTGTTTTGGTTATTGTGTTGATGTGTACGGTGCCTTCTTCATCAACTGCTAAGCTGACTGGCTGTCTGCTAGGCGTCTGCTATAAATGTATCAGTGATGATACATTCTCTTCCGCAGTTGCCTTGTGCTGGGCATTGAGTTATTACGGTGACCCTAGTTCACTTAAAACAACTATACGTGGTGCTGATTATCATTGTTAATGATATTATTAATATCATTAATATTAATATTATTAACAGTAACGATGGTATTATTAATAACAGTAACATTGTTACTGTTATTATTAATTTAATAACAGTAAAAGGTAATAAGGTTTGGTGTGTTTATTTTGCTTTAAGATTTTATTTATTTTTAGAGAGAGGGAAGGGAGGGAGAAAGAGAGGGAGAGAAACATGAATGGGTAGTTGCCTCTCAAGCGGCCCCTACTGGGGACTTGGACTACAACCAAGGCACATGCCCTGACTAGGAATCGAACCGCAGACCCTTTGGTTCTCAGCCCAGCACTCAGTCCACTGAGCCACACCAGCCAGAACAGGTTCGGTGTGTTTAAATAATTTGTTGCAAATTCCCTGGTTCCTAGAGAGGCTCAGACTTGGGGTCCTGTCTGTTGCAAACCATGCTGAGATAGAAAAAGCCAGCTAACCACATTGTTACAAGGCTAGAGAGAAAAAAAAAAGGTTTGCAGCTACAAAGAAGGCAGCAGAGCTAGGCCTTACCACAGCGATCCCGGATGACCAGGTTCCTGCCCTCCTTCAGGTGGATGGTGAGGAGGTAGGCGAAAGGGCTGGGGAGGTTACTCAGGCCGTCGCTGGCCTCCCCGAGGGCCTGCACAGATGGAGAAGTCAAGTCAGTGGCCTTGGGCCCCTCAGGAGAGAATTTCAGAAACACTTCTAAATGTAAAGGGAAGAGGATGGTCACTCCAATGGCCGGTCGTCACCTGTGAACTCCCACTCACTCTGACAACTTGGTTATGCCACATGGAAAACATGCTCTTTGTATTTCTCCCCAGAGAGGTTCTAACAGAATGCAGAGGCAGTTGGGAAATGTCTTCACTGTGTGAACTCTCCAAGAGGAATGAGTACCATGCCAGCATCTGGATCTCCCTGAACGCCATTCGCTGAGGGCAGGAATCTTTAATAAAGAATCAGTCACTCCTGGTGGAGTCCCGGGAGGGGAAGAGACGTACAAAGGTTCAGCTGTGTGTGGGGGGGGGGCCTGTTCCCATGAACAGGTGTCTGTGTTTCCAAACACAGATGCAGAATGTCTCCCTCTCCTCCCTCCTTCCCCCAGCCCCCCATCAACTCTGGAACTCCCCATCCATGTGTAAGAAAAACGTTTTTGTACAAAACCACTCCGCAGACAGCCTACTGAGCCTGAACGTCCACCCAGCACCTGGCCCTTGTCTGTGTCCCGCACGGGACGCACTCTGTCTCTATCCAATGCCCTCCCCGTCTTTTATATACTTTCCTTCCTTGGCCCCCACTTGGGTGCATCTTACATGTGCCCTCACAGCCTCACTGCCCTCAAAACAGCTCACTTCTCCCTCCAGATACGCATCAACTCCTATACGCCATCATTTCCAATTCAGGCCTACTTTAGAATATTTATTAAATGAATGCAATTAAAGTTTTGAACCAGGCTTTCAGTTCAAATGTTTGTCATCCCAAAGAGAAAGGACCGATGAAATCATTCATTGTTCATCTATTTGACATTCAAGTTCATTGATCCTGTGGCTAGGTCATCCTTGACAGCCTTCTTCTGAAAGTTTCCCCATCCGAGTCTCAAAGCACTTCAAAATGGCTTTGTCTCCTGTACTAAATCACTCAATTTTATAGCTTCTCTGTATTTTTAGAAGAATCTATTCCAGGCTCACAAATCGATAGGGACTGAATTTATCTTTTCCAGCTAATATTTGCAAGGCCTGTCTTCGTAAGTGGCTACAGCTGAGCATTCTTGAGAAATAAACGAGGCAAAGAACTGCAGGTCCGAATGGGTAGCGAGGAATATTTATAATATTGACTTGAGCATTTATTTGCCTTAAAGAGATGTCACTCACAGATTGTTCTTCAAAGTGTTGGGATGTCATAGAAGCATTAAGATCTCCACTTCCACACAGCTTCTGTAACAGAAAGAACAAAAATAAAATAACCCGGCTTTTTTTTTTTAAAAAGCAAAAAAATGTATCAACTGATAAGAAAATCCTGCATCAGGTCTGTCCCCTGTGGGAAGCCGTCATTTTCATACTCAATTTCTGGTGCTCGGCCATCTTCCCGCATGTGTGGCAAGTCTTGGCAATTAAAGACTGACTCAGAGTGGCCTCTATCTGGCCTCTGCCAACTTAGTCATTGATCAGAGCAGAGACAAGGCTGATTCTGATTTCCTGCTGGGCTACTCTCACACCCCCAGTTCACCCAAGACTTAGCGGGAGCAACAGGGCCATCCTGCTAGGTCCCTCCCAGGGTGGGCCCGCCTGGCCTCCAGCCATCGAGAGGAGACGGCAGCTCAGGACCCAGAGAACCAAGCTTGTTCACGACAGAGGAAACATTTCAAAGTGGGATCTGAAAGTTCTTTCTCAAACCACACACCACCCAAAGAGTAGGAAATACATATTCTGAACAAATGACCTCAGGATGGGAGGTGTCCATGTCTCCTAATTTAAATATTCCTCAGATGCTCAGGAAATGATTCTGCAGGGCAATGCAATGTGCGTGATTCGGCAGTTAGTGTGGGATCCAGTAGACATCGCCACTGGTTCACGTTGAACTGCACAAACCCAGGGTCCAGAGGCACTCTGGGAGTTTGGGGGGGTTCTGAATAGGAAATAAGGGGGGCTGCCTGCAGAGAAGGGTAGAGTGTGGAATGGAAATGAATAAATGGCCTCACCACATTTGGATGATGTTCTGGTTTGCCACTCTCATTAGCCAGGGCTGATTTCTTTCTCCAAAGAAGGCTGGGTAGCTCCAAAGGAATGGGCAAATTTAGAGACCTGAAGCACGCCAGCAGACATTGCTGATGATCAGGAACCATTGGGGCCTGGAGCGAGGACCAGAGGCACTGCGGGCTTCAGTCCTTCCCACTCACAGTGACCATCAGGGAGGTCCTTGCACAATTTGGAGATCCTGCCTGGATCTCAGGTGGAGCTTCAGGCCATGAGAGAACCTGTGTTTCCAAGCAGGAGGGCCATTCCTCAGCCCCCCAGAGGGAGGGTGGACAGCTGCAGACAAACAGGGCTTGCTGGTCTACCTCACTGCATGCAGTGAGAGCAAGAAATGCTGCAACCAGACAGAAAAGAGCCCAGACCACATGGGGCCCGCCAAGCCCTCACCGGGAAGAAGAGAGGCACTGAAAGTTCTTCACACCTGCCTGTTTCTCCCAGGTCTAATGCCCCTTGACCATGAATACATCTCGTTTCATTCAGATGAACTCATACAGGGTCACAGGGGAGTTCAGACCCTTTGACCCTTCTCTCAGAGCCCCAGCTCTTTGCTCACTGGAGCATCCTGAAGGAACCACACTGGTCCACCAGGAGAAGAGCCCTCACTCTCGATGTGGGGCTAGACCTGTTAGCAGACAAGAAAGGAGGCAGTGGAGGTCTTTGCGAAACACACCCTGATCCCGGTTCTTAGTATCTCCCATCTGCTTTACCTGTAAAAAGCCACCTACGTGGTTGGGCAGAACTGAAGACCACTTAGTGATGACCATCAGAACCTTACCCGACTCCTCCAATGTCAAAGGGTTCTCATGCCTTTGACACCACAGGTTATTATTATTTCCAGATGCTTAGGAATTCCTCTCCTGCCTGATTTTCAAAACCAGAAAAGCCCAACCAGGCCTCCACCTACAGGGCTGACAAAAACCTCTGCTTGTCTGAGCTTCCAAAGCCTGCACAGCCCCAGTAGTGTCTCCAGTTTTGTGAAATGAATCGATGTTTGACTTGGAAGGCACTGCCATTGGAAGGCAATGTCACAAGACTATTGGTGCTGGGATCAGAATCCCTGGTTTGAGTGAATGGCTATTAGCCGAGGATCACGGTGGCTTGGAATCATCTGTGGTCCAACGGTGTTACCCCTGAGACTGGCTCCCATCTACATTCTCCCAAGCTGGCCTCGTTGCACTTGATGACCTTAATCAAGTGGCACAATTAGTCCATGTAACCACCGGCACTTCTGTGCTATCAAAAATGAGTGCAGAGCTTTTACTCAAACGTGCAATAAGTCTTCCACTTACAACAACACGGAAACTAAATGTGAAGCGTGACATGAATTCAACATTTCGGCTTTCGGCTGGT
Organism: Artibeus jamaicensis; assembly: GCF_021234435.1. Taxonomy (NCBI): domain Eukaryota; kingdom Metazoa; phylum Chordata; class Mammalia; order Chiroptera; family Phyllostomidae; genus Artibeus; species Artibeus jamaicensis. The sequence continues at coordinate 7,290,762 of NW_026522049.1, read as the reverse complement.
TTCACTCACAGAAAAGTTACAGAACTTAAAGTTATGGTTCCCACAGCCACCATAACTGTCACACGCCATATATATATACAGTGAGGAAGGGAAGCAGTCACCATGAAGAAGAACAAAAATGCCACCTGGGCCCAGGAGGCCCGGGTTCCTGCTGCTGGGAGACACGTAACTGACTCTCCCCCTACACCCGGTGTAGAGCCTCGGGGATCACTCACTGAGTAAAATGTGCATTGTTTGCATCTTCCATGTAAATGGTGTAACCACATCAGTGAGTTTTTGTTTAAAAAAAAAAAGGATAAATATTTTTCTCATCAGGAATTCTCGGTATCCCACTATCTTTAGAAGTTTTCCTTGTGATGTCCCATTGGAAAGAAGCCTAATCAAGCACTCTGAGTCTTTCTTTTTTTTTTTAAATAAAGCACAGTAAAATTGTTTTTTATGCATATATAGTGCTGTGACATTTAACACATTTGCTTATGTGTAACCAACACCACAAACATGGTCCAGGGCAGTTCTGTCAACCCTCAAAAACCCCTTTTGCTCTCCCACTATGGTCAGTCATCCGCCCCAACCCATGGCGCCCAGTCATCTGTTACCAACAGAACAGTCTCATCTTTTCCAGAACATCATCTAAATGGACTCATACAGTGTACAAATTTTTGATGCTGGAACCTTTCCCTCAGCACAGTGCCCTTGAAATCCATCCAAGGCGTCTTCTGTCTAAAGAGTCCATTCCTCTTAGCCCTGGCTGGTGTTGCTCAG